>NC_072852.1:75785869-77098369 GCF_028858705.1 Grus americana | reverse complement strand
CCTCAATTATTCTGTGTTTTTTATTGTATGCTGAGACCACTTTCTGGACAAGCTTCCTTGGTAGAAGTCTCAAAATAAGGAGGCAGTCAGGAAAAAAAGAATCCTGGACCAAAGGGGATTTTTTTTTTTTTTTTAATGTGTTGGGCATCCTATACTTGGCAGGAGAACATGACTTCTGGCTGGCTATTCTGTACCAAGCTGTTGTCTTCCATCAAGTAATCGTGTCTGGAAGCATAAAAGATGAATGAATAAGAATGGGAATTCTGTAAACTAGTATGATTATGTTTGGACAAATGTGAACTCCAGTAATTAATATCAAAGGATGATAGATAATCGGAAATAGCAATTAGCCTAAGCTAAGACCTTTACAAAGCATAGCTTAAATGTATTTGACACATTATAGGTGGGTTAGAGGTGTTCTTTGTGTTTATGCTATTGATGACTTATTTTATATCATTTTGTAAACACTACTTCTTAATCTGTTTCGTTGGACTTTTCTATGTATTCCTTCCAAAAGGTCAGAACTGCGGTCTGTTTCATAAGCAATGTCAGTAGGCTAATGTGTAATGCATATCTTTATTTATCCTTGGATTAAAAAAAGTTAGACTTCAGTATTGCAATCAGTCTCTTTCCTTATAGGCTTAATTCTTTGCTCTGCTCTTTTTCTTTTTTGATGTATAACCACAAAGGTTGTGAGGTTAAAATGGTCAAGAGGTAAAATTTCAGGTTGAATAATGAATTTATTTTTCTTCTGAAACTTTGAGTACCTCAGGCTGAAAAAGTAATATGTTTTGATAGTTGACAAATGCTGAGTAGAGCAGGTGTGCAAGTTGTTCAAAGGGGAAAATTAGCATTTAAAATCAGTTACAAGTAATCTCAAAATTGAAGATGCAATTATATTCTCATGGAATGAGTTGAGTATATTAAAAATTCTAGAGACCATTTTCATACTCTCTCTCCAGGGAGTGAAACAAAGGTTTGACTGCAGTAAAAAATGAATCCCAATGATAAGTCAATGGCTTTGTTAATGAAGTGACTTTAAGGATGTTCAAAGTATTAACAATTTTTCTGAAAGCAAGATGGGACTTTCCATGCAATTGATGACTATGTTTAAAAAAAATAAAAATTTTAAAAATCCTATATTTTCTTGTACTAAGCTTTTGACAGTTTAGCAATATAAAAGGGAATATTTCACTGAATTTTGTAGTTTTGAGTATTGAATTGTGTGGGAAACACTATTTGTTTTGCTGTTCCTCTGCTTTGTGCTGTTTGATTCTTAGGAGAAGCAGACAAGTGGGGTTTTGTGACTACAAATGCTGATTCTTTAAAAAACATTAATAGAGACGGTTGTGTTCTTGCTACGGATGTAAAGGCTGTGTTATTATTTTAGCAAAGTGACTAATGGTCTGACATTTCAGTATGTTGAAACTAAGTTGTATTTGAGTGAAATGGGAGGCTGTAAAAGTTTTGCAGTTGGTTAGTGCTTAAAATATCACCACTGACATTGGTGGTGTGGTTTAAAAAAAAAAAGGTAAAAACCAACAAAGAATTGGTTCGAGTTAAAAGATACAGCAGGTTAACAAAAAGTGCTGTATGTATAGCTGAAAGACTGTAGTAGGTATGCCTAAATGTTTATGTAACTGCATGGAGAGTTGAAAAATGTGTGGTATGACATCCCTGGCATTCTGCAGAGATTGAGCTTTTATGGATATGTTAAGATACTTTGAACTAAGCATGAAAAAGAGTACTCAGAGATAGATGATAAATTGTTTTATAGTAAGGCTGAACTATTAACAGGAGGGATTGACATTGTAGTGAATTTTAACCTTCATGCATGCTATGCTTGGTAAACTTAGAATCGGTGTGGTTTGAGGCAAACATGTTTACAAAGCTGTCTTAAAAACATCTATATAAACTTTTCTCCCAATGGAAATAGCTGAGAGAATATATTAGCCAAAAAACTGCTGTTTCTTTGCACTCTGATACTTATCATAGGATGACTCCTTATTACTGGGTATTAAACTTTTCAGAAGACCGGCAGTCTTTGCAATACCCTATTATAGTGAGAAATGTGAATAATGTGGAACTTATCTTTTGGTGGACGGCCTTTACAGTTGCATGTAGCATCATGTGGTAGGAAAGGTGTTTGGTTGGGTTTTTTTTATCCCCAGACTGAACAAAATTCTTGAACTTAAGCACAACATAAGGAAAAGTGGTAAAGTACCTAAAGCTGTGCTGTCTGCTGCAGTGTAGTCTTGATACAGGATATTTTGAGTGATTGCTTTCATCCAGGAATAGTTTTCTTGACCTCTGCACTCTACACTTCTGCATTTCTGTGAGAATAATTGCATTTTGACATGCATGCCTGATACTAGCCTGGAATGTAATTTGGTTTGTATATACTTCTCTCTAAGCGAATAATTAAGGTATCCAGCAGTTTGCTTAGGCCAAGTAATGCCTTGGCAGAATGTACCATTTGACTTTAAACTTTGCCTTTCTACAGAGAAGCCTGACAAAACAATAAGACAGGAATTATCCTTGTGATCAAGAGTAAGAGGTGGGAGGAGGTTTGCCAGGCTTCTGCTGTTGGTAAAACATAAACCTAAAGTAAAGGAAGTCCTGTGCAAGTCTTAATAGATTTAACTTAAGAATAACTCTTCTGTGTTAAGTGACATGCAGAAACTAAAAGCAAGCCTGTCAGTTCCTAAACTCTTGTTTGGTAAGTACTTCTGATTTGCAGCCATCTTTCCAAACTAAATTTGACTGAATTTTAGTCTAAAACTTGTCCTTTTCCATATGTTCTGAATTGGTTCTTTTGTTTCTGAAGATTGCAACTTTGAATTCTAGTCTTAATCTTTCTCAAAATGGGTAACTACTTTGATCAATGTTTTGTCTGACTTGATTAGAAAAGATGCAGTGTCTCTAGAATGCCAGCCTCAGTACTTCTTGGCTCAGGTAACAGGAAATTACTCTTAGTCAATTTGGAAGTTGTATTGTTACTGCAGAATTGTCACTTGCACCCTTTCATTAGAGGTTTTTAAGGTATTTTACACAATAGGTTTTTTTTCTTTGTTTTTAGAGACAGCCTGCAGTTTGTTAAAAGCCACCTTGCTATGTTTTACTGCCACAGCTGAAAGCAGTAAATGTGTTTAAACTTGGCCATGGCACAGAAGAGACAGTCTGGCAGGGTGAGCTTTTGAGTTTGTTCCCTCATGCTCCAAAATAGCTCGAATTTATTTACCTTTGGAGTGTGCTGCAAAGCCCCTTTTTTTTTTTCTTGAAAGACATTTAGGAAAGAGTGAGGTGGCTGGGTGTGGGACCTATCTGAAGAATTTACTGTGAAAACTGTTTCTTGCTCATTGCATATCTTTGAAACTAAACCACTTATATTTCTGAAATGTTGATGTTCTGTTGAGCTAATAAAAAGAACTGTACTTAATAAAATGTTGATAAACCAACTTCAAAGTTTTTGCTATTGCTGTTGACAGAAATTTCGTACAGTGTTGTCTTTAGGAAATAAAACACTTTGTTCTTAATCACTTTTCTGGCTCTCAAAGTGTTTGCTTTCTTTTGGAGCTGTCACTGCCTTTGCTAGGGTTCCTTATTACAAAGATGATTACTAGCACTATGATCTTATTTAAATATGTGAGTCTACATTATATGATTGAATGGTACTGAACTTACTGCTCTAACCTTGTCTGGTTGCACACACTCAGGCTGTCCATGGAGCAATTCAATGCAGGTTACTTCATCTATGAAGCTTTTTTATTAGGTTATTTCAATACTATTCATGGAAACTTTCAGTTCTGGCATTGAGAGTCAAGCTTGATGCTTGAAATCCAATATGAATAGTAATCTTTTTCCTTTAAAGACTAGTATTTTTTATTACTACACAGATATTGTTATCAGGTACAGATTTGTGGTTGGGAAATAGTTGTCTTGTTGAAAGGGAACTGGAGAAATTGCTGTTTGGACTTGTGTTCTTCATGTTGACTTACTGTAGATATCGGTCAAAAAATGTGTGTGGGACAAGGCTTAGGCATAGGTAGTGTCTTTTATCAGAACAGCTGATAGAACTGAAAGAAATTAGGGTTTCAGAAATATATGTCTGTCTTTAGCATGAAATAGAAATAGCAGCAACTTATGCAACTAAATTAAGGAATTTTTTTAGTATTTAGTTAACCCAAGCTACTACTAGAAGTTTTTTGTCTTCTAACAGGATGATAAATCCTTTTCAGGAGAACAGATCTTTCATTTTCCTCTAATTTGTCCAGGTGTTTATCACATAGAAGTACGTTAGGAGATGGAGAATGTTGTACATGTTTTCATGTAAGCTTGCTTAGAGAGCAAGGAATTGCAAAATAATAATAAAACATTCTGAAAGATAATTGCCACTATAACAGTGGAGGATTTCATCAACATTTCAGTTGTAATGCCTTAATTTACTGAAGAAATTGAAGCTTCTTTTTCATTCATCTTTCTAACAAGCTTCACTCTACCTTGATGTATCTGGTTAAGCTCATGGCGGTCTCTGGGTGCGGAATTTTTTTAAGACTGAGGAATCTTGTTGATATGCTCCAAGAAGGAATTCCTTCCTCTGTGTTACTTAGGTGACAAGGGTAGCATGCTTTGGGTAAGCAAAGGTTATTGCTGATAGCCTGGAACAGGATGGCCGTACTTTTTCCAAGGGAAAGTGGAAAATTTGGAGCCTGATGTGCAATTTGAAGCCCTTTGTATTTCTTTCTCTTCTGTCATATGAATTCTCAGCATTTGCATGACTGCTGTAAATACATCTCAGTTTGTTGTAATCATTCATGCCACTTTCTTGTATCCAAAAATAGACTGTGGCAAAACTGGTTGGTTCCAACATTGTACTGCCTTCATAAAACACAAGAAATGGACGATCCTTATTGGCCTTGAAGTAGTGTGGAAATGCATGTGAAAGAATTTGGTATATTAATAATAAATGGAAGGCCAATTTTTGTGATGCATTTTGTTAATTAAGTTCCAGCCTTATGCTTGCTAATCACAATCATGGTTATATTAAAAGAAAAATGCCTTGAGCAAGATGAGACCAATGCTATTGTTCACTTAAATACCTGTGAAGGCAAGAAAGACGATGAGTAAGCGTTCCTAGAGATCAAAGTAGAAGTGTGTGCATATCTTGCAAGGTAAGACATCAAAAGGAAGAGTTACTCTGCCTGTGGAAGCATTTATTTTTAATGAGCCATGTGTCCCTCTCAGGCTGTGTGCCACTTATACCCTACATGTGAGTCCTTACTCTCCCTTATTTTCTGCTAACATCAGCAATATGGAACCCTCTCCACTTATTGCAGGGGTGTTTAACTGCCCTGTGAAAACACCTACTTATCCAAACAAAAATAGTCATTCTGAACAGCTGCTAAACCAGCAACTGGCATTAGCTGTATGAACTTAGGCCTGTGACTGGATTCTCTCGCAGGACAGGACCGGGTGTGCATTTTGAGGTGCTCAGCACATGGCTTTCATTGCATTCTAAAGTATTTGCAGAGAGATCCACTAGCAAGATAAGATTTTCAGCTTATTCAGAAATGGGAAGTCGGTCCCCTATGTAGTATGGATGAATCAAATTTGGCCACCATATGCATTTCCATTCCTTCCTGCCCCCACCCCTCCCACCCCACCCCCAAACAAACAAGTAAACAAAAACCCCAGAAAACTCAAACCAAAAAAAACCCACAACAAAGCCCCAAAGCAAGGCCCAAACCCCACACTGCATAACAGAGGCAGCTGATCTGGGACACACCTCCCACAAACTGCACTGTAAGCTGTCTGCTCAGATGGTCTCGGTCCTGCCCATTTAGTGCTCCTGATACCTGTGCTTCATGCCTACTACTGTCAGCTAACATGAGTGTCTGTTGAGGCAGCGTGAGTTGGATGCAGGGAAAAGTTCCCAAAACCCACTCTTGACTATTGAAAAGTTCTTCCCATGCTGAGGGATTTCAGTTACTTCACAATGAATGCTTTTTGATGGTGAAGCAGGCTGTTTTGTGTAGCTTTCTCATTTTAAAAATATTTGGACTCTGCAATAGTAGATTCCTGTCATATCTCCTATATGCGTTTTTTTTTCCTCCTTCTAACATTGAGCAACATAATGTTCTCCATTTATATTGCCAGGTGTTTGCTTTACTGGTATGTTTGGCTTTTGATTTTGTGGGTTTAAGAGTTTCCTCAGGATTTTTCTTGCAACCAGTGGTGAATTTATATGAGTAAACTTACAAAATCTAAGTACACAGAGCTAGTGCTCATAGGTATTTGGACTGTGTATGTGCTAATTATGCTCCAAGATAATTATTTGCAAAATACCCCACAGTATTACAGATGTAATGGTGGTTGAAATGTTTGGAAACTTCCTGTTTGACATAGTTGGAAAGAAATTGTACTCATGGTTGAATGGAATGCTGGAAATAGTAAGTGTTGTCCCCATATTGGCCATCGTTATGCATGGGTTTGACTATGAGCCTTCAAAGCTCATTATTGTGTTTCCTGCCTATGAGTATTTGCCCATTAAAAACCCCTTGTTGTATGCTATGGTGACTTTCCTTCAGCCTTTATGAACTGGAACCATTTGACTAGTTATGAATAAGCTAGGCAAGCTTGGAAAAAGAGTTGACAAAATCTTACTTCAGGCATTTGAAACTCCTGAAATATTTGTGGTTACAATAATGATATACTAGAATTAACTGACTGGAGTTTAGCAATAGCTGAACGTTTGCCACCACCTGGGCTGCTAATAAATTAAAATACCTGTATTTTTCATTCAGTGTACCAGAAAAACCTGCAAAGTGTATTCAACTCTTTATAGGCTTTCATCCTGCTCTATGAATATGCTAAAAAAAAAAAAAAGTCTATTACTTGAGGTAAAGGAACCTAGATAATTTAAGACTCTCCCTTTGTGTTTAGTGCTGTGAAATTGTAAAATAATGAGGCTGTAAGCTCTTAAATATTCCCATTAAAGATCATATCAGTGACAGTGCTTGGCTGTGTTAGTACACTGGTGGTCACAAAGGAGAGATGACAGGACTGCTAACTATACAATGCTAAACACCTCATCACAGTGTGCTTGTGTGGTTTTTCTCTCGTTATTACAGATTCTCTAAATCTTAGATTCGACAGAGGATTTGAGGTGACATTACTGTGTTCATGCATAAGAGGAAATATCAAAATGAGAAGAAATGTTTTCTTGACTAAGCAAAATGGAGATCTGAAGGCACTTATAATGCCTGCAAGATAAATGAGGCAAAATAGGATCAACTGAGACTTATTAGTAGCAAAGCTCAGTATTTTTTGCAGTGGAAAAGGGGAAACTGGTTTACTCAACTTACAAAAGGGATGTGTGTGTGACACAAAACTGTGAATCACAATTTCCACAGAATTCACTGATTGCATCAAGAAAGTGACCACTATAGTGGCATTTTGAAGAAATTCTTGGGGCTATTTCCTTTTGAAGTGTTTCTGGCAACTAAGGGTATATAGCAACTGAATTTGGTATCATGTAATAAAATGCCTCTTTCAGATCGGTGAAGTGTTGATGCTAAAATCACAAAAGCAGGATATAGTTTTTAAATATCTCTCATTCTTCTTGAAACTGTAAGAAAGTTTACAATTTTACAATTTACCTTTCTGAAACATGTTTCATTTGTAGGACAAGGAAACTAATAACTTCATGTTGTAGTTGTCTGCAGTCTGTCTAACAGGGAATACCCCAATGCTCAGAATGATCAGAAAGTTATTCTAACTAGCAAAATCATATATTCATGTACTGAACAGTGCTAATCGAGAAATCTGAGAATTGCAAGGCATTATGTAAATCTGGCTCTGACTGAAACACAGGAATTTTTTTTCCTGGTTAGTTGCTACATATAAAAGAATTTTGTCATTTTTGTTTTAGCTCAAATACTCCTTGGTAAGGGGGAAGTCTTGCTGCATGTCTGCAGTCTACCTCAGGACTTGGAGAAAATAGTCTTGAATAAAACAATGTATTAAGTCATGTTTTTCTTCTCCAGCATTCAGGATGTCTTTAGCGTGTTTATAGGTTTTTAATTGTTTCAACTTATCTACAGTTAACTTAGTGGTTCCTTGGCTGCATAAAGACTAGAGCTCTTTTCCCTTCACTTGGCTCTGCGGTTTAAAAACCTTGTGCTTTCGTACCTCTGAGTCTGCCTCCTCCTATGGCAGGCTGCACATCCTACTTCTCAAAAAAATTTGTAATTGCAGTGTCTATGACTTAAAATGCATTTTTTTAATAAACCACTAAGTTTTTAGAATGTTAAATGCCAAGTATATAAATTATGTTCTGTGTGTCATGAAACACAGAAAAATGCTGTATTTCCAAAATTCTAGCATTCCTCATAGGGCATGAAATTTGAATGTGATGTCTAATATACTTAAAACTACTGTTTCGTAAATCAAGTGAGGTTTTTTTCCCTTGAAAATACTAGTATAAAAGGCTTTCTTTGGAATACAATACTAGAAAACAACAACCTTGTAGGCCTGGTGGTTGTTTATACTGGTTCTAAACTATGATGCTAGTTCATTCAGTCCTTCTGTGGAGAAGGAAGTAGCATGGGTGAATTATCTGTGGTCTGCATGTAGCTCTTTAAAGGTAGCCTTATGCAATAATCATGAATGGACCACAAGAGGTAAGGTAAACTCAGTTCTCTGAATACCTGCCTGAGATTTGGCAACAATGAAATGCTACCATGAGGTTAGAATTTGCTCAGAAACACAAAATTAAAGCATTCAAAATACCATGAGGCAGCCGGCTCCCATTTAATATTAGCATTTAAAATGCTAATTTAATAGTGAAAATTTATGAAAGGAAGTGTTCGTGCTAGAGACATAAATCCCTGGGTACATAACTGGAGACACAAATTGATGCTAATATAAGGCTTCAGTAGTTGTGCCAAGCTACCATAACCTGTTTTAACAGTCTGCTTGGCTGTGAACCTACAGCTGGAATAATTTTGAGCAGATGGATGATTTTTCATTCCATTACAAAGGCTTTAGAAAGTATTCTCTGAGGTACTTAATTTTCTTAATACTTTAATTACATATGTATATTATATATCTTAGTGTACAGTGTTAGTTTGAAACTGCCTACTTCTCAATTTCTATTTCTCCTGAAAATGAGAGGTTATTTTTCATACTTTCTTGTTAATAAATGAAATCTGTTTTGACATGGATGCATTGACTATCTTGATTTTTGGTGTCAGCTTCATCATGATGCTGGTAGATTCTTATCTTCAATTATATTGTGACTTAATGTTTAAAGGTGCGGGGGGTGTGTGCACGTGTGCTTTTTTACATGATTTAGACAAATTGCTGACTGCTAACTAACGCTTTTCTTAGATGCTACCTAAATTTCTTTGATCTGTTGAAACGGATCTAGTCCAAAACCAAAAACATGCCTAAATGAATGTTTTCAGGATACTGTCTAAAGGAATCAGTTTTGTCCAGTCATTGATGTTTTTGATTTTTTTCCCCAGTTTTGATGAGGAGTCCTAACATGTGTCTGTATTTATCAGCAGTCATTTATTTTTCCAGCACTAAATACAGGCTTTTTTCCCTTTTTAAGAGTATTTCCGTATATATTTTGAGTTTTTCCTGAAGCAGATGGCTTGCCTGTACATCTGCTGACAAAATTCTGAACAAATGCAAGCCTAAAAGCTGGATGGCTTCCTGTATTTAAGCGGTGAATCGGATATGATTCAAATGTAAAAATTACAAACATACTTTAAGTATTTGAATGTTTAATCTACTGCCTTACTGCTAATCTTTATTTTTCAGTCAGGTGGTTAGGGCAGATAAGAAACCGACTGTGATATTTAATAGACTGTGCAAATTCTGTTAAGAGTTCTTGTTTAATGTTTACAAAAGCCAACCTGAATGACCTTGAAATCAGTGGAAATATTACTCTGGGAGCAGTATCAGGCTTCCCCCCCCCCTTCAGTCATCTAGATTGATGATTCCATGTTGGTGTGTACACAAAAATGAAAGGGGAGATGTTAATTATATAATGAATTTTCATGATGTATAGTGTGCATTTTTCTCCATATCCTTTTGTAGCTTGTATGTCAAGTAACTGGTTTTTTCTTTAGTATTTGCAAGTTAATTCTAGGTATGGGAACTCCATGTCATTGTTGTCAGTATCTTCCCACATTAAGTGCTACAGTATACTTTTGAAATAGTTGCTATCTAGTTTGTCAGCAGTGAAGCACAGCTGTAACAAAAGGCACATCCAGTCTCTGCTGTATATATAGTGGTTGTACTTTTTTCATACTGCATTCTTAAAAAAAACCCTATATTACGCTTGACAGAGATGTTACAATACTCCTTTGCATGTCTTTGCAGTTTTATTAATCCTGAAAGATTAAACACAGCATAAAACTAGGGCATTAGGTACTTAATAATAAACACGGAAGAGGGAATACTGTATTTGTGTTAAATATGTTGATTATCTAAAACATTACCAAGCAATAATAACGTAGAACAATTGTGATGACTGCCCATAATTACATTGCAGGACTAATAAAATATAATGAAGCTTTCACTTTTAATAAGTTTTTTACAGGAGACCTTGTGGCCTTTGTGGTGGTATTGCAGTTAAGTTTTAAGATTAATTGAAAAATACCTTATGCTATAATTGATTAATTCCTGCTAGTAGATTATCTTGCTCCTAGGTAACAGTATTTGTGTTAATTAGACATTTATCTTGTTTTCAGAGCTTTCAAGCAGGAATAGTTAAGTATTTTTCTCTTTATAGGTTGGAAATTACAAGCGGACAGTAAAACGAATTGATGATGGTCACAGACTGTGCAATGATCTTATGAATTGTATTCACGAACGGGCACGAATAGAGAAGGTCTATGCTCAGCAGCTTACAGAATGGGCAAAAAGGTGGAAACAGCTTGTAGAAAAAGGTAATACATTCTGATTTTGAACTCTGAAAACTTTCTCAAATGGAAAAAAAATTTCTGTATATCTTTGTTTTGGTAAGTACAAAGTAGAATTTTTGTACTTTTTAGCCTATAATGGAGCCTTTGCAAAAGGCTCAGTAACGTAACAAATGATCAAGCTTTTTGTGATTAAAAACAAAGCCCTGCTCCTTTGGTAGTTTCTTACTGAAGCAGATGAATCTTGCCTACAGTGTTGAGGTATTCAAATAGAGTCAGTTCTAGAGAACTGGCTGTTTCTAGGTAACTAATGGTATAGAACATAGTTTGAAAAGTGTATCTGAATAATAAGGGGGCAGTGGTTGTGGGGGAAAGACTAGTAATAAAAGAGCTAGGCATTGTTCTAATGGAAGGCTAATCTGATACCATTTTAATATATTCTGAAATTAGTTTGTCCTTTCCTGGTTATCCATGCTTCAAAAAGTACGTTGAGAAATTGAAGGCAGTTCAAAGAGGAGCTAATATGTGGAATACTGAGAATCACGGTACAGGGAGAAAGAGGCCAGACTAACTGAATATTATTTCTTCTGTTGTCAAAATTTGTAATAATCTAAATTTATCTGAAAAGAAACTGTTCCCTTTTCTAGGTTTGCATCAATTTTGCTGTTTACAAGTGAATATAAGTCAATAGCTTCAGGTAGTTTCTTGGGAATATAAGTTCCATGTGGGTGATGGTTACTGAGAATGACACTTTCTGTTGTGTTTAGGCCCACAGTATGGAACAGTAGAAAGGGCTTGGTGTGCTTTTATGTCAGAAGCTGAAAAAGTGAGTGAACTACATCTAGAAGTAAAAGGTTCACTGATGAATGAAGACTTTGAAAAAATCAAGAACTGGCAGAAGGAAGCCTTTCATAAGCAAATGATGGGAGGATTTAAGGAAACCAAAGAAGCAGAAGATGGATTTAGGAAAGCTCAGAAACCCTGGGCAAAAAAGCTGAAAGAGGTACAGCAGTAGATTATGTATTAGATATCCTGTGTTACAATATATTAATGTCTCAAATCTCTATAAGGGAGTAAACTCCCTATTCTCTCTGCTGGACCCTCCTTTCTCAAAAAGACCTCTTGCTTTCTGTCCTCTTCTGAAAATAAGTATTTTTCTCTTGGTCTCTCCTAATCTTGGTGACTTCAGTGAAAATCTGGCAAAAGTGGAATTCAAGCTATCATTTTAAAAGTATCTGATTTCCTGTGTTTGAAAGTTACGAATTGCTCAAAGGAATGAGCAGGGGAAAGTGTTTGTGGATTTTTTTCCCTGTCATGTAACATTATTCTTAAATAACAGGTTTGTAGACGGGGAGCAGGCGAACATGGGCATGAGGAAAAAACGTTCTATTGGGGACTTTCTGTAAACCTTTTCTTGAGTCTGTTCCACACTTCTCTAAGCTGTATGGCTGACATTTATTGTATGGTGAGAAAATGCTGATTCTTAAGTACTGCAATAATTTCCTTCTATTGATTCTTGTGTATTGTTTATTCCTTGGCCTAAATGAAAAAAAAAAAAAAAAAAAGAAAAAATTAAAAAAAACTTAAAAAAAAAAGAAAAAATGAAAAAAGAATATTCTGAAACAAAAACCTGACACTCTTTTCATTACAACATGATTATAAGGCTAAAAAATTCAGTTGTTGGTTGTTGTATAAACTGTCCCAGATGCAAATATTCAAATCTGCTTTGTAGGTGGAAGCTGCAAAGAAAGCATACCATGCAGCCTGCAAAGAGGAGAAACTGGCTATATCCAGAGAAACAAACAGCAAAGCTGATCCAGCACTAAATCCTGAACAACTTAAGAAATTACAAGACAAAGTGGAGAGAAGCAAGCAGGATGTACTAAAGGTATACTGTATGCTAACACATGCATATTTAAGCTTTTTTTTTTTCTTCCTGAATGTGCCACGGACTACAGTGCAGCTCACTTTCAGTTATGGTCCTATACAAAAGTTTAGAGTTTTCTCCAAAGCATATGTTATCACTAAGTTCTTCTGTGAAGAATGAATAACGTAATGCCTCTATTCCACGTAAGTACTTTTAGCAGGGAACAAAGCAGAATAAGACAGTGAACTTCTAGGACAAAGTTTTACTCATTTAGTAGTGAGCATTATTTCACTTGAGAGGCTGCAAGATGGGTGCTTAAAACTTGCTGACATCTAAACTGGTAGTCATAATCCATTAAATAAAAGTAAATACACTTTTGGAAATGCCATTCTATTGCCCAGTTTGGTTTATCTCTTTAGTGAACTGCTACCAAGAGGCTTTTGTTGTGTGACTTTTTTCAAGATCATCTTTTCCCTTTGAGAATGCTGTTCTGTGATCTGGAAGGCTGGTGTTATATCGGGTGGGATCTTTTAATTCCTGTCTGTGGACTACTTCCGTAAATTACTGTATAGTCTGAGATTTTTATCTGTTAACAGAGCTCACAGCATGTGCAATTCATGTTCACAGGGATGTATATAATGTTTGGGGTTTTGGTTATAACTCTCAGTGGACTATGTAAATTACTGAAGGAGAAAAGACAGCACTTTGAAATTATTTGGAGATCTTTAAGTAAGAGACCTATAACTTGAAAGACTGTCCGCTCTGATTTACTCTGTGGCTCCTTTGGTTTTTATCTTTAGTATATTACATTGGCAATTGTCGTGGTTTCTGTTAAAAAGCCAGAGGAGAGGCTTAGAGCTTTATTGTAGCTGTTCTGCAGTTTCGTTAGATAACTGTCATGTTGATAGGTACAGTGGTCATGAAAAAAGAATGTGGTTTGGGAACTTCTGGTCTAACTATTGGCCATTACTACACTGATAAGCTTGTTATGTAGGTTAGTAATAAAATATATTGCTAATGGTTTGTTTTTCCACCCCCAGACAAAAGAAAAGTATGAAAAATCACTGAAAGAACTGGATAATGCTACTCCTCAATATATGGAAAACATGGAGCAGGTATTTGAACAGTGTCAGCAGTTTGAGGAAAAACGCTTACGTTTCTTTCGAGAAGTGTTACTGGAAGTTCAAAAACACCTTGACTTGTCTAATCTTGCAAGGTAAAACTGTGTAAGACTTCAAAATTAATGCTTAATACTTTTCAGTGAAAAGTAATCCATACTTCAAGTAGATCAGAGTTTGGAATCGGATTTGTTTCTAATGTGTTGCTTCAATTTGTTTAAAGTGTAAGTGAAAGAACTCAATTCTTTGCTTTGTCTAAGATCAAATTAGCATCTATCCCTAACATTTGCTAGTTTTATTTAACACAGTGTTAAATGAACCAAGAAACCCTCATTCTTTTTGTATTTGTATAATCAAATGTGTGTTAATTAAGATTCAGAGCTTAGAATCAAAAAATGCTAAATCAAAGATTGGGAAAGGAGAGTTTTGGTGTATTATGTGTCCTGCACGTTTATTGGAGAACAGACTAGAATTTCTTAGCATAAGACTAAGCATGAACGTTGTAGCATAAACACATTTATTGTTAAAATATTAGAGCTCAGTCTTAAGGAATTACCTTGACTAGGGGATAAACATTAAAGATCCATTGGTTGACCGTTGCTGAACTCTTGTCCATATTAATTTTAAAGTCTGCTCGTTATACTATATGTAGCATGTATAAAGCATGCCTTGTACTTTGTTCTTTGTGCCTGGACCCTCCTCACTACATTCCAAGAAATCTAAACTTCTGCTAGAGAACTCAAACCAGAGCTCGTGCAGCTTATTTTGTCAGACCACGTGGCATGTTGTCCACTACTACAGGCCATTTTGATACAAAGCTACTTTGGTATGTCAGCAAGACAGTGGTTACAATGTTTTTTTTCTTTTGCATTTGAGAAGACAGACACTGGAATACTTGCAGCAAATGCTGTAACACTAGTAGAATTTTACATCCCACTTGTAATAGCAGAGTTTCATGTGCGCTCTGCTTAGCACTTCAATTAAAAGGAGAAAAATGTGCTCCTGGCTAGCTGCTCATTTCTGTTCCCTCTTCTGCTAGTGACAAAAATGTTATGGTAGTCCAACCAGTGGAATTAAGGAGCTGATCAAGGTAACATAAGGCAGGAAGAATCTAGTTTGGTTTTAACCCTGATCAGTGTTCCAAATTGACTTCCTGTGCAGTCATACAAATGTTAGTGCTGGCATAAGCAAAACAGGTAACATAGGGGCAAGAACAAATACAGAGCAAGAAACAGGTAAGGGCAAGATCACTTATTTTGGCTTCATTATCATTTTGGATTGCCTCAGAGTTCTTATGGACTGCTGTGGAAGACAGGTACTTTTTACTCTGAGTAGATAGTTAGGATTGCCCATTTGAATTCAGGTTTAAAGAAACTACAGAACTGAAATAAATGATAAATAGTTGACTCAAAGGGCAAGGTTGGGGGAAGACTACAGAAGATGACCAAGTGAAGAGTCAATGATTTCCTTTTAAGATACTTAGGACATTCAGGAGTGGTGTCTTATGTTATGTTAACAAGATGCAAACAAAGAAAATAACTATTAGGATAAAGCAACTGTAACTGTTTGTCTTTTTCCTTATCCATGTCTTTTTGAATACACAGAGATAAAACATGTAGAATAAACCCTAAAAGGAAGTCTGATTTTTAACTTTAAGACTTTTAATGCTGAGGAGCACAGTCCAGAAAATAACACTGCCCTGTCTTCTACAGATGTAGATAATCTCCAGTTTATTGTTGATTTAACTGATGGCTAGTGAGTCATTCAAAATTACTTACTCCTTTTCTCAAAACACATGCCTTTCTATTGTTTACATACATTCAAAGAACCACTGAAGTGGGAAAAAAATGCACTGCATACATGTGAAAGCAGTCAAGTAATATATAGAATTGAGAAATTTGGAAGTATATTTTGAGAAAGTTTTTGACTCCTTGACAATGTAGCATTAATGAATTCTAATTCTAAATTTTGTGTGACTTGGTCTGGAAAGATTTTCCCAAATTCTCTCTAGCTTGAATATAGACTAGCAGTTCTGTGTCTTCTACTTTAAGCCTTGTGGCTGTTGTGTTAAGACTTCTTTATATTCTGTGTTCCATATTGCACCATATTGGGGTTTTTTGTATAAAGCAATTGTATTTGTAGTCACAGTCTGTAGAGTGAATATCTCATGTATGGGGTCTAGGATCAGGGGATCCAAGTTGTATCTCTGTCTTGTAAAATACTTCATACTTATGAGAACTCCACTTCAACAAAAAATAAGTAGACTAAGAGATAAGTAAAAGTATTAAGGTTCTTTTTTTTATAGTATTTGATATTTTGTAGAAATAGCACAGTTAGTAAAATGAGAGAGTACCTAAAACAATAAAAGCAGTTAGCAGATGTTGTACCTGCATAAGAAAATATTTAACTCAACTCTGCTTCAGGTTTGAGATTTTTATTTTTATAATGGCTTATAATTCTCATTGGATTAACACACGAGTTTTCACAGAATTCTATGGACTTAGCACAAAAACAGTTTCTACTGTCTTCTCTACAAGCTTTTAAATTCAAGAAACTTCCAAGACTGACATTCAGTAATTTAAATACATTCCTATGTAAATCCTCCATTTAATGACAGCCATTTATGAAGCTTGTGTAATGTAACTTAATTCTAAAATCTGGCAAATAGGGCTTTTATGTTTTTGTGAACTTTCAGCAAGCTTGCTTGTTGGGAGTACTCTTCCTTTTTTACCGGCAGTTAACAGGCCTCTCGTAGTGTTAAAAAGTCTGTGTTGCTGTAAGTTTTTTTTTCAATACTACTGTGAACTTTGAAATACTCTTTTTTTAAAAAAAAAAAAAAATCTGACTAGGGGATTTGCCATGTTTCTAAATGTTATATTAAATTTGAAGACAAATTTGTTTTGCAGTTACAAAAATATCTACCGTGAACTGGAACAGAATATCAAAACAGCAGATGCTGTTGAAGACTTACGGTGGTTTAGAGCTAATCAAGGTCCAGGGATGTCAATGAACTGGCCTCAGTTTGAGGTAAGGTCAGAGCACTTAAAACCCAGACTTGTTTTGTCTATTTTTTCCTCTTTGCTTTTTATCATGTTCCTTTCTGGTGTAACTTAAATTCAGACTTCCAGCACTGAATTTTTTTGTTTTTACAAGTCATGGTAGTTTTCTTTTCTTGATTTCCATTGGGCTTTCCTCATCCCCAGCTTTTGGAGGTGATTATATTGGGCACCTATTTAAAGAGAAAAGGAGTAAACCAGAATATAGTGATTTTTTTTTTAAGCTAAAGTCACTACTGAAGTCATTAGTAAGCCTTGGTTTAGTTGATACACCTCTGACACCTGTATATGTTATCCTCTATGTTTTACTTCTCCCCTTTGGTGTCAGACTTCAATTTGAAACTCCTTGCTGTTAGCAGGTAATTATAGCATAGGCAACAAAGACTTTGAAAAAGTTTGAACTAAATATTTCAGTCAGTCCTGAAAATTGGTATTTATGTCTCAACTAGTTTTTTCAATACTGTTATATTAAAAAAGTTCCAGCTTTAAGCAGTTGGTAATTTTATTGCTGAATGCCAACTTCAAAAGAAGGGACATTTTTTAAGTAGTGTTCTGCTAATATAGCTAACAAGAAACAAGTACCAAAATGTATCTGTGTAGATCATGCTACCAGAGTATCGAATAGCTGGAATTGGGATGAGTTTGACCAGAATAATGCATTTAGTTGCAATAATTTCTAGGCATTAAATTAATGGAGTGGAAGCATCAACTCTGGAGTGTTCACTGTTGCCTTATTAACCATAATAGAAAATATCACTTGTTTTTAAAATATTGAGTAACTTTAGATTAGAAGGCTTGAAGAACAAAACTCATAATAGTACTACTGAATTTCTTTGCCTGAAACGCTGAACTAAAGTTACTTCTGTGTGTGGAAATAACCATCCTTTTTCATAAGCATTATGATTAACAGATTAAATACTGTTGTTACTATTTTTCTAATCAAGTTTTTTCTCATTTACATGCTACAAGGATGACGTAAGTAATAAAAAAAAAATCATGATCCAATGAATATGAAATTGCATTATAAACTGCAAATATGCTTAGGTCAGTGGTCTTTAAACTATGGTAACTCAGAAATCCAATATGTATTTGTACAAAGTTAAAATAATGAGATCTCTGAAAGGTTGGCCAGAAGTACTTAAGACTGACTGTGCTACGTGTATAAGCCATAGTAATTGCAACTCTCAAAATCTTCATTTCCTTATCTAAAGTGCTATCTTGTGTATAGCAAACTACTCCTGACTCTTTTTTTACCTTTAAGGTTTCTGAGATGAAACATGTCTCAGCATAGGCTATTTGCTTGCATCCAGTTTTGTTCTCCGTTGGTTCCTGTTTTATATTAATATGCAGCTTAGTTTGACTTGATAGGTAGAAGTTGTGTTTAGGTCTCATCATGCCTGTCCCTCTGCCTTCTGAAGTATCTGAATGGTTCAAATCATCAAGGAGGGGATACTTTACAAATGACATCATGAGTCTTGTCAACAACTGTGTTGATTTGAGCCTTAGCTCTTATGGATGGCTTTTAAGGACAATAAATTTCACTAAATCTAAAGTGAAGTACCCTAAGGTCTCAAATCTTTAGGGACGGGAGAAGTGATATACAGTGAATTTAAAAATGAGCTTCTTTGTAGGTCATTCTTGGAGCACTTCTTGAGAAATAAGCCCTGTCTTAAATTAGATTATAATACCTTTTTTACATTAAATGTAAGGTTTACCTTTTAAAGCCAGATGTCTTGGCATTATTTGAAACAGTGAGCCCTCTCAGTACAACTTTTAAAGAGCTGCACTGGCCAAGTCCTTTGATTTCTCCAGTTGTCTGCTGGATGACTGGTATTTTAAGTCTTCAAGGTGTTTAGAATGCTAAGCAGGGAAGTACCAGTAACCTTGGGATTTTGTGAGTAGCACAGATATCTGTCTGCATTGCTAGGGTAGGAACTAGATGAGAACCATAACTGAAACATTTAGAGTAACTTATCTTTTTAATAATTATTTGTACTGTTGTATGTATAGATGTATGTTCCATAACTCAGTCTGAAAATTAAATGTGATAATTACTTGTTCAATTAAATTTCTCAATCACATTTTGCATTCATTGATAGGAGTGGTCTGCAGATCTGAATCGCACGCTCAGTAGAAGAGAAAAGAAGAAGGCTTCTGATGGAGTGACACTGACTGGTATTAATCAGACAGGAGATCAAGTCTCACAGCCTAACAAACATAGCAGGTATTTTTTTATGCCTAAAAAGACTAACTGGAAGGGGCTATCTCCAAGTACACTAAGCTCTATGGGATCAAAAAGTCACTGTCCAACGAAATGTTAATTTGTCTGTGAGCATTTCTAGTGATGTGTTTCTGCAGCTTACAAAATATTTTGGGAATTATTCTCCATTGTACAGTTCTCTTTCCATTGGAAGTTAAAAGAAACCAAACTTGATGAGAAACTGAATGTTCTGCAGCTAATCTGGTGGTTAGTCTGTTGCTATCATCCCATCTCTAGAAATTACAATTATGCTTTGAAATCTTAGCTTGCAAAATTTTTAGTAACTTCAGAATTCTGGATGTGATTAATACAAAACTGTTAACATTGGCTGCTTTCGAAAGGAGTGAAACTGGCCAGAAAAATCACACTGCCTTTTATTGCAGGCAGTAAGGAAAAAAAAATACCTTTCACAAAGGATATTCTAGTTCTGGAGGATTGTATTGTATGTGACACTTCCCGAACTTGCTTGGGTCTTATGCTACATTTGATAGAAGTTTGGGTTTTTGTTTGGTTTTTTTGGCTGGAGAAGGGGTCTGCTAAGAAACTGCTTAGTGGGTCACCAGTGACCGTGTTCTACTCTTAAACAGATAGGGTCACCATAATGCTCTTTCTTTTCCAAATTAGCAGTCTTAGTGTCCAGAGTAACACAGTGCAGTCAGTACAATCAAGTTACAATCCCTTTGAAGATGAAGAAGATACTGGGAGTACTGTCAGTGAAAAGGAGGACAATAAGATCAAAAAGTTGGTGAAATGTTGTTTTTTTAATTGTTTTCACACTTGCACTTTCTCTATCCAGGGTTTTCTATTTTTGGTTTCTATAACACTATGCTGGTCAGTGCATGTTTTAAGCGGTTGTGTAAGCAACACTGTAACCTAACTTGTTTTTTCTAATAGATGCCATATCTGTTGCCTTGATCTCTGGTTTGAAACTACTGGGGTTATCTGCAGTTGCTAACAGAACTGCTGTTGCTTTTTCCCTTCCTTTACCAGTCCTATAAAATGTTAAACCTGATGTGTTTTTCTAGTGAAACTGCTTCTGGAGCTTTACTGCTCTGTGTGTTCTCGCTGAATAAATCTGCTTTTACGACTGTTTTCTTTTTATTTAGGACCTTCTCAAACAGCTGCCTGTTACTTCCGTATACACACTAGGGATGTCATAGCACTCTTTTAAATGGCATGTGCATGCTTAACAGTGAACTTTTCTTTAAATGATCAAGTTGTTGCAGTGTAATGAAGTTTCTTTATTGGTGGATTGCAACATACAAAAAGTGATGAAAGCTATTGTAAAGGTGCATAGAGATTAGGGAGGAAGTTTCTGCAAAGCAATTTAAACAATTTAAATGTCTTATCCTAAATGAGATAATTCCTCATATCTACTACCTGCATACCTTTTACCTTTCTAGAGTAAATAATCCCATGGATTATATAGATTTCTTCATAGAGAAGTTTTTGGAGTTTGTGGGGAGGTTGTCTTTGTTTTTTCTTTTGCCTTTTTCTAACTTTGTAAATGTATTTTGTTTCTTTGTTTTGAATAAGGCATTGTCAGCTAAAGATAGGTGAGAAGATACCAGAAATAAAGTTTGAAAACTGGGCTTTAGAGCGGAGTTTAAGCTTTATTAGGGGAACTGATATCTTAGTGGTATTTCTAGTCTCCTATTTTAAGAGCAGAAAAGAATAATTTTAAAATTTGTTTTCAGTGTTAGCAGCTATGAAAAAAACCAAAGCTACCCTACAGATTGGTCTGATGAAGAGTCCAACAATCCCTTCTCTTCCACTGATGCAAATGGAGACACCAATCCGTTTGATGAAGATACCTCTTCTGCTATGGAGGTGAGAGTACGTGCACTCTATGACTATGAGGGCCAAGAGCAAGATGAACTCAGCTTTAAAGCTGGTAAGTTTACAGCATTCACTTAAAATATTTATCAAAAGGAGAAAAAGAGGGGAGGAGGAGGCTTTTTCTTCAGCTTTTATTTTCTGAAGTCACCTGTTTCTCTGAATGTACAGCTCCACTTACAGGATCCTATCTAACCCTTACCCCCCTGATAGCACTTCTTAGTATCCTCTGTTTGGAAGCACTGAATTCTCATCTCTTTGGAATGTGTTGGGATGCATCTGTTTGGGATATTCCTTTCTTACTATCTTCTGTTAAACAAAACGAGCTACAGAACTGATAATCCTATCTCCTTTTCTTAGCTGGTGACAGTAACAGGTGCTGCTTTTAGCTGTCTAGAAATGCCAACCCCAGAAAGCTGTCTTCTTTTAAAGGAGAAGACTACAGCAGCTAATCTTAAAACAGTATCTAATCAACTGATATTTTTTTTCCTGTTTAAACTAGAAGCATCCCTTTTTTGGCCTCCAACTTCCTACAGTGCTAACTTTTTAAGGTTGAAGACTTAGCCATGGACAGATAACTTTTTTTCCTCTCTCTTTCCATTCCCCTTCATGTTAAGCACAGTAACTCTATCTGTTTTTGTCACAGAATCACAGAATGGTTAGGGTTGGAAGGGACCTCAAAGATCATCTAGTTCCAACCCCCCTGCTGCAGGCAGGGACACCCTCCACTAGACCACATTGCCCAAAGCCTCATCCAACCTGGTCTTAATCACTTCCAGGGATGGGGCCTCCACAACCTCTCTGGGGAACCTGTTCCAGTACCTCACCACTCTCACAGTAAAGAATTTCTTTCTAACATCTAATCTAAACTGACCCTCCTTCAGCTTGAACCCATTACCCCTTGTCCTGTCACTACACTATTTTCCATCTTGCATTATATTAAGGTAAACTTACTATACACCTCCCTTCTTAGGATGTTGTATTTCCCTTGAGCCATAAACCCTGTTTCTTTTTTCTCACTGCTGTAGGAGTTGAGAGGACAGAATAGAGGCAACTGATAGGAGAGACCCATGCCACAGTATGTTTCCACACATACGAAGTTGGCACAGGGGTATGATAGCTGCACGCCATGGGTGCTGCTGCCTCCAGTTTGTCTGGGCCAGTTCTACCAGCCGTTGTGTGCTGAGTGCCTGGGCAGTTTACTCCGCCCCCAGAGTAGGAGACTTTAGTTTTTCATAATCTGGCCAGCCCGGAGGCAGCACCCTCTACTGATGAAAGGTGAAATCTACACCCTGTCCATGCCTTTCCAGCTTTGATTTCAGCCAATTGTTCTACTGTCTTGCCCAGAATTGCACATGAAGTTTACCGACTAGCAATTCCAGAACAGGATTGCATGAGTAGTTTAGCAAAAGCATACAGAACTTCAGTTTGTGAAAATGAGATGGGCAATCTCATTGATCTTGTCTCTTTTCCCATTTGATTGTCATTTACTCCCTTCTCTTACAATGACCGACCTAGTTGTAGAGGAAAAACAGGATTCAAGTCTTGAAAGAAAGTTTGAGGAAAACTTTTCGTCCCTTTCAGCTGAGGTTCATAAGAAGTATGCTACTTCCACACCATCTACAGTGGGTCTTAGATGGGTGTTACGGTTTAAAGTTAATATAGTAAACAAGTCAATGATGTAGCTAATCACAGAGCTGCTAGACTTCCATTCTGCTTATGGAGAATGGTGGTGCTCAGAACAGTGTATTTCCAGGTCACATTCTAAATGCAGTTTGTGTTTTTTAAACCAAAAAGCCCTGCAACTCAGGTGGTGGTGCTCCTACCTTTCACTCGTCTCCCTCCTTTTTTTCATAGAATCACAGAATGGTTTGGTTTGGAAGGGACCTTCAAGATCATCTAGTTCCAACCCCCCTGCTTCGGGCAGGGACACCCTCCACTAGACCAGGTTGCCCAAAGCCCCGTCCACTCTGGCCGTGAACGCTTCCAGGGATGGGGGCATCCACAACTTCTCTGGGCAACCTGGTCCAGTGCCTCACCACCCTCATAGTGAATATTTTTTCCTAATATCTAATCTAAATCTGCCCTCCTTCAGCTTAAGCCATTACCCTTTGTCCTATCACTACATGCCTTTGTAAACAGTCCCTCTCCAGCTTTCTTGTAGGCCCCCTTTAGGTACTAGAAGGCCACAGTAAGGTCTCCCTGGAGCCTTCTCTTCTCCAGGCTGAACAACCCCAACTCTCTCAGCCTGTCTTCATAGGAGAGGTGCTCCAGCCCTCTGATCGTCTTTGTGGCCCTCCTCTGGACTTGCTCCAACAGGTCCATGTCTTTCCTGTGCAGGGGCCCCCAGAGCTGGATGCAGGACTCCAGGTGGGGATCTCAGGAGAGCAGAGTAGAGGAGGACAGTCACCTTACTTGACCTGCTAGTCACAGCCCAGGATACGGTTGGCTTTCTGGGCTGCAAGCGCACATTGCTGGCTCATGTTGAGCTTCTTGTCCACCAACACCCCCAAGTCCTTCTCCTCAGGGCTGCTCTGAATTCATTCTTTGCCCAGCCTGTATTTGTACTTGGGATAGCCCTGACCCATGTGCAGGACCTTGCACTTGGCCTTGTTGAACTTCAAGGTTCATATGGGCCCACCTCTCAAGCCTGTCAAGGTCCCTCTGGATGGCATCCCTTCCCTCCAGCATGTCAACCACACCACACAGCTTGGTGTTGTTGGCAAACTTGCTGAGGGTGCACTTGATCGCACTGTCCATGTCGCCAACAAAGATGTTAAACAGCACTGGTCCCAGTACTGACCCCTGAGGAACGCCACTCATCTCTGATTTCCTCTTGGACATGGAGCCATTGACCACAACTCTTTGAGTGCAACCACCCAGCCAATTCCTTATCCACTGAGTGGTCCATCCATTGAATCCATGTCTCTCCAATTTAGAGACAAGGATGTTGTGTGAAGACAGTGTCAAATACTTTGCACAAGTCCAGGTAGATGACACCAGTTGCTATTCCCTTATGCACCAACACTGTAAACCCACCGTAGGCTAGAAAATGTCATGCACAATTTGCCCTTAGTGAAGCCACGTTGGCTTCACGTCACCAATCAGATCCTTATTTTCTGTATGCTTTAGCATAGTTTCCAGGAGGATCTGCTCCATGATCTTGCTAGGCACAGAGGTGAGACTGATCAGCCAGTAGTTCCCCAGGTCTTCCTTTTTTCCTTTCTTAAAAATGAGGGTTATGTTTCCCTTTTTCCAGTCAGTGGGAACTTCACTGGAGTGCCACGACTTCTCAAATAGGATGGAGAGTGGCTTCACAACTTCATCCGCCACTTCCCTCAGGACTCGTGGATGGACCTCATCAGGTCCCATGGACTTGTGCACTTTCAGGTTTCTTAGATGGTCTCAAACCTGATCTTCTCCAACAGTGGGCAGTTCTTCATTCTCCCAGTCCCTGCCTTCGTCTTCTGCAACTTAGGCAGTGTGGCTAGAGCGCTTGCTGGTGAAGACTAAGGCAAAAAATCTGTTGAATACCTCAGCCTTCTCCATGTCCTGGGTAACCAGGTCACCCGTTTCCTTCTGGAGAGGGCCCACATTTTCCCTAGTCTTCCTTTTATCATTGATGTACCTATAGAAGCTTTTCTTGTTACCCTTGACATCTCTGGCCAGATGTAATTCTATCAGGGCTCTAGCTTTCCTAACCTGATCCCTGGCTGCTTGGACAGTTTCTCTGTATTCCTCCCGGGCTACCTGCCCTTGCTTCCAGCCTCTATAGGCTTCCTTTTTGTGTTTGAGTTTGCCCAGGAGGTCCTTGTCCATCCATGCGGGCCTCCTGGCATTTTTGCCTGACTTCCTCTTTGTTGGGATGCATCGCTCCTGAGCTTGGAGGAGGTGACCCTTGAATATTAGCCAGCTGTCTTGGGCCCCTCTTCCCTCCAGGGCTTTGTCCCGTGGCATCGTACCACGCAGATCCCTGAAGAGGCCAAAGTCTGCTCTCCTGAAGCCCAGGGTAGGGAGCTTGCTGTGCACCCTCCTCGCTACCCTAAGGTTCTTGAACTCCACCATTTTGTGGTCTCTGCGGCCAAGGCTACCCTTGAGCTTCACATCCCCTACCAGCCCCTCCTTGTTGGTGAGAACAAGGTCTAGCATGGCACCTCTCCTCATTGGCTCCTTTATCACTTGGAGAAGGAAGTTATCATTGACACATTCCAGGAACCTCCTGGATTGCTTATGCCCTGCTGTCTTGTCCCTCCAACAGGTATTGGGGTGAAGTCCCCCATGAGGACCAGGGCTTGTGAACGTGAGTCTGCTCCTATCAGTCTACAGAGGGCCTCATCCCCTTGGTCTTCCTGGTTGGGTGGCCTGTAGCAGACACCCACTATGGTGTCAGCTGTTCCTGCCCTCCCTTTAATCCTGACCCATAAGCTCTCAATCAACTCCTCATCCATCCCCAGGCAGAGCTCCACGCACTCCAGCTGGTTATTGACACCTCCTCCTCATCTCCCCTGCCTGTACTTCCTAAAGAGCTTGTATCCTTCCTTTCCAGCACTCCAGTCGTAGGAGCCATCCCACCACATCTCCATGATGCCAGTGAGATCATAGCCCTGCAGGCATATGCATGTTTCTAACTCTTCTTGTTCATTCCCCATGCTACGTGCATTTGCATAGAGGCATTTAAGTTGGTGTAGTAGTAGTGAAACTCTATGCATCTGATTCTTTATCTTTGTAGACAAGTATTGTAGGGTTCCAGAAAGGAGAAAGGGGTTGGTTTGTCCATTAACTTTGCTGAATTGTGCCCGACAGAAGGACAGTAGTAACAAAACATCTGGAGCTTTCTCTGGAATGCACAGCAGCTAAAATTATTCTTCATTCTCTAGACTTTAACTGCTCCTTTTTTTCTCAGCGGGGAATGGAAGTGTGCTAATCCTCCTGAAATATATGTATTGTGGCTGTCAAGCAACAGGATAGCATTCCAAGGGTTTACAGTCATGAGCCTTTCCGTGGCAAAACTATGCAATGTTTATACACACAGATGTAATGGTTAAATACAAAGTTAGGCATTCTGTGCTTTAGTAGCAGCTGTGTGACTTGCATTAAACTAGTTGAACCAAGTGGTTCTCAGTGTGAGGTCTGTAGAAATAAAGTACAGGAAGTATGAACTGTAAGAGATGTATGTAGGCTTAACTTAAAAATAGCTTAATACCTTTGAAGGAAGAGCATTAAAGTAGTTTTTAACACCAAATTACATGATTGTATCAATCATAGGGAAGGGATCATGTGCTAGGCTATCAATCCCCTTACAGAAGCTGAATTATATAATGGCTGCAGTCAAACTTATTTAGGTTTTAGGCAGAAGTATTGGTGTGACTAGGTTTACGCTGAACATAAAAAAGACTAAGGAAAAAAATTTACCAGGTCATGCAGGAGCCAATTTAAAATGTACTCACTCCTATGTAGACTATGCCTAGACTCCTAAGCAGCTGTCAGCAGAGGATTAATGCGTTTTAGGGATGTGTTTAAATGTACGTGGATATTCTCAGATGAGATTTCCTTGGGTATTCAAAGAATTTGCCTACAAAGCTTTTGTGATCACTTCTAGGTACATGCTGTAGTATATATGCTCTGTGTAGGGTCTGTTAAATGTACTTTAATATATGCAACTCCTTTTTATTAGTAGAACACTTTATACATCTGTCTTTTTTCTTGGCAAACAACTGTGGGAGGCTTCCAAAGAGGAAGAATAACTTTGTGTATTCATACCTTATGAAAGTTTTATGATTGTGTAACAGGATGGGATGCAACCATCTACCATATGTCTAGCTCACCGTACTGTGTCTCTGTCATGGCTCAGAATAAATATCTACAGTAACTGTAGACCATGCAATGTTGTCAAAATGTTATTGTATATGCTGTCCTTATCGCAGTTGTTAAAGACTGTCTCCATTGTAACTGTTTGTGCTGATGACACTTAAGTGGTAATACTTTCATAGACCTCCAGGATCACTGAGTTCCCAAGTCCTAGCTGTTAAGCTCCAATGCAGTTACACTTGTATTACTGTTAACACAGTGTGGCTTTGATAGTCATTGTTTTCACTCTTTACTAAAATACGCTCCATAGAAGTGGCAGGAAAGCTTGAAGTTGTACATTCTCATTCTGCAGTGCTAGAAATGGTGGAAAAAAATGTAAAATATCTCTATAAGCTAAGTACAGTCCATGGTGCCAAACATTCATTCATAACCTTCTTTTACTAGTTATCTGGTAAACTTACAAACTAGAGGAGATGAGGCTTTAATGTTTTTTAGCTAACAAAGGAGCTATAGAAGATATATCGAAGAAGATTTAATATGAAGCTTGTCCATTTCTACCAAAGAATTGATAGTCCCTAGGCTAGTTTTTGTTCTCCTAAATGATAACAAGACTGTATATTTATAGCCATTTGGGATGATATTAAGTGGTTAGTATCTTCTGCATGTATTTTCTGTTGCTAACTAAGAGGAAACAGAAATGAATTTTATCTGGGGAAATAATTTGACACAAATAAGTTACTTAGTCTGGCCTTTTTTGCCTGGCTGAGGTGGACATTAATTTGCTCATACACAGCATCTTGGAGTCTGCAAACTCTCTAATGCCAAAGTATTTCCTGAGGATGTAGAAGATTAGATGTAAACAGTAGTCAAAACGAGGTTATGTTATAGTTCGTAAGTAAAGGTTATGTTATGGTTCATAAATGTCTGAATGGATAATCAGTGTCAGTTGTATAAGTTATCAAGCAAATTCTTAGTTATTTTTTTTCTGGAGCTACAACATCAGCTTCCAACAGTATAAAGCTAGAGCAATGAAAGGGAAAGTTAAATCCCAATTCTTCTATGTCTTAAAGACGAGGAAATGAGAGAGAATGTCCTGGTTCTGGCAAGGATAGACTTAATTTCACAAGGAGCCAGGACAGGTGACCCAAGCTGGCCGGGGGCTATTCCATACCATGTGATGTCATGTGCACCATAAAAGGGGGGGCTAGTCGGGCTGGGGCGGGGGGGGGGGCGGCGCGGTTTCTGCACAGGCTGAGGCCTGGTCGGTCGTTGGATCCGTAAATTGTTCTTTGTTATCACCCCTTGTGAATATCTGTTATCAGTACTGTTGTCGATTATTTGCCCTCTCCCTTGCTGTCCCAGTAAACTGCCCTTACCCCAACCCTCGAGGCTTTGCCGTTGTTTTTCTGTTCTCCTCCCCATCCCACCGGGGGAGGGGTGAGCGAGCCTCCCGTGGTGTTCAGCTGCTGGCTGGGCCTAAACCATGTCAGTCCTTTTGGCGCCCAACGTGGGGCTCGAGGGGTTGTGATAACGACAAGTCTGACCCAAGTGTATTAAAACAAAATTGTTATAAGCATTTATAATGTTATTGAAACAGTCGCTGGTCATAATGATGTTCTGTTTGGTCACATGGCTCTGGTTTGTAAACCTGTGTTTACTCTGTGTAATCCCTGTGGTGCTGTTTATCACCTCTGGGAGAGGGGTTCCTGTTCTCATATTGTTGTATTGTGTGATAATGACTTATAAGATATCATCGACAGTCATGAGTCTGAGCTGGTACTTGTATGTAGCATTTCTGTCATGCCTGTACCTCGGTCAGTATCTTTCAGAATTGATTAATAATTGCACCCAATCTATGGGGAAGACGGGGGGGGGGGGATACCTTCTCCCACTCTTTCACCTCCCCTTTTCCCTTTTGGTTGGTTACAACAATTTTTGAGAATTTTGAATACCCTTGGAATGTTCAGGCCAGTATATTCCTATTGCTAGGTCTCCTGCATGTTTTCCAAGTCCTGTTCAGGGGTAGCAAAAATTGTTTCAAGAATACCACCCAGGGATCTTCCCCAAGGCTGAATGGTCAGGGCTGGCATGGCATGTGGGAGAGTATGGGCGGGTATCTAGAGACCTTTTCACCCCCAATGGTTTGGAGCTTCACTCCCAAACAGCTGCAAGACCCTGATAAAATGGTAGAATATTTGAAAGAAAAATGCTGTGGGGATTCTAAAGAGACACAACTTACTGCGCTGTGCTGGGCCCTGGCCACAATCTATCAAACACTGCTTGATAGTAGACAGCACCATCCAGAGGGAGAGAGCGGACCCACAGGCACTGCAGCTACCCAAGCCCCTGCAACAGGCACTGTAGCCGAGCCAAAAGATCAACCCATACCAGTATCAGTCACCCCTATACACAAATAGAAATACACAAAGAAATTGGTTCGCTTAGTGAGAGATGATGATGAACCGGGACCATCATAAGAACAAGAAGAAGAGTCAGAACCAGAAGTGATCACCCGATCCCTGTCCCTGAGTGAGCTGTGAGATATGCGGAAAGATTTCAGCCGCCTTCCAGGGGAGCACATTATTACCTGGCTGCTCCGCTGCTGGGATAACGGGGCCAGTAGCCTGGAACTGGAGGGCAGGGAGGTCAAGCAGCTAGGATCCTTGTCTAGGGAAGGGGGCATTGACAAGGCAATTGGGAAGAAGGCACAGGCCCTCAGCCTCTGGAGGCGACTCCTGTCAAGTGTAAGGGAAAGGTATCCTTTCAGTGAAGATGTCGTATATCGGCCAGGCAAGTGGACCACCATGGAGAGAGGTACCCAATATCTGAGGGAATTAGCTGTGTGGGAGATGGTTTATTATGATCCAGACAATGCACAGTTGCCCACAGACCCCGATGAAGTCTGATGTACCTGACCCATGTGGTGAAAATTTGTGCGAAGTGTACCATCATCGTACGCCAACTCACTGGCAGTCATCGACTGGAAAAGTGAAGAGGCACCCACAGTGGATGAAGTGGCTGGCCGACTCCGGCAATATGAAGAGAGCCTTTCTTCCTCCCTCGTCTTGGCTGTGGAGAAACTGTCCCAGGACGTCCGGCAACTCAAAGAGGATATATCGTACTCCCCACCTGTACAGACCCGTATTTCAGCTGTTAGGAGTAAGTGTTTTTCTGCTCCAGAGAGGGGATATGGAGCATACACACCACGAGGTATCCTGTGGTTTTATCTGCGTGACCACGGAGAAGACATGAGGAAATGGGATGGGAAGCCTACCTCAACCCTGCGGGCACGTGTACATGAGCTACAAGGCAAGACAGCTGTAAAAAGGGACTCTTCCAGAAAGAATGCTGCTCTAGTTTCCACTGGGCAGTCCCCCAGACCAAGTGAAAGGCCTGATCGCACTTATGATCCTCTTGAAGGGACTTCTTAGTCCTTTCTGCAAGAGATGAGTAGTGAATATGATGAGCAGGATTAAGAGGGGCCCTGCTTCCAGCCAGGTGGAGGAAAGGGACAGTGGAGTGTATTGGACTGTGTGGATCTGATGGCCTGGCACATTGGACCCACAGGAGCACAAGGCCCTAGTGGACACCGGTGCACAGTGTAGCCTAATGCCATCAAACTATGAAGGGGTGGAACCAATATCTATTTCTGGTGTGATGGGGGGATCCCAACAGTTGACTCTGTTGGAGGCTGAAATAAGTCTAACTGGGAATGAGTGGCAAAAGCACCCCATTGTGACTGGGCCAGAGGCTCTGTGCATCCTGGGCATAGACTACCTCCAGAAAGGGTATTTCAAAGACCCAAAAGGCTACCAGTGGGCTTTTGGAATAGCTGCCTTGGAAGCAGAGGAAATTGAACCATTGTCTAGTTTGCCCGATCTCTCGGAGGACCCTTCTGTTGTAGGGTTGCTGAGGGTTGAAGAGCAACAGGTGCCAATTGCTACCACAACTGTGCACCGGAGGCAATACCGCACCAACAGAGACTCCCTGGTTCCCATCCATAAGCTAATTCGTCAACTTGGAGGGTCAGGGAGTGATCAGCAGAACCCACTCACCCTTTAACAGCCCCATATGGCCAGTGCGGAAGTCCAATGGAGAGTGGAGGCTGACAGTAGACTATTGTGGCCTGAATGAAGTCACACCACCGATGATTGCTGCTGTGCCAGACGTGCTGGAACTTCAATATGAACTGGAGTCAAAGGCAGCCAAATGGTATGCCACAATTGATATAGCTAATGCATTTTTCTCGATCCCTTTGGCAGCAGAGTGCAGGCCACAGTTTGCCTTCACTTGGAGGGGCGTCCAGTACACCTGGAATCGACTGCCCCAGGGGTGGAAACACAGCCCCACCATTTGCCATGGACTGATCCAGACTGCACTGGAAAAGGGTGAAGCCCCAGAGCACCTGCAATACATTGATGACATCATTGTATGGGGTAACTCAGCAGAGGAAGTTTCTGAGAAAGGGAAGAAAATAATCCAAATCCTGCTGCAGGCTGGCTTTGCCATAAAATGAAGTAAGGTGAAGGGGCCTGCGCAGGAAATCCAGTTTTTAGGAATAAGGTGGCATGATGGGTGGCGTCAGATCCCAATGGATATTATCAACAAAATAGCAGCCATGTCTCCACCAACCAACAAAAAGGAGAGACAGGCTTCCGTAGGTGGTGTGGGTTTCTGGAGAATGCACATTCAGAATTGCAGTCTGATAGTAAGCCCTCTCTACCACGTTGTGTTGGGTTTGCGTGGCAGGGTTTTGGTAGCGGGGGGGCTACAGGGGTGGCTTCTGTGAGAAGCTGCCAGAATCTTCCCCTGTGTCTGACAGAGCCAATGCCAGCCGGCTCCAAGACAGACCTGCCGCTGGCCAAGGCCAAGCCAATCAGCGCCTCTGTGATAACATATTTAAGAAGGAAAAAAAACACTTAGAGAGCTTTTGCAGCCGGAGAGAGGAGTGAGAAGATGTAAGAAACTCTGCAGACACCAAGGTCAGTGAAGAAGGAGGGGGAGGAGGTGCTCCAGGCACGGGAGCAGAGATCCCCCTGCAGCCCGTGGTGAAGACCATGGTGAGGCAGGCTGTCCCCCTGCAGCCCATGGAGGAAGGATGAGGGGGTGTAGAGATTCCACCTGCAGCCCGTGGAGGACCCCACGCCGGAGCAGGTGGAGGCACCTGAAGGAGGCTGTGGCCCGTGGGAAGCCCACGCTGGAGCAAGCTCCTGACAGGACCTGCGGACCCGTGGAGAGAGGAGCCCACGCCAGGGCAGGTTTGCTGGCAGGACTTGTGACCCTGTGGGAGAGACCCCACGCTGGAGCAGTTTGCTCCTGAAGGTCTGCACCCCGTGGAAGAGACCACGCTGGAGCAGTTTGTGAAGGACTGTCTCCTGTGAGAGGGACTCCATGCTGGAGCAGGGGAATGATGAGAGGAGCCCTCCCCCTGAGGATGAAGAAGCGGCAGAGACAATGTGTGATGAACTGACCATAACCCCCATTCCCCATCCCCCTGTGCCGCTGAGCGGGGCGGAGGTTGAAGCTGGGAGTGAAGTTGAGCCCAAGAAGATGGGAGGGGTGGGGGGAGGTGTGTTAAGAGTTGATTTTATTTCTCATTCCTCTACTCTGTTTTGCTTAGTAATAAATTAGATGAATTCCCTAAGTTCAGTCTGTTTTGCTCGTGATGATAATTAGTGAGTGATCTCTCCCTGTCCTTATCTCAACCCACAAGCTTTTTCGTTATACTTTTTCTCCCCTGTCTAGTGAATGAGGGGAGTCATAGAGCGGCTCTGGTGGGCACCTGGCCCCTAGCCAGGGTCAACCCACCACACATGTAACCCGGAAGAATGATTTCAAATGGGGCCCTGAGCAATGACAAGCTTTTGAACAAATTAAACAAGAAATAGTTCATGCTGTAGCTCTTGGGCCAGTCCGGGCAGGACCAGATGTAAAAAATGTGCTGTACACCGCAGCCGGGGAGAATGGCCCTACCTGGAGTCTCTGGCAGAAAGCACCAGGGGAGACTCGAGGTTGACCCCTGGGTTTTCGGAGTTGGGGATACAGAGGATCTGAGGCCTGCTACACTCCAACAGAAAAGGAGATATTGGCAGCCTATGAAGGGGTTTGAGCTGCTTCAGAGGTGATTGGCACTGAAGCACAGCTCCTCTTGGCACCCCGACTGCCAGTGCTGGGCTGGATGTTCAGAGAGAGGGCTCCTTCTACACATCATGCAACCGATGCTACGTGGACTAAGTGGGTTGCACGGATTACACAGTGGGCTCGAATAGGAAGTCCCAACCGTCCAGGAATTCTGGAAGTAATCACAGACTGGCCAGAAGGGAAAGATTTCGGAATGTTGCCAGAAGAGGAGGTGACACATGCTGAAGAAGCCCCACTGTATAATAAACTAACAGAAGATGAGAAACCATATGCCCTCTTCACTGATGGGTCCTGTCGCATCGTGGGAAAGCATCGAAGGTGGAAGGCTGCTGTATGGAGTCCTACACGGTGAGTTGCAGAAGCTGCTGAAGGACAAGGTGAATCAAGCCAGTTTGCAGAGGTGAAAGCCATCCAGCTGGCTTTAGATATTGCTGAAAGAGAAAAGTGGCCAACACTGTACCTCTATACTGACTTGTGGATGGTGGCCAATGCCCTGTGGGGGTGGTTACAGCAGTGGAAGCAGAGCAACTGGCAATGCAGAGGCAAACCCATCTGGGCTGCCCCATTGTGGCAAGATATTGCTGCCTGGCTAGAGAAGCTAGTTGTAAAGGTACGTCATGTAGATGCCCACATATGCAAGAGTTGGGCCACTGAGGAACATCAGAACAACCAGCAGGTGGATCAGGCTGCCAAGATTGAAGTGGCTCAGGTGGAGTTGGACTGGCAGTGTAAGGGTGAATTGTTCATAGCTCGGTGGGCCCATGACACCTCAGGCCATCAAGGAAGAGATGCAACATATAGATGGGCCCGTGATCAAGGGGTGGACTTGAGCATGGACACCATCTCACAGGTCATCTATCAATGTGAAACATGCACTGTAATCAAGCAAGCCAAGCGGGTAAAGCCTGTGTGGTATGGAGGATGATGGTTGACATATAAATATGGGGAAGCATGGCAAATCGACTACATCACACTCCCACAAAGCTGCCAAGGCAAGCGTTATGTTCTTACAATGGTGGAAGTAACCACTGGATGGCTGGAAACATATCCTATGCCCCATGCCACTGCCCGGAACACTATTCTGGGTCTTGAAAAGCAAGTCCTGTGGTGACATGGCACCCCAGAGAGAACTGAGTCAGACAATGGGACTCATTTTCGGAACAACCTCATAGACACCTGGGCCAAAGAGCATGGTATTGAGTGGGTGTATCACATCCCCTACCATGCACCAGCCTCTGGGAAAATTGAAAGGTACAATGGACTGCTAAAAACTACCCTGAGAGCAATGGGTGGTGGGACCCTCAAACACTGGGACACCCATTTAGCAAAGGCCACCTGGTTAGTTAACACTAGGGGATCTGCCAATCGAGCTGGCCCTGCCCAATCAAAACTTCCACGCCCAGTAGAAGGGGATAAAGTTCCTGCAGTACGCATGAAAAATATATTGGGAAAAACAGTTTGGGTTATCCCTGCTTCAGGCAAAGGCAAGCCCATCTGCCGGATTGCTTTTGCTCAGGGACCAGGGTGCACTTGGTGGGTGATGAGAAAGGATGGGGAAGTCCGGTGTGTACCCCAAGGGGATTTGATTTTGGGTGAAAATAGCTAATAAATTTAATTGTATGATATTAATAGCTATATACTGTATCAATGGTATGGCCATAAGAATCACCCAAAACTAATGAAGGATGGACTTTGAAACTGAACAAAGTGCCGTGATGATGGAACTGGAACTGACTTCAACTGGTGCCCAGGAACTTCATCACATCTTTGACGTCCAGACTGCAAGCATGGACCATACCAGATACACCGGCCGTGAAAACTCTGGATGCAGTGTGCAACAATCCAGCAGCATGCACCATTGCTCCTGCCCTGAGAGCCCGTAATGGCAGATGGAACCCGAAGCCATGGACTAAATGAACTCGATGTACACTTTAGAGCGATGGCCCATGGAGTAAGAGAATGGTGTTTGTGAAATAATCTGGGCATGACGTAGATGGTATAGAATAAAGGGTGGATGATATCCTGGTTCTGGCAAGGATAGAGTTAATTTCACAAGGAGCCAGGACAGGTGGCCCAAGCTGGCCGGGGGCTATTCCATACCATGTGACAAGGGGGGCTAGTCGGGCAGGGGGGGTTCGGCCGGTTCTGGACTGGTTGAGTGTCAGGTTGTCTCCTGGGATCGGTAAATTGTTCTCTGTTATCACCCATTGTGAATATCTGTTATCAGTACTGTTGTCGATTGTTTTCCCTCTCCCTTGCTGTCCCAGTAAACTGCCCTTACCCCAACCCTCGAGGCTTTGCCGTTGTTTTTCTGTTCTCCTCCCCATCCCGCCGGGGGAGGGGTGAGTGAGCCTCCCGTGGTGTTCAGCTGCTGGCTGGGCCTAAACCATGTCAGAGAGATATGTAACAAAGTGTAAGGTATAAGATTTAAAAGAATCTTCCTGCATCACAACTTAGTAGTGGTATACTGAAAAGCTGCAAGTATAATTCAAGAGAATTTTACTGCTGTGTCTTAATGTTTGTAGCATTTTCCTCCTTATGTTCCACAAACTCTTAGAAGAGTATATATTGACAGTATGCCTAATGAAACATTTATTTCACTTGCACTGACATTTTGTTGGCCAAAAATGTAGGATGATTCTGCTTGTTTAGAGGTAGTTGTACTATCCACAGCTGTCTTTTGTTCACAAGGGAGCCTTTGATCTTACAGTGAAACAACACTGTATATAACTTCAAAAGTTTGCATTCTTTATTGTGCCTAAGGTGACAACTTAACAATGTTCCTTCTTTTTGCAGGTGATGAGTTAACTAAAATGGAGAATGAAGATGAGCAGGGTTGGTGCAAAGGACGTCTGGACAATGGACAAGTTGGTTTATACCCAGCAAACTATGTAGAACCAATCCAGTGACAAAGGACAAAGTTAATACAGAAGTGTTACAAAAGCTCTGTAGGCCTGTACAGTATATATTTAAAGCAAGAGGAAGGTGAATGATGTATAGAGTGTATATATTTTAATGAAAAGGTGAGAGCTTGATACTGAAATCATGGTGATTTAAAGACAAAAGTTTGAACTAATAATTTGATGTTGTTTTCACAACTTGTGCACAATGCAAAAGAAAGGGGTTAGGTTGAAAAAATAGTATGATAGGAAAAATACTTTTTAAGCTTTTTCTTCCCACATGGTCTGCTATTGTGACTCCTAAACACTTTTGCATTTTCTATGCTTGTGCCTCATCCTACCCTAGGTATGTGGCTTATGCTCACTTTTGTTTAATCGGTTATTTTAAGTGACCTTCAGTAACTTGCAACTTGAATTTTAAAGATTATTATAGTTAATTTTCTATTTGTTCTTAGCAATGTATGAAAGATGCAGTATTTTTTTATTTAAATGCTATGTAGCTAAGCACCTTTTTGTATGCTTGGATTTATCAATTAATACTTAAATTATGACATAGATTTAGTCACCAGTTGACTGAATGAAAACTTTTTCCATGTTGTAGTAATCTTTCTATGTTGTCAGCATGGCTTGAAGTTGTAAAACAAATACTGTGTTTAATAAATATCTGTTACAGAAGGTTATTTGTAGCAGGGATATCCGCAGGTGTCATGGGTTGGGATTCTATTATGAATGTTGTTTATGTGGTTTGACACTTAAACTAAAGAGTTTTCCAGCTAGATCTTAAATGGCACTCAAAAGAAAGATAAATTACGCATAACCCCCAGAATAGTAGCTATTTCCAGCGCACATTTGCAGGGGAAAAAAAATGAACTCCTTTAAACTGCTAATGATTTTTAGGTGATTTGAAATGTTAAATCTGTGAAGACTAATTTTTTGAACAGAGACTGTAAAATAGACTAAATGCTTTTTATTAAGAGCCTATCTATGTTGTGTATATGTACATATAATTTGATATTCCAAAACATAAAGAGCATGGCTATTACTTATCAAGCCTTTTGATGTCAATAAGATTTAGACTGTTTTAAGAGTTTAAATTATAGGTATATTTAAATCTGCTTTCCTGCCATATTCATTACTGTACCATAGACAAAGTATTCTGTGACTAGATTTTCAGAAGTACAGTAAATACGCTAACATACTCAAAATCAATATTTGTGGATAAATTTGTGGGTCAAAAATAAACTAGCTTTAGTCCTTACATGGATTATTGTAGCAGAACACTGTAAAATCTACGTTTGTTTGCAGTTACTACTCGGTCATCTGTAATCGTGTCAAATAGTATGCATTTGTGACATTTAAAACTGGGTTGTAAAATTACAGCAGACTTGTGTTTTGTTTTTTTTTTTTAAAACCCTTAAGTATCAGGTAAGTAGATATGCTATGTTAGGAAGCTACACTGTAATGAAGCTAACAAATCTATTTTGAGGTAACTATAAAACACTGTTGGTAGTCTTAGACTTTATTGTTTGCTTTTTTGAGCTTAGATATATTTAATCATCATTTTCAATGAATCAAAATGGGCAAGCTTAGGAAGTGGATGTATGTATGTGTCTGTCAAGGAAAATTTATCAACATAATTGTTCATCCACAAGATGGTTACTAAAATTGTCAGGAATTACTGGCTTGGGTCTCTGTATTGTAAAACTATTTTAGAAAACAATAAAATCTGTTAATCTCTTAAATACACAGAATGCACCTCTTACTATTTCAATGTATGTGAAAATAGTCTTATGAAGGAAATAATCTGTACATGTCATTGCAATTAATGGTGACAAAATCTACATTGTCTAAAAGAGCCATAAAGAGGAGAATGATATTAGTGGCATTGTGCTGTTAACAAAAAAGGAGATGTGCAGTGCACAGGGGCTCTTGGCAAGGTATTCCAGCAAAATGTTTGTGGAAGAAGAGGAGACCATGTCTTTTATGGGTATGCAAACTTTACTGTGATGCTACTTTCTGTGGTATAGTCAAACCTGATATAGCTTGGATAATTTTTTTATAATATCTGAATCTTTTCTGCCTTTTTGAGACTTTTCTTGTTGACTGGCACTGATTAATGCAGTAGTGTTTGTGATGGCTAGCTGAAAGTTTTCTCTTGTCTCCCCCACCAATACTGCATCTTTTAATCTAAATAAAGTACCTTTTTTTTTCTTTTTCAATGCTGGATGTCCAGTTTGGTGAAGGCATCATAGAATCCAAGTGGAAGGGATCAAGGGAAGTCTCTATCTAGTCCAGTGTCCTCTTTAAAGCACAGTCAACTCTGCATTCACACCAGGTTGCTCAGGCCTTTGAGCTAGTCTGGAAAGCTGCCAAAGACTGATTTCATAACATCTCTGAACTGTTGCAATGCTTAATTATAATTTTTTCCTCCATTTTATTTGTGGTTAGAACCTGCCTTATTGCAATTTATGACGATTGTGTGTTGTTCTGCTGTGCTTGGGTGGATCCTGGCTCTGTTCCTCAGCCTCTTCTCACAGAGCAGGTGCTCCATCCCCCTGACGTCCCTCCACTGCACTCGCTCAACTTTATTGGGATCTAGTACTACTGCAGATGGGAAGGGTGTCCAAAACTGTACAAAGTCTTCCATCATAGTAGCAGAAGCTAATGGCAAACTTATCAAACATTTAAAAAAATAATACAGTATTTTAAAGAAGTTGTTTTGCTAACAAACAAGTATAAACAATAGGCCATTTTAAGTGCTTGAAACTCTTACTATATGCTTAATTTCAGTGAGAACTTTGGGAAACTGACTTGGATTTGGTCAAATGAAAATGCCTAGTTTCATCCTCATTTTGAATGGACAGATTTTTGTTTACTTTGTACAGATTAATTCAGTTGAGAATTTTGTTTTAGGAACATGGATCTTATCTCATTATCTAGTATATAGAATTTGAATATACTCATCATAGTCAAGTTTACAATGAGAACACAAGGGACTTCTGGAGGCTACCTAGCCCAGCAGAGGACCTCAAAGCAAGTCCAGTTAGAGCAGGTTGTTCAGGGTGTGTCCAGCTGAGTCTTGAATATCTTCAAGGATGAAGAGTCTACCACCTCTGTGAGCAATCTGTTTTAATGGTTCATCACTTTCCCTGTGAGGAATTTTTTTCCTTATAAGTATCAGAATTTCTCATGTTTCTTCTTGCACATCACTTGTGCACCTTTAACAGTCTGGCACCATCTTCTCTATGCTTTTCCATTATGTAGCTTTAGCCTGCTGGCCACACTCTTGCTAACAGAGCCTGGTGTGCTGTGGGGCTGCCTTTGCTGCAAGGACGTGCTGCTGATTCATGGTGTTCACTCAGATCCCCAGGTCTTTTTCTGCAGAGCTGCTTTTTATCCTGTCAGCATCCAGCCCGTCCTGTTGAGATGGAGTAACTCTGTGCAGGTACAAGACGCTGCCTTTGCCTTTGGTGTTCATGAGGTTCCTATCAGCCTGTTTCTCAAGAGTTGAGCTCCCTCTGAGCAACGGCCCTCTGTGATCTCTCTTAATTTGGTATCATCTGCAGGCTCGTCGAGAGCATGTTCTGTCCCATCACCCAGGTTATAAAGGCATTAAGTAATATCAGCCCTGGTATCCGTCCCTCAGGATGTCAGTTGGGTTTTGTATGCCCAAACACAACCTTTTTAGCCTGACAGGCCAGACAATTTTCTATCTGGTCCATTTAGTCACCAGTTTGGCTGTAAGGATGCGATGGGAGGCTGCGTCAAAAGCCTTGCTACAGTTAGTTAAAGTAAGTAATGAAGCCTGTTGAGCAACAGTAGAGAAATTTTCCTTCTAAGTTTATCCTGGGTTTAGGTAGCTATACTTACTTTCACAGGATTAAATTTACAAGGTATTATGATGCTCAGAATGTAATTTCTCCCTATCCTGTCCCTTCTGTTTCCTTTAAAATTCTGAAGGGAAATAGTGTGTTTCAAAACTTACTAGTGTATATTTGATTGTACTGATTGAGCTACCTGAACATTGCTGTAACCTTGACCATGTTGCAACCTTACAGCATGAAAATACTTGCCATTTGCATGGTATTCCTTGAATGCTTTAAAAACACATAGCGCCTTGTTTCACAAAAGCTGTTGACTTTTTAATCTGGATATTTGTAGTGATAACAAATTAGGTGCTTTGTCTTTTTTTTTTTAATAGTGTAATATTGGTATTTATTTCCAGTAATTGATAGCACTGATGAATTCGTCTAGTTAAAATAGAATAGCAAGAGAAACTTTTCAGGAAAATAACAAGCTATTTTATTGGAGAAGGTGCAGAGGATTAGCAGTTCCTGATGCATAGTCCAAAGTAATACTAAAATTCCTCTTAATTTGTCACTTCTGAGGATGAGAGCTTGATGGCAAAATTTTGAACACAACTTCCCCAAACTGCCTCTTAATTTACTTGCAAGCTATAGTATGAAAAGATTTATAAGATGCTTGCTAATACACATACAAGATGCCAAAACCAAAGCTATACCCTCAGGGTAATAAATCAATCCATTACTGTAATCTCTTGTTGAGATGTCTGTGAAGTTGGTTTGATGTACTAAAACTGTTCTCACCATGGCTGAGCTGATTTTTCTTTGTTCTAATGTCTTCCCTCCTCCAATTAGACTTTACTCATAACACTTGCAAAGCAAAAGTTAAGGTAGACTTCATGATTGGACATAAAGAGAAATACTGAAGCTTCTACTGGGAAATGACAATGGCATGGTTTTGTACTAATTTAATATGATTTTGGTGATTTTTAAAATAACATTTGTTAGCTGTATATTACTGTAAAACAAAAAAGGGAAAAAATAATGGTATACTGAAGGTTGGATGTCCAGCAGCAATACCTCCTGTTCTCCTGGAGCTGCATCTGTTATTTTTAAAAATAACTTTAAGGTTATATAATCATTTTCCTAATCTTTCTCTTACCTGTCCAGTTTGGCAGAAAGTTGTTCATTCACCTCACAAGAAGGGGGAGCTTGCTAATTGTGGCTGAAAGCATACCTCATAGTCAGTTTGAAGAGCTGCAGATCCTGTTCCTGGAATGAGAGAATACAAGATAATCCCACTTTTATTGGACTAATTTTACTTCCTCATTTTGTTTGAACTAAAACATCAATTTCAGAACCTAGAAGGGTTGTGTGGCAATTACTGCCGTAGACAATCCCTTCAGTGTGTTTGACACCTCACAGTTTACCTGCTAGTGTTCAGTATGTATCATCAGCTTGCTTTACTTATTTTCTCCTGTTAGAAATTCAGATTCCTGTGTGATACTATATTAACCATGTAGCACAAAATTTCTGAAATACTTCAGGTGCTTCTTGAACCTTGCATTCAAGGGAGAGTACCTACATACATCTGAAAGTTTTACTGAGCACCTGTCCACATTTGAGAAGGTGTAACCTCTCAGGTCAGGCGAGGTTTGTGCCAGCAGTATGTAGTGGGTGCCTTGGGAAAGCATGTAGGAACAGGACAACATATAGTGATACTTCAGCCATATTATTTTTGGCTTTCAATGATCTGTGTCTTTGGTCCTATGAAATAAGAAAAATGTAATTCCTCATAACTTTGAAAATTCAGTTCACTGCTTTGGCAAGAACTGAACACCACACTATTGTTCATACAGATCTAAATGAAGTAGTTCAGAAAAGAACTTGTGATCAATTCCAGAAAGAGAACCAGTAATGTTTTTTTCTTAGTAGTAGCTAGTTCTGACCTCGTTAGAGAGGTCAGACTGTATTTTTATTTTGCATTTGACTTTGAAATTCCCTTGTTGCTTTATCTGGTCAATCAGTACTGTACAAGATCCTTTTGCAGCTTTTTTCCACTTCTGTGATCATAAGTAATTTAATATCAATACACTCCCGCCTTTCTACTCGCCCTTTTTGTAGATAAATATTCAAATCTACAAGTCCCAGCATGAATCTGTCTGGGAGACACACTGGTAACCTCCCACTTTTTATTACTGTAGTCAGTAACTAATTTATTAAATGACCATTTCCTTTTTTACATGGCAATTTACTTCGGCTTTTATGAGGGACATTAGTGTGAACTTTTTGAAAATCCAAGTCACCTGTTACCTCAGCTAGATCACCTTTCTACATGACCCATGAAATCTCCAACCCTGTGAGGTAAACAACTGTATCAATTTTGAAGTACTATGATAGATATTTCTAGAATGCCTAAGCAGAAAACACTGAAATTTGATTGCCCTGGCATAGATGGAAATGCTATCATGTGGCAAATGTAGCATCCCATTGCAAACCCCACCTATTTCTTGCTGTAGCTTTGCAAGTCCCTTGCATTGCTAATACAAACAGGCTTAATGTAAGCCCAACTGAGTCTTGAGTGTGTAGAGGGGTTGTCTGTAAATTACAGTATAGTAACATTATGGCTTTGTACTGGGCCGTGTTGTTGAGATGTAGACCACTTTCAAGAGTGCAAAGCTCCAAGAAACCTCACCTGTTTGAAGTGGTTATGCTTCTTGATGTTATCAGTACAAACAATACATTAGTACTAAGTAAAAATGTATTATTGATGTGTTGAACTGGTTTTTAATGTAGTTACTAAACTTTGTTTCAATTTTGTGGGAGTAAGCATTTGGATGCTTGACCTTCTAGAGAACAGATTTTCTGTATGGCTTATTTGTACTGGAATGATATATGTCTGGGACTATGTTGTGTCTTTGAGGTTATTTGCAGAGGGAGGATGGCCTAAAACTCCTTGAGCTACAACTGTGATGAGGTAACATTTTCATCAAGCATAATATAGGTGTGAGCAGCCCCAAGTTTTGCTCAGTGTGACCAAGTTTTCCAAAGGACATCAAGCACAATTCATACGTATCCTCTGGCTCTAAGGGAACCTCTGGCACTGGGAGGGTAATGATCTAGCTAGCAAGACCTGGGACTATACCTGTATTCCGTCATTTCTCAGCAGCAATGTGAGGAGAAAGCAAACAATGAGAAGCTTGATAATAACTGGAGAATGGCTCTACTAGAATTTTACAGAACTAAAAGCTCTGAAGATTGGGAATGGCAGCAAATATTTTAGAGCCGTGAGGCAGCAGGTGGCCACTGAACCCGTAATTCCACACAACTCCATGCAGATGCAAGTGCCTGTCTCTGGTTATCAAATTGGCCAAAGACCTAGTGAACAGACAGTTCTGGAGAGATCACCCTTATCTATCTTTGTATTCATACATCCTGGCGGGACTGTCTGGCAAGATCCAGGAGTCTGAGACTTTTGTTGTGGCATTTGGATAGGTGAGAGTAGGAGAAAGCATTGGAACAGATTGCTTTGCTTATGCTGCATCAGCTTACAGAGTAGCTCTGGCACCCAAAAATGAGTGTCAAGAAAGTTTTACAGGGAGAACCCATCTGCTTCGGGCCTAGGCTGGGTATGCAGAGAAGGGGGTATTAACACAGAATCATTCAAAGAGGAGGGGACTTAAGACATCTCAAGTCCAACCTCCTGCTGAAAGAGTCAACACTAAACTAGAAGCAGGTTGCTGAGGGCTTTGTGTGGTCAGGTCCTGAAAAACCTCCAAGGACAGAGATTTCAGTTGCTCCGGGAAAACTGTTCCAATGTTTTATTCTCCTCATTCTGAAATCTTCTTTTTTTCGTATCAAATTGGAATTGTATTCTGGGTTGTTAGTAAGAATAAGAGCCCTTGGATTTTGATTTGTGAAGCAGCAACACTCAGTGTCATACTCTGCATTTGCACCTGATTAGAGGGCTTGTGATACAGCCCTTCTGGGGAATGCTGTACTTGCCAGGCATTTGCTTCTGAGGGTACACATACAGCAGTCTTCCTCCATGTTATACCTTTGTCAGACCAGCTGGCATGGAAGCAATTTTTAAATGGTTCTGTGTGCACTGGTAATAGAAAGATGTGTATTTTGGACATTCTTGGAAACCACTATCAAGACATGACATTATTACACTGAGGCATAACTGGCTAAGCAGCAGTTGTGGTTCGCTTTCCCAACACTGCTGCTATTTTCTCTCTGTGTCTTCCCTCTTTCTGCAATCCACTCAAGCCACAGACTTGCTGAAGAACAAGAGGCCCACCTATTCTCTGGAAACATTCATCACCTTTTGGGGCTTATTCTGATGGCTGCCATTATTTAGACTCCTGTTTGCTTCTCCCCCCGGGACTGGGCAAGATCACCATTATGGGGACAATAGGATATGGAGGCTATTTCCAAAGTATCTTGAACACATCATCATTCTTTCTCATGGACACAGAAAATGGCAGCACAATATGCTGTGGATAATGGGGCCATGGAAGGAATCTGTGCTCCTTGGACAGTTTTTTGTCAAGATGAAAATCTGCTGAGCATTGAGAACATAAGCAATGTCAGGCCAGGGGAGCCAGTCTTGTTCACAATGCTGGTCTGCTACTGGGTAAGGCCCTGCATTGCACATAACAGCTGCTTGCCAAAGTGGAGGCTGTTCTAGTGCCCAATCTACAGGCACCCTTGAAGGTAAGTTTGGGGGGGGGGGTGTTTAATTTTTTTATTTACATGATGTGCCAGTGAATTACGAGCACTGCCTTTTTGCTGACAGATGGACCAGTTCATCCCTTTCTTCCACTCTTACCTCCATTTGCTATATTACCTTTCTCCCACAGCCTAGAGGCTGCTCTAATACTACCTCCAGGACCTGCTTACCTCCCTCAGGTTCATAAGCATGTGCTAAATGCTTTTCTTCCGTCTCATCTAGAACTCATCTCCTAGCAATCAGCTGAGCTTGCAGTCTGCAATAGGAATCTGTCTAGTGTGCACATCCACATAGTTGAATTGCAAAGTACGGCCTTAGGATAGAGGCGCTGTGTGAGACCAGGGAGGGAACGTGCAGTGTGTTTCTGAACACTGTCAAGGGCTGAGACACTTCTTACTTCCTGGATGGAGACTCGTGAGCTGTGTGTGCAAGGTGGCTCTGAACAGCTAGCAGTTTTTTTGACATCCTAACTCAGGGGCAGAGAGGTAGCACTTCCTGAAACAGGAGGCCAGCAGAAGACAGAAGAACCAGCACCCCTATGGTGTTACTGGCCAAAGATATGCTTTGGGTCTCCCAGGTTGCTGCAGTGGGCAGGAGCTAGCTGCCTCTGTGTGCCTTTGCCTGGGGAGGCAGCAGTGCAACTGGGGAAAGTATGGGACAATAAAGCTCTTCCTTTTCTAGGATCATGCCAGACAGATCAATCTTCAGGATGACCCTGTTTTTCTGATGTTAATTGTTCCAATGACCTGGCAAGATTGTACCCCTCCTGCTTTTTTAATTTTTTTTAATAGTACTTATAAAGCTGACTCTTTTTACTTTGTGGAAATTTGGCAACTCTTTCTCCCCGTAAGGCCAGTGGCTGCAGGCTGGGACAGCAATCCTCATGCAGCCAGATGGGATTTAGCAAGTATCTCTGGAAGGGAGTGCGCTGTAGGGAGCACCTACATCCACATGGACAATGTCTTCCTTAAACATAAACTTCACTTGTAAAGGGAGGTCTCTTCCTACGCATTCTTGATCCCAAGTGATTGTGAAGGAGGGTGATTATATTTGTTGGTATGAAATAGGCAAAAACTTATGCCTCCACAGGCTCAGATGTTGTTTCATCCCTATGTTACTCATCTATGTGCACACAGATGGATTTTTGGACAGCTATCCTATACTTTGATCAGGCCCCCTACCTGTGATAGTGCCAGACTGAACAAAGTTAATCTGGAGTAAAGAGGTTGCAGGTCTGCTGCCAGCAAATATCCACACTCTGATAAGAAGAGTAAAATGTTCATGTGTTCAGCTGCCCATCAGGATAACTAGTCACTGACTCCTAGTGATCAGAAAGTCACAACAGGGTCACAGCAGCCTGTTGCAGTGCTAAGGGCCCAGCATGGGGACAGCACACAGCATGTGCTCCAGCAGAAATCCCTGAACCAGCACTCAAGACTCCGCTCACCGCGTGACTGTCTCATGCAGCGTGGCCAGAACTGAGGCAGTAACAGGTCTCATCACCTTGAACAACTTTGCCACTGACCGGTAGGAAGATGGGGTTGTTAGCTGCTCTAGGAGTCCGTGAACCTCTTCTACTTGAGGCATGAAGGTGATGCAGGGTTGAGGCCGAGGGCCCAAAGCAGGATTTTCATGCAAATCCTTGAACATGACTATTTTGGACCTTGATAACTTGATCTATGGTCCTGTTTTTAACAGAAGATTAGAGCAGACAACCTCCAGAGGTGCCTTTCAAACTAGACTTTTCTGAAAGAAAATGGTAGAATTATAGAAATTTGTCTTAACTCTGGTTGTTCCACATACAGATAACTATGCAGTCTTACCTGTCTATGTCAGAAGAGTAAGGGAGAAGGGGATACAGCCTGGTGTGCTGAGATGCCATGATCTGAAGATCCTGTTATGGATCACCTTACCACGGCTGAGCTGAGTTCGGTAGAGCCACAAAGTTATCTTTGTTCTGTTTTGCAAGGGCCACCCGTAAGGACTTAGTACCTTTAGTTCAGTGCTGGCCATGAGGGATCTGGGGTGGCTCCTGCAGGACCTCCGCAGCATCCTGGCCCGTGTTCCAGCAAAAGTGTTCGGTAGTCTGGCATCTCTGCCTTTGCTGAGCCTCATGCCCCAAGTGAATAACCCTCCTGTAAGGCGGAGCGTGAGGCAGACAGCTGTGACAGAAGCTTGCTGCGTGCAACCAAATTCAGTGCAGTGTGGTTCAGACACTCAAGGTTTTTGAAGTAGGAAAGCCAGCAAGTTACACAGTTCCTGATTGTATTTCTATTGTTCTCTTCCCTGTTCTGAGAGGTTTTATGACTTCAGATTTATGATCTGAACATGCTGCTTTCAAAAGCAATTAACACCTGTCATCTTTTTGTTCTGCTGGTTTGGCACTGACTCATTTGTCCCCTGCTATGTATTTTAACGCAAGCAAAGAGAGGGAACGATAGTTTTAAGAAAAATTTTTACAGAATGCTTGAAACCTACTTGTTGAGCCCAAAAGCAGAAACAAGTCTATTCAGCGAACGCAGCAGGTGCTGGTGTTCTTCCACCGTTTTTCTTCCCGGGCCCCACACTCCCCGTCGCCGCCGCGGTATGCCCTCCCCTCCGCCGCCCTTGCCTGAGACTTCTCATGGCGAAACGCCCACCGCCCCGAGCCGGCCGCCTCACACCCCTTTCCCGCCACAGGCACCCGGCTCCGCCGGTTCCCCCCCCCCGCCTCCCGTGACGGTTAGCGTGTCCAACGGAAGGCGCTGACGCAGCAGAGCCGCTCGTCTCCAGGGCAACCGGGAGGCGGCGGGCGGGGGAGAGTCGTCCCCTCGCGCCACGGCGGCGATCGCAGGCCGCGCCCCGCTGGGCTCAGGGCGCGCGCGCTGCGTGGCCACCTCCCGGGCGGGGCGGAGCGGAGCGTCCCGCGGCGGCGTGGGACGTCCCGGCGGTGCGAGCGGGCAGCGGCAGCAGCGGCACCGGCTCTCCCTCGCAGCCCTCCCGCCTTGCTCCCACCTGCCGCCCGGCGCTATGTGCGAGCCCAGCAAGCAGGATATTGCCGCCATCTTCAAGCGACTCCGCTCCGTCCCCACCAACAAGGTAAGGGCGCCGGGCCGGGGAGGGGGGGGGGAAGGCAACGGTTGCGCTCCGCCGTTGTGACACGTCGCACTGCCGCGGGGGAGGGGGAGTGCCCGCGGCCCGCCACGCCCCGCCGAGCCCCCCCAGCTCCGGCCCGGCTGCCCACTGCCGGGGGGCCCCTGTGAGAGGAGGGAAGGGCCAGGCCGGCAGCGGCACCCGGGGGCGGCCGTCCCGGAAGGTGGGAAACTGTTCTCGCCGTCGGCTGGGCAGCTCAGCCTGCCCTCCGGTCGGCCCGGCGGGCGATCCGCTGGCGGGGCGCGCTGGGCGTTTTGGGTGAAGCCTTTAATTAGGGAAGCGCAGCTCCTCTCGGGTACCTGGTGTCTAAGGATTGCTGGAAGGAGCGTCACCTCAGCTAAAAATAAAAAGCAAGCTCTAAACCAGCCACAGCGTAGTGCGTTGAATGTGTTTTTCTTTCATTCTTCTTTCTTTCTTTTCTTTCCTTCTTTCTTTTTTAAATCAAAGTAGCAAAGCCTGTTATGGCACAGCTGCTTCTGTCGCAATGAAAGTTTGATGTTTTCTCATCACGTTGGACTCGTGGCGATTTTAATTTGTCAGAGTTGTACAGCCCTGTTGGTTTTTTAGTATCCGTTACATGTGAAGGTGTGTGGTGGCTGGCTGTGAACTGGGAAAGGTGCCTCAGGCTGCAAGGTGACATGGCATTGGGCGGCCGAACTACCTTCAGCAGCTGTGTGCTCCTGTGCTGCTTTTTGGTGGCGTCTGCTCCGTTGTATTGGCATGACGATACGTGCTGTGAATGTATCTGAAAAATACACTAGGAAACAATTGTGAGGAAACACCGTGGTTTTGTTTTCTGGGAGCATGAGTCTGGAGGTCTGTCTTCGGTCCAAAACTGATTTCTATGCTTTGAACACAAATCATGAAGACTGTATGGGCAATGGACACACATCTGATTTCTCAGAAAGCGTAGCTCAAAGATGAACACTCGCCAACTAGTTTCTAACCCAAGCATTCCTAAAACTTGCTTTTGCAATGGGGTAAAAAGTTCATCAAGGAAAGATCCTAGTCACAACAGGGAGAGTCAGGGAGAAGATCTTTTTCAGGCTCCTGGAATTCGCTGGCACCATGTTTAAGAGATTGAGTAGTTCTGTAACGCTGTTGTGATGCTTTTTCTGTATTGGGATCACAGGAGAATTGGAAGCTACTGCCCATAGCTGGTGAGGATGGCAAACCCGAGGATGGAGTGCCTCTAACAGTTCTGAACTCGTCGTTACTGTGCTAGACTTAATAAGGTGGTTGTGGTGCCTGTGGTTGCTCAGGCATACCTGTCTCTCCTTGCAGTCATGTCAGGTGCTACATAGAAATTTAGTGCCAGTGTTGACAAAGCAGTATTGGTACAGCGTGTGCTGCCATTCAGACTAGGTCAGTTTGAAAGAAGTAGCTCAGATGCAGAGAACTCATAGTAACACTGCAGTGAAGCCCGGTCTTGTTGACCTGTGAAGACAGAAAGAAAAGAGAGCGGGAAACGTCAGCTGCTTAGATCTCACAAGTCTCCCATGCCCGTTTATTGGACCAGTCTTCTTCAGTAAAAGTTGTTGCTGCCATCAGGTTATCCTGTCGTGTTAGATTATGTCTTGTTTTGTTTCCTTTCTCTTGTGTGGTTCTTATGCAGTCTGCTCCTTTTATTTATAGGGCTTTTCTGCTTGGAAAGACAGATGTGGGAAAGTGCAAATATTGGAAAGGTTCTGTATTAAAAGCTTAGTAATGTGCTTTAATTGTGTTTATGTATACATATTGGGAAGAACTGGTATCTCTTCAGTGCAGCAGCTGGGCTTACTGACTGCTTTCTATAAGCACGTGTATATTTTTACACCGTGTTAGGTGCTCTGCAGTAATTCTTAGGGCACATGAACTTAGGAAAATAATTCTCATTTAAATAAACGTGCAGTTTAATTTGTGGATTATAGTGTGTTTAAACTGATATTTGACTAATTGTCTTGAAATTAACATATCTGTAATTTGATCTTAGTTTCCTTTACTTTGTATAGCATGAGAAATAGCTTTTTTCCCAGTTCTTGTAGTGTCTTTGGATATTACCTCATATAGACCTGCCTGCTGACATTTAACAAGCATGTTACAATTATTCAGTAGGATGTATTTTGTACATACAAAAATGTTCAGAGTCCTTAGTCTATCTGGTATTGTTAACTTGAGTGTCTGTAAAGCTCACCTGTTTTGAAGACTTGCACTTTGAGGCTGTGCGGTGCATAAATCTATTCTGCTGACAGTGGTAGTTTTTCATTCCCTTCTCTCTGGTTCTTTTTATTTTTTTTCTTGTGTTGATGATAGTAGTCACATATCTGCTTGGACACCCAGATCAAGAATCTGAACTGGCTGAAAACTAAGTGTGCATGTTGTGGTGGTGGTTTATCAGTTCGGTTTTGTTATAACAGTGTGTATTATGGGTGTGGTTTGTCTGTCTGTTGGGGGGGGAGAGTTGCCCCAGAGCAGAGTGTAGTAGTATGTCATATCTTGCTGAAGTCATTTTAAGACTGTGACACTTCCAAAACAGGCAGTCTTGTTGTCTTCCTGTGGCAAACACTCCCATTCCCTCCCTTATATTGGCATTACTGGTCATGTGGCTGTGATGTGAGTTGGACCTACCTTTGCTCTGAGTCAAAGCAGTGCAGTGCTGGCTTCCAGTAGGAATCATAATCACAAGTGTGATTATTATTGCTGATGCAAGAGAAGAAGAAAAGCATATCTGGATACGGTGGCTGGTAACTAAGAGAGTAGCTGCTTGGATTTAGATCATCTTCAACCAAGTGGCTTTAAACTAAAAGAGGGAAGGTTTAGATTAGATATTAGGAAGAAATTCTTCACTGTGAGGGTGGTGAGGCACTGGAACAGGTTGCCCAGAGAAGTTGTGGATGCCCCATCCCTGGAAGTGTTCAAGGCCAGGTTGGATGGGGCTTTGGGCAATGTGGTCTAGCGGAGGGTGTCTCTGCCCACGGCAGGGGGGTTGGAATTAGATGATCATTAGGGTTCCTTCCAACCCAAACCATTCTGTAATTCTGTGAAGTGTGAAACTGCTTCCTGAGTTCTAGCTGGTTTAGTGCTGATGCAGCTGTATGGTAGCCTTGCACGCTAGACAAGGCTGCCATGGCAGTAGCCCAGCTGCATGGGAAGTTGAAAGTGTCTATGTAACTGTGACCTCAGGACTAAGTGAGCTTGCTGAACCTGCTCACCTCTTCTGAAGTGCCAAAACTAACATTTCTGTAGGCTATATGCTATTACATTTGCATATCCGATAACAGTATATATTCCATATTTTTTTATTAACATAGGAATCTTGTGCAAGGTGGATGTTGTATGATTTAATGACTGCTTGCTGTGGATTATGCCCAAATCTTTGTGTTTGCCCTGGTACAAACATGTCAATTAGGACTTTCGCTGTTTTTTGTTTTTTTTTCCAAAGTGACTGCTGCTGAGTCTACACTATCCTGAAATGCTTTAACACAATAAGCAAAAAGAATGCAAGTGTATTTTAAAAGCAATAGATTATTTAAGCATATCCTTCAAATTGATTTTTTAAAATAATCATTTTGATACTTTAGTTGTACCTAAATCAGTACAGAAAATAATACTTTATTTGTTTTTGAAATGGAAACAGTTTCACAGGGTGGCTCTGAAGTTGATTTTGATTTTTCTTCTCCAATTCTTGTTAAAATGTATGTGGTGGGAAGCACTTCAAAAATTGAGAAAACTAAGCAAAATGAGTCTAAACATTAATGAAACATGCTTCTATTTCTGTTGCATAACATGATGGAAATGGCAGTTCTTTCATTACTTTCACAAGAAAATGAGATGTTCCTACTTGCATCACAATCCTAAATACAGTTTTTTATATATATAAATAATTTTCACAGGTGTCTGGTAAACAGCTGATGGAGAGTCCTGTGTGAGTGAAGATACTGAGCTATACTGCTTTGTGGCAGCTAGCCAATTGACTTTTAAGATGGTGAAATTAAGAAGTGCTTATAATTGTGCCGGGGAGGGGAGGAGAATCTTTAGGGATGTTTATAACTGACCTTTTTAAAACACGGGAATTTTGGTTTTTTTAACCACCCACTGATACTCAAGATTCTCATTTCCCGTTTGTGCTCCAGGGAATTTCCGCAAGACTTAGGCCTGTAAGTCTGCTTTGCTCTCCTGTATTAGAAGTGACACTATGGCTGTTCTGTTAGCTTTGGTTTCAAGCAGAATCCTCCCCTGTTTTGTTGTCTCCATCCTCCTTTTGGCCATGTAAGAAAAAGCCTGAAAATAGCCAATTTAAAATGAAGACAAGGCTCATGTTGTTTTTTAAGGAACTACTTCAAAGAATGGAGAGAATTGGGAAAAATATAATGAGTTCTGACTACTAAGGCTGTATGTTTTCTTAGAATATGGTATATATGAAGAGTTACTCTTTTTTTCCTAACTTCCTGCTTATCATTTTCCCATTTGTGCTTGTTTGAGGGCCTCCCTCTAACCCTTCTTTTTGTCACTCATTCTGTGTAGCTTTGTCTTATTTCTTCTTTCTGCTGTACGTCAGTGAATGACCCCATTTCCATATACAATAGTGGGATACATAAATGACTTAATAAACGTTAAGTCTCTGTTGAGAGAGAAAGAGGGGACTTGCACACGCAGAAACTGTGACCTCTGTGCTTTCTGTTTGTGTTTCCGGTCATGAGCTTGACTGAAGCTTAGACGCAAAACGTTCCTATGTCGGAAGAGCAAATGCTGGATCTGCTGGTGAACTTTGCTTGTGCCTGATAAATTTGGACTGTACAAGCTTAAATAGACCCACACTAAAACGAGTTTAGCCTCAAACTGCTCCTGGGCATATGTACTTGAAATTAATTTGCGTGGATAATAGGCGAGCTGACTTGAGTGCAAACTCAGGTCTTGTTTGACTGGGTATGTACAAAAAAATAGAGACAAAAATCTCTGTTTAGTTGGATGGAGTTTCTAGCAAGGAGGTTTCTTAACCTTTTATTTTTGCAGCCTGATGAGGAGGTGCTGGAAGCATTATGGCCTGCATGGAGGGTGTGCAGTATGTCCCCAGCTGACTTGGAAGCAACTATTTTTTCTTTTTCTTTCTGTGTATAGCTTGAACTTGCTATCTGAGTATGCATTAGATTTATAGAATGTTAAAGGATACAGTTGCGGATTGAAAGTCTATTGATTTGAGTGTAAAAGCATGTCTCTCTGTGGAGTAATTTCTTAGTAGATGCCACTGAGTATGCCTGTAGATGGATGCTTTTACAGTAGAAGACCATCTTCGCAGCCTTTGTAAATCCCACTGAAAAAGCATTGATCAGATAATGAAGTGCTTTCCTACAGGAATAGACATTTGCACGTGGCATTAACCAGGAGGAGCTGTTTCTGTTTAAATTTGTGTTCTTCCCTGCATTTGAAAATTGATTTGTATCAGATAAATTTTTTCTTCTCGCTTTCCTTGGCCAAAGAAGCACAAAATTCAGAATAATTGAAACAGGACTTGAAAGTTGTGGTCTGCAGACCTGCGAAGCATATGAGATGTAGACACAGATAGCTCTTGTAGTTTTGGCTGAATGTTAGGAATCTAATGTGGTGGCAGAGGATAAGAAATTAATGGTTTTGTCTATGCAGTAATTGTGGACATGTTTGCTTTTTAACCAGTTTGTTATGGACAGTCAAAAGGTTGATATAGTAATACATGTGATACATCATACAAATAGTCATGTCTGGCAGAGAGCGCTCGGCTAAGCAGTACACAGCGTGCTTTCTTCATAGAGCTGGACTTCAGTGGCTTGCTGTAAGGGCCAAGGATTCTATATAGGAAAGTAGATAATGATGTCATTAGTGCTGCTGATAGCTGCAGTCATGTGTGGGAAGAGTAGACTCAGTGGTACATCATGAAGAAAGTCTGCCCTTGTAGAAATATTTCTTAAACACTTTGGTATTTCAGTAGTGCTGGAAGTACTGTGTTGAATGTGTGTTTGAACTAGGCTGATGTGGGTTCTCTGACACAGTTTCTCAACCAGTGGTCCCTGTGTACACTGGCTATAGTTGGAAAACTGGAAAGCATGTAGTCCTCTCGTGGGCCGATTGTGTAACTCCTCTTTATATTCATAAAATTAGGATAATATGAATTTGTCATGTAATCAGATGCTGTAAGGATGAGTTAATTAAGTTCGATCACTGCAAGGGTGTTAGCATGACCTATAACACAACTATAAGATGTGGTTGTGCTCAAGTACAGTTACTGATCTTTATTTTCTTTAAGGTATGTTTTGACTGCGGAGCAAAGAACCCTAGCTGGGCAAGCATAACATATGGAGTTTTTCTCTGTATTGATTGTTCAGGGACCCATCGATCACTTGGTGTTCACTTGAGTTTCATTCGGTAAGTAGTTTGCGTATTTTTATAGTAAAAATTGCATCTTTTAATGTTTTTGTTTGTTCAGATACCTGCTCAGAAAGAAAAACCCATTCTTCTCTCAACTGCTAATTCAGCCCTTTTTAATGTTTGTATTGGCTTTGATGTATCTGATAGCTGCTTAGGAATTAGGTAAATAGGTAGGGTTCAGCAGAACTTGTACCCTGCACCCATTACCTGCTTGTTGTGTTACTGCACATTTGTTGGCAAGTCTGTTTCTACATCGAAGATGATAAAAATGAAGAATGGAATAAGCACATTGAAGTATTTTATCATTCCTCCAAATCAAGATCGAGGTAAATATTAGTTTATTATCCTCAACAATGTAACAGTGTATTGATCATAAAGATAACCTGACCCCCAGCAAGCCATTTCAGAGGGCTCACTAGCATTTTGCCAGCTTTGCTTCCTGAAGTAGTTCATTATGTTGTCTCCTGAATGCTGGTACTGGGGTGGTGTAGAGGGCTACCCCCTTTGGCAGCTGTTCAGCTCAGTCCATCAGTTGGTACGGTAAATCTGCACCCTGAGCTGGTCACGTTTCAGGTGAGTAGCCTAACCGATGGCCTGTGGGCCTTTCTGGCCTAATAAATAATTACATATTTGAAATGTAAGGCTCTGCTTGAAGTGAGTGAGAAGAATGCATCCAAGAATGGATTGCAGATAAAAGCAGCCATTTTCCATCAGCTAAAATTCTTCCTCTGATGGCTTTTTGCAGTATACAAGAGCATTACAAGAGGCCTCTCAAGAATCCTTTCCTAATGATTACAGTATTGATTCTCCTTCTCATACTCACTAGGCCCCAAATTTTTGTTGTGATATGACATTCGAATTGACAATCACATATAACGGACAAAGTGACATCTGCTGTTGACAGAGTTCAAATGGGACTCCAGAAAATGTATCTTACTGGTGCTTTTTAAAAGGGAAAACCTGTCAGCCAGAGGGTACATTTTTTTTTCCCCCAAGCTTTTACATTTTGAAAAACCATGGCAGTTCTACATGGCTTTACTAATTTGTTTTGCACATTGTGCATTGCTGCAGATTTTTTTTTCTATAGATGCATGTTTTTCACTTTACAAAAAAAAAGGGGGGGTAGAGAAACACTTTACCAAAAAAAAAAGGTAGAGAGATTTTAAATGGCTTTGGATCTAACATTAAAAATGTTTCTTTCTGTTTAGATCTACAGAACTGGATTCCAATTGGTCTTGGTTTCAGCTGAGATGCATGCAAGTTGGAGGAAATGCAAATGCTGTATGTACTCCTGAGTATTCGCTTTGCACACTGAAGCTTGTTAGGCTTGGAAGCTATTGTCTGTCCTTATTGGCTCATATCTTGGGGGTATTTTTATTTTTCCAGTCCATTTATCTTTTTTTTTTTTTCCCCCTTTTTGTTTTTAAGAATTCCTTTGAATGCTGATTTCATCCTCCATACTTGCAACTTTTCTGTCTTGGTATAATCTGCAAATGTTTTAAGCCATTAAGAAAAACCACTGAAAAGGCCAGATCAGATTCCTTGTCAATACGTATCTAATTTAACAGGGAAACATTGACAACTGCTGAGAGATGGCTTTCCAACAGCTTGTAAACCTAGCTAATGGGCATCTTCCTGTGACGTATTTCCTTACATGGTTTATGAAAATATCATGCCAAAAATCATGTCGCTGTCAAAAGTCACACCAAAGTCAAGATCTGACTTATGCCTGAGGTACAAGTGAAGTCAAGATAAGATGTGCTACACTGTCAGAGAGGAAATAGCAGTGGTTTGGGCCAATGCATATTGGCTGTTACTTTCTAGTTGATTTTTTTGTTATGTACTTACAAATAAGTTTGTCACACAATATTTTTGTAAATTGAAGTTATGTTGACTGCTATATTGTTCTCAATCTCCTTTTCAAAAGAGGGTGTTTTCCTTTGTCAGCTCTTTCGGAATCTTGTCTGTTTTCCCATGTTTTTTCAAAGATTGACCACCAATAACTGAAATTGCTTCCACCCACCCAGTGTGGAAATATGCAACTTCCCTAAGCAATTTCTACTTTTCTTCTAATTTCCTGAATGCTTACCCCTTATCTGTCTTCATTTGTGCTTTGTCCTTAATGTTGTTTCTTTACGAAACTTCACCCAAACTTGCTTTGCATAGGCTTTTTCTTAACAATTTTCTTGCTTTCCTTAAGTTTAACACTTCAGTATTCTGCTGGCTTTTTCTAATTTTTTCCCATTTCCATACCAAAAAATATGAATTCAGGATCATTATTAATTATCTTCCACTTCTGCATTTTCTAATCAACCTTTTTTCTTTGAATTAGACATTCAGTAGGTCACTGTCTCTGGCTTACAGATCTGAGCAGTTGCCTGGTGTCTTTTTCTTCTTTTTCTTCCGCTTATCCTTTCTAAGTTACACTTTTCTGTATAAATACTTCTGTTATATAAATTTGCTCATTGAGTTGCTATTATGCCACTTAGTACATAAAAATAACGGTTTTGACTACGCAGAAGAGGGAGATTTTGCATGAAAACTATTTTCTTTCTTAGCCAAAGGCTTAAAAGCTTTGGTTAACTATATAAACTTTGTTATACAAAGGGTTTAAGGCAGTTGGAAAGAAGAAATGGCAAAGTTTGAAAAGTACTTCAGTTAATCTTAGAAAGCATATTACCAGAAGAATAACAGTAAACCTTTATTATTTAATTTTATGAGGTTTTATCTTTCTGCTTGGATGTCACTGTTTCCTATCGTACATTGTACCAAGAGGTGTCATATAGCCATAGCCACCTCTCAAATACTTCAAATTCACAATGGCCTGTTTTGGATTACCAAGGAAGATTAATACCTGAAACTTTAAAGACCAGTTTAGTAAACTGTCTGGACATTTTCAAAAGTAAAATTAACATTTTTCTCCTAATTGCATTTAAAAAATTTTCCCTTTTTGTTCCAATTAAATGCCAAATTCTACTTTTACTAACTACTTTTTAGAAGCAAATTCGGATTAACTTTAATCATTTGTACTCTCTAATTGCCTGATTATGATGAATCTTGGATAACAGCAGTCCTGAGCTTTGTAGCTATGTATCAGATAGCTAGGAAATCTGAAGTGTTCTTAGTTCCTTTTTTTTTTTTCCCCAGAATAAATCTCTGCTATGATTTGGATTGGGGTTTACAAAAAAAAGCTCTGAGTATCAAGTTCATAGGTGTGTCTATTTAAAACAAAAATGCACTTTTTTTTTTTTTACATCTGTGATGTTTACAGCTTTTTCTGTTGTAATCACAGCTGTTGACTGGCATTATCTCTCTCCTGCATGGTTGTTGCTTAATTTTTATATGAAGTCTGGTACTTGTATACTAGATTTATGCTTTGCAATTGCAGCATATGAGGTCATAACCTTAAGTTATCTAGACTTGCTGATCCTATCAGAAACTTGTTTGTTATGTTTTACTGTAATAGTCTGACATGTTCTTCTGTGCAAGAATGTATGATATGATTTGCTGGTCAATTCTAGGTACTGAGAAAATGATTTTTTTAAATTTTTTTTTTATCTTTCAGACAACTTGTGGAACTCTGATATAAATCTGTTGATTTGCTTTTGGTTTAAGATCCTAAATCAGAATATTTTTTTAAATTTATATATTTATACATTTATATAAATACATAAATGTATAAATATATGTGGGTACATATATATGTGCATACACACACTTTTCTTTTGAAGGAAGACCATTTTTATCCAGTCATTTTGATGCTATTGAACATGCATTGTTCTCTCTAGCATGCTAGAGATGAAGTCAAGCAATGCCTTTTAGAATATCAAGAATGTCCTTTGAAGCACAGGTATTGGCAATCAATTTGACCTCTTCCTTTCTACACTTAATTTCAAAACTAGGATTCTTTGTATATGATGGCAAGCTTGCATTTGTATATGCTTTTAAAACATCCCACTAATTTGTTTTTTCTGTTGTTCTATTTATACGTAAAGAGGTTGCCAGGATGGAGTTCTCTTTATTTTGAAGATCTACATAGCCTTTGTAATTTAAAAGTTTAGATTTAGGTAGAGGAGCAGAGTATTTTGCTGCATGGGGATATATTTTTATGTTAAATGGCATGAGTTTTTAAACCTGTTTCTCATTGCATTTTCTGTGTTCTGCTTTGTAGTCTGCTTTTTTCCATCAACATGGATGCACAACAAATGATACCAATGCAAAATATAACAGTCGTGGTGCTCAGCTTTACAAGGAGAAGATTAAATCTCTTGCAACACAGGCAACAAGAAAGCATGGTACTGATGTAAGTAGTGTGTATCCTATCTTGTTAAGATTTCTGAACAACTCTATCTTCTTTCATTTTAAGTAATTTTAAGTTTCTAATTAGTAATGCAAAAGATTATCTGTCCTCCGGAGGTACTGATACACATTCCAGTGAATAGGCAAGCTGGGGAGTAAACTATTTGTAGCTTACCTTTTCTGTTTGGAAAAAGAATATTGAGACAGAGTTCAACTGGGTATTTCAGGATCATTTCTGGGTTATTCAAAGCATTAATTTTTAACATTTGCAGTAACTTATAGGAGATCTAGGCAGAAACTCCAGGTATTCTTCAAAATGGAAACTTTTGTTTGCAGATGTGCTCCAAAATTATATTAGAGGTATTGCATAACAAAAATGTCAGCACCACTCCATGAACTATATAGTGGTTTTATTTTTCTTTGTCTGGAACTGAATTATTATTGAGAAGTACAATATGTAAAAATGTAAAAGTGCTAATAGAATTAACTACAAAATATTTGTGATTAAAGTGGGATTTCATTTGAACAGGTAAATGTGTGGTTTTGGTTTTTTCCCTACAAAAATAATATTTGAAAAATGAACAAGTTAGATATGTCCTGAACTTGCTGTTCTCCATTAAAAATGCTGAAACAGTTCATGCATGCTGTCAAAACATTGTTAGGTTGCTGACAGAAAGAAGTTATTAGCAAAGTATGCAGAATTAGTTTGCTGAGGTGTTAAATAAGTTTGACAACAATTCTCTTCTGCATACACAGAAAGCATGTTTTGATTGTTTAATTCAGCTTGTTAAAGTCTGTGACATTCATTTGAAGTTGATCAGATGAGTGGGAATTAAAAGAAAAGCAAGAAAGCTTGGGGTTTTTTCTAATCTATGCATCAAATAGCATGAGATTTAATGGATTATAATAATTCTATATTATAAATATATAGACAATATCATTCACTAACTTCAGAGACTATTTCTTTTGACTTACTAAACAGTTTAGATGTGAAACATACTCAGGTAAATATAATATACTATGTGCATTTAAGTTGATGGTAAGTTCTCCAAATGACACTTCAAAGAACTGTGATTATCTTGCTTCAGTTACAGACTCCATCCAATTATTTGATATTAATTATGTATTTCTTATTTAAAAATTTTAGTAAATACATTTTTGAGTTATGTACTGCAAGCTTAAGTGATTATGTGCTATCTAAGTTGCTGAAGTAAATTATTCAGATAATTAGATGTAATACCAGCCAGCACCTCCTTTGTCACATTTTAAAAAATTTCTTCTCTAACTTACTGATAAAGTCGATTGTTGAATGATGAGGTAAGCTTGTTGCACATTCAGTAACCTTTTTGGACAGTGGTCGTTATTTTTCGTCATGTATCTTTTGCGCGTAGTAGAAAGAACCATGAAAATGGTTTGCCTATGAGTAACCTTGGAGTGCAGATCACAGGTTATAGCCCTGTCCTGCACGATGCTAAGAATGATCTGCGGCACTGTGGGCCCTCCCGCCTGCCCTGAGATCAGGCATTGCTCAAAGCTGTTAGCATCTTGAAAACTCTGCTTTAGCTGTAGCAGAGGCTTTGAGACTTGGAGACTAAGTGGGAAAATTCTTCAGAGTACCAGACCACACTGATACCATTCTGAAAACTGTTTCCAATGGCTGCTAGTGTTACATTTTCAGGTTTTTTTTTTTTTGCTTTGGAGAAATTACCTTATATGAGAATATGAAAAAATGTACTTCTTATAAAGCTCTAGTGATACTAAATATTGACAGTATTTCTATAGCAGAGCTTATACTGAGCATTTTATAAGGAAGGGAGTGGGTAATGTGAAAGAACACATCAAAGATGTATGAAATTTAAAAAAAAAAAGGAATCTCATATATTGAAGCTCACATAGATTTGTAAGGAAAAGTTATGTACCAGGAAAAAAATCAATAAGTTTTTAACCTGGGAAAAAAAAAAGTAGTTTTAAGATCAGTGCATTTGCAAAAAATATATCCATGCAATTGTCTTGTAAGATTCTCTGTCTCTCTTTTGATTCTAGCTGTGGACAGACGGATGTGGAATGCCACCTGTGTCACCTCAAAACAAAGAGGAAGACTTTTTTGCATCCCATGTTTCTCCCAAGGTATAGATTATGTCTATTTGGTTCTTGTTAGCTTTCTAAACACTTACGCTAACTATGTGCTCTATGATGAAGATTAAACCCTGAAAGAAAACCTTACAGAGAAAGGGTAGGTTGGTGAGTTAACATTTATCTGCTTTTCCTTCTGCAGGTCTCAAAGTTCTTCCTGGATATGAACCACTTTCCGAGGTGGTAATTTAGAATGACCCAAATAGTAGCTAAATGTGGAATGGTACTATATTTTTTGTAGGCATACAATTCCACTTGGACTCATTCCTTCCTTGGAAGTGCTCTGATTTAAATATACACATATACTATGTGATAACTTTGGGGTTTAATCAGTAAAGTTTAACAGTTCTTAAAACATTTGCTAAGCAGAAGCTTTTTTTTCTTCCTCCTAAACACTTACGTCCTCTTTGAAAATGTTAAAGTAACTTTCTGAAGGCTATTGCTACTGTTGGTTGTCGTTTATTTGATCCTGCCTCCTCAAGGTGATAGATGCTGTGTGTGTTTCACAGATAAATGTTTCAGAGACTCTCTTGAGTCTGGTATTTGAAAAATACCAGTGAAAACAACTTCAGCAATTGTGATCTTAAACTTAGAGCAAATAAGTTATTAGTATACCTAGTATTCCTAAATATTGCAACAATATTAAGTGTTCTAGCAGAATTGCCTTCTAGTACAGTTGCAGTCTGTGACCACCTAAAACACAAATATGATCGTGAGGCATATTTTGGGATAGAGAAGAATTCAAACAGCTTGGATATATCAGATTAGCCCTTGTGAAAACTCTTCACCAGTTCACGTGCATGTTAATTCTTCTGTCGTGATGTTGTGGTCGTGCACGTGCATTAGCAGCAGGTAATAAAAACCTATGCAAGTTGCTGATATCTGCATCTGGGTAAAGAACAGAAAAAATGACGTCACTTTTTTTTGTGACTTTCTAGTGTATATGAGATGCTTAAGGATGAAAAAAGCTGTAATTTAAATGAAAAAAATTTTTTTTCCTTTTGGTTATTCAGCTGTGACATTTCAAAATGTAACTTTGTTGTTGTATTTGTAAGGTTTCAAAAATGGTGCATTTTAAAGGGAAATTCTATTTATTCTATTGCTATTTATTTGTTTTAATTTAGGAACTTCTACTGCAGCCAATATTTGAATGTCTTATAAATTTCAAGATCTTTGAAACAGTGAAATAGTTTTACATTTTACAGTCTGGGAACATTGCTGTATTACTCAGAAATGCTCATTGCAAAGACCAAAAAAATCAGTTATTGTGAATTCTAGTCTAGTGTCTTCACCGGAAGATCATCTCTCCTGATAGCAGAAAAATAAATGGAGTATTTCTGTTTGCAAAAGGCAACTTGGAGGAACGCATGCAGTTGAGTGGGAAAAGCATAAACTGAGGCAAGCTAAAGAGAAATTTAAGCAGAAAAGTGTTGTAAATATTTTTGTGGTTGAGGACGAGAAGCAGGAACTTGATACTAACCCCCTTAATAGAATGTATGGGTAGGATAAAGTAAATTTTCACAGCAAAGTTTATTGGTAGCTGCAAAGGCAGGAGGTTAGGGACAAGCACTCCATGTACCTCAGGGCAAGAGATTATTTGGGTATGGATGTTTTGAGAGAGATTTCAGGAAGTTTTGAGATTGAGGTTTTAGGGAAGAATAAGCATGAACTGGCAGTAGCACAGCACTGATGGAAAAAACAATACTAAGCTGATATTGTTGTGACCAGGTCACAAACCTGCCTGTTGAGGAGGATGTTTCTGAGGGAAGTGGGAGGACTGCTCACAATCTTAAATTAAGTGTTAGAAAATTGGAAGTGCAAGAGCTTGCTGTGGGTGATTATATGTAAATAAATGATCCACATTTCCTGTACTACATTACTGTTATGAGTAAAGACAATTAATAGCCAGCATACAATAAATTAAAGCACAATTAAAATGCATATTATTTTTTTGGATGGTAAACATATTGAAATTTCTGGGCGGGAAATACAGGTTCTCAGGAGCGTTTTGAAACCAGCTCACTTTTAATAAAGGTAGGCATTTCTTGTAACTTTAGTAACTGCCCTTCTGAGAACAGGGTTTAAACCTACAAGTGGTAATCATAAGAATCCAATATTAACTTATCAGTGGTGCTTAGGCAGTCTTTTGGCTCAGTGCTCGTATTTATTTGCTGTATTCCATCTTGTGTGCACTTTTGATTTTGTCATTTTTTTCAAGGCAAAGAATACAGACTGGGTGTTATCGGAGCCAGAGACGGTTTCTCTACAGCAGAAAACTTCAGAAAATATTCCAGAATGCTATGAAGGTATGACTGATTCTTTGTTAACAAGAAGCTGCATTTTTCTGGTAGTCTCTTTGTTTAGGCTCTTTTTACCCTACTTTAATAGTTAAATAACCTAACCATGCTAATAACTGAAGAATTTTGGAGAGGAAGGACTTTTTAGAAGGGTTATGCTGGAATGTGCAGGACTGCATGTTCCTTTAATAGTGTTTAATAGAAATCCAAATTAAAATTTGATTCAAAAGACTTCCGATGAATCTTTGGATACCTGCTGCTCTTTTAGTAACTGGTAAAGCTGTGATAGAAATAACACATTACGCTATATGCCTCAAACAGTACCCCGAGTACAGTGAGTTGTGTTTTGGTATTTTAAGCATTCTAAAGAGCCTTCTAATATTCTTACCCTTGTTATTCATTATGTTTTAGGACCAGAACATGGACCAAGTGTTGATTGCCTAAGTACATCACCAAAAGCTGCATTAGGTAATGAGTGTAAGCAGCAGAAGGTAGCAGCCAGTACAGTGTACTTAAATGTTCATTTGTACAGAGAATGTATGACTGGGAAGAGATGTGGAATTCTTAGTTTAGTATCAGTGTGCATGGGTTATTTGAAAGATATGAATTTGTATTACAACTTCTTCTGTTAAACAGCGTACTCCTCCCAAGAAATTAATTTTAGTCAGTGTTGTTCTAGTTTTATCTATCTTATCTTAGCCAACCTGATGAATTTCAGTGCTACAGATATCACACCTAATAAAGGTGACCATTAATGTTTTAGACCTCCTGTTAGATTGCTTTAAGTTCTGCATTTAAAGCACACAGATGGAAAAGAGCATTGTGCTGTGATTAATGGCCTGTTATTTATGTTAAGCAAATACATCTTGTACTAATAAGTCAGTCTTTCTATCTAGATGTAGTTTTTGCTCCCTTTTCAGAAAGCTGAACATAAAAATTTAGACTGGAAAAATCTTGTATTTGTAATACAATATTTTCAATGTCGAGTGTCTTAATTTACTTAACGCTGAAGAGTGTATCATACTATAAGTAAGTTAAAAAAATAGAAGAAAATAGAAGAGAATTAAATACCTCAGTGATTTATCATTTTGAGGATCATCCTGCAAGAGCACGTTTCTGAGAATAGAGAGTATTGACACTCAGCAGCATAGAGGTAGTAAAGAAGTGGTGGCTGGGACTAAGTACTTCAGGAAGGTATGGTCTTCACTGTTTTTATATTCACTTGGTTGGCTTTTGGGGTTTTTGTCGGGTTTTTGGTTTTTGACAGCTGGAGACTAGGAAAAATAGTTAACTGCATACCCTTCCTGATTTTCTCATTTGTATCTTTAACACATATAAAACAAGTGCTTTTCTTGTTTGTTTTGGCCATCACAAGTTCTATCTTATGTGAAGAATCTCTGTTCTGTGTATGCCTGTTTCCAACTAAATTTCAGCTCAAAGCAGTTTTTCTGTATGTACAAGCATTCAATAGTTGTTATTGATTGAAAACATTTGATTGTGGGAGGTTTACCATGGCTCAGAGTACCCGTCAAGAAGGCACAATACAGTGCCGTACAGAATGTAGGGAGTCCTATTAGGGTTTCATTAAAAATATCAAGATTAGGAGTTGTGTCAGACTTCATGCAGAGCAGAATGCAGGTTCATTTCTGTGTTTCAAGATTTAATACAAAACATTAAGGCTAGAACTTTCAAACTTTTATGTATAAAGCTAGACTCCCAATACTGTACTTAAGCAATTGAACAAAGCTGTTCAATCTAGTGATAAGAGTATGTTGTCATCTCTGATAATGCTTGTGATTTTGTTTATGATGATATAGGTATGTTTTATCTGTATCATTGGTGGGTTTAAACATAGCCAGTACCTTTCTGGCAGGAAACAATCGATCTTGGAAATGGTACAGGATCAGGTAGACCTCTAGTCTGATTCAGAATAGCAAGTCCTGCATTCTTGTTCTGTTTACTAGCAGGTATCTACAACTGAAAACTGAGCTGTAATTTTTTTCCTATTGTGTATTTGCAAGAGATACCATATCCTCAAGCAGAAGCAGTTTCCCACATTTTCTTGGAGATATTCACAGCTCCGTTCCCTGTAACTCAGTTTAGTATCTCAGTCTTGTAGTTTAGAAACTGTAATACTTCAAGGCATTAAAATAAATTCCAAAAACTATTCTGAGGTTGATTTTGTGGAAATTATCTTCTGCAGTTCTGGAATTAATAAAATTATATGTCAAGTAATGTACATTTAATCCTTGCAGAGAACACCACCTTCATAAAAAAGAAGCCAAATCAAGCTAAGAAGGGGGTAAGTGTATAAAATAATGCATATTTTTAACTATATTGTAGATATTTGGAAATATGTAGATTGCAATATGGAAATATATCATGTAAGTTGGCACTAAACAGTACTTGTATCGGTAACAATTTATGAAACTAAAATGGAATTGAAAAACAATTCTATATTAAAACAGCCAATGCTCTGTTTGAAAATGGATTATTGTTGAGATGAATTTGTCTAACAGGTTACTGTTTTATGTAGTAGAGTGCTTCAGATCTCTGGGTGGTTTTCTGACCTCAGATAGATTCTAAGTCTATTTACATGTATATAGCTCAATGAACTGTCTAGACTTCCACATGTATATTTTCTTTGTGCTATCTGGACCTGGACAGCAGGTGATATTTTTTAAAGAAGAGCAAAATAAAATGTCAAAGCATATATTGATGTCAAGGTCTGTATCCCACTTCGGTTCTTTTCACAACCATTGTCCCTGCAACTCCACTGATGCCCTGTAACCTTTCTTCTCACTTGCTGATACTGGGTGGCAGGGTTTCTTCAGGCTTTCACTTAAGTTAGTTGGCACTGAGATCTTTTTTGTAGCGAATCCTGAAAACAGAGGGAGTTCCAATAGCACTTTTGAGTGGCTAAATATGCATGTGTGGCATAATCTGTCAATACAAGGTGAGTTTGAGACATTCAGATCTGTATTTCTGGAGCAGTTCTCATCTCATACCACACAGCAGTATGGTATTGGTTGTATTTATAGGTAACTTGCAGCTGCATTCAATTTAAGACAGTTTCAAGATAGTTTCCAGACTTGTTTCCGGATGGGGTCTTAGCACTTTCTTAGGCATCTGGTCTCTGTAAAGAAGGCATGAGGAGAGTTGAGTATCTCAGCATGATGGTTCTAAGAACCATCAGGTTAACTCAAGTTAGCTAGGAAAAGCTAGGTTTTGAATGTATGGCTCTTGAGGCCCAAGAAAATAGCCCTAATACTAGGCTATTGGGGTGATGATAGGTTACAAGGAGTCACTTCTTTTAAGTCTGGGCTACTGTAGGCAAAAGATTTTGAAGGTTTATTGGAGCAGATGAATTTAGATTGAAACCTATTATTTCTTAGTCCCACTAGAGTGCCCTAATATGCAAGAGGAATTTCTTACTCTAAGTGGTACACGCAGGTATGTTCCCTTACAGTAAGAAGAACATAACAGCATTCACAGGTGCACATACAGTTTGTGATCTGTGGTGTCAGAACCTAAAACTGTATGTACGTAGGCCAGAGCTTTTACATGGAGATTTTAAAGCATTAAAAGATTAAGATAAATGAATTCTGAAAATTAATATTGCTGCAGTGTTGCAGATGAGGAATTAAACACATAGGAGACTAAGAACAGCAGTTTGGGTGCTGTGCCACTATCCGAATCAGCATCATTGTATCTATTCCTATTTGTACTATTAAGTGTTTTTTAAATCTGATAATCAGAATGAAAGAATATGTATCCCTATATTGAAGTAATATGAACTAGAAATAGATTTTAAAGGAATGAGTGCAAAACTGGAACCTCTCAGCTGATGTGTTTATCTAAAAAAGTTTACAATGCTTTGTCACATGCAAAGGCTAATCATGCATACATATGTATATAAAACTTGTATATTGCTCTCCTACCATAAATCAGTAAGTACCTATGCACATGTTTATTAAAAATATGAATAAATCAATACTTCAGATAACACACTAGCACTGGCCAGTGAGAACTAATTCAAGAATCTTTGCCAGTTCTAAATGTAAATTGTGAATTAAGTGAATGAGCAGCAAATAGTTCCATTGCAACAAATTTTATTATGTTATTCCTATGCAACAAAATCATTACTGAGAAACTGAAGTTATGCTATGTATTATATTTATTTGAACATGCCAACCTCTGAACAATTTATAATAATTTCATTACCCTGTGATGGTTGATTGCAGAGCTAATGAAATTTGTAGGAGTTAGTAGAAGAAGCATGTAGACAAAACATGAAAAAATATTTTCTCTGCTCCAAATTTTCATTGTTGTTTGCATATGCTCCCAAACAGAGTATAGTGTTTGCTGTTGCTTTCAAAGTTGACTGTTAAGTCAGTTGAGGTGATTGTCTTAGTTATAATGTTGGGGCTTTTGTTTTTTGTTTTTCAATAAATCAAGCTCGGTGCCAAAAAAGGTGGTTTGGGGGCACAAAAAGTGAGCAGCCAAAGCTTTAACGAGATTGAAAAACAAGCACAAGCTGTAGATAAAATGAAGGAACAAGAGGATCTTCATAGCAGTAAGAAAACTGAGAAGGAAGAGCCACTGTAAGTACGAATTATATATACAATGGTAAAACATGAAGCCTAATTTCATGTTAATGAAGTAATTGTCAACATTTGTTGTGGTTTAACCCAGGACGCAGCTGAAACAACCACACAGCCATTTGCTCACTTCTCTCCCTCTGTGCAGTGAGATGGGAGGAGAATAGGGGGGAAAAAAAGGTAAAACTGGTAGGTTGAGATAAAGACAGTTTAATAGGACAGAAAAGGAAGATAATAATAACAATGGTGATGATGATGAAAGAAGTGATGCACAGCACAATTGCTCGCCATCTGCTAACCAACATCCAGCTAGTTCCCAAGCCGCAGTCATGCCCCCCCAAGTACTGGGCATGACGTCATATGGTATGGAATATCCCTTTGGCCAGTTTGGGTCAGCTGTCCCGGCTGTGTCCCCTCCCAGCCTCTTGTGCACCCCCCGCCTCCTTGCTGGTGGGGCAGTATGAGAAGCCGAAAAGTCCTTGACTTGGTGTAAACATTGCCTAGCAACAACCAAAATAAATGTGTTGTCACACAGCACTATACCAGCTACTAGGAAGAAAATTAACTCTATCCCAGCCGAAACCAGGACAATATTTTAAATACTACCAGAGATTAGCTCATGCAAATAAAACTTCAGTTCTTGCTTTTAAAAAAAGTCCGAACATAGATGGTGGGCCAAACAGTAATTCCCTCATTGCCCTTTTTTTGGCCATTAAGTATAGATTTCTACAGTTGATAATTTATCATAGAAATAGCCCAAAGCTGTCTTTAAAAATAACCTTAGTGTTATTTAACACAGAAAATGAGTAATTCTACTGATACATATGAATAAAATGTGAAATTAATCTAAAATATGGTAAATTTAAATACTACCACAGAATACTCTTGCCTCTTGAACTTTCTTTACCCCATGCTAGTTACCTGGTTTATTTTGTTTTGGTGTAGTGAACTGAACAGTATTTAAAACAGTCTAAGAGCATAGAGAACATACACATACTCAGCTTTATTTGTACTTACTGGGTAAGAGGTTTTGTGCCGAAGGCAGGGCATAGTTTAATTATGGCTAGAATTGCCTGCTAAGTTTCAGGTGTTTTATATGGGAGCTGCCTTCATTTTCACCAAAACCCTTTGAATATTTTTGCCTGAGGCCTCGAATCTGTTAGTCTATTTTAATTAATAGAGACTCATCCCTGAAGCTCAAAGGGTGCTGTTCCTGGTTCCTTGCACTACATTTCTCTGCTACGTGTTTTTGGTTTTTAACTTTTTGTTAGTTGTCATCAAAATTAGACTATTGAGTTGGTTAGTGTACACTTTTACTGTTGTAAAGTTTCACATCTTAAGTGCTAAGATGCATCATTTTTATAACCTATTGAGAAATTTTCTGAATTACTACATAATTACAGGATCACTTGGAGCTCATGGTACCAAGCTCTTTGGTCTATAATCTGCTCCCTACTCCTTTTGTTCACTTTTATGTAGCCTCTGCAGAAATTGATATTTTGTATGCATCAAAAATATTAATCACAAGGGGATCATTCATTTTTCCTGAAGTATTTTTACTACAAAGTCATGCTTCTCAGTGATTGCCAAAAACTGCTGGTAAAGTGACTCAGAGGAACAGACTCCTAAATAACAAGAAAAATGATTGTTAATTATTATTATTTCTTAATGAGACTATCTTTAATGATATAATTCAGTTTGGAAGAAAGTCCCAAGTAGTGATTCAGTTTTTGTGTCACAAATGTATAAATCTATATGGATCCAAGGCAACCTTTTGTATAAGTTCTCTGCAAGCTTTCTGCAGTGGCCAGAAGCTTCTAAAAATGTCTGCGAACATGAGGGGTGAACATACGCTTCAGCTTATGGATCTGATCCCAGTAGAGGCAAGATAACAGTATCTCTCTTGAGATTAACTTTTTGGATTTTTAACTGTAGATGGCAGTATATACCAAAATTAAAGAAGGATGAATACTTCTAAAATTTCATTTGCTTCCAGCTAATCTGTGTGGCGGTTCTAATTTTAAAGCTTGAGTAATGAGCTTTAGTAAGTTAATTCAATGTGGCTTTGTTCCGTGGCGGGATTGGAAGCGATGCTTTTGTAGTCTAGTACTTAGAAGGAGAAAGAGTCCTGAGACTTAAAACTTAAAATGTGATTTTTATAATTGGTACACAGTTTCTTTATTTGCTGCTGTGTGCTGACAAGAGAATAGATAACTGGAGTTACTTTTAAAAAATTGATCAGTATCCCTATTTGTTTTAATCAACAGCAAAGATTTTTGATGTTCATAAAACAGATTTCATAAGATGGGCTGCTAATCTTTCTACTTAAAGTGCTGGGTAGGTTTTATCAGTAGCAGTTTGGAATTGAACTTTAGAGAACATTTTCAATTTTCTGTGTAACAGTTGGTTCTAAACTGTAAGAATTGATTTAAAATGTCGCTGAACATACTCTGTGCTTTGAAGATACATTTTTGTGATTTATTGGTTTCAAACGTCATTCCACAGATGCACCCTGGCTTGTATCTGACTTTTTATAAGCATCTGAACATAAGACATAGTGATTTTTTTAGTGTTGTTTCCAAATCCTCTGAAAGCCCCAATCAAAGGATACCAATTTATCACAAGATTGAGATGGCTCTCCTCCTTTTTGAAATGCCTCGTCAGTGGAGGAGTGATGTCCCATTCCTTGTAGCAGTCTGGTACCTCCATCCCTTATCTGTGAAGGAAGACAACCGGAGGCCCTGCCGTTTTCATTCTAGCCAGTTCATCTCCTGCAAGACAGGAGGGTATGATCTTTGGTAGGGGTATCTTGTACTCTTGGTTGAAGTTAAGTCAGTATGTATGGGACCAGAAGAAATCAAGCCAGGAAGAGCCTGTTTCAGTAATCAAATAGTTTGGAAAAACACTAGAAGAAAATACTGCTTGGTCAAAAACTTTTTTTCTTTTCATTCCTGCTTCTGCACAGAATGGATGGAGAGTTACAAGGGTTTTCAGACTTAAGTACTTCCGTTCTACTTGCAGCAGGACATCTACCAGCAGCATCCTTAATCTCATTGACCTTTTTTCTGATAGTGTTCATTTGTACTTTATGCCAGTCACAACTTATGAATTAAAATATTGCTGTGTTGCTCCTTAAAATTACTATTTGTATCCCTTTTAACCTAAGAAATTAAATTTAAGCAATATTTCTACGATTCTGTAATCAAGATTAAAAACCACTGTCTCTACTACACTGGTATTACTGGAAAATAGTAAAGATTCCTTTGAGGTGTAGGAGGGTTCATGGCATCTCAGAAAGACAGCTTACTATATCTGAATTGTGAGGATGTTTCCGATGACAAAATGTGTTGTCAACTGTGCAGAAAATAGTAAGTTTTGGATGCTTCGAAATTTCCGTAATACAGAATATAGTCTATTTTGGGAGTACAAAGACTCTCTCCTCCCATGTTCTGAGACACCTTTTTGGCCACAGGGAAGGCCAATTGGCAGCACCGATAAAGAAGTGTGGTCTACTGCTAGCACTTCTCAGGAGTGTATGTATGGCCAGTGTTAAAACCACTAGGAGCACAAAGGAGTGAAGGGAGGGAGACGTAGCAGGGCCAGGCTGTGCATTAGGGAAAAATGTTACTAGTATTCTATCATGAATGCTGCAGTACTGTAGCATGTCAGAGTTGGATAATTTTGACAATTATTTGGGTATCACATGGAATAAGGACTGCGGAAAAAAGACTTTTTCAGGTTGACTTAAAGGTGATGCAAAACTGTTTCCTGAACTTTAGCAGTAGCATGTTTCATGTTCGTTTTGAAGAAGACTACCTGCTCATACGTAGACTGGGGTACCATTTAGACACTCTTCTCCGCTGGCTTTCTCCCATCCTTATAGTTGGAATTTATTCCAATTAATAATGAATATTTTCAGTAAACACAGAACATAGAAAATACAGTGCTACAACATATATTGTTAATTTTCTACCAATATTATTGGGTTGGGCGTTCAGTGAGGCATTTTACAGTAATGTGTTACCTGTATGTTTTGTTCTAGTGTATCATCTTTGCGGTTGGCCTACAGAGATCTTGATATTAAAACAAAAGAAGAAAAGTTAAATCTCTCTGGTAAGAAGAAAAATGAATTGGAGAGACTTGGCATGGGGTTTGGCAGCAACAGAAGGTATGTGAATTTCTATAAACTGTATTTAAAATTCTCTGACTTTATGCAGTTATCCTTCATTTTAATTAGGAAATGAAAATACATACTGAAGTCTGTTATGGAAACTTAAATAATATCATCAAAGCATCTAGTATTTGTCAGGGGGAAGGGGCAAGATTGCTTCTGATAGGTTTAAGCCCTAACCTGCCAGAGAGGTGTTAACTTAAGTCGCAGGATGTCTGTAGGGTGTTTGCCTTCCTTCGCTAGCTGGCTGTGAGGATGGTAGCCAGGATGCCTTCTGTGCATAGTACCAACCTAATTATAGTCTTTTTCAAGTCAAAACTCTGAAAAAGTCACGTTGCTGTTTTCCAGCTGTTGGAATGGTCTGTTTGTTCAGAACTCTTGTCACTACTTCAGAGAACTACAGTTGAGTTTTCCAGGGTGCTTTTTTTTTTTTTTTAATTCCTCCTTTCTTCTTAAATTTTTGTATAGCTTGGGCTTTATCAGCAAGCTTCAGAAACTAGATTTGGGCTTTTATTTCTTTTTTTTAGGGTGTGAGCTTTGTCATCTCTTTACATACTTATTTTCTTCCTGTCCCCAGTGGCATTTCTCATTCAGTAACCTCAGATATGCAAACAATAGAGCAGGAAACACCTGCCATTGCAAAGCCGAAGAAAAAGTACACTGACGATGCAGAAGATTCATATTTCTCTTCTACTTCAAGGTAATGCGTAAGATTTCTATTTTGAGTGGGGGTAGAAGTGTATGCAAGTTACGTATTCAAATATACACCATATATTTGGAACTTAAGATCAAAACAGAAGACAATTGGACATGTTTACACACCTAGTATATTTTCAGGGGACATCTGAATCAGAAAAGTTGTGAAATAGTTGACCTTACCTTGATGACAGATGTATTTATAAAGAAGAGGAGTTACTTTTTCTGAGGAGAAGGTAGTCTGAATTACACGTTTACCGGTTTTGTCTTGTTCAGCATCTAGTCTCTACTTGCACAGACAGTTGCCATATGAGCTTTTGTTTGCTGTATACTGAATCCAGTGAATTTCTTGTCAGAATGACTTGTGTTCGATTTTGGTTTGGATTTTTGGTGTTGGGGGTTTTTTTTGGTTTTTTCTTTCTTGTGGTACTCTCTGTGATGGGTTGACCCTGGCTGGAGGCCAGGTGCTGACCAAAGCTGCTCTATCGCTCCCCTCCTCAGCTGCACAGGGGAGAGAACGTCTAACAAAAGGTTCATGGGTCGAGATAAGGACAGGGAGAGATTACTCACCAATTACTGTCACCGGCAAAACAGACTTGACTTGGAGAAAATTAATTTAATTTATTACCAATCAAATCAGAGTAATGAGAAGTAAAACCACATCTGAAAACGCCTTCCCCCCACCCCTCCCTTCTGCTTGGGCTTAAGTTCACTCCCGATTTCTCTACCTCCTTCCCTCCCAGCAGCACAGGGGGACGGGGAATGGGGGTTGTGGTCAGTTCATCACACGTTGTCCCTGCCGCTCCTTCCTCCTCAGGGGGAGGGCTCCTCACACTCTGCCCCTGCTCCAGCATGGGGTCCCTCCCACAGGAGACAGTCCTCCACCAACTTCTCCAATGGGAGTTCTTCACACAGGCTGCAGTTCTTCACGACCTGCTCCAGCATGGGTCCCTTTGATGGGGTGCAGTCCTTCAGGAGCAGACTGCTCCAGCATGGGTCCCCCACGGGGCCACAGGTCCTGCCAGGAGCCTGCTCCAGCGCGGGCTTCCCACAGGGTCACAAACTCCTTCAGACATCCACCTGCTCCGGCGTGGGGCCCTCCATGGGTTGCAGGTGGCATGGGTTGCAGGTGGATATCTGCTCCACCATCATCCTCCGTGGGCTGCAGGGGGACAGCCTGCCTCACCATGGTCTTCTCCAGGGGATGCAGGGGAATCTCTGCTCCGGTGCCTGGAGCACCTCCTCCTCCTTCTTCACTGACTTTGGTGTCTGCAGACTTGTTCCTCTCACATCTTCTCACTCCTCTCTCTGGCTGTGATTGCTCTTGGTGTTGCACAGAGGTTTTTCCCCCCTTCTTAACTACGTTATCCCAGAGGTACTACCACCATCGCTGATGGGCTCAGCCTTGGCCAGCAGCAGGTCTGTCTTGTAGCCAGCTGGCATGGCTCCGTCAGACATGGGGGAAGCTTCTAGCAGCTTCTCACGGAAGCCACCCCTGTAGCCCCCCGCTACCAAAACCTTGCCACGCAAACCCAATACAACTGTCTTCAACTTTCAAATTCCAATTTAACAAGTGTCGAAGTCTGATAATAGATACACTACAGTTGCATGTCTTTTAACTGTGTGTATGCCAATTGCAAAAAATTAAATCTTTTTGAGGTATTGTGTGTCAGATCATGGAATCATCATAGAATCATAGAATGGTTTGGGTTGGAAGGGGCCTTAAAGATCATCTGGTTCCAACCCCCCTGCCATGAGCAGGGACACCCTCCGCTAGACCAGGTTGCCCAAAGCCCCATCCACCCTGGCCTTGAACACTTCCAGGGATGGGGCCTCCACAACCTCTCTGGGCAACCTGTTCCAGTGCCTCACCACCCTCACAGTAAAGAATTTCTTTCTAACATCTAATCTAAATCGACCCTCCTTCAGCTTAAACCCATTACCCCTTGTCCTGTCACTACACTCCCTCATAAACAGTCCCTCACCATCTTTCCTGTAGGCCCCCTTCAGGTACTGGTAAGCCACAATTAGATCTCCCCAGAGCCTTCTCTTCTCCAGGCTGAACAATCCCAACTCTCTCAGCCTGTCCTCATAGCAGAGGTGCTCCGTCCCTCCAATCAGCTTCGTGGCCCTCCTCTGGACTCGCTCCAACAGCTCCATGTCTCTCCTGTACTGGGGCCCCCAGAGCTGGACGCAGTACTCCAGGTGGGGTCTCATGAGAGCGGAGTAGAGGGGCAGGATCACCTCCCTCGACCTGCTGGTCACACTGCTTTTGATGCAGCCCAGGACACGGTTGGCTTTCTGGGCTGCAAGCGCACACTGCCAGCTCATGTTGAGCTTCTCATCAATCAATACCCCCAAGTCCTTCTCCTCAGGGCTGCCCTCAATCCATTCCTCGCCCAGCCTATAGTCGTGCTTGGGATTGTGCCGACCCACGTGCAGGACCTTGCACTTGGCCTATTTGAACTTCATGCGGTTCGCACGGGCCCACCTCTCCAGCCTGTCAAGGTCCCTCTGGATGGCATCCCTTCCCTCCAGCGTGTCGGCCACACCACACAGCTTGGTGTCATCAGCAAACTTGCTGAGGGTTCACTCGATCCCACTGTCCATGTCGCTGACAAAGATGTTGAACTGTTCCTGTCCCATTACTGACCCCTGAGGGACGCCACTCGTCACAATACTCCACTTGGACATTGAGCTGTTGACCACAACTCTTTGAGTGCCACCATCCAGCCAATTCCTTCTCCACCGAGTGGTCCATCCATGGAATCCATGTCTCTCCAATTTAGAGACAAGGATGTCATGAGGGACAGTGTCAAATGCCTTGCACAAGTCCAGGTAGATGATGTCAGTTGTCCTTCCCTTGTCCACCGATTCTGTAACCCCATCATAGAAGGCCACCAAGTTTGTCAGGCACGATTTGCCCTTAGTGAAGCCATGTTGGCTGTCACCAGTCACCTCCTTATGTATTGTGTAGATGTCTGCAGTCTTATTTGATAGACTTTTATGTATTTGAACATAAAATGTAAGCAAAAAATAATTGATGACTTTTTGATCAGAGTACAAAGGCAATGCAAACCATAAAATACTGCTGTTGGGAGGGAGAAGAAAAGTAATTAGTCCTACAGTGGCTAATTGCAATGAAACAGCTGTTTCTGGACTGATAGATAGAAACTGCCTTTATTGGATTGGTGCCACAGAAACATGAAAAATTGTACCTAATTACTTGTAGACGGGCAAATAAAAACACAAAAGCTTTTGTGTCATTTTTTGTAGTGTAATCACTAGTGGCAGAAATGCAAATGTGGTACCAAGTAAACTGGTGGCAGTCTTGTGAAATAAACTGTATCATTTCAGTGCTTCTCTATTTGTTCCTTGAAAAGAACTGTTACTGCTCTCAAATTATTCATAAGCCTACTAGCAGGCAAAGGATGAATTATGCAAGAGGCTTTTTTATGTGTTTTGGTTCAATAATTAGAAGATAAATTGTAACCTAGCTGTTCCTGGTTCTTGTTTGTCTATTTATAGCAATAGTAGAATCTAACTGGAGTTGGTATACAAATTCATTCTCTTTAAAGAAAATATAAAGTCAGATCGTTGGGCTTGGTAGGGTTTGTAAGGTGGTTATTATCCTTTATTCCAAGCTGTGACTTTGAAATAGAGATAACTTTAATATCATCTTATAATGCTGAATATTAGAGTGCTGATAAGTATCTGTAAATTAAACAAGCTAAATGTCTCGAGGTTTAGATATATAATTGAACCCTCTCAAAATCCTTGGATTTTATTTTTTCTTATTGCTATGATTAATAGAATCTTTATGAACATAACAATGTAAAATTTTATTTTCTATTAAATGCAGTTTTTCTTTCTCTCTCCACGCCACCCAAGTACTGAAGAATATTTTGCAAAGTTATGAAAATCTGAAAGGGAAGGACAGAGAAAATAAGTAATTCAGATCAGCTCTTGTAGCCTCTGCCCTATCCCATGGTTTTGATGGCCATTGTGAGATAGGATAGCTTAAAAAAAAAATATATATATACACACACACACCTTGTTTGTTAATTCACATCCATATGGAACTTTTAAATATTGCTGTGGCTTCTTCATTAGGTGGGCAGGAATAATAGTGTTGCTGTGTAGTTAGTAGCTTCCTTGCAGGTTTTGTAGTGTGCTTCTACACTCTGCTACCATAGGAACTTACAACATAGAAACTGAGAAGTCAGGCCAAAAGAAAATGACCCTGGTTGTAGGAAAGCATGTAGTGCCTTGCCATATTCCTAAGCTGATGCAAGGGACAGAGGCAACTGAATGAAGAAATTTGGAAGACCAGCTACTTTCTGGTGTTGTACCACTCTCATCTGGGAGTTTCTGCTTTCCTTTTATTTATTTTCCATGTTGTATTGCACTGAAAACAACCTAAGCTCACAGGAACAGTAAAAGATAGCACTGGTGTAGTAATGTTCCCCAAACAATGTATTCTGTGGTTTTCCTTTCTTTTCAATTTATATCTATGACTCTTCCTTTGGATTTTCCACCTGTATCTAAAAGGTGGAGAGGGTAAAAAGCCTCATTTAGCAGGAAGAAATACCTTCAAGGATCTGCTGGGAGTCGCATCTGCTCTGGGGGGTGAGATTGTGAAGATGAAGATTGCATTGCAGTGAGGTCTTCACTGAGAGCACTCAATGCACTTCCTTTTGTCCCTCAGGAGAGAAGGAGAGAAACTCTTTTTTTTTTTTTTTTTTGGTATAAGTTCATTCCAGATCTGTCCCTGCTGTTTTCCATGTGCAATGGAGGGAGACTTTGTTGCTGAAGGTGTCACATTTCTCATAAACTGTGAAAACAGTGTCCTGACTATTCATAACACAAACATGGAGAACTTTTTTTTAAAGAGTGCTTTTCACAAAATACGGATGCAGACTTCAATATCCCATGCTTGTTCTATTGAATGATTCTGTTCTGCTAGCCTCCTGTCGTTTTGATCGTCTTACTCCCTTTCCTAGTCATATCCAAACTTTAAGACAGTTTATTTAACCACAAATTCTTAATCTTTGGCATTTTAATAGTTGGGGAAATTCTTAATCTTTGGCATTTTAATAGTTGGGGTTTTTTTCAAGTATTGTCCATATACGTTTAGATAATCAAAGGGGAAAATGTCAAGATAACATACCACCAGAACTGACAAACATGCTTCATTTTTTTTTCCCTTTTCTTTCTGTTTGTGTTTTCCCTGCAGTTTTGATATGCAAGAGAAGATTATCATATTAAATTAAGACTCGCTTTTAAGAAATATGTTCTTTGGCATAGTTTTAATAAAACATGTTACAAAACTCAGAGGTGCTTAATATTTGTGTGAAATATACAGAACCAGAGACAAGGGCTTTCCTTACTGTTCTGAACTATGTTTGTTGATGCCTCTGAAAATGGGAGGAGATTCTCTGCTTGCATAGTTTACAGATTGACTTGGATGGAACTGTGAGATTAGCCACTATCAGCCCCTTTGTTAGAAAGCTTTACCCCATGTGGAACCACAGCACAATTGGACGCCATGGCTTAGGTGCTCTTGGATCTCTGGGGTGTTCCAAGTGCCTTGATAGTTGTGGTTGCTTTATTTTCATAGCTGGTATCTTAACATGGAGTGTCAAGAGCACCAGGTCTTTCTGAGCAGACTACCTTGTAGGGCTGTCGTGGTGCCTTGCTCACAGGGTCCATCCTGAAGTTTTCTTAGGGTTGCTCTTAAACCAGCCAGGTATCTTCACAATATTCTTCCCAGTGCTTTGCCTCACGCTAAAGATGATGTAAGACTTTGAAGTAATGAGAACTTTGCCTGTTTTGGTGGGACCATATCTTTCAGGCATTCCACTGCTTATTCATGACCATATCCAGCCTAAAGAAAGGCCACACTTTGCAGTCAAATACGTGTGTAAAAAAACCAAAACTCCATTGGATTCAACTGTATAAAGCTTCTAACCCATAATATGAAATCCATATTACTCACTGACAGCTATCATTGTGCTGAAAACTTACTTGCTAGTGAACACTTACTATAGCAATATTTATCTAACAATATAAAGTTCCCACTTTTTCAATACTTTTTTTTCTTCTTTTATTTTAGGTACTATGATTCTTCAGATTTGAGGAGCAGCACTTTCTCTAAATGGGATGACAATTCAGATTCTTTTTGGAAGAAAGAAAATAATAGTAGAGATGTTGATATAATGTTAACTTCAAAAAGTAAAGGATTTTCAGAGAGGTATACCAAGAAAACTTAACTGATTTTTGTACAGGAAGCCCAAGCTTGTTAATATGATTTCAGTCGTGGTCATAGTAGAGGGGGTTTTTTCAGTCTAGAGGGAGAACTTGGCAGTCAAAGAACTTCCTGGATGAATTTCTTTTGTAAGCTGAATTTCCTGTTTACGTTTTAAGCACTGTCTCTTTTGCTCAGTGCTGTACAATATATATCCTGAAGGTAATTTCCAAAGTGTTTCAGCAAGAAAAGAATTAGACAAAAGATGTGGAGAGAAACTCAAATATTTGCACTGTTCTGACAGCATACTTGCTTTACTTGCTTTGTTTATTGCCTAATGAACCAAAGAGAACCCAGCTACCAAATGAATGAAATTGTAGGGTACTCAGCTTTCAGAATGAAGGTATTGAAGATACTTGGAAACAACAGGACTAATTGTTGTGATGATTAAAAATGAATGTATTTCTTCTTTGACAGCTGTGTTTTTATCTTTGTAATCAAGTGAAAAATGTAAGAATGTGGAGGTTTGTGTGCTCAGTTGGTGTTTTCTGCTTCTTATTTAACACTGTATTTTGCATTTACCTGTAAAATGCAATTTGTGCACTTAAGTACAACTGTTTTTTAAACACAAGCATGTTTCTGTTGTTTCCTAAAAAGTGACCAGTGATGCATATCACACAAAATAGGGGTTCATGTCCAAAATGCTCTTACTTCTTTATTTGAATACATTTACTTTTTCTTTTTTAAAAAAAAGGGGGCAGGGGAGAGGGGGAAGTGTTGAATATGTATGTTTGAGGTGGAAGTTAGTGACAGTTCAAGGATGTTGAACTTTTTTATACTATTACGTTTAAATCTGAATTTCACGGACATTGTGTTTTGGGTTTTTTGAGGTTTTGTAGAAATATTCTGTCCTTGTTGACATAATTTTGTCTTGCTTTCTAAATGAACTCTGAAAATAAAGATACAGCATTAATGAATTTGAAATACTATATGTTCACCATCTTTGAAAACTGTCACTGAAATTTTATTTGCTGCTATATCAACTTAGTTATCTCAATTTCTCTATCCTGAGTTGATACAGATTTAATTTTTATTTAAACAAATTACTATTATAATTCTGGGGTTTACAAAGCAAAGATGATAGTGCTTCTTGCTTGATTTATTGCATTCTGCCGTGATATAAATAAAAGTTATTTTTCTTTTAGGCCTGCATCTCGTCGTAAGCCTGAATATGAGCCACCTTTAAACACAGATGAGGCACAAAAAAAATTTGGCAATGTAAAAGCAATTTCATCAGACATGTATTTTGGAAGGCAAGATCATGCTGATGTAAGTAGAAAGCAGTGATAAATATTTTTCAATATTAAAATATTCTTTGACTATAAACACGGTGTTCTTGTATAAAGAGAAGGCAATACATAGTTAAAATTCGTAGAATTAGTAAGCTTATAGAATTACGTCCACTTGAGTATTTGTTTGATAGACATGTACAAGTCTCTCATAACTCTGATAGTCTTGTATTTCCTAAGGAGTTGCAGCGGCAAGTAGGACCTTACCTCCAACTTCATTGCTCTCTGATAGAAGCAGTAGACTATGATTCCGCAGTCTTTATTTTTGAAAGAATCAGCCTGATGCTGGGTGAAGGCTTACTTCTTTTGTTCTAAATACCAAAACTGATGCTAACAAACTATTGTTAAAGCAGCTGTCCCCTCTGTATTTGTTACATGGAACCATTATTGCTGGTGTAAGGCTAAGCAAGGAGATAAATGGCTGAACAAATGACATGTAATTGAATCAGCCTAGGAATAACAAACAGGTTAATATTATGTTGCATTTCAGAGGTGAGGAATCATTTAAAAATATCTATTTTTAATGAAAAATTAATAATGTAAATGGTAATGTAAAAAATATCATCAATGAATTATCATTCCTAAGGAACTCAGAAAAAGTTGCATTAAAAGCATCATGTGATTAGATGGGTTAACATGATGCTAACTGCAGCGCTTTTTCCTTATCCTACCCAACCACTGCATTTCACATTTTTTAGTTGTTTTTAATGGTTATGTAGTTCATTCTCCTCTGCCTTTTCAGCAATCCCCTTTTTTAGGGTAGCTCACAGTGAGTAGGTCTCTTGGTGTTGCAGTGGCAAATGTCACTCTTGAATCAACTCAGAAATGAGTTAAGATGATGACAAACTCACACTGTGTAAGTCATGTGAAAACTACAAAGTGGGAACAGCTTTCAGAATGGACAACTTCAGCTGGATTTCTATGTTCTAAAACTGTATCTATAATCTCATGCATTACCTGACATGACCTCGAAAGATGACAGCATACTGTTACAACACTTTTTCTTCTCAATTCTTTCCTAGTATGAAGCAAGGGCTCGACTAGAAAGACTTTCTGGAAGCTCCTCTATAAGTTCAGCTGACTTGTTTGAAGCTGAGAAAAAACAACCAGCAGGTACATGTTGAACAGAGTGAGAAACTGTAGCATGCAGCGCGAAATGCTCTGGTACTCTCCTTTTAGTTCCACTATCAGCTAGCTGTCGCTGAATTCTGCAAGAAGTGTGCAAAGTGCAGTATGCATTAGTATTGCTACTAGGTCAAACAAGCATGACACGTGTAGCCATTATTTAAAGCAACAAAGACAAGTTTGTATTTTCAGTTCAGTAAGTTCAATATTTTATACTGTTTTTTAATGTGACTTGGTGCAAATAAAAGACTGTCATAAATAATTTTTATCAAAGAAAAACAGTAGTGTTTGATTATAAAAACAAATGAGACAACACCTAAATTGACTATCAGATTTTTTTTTTGTTAAGTTACCATAAGTAACTTGTATGTGTGAAAATAGCTGTCATAATAATATTGAATTTAAAAGGAATCATGAATAAAATGTTAGTGGGCTTGAAATTCCCATGTAATCGGTTGCATGGCACATCCATTCATTGCGATATCTGCTTCTAACACTGGTCTTGCCAAATTATTAAGGAAATTCTGCAGTTGCTTTATCTGTTTAAAAGATACGTTGAAACACCTTACACTGGGGAGTATAGTTCATCAAATTAGAAAGGAAGAAGGATTAGATTAGATTAGATTAGATTAGATTAGATTAGATTAGATTGACTGAAAAGTAGCTCCTTAGGCTGTTGGAAATCTCTGACATTTTCTTTCCAGCACTCGCTTTGGATAGTGCAATAATGTGAAATAGAAAAGGTAAGAAATACTGGAATTTTTTATTGACCTGATCAGTTGGGTTTCATTCCGTAACTTGCAGAGAAATGAAAAAAAAGAATTGTTGAAGAACTCGAAATCTGTGAGTAACTATATAAATAGGCTGGAAAAGCAAACAGTATTCAGCATCTGATTTTACTTTGGAAAAGTAGGAAGAAAAAAAAAGCCATGTGACTGTTCAGTTTTGATCCCCTGAAAGCAAGTTTTGAATACACTGGCTAGTAGAGAAATACCTCTTGTTACCAGTTACTTACACTGGATTTTAGTCAACTGAAATGTAAAAAAAAAAAAAAAATTAAAAAAATTAAGGAGTGGAGGAGACATAAAGCAGAAATCACAATAAGTTACTTTAGCCACTTGAAAGAATATTTGCAACATGGTGTCATCCTTGTGATTAAAAAAGATGATGGAGCATAAGCAAAGAAATGGTGTTTCTGTATGAATTTGTAAATGATGTTTTCAGTAATATATGGGATTGTGATAACAAATATTATTTTGTTACCTAGCTATTGTTGAATAGTACTTTCTTTGTCCTTTTTCTTTTAATTTTCTTGCATATAAATAATTTCATACGGAATTAATTTTTCCTTTAAATTTTTGCAATTTGTGGGGTTTTTACACAGTAATGATGAATAAGACAATGAAATAGGAAAAGGCAAATATAAGTTAAAGATGGGGCAAATTGTGTGATATATATGTGTGTGCATATATATATATTTATATAAATGTGCCTTTTTATGTACGCATACATAGATCTGTGATAAAATTCTCACTATATTCTGAATAAGGCTACGTACAGGCAATTATATAATGTTAACTATGCGTACGTGAATTTTACACATATGATTATTCATCATTGACTACTCATAAAGGTTCGTGGGGCTTGTGCGGGAATGCAGAGATATTAATAATGGAATGTAAAATGCCTGCCTGCAACTTGAGGTTAGTTACACTCTGTGACTGGCATGTAACCCAACAGTAAGTTTAAAGTTATATTACAAAGACTAAACTTCTGCTAAATTTTGTGAGTTAACTGCTCTAAAATAATAGGAAAAAATGCACCAGGAATTACTAGTTTGTATATTATAAATTCAGACTATATTCGGTCTACAGAATCTTCCTTTCCTGCATGTTTTTCTGTTGCACCCCCCCACCCCAAAGACGATCTTTTGACTGTGCCCCTTCTTGGTGAAATTTTACTGCACCGATAGCTTGTCTGGTGTTGAACTATTGCCAAGGCCGTCATTAGTTCCATAAAATAAAGGTAATCAGGAGACCAGAGGCTGGCAATAAAAATGCTGCTGTAGTTCTGGGGTCCTTGCCAGAATAAAATGTCCTTTGTATCTAAAGTTGTTTTTATAAGCACTGCTGAGATTTTAGGGTAGAACGGTTTTGGGACACTTGCTTTTGTACAGAATGCTGTAGGAGCTATTTAACAAAAAGAGGGGGCTGCAAGAAAATGTTTTTACTTCGCATTATTTCAGACCTGTTGCTTATGAAAAATGGCACATCAGATGGCCGACTCGTAGATGCTGCTTTTGAAAGAAATCACAACAAAAGGAGTTGCTTTTCTGTCTCATTTACAAGAATTTTTTCAGACAGCCATACATAACCAGAAAAACATGAGAAAATTTCGTGTGGCTGAGAAGTGGTTAGAGCTTTCCTCAGCTTATTTGTATCTGCAAGTTTTATTTCCACGACTCTGACTTTAATGACAAAAACGCTGAAGCATTTGATAAGTGGAACAGATCGTAAGGAAGTCAGAATTACCGTTCAGCAATAGGGCTGTCTCAGTGACAGTGAATTTTTGAAAATAATCTATAAACAAATGTGCCCATGCGTTGTAGAAACAGCTACTAGCCGTCTTAAAGAACGGGGTGGGAAGCTCTGAACATGACTATGCATCTGCCACTACGAACCAGCCATTTAGCTTAGATAATCAAATTATCTACAGTAGTGTCTGTCTCAGCCTGCTAATGAGGCAAGTGCCTTTAATTTCCCGTGAAAAGAGGAGCTACAGGTTCTCTCTCTCTTCCTCCTCCACCCCTGTTCAAAAAGAAAAAAAGGAGGAGAAAGGGCTGCCGGGGTGTAGCAACATGCTGTGTGCAGCTGCACTGTGGAGTCTGTGGCTGGACGAGCTCGTCCGAGGTTCAGTAACTGCTCACAAGTTACCAGTTGTGTCCCGACTGGTCATGACTATCGGTTACATGCCTAAATTCAGGCTACAGATTGCAACCTCCATTTTGAAAATGGTCTGCTTTGGGATGCTTCCTCTCAGGAGCCCCATTTATTCCCAATACCATAGTTCTGTGATGCTGGTTTACTGCCATTTGTGCCTTTTACAGTATCAGGTATTTAATATTAAGGCATGCCAGTAATTCTTTTTGCAAATGAGTGGGTGATTGTAATTGTTAGCACGTTAATACTTATCATGCAGTTAGTTTTGAAACATCTTTGAGTTCTGTTATCTTTAGGCTTATACTTTTCATAATAGCAGTAGAGCTAACACTTACTGGCAGAACTATATTGGCTTTAAGGAAAGCTGGATCGCCAGCTTTGTTTTGGAGTTTTAAAACTTTTAAAACTTACTTTTTTTTACTATAATTTCTATAGAATTTTACAAGCCTTGGATGTAGTAATGCAAAATACACGTGTATATACAGAATGCAAAGCATACCTTTGCATGCACACAAATAGGGTTCATCACTTCAGCCACCACTGAAGTGCATTCATCTTTAAATTGCAAGGTAATAACAACTATTTAGGATAAAAGACAAATAACATTTCAGCAGATTGAAAGTGCAGAATAAATCATATATTATCCAAACATTAATTGGGAATACAAAGTGTAGAAGTTGACACTCTGAGTGGAATGATGAATGACTGAAAAAATTGAAAAGAGGATGCATTCAAGAAATTTGAGATCAATGCTTGGTGTTTTTTACAGTGTTGGTCAGACATTCCTATTTAGTGCTTCTAGTAGTACATTGTACTTCGGGGGGGGGGAAGGCTGCTTTTAATATAAAATTCTATTTTTTTTCTTGTGTGTGTGTGTGTGTTCTCCTTTTAGGAAGCTACAATATTACAAATGTCTTGCCTTCAGCTCCCGATATAGCTCAGTTTAAACAAGGAGTGAAATCAGTGGCTGGAAAACTTTCTGTACTTGCTAATGGGGTCATGACGTCTATACAGGTTAGTAAAAATATTACAATATATTAAACATCAGTTAAAGTCTTTTTGTAGGGATTTAGTATCATGGATCTTGCCATCCAATTGTCTTTAGGGAGAAGAGAATGAATTTGGTTTTGAGCTTTGTTGGCCTCTCATGATAGACAGTAGGTCTCTATCTTTTCAAAAATAAATCTGTAGCTGATAGCTCACCTTCCTTAGAATATATAGTTTATTTCTTTTCTTACAACTGAAACAAAAATTCCATCATAGAAGTTACTTGCTGTCACTTTATTTTTAAAGTAATAATGGTTCATAACTCAGAATGGAACAGTTCAGTTGGAAGGGACCTACAGCCATCATCTAGCCCAACTCTTGTATTGGCTTTTAATTGCCTTGACAGTAAATACCAACTGTAGCTCCCCCTCCTTATATAGTGAGCATGACATCATATGGTATGGTATATCCCTTTGGCTAGTTTGGGACAGCTGTCCTGGCTGTGTCCCCTCCCAGCCTCTTGTGAAAATTAACTCTATCCCAGCTGAAAAGCAGGACACCTTTGATCCATGTTTGTGCACAAAATTAAGATTTTGGTCTCAATAGTATAAAGCATGCTTCGTGCTCCAGTTAGTTTGCATTTCCTTTTTGAGGTCAGTGAGAGCTCTTGGATATTTCAAAATCAGGCTGATTATCCTGGAGTTTAACCATAAACTCCAGTTCTTGGAAATACTGGTCAATTTTCTTTAAGAATTAAACTACTACTTGTTTTATAAATGTAAGTAAAACTAATTTCTTTTAGTGGAAAACATACTCATGTCTGCCTGCTGTTTTTTTACTTTTCTAGGATCGATATGGTTCATAACGTCTTTTATATCGACATAATTAAGTACACTAAAGAAGGATTTATCTTCAGATATACAAGTAATCACACTGCTGATTTGAATGAAGGTTGCCTTAAGACTGTTGATGTTTTTAATTGTTCCAAGCACATTTGTTTACTTGTGCAGCTTTCTGGCTCAGCCTCTTCTTACTGCTATTTCATCTTTACAGAGCAGAAATCTTGTAGCAACTTGTTACATTGCTTTTTTTTTTTCCTTTACAGTCTTGTATTTCTTAGCGACCTTAACGTTAGATGTTGGAAGTTTATTTTATTACTGGTTTTGGCTGTGAGGCAGGAAGGAGAAAGGAGGATGAACGCATACATTGGAAATGAGGCTTCCTAACAGAAGCCTCTGTGCAGTGGCATCCTTACTCACCAGACATAACTTGTCTTCTGACTGTTTTACGAGCTGTGGAGAAGAAAATTTAAATTAAGCATATGCTGAGGTGGTATTTAGTGGACTGTAGCAAAATATAGAGTTAAGTTAAACCTGCGCTTATCAGGAAGTAGAAGTTCTTGCAGTCATAAATTGATGTGCATTAAAATGATGGGGAATTAGTGTTTTAAAACAATATTTCTGCTAGAAAATTGTATGCTTAGATGTGAGGTATGGAGAAGACAAGACGCATGGTATATTGAATAGTGGATTTAATCTTGTCTTGGGAGCAATCTTTTTATTCCTAGTTTTGAAAGTTACAAAAAATTGCAATATAGAATCCTTAAGTGCTTTTTAAAAATCTGTATTGTGTGCAAATTGAAAAAAAAAGGTTTTGTGGTTTAACCCATCAGGCAGCTAAAACAACCACACAGCCATTCGCTCACTCTCCCTCCACCCTGCAGTGGGTTGGGGGAGAGAATCGAAAAGGAAAAAAAAAGGGTGAAACTTGTGGGTTGAGATAAAGACAGTTAAACAGAACACAAAAGGAAGACAATAATAATAATAGATAATACAAAACAAATGATGCACAGCACAATTGCTCACCAACTGAAGCTGATGCTAGTTGGAACTAGCCGAAGCTAGTTCCTGAGCTGCCCTGTCTCCTGGCCAACTCCCCCAGTTACATGCTGAGCATGACATCATATGGTATGGAATGTCCTTTAGGTCAGCTGGGGTCAGCTGTCCTGGCTGTGTCCCCTCCCAGCTTCTTGAGTGCCCCCTGCGTTCTCCTTGGCAGGGCAGTGTGAGAAGCTGAAAAGTCCTTGACTGCTTAACAACAACTAAAACCATCAGTGTGTTATCAACGTTATTCTCATCCTAAATCCAAAACACAGCACTATACCAGCTACTAGAAAGGAAATTAACTCTATTTCATCTGAAACTAGGACAAAATAAAAATATTTAAAGGCCTAATATAGCAGTTAATACTTGTTAAAAATGTTTAGAACAATCTTAGTGTTTTGATAAATTATGAAATATTGAATGAGGAAATATAGTGGGACTGTGTTTTAGACAGTCTAGAATTTATCGTTGATGACATCCTGAATAAAAACAATTATAACCTTGAAGAAAAAAACCTCACAACCAAGAATGAGCTCAAGCGAATTCCTTTCTGTAACCTTGTTTCTTAATTCAAATTTGTAAACTGCTGATATCTAATAAAAACAATTGATATGAACTCATTTTTTAATTCAATTTCTGTGTGCAGACACCAGTCTCCAGCTTTCTAAATACTGCTATCTGTATTCTGTCTCTAGAATGATCTGGTAAAATTAGCCTTTAATTTCAGTTAGTGAAACTAGCTTTCTCATTAAATTGCAATAGTGATTTAGAAATCAAAACACTAAGGCTGGGGTAGAAAAATAAGCTACTGTATTGAAATACAGATAACATAGTATAGCTGTATTTGCTTTTTAATTTCTAGACTGCCTCTTATATTTAAGTCTCAGTTCTGGTAATTTTCTCTTGTGACTGTTGTGTTTAGATTTATTAATCTGAAAAGGATCTTTTTTGAGAGTAGTACAAGATAAGCATTTTTCCTGCTTAATTTGTAGAGCTTTACAATAAACAACTTGCTTTGTTTTTTCCTTTCCCACCCTATAGAGATGATTTTGCTAGTATAACAAGAAAATGTTACTGGTCAGGGCTTGCTTTGGCTTTCTCTAATTACAGGTAACAATTCTCAGTTTTCAAGCTACTCTTTCGGTTAAGTCTACACACAGTAGTAGATTTATTGCAAGTAATAAGTGGTCTGATTTTCAGAGTTGCAGTGTACCAACAGCATGCAGTGACTTGCAGAAGACCTGCTCCTCTGATAACTAGGCTGCATATTTAGACATTTGTGTACAGATACAGTTGCTTGAATTAAGGCAGTGAAGTATAAAAAAAAATGTAGTTCTGTCCCTTCTCATGGTTTCTTATACATAATAATGTGAAAACACCTACACTGAAATAATTGTCTGTATTTTTTATGCACCGTTGCAATACAGCGAACCACTCACAGATGGAAAAATATGAAAAAAGGGGTATTTTCAGTACAAAATAAGAAGTTCTAGGAGGAAACAACTATGAGGTTATCTTAAATACTTTAAAATATGTGCAACACTAGCGGATGTATAAGCTTTTTCCTCTTTGCTGCAGCCTGAAGATTACACCACAAAGTTCTCTTACGCATGAACAACAATATTTTCAGGAATATTGTGCAGTTCAACTTAAATTGCATTTGTTGTTGCAGATTCTCTGTGGCAACCTGTGTACCGCCAATGTGTTCTCTTGACGTTCTCTTGACATCATGGCTGGATGAATAGCTCTTGACCCCCAACAGACCTATTTGTGCCTTTAGTAAACCAATGAGGTGTCACTGCCTTTCATCAAATAGAGGTGGGGAGGGGTTGCCGTGCATACTGGGAGAGCCAGCTTTAACTCCTCCAGTCTCCTGGGAATTGAGGCCACCATGGCACCTCTGATCCTGGATCAAAGGGAGAAGTCCTCAAAACCTAAAATGAGGTTTGCATTCCCGCTTGCTTGGGTGTCGTTTTCCTTTCTCCCATCTTTTGCATTCTAATGCATTTGTCAGCCTCTGCTAAGAGGGGCAAATGACTGATGTTGCAAGCATCGCAGGTTTTAGAGCGTGTGATAAAACCACGTATTGGATCTGGTTTTGCCACAAATTTCCAAGTGAAACTTGGCATTGGTCACCAGTTGCATTTTGTTGCAATTCTTCCCTTAATCCGCTCTTACTGCAGTTCTACATCTTGCTTTTTCAAAGCTGGAACTGAATGACAGCAGCAGCAACTGTGAACCGTTAAAGTTAAACTTTCCTCCTTTTAAAGTCCAGTAAGGGTACTGCATATAAGGGGAGGGGAAAGAGGATTATTTAATATTTATTTAACCCCCCCGCCCTGGAAGTGTTCAAGGCCAGGTTGGATGAGGCTTTGGGCAACCTGGTCTAGTGGAGGGTGTCCCTGCCCATGGCAGGGGGTTGGAACCAAATGATCTTTGAGGTCCCTTCCAACCCAAACCATTCTATGATGATTCTGTAATACTTTATTTCAGAGAGTTTATTTTTGTAGGTTAAATTGAAAGGGTTAGAAAAATGTTTAAAGTTAGTTGTTACAACACCAGAACCAGCATTAATGCGATGCAGAGACCTGTACTTTCCTTCCCTGAGTAAACAGTGAAGGGCGGAGGGGGGAATCTTGTTACCGTTTGTTTCTCTTGCTTTTTGCAAAATGGGAAGTGCTCAAGGCTGTTCATTCTGGTCTGCTTCACATCAGTTTGTTCCCCTGCTGGGAGAAGCAATTGCAGAGGCATTTTGATGCTGATTTAAGCTTTTTGTTTTAGAAGGATTTTGTAGTGCAAGAGTGGGCTGAGTCTGTTAATGTTGCTTTAGCTACATGTATTTTAACACTGCTCTTGAGTCAAAGAAGTCTAGCTGTCATTGGAAATCAAGGGTGAAGCTGAAGACCACACAAAATGGCGTGTGCTTGATTAGGTTTTGAGGGGCTTCTGCACAAATTAGCTTTTTTGCATATCCATGTATATGAGACTGGATTCTCTTTCATCAGTAATGGTCAAACCGGTGTCCTACAGACCTGGAGGTAGCTGAGGTGGTACAAAGCAGAAAAATTGCAGTGATCCTCTGTTCTGCTGCTCACAACTTCAAAGGCAAACAGTAGCGCTGCCTTTGTCAGCTGCAACTGTCAGAATATGTTACTTCTAATTTTAGGTGCTTTCAATTTAAATTTGCTCTTGATGTCTGTTTTTTTTAAAGCCTTCGAAGGAAGACTAGCCATGTGGTCTCCCACATGGAGCAGCATGATCTCATGGTGGTTTTTTAAGTTTAGTATCTGTGAGACTTTTCCTTCCCTTTACATGGTAAGCAACGTTGCTTTCTTCCCAAGAAAATGTGCAAATAGAGAAGTAGAGCCCTGCTAAAGCAGCCCAGAGAGCCTTGTGGTGCTTGGAGGGTAAGTAGAGGGTTGTGTCTGTCCTGTTTGCAAACTATGCAGGAACAGTTTGGCCTCTGGTTTGCAAGCCTCTAAGGGTGCACCTTCTTCAACAACCTCCCTTGTTTTTGAGACAAAAGAAGGAAAGGAGCAATAGAGGACTTGGAACTTCTCTCCACCTTCAGGTTGGCTTGCAGCTCCACACTAAAGCTCTGCAACTCTTATTTTTTTTTCATTTGTAGCGTTAGATTTTGTGTGGTTAGTCTGACCTTTCCATTCTCTTCAGTTGTCTCTAAGAGCAGGTTTTGGTCTTAAAGCTAACTATTTCTGTATTCTAGCTAACGGGAGTTCAAATCAGTTGCCTACTTATGGACATCTGTTGCCATTAGAGAAGTCTTAGCATACCTTGCCTGATCGCTGGCTGCGATACCAGAAGTTGTGGGTCTCCTGTAGTGCTGCGTCATCAATCACAAGCACAAGGGCATCTAAAGTATCTACAAGTGGGCACCTGGATCGGGCCCCATGTAGCTGCTGCACATTGAGCGATGTGGATATCTACTCCCCACCATTTGTACTGATGCTCCACATGCTCACAGCAAGGACTCCTACATTTTCTCTTGACTGGAAGATTGGTATGGAAGAGCTGCGGCTTTCCTTGGTGAAGGGTGGAGAAAATGATGATGTTGTTGACAGGCTGGTTTGAGAAGGCATACAGCAGAAGTGTCTCTGAGACAAGGTGCAGAAGATTTGGGTACGCAGGAGGCAGGTTTGGTGATGGGAACATGGAGATGTTCCATCCCAACACTGCAGGATCCTATAGCATGAGAACAGAGGATTCCGCAGTCTGAAGTTTGTAAGCCAAATGCTTATTGGTTCATCAACTCATGAGCCAATCAATATAAACCAACATTTATATCTGTATTTATAAATTGATGTGGTTTTCTCTTGGTTTCTGTTACTGTAACAATTAAGGAGACAAAATCCTTAGGGAGATGAACGTGGTGCAGTGCTTTGTGGATGTGCGGATTGCTGGCAGAACAGCTTGATCAGAAAGGGTATATATATTCCAGAATTAAATTGTACCAATGACTGCATTGCCATTCTGTTACTTGCCTCCACCCAGCACTTCAGAGGTTTGGTGTACGGAGAGGGAAGGTGCTGATGCAGTAACGTTATTATGAGAAGCTCCTTCATCATGGTCTGTAAAGACCAGCTGCATGACAGAACGTATGCCCATAATGGGGAAAGACCTAGGACCTATTAATGAAAATGATAAAAGGGGAAAGAAATCGAGATTACCAGTATTTCCTCAGAGAAAGTCTTTATTTGTTATCCAAATGTCCTCATCCCCCACGCTCTGTGCGATCTCTGACTGAGCAGCAGCTCCATGGAAAGGCAGCCTGTGAAACTCACAGTGCTTGCGCATGAGATATGCCTGAACTCTGCATAGGAATCCCTTTTACAAGCTGGTGTAGAGCTGGATTTCTGAAGTATAGCAGCCAGCCATTGAAGAGGCACCTGCTTTCTTTTTCAGTTTTCTCATGATATTGATACAAATTTCTGCATTCCTTTCTGGTAATGCATAATGTGCTTATAATTGTCTCCTGTTTGTCTGACAGTTCTTTCCTGTTTATATCAAAATTACTTGACACAGTAATAATTCATGATTAATGCAATTACGAATGTGAGCAATGCTGGGAGATCCAGAAGCATTCATAGGATGCTTTGGAGACACACAGTTCACAAGCAGCTTGACCAATTGGAAGTGAATGAGCTGTACCATATTTGTAACGGGCTGGACTGCACGTATGTTCCAATCCACATTTGCAGCTCCTTGTTTTCAATATCTGAAGATGACTGTTGTATTTTCTATTACTAAATGCCACCCTTTTCTGTCTTGGATTCGAGAACATCAGAAAACAAAGGAAATGCAAAGCTATAGGTGGATTTTCTAGCTAGCATCTTAACACCGATCAGCCACTGAAGAGGAATGCATTTTTAATACTTGATTGCAACAGGGAATAACAGGTGCGGAACTGAAAGCCTCACTAAGATAAGGCAGATGCTGCTGCTTGCATAATAGTAATCTTAATGATGGATTTAGAAGTGTTTTTTATTGGTTCACGCCTCTTTCCTGCTCCTGGGCTATGCTTTGTCACCTTCTTTCCCTGCCTTCCTGTTGAAGGTTAGAACAAGTTTGGTAAGAAGAAATAAAGTGAGAGGCAGCACAGCTCCGGGGATGGGTTTGGTTTGGGTGTGTCGAGGTTTAACCTGGCCGGCAGCTAAAACCACCACACAGCCCCCCCACCGCCCCGTGGGATGGAGGAGAGAATTGAAAATGGAAAAAAAAGTAAAACTTGTGGGTTGAGATAAAGGCTGTTTAATAGGGACAGAAAAGGAAGGTAGTAGTAGTAATAATAATAATGATGATAATAATAATAGTATGATATACAAAACAAGTGATGCACAGCACAATTAATCACCAATCGAAGCCAATGCTCAGCTAGTTCCCAAACTGCCCTGCCTCCTGGCCAACCCCCCAGTTATATGCAGAACATGACATCGTATGGTATGGAATATCCCTTTGGCCAGTTTGGGTCAGCTGTCCTGGCTGTGTCCCCTCCCTGGCACCCCCCCTCCTTCTCCTTGGCAGGGCAGTATGAGAAGCTGAAAAGTCCTTGACTGCTTGGCCACAACTAAAATACCAGTGCGTTATCAATGTTATACTAAATCCAAAGCACAGCACTAACGAGCTGCTAGGAAGAAAATTAACGCTATCCCTGCCGAAACCAGGACAGAGTGCTTTGAAGATCATTTGAGTGAACCAGTTTTTCAGAACCGTATAGCTGCAGTGGAGCGTGGTGAACCGAGCGGGGCAACTGCTGGAGTGGGCCAGGTAAAATGAAGTCATGGCTATGTTCAGTGAGAGTTTTCCCAAAATTTTGGGAGTCAACCCTTCACGAAGAGAATGAAGATGATCGCAACATCCTGGCTTCAGCCTCAGCTCATCAAGGCTGGGTTTTTCTTAGGGGAAAGATCTCTTCCTCTCTTCCCCAGTTTGTCTGAATTGAGAAATAAACAATTTCCTTTTGTCTGATTCTGATTAACACAAAATTGTCTTAGTAAGAAGCCAATGTTTATCCCTGTAAGTTTGGCTTTCTGAAACCCTTTGCTAAATTCAGTGAGGAGGAAATGAGACCACTGATGCCCCCCCCCCCCCCATTTTAGCTTCTTTACCAACTCAGGCCAGCTTTGCTCTAAGCTGTATTTTAAACATGCTCCACAGGCCTACCTGGCAGCTGTTACAAATGTGGAGACAAAATGCTGCCATCGTGTCTGAGGGAAGTTTTCTGATGTCCCAGCCTGCTCTTCATTAGGGATGACTAAATTGTGAAACTGAAAACAGGATTTCTCGGCACTGAGAGGAGTCTCTAATGAGACCTGCCGACAGCTCCAGCTCATCTCTGGAGAGCAGTGCTGAAGGTAAGCACCACCACCGTTACCTGTTCCGCGAAGGCCAGATGAAGAACTTACGCAGGCCATCGTCGTGCTCCCAAACCCCTGAATGCCTTCACCTCGCCTTGAAATGTGAGGGAAACCTGTGATTATGGATGTGAAGGGGCAGAATTAAGGCACATAACAATGCTAAAGTGAACCCAAACATCCTGCTCTTGGCGAAGAAAAATGTGTGCCTATGCGTTTACACTGAAAATGCTGCTTTTCTGCAAAATAAGTCATTTCCAAAGGGGGATATGTAGGGGGCAAAAAAAGAGTATTTGGGTACTTCTGGATAGAATAATGTTGAAATTCTTTTTATTGAGTCCAAGGCCTTAAATCCTTCAGACCCATCTTGGCAGTCCCCAACTGGAAGCAGAGGTGCACGTTACGTGCTGCTGGGTTTGGGAGGGGTGCTCATCTCGGGGGAGTGAAGGGCCACCATGCACAAGATGGTTCTGCTTGTCACAGCCTCCAGAATTTGAGGGTGGTGGCGTGCTGTTTGGTTTTATTCTTACAGCTAAGAAGTTTATTAAAAGGTTTTCAGGAAACTTTCAGCTTAGATAATCTTGCCAGTGTTGTAGCTCAGAGGTACGAACCGCTGCGGTCATTTTTAAGTGCAAAGTCGATTGCCAAAATAATTATTTAAATCATAGCGTTATTACTTACATGTATCCAGCCACTTTAAAAAATTAAAGGAAGTTTTCTGTTACAAAGTTGTTCAGTGGTTATTTTCTGAAATTCACTGTGTGGTATAAAGGTGTTAAAGCCTTAGAAAGGTGTTTGCCCTGAGTCTGGGAAATGACTCAAATCTTAATTTCATCTTACTGAAGTACGATTTGAGGTTAAAAAATTTGTTAAAAACATTAACTCTGTTAATTCATGAAATGAATTTGCAAAATGAAACCAGTCTGCTCTAATGAACAAACCAACTGAAAAACAAAGGAGACAAAATACATCAACATGTACATCTAGCATGCAAATAAGTAGGCTATTTCTTTTGCTTTATGATTTGTGAGACATTATCAGTAAAATTGGGGAAAATTGATTTAAAATACATAAAAGCAAATGTTGTTTGATTTTTATCTTTCCCACCCCCCAACAAGGTGCACCTTATTTGTGTCTTTCATCCGACTGGCGTTTCTATCAGATGAATGCCAAGCGGTTCAGCTGGCCAAGATGGGCAATATTTGATTAAAAGGCGTGTGTGATAGCTTGTCTGGCCTCTGGCACCCCACTTTTGCTTGGTGAATGTCTCATCCTCTTGTGCAATATTTTTCCTGCCTGAGGAACTTCTCTGTCACCACGCGGCATTGCCAGCATCCGCCTCGCGTTCCTTCCCTGGGATGGGAGCGAGTTTTGCAAAGCCTCTCTTGTTTTGGTTGGGTTTTTGACAGCTGTTTGTTTTCTAAATGCAAGTCCCGGGAAGTGACAGCCACGCAGGCAGAACCACCGGCGGGAGGGGGCTGTGCCGATGAGGGTGGCTGGGGTCGTTCCAGGCTGCCAGGGTTGGAGGGAAGAAAACCGTTCCTAGAAGGATGCGCCTCATCCTCCCTGCGCCTGGCTGGGGTGATGCCGGGGGTGTCCGCCACAGGAGCTTCCCAGAGGAGATTTTAGCTTGGTGCCCGGTGATGGGAGGACCTTGGAGGTAAGGACAAAAGACTTTGTGCTCTGGCAGTCATTTGCAGCCTTTCTGGCAGCTCTCGCCCAGCCACCCCGAGCTCGTGGCCTCCTGCCTCCCTGCCCTGGGCTTTCTGTCACAGCAAGACGACAGAATGTGACTGGAAACCCAGGACAGGGCGTCAAGGCGAGGGAGGACCGATGGCTCACTGGTCCTAGTCTGGGAAACACAGAAGATACCGGCTCGAGAGCCTCCGGGTTTAAACCAGTTTCTGCCAGAAGCTGCTGGAGAGGTGACTGAGCAGAAACCCAGGAGGTGCACGGATGGGCAGAAACAAGCGGTGGGCATCAACCCACCAGAAGAGAAGGTCCAGAAACAGCATCACAGGCAGAAACCGGCGTCCACAAACTTCCCTGCTAATCCTTGTGACTTTATAACCTCTTTATCCTTCCTAATGGGACAGTATTAACTATGTCCTGTGCCTCCCAGAAATTTTACCTCCTCTGTCGTGTTTGCTCACATTGCTGCTTTCTCCTCTCCACCCACCTCTTTCTCCTGTCTAGAGCTATCTGTGCTCATCTCGCAGCAATCATTTCTTCCAGTTAGATGATGCTCGCTTTTGTAGCCTCTGACCTCCTGTTCTCGGCACTTCTACTGCTCGTCCTTTCTGGTTTGTTTCTTTCCCCTGAAGTGATTTTCTGTGCAGCTATTTTTAACATTATGAAGCCAACCCTTTAAGGCACTTACTAATACCAGTTTCAGTTCTGTGCTCAATTTCTCTTCATTTTCCAAGACCTAATAGACAAGTTGTTTCCACGGTGGCAGCAGGAGGCCTCCAGCATGTATTAGTCACAGGGACTTGCCTCCCTCCTCCCTGTTCTTGAAGTTATGGAGATGTGCTCCTGTCACCCACGTGGCCGGTGTGGGGTGAGATCCCAGCTGAGGCTGGTGCCTTCTCTGGTGGCATGGATGTAGGTGAGACCTGCTGCAGAACTCCAGCTCCTCACTCACCTATGCCCTTTGCTGGTTGTTTTGATGTTACAGTGCTCGTCCTGCTGACAGCACCAACTAATACAAATTTATGCTCCCAGATGGCCAGTTCCAGCTCCTCCACCCGCTGGGAATGGATGGAGAGCTCTTGGACACCATCTTGGGCATCGCTGTAGGGATTTGGTTTGAGATCAGTGCCTCGGGTCGGTGTCTGAGCTCCCTTCGCAGCCGGCAGAGACCCGGGCGCTGGGCCCACAGGAGCAGCTGGCTGGTGAGCCGTGGGGTCTTTGCATTTGGTCGGTGTTGCCTGGATCTCCTCCAGCTGTGACGCTGCTGCCCCAAGCCCCACTCCCCAAACTCCTTAGCTTCTTCCTGCACGGCCATTAGCTTCTGCTGCTTTGCTGTTCCCACAAGGAATTAATAATACCATCACATGTGGTGCCTGGCACAAACCTGGTTTTAGCCATGGTGAGACCGAGCGTGGGTCTGTGCGCAGCCGGGGCATCCTCTGGTTCCCCAAACTGTTGCTCACCGCATCCCATCTCCCAAAATCAGCCCCTCTCTGCTGGTCCCGGCTTCCTCTGCCCATGTTTCTTCTATCCTGCTGGTAATTGCTTTTACGATTGTACACTGGCGCTCGTTTCTGTCTGAGGCCGTCTGAGCTTTGTTTTACTTCCGCTGCAATATGCAGGAACGGAGCCACGGCATTAAGCGTGAAAGCTTTCTTGGCCGAGCGGGGTGGGGAAGAAGTTGCTCAGCCTCAAGAGCTTGTTCCCTTGGCTTTGATGGAAAACAATGGTGGTTTCTGGAAGCTATTACAAAGCCGGTCTGCAGGCTTCAAATGCAAATAAAATGTGCTTGCTTGAAACGTGACGGGCCAGGGAGGCAGGAGAGAACACACCCAAGGCTTGAGAAAATATGGAGTGGACGGAAATGTTAAGTAAAGCATTACTTAAGCGTGTAACTGATATATAACTGCATAACTGAGATATAACCACTGTTCTGAGCAAATGCGGCTAATAGAGGAGAGCGAGTATTTACAGTAGCTTTTTGCCTCATTTCAGGCATTGCCCTCTCTGGCTTTTTCCTCTTTTCTTCTAAGTTTTCTAAGCATCCATGGAAATATACGTTAATACCTTCATCCCCCCTTTCACTCCACCTTTTGCAGGATCTGGCAGCGGGGTGGGTCTGTGAGCATCTCCCCAGGTTGCAGCAGGTTTCTGCAGCCTGGGAGGTGGATTTGAGCAGCAGTAAAGGCAGCAAGCACGCAGTAGTATGGAGCTGCTTGTCTTTGCCAGGCAGAGCAAGCAGGCCTGGGTCGTAGCCTGCTTTTCTTCACTCTTGGCTCCTGCACCGCTCTACTTTAATGCACTTTTCGTTCTTCCCAAAGGAAAAGGTTGGTATGAAGTCCAGAAACCTCGGGGAGTGAAAAAACAGTGTCTGCTCTGACTCATCCCTTGGACACACCAGTCTGTCTTCATCGATGAGAGAGGAAAAGCTAATTACAGAGAGTCGATGTGATGCCGTGAGTGTGCAGAAGAGCTGCAGCCCCCATCGCCCCCGCCACGGCAGATGGGTGGCACAGAGTGAGGTCCCAGGCTAGAGGAGAAGCCCCTCTCCAGTGAGAGGACACATATAGGTAGTTTAACTCCAGCTGCAGCCTTTCCTACAGAGTTAATACCAGAAATACTGAGGGAAGGGAGGAGGAGTTTTTCTGAAACCTTACAGAATTTCGAGCAAAATGGTGCATCGTTTTTTGGGAAGCATAAAAACCATGATGTAAATGCTAATAAATATGAGTGAGTACAGGCTCTTGTGGAGATGGGTGGGTCCATCGTGCAGAGCTGTGTGTTCAGAGCTATGTGAATAATTCCCTTTTTTAATTAGTTTTGAAAAAAATGCAGAAGAAAAGGGTTTTTTTCTGACTCAAAGCAATTAAAAAGAATCAGGTGAAAAACAACAAGTAAATAAAATGTTTTGGATCAAACTAAAAGTACCTTGTTCAACCTGAGAAGTGATGCTTTCTCTCAAGTCCGAGACCTTTCAGTTGAAGGACATCTTAAATGTAAACCAAAAGACCAATCATAAATGCCAGGAAGAAATTCTCTTTTCTCTGACCCTTTCCTTTTATTTCCCTGTTTGTTTTTTCGGCATCAACAGTCTGGAATCCACAAAATGTTTTTCTGCCATCAAATCTGTACTTTGTGTTGGAAAAAGCTTCTTCTGGGTTTGGCAGGGGATTTTTGGTGGTGGTGGTTTTGGCGGGGGGGTGGGTTGGCTGGGGTTGTTTTTTGGTTTGTTTTTTTTTTTTTTTCCTGGCCTCTCCCTCACTATGTACACAGGGTAAGTTACAGCCTGTATCCCGAATCGCTTCCAGTCTTTCTCCTCTGCTGGTGCCAGAGAGGAGAGATCCCCTCGCTGGGGATGCGCCAGGTGAAGGGGAGGTCCGTAACCCCGATGCACGGGGGAGACCCCAGTATCCCCCCACACAAACACAGAGCTGCAGCTAAAAACATGCAGACCGGGCTCCCACACTCGATTCCTGCCTGCTTGGGTCAGGATGGAAACCCACACCCTGGTCCAAAAAATCTTTTACTTAATTAACAAGGAGCCTCAGAGATGGGTAGGGGAGAAAAGAAATAATTGGGATGCCTCAGCCACGCGCTCGGCACCAGACAGGGTGGGGGGGGTGTCAGCTTCTATCCTGTGTCTGCGGCGGAAGGGCTGCTGTGGGCAAAGCAGCAGAACCAGGAGGAGGAGGAGGAAGGGCTAAGGTGTGAGTAGCAGGGGGGTGCCATGGCAGGCAGCCCCAAAAGCACGCTGGTGAGAGCGGGTCTGGTTTTCCCTGGCCAGAGCAGCTGGGCTAACTGGAGATGCCCCCCACCCCCCAGATGCTTCCCATGGCGCTGAGCCACCAATGTAGCAAAGAAACCACTTCTTTTCTCAGAAGCAGATAAATAAAATCCCATCTGTCCATCTAGACCCAGGGCTGGTGCGAGGTCGGGTGCCCAAGCAGGTCTTGGAGGTGGCCTTGGCAGGAGCCACGATGGCGTCGGTTCCCTGCGCCGAGGTGCAGCCAGTCTGCGTGCGCACACTTGTACGTCCTGGAACATTAAAGCCGGCCTTTATTTGCACCAGTCAACAGCATTTGTGGTTTCTGTTTGTTTTCAGCCCAGGTCCGCGGTCTGCCCGGGTGAGTTGGTAGCATTGCGGATGTGAAGAGCTCGCCGCACCCGGACCTGGAAGGGCAGTTTTGGCTCCAGCAGCTGCAGCACCCGCAGCCTTCCCATGCATTGCCCACGGCTGGCCCCTAAGGGTTTTTGTCTGTGTTATATTTTAATTGCCAGAAAATTAAGTAGGGTATTTGGAGAGTGGAGAGTAATAAAAAGCAGGCTCATTGAGTACGTTAGCTGACAATAAAGATAATGTCACTTCCTATACATTTTTTTCAAGGCCTCATTTTTGACAACAAAATTAATGCTTAAGAAATTCAGACTAGGGGAATATAATGAAGCTACAGAACAGAAACATCCAGTACAGTATCTTCAGGGAGATTCCTGTTTGCATGAGAGTATTCACGTTATGCAAAATCTAAATTTTCACTAAAAAAGAATTAAAAAATCTCACACTCATAGTTAAGGAAATAACTTAAAATGAATGTAACTTAAGGGTTACTTCTGCCTGAGCCTCTACCAAACCTGCAACAGGGACGTTAATGTCCTGGTTCCCCACAGCTCTTCCTGCTGTTCAGGTGATGGGTTGCTCCCCCTTCTGCAACGGCCGCAACCAGGAGAGCTGTGTGGCGGAGCCTGGCCACCCCGAGGGGTTCCAGGTGACGAAGAGAGGTGACAGGGGCAACCGGCCACTGACACAGCAAGTGCCTTTTTCCATTTCTTCCATCAGCAGGGTGGCTGGATGGAAAAGGCGATTTTAAGCTTCTTCCTCATCTTCCTGATGCGAGGGTCTCCAGGTAAGAGGGTGACCAGCTCATGCCCCTAGGGACATGGCCACCATGGCTCATCCCAACAGCAAAACGGTGTCCTGCAATGGAGGTCCACCGGCGGTACCCGCTGTGATTTTTGGCAGAATCTGCCCACAGCGTGCAGAGCTGTGTCTGTAGGCAGCGAGGTGGGTCACCACCAAGGGTGGGACGGGCGTTTTGGAGCACCCCCGGGCAAAAGGCGGTGGCATGGCCAGAGCAGCGCGGGATGATAAAACCGTGCGCAGGCTCGGGTGCCCGCAGGGGGAAGGGTCCCTGGAGCCAGCGGGGCTGGAGCAGCCATGCACCCCCAACCATGGCCATGGAGGCACCTATCCCTAACAGTGGGGCCGGGCTGTCTGTGGGGAGCAAATGCTGTGGCTAGGGCTGCTGGGATGGGCAGGAGGCTCTCGGGGGCCCACCCTGCTCCAAAAATCAGCGGTCAGCAACAGGCGGGGTCTGCCGAGGATGGTTTTGCATGTGCTTGATTTTCAGGAGCGTGCTTGGGAAGGCTCATGGACTTCTTGGGTTAATTGCAAATCTGCCAGGATGAATATAACAGCACTGTAGTGCCTTGTATAAAATGGCTTGCTCTTTTGATTCCAGGTGGGTTTTTTGAGGTTTTAAAATATTTCTACAAAGTCTTTTATTGCAGCTGCAGCTTTCTGCTTCTTTCTCTTGATAACTGAAACTGCTGGGACTTTGCATAGAAAGTATGTGCGGTACACAGCTGCAGAGAGGAGCAGAACTCAGCAGGACTTGTTTGAGAAAGCAGCAACTTCCCCCAAACCGGGATGAGAGAAATCGCTGTCCACTGAGTAGATGGATAACGTCCTGCCCAGCACAGGGCTCATCACTGGTTCTCTGTAATTTGCAAAGTGCCACATCCCAAGGACCATCTTTTCATCATCAAACACTCAAAATGTTATGTTGATATTTTCATGTAAAACCAGGCATTCCCGGTTTGCACATCTTAGAAATATGATGTCTATGTTTTTGTGGAAGCACGGATAGGTTTCATCTCAGTCTGGCTATCTGTTCAACGCAAGCCCTATTTAGCTGGAGTACCCCTTGGTTCCTTTGCTAAATTACTGTCTTCTCTCCTCCCTTCATATTCCCCAGACCACAGAGGGGTTTGACCTAAAACCTCCCTGCCACCCCTCCAGGCTGGGGCCACCCATGCGTTGCTGCTGCTGGGCACGGCCGTGGCCCTGGCCAGGCAGAGGCCGGGAGGGACAGCCGCGCCGCTCGAGTGCCACGGTTTTAACTCCCACCGACGTTTAATCATTATCCGTCCCGGGGCTGCGCTTGCGGCGGTTTGCCGGGAGGCCTTGCTCCCGCCGTTGTCCCACTGGGGCGGTGATGGTGGCGCGTCAGTGGTTTCCCGCGCCATCTCAGCTGTTTGGGTTGGCAAGTCCTGGCTTGCCGCGGTGACCTCCAGGTGTTTGCCTGTGGGAGTAACCCGTCAGCGCACCTCTCCCCTAAAATGTCGCCGGGGAACTCGCTCCCCGCCCGCTTTCCTTCCACGTCCTTGGCCTTCCCGGCAAGGGCCGTGGTGGCTGCTTCTTGCTTGGCAGTGCTCGGCCCCGCCGCTGCCTCTGGCTCATTTTGGCCTCCTCACACAGGGGCAGCCCAACTCTGAAGTAAGTGCCAGTGCTTGATTGCCCGCGGCTCGTCGCTGGCCACATAAGGTGCTTGGGGGTCCTGCGAGCAGGAGCGGGGCCACGGTGCCACGTGCCGCTGGAGATGTTCGGCGTTTGCCACATATGCCGGGATGGCGAAGGAAGCGGCGCCGTGCTGAGCACAAGTGGTGCTCAGGTAGAGAGCAGGCATTTTGAGGTTTTTTTTAAAGTTGATTTGGGTGGGTTTCAGGTACAACCTCTACAAAGATAAGTCTCCATGTCACTTTTGAACAGCGACTCATTTTTTCTGCTAGTTTTTCTCACAGCAGGCGCTGGGTTAAGGCCACTCATGGGGGCGTCCTGGCACCGATCGCCCCGCTGCTGCCTGCACCCGGGCTGTGGAGCCCGCTCAGCGCCACTGCCTGGCTTTCCCTTGGGGAAACCCCCCAAAACCCAACACTGCCCTCCCTCCAGGCCAGAACGGGCTGTCTTGCAACACGATCTCCTACGCTCCTGGAAATGATGAGGTAAACCTTCAATGGGAAGGAAATACAGGATAAAACAGACACTTGGTGATCCCCAGCCAGGGGCATTTGGGAAGACAGGCCTGAGCTGTGGAAGGTCAGTCATATGCTCTTCACTTTGCTTACCTGACCATAACATCGCATCATGGAGCCACTCTAGGTAGCGCTGCAAAGCGAATGATGCGTGTTAGTTTTACAAACGGAGAGCCTGAAACCATTTTGGAGACATAGATGTGCAAATATCTGCCTATCTAAACCGAATATTTAATTTTCCATCAATAAATTTAGGAAGCTTGTAACAAGAGCTGGCCTGAACTCAATGGGTTGTACTTTCCTGAAGGCAAAGGCAGTATTTTGTTAAGTGGGTTACGTTCAGACAGTTAATAATACTCCAGACTGCTCAGCCGAGGGGAAGTTTCACTTCTTGTGAGAAACTCCATTGAAATGACCTTCTTTTGTGTCCAAAATATACACATTTTTGAGCCATACATGGGTTTGTGGCTGCACCATTGGCCATCTCGGCTGATGCAAAGATAGGTGAAACGCAGCAAATTTGGGCAAGGGGCTGAAGGGAGCCTGGTCGTAGGAGGGCAAGCCTGCTGGAGGGACTGCTTCAAGCGCTCCCTTCTGCTCTTCAAAACTGACTGGCTTGGGAGATGAAAACATTCAGTTCCTCAGTTTGCTGTATCAAAGCAGGGTTTTGGAGGACGGTGAAGACCAAGCAAAGCCTCTGAGTTTGTGGTATTGGCACACACGTTGCCGAAGGAGAGGAAGCGCAGTGGTGGTGGTACGCAGGTAGCCGCCATCATACCGTGAGGCTGTGCCGGCTACACATGGCAGTGGGGCTGTGCCTGAGCCAGTGAGGTATTTCAGCCCATTTTGGACATGGGTGGGAGTGAGAGGCTGGGCCACCTCCAGCTGCACTGGGGAGCCAACGTCTTGCTTTCGACCTTTGGACCAGGGCAGGCTTCATGCCATGGCTTGCTCACAAAACAGGGATGCCTCAGCGTGCACAGGCTTGCACGCACCACCCCTGCGCTGCGGCTGGGCACACTTGTCTGGCTGGTCCTGTGGGGTGCAGCAGGGACGCCCAGCTTCTGGGGGGTGATGGTACCCCGTGGGTACGGGGGGTCACCAGGCATCGGCATCCCCTCATAGGGCAAAGCCATTCACAGAGATGGGGGTGGAGGCACTCCACTCCCTTGGGGCCTTTCCTTATTTGTTTCAATCACGACAACATGATTTACTTTATCTATAAATATCCCTCTGGCACAGGGAATAACGTGTCAGATGACATTTTCCAGATGGTCTCATGTTCATGGGCAAGGCGATCCCCCGGCATCACTAGCACACCATTTCGCAGCGTCTTTAAAATAATTTCACGTCCATCCCTGCTCTCAGGACAGAGCAGAAAGAACCCGTTCCCCGTGTTTTGGCACATGTCGTAATCCCCTGGCTGAGCCCAAACACTGCTCGACATAAACATACTGCAAAAAAACTGTAAGGCGGACTGGAGTCAGTGGCCTTTCTTCTGCCTTTTTTCTCCCTACCCTTATCTTGTTTTTTCTTCCTTAAAGGTGTGGGGGGATTTGAGGGATAAGAAACTGAAAACTTTGCTGCTGTTCTTTATTATGCTTTTTTTTTTTTTAATTTCTTAAACTGTCTTCAAGACTAAGAGCTATTCAAGGCAGGCATTTAAAAATTACTGTTGCAGTTCAAAATGCCCCGTATTTTTTCAAGTCCTTTGGAAAGAGCATCCTGACCAGGCAGCGCCGGCAGACCATGCCATCGTTAGCTGCTATTAAGTTGTTCAGATGAAGCGATCTGCCTCCCGTGGCTGGACAGGCAGGATCACCCGGGGGGGGGTGCCATGAAGCTCCTGGCCGGCTTCCCCAGGAGCTCTGCGACGTCCCTGCGGGCCAGGGCTGGGGTGAGAGCCAGAGCTGGAGAGTGGGGTGCCGTGGGAAGGGCCGAGTGAGACCATCCCGCACAGGAACCGCATGCTTTGTGGGCTGATGGACCAAGCTGTGTGCAACGAGATGTCCTGTCCCTGCACGGTGTGCCCGGGATACCCGCTGGGCACACAGGGGTGCTGCAGGGGTTGGTGGGGTACGTCTGCCTGCTGCTGGCCAGTCGCTCAGAAAGAGCTTGGAGCAACCGGATCAGCTCCGTGGGTTGGCTCCTGTGGGTGGATGTTACCCTGCGGAGGAGGGACAGCCTGTCGGAGCGGTGAGGAGACCTGGGATCTGGAGCGGAGGGGAGCAGGCAGAATTAGCCAGGCACATCGCACAGGTGTGCAGCAGCTTTGTGCTGACTGCAGGAACTCAGGGCACTAAATGCAGCACACCGGCCAAACCCTGGCCTGGTGGAATATCCAAATATTTTGTGCAAATCCAAATACATATTTATTTACTGTAATCACCTATTGATTGTTTGAGTTATTGGGGAAAAAAAAAAACCAAAACAGGAGGTGAGATAATAGCTCAAAACAAGCACCTCTTTAGTAAGTCCCTCCGAATGCCTGAGATCTCACCTCTAGGCTTCCAGCCAGGACACAAACCTTGTTCTGACATCCAGAGCGTGGAGCCATCAACATCTAAGAGAAATCCGTAGTATCCAAAATTGGTTTCTAGCTAGTAGCTTCCTAAAGATGTCTGTACATCTGAAATGATTTAGGTATCCTCAAAGCCCTAGGAGGACAGGAGGGCTCTTGACTGTTATTTTTATGTATTAGTGGAGCGCGTAAGAGTACAAGGCGGCAGCTCTGGCCTCGGTGACCGTGACGGCTAACAGCATTGGCTGCTGTACCTGGCATGCTGGCAGCTGCCTCAGGGAGAGCCGACATGCGCGTTGGGAAGCCCTTTTGAGCCAGTGCAGTTCACAGCCTGGCATGTTAAGAGGCTCCCCCAGGTCAGCTCTTGTTTGCTTTAATACATCCCTCTTTTGGGAGCTGCTTCCCAGAGGTCTGCACCCCTCTATATGGTAAACGCATCCCTGTACGGCAAATGCAGAGGCCAGGAGCGGGTGATGTGTGTGTGAGGGCAGGCGCTGCCAGGGAGCAGCACCCGGACGGCGTGCACCGCCCATCAGCAAACCCTTGCTTTTCTGCTGGTATTTGTGCCGTTGCTTATCCAAGTGCTCCCATTGCTACTGGTGCGACAGCAGCATCAGGGTTTTTGGATGATGCTCCCCACCCTGGGAGGCTGATGGGACCATCCCCAGCTGTGGGAGTGGGGGGCTTGCAGGGCAGCCACCCGCCCGTCCCACTCAGTGGATTAGGGTGAGGTTAACTTTATAATTCTCTGTGCGGTAATCAGGAGTAATGACAAGTACTCTAGAGGTTCAAACAAATCACAGATTTACCTAAAACTCAGCAGAACTACAAAAGATAGTGGCTTGGCAAAAGTTATAACAATACTTAAAACTCAGCAGAACTACGAAAGGTAATGGCTTAGCAAAACTTGTGACGATATTATCTTAATGTGCCGAAAGTGAAGTTAGAGACAAAGAGAATGATAGAGAGGAAAAGGAAGAGAGAGAGAAAAGATATCACCATCCTTGGATCCAGCGATAGTCTCTGCTTGCAGCTGTAGTCCTCAGGTGGTGGGCGTGCACCGAAAACTTGTGTTTCCCCTTATTATAACCCAAAATGCTCCGCATAGGCAGGGGTCTGTCATCACTGAGCAGGTGCAGTATGTGCTCAGGAATGTTCCAGAAATGAGTTGGTGGGTTGTGGGGGTCTCACTGGCCCCCCTTTCGGGGCTGACCGAATGAAGGCCTTTCACAGGCATGCACGCACAGGGCACGGATGGTCTTTTGTCTAATTTGTCTCTTTTGTCTCAGGAATAGGGGAAGGGGCTCACAAGACGGTATCCTGCCTCTGCAGGTTCTGTCCTTGGTCAAGACGGATGTCTGCCACATTCCCTCGTTATCAGTTTATTCCTGCTTGGGTCAAGATGGATGTTTGTGGCATTCACTTGTTATCAGAGCCTTACACCACCCCCCCAGGCAGGAACACCGGCCATGGGCGGTCAGTGCTGCCTGGCCACGGTGCTGGCCCTGGAGCTGAAGGCAGCAGAACAGGACAGGCTTTGCCTGGTGCCTGCAGGATTTCTGCTTTGAGAAGAGAAGCCCTGAAAGCCCTTAGGGTGCAAGGAAGGTCCAGGGAGGATGCACCCAGAGAGACCGACCTGCCTGGGCTGCAGCTGCCTACTAGCCACACTGGGCATATTGCCAACCCATCCACTTTGGAAAGAGGCAAAGCTGCCTTTTTTTAGGTCCTCTGCCTTTACTCACAGAGAGAAAAGGGCTGGGAAGAGGCTGGTACAGGGACCGAGCTCTCAGCAAACTGTGGCTCTGGGCAGGAGATCTCATCTGTGGGGTTGTGTCAGTGCTGATTTATTGCAGGGGCCTCCCTACCATCACTGCTCCCAGGGCCAGGTGTTGCGTCAGAGCCGAAATGAGAATCGTGGCTCCTGGCGATCTTGGCATTTGCTGCCTTACACGCTCTTCAGGAAAACCCGGGGAGGGTATGAGTTTCTACACACCTCTTGGAGATGGAAATCACAGCTTGGAACAGGTCCTTTGATTTAACCTGCTAATGACACATGCAAGCGTGGCCTCTCCAGTTGACCGTCCCCAAACTGATAACACCACTGCGCACAGCTCTGATGTTTTTAGCATCCGGTTTTTTTGGGTTTGTTTTATTTTAGTTAACCAACTGCAGATTGGCTGTTATTTTCACTCCAAAGCCAGGGAAAGCAAAAACGTGCAATGCTTTTTGAGGCCTCCCTGACAGCCGCAGCTCTCCAAGCGAGCTGCCTGCGGTGGGCGAGCCCTGACCAGCAGCAGCTTTGGGGAAAGCGTAGGCACGTCCTCTTTGCACCGACTGCAGCTTCACCGTGCAGGGAACGTCTGACGTGCAAGAGTCTCCCAAGCCGTCCCCGAGGCTGCACCTGCTCTGGCCTTTTAATCAGGGAAAAGTGTTTTCCCGAGGCAGGGAGTGCCTATCTTCCCAGGGTTGGGAGTCGGTGGTGCCAGGACTCACGCAGTCATGGCGGTGTGATTAATTCCTAATCCTCCCCTGCTGTTGTAAGCAATGATATTTTTTTCTTCTCTCTCTGTTGTAGTACCGAGGGCTTAAGGCAGACCTGCCTGCTGTTACTAGTGAATACACGAGTTAGTTAGTTACCCACCGGTCAGGAGTAAGAACAGCGCGGTCTTTTCGTGTTTACCGACTCCATGACTACTGCGCAAAACCGCTCTGGTTTTCACGCCTGCTCCTCCTTCCTTATCAATCCAGAAGTGGCTAGGACAAACGATTACAGAAAAGGGCAAATATTACGCATGTGGTACCAATTCTACTTTTCAAATTAAAACCAAACAAAATTAAGTGTGACACAATGCCCAGGAAAGACATTGGGGTTGTTGAAAGAGCAATAAACTTTAAGGAGAGGAGGAGTTGCAGAACATGTTACCTAATCGACATCAGCTACCCACAGCATGCTGGAGACCAGGAAAACCTCAATAAACACCAGCATTTCTGTGTGCGAACAAAAGGACTCTATTTCACTAGTTAAATACTGACTTTAAACTTGATAAGTGCTTTTGTGTTGGCATTGGTCGTCTCAGGGGGGAGTGAAAATTTTCCATGACCGTGTTTTTCCCTGACATTTCAGTGGGCCTCTTAACCCTGCTGTCATGCCCCATCCAGGAGCTGGGTAGATTTCACTCGGGGCGAATAATTTCTGGTTTGCGTAGGTGTTGTGGACTTTTTGGCTTATACAGCACCTCTAGCACATGGCTAGGTCAGTGCTTAAGCTCCTGCTAATCCTTTAGACTCAGGCTCTGGCCTTGTGCTCAGGAGCCTGGAGCTCTGCCCAGCCGGACCAGCGGGGACTCAGGTGGGACCGAGGAGGGATACAGCCAACAGGAAAACCAGACAGCTCCTCTGTCAAACCCTTTGCAACACACAAAGAAGTGGAAAAATCCCTCTATTACACAATATTTTTGTGAGCTGGCTGATGAGCATGAATATATCCATGCCTACTCCTCTACTTGAGGGTTTTGGGGGTTTTTTTGCCTGTTTCACAAGTTAGCTTCGGTGGCTTAGAAATCCCAGATGGTCACACGCTGCTTTCAAACTGGTACAGGTTTCGTATCAAAATGGTGCATCTACTTCAAGTCAACAGGAAACTTTTAAATGAGAACGTCCAGCTCCCCAAAGCCCCAGCACGCAGACTAGGCCATCCTCTTTCTGGAAGGTGCATTAGGACTTTGAGAGAGCGGCCCCAGATCGATAATGAGCCAGGCAGATTTTTTTTGAAAATGGACCTTCTACATCCACCTACGTTTATAGTCCTAAATGTATTTTACTTCCAAATAGCCTCAGAGTAAAAAGTAATTCACATCTAAAGTGTAATATTTAACTCAACAAATATCCTTAAAGACCAAGTTGAACAAAGGAGTAACAGAAGACATCATTAATGACCTTTATTTGTGTAGAAACACAGCAGTCAGTTGTTTTTAGAAGCGTCCTCACCATCTTAATTACATCTACACCCCAAGGTAGGTTAAGGTGTGAAAAACAGGAGTATTTTAGCACATGCTGCACTGGAGCTGGGAAATGCTGCAACTGCTTTCTTTATCATATTAAAACTACATTATGCTCTTGGATGGCAATACTAGTCTGACAAGTGATAAACATTAACAAGCACGGAAACAGAGGGAGAGGGGAGAGTCAAACACCGGGTTTTTGTAACTTAATCTCGGTGCCCACATAAGAACCACCTGATTTATGGGAACTGGCAACTCTTACTGATGGCAGCTTTACAGATTTGGGCCCCTATTATTAGCCACAAAATTTGGTCTAGAAAATCATTGCTAGAATTGGTGGAGACAGTTTGGGATTTTTTTTGGATGCTTTTGGTTTTTCTGATGTTTCTTTCAAACTGTCCTTTTGGCAGGAAGGAGTGAATTTTAGTGAATATCAAAATAATGGGAAATGTGGTGCAGGGAAATAAAGGTTGGCAAAAAAATTTCCAAATTTGACACTTTCTAAGCAAACATTTCCCCTCCAACTCAAAACAATTATTCCTTTTGAAATGTTATTTGAATTTTGAATTATTTATATATACTAGAAATTAAAATAACTTTATACAATCAGCACAAAACTTTTAAATGTGATCCAACCCAATTTGGTGGTGATTATTAATTCAATACACTTTTACTTTGGACTTGGGCCAGGTGAAAGCTTTTGCAATCTCACACTCCTATAGAGAGGGGAAAAAACATCCTTGATTTCCACATACCCAAATGTTTCCAGACCTTCCTGCAGCCAGCTATAGATACACAGGGATCACCCTTACCGATACCTGCCCGGAGTGAGCTTGGCCAGGTAGAAAGCTGAAGCAGAGACACATCTGGACCTTTTTTGTGGAAAGCAGATGGCTCCTGGCCTTGTGTCCAGCTGAAGGCTCTTACGCCTGCAGTAGCACACCTCCCTTTGGGTTTAAATTATGTAGCAGCCGTCCTGTCTGAAGGTATCGTGCTGTTCCAATTTCCCTCTTACCACATCGTCATTTCTAATCCGCTTGCTGGACACGGCGCTTATCATCACGCTTGACTCAACTGGCAAAATTTATCAGAGTGCATGCCTTGTTGGTCAATACTGATCAATAAATATGATACCATCCTCACAACACCGAGCTAATGCTTCTGAAAGGATTTATCCCTATCTGCCAACTTCATTTAAAAAAAAAAAAAGTCTCTTGGTAGAGGCTCAGTGACTTCATTTCAAGGGATGTCTGCTAGCAAAACCACTCCTTTTTTTTTCCTTCTTTTTCTTTCCTCTCACAGAAATTTGATCAAGAAAACCTGGCAACGGGAATGCGCTCCAGTTTCAGTCGCGTTATGGTTGATCAGGGATACCATCCCTTTGGGCCTGTAGCACAAAAAAAAGGCAGCTATCTGCAGTCTGGCTCCTATCAGAAGACCAGACAATCGCCAGTGGCTGCATCATGAGAGAGTTTCATCTGCTTTTCCAAGAGAGGGGAATACTTCTGGTTTTCTTAAAACCAAAGCCAAAAGAGACACAGGGAGTGAAGCCAACAGCCAAGGTTGAAAAGTGGGAGGAAGGAGAGCAGATGCGGGCATCTTTCAGCCCGGCCACTGGGTCGCTGTCTGCAGCCCCCCGGGACAAGCCACCCCCTGATGTGACCCTGCATAGAGCTGCTGGACAGAAAGGCAAGAGCAGCTACCAGGTGTCCCTGGTGTCTGCAGGAGGCAGCCCTTGGGGTGGGAAAAACAGCTTTGGGCCTTTCAGCTCCAAGAACATCCAGGCTACGGCCTGCCCATCAAGGAAAAGGTATGTGTAACAGCAGTAAAGCACGTATAATATCTGGGAGATTGATATCACAAGGGCTTAATGACCACAGTGGCTGCCTGCCTTCCCCCGCGCTGCATGCAGGCAACCCAACGTCTCTGGCACATGCTTCCTCTGCCCTGTGAATGGATGCATGTCGTCCCTCCTCCTCCTCCCATCTGCTCCCAAAGCGGGATGTTAACTGCTAAGTGCCAGCCATGCAGCACCCTCCTCCCTCCCCACCTTTGCTACGCCATTTATCTATTTCCCAGGCTGAGACCAGCACCATGATTATGCTGCTTTCAGAGGAATAATTTTTGTGTAAGCTCTTTCCAGCACCGGTGCCTCAGCAGCTGACGCACAGACCTTTCCAGCAGCAGGACTCAGCCCTGTCCAGCAGCTCACTGGCTTATTTTGAAATAGGGATGAGGATGAAGCCACCTGCAGTGTCATAGCAACCCTCCCCAGCGCTCCTCTCCCCCAGTTCAAACCAAAGCCACCTCACTAGCTGACAGACAAGGTAAGAAACTGCTCATCAAATCAAAACTAGGCCGAAAGCACTTAAAAACTGTTTACTCAGGTGATTTGCAGCTGTGAAATTAGCTGGCAGGTGATGCTGCTCTTGTTCTGCCAAGTGCTTTGGAGGATGATTTGCGTGGTGCTATTCTCTTTACGGTGGCTGGGGGTAGGTCATTTGCCTCCCACAGCCTGTCCCAGCTCCCTGAGGCCCAGCGTACCCCAACTCTGATTTGCAAGCAGGGCTGGCTAGCATCTTTGGGATGGTTGTTGCCCCCTTCAAGCATGGGGGCAGCCGCACCACTTGCGCATCAGTGCTTTAAGGCAAATCCAAACCAGTGGCAGTTCACACAGGGCTGTAAGCTGACAGTTCAGGAACTAATGATAAAACAGCCCAGAGGCATGTGCCTGGTCCGAAATCTGCTGTTTAGATATGTCTCCACGTCCAGAGACTAAGACTTTACCATCCCTGCTGTAGCAGCCCCACAGGTGCTAAATTGTGGCTCTGGCGATCTTCTGGAGAGATCTCCGGGCTTCAAATCCTCCTTCCCTGCTTTGTTACTGTTCCATAGGGTGCCTGCATATGGCAGCACCGCAGGTACTGCACTTGCCATACCAGTTCCCATGATGTAGCTGTTTGCCCCTGAGCGCACCCAGGTTCACAAACCCCACCTTGCCTTCCCCTCTGTCCAGTGCCTGCTTTCACCCAAGGGACCAGGTGAGGAATAGCATCCCTGGGCTCGGTGCCATGGGCTGCTGAGGGTGCTGCCCGTGCAGCTCAGAAACACAGAAAAACTTGGGTGAGAAGGGATCTCCGGAGGTCATCTGGCCTGAGCCCTCCCTCCAAGGAGGGTGAGCATCAATATCTTCAGTAGCATCGCTGTCTAATTAATCTAAATTCCGCTCGGCGAGGCAGACAAAGATATCTCAAAATCCATTTTAACTTCAAATTTGATTAAGGCCTGTTCTTATAAAAGAAATAGTTTAACATTTTTTTCAGGGGTGGTGGTGGGGCAGCAGTTTCAGATTACTTAATTGTGGGGAAAACATGTTTTTTGTATAAAGCAATATGTCAACATTTCTTTTGTGGAAGTGTTTGTCATAGGTACACTGTTTTGTAACACGTAAATAACATGGGAAACATAAAAAAACAGGGCTGGAAGACATCTCAAAAGAGCTGGTGTCCAACACCTGCTCCAGGTAGGATTACCTCCATCTAAACCGTTCCTGATTACCATCTAACCTGCTTCCCAAAATCTCTGGTGATCTTCCCATGTAATTTACTCCTCCCCATAACAGCCTTGCAGTCAAAGGTGCTTTTGTAAACGAAAGCCCAAATTTCCCTTCTTAATTCACGCTCGTTAAGAGCTTGTTAAGCAATCATTTGCCAGGAATAATTTAGGCAAAACTTCCGCCTGCCTGAGGGTAGAGATGACGCTCGCTTTGCAACGTGTAAGCAGCTTCATCTGCAAGTTTCTTCTCTTCCTCCAAAATTCTCAGTTTCACATCTTTGTTGACTCGTGTTAGCTTTGTAATCGTCCGCTTGGCGTAAAGCGATGTAGGAAGCTCACATCCTCCCCTGCTCCTCCTTCTGTCCGTAGTTACCAGCCCTTCAGGCCGTGAGGTCTCTAACCGGGGTCGGTTTAATCCCTCACTGGCCGAGGGCCGTGCGCTGCCGACCACCGACACGCATCGTGACTTGTTCCGCTCGATATATCACAGCGTGACAACAGGTAAAATTGCAATGAAAAGCGTGGATCGGATTACGGGCTCCTGACCGGCCGTGGGGTAAAGGAGAAATTCCTGGAGGTGGGGAGGAGAGAGTGAGGAAAAAAACCAACCCTTACAGCAATTTAAACCGGTATATTATGAGTTAAACCCCCCCTCCAACCACTACCCCCAAAGCAGCAGTGGCCTTGCTCAGGGAGGAGCCGTTTCTCGGTGCCGTCGGGGGGGCGGGAAGCCGCCCGCTCCAGGGCCGCGTCTCCAGCGAGTAACGGGTTCGTTTCCTCGCGGTGCCTCCCCGACCCGACGGGACGGCCCCGGGAGGAGGCGGACGGCCCCAGCCGGAGACGGGGGCGGTGTTGGTGATGCCCGGGGCGGCGGGAGGTTGCCGTGCTTCTCGGCGGGTGCGGAGCGGCGGCTCCGGAGGTGAGCCGGGACGCGGGGAGGCCGGTGGCTGCGGCCGGGACTCCGGGCTGGGCTGCGGGAAGGGCGGCACACCCCGCGACGGCGCCGGGGCGCAGCGGAGGGGACGCGCGTTAGCCGTGGGCCGGGGGTGGGTGGCTTCGTTCGTGGATGAAAGGTGTATTTTTCCACGGAGAACTTTTCCATGAGCGGAGGGTGTCCCCGACCACCCGCCGCCCTGCGGGCAGCCTTTACGTGTGGGTTGGAGCTCACCTCCCCGCGGGATGGCGGCTCCGCTCGCCTCGTCGGGCGCAGCGGCCGGGAGGGCTGCCAGGCTGGGGGGGCGGACTGGCGGCGGCCTCGCACGGCTGCGGGGCTGCCCTCAGCCGGGATCCCCGGGCAGCTCTGAGCTGGCTCCGTGCGGCTGCCGTGCCCGGTCGGAGCTCTGCAGATAGCAGTTCCTACGGTCCAGGCAGACGCGGGGGGGGGGGTATCCCTGCCGGTGGTGGCAAGGTATTTCGGCTGAGGTTTGTGAATGGGAGCTTCTCTCGGGTCCCTACACAGCTTTGTGAGGGTTTCTGCTGTGCTGGCATCGCTGTCAGAGGGAGCTGGCGAAGGTGCGGATGAATAGAGTAGCCATGGGGAAGGGAGCCGCACGTATCGTGCCCGTGCGTGCTGCAGACTGAAAGGGCTCCGTCCCACTTGAGAAGGACTAGTCGAATGCTGAGAAGCTGTGGATCCAGGTGAATGGCAGCAGCACGGTGGGAGGATGAAGAGAAAAAGGTTGGATGGGATGGAGAAATGTGCAGCTCCTCTCTGCCAGCGGTGACAGGCTGGCTTGGGTGGGAGGGTGGAAAGACAACAGAACTGGTGACAGGAGAGAGTGCAGTTGGCCATCATGTTCTCTGGCAGACGTACCCTGAAAAATGTCAGAGTCTGAGCAGGAATAAGGTCTGAGGAAGAAAGATGGAGACTCGCAATAGAGCTGTAGAAATGCTTGCTGTGGCGAGAGGGGGAAGAAAGCCCCTATGAAAGAGGCATAAGAAAGTACGTAACCCTTGTAACTGTAGTAACCTAAAACTATAGTAATGTGCTGAAAGAAGGCGAGTTTAGAAACTTTGGCTAAGAACGAGCTATGCCAGTTAAACTAACGGGTTGTTTCCTAATGCATGAGAGGTTGGTCAGCGTAGGCTGGATGTTTCTTAACGCAGAAGAGACCCCCTCTAGCTTCTGCTGAGCTCCACTGGTTTTGCACTACTATTAATGTGTTCTGTAATATTTGCATGGAGCAAATATTACAGAACTCAAATTCCCCTTTTTTGTTTCTTGTAGCAATTCCATCTGCATCTCAAGGGACAGGCTCTGTAAGAGGAACCACTGACTAGGGAGTCTTATGTGAAGGTCCTTCTCCTGTTTGCATGACCCTCATGTGACAACACAAAACTGGCAGTCATCCTTGAGAGCCAGAGTGTGTGATGCTGGGTGAATAGCAATCTGCCTGCTATGAAATAGTTTTAGGTGTGTAGTTCAGGTAGCAGCTGGTAGCTATGCCCCAAGTTTTTCTTCTCACAGGATTTCTGCTGGGTCTCAAGGCATTGGTGCTCTCCATCTGACAGGGGCTCTAATGAAATTTTTCCTGCACAGGAGGGGTATCATGGGGCCAAGTTCAGTAGCTGTAGACTGTGAAGGCCTCTGTGTGCAATTTGGTGTTACCACAGAGTTAAGTTTGGTGATACTAAAATGAGGCAGCCTCCTGGTGCCCGTCTCACCCTGCAATGGAGCAAAACCAGTTCTGGGAGCTAAAACAGTAAGAAAATAAAATTCTTCATCAGAATTGGCTTTCTGGTGCTTTAGCTTTCAGGGCAGGTCACAGTAGGGTCAGAGGAGTGTCAAGGAAGAGCCTAAGGAGTTAGGGAGTGGGGCCTCTTGCTTTAGCAACAATTAGCCATTGCCTTGGTTTTGTCATGTCATCAGTGGATACTTTGGCATAAGGTATATGAGTAATTCTACTTCCATCTTTCTTTAGTTGCATTTGTTTGGTCATTAGTATAAAGACAAGCTGCTGTCTGCCAGGCACAGTTACCATATACAATCATACAGATGTGCCTGTTCCATATATAGAGGGAAGACCAGATGAGCCACATACAGCGTTGGATACGTCTTGCCATCGGTGCTGTTGCAGTTTGGATCAAATTCTAGTTTGTGATGGCAGGAGAGATTGGGGACACCTCTCTTGTCTTTACTGGCAGCCCCTTGGTAAATCAGCATAGCAGTACTATCATTTGGCTGCCTAAGGGTTGCGTTTCTTATGCTTCTTAAAAGCTTGTACTCTGTCTTCTGGCTTGGAGATCCCTTTCTCTGCTCTCATCTGGGGTCTTTTTGTTTGGGTTTTTTTCTTTTTCTTCTCCACAGGCACTCTTGCCCAAACAAACACTTAAACCCCCTTATTGCTGGGCCATTCAGATTCCAGAACAGACTCACAAATCTTATTTTGGGTGGTGCTTTTACTTGGAAACAGGTGATATGTTACCAACTTGCCTTTTTACTTGTAACTGACTTCTTAGTTTGTCTCTACCGGCTTTTACATTTATCTTAAACTGGGGCTGGGAACTCTGCCCAACAGTTTAAATGAGCATTGTGGCATTGTGAACCAACCACTCCTCTGCGAGTGAGGGATTAAGTACAATCACGTCAGTATTTAGATTTTTCTGTTAAAAAGGAAAATGTTCACATTATGTTTTTTATAATTGCACAAAACCTGCCGTCTGTGCAAGATGTATCTCCTGATCTTTAATGTGTTCAGCCTTGCAGTGGCTCTGTCAGTAAGAAAGTACTTCCGCATTCACAGGAGGAAGGCTGCTCTTGGACCATCCTTCCTCTTTAGCATGTCTCTGGATTTTAAAAACAGAGAAAGAAAGTGTTGTCCAGATTAGGGGAAGGAAAACCCACTACACAGTGGCCTATTAAACTTGAAGTGTATAATCATTAGTATGCTCCGATACAGTGTATCTCTTCACTTGTTAATGCTGCTGGATGCTTGGTCACATCCGACTGACCTGTAGAAGAGGACAGCATCTTCCATGCCTTCTTTCAGTTTTGCAAGATGTGCTGTGAAAGCCCTTGCATAAGCCTGTAGGCAGCAGTAATACTGGTGATAAACAGGATTTGCTCACTTCCCGACCAGGCGTCATTCTGATTTACATATTCTTGTGGTCTCCTCGTATACGCACTTCCTTCCAAAGAGCCGCTCCTTTTCAAGCCATTTGCTTGAGCTGTGAGGGTTAAAATAATGTTTAGGCTTCAATTTTATACACAGTTTCCAACCCTACTATACAATGAGCGTGCATGGCTTTCTACAAATATGCAGTAATAGGAAACTACTATTTGAAAGCTGTTTGTGGCAAAAAGCTGTATCAGTTCGCTAGCTGATCTACTGCTAGCATCTGTCCCTTTTGTCTCTTTGTCCTTTCCAGCAGCTTTCTGCAGCCAAATTCTGTGTTTTAAGTATTGATGAGGGGTTTATGTGGTCTGTTTCTTGAAAGCTAAAAGCTGTGAGGTACAAAACCTGCTCTTTCAGTTAAAGAAGACCCAGATGCTAAGCTCTATGAAAAAGAACAGTGGGACACTTTTCTTCACAGGATGCTGTATAAGGTGCTCCTGTACTATTTTGGGGGGAGAGATACCAGTCTGATTACACCCCGTAGCTGGGTTCCTGATTTTGCCAGTCTTCCTCTACCCAGTAAATGCTCCTGCTCCCCTTTGTGCCCCACAGTGACCCCGGCACCTTGCCTCGTTCCCCCCACTTGTCGCATTGCTTGGTGCTTCCACCAGGACGAAACCCTTCACCACTCCCTCCTCCAGGGACCTTGGTTTGGCACAATGGAGCCCAGCACCCTGCACTATATGGTGTTACCCCAGCAGTACGCTGGGGAGCCATGGAGGGCACTGGGGAATGAGGGGGCCAGGCAGGCCTTCTGTGAGCCGAGTGGGGCAGCCTTGAGGTGCAGCGGGCTCAGCCAGGAGCCCCACACAAGATCTGGCCATGTGGGTGAGGCAGCTTTGCAGCCAGGCTGGGGGTCAGTCCATGGGGCAGGGTCGGGATCAATGGGGTAGAAGGTCAGACACAGGCATGACTGCAATGTCAGGGGCGAAAGCCTCAGCTTAGAAGCCTTCCCCATGTTTCTCGGCTCCTTCCGGTTTCCTGCCTGCAACCTGGCTGCCTCATACAGTGCTATTTCCTCTGTTGAGCAACTCCATCTTCAGTCCTGCCCCTTGTAGCTCAGGGTTTCTGGGTTGGTGATGCTTGCTGTTGCCATCTCTGATTTCTGAAGCTGTCCTACGTAGCTGCTGCTCCCCAATGTCTCCTGTACTGGGCTCAAGGGCCATGGCAGAGCAGGGAGGAAGGTGTGGAGCAGAGCAGCATGGGGAAGGATGGACCTGCAATGAGGAAGTGAAGAGGCTATGGCCTGCTGTGAAGGAGGGAGGGATGGAGGTTGAAAAAAAAGAAAATGAGGGGTGTGCTTCAAATTACTCCAGGACTTCTTGATTTGGGAGGCAGGTTACAGCTCCTGCATCACTGGGGTGCTGTACTTTGCAGCTGGGAACGCTGGCCAGCTGTACAATTCCTAGTGCTGGGGGCTTTGCAGTATGTTCTGCTGTTGTGTCTGTCAGGTGCAAGTAAATCTTATATCACTTTATTCACGAAATAGGCATAGAAATCTCAGGAAGACACCAGGCTGTAGTGTTTTACTTGTGCTTACGAAGCTTCACTAAGAAATACTCAAGATCATTTGAGACCCTTGCAAGGACACATAGAGTCTTATATTTCAATAAATAGCATAAAGACTAGCAACAGCTTTTTGTGAAGTTAAGAAGAAAATTAATCTTCCTGGGGCTTTCTGGGTAACCTGAGGTGTCCCCGAGGGGGGTGAGGAGCAGGTACCCACTAGAGGGCCCTCCCTCCCTGCACCTTGGTGGCCTCGCCGCAGAAGTGCAGCTCACACTTGCAGAGCTCCTTGGAAGGCTTTGGGAAAGCTGCAAATCAGAAATTACTTCTTCCACTTCACCTCTGTATTCATCTAAGCAGGCAGTTAGGATTTCAATATTGGAAATCTCTGCTTTTCATCCTGTAGCTTAATTCTCTAGGTGAATGCTGTGTGGAGTGCGAATAGCATTGAATTATAAAAGGTGTTTTCTTCAGTGAGGTTACATGTGATCCTGATAGGCAGTGGTTTAGCTAAGTGCAAATAGCATGTTATCATGAGGTGTGCAGAAGGGAACAGAATCAAATGCATTATCTCTTGGTGTTTCACGCGTACAGTATTAGTATTGGGGGGAAGCCTTCATAAGCAAGAAACTTGAACTTAGATTCAGGTTTTGTAAAAAGTCAAGGCATTTTCAATGCGTTAACTATGGTACCTGGTGTACCCTTTGGAAAGGCTCCCCTGTTTCTCCTTTAGGCTGTGATCATGTGAATAGCTTCACACAAACTGGCCTACCATCTGTAGTATGGGCACCGACCCGAAAAGCATGGCTCCAAACCAGAGTCCTTTGTCCACCTTCCTGCTGCAGACTGCCTTACTCCAAGTATTTCTAGAGACCACCCTTGACCATAACTCCTCACAGCACATATTAACAATTCAGAGTATCACTTCGTATTTACTGTTCTTGGCAAATGTGCCAAACTTAAGAGTGAAAGGATGAAAGGTGAAGGGACAGTGCAGAGCAATGTGTATGGTCTTTGGACTGAAAGACACTGCACGCTTTGCTTTCACAACTTGTGTAGTCTGTACATCTGTTTTTTTCCTCATTTGTTCTTGATGAAAGCTTTGCAAGCTTTAATCTTCCATTGTGCTTGAAAGGAAGGAAATGTGTATCTGTAGCCACTCTGAAACACGGTAACTGGGAACTGATTCACGTAAACTTTCAGCAGCTTTTTTTTTTTTTTTTTAATTATTTTGGTTATACTTAAGGAGGCCTTAACACCAAATGCATTCGATGGGAATTGCACCCACTGGTTATTCTAAATCCCCCTAGCTCTAGATTCAAGCTTAATATATTTAATTTTGGTGTGCCAAATGTTACTTAAAGGTCTACCTTGACAATTCTGCTTTGATACTAGTTTTAGATTTTAAGATTTTGTGTATTTTCTTGTGACTTATGCTTATAGTGGCTTTTAGAGTAGGCTTTTTTTGGTGCACCCTCCAAAAAACTTGCCATGGCTTTCTGAGAAAAACAAATGCAAGGGCTAAAACCTGTTAGGAGAGAGGAATGGAATTAATGGAATTATAGATTTGACTTTCTCCTTGAAGCAGCACCAAAAAGACTCTGGATCTTTTGTAATGTTTAATCTGGGAAAACATCCTGGACTCAATATTAGGGAGCATACTTAACAAAGCATTTAAAACCAGCACTTTACCTGACACGTGTTGAAATGCTCTAAACTTCTATTATATCACCTTCAGTGACTTGCAGCCCCGTCTGCCTTGTGGAAACTCTTGAATGGCATTCTCTGTGCCTTGCTGAGCCAAAAGCATGTTGCTTCAGCCATGGGTAACTAACCATTGGGGCTGGAATAGGAGGAGGTATCTGGCCGCATGTGAAGGCTACTTTGTGGGATGCATGTTGTGATTGATGCTGGGATGTAGCACACTGTCCTGCACAGAAAATACTATACTAAAGGTACTTTAAAGTAACAAACTAGTTTATTCCTTGGTGTGTGCACCACAGTGAATGAGCTCAACAGATCTGTTCCCTGCCCTGTGGGAAAGTGCAGCCTGTTTGCTGTGAGGGAGGACCTGGCTCTTGACTCTTGCTGCTGTGATACCTGTTTGCTGCTAAGTCATCTCTGTGTTGTCTCAGCAAAGTCTTAAAGCGCCTCTTTCTGACAGCGTCAGGAAATTCCCTTGCTCAGAGCTTAATAATATTTGCTTTTCTTTTTAGTCATGAAGCACTGCTAACATAAAAACGTGAGTGAATTTTAAGCAAACACAGCTGCATGTTTGCATTGGTGTGGCAGTCATTTTTGTGCTTGTAGTCATTTCCTCTTGCTTTGTTTTATCGGTCAAAATTACTGGATGGGACTTCAGTGGTGTATTGCCATCAGCCATCTTGTAGCTTCAGATAAGACTTCAGCAGATGTGATAGGAAGAAATGGAGCTTTTGCTCTAGCCCTAGAGGTGTTTGCACTGCCATGGAGGAGCCTGTAATTGTCCTGGTGCTTTCACTGTTGTTCTGGAAAAGCTGTTGTAATCTGCTGCACCTATTTACTGCCTGAGAGATTTCTCTCCTCTTCAGCTGCTGAGTATCTGTAAAAGAAATCAAACTGGGGCATTGCTATCTCCCCACTCCTCATAAGGGAGAAGTGTTGAGGGAGCAGCAGTGCTCTCTTAACAACCTTCCCTCAGTTTGTGTTTCAGTCAAGCTGTTCTGTTGAAGCTAAACCTCAGAAAAGCTTCATATTTATGTTGTAGGTGGAATTTTCTGCCTCAGATACTTGAGGGAATCCCCCTTTTGGTGGAAATTTCTCCTTAGGTTGGTTTAGCTGCAACACAAAGCCTTGCTTTCTGAAGAAGGATGTACAGGCAGGGTAGCAATGCCGGGACATCCTTACCTTCCTGCTTAACTGGTAGCGACTCATTTGGCATGTGCTAAGGAGATGTTTAGGATAAGCTGTTGATAGGCTTGAGCAAATTATAAAATGAGTTCTCTGGAGCTTGAAGCCATCAATAAATTGTTTGCATTCCAAGTAGGTAAATGATGATATGTCACAGTTGCTCATTTTCTTTGTTTAAAGAATTTCTAAAGAACTGTACAGGGAACTTTTGAAAGCAGATGTTACCACAAAGGGAAATAAATACACGAGTCATTCAGGAATTCAGTTACCTCAGCCACCTGATGTGTGTTATAACTGGTTTTGTTTGCTCTAGGTAGTGAAGAACTGTTCACCAGTTGGTAATCCAAATCCAGATTTCACCCTTTCAGGGGGAAAAAAGCAAGCTAGGGACTTCTGTGTGTTTAAACATTACAAGGTACTCTGTATTAGGTACAGCTGGCAGGGTTTGGGGAGCTGGGGGCTCCAGGGGTGACCTGTGTGGAAAGGGACTGTGAGCTGCCCTGTGCTGGTTCTAGCTGGTTCCAGTCACCTCCAAAACAGATGAAAACAGCCTATTGCACACCAAAACTGTAACTGGTTAGGCAGTATACTGTGCCTCTGCTTGAATGTATTTAAGAAAGGGCAGTAGCTGCTAGGAACAGGAGACACAAAAGGGCACACATGAGGACAAACATGGGAGAATTTGGAAAAGGAGACATGAGGAGTCACAAAAAAGGATGTGAAAAGGTGACATGAGGCAGAAGGCACAAAAGGACATGTGTGAGGACAAGTAAAAGGACGCACAAAAGCAAAGATGTGAGGAGACACAGGACAGGATGTGAGAGGAGGTACAAGAGTACATGCAAAAGGAGATGCAAGGAGATACATGAAGAGATGTGTCTGGAGCAAAGGGAGGAAGAAGTGGAGGAGACGTGGAAAGGGACATTGTTGGGTACATGGCTGGAGATGCTCTCCTGGAAGGAGGCACTCTGTGCTGGAGGAGGTACCCTTGAGGGACTGTGACCCATGCTGGGGCAGTGACACCCCTGAGGATCTGTGGCTTGTGGAGTACCCACACTGGGACAGGGACACCCCTGAGGGACTGTGGCCCACGGAGAGCCTGTGCCGGGGCAGGTACACACCAAGGGACCGCAGGCTGTGGAGGATCCATGCTGGAGCAGAGGAGCAATGGGGGGAAAAGTGAGGTGCAAGGAGCAGCCAAAGGAAGCCATTTCACACTGACCCTGTGCCACCTATTGCCTCATCAAAGGAACTGGGACAGACTGAGTGTAACCTGCAGTGAAAACAAGGGAAGTTGAGACTGAGGGAGGGGAGAGGAGGAGAGGTGTTGGACTGAAGATAAGCCTGGGTGAAGAGGAGGAAAGGTGTTTCTCAAAGTGTTTGTTTAATTGTTGGCTGGTGGTGTCTCTTCTTCTTTTTTCTTTTTCTTTTTTCTCAGTACCTGAATCAGTAATTAAAAGTTTATGTTAACTTGTAATAAATTAAAGTGAAATTCCCCAAGTCAAGAACATTTTGCCTATGGCAGTATATTCGTTATGCTGGAGTGTAAAGTGGTTTAGCAATGACCTGGCCAAACAGTACAAACCCTATGGGGATATAATCTGGGTAGAGTTTTCCTCCTCCATGTGTGAGACTGGCGTACTCCTGTATTGCTGCGTTGGTGCTTTGGCATTTTCCCAGGTACAGCTTTCTAGAGAAGGGCCAGCACCAGCCAGTTGCAGGTGTTCACGAGTGCTGATCCTCGAACAAGTTGTGTAGGCAAAAACCATAGAATAGATGCAGCTTTACTTGCAAACCCTTATATTCAGACTGTAAAAGATGCATTGTGGGGCAGAGCTGGAGTAAACTTTTGCCGTTGATGGTGCTGTTTCTGCAGGGTGGAGTTGCATACCCATCTTTCTTCCCCCGTCCCCAAACTCTTTGCTGGTGCAGTACTGCTAGCCTAGCAGTAACTATACTGTGTACTCTAGGTGTAACGTGGTTAAAAAAAAAAAATCTCAATCCCTCACACTTCTTCCTTCCAAACACGAGTGAAATGATAGAAAGAGAGAGACCAGAGGGAGGGCAGATGGCAGGGTCTTGCCATTTCTTGCAACTATATGGAAAGAAAGTGTGTGTTACCCTCTTAGAGTCTGAAGGAAAGCAGAGGGTATGGAGGGGAAGGGCAACTCATCGTGACGTGGCTGTTCCCAGGCCGGATGATGCATCATTGTCTACGGGTAGAGTAGAAACGCTCCAAAGCAGTCTCTCTGAGAGACTGAAGATGTGTTGAAAAATCATAGGATGATAAGGCTTTTGTTCAAATGGAGGAAAAAAATTGTGAGATGAAAAAATCTCTGCTGGGATTTTTTAAATTGAAGAATGATTAATCTGAAATGGAAAATTGTGTTCTGTTATTAAGCTGACCTGTAGCCATCTGTAGCAGGCATAATGTAGTTCTCTATTACATTCTGCCTGAGATTTGTCTCACAAAACTTCTGTTTTTACTGTTGGATTGTATTAATTTTATTTCTTTTAAATTATGCAAACTTTCACCAAAAGGGAAACAGGGATTAAAGCAGAGAAGACACTAAAATGTTTTCCATCTTTCAATTTTTCTTCTTTAAAGACTATATTTCTTGTGAAACCTTACTGTGTTTTTTTCTTTATTAAGAACCTGGCACCACTTTGACTATGCAGGCTTTGAGGAAGGCATTGGCATATTGATGACAGCACCCTTCAATTAGACTGTGCGTTGACACACCTTATTTCAGAATGTTAAAAGCTGTTGGACTTCCTGGGAGATAAGCTCGGCTCTACTCTTCCATCTGCTGCAGCACATCTCTTCATGGTTAAATCTACACTTTGGACTTCAGAGATCTAAACTTGGGGGCTGGACAGGAAAGTCACACTAGGCTTGTAAAAACAGAAATAGCACTGTGTATCCCAGCTCAACTGCCTGGCAGGGTTTATAGGTGTCCCTCCGCACTTGAGCGTATTTCTAAAGAAGGCCTGGCTCTGTGGGTAGAATAGGTGGGAACAGAGGAGAATGTGTCTTTTAAAGATGACTGCTGTACTGAAGGCTTAACAGTTATAATGTTTGATTCTCTTTCACAAAGTGTGGCTTTAAATGGTGAAAGAAGGGGAAAATACGATTTTCTTCAGTGAAGGAAAGTGTTAACTGTGGATCTTTGGCAAATATGGAACAGAGGGTGGTTATCGAGGAATAAATGGAAGGGAAACAAGTACCATTCTGGGAGCTGAGCCCTCTTGATGGGAACAGGTGTTAGCACTGGGGGTTTAGATAAGTTCTCAGTTTTGGGGAAGGCTGACAGGTGATTCTCCTCTGGGGACATAAAACTCAGAAGCAGCTGTCCCACTCACTGTCAGGTGTCAGGATCATTAGTATGGCAGCAAACTGGAGGATGAAAGAGAATCTCTAAAATCCCAGTATCTAAGATTATTCTTGTACATGTCTGATTTGAAAATAATGCACTGATGAAGACAAAATTGAATAAATGCTGTATTTACTTACAAGTGGTGAGCACCGTATGCATCCAGGGAAGTAAGGGTCTGTCTTGGTTTGTGATAAACAAAGGGAGAGGTTTGACCATGTTTTGTTTTTGAAGGAGAGTAACCTTTGCTAGAGGACAATATATCATACCAGATCCAACAGCCTAAGAGAGTTGAGACTGCTGCTCCATGTCCAGCCAGTAGTGAGGCTGAAGATGTATTCAGCAGGCACACGCACACATATACAGTACATATATATATATATTGCATATACATGGCTGGCCACACAAATCACAGGCAGACACTTAGAGCACCCACATGAACACAGGTAGCACCAACAGCCTCATCCTGCTCCCCTCTCTGGCTGGACAAGATGGAAGTCCACAAGTGAGAATATACATAGACATATGCACAAGGTGGATCACTTCAGCAGCTGGCCTTAGACACTCAGCCCAGTAGCTGCCCCTGGATCCCAGTCTCCTCAGTTGCTGGCACCTGGACATACAGGTCCCCAAGGTTGCAGCCCTAATCCAGTTGCTAGGACAGACCATCAAATGTGTGTACACACACGCAGAGCTGGCCAGGACTTCACATGTCCCATGGCAGACCCCCCTGTGCTCTTGCCCTTAGAGATGCACAGGTGCTCTCAGATCCAGAGCTGGCCATTAGAGACCCACACACCCTCCTGGCTCCCAGGCCACTTTGCATACTCACAGGCTGGTCCACTTGATCTTTGCTAGCCATCACACACTTGCACACCCACACTCACTCCAGTTGCTGGCAACATAGACACATGGGCCCTCTGACCTGTGGTCTGACTCCAGTTGCTGCATTCACACCCTGATATGTGCACGTGCACACAGAATTGAAAGTACTCACCCAGAAAAGAGTCAGAAAGGAACTTAAGAAGACAAGAGACTGCACTGATCAGACACAGGGCATGGCCAGACAAGTGTACTGACCATCAAGGTATTTACCTGCATCTGGCCCTTGTTATCCCCTCACACCTCTATTTTCCTCACTCTTGTTCCTCTCAAAATCACCTAAACCTCTCTCTTGCCCCGCCTTTTGTTCCTTGGCAAAATATCTCATAAGAAGTCCTGTGCAATTCCAAATTGTTCTTCCCCCTGCACCCTATAATATATACCACCCGTAGGCAGTGATCCCCTTAGTCTGCAAGGAGATCTGGAGAGCTGCTTCTGGTGACTGTGGTGATGGGTCTAGTGCCTGGATGCTGGGACAGCCCTGGGAGGGGCCCAGACAAGGTGCTGGTTCCTCCAGAGTCCTTGATCCAGGATCCTGCCTGCCATTGTGCTTCTCTGAGCTTGGGCAGATGGGCCTGGGAGTAGCCCGGAAGGGTATATTTGGGCTCTCCCTCCTGCCATTGTCCCTCTGAGCTTTTTGTGGGTGTGCAGATGAGATTTGTCACACAACCTCACAACCTGAACATGAGCTGTGTTTTTTTGATGGGGTACTGTGGCAGCATGGAGAAGCCAGGATGCTTTTTAAAAGATGACCTAAAGGTGTAATTCAAGCATGTCGGTATGAAGGAGAGTTCAGCATGTGGCTCTGCCATAATACTGTCTGGAGGCTCGTGGTCTGTTGCCTTCCCTGTCAACGTCTTTTTCTTCTTTCCTCCCCTTCAGATCACGACAGTTGTCTTGGGAGAGCGGGCTCCGACGGGAGCAAGAATGCTCAGGATGCCCAACTACGTGCTAAAATTGACCAGGGTGGTGCTGAGCCACAAGCTCAGGGCTCTGTTTATCCTCACCTTTAAGTTAATGTCCTTTGCCTCCATCATGTTGTACTGGAGAATCACAGAGGACCCTAAGGGCAGGGGCCAGGTCTACAGTTTGCCTGTTGAGATCCACTGTGCTCACTCTGTGCCTTCTCCTCCCCACGCCATTGCTGGTGGACCCTCTCCTTCCCCAGGGGATGTGTTTTTTGTGGAGACCTCGGAGCGAACTGACCCAAGTTACCTGTTCACATGCTCTGTGGAGTCAGCAGCCAGGACGCACCCTGGGACAAGGGTCGTGGTGCTCATGAAAGGTTTGCCTAGTGGGAACGCCTCATTACCCAACCACTGGGGCTTCTCGTTGCTGAGCTGCTTCCCCAACGTGGAAATCCGGCCCCTGGACTTGACGGAGCTTTTCTCTGGAACACCTCTGGCAAAGTGGTACTTGCAGGCTCAGCAGCGCTGGGAGCCTTATTTCTTACCCATCCTGTCTGATGCCTGCAGAATCGCCATCATGTGGAAATTTGGTGGCATCTACCTGGACACAGACTTCATTGTGCTTAAGAACTTAAAGAACCTCACCAATGTGCTTGGTACCCAGTCCAAGTATGTACTGAACGGGGCCTTTCTGTCCTTTAAGCCCAAACACAAGTTCATAGAGCTTTGCATGCAGGACTTTGTGGATAACTACAACAGCTGGATCTGGGGGCACCAGGGCCCACAGCTCCTAACACGTGTCTTCAAGAAGTGGTGCTCCATCAGGAGTCTTCGGAGCAGTACGAGCTGCAAAGGAGTGAGTGCTCTGCCCCGTGAGGCTTTTTATCCCATTCGGTGGCAGGACTGGAAGAAATACTTTGAAGTGGTCAGCTCCTCGGAGCTTCACCACCTCTTTAATAACACCTACGCGGTACACGTATGGAACAAGAAGAGCCAAGGGACAAGGCTAGAGATCACATCCCAGGCTTTGCTGGCTCAACTGCATTCTCACTTCTGCCCTGCCACGTACGACATCATGAAGAAGGACTCTGGACAGCAGTGACTCAAGCGTCAGCTAAAAGATGTTGCCCAGGAGCCCACAACTCTCCAGCTGTTCCATCACAAATGAACCTCCTTTTGAAGTGAGGTGGTGGGAGTTGAGGATAAAAGTAATTTGTGGGGTGTAGGTGGAGCTTGCAGCCTCAGCTGATGTCTGTGCAGCTCTTTGTCTTGACTTTAACTGCCTACCAGCAACATTTTGTTTCTCTGCAGGACATTGCTTCTGCTCTGCTTGGTCAGGTAGAGAAATGTCAGGAGTGGAGCAAGTGCTGGGCCACTTGTGGCAGTCTCCATCAGCCTTTCAGAGGAGGAAGGCCCCTTTCTATGGCTGTAAACCTGGAAGAGGCCTTTGTAGAAATGCGTGTCTCATTGCCTGATTCTCAGGACTTCTGAAGTGCAGTCCTCAAAGCAACAAAAGGATGGGAGAGCAAATAACAACAGCTGAGGAGCAAGTTAAGGATATGCTAGAGGAGGTGTCCTGAGAGAAATGTAGAGGAAAACAGAGAAGAAATAAAGGGCTAAAGTAACTTTTTCTTTTCATTCCCTTCTCTTCTGAAGCCTTTGGCAGAGGAGACTTTCTCATGTCTGGTTTGAGCAGGGAGTAGGATACTGCAGTCTCTATTCAATGTCATAGATCTAAAGACGTGGAAGTTTGGTGTGAATCAGGACATGAGGACCTGAGGCCAGCTCATTTAGAAGGAGCTCTTGTGCAGCAATGATCTATTTTATAGTAGTGGCAAATTAACACCCTGCGATGAGCAGGAGAGCTCATCCAAATCACACCTTACATTGCACTTGACACAGGAAGAGCTGAACTATCTTTTACACTGAGTTTGTCTCTGTGACCAAATGTCTATAGCTGCATCTAAGATGCACCAGATCTTTCAGCACTTGGCTGGATCCTAAAGGAAAGGCATGGTATTTCTAAGTATTTCCAAGATTACAGAGAGCTTGGTAGGGAACCTGTACTGTCTAAATTCAAGTCCATTTAGGAGTCATTTATGGTGGACCTCTTCAAGTAGCCGGGAGTACTCCTGGAGTACAAAACTCTCCTGGGAGGTCTTGAGGAGGGCAGTAGTGGAAAGCTTTACTCTCCTCCCTGAGCATTTTTCTGAATTGCAGTCGAGAAAGTTAACTTATCTCTTGCAAAGTGCTGTTGTGCCTTTGAGGGTTCCCACAACAGAGGCAAATTTGTTGGACAAACTGTGAGAGAAAACTTGTCCCTTGCCTTGATGGCCAAAAGGACATATTGATGCTTGTTGTGGTTTAGCCCCAGCCAGCAGCTAAGCACCACATGGCTGCTTGCTCCTCCCCTGGCCTGGTGGGATGGGGAGGAGAATCAGAAGAAAAAGGTAAAACTCATGGGTTGGGCTAACAACAGTTTACTGGGACAGCAAAGGGAGAGGAAAATAACAACAGTACTTATAACAGAATATACAAAGCTGGTGATACACAATGCAATTTGCTCACCAGAAGCCAATGCCCAGCCCATTCTAGAGCAGTGACTCCTCCTCCCTGACCAGCTTCCCCCTCATATACTGAGCATGACGTCATATGGTATGGAATATCCCTTTGTCTAGTTTGTGTCAGCTGTCCTGGCCGTGTCCCCTCCCAGCTTCTTCTGAAAATTAACTCTATCCTATCCAAAAACCAGGACAATGCTCTTACAGTTTGTGTTGGAGAATAATGGAGAAAGAGCAGTGAGAAACAAGAATAAGGTTGAGACCATCAGCATTATTACATCTGGTCCCCACCACGCTCTAAAGGGGATCACTAAGGCACATGAACTTGGTACTACAATAGGATTAATGCAGATGAACAGAGCAGTGGCCATTCGCTCTCCTATACTGCTAAAAGATTATGATCTCACTGTAAAATCTTTTCTGCCTCCAGTGTGCCTCCTCTTCTAATGCCTAGGAACAGCAGTGGTGTAGTCCAATAACCCCTTTGATGACCACGAGTCAGTCAGATCTTTAATGTCACCTGGCCCCAAAATGACAGCTCTTTCATGTGGTGCTTCCTGCAAGTCCTCTGAGTGTGAGTCAAATGATTTCTAGATCTGCAGTTGTCTGAGGCCTCTTCTGTTTCCCAGGTCAACCATATGCAACGTGAGATTTTCTCAGTTTAGCCAAGGCAATGGTCAAAACCGTAAAAGACTGTGCATGCAATATTTTTCTGTTTGTCTCAGGTTTATTTGTCTCTTGGTGATAAAAATGAGAAAGACAAATTGCCCATTGCTTTTACAAAACAGTTCCCTGTCCCTCAGGGAACATGGCCATGGGAGCTTAAGGATGGTGCATACTTTTTTTTTTTTTTTTAATGCTGAGCTGTCTGGTGTTGATCAGAGGCCAGTGCTGCCTTGATTGAAAGCTACCTGCCTGTGAGTTGGGCAGAGCTTGAAGTTCGTGCACAAGTAGCTACTCTGGAATGAAGAAGGTGCTGGAAACACCTCTCCAGTGGCTGGCATCACATGCATGTATGTATGTAGTGCTTCCCCTTTGTTTTGCCCAGTTTTATGGAATATCCTGGAGGCATTCAGGATTTTGAATGTCTGCAGCTCTCCCAACACTGAACATTTTTAAAAACAAAGACTTTGTGGGGAAACTGCAGATCTTCCTGACTGTATAAGTATTCTTCAACACGCTAAGTGGTATAAATGGATACTGTTTTCACTCCCTACTCCCACTGTAACTACTCTGTGGGGTTTTTTTCACTGCTTTCTTTAGAAGCAGATGCAAAATTGTCTGCCCTGGCCTAGTGTGTGGTCAGTGAGGCATGGTTTCTCCTTCTACTGGTTCCTTCTGTTTTGGGTCCTTTGGGCTAAACAGAAATATTAGTGAGCTAGGAACCCCTGCCAGAGATGGTAAAATGGTGGTTGGTGATCATAAAGCCATAACTGGGGACTCTACTGTGCAAATACCAGAAATTGATTATGGGAGCATTTGGGACCCACTGCAACGAATATCTGGCTTGACGTACCACTGCTTATTCTAGGAAAGTGCCTTTTTGGATAAGTGGAGTGGGGTTTGTGGTTGTTGTAGTTCTCTGGTTTGTTCCCCTGTAGAGTCAATGTTCTGAGGTTTGGTGAGAAAATCAAACCAAAGCAGCCTTTGGCCTTTTCCCCTTTGTCTTGTGGAAAAAAAATAAAAATAAAAATAAAGTTTTTTACTATTACTTCTTTCTGCCAAGATGTTCCATTTTGTTCTGTGAGGCGTTGGTGGTAAGTCTGAGCAATCTGTTAATTATTATGCAGAAAAGATATTTAAAGTTGTATCCTTAACTGACTCACTAAAATTAGGAATGTGGAATGAACATAAGACAAGTTGAGCATAAGCGCATGTGGAAAGAAGGCTCTGCAGACCATGACCACATGCCATCTTTGGGACTTGAGTAGAGAGAACAGAGGAAAGCAGTGTGTGGTACTGATTCCTAATCAAACCAGGTATTGCGCCGTTATTCATGACCGTCAATGTATCTGAAGCAAGGCATTTTAGTCTCACTTTGAAGGTCTGGATTTTATGGAATAGGAAACTTCATGAGAAACTGTGTTGCTTTTCCCCTGGACTATAGCCTCCCGTAGTAGTAACAGTGTCTGTGCTCTTGTAGACCTAAAAGTGGGAAGCTTGTGCTGCAGCCATTCATTTCCCCACCTGCCATTCAGAGCCTAATCTAAAGACCCTGAACTCCAGGGGAGCATTTTGAGAGGCTGCGAAAGGACTGGTGGGGTCTGGTGTGCAGAGGTGTTTTATTGTGACTCCTGGAGTCAAGAGCCAGGGAAAGTTTTCCCTTGAGATAAAAAATAGTTGCCTGTGCCTTCCTCATTACTGATATGCAGTCAAGGATGATGCAAAGGCACTAGCTGTTTCTTGCCCTGTCTCCTTTGTCCCTGAGCTCATGAAGGTTAGCTGGTACACAGGTATGCAGTACATCAAAGAGAGAAGCCTGGGGTTGGAGTTTCAGAATTGGACAGTGCAACAGAAGAGGAGTAAGGAAGGATCAGTAGGGTAATCCTGGACCTGGTCTCCTGGGAAGAAACTGAATGATGATTATTTTCTCTGTGCTGGCTGAGAGCGCTCCTATGCCAGGAATTCTTATGTTGGAGGGGATCTAGGACATGCAGTAGGTAGTAATGCTCTGTAGGGCTCTTTATTTTCCCCTGTTCTTCTCCTCCCTGTTTCTTCTCCCTCCTCCCAAAATGTGTAGTCCAGGAAGGCCGTGGTGCAAAGCAGGTTAAGACCCTTTCTTGGGGGAAAGTGCTGTTACCTGCCTTAATCATATACATGTTGGGAGCTGAGGTCTGCCTAGGGCTGGTTTGTCCTCAGCAGGAGAGAAGGGGAAAAATAAGCTCTCCACATGTTCTGTTTGGATATGCCATTTGTGTACACTGGCACTCTGGTCTTTCTTATGTACTTCAGGTTCATCTCTCTTAAGTATTTATGACCACTCCCTGTGTCCACTTGGCTTGTGGTCTCACTGGTACCTTCTTTGTAACCACACCTGGAACTCAGATGAAAGGGCATAGTCCAAAAGAGAAAACTACAGGAGGAAGTCACTTCAGCTGCACCCTGCCATTACAGCTGAAGCTGAGATCTTGATCTTTAAATTTGTCTATAACTGATGGAGCCAAATAGCAGCTGCCATGGCTCTGCAGTGTGTTGGTAGACGTATGAGAAGAAAGTACTCTTCACAAAGTGGAATCTATGTCTGGGGAAGGGGAATTAGTTAGGCGCATAAAGTCTGGTGAGTTAGATATGAAAACACCATTAGTCTATAGAAAACATCGTTTCAAAAACCAATGAACAAAAGATATTAAAGCTACCAACGTTATTTTGTTGTTTTCCAACTGCAGAAGGAATAGGAAGCCTGCTAGAGAGGCAGAAGGTCAGGAGGAGATGAGAGATTGAAAGGGAGTTCAGAGATCAGTTTGAAGCAAACCAAACCTAATTTCTGCATCTGGCTACAGGTAAGAGGAATTTGGGGATGTTTCTCTACACTGTAATCTCTCCTTGTGTGGGATGCACACTACAGTCCCTTGCACATCACCATGTCCATGGAATACATGTCAGGACTGAATGCACAGACAGATGATGGGACCTGATGGGATGTATCCATGAGTGCTGTGGGAGCTGGCTGATGTCATTGTGAGACCACTCTTTGTTATGCTGAAAGGTCATAGAAATCAGAAGTGGAAAGAATGAAAAGTCACTCCTTTCTTGCCTATCTTCAAGAAGTACAAGGAAGAGGATCCAGGGAACTGTAGGCCAGTCAGTGTCACCTTGACCCCTGGAAAGGTAATGGAGCAAATCCTCCTGGGAGTCATTTGCAAACATACTGAGGACAAGATTAGGAGTAGCTGGGATGGATTTCAAAGGAGAATTCATGCCTGGCTAAACTGATAGCCTTCTATGATGAAACGACCAGCTCAGTGGATGGGGAAGAGCACTGGATATTGTTTATTGCAATTTTAGTAAGGTTTTTGACACAGTCTCCGTAATAGCCTCGTAAACATACTAATGAAATGCGCACTGCATAAACACAGTGAGATGGATTTGAAAGCTGACTGAACTTCTGGACTTGAAGGATTGTAATGTGACACACAATCCAGGTGGAAGCCAGTAACTAGTGGTACACTCAAGGGATCTGTGCTGGGGCCAGTACTGTGTAATGTCTTCATTAATGACCTTGATGATGATGGGATGGACTGCAACCTTGACAGGTTTGCAGATGATGCAAAACTGGGAGAAGTGTTTCATAGAGAAGGTGGTTTAGCTGCCTCTCAGAGTGACCTCAATAAGCTGAAGAAACAAGCAAACAGGAATCTCATGAAGTTCAACAGAGAGAGATGCAACAGTTGAGAGATGACTCCATGCAGCTGTGGGTGGCAAAGGCGGCCAACACCCTGCTGGGCTCCATTAGTGTCATGGTTTTGCATCAGTCAGCAGCTAAGCACCACACAGCTGCTCGCTCACTTTGCTCCTCCCCTGGTGGGTTAGGGGAGATAATCAGAAGAGTAAAAGTGAGAAAGCTCATGGGTTGAGATAAAGACAATTTAATAGGTAAAGCAAGAGCTGTGCACGCAAGCAAAGAAAAATGAGGAACTCATTCACCACTGCCCATGGGCGGGCAGGTGTTCAGCCATCTCCAGGGAAAGCAGGACTCCATCATGTGTAATGATTACTTGGGAACCCAAAAGCCGTCACTCTGAATGTCCCCAAACCCTTTCCGCAGCTTTTGATTGCTGAGCATGATGTCATATGGTATGGAATATCCCTTTGGTCAGTTGGGGTCAGCTGTCCTGGCTGTGTCCCCTCCCAACTTCTTGTGCACCCCCAGCCTCCTCGCTGGTGGGGTGGTGTGAGGTGCAGAAAAGGCCTTGACTCTGTGTAAGCACTGCTCAACAATAATAAAAATGTCTCTCTTATCAACACTGTTTGTAGCACAAATCAAAAACATAGCCTCATACTATGGCAAAGCCATGCAATGAAGTATCCTGCATAAAAGTGAGTATTCCCAAAGGGATGAGTAAAGTAATTGGTCAAAAGAGTGTGTGTTCAAAGGAGCATTCAGAGCGGAAGTCCTGGGGTTCAAGGTGGCAGGTCTCTGAAACTCTCACTTCAGTTTTTGTGGCAGCCACCCAAGCAGCGTGAGCACTGGGAATTCCTCACAAAGGAGCAGAAATCTAAAGAGCAAAATGGTTTCCTGCCACAGTGTAAAGCTTAAAGTGTAGCAAAAAGTGTTTTCCTTTTCCTCCTTTTTTCCCTTTTTTTCTTTCATTCCTAATTAGATGAGTTCTTCACAGCACAGCCGCAAGACCCATCAGCTGCATGACCCCCCTGTCAGCCAATGTCTTAGCTGAATATATGGTGTCACATCCTCCCTAATTTGCATGTTATCTCCATCTGTTCAGAGTCCACCTTCCACCTTTTCTTCTCACAAGGAGGAAGTGCCAGACCATAGAGTTCTAGGCACTCCCAGAGACACTAGCCTCTTCAAAATTTGAGCAGTGACTTCTGTGGTGTCTTGAAAGCAGGGACAGGTGAGTAGTATTTGCAGTTTCTGTTGAGTGGGACTGGCAGTTTCAGAGGAAGGTAGAGCACCAGATTTCCTGTGACATGGAAGAACCAACGCTCCTTTCTATGGTTTATCAAGGTAAAATGATTTACAGGATTCAACAGGCTGTGGTGTGGAGGGAGGGAGAAATAGGTATGTAAAAAGCAGAGCGGCTTTTTTTTTTTCTTTCCCCCCCCTACCTGTAACACCCCCAGCATATGCTGGCCTTTCTCTGCAGGAGAAGAAAATGTTCTGGGAACCCAGAGCTGATGATTTGTGTATCGGCTGCCTCTCCTTTGTCCACCAAGCCCCAGTGCCTAGTGGAGAGTGGTGGCTGTGTGCTGTTGCATTTGGAAACCTCCCAGTGTGGCTGACAAGTCATTTTCTGGCTTCATGGAGCATTTAGTATGTGACATAGCTGCAGTAACCAGGGGTGAATGAGAAATGGCGTTGTGCCAGCTGAGTTCTCTGTCCTGTTTCCTGTCTGTTTGGTTAGACATTAGAGCTTTTGCTGTTTCCTGAAGCTCTGTTCTGGAGCATGGGGATTTGGAGATGGAGCAGAGGGAGGCAGAAGAAAGCCAGAATCCTCCTCGCTGCTTCCCCCTCAGTTGTGCATTGACCTGAAGGCCCTGTGACAATACAGAGAAGCCAGGAGATTGTTTCAGAAATGACCAAAAGGCATAATTTAAGCATACTGCCCTGAGGTGAAGGGAAGAGAGTTCTGCTCTGCTATGGCACTGTCCTAAGGCTTGTGGTCTGCTGCCTTGCCTGTCAGTGTCTTTTCTTTCTTTCCTCCCCTTCAGATCACGAGAGCAGGCTCCAACAGGAGCAAGACTGCCCAGGATGTCCAACTGCCTGCCAAAACTGACCACAGGGCTGCTGAGCCACAGGCTCGGGGTTCTGTTGATCACCTTTTCATTTGTGTTCTTGACCTCTGTCATGTTCTACTGGAGAAGTGAGGAGGATGCTGAGGGCCAGTTCTACAGCTGGCCTACACAGTTTTTGCCTTACCTTCCCCATCCCACCGCCGGTGGGCCCCCTCCTCCACCAGGGGACGTGTTTTTTGTGGAGACCTCGGAGCGAACTGACCCAAGTTACCTGTTCACATGCTCTGTGGAGTCAGCAGCCAGGACGCACCCTGGGACAAGGGTCGTGGTGCTCATGAAAGGTTTGCCTAGTGGGAACGCCTCATTACCCAACCACTGGGCATTATCCTTGCTCAGCGGCTTCCCCAATGTGGAAATCCGGCCCCTGGACTTGCCAGAGCTTTTCGCAGGGACGCCTCTGGCAAAGTGGTACTTGCAGCCTGAGCACCAGAAGGAACCTTATTACTTACCCGTCCTTTCTGATGCCTGCAGAATTACCATCATGTGGAAGTTTGGTGGCATCTACCTGGACACAGACTTCATTGTGCTTAGGAACTTGAAGAACCTCACCAATGCCCTTGGTATTGAGGCTAACAATCTACTGAATGGGGCCTTTCTGTCCTTTGCACCCAAGCATGAGTTCATGGCGCTTTGCATGCAGGACTTTGTGAATAACTACAATGGCTGGATCTGGGCGCACCAGGGCCCAGGACTCTTAACGCGTGTCTTCAAGAAGTGGTGCTCCATCAGTAATATCCAGAACAACATGAACTGCAAAGGAGTGCGTGCTCTCTCCCCAGAAGCCTTTTATCCTGTTCACTGGAGTAACTGGAAGAAGTTATTTGGTACCATCAGCTCCTCGGAGCTTCACAGTCTCCTTAAGAACACCTATGCATTGCATGTATGGAACAAACTGAGCCACGGGACAAAGCTAGAGATCACGTCCCAGGCTTTGCTGGCTCAGCTGTATTCTCAGTTCTGCCCTGCCACATATGTGAAGATGAAGGAGGACTCTGGAGAGCCGTAATGTGACCTGCAGGCCCTTGGCTGCTGGGAAGTTCCCCAACCCGAGGGAAACGGAGTGCCTGTCACCTTCCACAGAGTTGGTTTCTAGCCCGCGGAGCAGGTATTCTGTGTGACTGCTCAGCGATTTTGTACCATTTCTGATATCTGCCTCAGATCCCACGTGCTTCAAATATACACTAGAACCCGAGTTTGGACTCTCTTGTTGTCCTTCAGTAGCCCTTGATGCTGCGGGGAAGGGTGAACTTGTTCATTGGTGCCCATCAGTTGCTCCTCTGTGGCTGTTCCCTCAATTGTATGAGGTCTGTAAAGCCTCTCGTGTAGTTTCAACAGCTATAGGAACCCTTGGCTTGCCCTCTGTAACATTTCTAAGTATGTGAATAAATGCCAGCTAGTGCTATAGGACACGGTTTAGAGGAGCTTAGGACCAAATTCCCCAGGAGGTAAAGATTCTTGTGGCTGGTGGTGTTTTGGGAGAGACTGCGAGCATATGCAAATTGCTTTAAGAAATGGAAGATGTTTTCAATCCCTGCTTGGCTCAGCGTAAAGTTTTTCTTGCTTTCCAAAGGTACTTAATTTCAAAGATCTTTTCTACTGTTTGATGTTCCACAGTGACAGGCCATCTTTTCTGGTCCTCTTCAGGAAAAGAAATAGCCAAAAGCAGTTCTTTTACCAGCGTGGGGAAACATGACAGGTATTGAGAACAATACTCTCATGACGAGTCGCTGCTTGGAAGTAGTAATTGTCCTTGTCTAAATTGCACCTCTGCAACACTCGAGTAATGTATTTAAGGTAGCACTGGTGGTAAAACAGTTGGTAGGCTGTCAGTGATTAGGGGTATTTCCTGGTGGTTTATTTGCCTCATACTGTTACATGGGTAAAATAATAAGCAACTCACAGTAATGCAACTCAGATTTAACTTACACCAACCCTTTTTCCTCACATCTGGAATCATACATTTTATGACTAAATCATTCACTCCAGTAGGTACTTGTCTGTGAATTCTGAGAAATGGTCCCATCATCTTTGTCAGGAGTGTGGGTGTACACCTTTTCGTAACCTTCTGCATTTGCTTGATACGGAAGGGTTCTTCTGTACAAGTATTTCCATCAAATACTAGGATTGTTCTGGGAGAGACCAGGCTGCGCAAAGATGCAGGCTGATCAAATGTGCAGCTTGTCATGCATTTCTTGTAACTCCCATTTCAGACTGAATACCAGTAGTCTGCTTTTTTTTAAGAGTGAAAAATAAAAAAGCAGTGCTTCTGCTTCTGGTCAGCAAATTTGCACCAGCTCGGCTGTATTGGGAAGCGGGGTTATAAGGGGCGGGAGGTGTAGAAGACACAAGGTGCGTAGGAAGCCTTGGGAGCAGCATGGAAGGTTTTTCTGAGGAGAAGGGGGAGACCTGAGGGCCTCGGACTGGCGCTGTTTGTAGAAAGTGCCTAAGAATAAAAAGCCCAAACTCGGGTTTCCATAACCTTGCCTCTGGCATGGCTGGCTGTGCCTTCTGGTGGCCCCCACAGCACAACAATGTCTGGGTGTGATGGGAAGGATGAGGGAGGTAAATCAGCACTGGCATAGTGGCCACACCAAAGGGGAAGCAAGATAAAGGCAGAGCAGTCTCACCTGTGGGCTGGTGGGCTCCTGCAGCCTGCCTGGCCATGGCGGGGCCACACGAGGCCAGGGCTGTCACGGAGAGCAGGAGGGCGAGGCGGAGGAAGGGGATGTGCCATGAGGAGCCGTGCAGGGGATGTCAGTGGGAGCAGTTGAGGTGTTGATGGGGAGGATCAGGATGTGTTACCTGCTCTCTGGAGTTGCGTTTGGCTGTAGGTGTGCTGAGGCAGGCATCTGCATGGTAGCAGAGGCCCTGCTGCCATCTTCCCCCCTAAAGGATAGCAGTTTGCCACTCTCTCCTCCAGTTCCTCCTCCTGCTCGGCTTTCTAAAGCCATGGAAAATAGGGCTGGGCTGGCCCAGCTCTCCCTCCTGCTGCTACTGGAGCCACACAGACCATGGGCGTGTGCTGGGGTAGTGCCTTGCCACCATGGTCAGGCTGGGAGCAGTGGCTGAGGTGGTAGTTCTGCCATGGCAGAACCTTCTGGAAGGCTGCATGTGGCCAGGGGCTACATCCTCCCTTCTGGGCAGTGCTGGGGGAACGGAGTGGATTTGGGGTGGGCTGTTTTCCTTATTTCTGGGTTGGGTAGGAATAACCTGTCTCTGGGAGAGGCATCTTGTGCACCTGTGGGCCTGCGTGCGTCCCTCCCTCCTCCTGCCTCCCCAGCCCTTTGCTTAGGTGGTGTAGAGCAGTGCAGCTGTGCATCCCATGGCCAAATCCCGCCCCTTCCTCTTGCTGAAATTTAGGCAGTTTCTTGGGTCAGTGATTAGAGGGTATTTCCTTGGTGTTTTTTCTGGTGACTGGGGATGGTCCCAGTGCTATGAGGCTGAGCAGCCCTTGGCCAGAGATGTCTGATCTCTCAGGAGTCTCTGACTCCTACCTGCGTTACAGGGAAATACAGCATATCTTAACAGCAATCTCAACTCCCGTGGTTCATGGTTCGGGAAATGGCGATTGATTTATGGCTTCACATTTGATTTTTTTTTTTCCCCTCTTGTGTTTTAATCATATTTGATCTTTTTTTCAGCTTGTGCTGTTTTTCTTAAGATTATTACTCTGAGGCAAAGATAGGACCTGTGTAGCTGTGCCATTACCAGAGCTGAGCCAAGCTGGGAATAAAAACTAGAGTGAGCAACTCTGAAGTCGAGGACAAGGGCACTAGCTAAGCCTGCATAAACTACATGGCCGCCTTCTACTGGGGAAGTGAGGAGCGGAGCTGGCTATGTACTGGGGTTGGCACCTAACACTTGACATGAAAGGCTAGTCCCATGCTGGACACAGGGAGTTTTGGGTTAGCTCTTGTGCCATTTTGGGTGTGGGGCTGCTATGACCCCAGCTGGGCCATCCTCAAACAAGGGTTCAGAATGGTTCCTAGGAAATTTTAAAGCCCAGGTGAAAGCTGGGCTTAGACTTGAACTGCAAATCTATGGTTTTGGTCTATATCCAGTAACCCCAACCAGTCCTGTTATAAGTCCAGAAGGATACAAAAATAGCAACAGACAGAAAGCTACAGAGCCCAAAAGTGAGCTCTGGCTTGCTTTCTTAACCTTGTCGCTTTGCGAGATTGCTGCAAACAGCCAGGTTGCCAGCTGATGCCAGCTTGTTTCTTTATCTCTTGAACTCCTGCTACATGCTTGTGAGCAGAAGTTCGTCTCTGCTACTGGCACTAATAAGCACATTGCTGTGCCTGGCTCACAGCTCCTGGCAGTGACTCAGGTGCTCCACACCACACAGCATGGCACATTCTGCCTTGCCACGTACTCGTTACGGTAAAGGAGTAATCACTTTTATCATAAAAGGAGACAGATGTCTTCTCTGGTTGTACATTAGCCTTGTGACTACTACTCATTGCCTTGTCAGTCCATCAATCCCTGTCTTATCTGTACGTATTCAAAATGGAAGCTTACCTGCTGTTTTTCAGAAGCAGCCAAACAATACAATGCACGAAGTCTAATATTGGGTTTTCCATAAAACAGCTGTCTTGTGCTTAAGAGTAGTGTGGAGAGACCTCAAGGAGTGAAGCTGAGGAAGTGCTAATTCTTTGTGATTTCAGGTGAGAATGAACAAATAATGAGCCATTTCCTTGGCCTGCACCTCAGTGGTGGTCTGATACAAACTGCAAGTCTAGTATTACTTCTTAGTCCTGGCAGAAGTCTTAATTCCTGAGTGAAGGGAGAGCTGAGTGGCACAGCACTGGGGTCTGGGCTACAGTCCCCTCCTTGGTGGCTGGATATCTTGGATTCTGAGACATTGCTACACCTGGTATTAGGGTCTGGCAGCCGTCAGTGAGGTTCAGAGTCTTCTTAGTGGCGATACTTGTATCTAAACTTCTTCTTTTCCTGCTGCAAGGCTCAGGGGTTGGTGCTCACATGCACTGTTCTGGTGCACCATCTCTGAGCTTGCTCAGCAAGCAACTTACATTGCGGCTGTAGCTAACAGCACTGATAACATTAGGAGAACCTCTTCTCTGTTATGAATTCATATGCCACCATTCTCAAATAGCGCTGTCACTGAGTGCAAGCTAATCCTGTCAAAGTGTTACTGTCTGAAAAGTAACAGCTCCTGCTAGCGGTTTTTTGCATTTGATGAAGCTATTGAACAAGTTCACTTAACTGAAATTGAGCATGCCTGGTTTTTTGGAAGCTGTTACAGCTCTATCTGAATTAATTCAACAAATTTCTTAGTCTGTCTAACCACAATAGCATTACTGACCATTTTCCACTAATCTTAGACTACTGCTTATTGTATTTAGGGTCACAGAAGCTGAATTGTAGCTGAATGATTTTGCCATGACTGGCTATGTGATTTTCTGTTTGTGGCCATTACTTACATACATCGTTGGTACTCTCTGTTGCAAATAACAGACAGAATCTCTTTTTTTTTTTTTTTTCTTGATAACTTCAGCGAGATGCCGTCACATTTATGGCTGCGTTCTGTACAGTGATTTGGGAATCAACAGCTATAAAAACTGCCATATCATTTTTCCCCACAATCTGTTTATTTTTTGCAGAATCTTGCTAATATCCTCTGACTCTCTGCTGTGGCTTGCTTTTAATTCTTCTTACCCCACAGAGTGACTCTCCAGCACTGCATTAGAGCTATACAAGTGGGTATTTTAACTTTTCTTTCTTTTATTTCAGGTGAAAACCTAGTTCTAAAAAACATGTGAGTGAAATTGGATATTGCGGGGTTCACTCTGGAAAGGTGAAGTTGTGATTAAGTACAAAAGAGACAGTTGACAGGTACTTGTGTCTTCTGTATCTAGCTGCAGTATCATATGGCTTGGTCTAATATACCCATTACAATTACAATACCTCACTCTCAACTCAAATATTCGCACATGCTTGGTCTGCCATTCTCTCTAGGGTCAGAAGGAGGAGCTCTAAAGCTGTTGCTAAATTCCTAAATACTAATTCCACTAAATATTAGGGGCATTAGCTAGTGGATTCATCCCTGTTTGGCACTGCTCTGCTCTTCCATGCCTAAGAGACTGATTAGTCACCCACTGAATGTTGGTATTGTCAAATTTTACCTCTTCTACTCTTGTTGGTAATGTAAATCTGGAGAAAATGGAGATCTTCAGCTGTTTCCTTGTGGGTCCCAAAAATACTCCCAGCAGGCTGCTTGTGATCAGTGATATTGTTCAAGAGCCCTAGAAGCTACCTGGGTATGCAACAGCCTTTGCTGGACCTTCTTCCTCTCTGTTTTTGTTACTGAATTTGTAGCAAATTACACACCCCCTCCAGTGTTTCTCTGTTCATCTGTCCACACACATACTTGAAGGGACATCACTAAACTCAAGAGTACTTGACTCATTCTCCTAAGGACAACCAGGACTGGTGCAATCACTTCCAAGGTTGAGCAGAGCTATGTTGCTGTGTTTCTACCTGATGTACCATAAATGTAGCTTTTGAATAGCTGATAGCATAAGGTAGTTGAAGTTGCACTAAAATGGTGCAACAAAGATGAGCAATGGTAAGACAAAAAAAGAAGGGAAGGTGTACAACAGTATATTTTCATTTAGCCTGTTGTTGTGGTTTAACCCCAGCCAGCAACTAAGCACCACACAGCCACTTGCTCATTCCCCCATGGGGGGATGGGGGAGAGAATTGGAAGAGTAAAAGTGAGAAAACTCGTCAGTTGAGTTAAAGATAGTTTAATAGGTAAAGCAAAAGCTGCGCGTGCAAGCAAAGCAAAACAAAGCAAGGAATTCATTCACCACTTCCCATGGGCGGGCAGGAGTTCAGCCATCTCCAGGAAAGCAGGGCTCCATCATGTGTAATGATTACTTGGGAACCCAAAAGCCGTCACTCTGAATGTCCCCAAACCCTTTCCGCAGCTTTTGATTGCTGAGCATGATGTCATATGGTATGGAATATCCCTTTGGTCAGTTGGGGTCAGCTGTCCTGGCTGTGTCCCCTCCCAACTTCTTGTGCACCCCCAGCCTCCTCGCTGGTGGGGTGGTGTGAGGTGCAGAAAAGGCCTTGACTCTGTGTAAGCACTGCTCAACAATAATAAAAATGTCTCTCTTATCAACACTGTTTGTAGCACAAATCAAAAACATAGCCTCATACTATGGCAAAGCCATGCAATGAAGTATCCTGCATAAAAGTGAGTATTCCCAAAGGGATGAGTAAAGTAATTGGTCAAAAGAGTGTGTGTTCAAAGGAGCATTCAGAGCGGAAGTCCTGGGGTTCAAGGTGGCAGGTCTCTGAAACTCTCACTTCAGTTTTTGTGGCAGCCACCCAAGCAGCGTGAGCACTGGGAATTCCTCACAAAGGAGCAGAAATCTAAAGAGCAAAATGGTTTCCTGCCACAGTGTAAAGCTTAAAGTGTAGCAAAAAGTGTTTTCCTTTTCCTCCTTTTTTCCCTTTTTTTCTTTCATTCCTAATTAGATGAGTTCTTCACAGCACAGCCGCAAGACCCATCAGCTGCATGACCCCCCTGTCAGCCAATGTCTTAGCTGAATATATGGTGTCACATCCTCCCTAATTTGCATGTTATCTCCATCTGTTCAGAGTCCACCTCCCTGATCTGCTTTTTTTCTCCATGTGTTCAGACTCCATCTTTCACCATTTATTTTCAGAAAAAGGAAGTGCCAGACCTCACAGAGTTCTAGGCTCTCTCAGAGACACTAACCTGTTGAAAATCTTGTCCAGCTGAGCAGTGACTTCTGTGGTATCTTGAAAGCAGGGACACGTGAGTAGTATTTGCAGTTTCTGTTGAGTGGGACTGGCAGTTTCAGAGGAAGGTAGAGCGCCAGATTTCCTGTGTTTGTTTTGCAAAATAAATGGACTGGCTAATGCAGCATCTAATATATCATCTTATCCGCTACAAAAGCAGAAATGTATTTCTAAATATATAGAAGTGCAATTGTAGTAGAAGTTCCTCCTCTCACTAAAAATACAAGCCGTGCTTTCCTGCCTTCTCTACAGCAATAGGCTCTGTCCCCTCAAGCCTGTACCTGCTTTCTCTTTCTCTTTCTCAAGCTAAAAATTATTTACAGGATTCAACAGGCTGTGGTGTGGAGGGAGGGAGAAATAGGTATGTAAAAAGCAGAGCGGCTTTTTTTTTTTCTTTCCCCCCCCTACCTGTAACACCCCCAGCATATGCTGGCCTTTCTCTGCAGGAGAAGAAAATGTTCTGGGAACCCAGAGCTGATGATTTGTGTATCGGCTGCCTCTCCTTTGTCCACCAAGCCCCAGTGCCTAGTGGAGAGTGGTGGCTGTGTGCTGTTGCATTTGGAAACCTCCCAGTGTGGCTGACAAGTCATTTTCTGGCTTCATGGAGCATTTAGTATGTGACATAGCTGCAGTAACCAGGGGTGAATGAGAAATGGCGTTGTGCCAGCTGAGTTCTCTGTCCTGTTTCCTGTCTGTTTGGTTAGACATTAGAGCTTTTGCTGTTTCCTGAAGCTCTGTTTTGGAGCATGGGGATTTGCATTTGGAGATGGAGCAGAGAGGGGCAGGGGCAATCTTAGAATCATTTAGGTTGGAAAAGACCTTTAAGATCTTCAAGTCTAATGTAAGCCTAGCACTGCCAAGTCCACCACTAAACCATGTCCCTAAGCACCACATCTACCTGTGTTTTAAATACCTTCAGGGATGGTGACTCAACCACTTCTCTGGGCAGCCTGTTCTAATGCTTGACAACCCTTTCAATGAATAAATTTTTCCTAATATCCAATCTAAACCTCCCCTGGCGCAACTTGAGGATGTTTCCTCTTGTCCTAAATGCCACAATCCTCCTTGCTGCTTCTTCACATGCTTTTGCACACTGTCCTTTGGGGCCCCAGTGGTGGGTCTAGGAGGTTCTGATTCTGCTGTGCTTTAATGGGTGGCAAGGGCAGAAATGCTGATGCTAATGCTGAGAATGTAGCTAAAATGACTTCTCTTCTTGTTGCTGCCTTGTTAATAATCTTTTCCTCTCCATCCCTCCCTTTTGAAAGAGGAAGAGAGGAAGGTAAGGATAGGGTGGAGGCGGGATTGTATATTCATCACCAGATAATTCCACTTGCAGAGCTCAGCAGGTCACAGCCAGCATGGCCTTTGCATCCTGGGTTGGTGACAACTGGGTTAAGCAGCACCATCTACCAGAGAAGGTAGAAGTGAGGACTTGGCAGAGGAGCAGTGTTGGGAAGCAGCTTTGAAACTCTATTTACCTAGGCAGTTCTTGTCCTTATCGTCTGCCTCCAAAGCTGCCTTGTGTCAATTCCGCTCCCACTATCCATCCATTCTGCTATGCTACAGTGCCATGAAAAATGAGCCAGGCTCTCTGTAGGGGCATGTGGTTCATTTCAAAAGGCAGCAACTGCTGGTTCAGCAGTCTGGGAGGCTGAAGCCTCTTGATAAGAACTGATGTAAGCACTGGGGTTTTAGTATTGTGTTTAGTTTTGGGGAAGGACAGGTTGTATATCAGGGGAAAAAACCTCTCATCATGAGAAAAACCTCTCATCAGGGCAGCAGTTCCATGCAATGTCTTAACAGAGCTCCAGGAATATTCATAAGGAGCATTCCTATTTTCTTGTCCTAGGGGTTTTTGCACATATGTCTCATGTCCAGAATGACCTGAAATTCTAGAAAATGATAGAGAAGGTCGCTAATGCTGTTCCCAGAGTTTGTTGTGCACCACCATGAAGGTATGCCATTTGTGTGTCAAATGTTGTCTATCCTTCCAAGTGGCAAACACAACGTACATGGACAAAATATATGGGAAGAACTGAGGATTAGTCTTGGTTTGTGATATGCAAAAACGAGAGACATGTTCTTATTTTGCGTTTGAAAGAGAGGGATCCAAATATGGGGTGGGATCCAAATTCTGATGTGGGACCTGAAGGCCCTGTGACAATACAGAGAAGCCAGGAGATTGTTTCAGAAATGACCAAAAGGCATAATTTAAGCATTGACCTGAGGTGAAGGAAGGAGAGTTCTGCTCTGCTGTGGCACTGTCCTAAGGCTCGTGGTCTGCTGCCTTGCCTGTCAGTGTCTTTTCTTTGTTTCTTCCCCTTCAGATCACAAGAGCAGGCTCCAACAGGAGCAAGACTGCCCAGGATGTCCAACTGCCTGCCAAAACTGACCACAGGGCTGCTGAGCCACAGGCTCGGGGTTCTGTTTATCCTCGCCATTTCATTTGTGTTCTTGACCTCTGTCATGTTCTACTGGAGAAGTGAGGAGGATGCTGAGGGCCAGTTCTACAGCTGGCCTACACAGTTTTTGCCTTACCTTCCCCATCCCACCACCAGTGGGCCCCCTCCTCCACCAGGGGACGTGTTTTTTGTGGAGACCTCGGAGCGAACTGACCCAAGTTACCTGTTCACATGCTCTGTGGAGTCAGCAGCCAGGACGCACCCTGGGACAAGGGTCGTGGTGCTCATGAAAGGTTTGCCTAGTGGGAACGCCTCATTACCCAACCACTGGGCATTATCCTTGCTCAGCGGCTTCCCCAATGTGGAAATCCGGCCCCTGGACTTGCCAGAGCTTTTCGCAGGGACGCCTCTGGCAAAGTGGTACTTGCAGCCTGAGCACCAGAAGGAACCTTATTACTTACCCGTCCTTTCTGATGCCTGCAGAATTACCATCATGTGGAAGTTTGGTGGCATCTACCTGGACACAGACTTCATTGTGCTTAGGAACTTGAAGAACCTCACCAATGCCCTTGGTATGCAGTCTCAGGATGTACTGAATGGGGCCTTTCTGTCTTTTACACCCAAGCATGAGTTCATGACGCTTTGCATGCAGGACTTTGTGGATAACTACAATGGCTGGATCTGGGCGCACCAGGGCCCAGGACTCTTAACGCGTGTCTTCAAGAAGTGGTGCTCCATCAGTAATATCCAGAACAACATGAACTGCAAAGGAGTGCGTGCTCTCTCCCCAGAAGCCTTTTATCCTATTCGCTGGGAGGACTGGAAGAAGTTATTCGATACAATCAGCTCCTCGGAGCTTCACAGTCTCCTTAAGAACACCTATGCATTGCACGTATGGAACAAACTGAGCCACGGGACAAAGCTAGAGATCACGTCCCAGGCTTTGCTGGCTCAGCTGTATTCTCAGTTCTGCCCTGCCACATATGTGAAGATGAAGGAGGACTCTGGAGAGCCGTAATGTGACCTGCGGGCCCTTGGCTGCTGGGAAGTTCCCCAACCCGAGGGAAACGGAGTGCCTGTCACCTTCCACAGAGTTGGTTTCTAGCCCGCGGAGCAGGTATTCTGTGTGACTGCTCAGAGATTTTGTACCATTTCTGATATCTGCCTCAGATCCCACGTGCTTCAAATATACACTAGAACCCGAGTTTGGACTCTCTTGTTGTCCTTCAGTAGCCCTTGATGCTGCGGGGAAGGGTGAACTTGTTCATTGGTGCCCATCAGTTGCTCCTCTGTGGCTGTTCCCTCAATTGTATGAGGTCTGTAAAGCCTCTCGTGTAGTTTCAACAGCTATAGGAACCCTTGGCTTGCCCTCTGTAACGTTTCTAAGTATGTGAATAAATGCCAGCTAGTGCTATAGGACACGGTTTAGAGGAGCTTAGGACCAAATTCCCCAGGAGGTAAAGATTCTTACGGCTGGTGGTGTTTTGGGAGAGACTGTGAGCATATGCAAATTGCTTTAAGAAACGGAAGATGTTTTCAATCCCTGCTTGGCTCAGCGTAAAGTTTTTCTTGCTTTCCAAAGGTACTTAATTTCAAAGATCTTTTCTACTGTTTGATGTTCCACAGTGACAGGCCATCTTTTCTGGTCCTCTTCAGGAAAAGAAATAGCCAAAAGCAGTTCTTTTACCAGTGTGAGTAGAGATCCTTGCTTTGTTGGAGAAATTCTTGTGGCATGTGAGTATCTAACCAGTCCCTGTCACACTCTAAGAGGGTCTCAGCATCTGCCTGTTCCTGCATTGGTATGAGAAGGAAAAGCGTTACCTTCCTTTCATTGGAGTATGGAACGCATTTTTGGAAGAACAGGGCAGACATGACCACATCAGCAGAAGGACCAGTGACCAGGTCCAGAAATAGGAGCACCGTCCCTAGCGACATCATCTTATTGTCACTGGGGATCTAGTCAGCTGATTACACAGGGTCATTCATCTAACCCTAATGCAGATTACACGAGCAGATAAGTGTCTTCAGGCATCACTGCCTGTAACGGGAACACAGGTGCCTGTACCGTGGACTTTTAAAGTTAGGTGAGATAAAGCCAACTGTGGCTTCTAGCAAACCAGGGCAGAGCCGATGCAACCTGCTATTGATCCAATGACCATTTTCATATCTGAATGTGTTTCCTGTGTGTCCAGGGCACTGCAATTGTAAAAATGCATTTGCAATTAACCTCTTATGAAATGAGGTGAGGAGAAAAAAAATATGCTGTGGTTCTGCAGGTGCCAAATCAAAATTCCTGTCTGGAAGGCAAAATGTAAGCAAGATGGGGTTATTGCTCTTTCAGATATGCAGTAGCTAACAAATAAGAGAAATATGTGTATCAATTTTAATATAGCCTTTTCCTCAATTCCATTATCTGCTGAAAAGTACAATGTTATCCACGAAGGAAGGCTGATGTATGTTTGATCCGGCCTTTAATATGAGCAGCAGGATGTTTCAAGGTTTGTCAGACACTGAGCCATGGCACACTATTAATTAAACACCTCATTGCAGACCAAAAGTGAGTCATCAATTTTTACTCAAAATGACTTGTATAACACATCAACTTACTCTGCCATCTGGTCCTGTCCCCCCGCCTCAAAAAAAGAATGCAATGTTGCCTGATGATTCTAACTACTAGTCTTCACTACTGGTGCTGAGGAGTACTGGATATGCTGTTCCAATATGGTGCCCATGGCGGCAAACAACCATCTGTAGGTCATACTGTTCTATCTTCACTGTTTCACGTGTGACTCTTTCTTCAGCCAGCAGGAAAATGACAGTGTAAAGGGCAAATTCAAACTCCGGGCTGACACCAATAAAGGTACTTCCAATTGGCTTGACCGAGCCTTTCCAGCTGAACTGGATGTTCAAAACTTGGTCATCTTTGTCAGGCTGAAAGCATAAACAAAACAACAGAATGTTGTCACAGCTGTGACCAGACAGATACAATTTCCAACTCCAGATTTGTGAGAGCATTGCCAGATTCAGTTATCCTTGCTGTGTCAGGGTGCTATAGCTGGAGCACGGCCTTTTCCCTGTCCTCTGGAGCGTATGTGAGCATTTATCTTAATTAAGCTTCAGCAGTGTTGCGATTCTGTAAACAGCAGCACTACTTTTTAAAATAGTTTTTGCAAAAAAAGAAGCTGGACTTGAGGGCATGCTAGTATTTCTTCTGCTTATTTACACCTGGGCAAATTAGATTCAAAGCAGTCAGTCCTACGATTGCATCATTGTGCCTTGATTCATTGCCACAGCTTTTATTTCTGGATCCATTTGTCTTATTTGCAAAGGTACCCTGTTTGTTCTTACCCTGGTTTTGTTCTTCCGAGTGACATATCCCTTGTAGTCAATTTGGTTGCGCTTTTCCTGAAGGTAAAATTGCACCCAGTTGTGTAAACCTAAGATCTGTTTACCATGCCTTGTTTCTCCAACAAAAACATGTTCAAAACCACAAGAATCAGGTCTGTAATAAAACAAAGAATAACATATAGGTCTTCTATGTGTTTAAATAGTTCAAATTGGTAGAGGTAAAAGGCAAGAAGATGCACAAGCTTGTTTAGGTTGATTTGTGAACAGGTTTTTTTATTTTTCTGGATTTGTTGGGTTTTCTTTCTTTGCACAAAACTTGCAATGAAATCTAGCCATGAAGTCTAAATTTGTATTTGATGATGAAGGTTGCTAGTAAATGCCACAGATACATCACCGCTGCTTATCCAGATTTTAGCAAGGCTTCTGACACCGTCTCCCATAACAGACTCGTAGACAAACTGATGAAGAACAGATTAGAAAAGTGGATGAGTGTCTGCGGTTGAAGGCCTGTGATTAGGGACACAAAATGCAGCTGGAGGCAGTTCACCAGTGGTGTACCCCAAGGGCCAATACTGTAATTATCTGATCAGTAAGTCTTTAAACATGATCTGTGTGGGAGCAATGAACACCTGATTTAGGCCATATTCTGAGGCTATCTTCCAGTTCTGTGTGTAACAGATGGCACTTGGGCTTATAATTACCTAAGTCAGAATAGCATTGAGATTATCAGGGGCCATATCCATCAAACGTACCTGTCTCCTTCTTTCCTGGAATAGAGCTGGAACCAGATGTCATACAGCTGATACTTGAAATCGGCAAGGTTTGGCTTTGCTAGGTTTTTTTTAAGCAGATATTCATGAGCTAGCTGAAGGATAGAAAACCAAGATATATTCACAGTTTACTTTTTAATTCAGTGTTTTCAGCGACTAAAAAAGATCTTTCTTACTTTCATGACTTCTGTCGCTAAGATAGCATCAAGAAAACAATTGTTTTCAACTATTTCTTCTGGAGTCACTACTTCTGCTACACCGGTTGATGTCTCATAGTTGTCCAATAAGGAAATAAAGGCTGCAGAAAAAGAGAAACTTTCAGCCTGCTCATCCTGATGAACAGGCCATATGCCTAACCATACCGGTGATCCATTCATTACAGAGTCTAATCATAAAAAGATGCCATATAATATGCCTTGAAAGAATAGAAGGCATTCCTTTATATGTCACATTTCATTTTCAGGTATGCTGTTCAGTGTAGGTCTAGAGGTGACTCAAAGCCATATCACTGCTGTACTTCTTTTTAAGGTAAACAGCTCGCTACTGAGCTTCCGTATGGAACCAAGTGCTTGATGACCTTCTACCAAAATAAATCATATCTGACCACCAAAATGACAGACATAGGCTTATGAACTTGAGCTATGCTGGCAGAAGGGTCTGTGGGCATAACTTCAGTAGAATAATAATACAGCATAAACCTACATGAGATGGCTTGAGAATGTGGCCAGTGAGTGGATGGGTTAATTTTCTCCTTTGCATCCCTTTTGCCAGCTGCTCCCTTCCCTCACCTCATCTACTCATGCTCTGACACTCAGTGGACTTTGGGGGCTGATTCAGTACACAAAGCTGATAGAAAAATACTTGAGGTCAAAAACCTAAGTAATTTCCTGCCAGGTTAGCAAGCTGAAGGCACTCAGCATAGGGTTCAGTGAGTACCAGAGCTGCCCTCACTAGACACATGATTGCATGGCTCAGAGAGGAGTGGGGGGAACAGAGAAAACTGGTGCTCCCCATTATGTCAGCTTAATGGAACTCTATCTGGGGAAAAAAAAAATCAGGGAGGGAAACATATGCTTCAAGTATAGCCCCCAACAGAAATGCAAGAAGTAGCTGTGGACCTAGTGCTATCTGAAAGGGCTAGAAGCTGTGAGCAAAGGAGGAAAGATGAGTTTGGCGTCTTGATTTTCAATACATGGAATAACATCAAAGCAATGACAAGAGTCTCATCCATTTCACTTTGTAGTGGAAGAAACACAGAGAAATTCAGATTTTGGCTAAGGCACAAAAGGATGTTCTTCCTGGGGCTGAGACTACAGGTAACCTCCATGCAAATGTTGTGGAAACTACCTTCAAATGACAGGCAGCCTGATGATCCTTACCACCACCCAAATTATGTATGATGTTACATTTTAGGCAAACACATAAAACCCAACATGGATTCTTCATGTCATTTCCACCATTAACAAAAGAATGAGTCTCACTTGCAAAAGTTTTTATGCTCTTCAGGTGTTCTTCATTTACGTTGCGAAACAGATGTCTGGCTGCACTGTCCTGGACAGCACTGTCACCTTGCTGTGCGGCACCTGCTTTTCCCTAGGAGAAACACCAGAGTAAAATAATGAAAGAAGATGTCCTTAGTGGAGACAGCGTCTGCCTTTATAATAATCAAAACAAAACCCATAATGCCATCACGATTCTTTGTTAGGAATGGTCTTCCTACGAAACAAGAGAAGACATTACAGAAGAACTGCCAGCATTAAGAAAAAAGACATAATCTGTGACACTGTAAGAGCCTGAAATTGCTCTGTTAACTCATCTTCAGAGATGATAGCTCAGTTCTGATCAGTAACCAGCTGTGCTACTATGCTATATACATCACAAATGATAAAGAGAAGTAATGTAGAGCTAAGGCTCCCTACCACCACAAATAAATAAAAAGGAGATTTGTGCACCTTCCTTCTCTGTTTATTTGTAACCCACAGACCCACTGCATATAGTTTACGAGGCCAGGGGAGATGCCAAGATAGTTCTGTGCAGCTCCACCAGCTTTGGACTGGTGCATCCTGGTGCTCTGAAGTTTTCAAACACTTCTGGTTGGCCATGTTTAAGGGCATTTTAATCAATGTTACCAATAAGCACATCCAAAATGGGAAGGAGGCTTTCCTGACACTTTTCAAGTTTCTGTTCCAAAAAGGGCATTCTCAAGGAAAGAGGAGAAAAGATGAGTAGCGGTTTGTTAACATGGGCAAGAGGTAACTAGAGCCTTGTTCTGAAAAATGGAGAAACTGTATGGGAGAAGGTTTCCACAGACACATTTTGCTCTGAGGTAGGTACCCCTTTTTCAAGTTTATCAGTGACAGAAAATTATACCTTATAATATGAAGCAACATTAAAACAAAGTGTTTGAGCAATAGTGTGAGTACAAAATTGGATACTGAATATTCAGTGGCCTGCTGCAATTTTTGGCCAAAACACATGGTCATGTTTGCATCACACTGAGCTGGCAAGGAGTGAAATGGCTGCTCATCAAATCTGATACCCACTCTTCCCTCATAGGTCCCTGTGACTGGTAGCAACAACCCTGAAACCCTCCTCACCAACACCTCCATGCTACTCCACACTCTCCAAGAGAGACCCAGGAATTCCTCAAATTCCTCCCTTATTCCCCCACGAATGACTTGGGACCTATCTCCCCTTCTCCCTCGCTGCAAGTCACCCAGACCATACACACAAGCAGTGACACACACACAGAAACATCCAGGGTAGAGTGGACCTCAGGACATCTCTAGTCCTGCTCAAAGTATGGTCAACACTGAATTCAGACCATACTGCTCAGGGTGTCATCTTGTTGGGTCTTGAAAACCTCCAAAGATGGAGATGTCACAGTTTCTCTGGGCATCCTGTTCTGGTTGCATTTGTCCTTGTTGAATTTCATGATGTTCCTTCCTTAGCCTATTCCTCCAGCCTGTCTAGGTCCAGCTGAAGAGAAGCCTTGTGCTTGAGCATACCAACTTCATCACCACAGTTTGCTGTCATCTGCAAAATTGGAAAGGTTGCACTCCATCTCCTCCTCCAGGCCACCGATAAAGATATTAAAGGTTACAGGACCCAAGACAGACACCTGAGAGACTCCACTTGTAACCAGCGTCCAGGTAGTGTGGGCCATTAATGTGTTCTCTGTACTGTTCCCTCTCCTAGGTGATGCTTCATCATTAGGAAGTCCTGCCTATGCCATTAGTGGAGATGACGAAGCATAGGCAACTCTTTCAGGAAAAGGCAGTTTTGCAGACACCTTTTCCTACAGTACCATACTGCCCTTAATGCTCATGGGACTTAGCAATCGGTTACCTGCAAATCAATTGTGTAGTCTTTCCCAGGTGTAAGGCGGTTAACATCCATATCCCACATCTCATTGAAAAGTTTAGAAAGTTCATGATTTAAGGCCTTCCTGTCAAGAAATCCAGAGAAATACACATGTTAAAAAAGACACATGCTGTTATTTCTGCAAGTCACTTCTAGAGTCTTCTAATGTCAGTCATGTTCTGGATACTGCTTGTCATCAGGAGAGCTTTCTCTTCTCCCCCAAACCTTCCTGTTAGTGCTGCTCTAAAAATCGCAGAGCTTTTGGTTCCTGTTCATATCTAAAGAATGCAGATAACCTGTAAGGAAACTTGAGCCTTCCCTAAGGTTATTTTAGAGTATATTTTAACAAAGTTCGTGTCAATAAGCCTTCCCGCAGTTTTCCATGCAGTGAAATAAAAATGAAGACGGTGATGTTTCATTCAGGAGGATTTGTATGTACAAACCAGAGGCAAGCAGGAGATTGTTATCAGTGTGTGGCAACGCTATACAACAAAACAGGAAGCAAAGAATTCTCTCTCTGTTGCTTTTCTACCAGCAATCTTATATACAACACCTCCTACCTTTTTTCTTGCAAGACTCCACACTAGAGATGCTTTTCTTTGCCCAGACATGTGGTTAACCTAGCATAAAGTTAGCGTGATGAAGAGTGACTAATACTCTAAACACAGGGTCTGCATAGAATAAAATTTTTTCATGCACTGATCTCTAGTGCACATACTAACCTACCCAGGCTGGCCCTTTCCTCAATGGAATTTTGTCCTGCATAACAGTGTATAGTTTTCAGCTATCTGTCCATGCATCTATCAACACGATTTAGGAAGAGTTGTTATTGTGATAAACCGCCCAAAGGTATCTCCAGTTTCAAGGGCATTGTGTCCACACTAACACATAAGATCAAGACAAAGAACAGAGTGGAGAAGAGAGAGAATTGGATTAATCTTTAAATGACTGACAGTTGAATTAATCAGTTACAAACCAGCACATGCATTGAAGCCCAGAGAAGAACCACTTAATAATTTTTAATTTCTCCTCCAAAGCAGATGTTCTCAAGAAAAGAAAAAAAGTGCAGAAATTTGTCAACAATGGGCAGTCTTTCAAATAGCCACTTGGGCAACTTGCCGTGATTCTAACAACTGGTTCTCCCAGACTGAACCGAGGCACCTTCAAGCCCAACTCTGAACCTCCTAACAGATTACTGTTATGTCTTCTTCTATTCTGGCCAGGATGGAGATACTCACTGCGTCCTCCTGCCAATGGCAAATTCCATTTTCTCTAGCAGAAAGAGCAAACAAATATTGTGGTAAGGTCACAGTCTTCTGACGTGGCAGCCTTGATGTGAGGCAGCTTGAGAGCCAGGAAGAGGAAAAAGTGAGGCAGGCAGGCACCTGCCCCGTATGTTGGCAGGGAGGGAATAGAAGTCATAGCAGAAAAGAGGGCATTAATCAAATTGTGGGAGAATAGTCTGGAAGCAGTACAGCAAGATTTTATGCGCCTTCTCCTGTCCTGGATTGCACTTGGTGGCTGGCTCAGAAACTGCTTGTCTAAACTCCATATTGAAAGAAACAGAAAGTAGCAAACTTTCCTTGGAGAACTGGGACTTCTTTTTTTCAGATTATTGAGCAATCCTTTTCTCCAGAATTGCCTGGGTAACTGTGGGATGGAACTCATACAGCCTAAGATTTACATCCTGAAAAGCACAATCAATCTGCGCTTAACTCCTTGAGAGCTTATGGCCCAAAGAAATTCATATCCCTGAGTTAAGAGCCAAAAGCAGCCAGTTTACATTAATGCACCAGATGATATGCTGCAGCAGCTGAGGAGCATAAAGAACATATATGATATTCATGCTATACTCAGCATTATTTAGAGCGGGGAAAGCAACCTCCTACAGAAGGGCAGGGCAGACAACTGTAACTACTTTGGCTGCCACACCTCAGTCTGCCTGCAGCTGGGAATCTGAGCCATCGCGTACCTCAGCTACGCTGGAGGCACTGGCAGTCCGTTTTCGCTTGAGCTCTGTGATACTTTGAGATCATGATTGATGGAAAATCTACAAGATCATTTGAATTTTAAACTGGGCTTGAATAGATGTCAATACCTGAAAGAAGGAAAAGGACTAAAAATTCTAGTATATGGGAGCCAAAGGATATGTTTGTTGCTAGGGTTAAACACAAATACGAAGGAAGGCTTTTGGTTGGACAAGTACTTGCATGGATCTTACAGTGGAACAGAAGGAGGCTGTCAGGAGATATATTAAGCCCTTGCCCAAACCCCAGGCTCTGCTTATACAGCAGAAGTGGGGCTTGTGGCATCACATTATCAATACTGGGAGCGCACCCCAAATGAGCCACCGGCTCAACTTCATGGGGAGTTAGCCTCACAGCATATCACAGAAGCCACCAACAGCGGCATTTTTATTTATTTTTCAGCTGTACCCCTACATTCTTTCCAGAGTCTTAAGAAAAGCAATTCCTTCTCAAAAGAGCTTACAAACCAACACTGAACAGAAAATTGCTCATCTCAGCAGCTCAATTTAAGACCCAAGAACGGGATTGGCAAGTTCACAGAACAGTACCGTAGATGTTTTTCAAACTTCCAGCAACGTCTACATTCATGTTACCTTGGACCGAACTGCTTCTATTGGATTACTTTTCTTCTGGGTTCTGGACCCTCCTGCTGTCTATTCCTCTGCATCAGCTCGTCTCATCTTTTGAGTGCCACCCTATTATATTTAATACAGTTTTTCCTTTGGAAGTAACTACCAGTGGTGGATAGGAGTCTGCTGTCTGTTGAACACCCAAGGTATGTGAAATATTAGGGGTGGCTTTTTTAAATATTTTGTTATGGCATTTTATAGACATATTTTAGTATGTATGTATGTATTTTGGTAAAAGTCACTTATACAGTAAATCTGTCATCCCTTCAATACCTACTGCTATTTCTTGGTCTGCTCTTGGCAGATTTGTCCTGTGTTTATAAAGGACTGTAGGGCCCTGATTGATCTTTCCTCCTCTAGAAATGTTACGGAATATCATATAAGCCCAAGGTGTCTACTCCGGAGAGGGTTACAGCAAGAACGTACCTACAGATTTCAATCCTCATATTTATTTAATAAATATACTTCTACTAAATGTATTCGTGCATTCAGAAAATGTGTCCCAAAGCTCTAAAGTAACTTAATTTTATGAAATAAAAGTCTTTTCTCTCCTCTTTCTCTGCTGGGTGCTACCACAATATCATCATGGACTTTTCCTCTCCTTTTTATTATCCCTTTAGTTTTCAAACAGAGCAGAGCACCTGTACACATTGTAACTGAAGATTAGAATAAAGAAAAATATATCCCTGCTAAAGCAAAGAACTTGTTTAGCAACTTACATAGTCATCTTGTAAAAACTCTTTCTGGACAGTATTTCTTTAAAAAAGGTCCATAAACTTAGCTTACACATATGAGACAACTTCAAAGAGAAGCAGCCCAACACCTTCATGTAAATCCATAACACACAGAATTTAGGTAAGGTTTTCCTGAAAAAAGAGTATTGTGTCTCTGGTCGTCAATGCGATTGCATGTATGAGTCAAACCAGAGATTTTTATCATTAATTCTCAACCCCCTCCCTATGATGAAATCTCTCAGTTGTTAGATTTGTGCTTTCACATAGAATAAATTATTTCCATGCAAGAAGTCTGGCCAATTGGATTTTGTCCAGTTGGAGTCTTGCTTGGATGTGCTTATGTGCGCAAAGCACCACCCCAATAACAAGAACACTTAGTTTTCACTTCTAAGAGCTGAGAAAACTTTTGGGGGAGGCTCTTTGCAATAGTAACTAATGCACCAGCAGTGCAGCTAGAGCAAAAGAATCTAATATGTCCATTTTATTATAGCTCTCAAGTGAAACATTCATATGGTGTGCCTGTTTTTCCAAATTATTTTCTTGCATGGAACCTTCATTCTATCCAAAATGATGCCCCAAAAAGAAATAAAAAATGACTCAAGACATGAAGAGAATTAAAGGGTCAGTGGCGAATCATGTGAGCAAGTCAACAGTGTCAAAGCAAGAAAAACATGTATTGCAAATGGGTCACACAGAGCCTGCAAAGAAGGTTTGATTGAACATCTTCTCTGAAGTAAATTTACCTTCAGAGATCCTTTGAACAACATCCAATATTTTAAAAGCCTTTAATCTTGGCATAGAGAAGAAAAGCATTTGGAAAGCCTGATGAGCAGCCATTTACAAGGAGTTTCCAATCATTTAAAAAAATGGTTCAAATGTTGTGAAATACATGCATTAGCTTATATGGTTAATAGAAGATACAAACAATTCTCTCAATTTTCCTCTTATGACAGCGTGTATGTTACTTTTACTTGAGTCCAGTGATGTTTTTCTTAGTTTAAAGTTGGTATTTAAAATGCCAAAGGATAAATAAGACATGTTTTGCAGGTGGAAAGGAAAATGCATTGTCAAGGGACAAACATAAGAGCGGGCAGCTACTCAGCAAACAGTCTGTCAAGGTCCTGGGCACACAGGTGATGTTTGGAGAACCAATTCTATGTTATCAGCTATGTTTAAGCAAAACCTGATCTTAGCATCACCTTGTTTTGCTAAAACATGATTCAGTTGTCTCACCAACTTTTTGTGCTGAGGTGAGTTAGTAGAACAGAATAGAAACATGAAGCAGCATTATTGCAGTGCTGCATTTCACATAACTCCCTTTTACACATCTCCCAGATGAGTATATCCCGTCCCCACTGCCCTTCATGTTAGAGAAGAATTAGTATGATTTTTCTCTTACCCATCAGCCATGCCCAGAAGAAGGTTTTCTCTTAGCAAATACACTGAGCAGTGAAAATGCAACCTGAAGCCCAGAAATCCTTCTGGTAGTCCAAGGCGTGAATCTGTCTCCCTCTTATACTCTGCTTGCCCGCTGAGTACTGTCACTCAGACTGACAGACAGCACAGGAAGGCAAGGGAGAAGCAGGAGGTGCCAAACCCCACATGAAGACGTGGAACGTAAGGACAGTACCATGTCTCACGCCTCTCTCAGTGCAGGTGCACTCAGACCAGGAAGTCAGAGCCACATCTACCAGGTTCCTGCTTCACCTTATCACCACAGACAATCAGTATTGCAGGCAACACAGAAGGTGACGGCAAAGAGACGCACGGCAGCCGCTGCCTTCTCCCACCCAGGTTTTCAGATACGAACCTGAGATCCTTGTATGAACTGCAGACACGAGTCACGGCGTTGCTTCTGGAGTTATGTTGGATTATTTGTTAACAGATTTTTAGATCCCTGCATGAATTTTGGGCCCAGAAATAAGCTCTTCAGGTCTGAAAGCCTTGACTGAGATAGACGGGCCATTTTAGTCTTGCTGTTCTATATACAGTTATTATTTGACAGTAGAAGGGAAGATGGTAATAAAACAGGGATCAAAAAAATTATAGGTGGGGAAGAAAAATAAAAAAAAGTGTTCTTCTCTATTTACAGCTGAAATTGCTACTTGCAACCTTGTGAATATTAGGAGGCATTATAACCAGGAAATGTTTTACAAAGGCAGCACTTTGCATGCACCACTGGAAACGAGTGGTGGCAGGTGCCGGTAAGTGCAGGTACCCACTCCAGTGCTGGTGTTAGAAAGCATGCAGTCATTATGTGGCTAAATTAACCTTTAGATGGTTTAAAGCTTGTTTTTGTTTGATTGATATTTTTAAATTTTTCTTCTTCATAGTAATTAATTCCTAAAAACCATAGCTTTAGGTTTAAACTGTATGTATGTATCTACAGAAGCCAAAATGGTTTGATATTAGGCTCCTATTTATAGAAATGGTTCTGCACCTCTGGTCCATGTACCTCTTCAAAGAATCATGTTGGAGCCATACAAAGCTGCAGGTAATGAGGATGCCTGCCACATGGAATTGCATAGGGGACAGGACATGCAGCTAGCTCACTTAAAAGTGAAGCTTCCTTCTGACACCGGTAGGGGAAATTAACGTATCTCAAAGTTGAATATTCTTAACAGAATTTTTTCTTTACCATTTTTTGTTACTATTTATTGCAGTTCTGGGTAAGCAAGATAAGTCACAAACATACAGTGTCTGCGTTTATCAGGAACTGAATGCAGGAAGTCTTTTCCTAGGCTTTTCATTTAAAATACAAAAGCCATTGGGCATATTCTGTCCATAACAAAGTTGCAACTCCTTTTTGCACATTAGCAGAAAGAGCCTAGATGCAAACCCAGGGAATTTCCATTTACAAGCAGCATCATCGCTGGAGTCAGCGGATTTAAGTTAATCTTTGATAAAATTACAGGTCAGATCAGCAGCATCATGAGCAATTTCATAACTAAACATGTACTTAAATCTGTTGTAAAACTTCTGTCCTATGATTTAGCTGTTGAGCTCAGAAAAACATAAGGATCCCAAAGAGTGTGAAAGGTAGTGTTTGCCAACAGAAACGAAGCGCTGATCAAAGGCAAATGAGATCAGCGCAGAATCTGGGTCGTTTCCAAGTCTAACGCAGGCAGTAAGAAAACCTGAGCATCCAGAGAGCGGCCTTGCTAACACCGTGGATTGGCTTTCTCTGCTGAAGAGATCAGGCAATGCTTTGTCAAACCCATTGTACAGGGCAGCATACGTTTGTTCTGCAGGAGCTGAGGTCAGGCTTCCCCTGCTCTCCATTCTGGCACAAGCGAACGGGGAGAGTATTTGGCGCTGTTTCGCTCACATGTGAACAGCATTTCCAAAGGAATGGGGCAACAGGCTTGCGGAAGACGCTCTGCCTAACAAAACTGCCACCTCAAGCATCAGATGCTGACCTTTGCTAAAGTCAAGGATCAAGGAGACACTGTGAATAAGGCCTGTTTCTAGAGCATGCAGGCACCTCTCTGCATTTCTGGATTAACTATTTCACTTTTTAACTGTGGTGGCCAATGGACAAGTGGTTTGTCACCTCTAGTCAGGTGCCTAAACTTCTCTGAAGAGGAAAAGGGCTCATTCGGAGTTAAATTAAACCTCTTGGTGGATCTAGAGGGGATGAGTGAGAACACTGAGCTTTACAAACCTCCAGACCAAAGCGGCCAGTGCTCACACATGCACGAAGGACACATTTGTACTGGACAGGCTCACTCAGGGAAACTGAGTAAAAAGCTGTCAGCTAGAACACTGTGCAGATTTACAGCAGGCTCAGTCCTTTCCTTGGAGAAGCCAGAGCAGGCCTTTGGGTTACCTTTTGTGTGTGGGTATAGGGAAGATGAAAGTTTCTGAGAAACTGAGTTTGCTGGACATTTCCATGGGAGCTTTGGCTATTGCCGCCAAGTCTCTACAAGCTGACCAGCACTGAAAAGCAGTGACCTAGCCAGGCCAGAGCTCACTGACAGCAGGGAGCAGGGACTATGATATCTCTGCTCTTCCCTAAGCATTCATTCTCAAGATGGAGCCTCACCTGACAGATTGTCTCCCACCAAGCTCCACGGTCCCTGTGCCCAGCCTGTCTCTTAGTTATCTCCCCAGTTTCCTAAGCATCAGTGTCTCAATCCTGAAGTCCTTCTCTCTAGCCAATGGTGTTATAAAATAAACCCTCCACTTATTCGGGAGTTTCTGGTGCAGCAGCTATCCTCAAAGAGAAAAGTAAGAGGATTATGCAGCCAGGCATGTTTTTGTCATGGAAATGCCAAGAATAAATAATTTCATTCCTGCAGCTTACTGTCTTTACCTAGACCATGCAGTGACGTGGCCTGCTTACCTTTAGTTTGGTCTGTTAACCTGCCTTTATTTACCAGTGCTAATTCCTGGTTTAATAGGTAAACCATGGCTGACTTATGAATGTTCTCACGGCTGATTAGCTGCTTGCACAGACAGCAAACACAGAGGCTGGGAGAAATCACATGCTTGGGGATAAGGGTGGCTTAGTACCCCTGAGTGAGCTGAGGGGCTCAGGGAGGAAAGATTTTTTTAATTGTTTTTTTAAATCTTAATATTACACACCTTTCCTTGATTTTGTAAAGAGAAACTGTGTCTAGGAATCATTGAGGCCTGTTTACTGCAAGTTAGGACATATTAATTAAAGAGCTTTGGAATGTCTGATGTTCAGCACAGAGACAAGATGCATTTGCTTATTAGTCATTAATTTGCACGCATTGATGTAAACCAAAATTTCAGGCAGTCTGGCTGAAACATCCTCCCTCATTCCACAGCTCAGTTCTTGTGCTTTTCAGATAAGCATTGCCATTAATGAATCTGGCTGTTGGCCATCACCGGCCTGGATGAGACGGATTCCCAGAAGGATTCAGAAGTGCCAGCGCTGGGCACATCCAGGCACATGGGCACTTTTCTCCTTACTCTGGGTTGCATGCAGGTGTTGGCTCTGAAGCAGTACAAGCAGGGGAAGTTAAGGCTTGAGAAGTTTATTTTATATAATAATGAATCGTGGTGTTGACAAACGTAAGTTACCCTCTTCTTATCTTGAAAAGATAGTACAGCTTCGATTATAATTTTATTATCCTTGCTTTCCCCCATCATTATTTATGCGGTTAAGAAAGGGCAAAAGGGCGGTACGGTAAGACAGTGAAGAAAGTGGTGGCACTCACGAAGTGGTGGCACTACTAAAAACCACGCTTGTGTCTGTTCTGCGTGGGCGTGGAGCGGCGCAGCAGGTAAACACGCCACGCAGAGCGATGAAACCCATGACTGCAGGGTTTTGTTTCTTGTGCCATTTCCACGCCTCCCGCTGCGATTTGTGCAGGCACTGGGAGGTGCCGTCCTGCCAGCCCGCCTCCGGGCAGCCGCGACTCGCGGCCATTTCGAGCAGCGCCGCTTCAGGGCCGCGGTATCAGGGCCCGCGGTTCCCCACAGCCACCGGCCAGGGGCGCACTAGCCGAAGCAACGGGGGCAGCGCCTCTCCCATCCCGCTCCCCTCCTCCCCCCAACTCCGCAGTGGGAAGCGGGCCCCGCCGGGCAAGGGGCCCAGCGCCCAGCCCCTGACCTCCGCCCCGGCCCCGGCTGCAGTGGCCGCTGCCCCGGGCGCCTCAGCGGGGATCGGCCGCCCCCTGGCGACCGCTCCGCACCCCGCGGCCTCGGAGGGCGCCGCCTGGGTGTGACGGGTCGCGTGCCCGCGCGCGGAGGAGGTAACCGACTGGCGGCCGCCAGGGAGCGGTAGCGGTTTGGCGCTGATTGGCGGGGCGCGGTGTGACGTCGTGGGGCTGGGCTGGGCGGGGCAGGGGGGTGGTGCATTCGCTTCTGGCAGGGGCAGCGATGGGGGCGCAGCTCAGCACGGTGAGTGTGTCCGACCCCCGGGTGGCGGAGGGTGGCCGGGCCTCGGGGCGGGGGGATAGTAGGCGGGAAGCAGGCCCCACGCCTCCCAGCATCGGGCGGTTGGGGTCCCGGCTGCCGTGGCACTGCTTTCTGCCTCTCCCCCATTCCTCCTGCCAAGGCCCTGAGCGAGCTGAGGCCCTGAGGCCTGGCCGCGGGTGACGGGTGAGGCGCGGCCGCTGCTGCCTGTCCCAGAGGTCCCGGGGCGGGCCGTCTCTGGATGCCTGAGCAGAGCTGGGGCCGTTGGGCGGTGTCGCGAGGTGCCCGAGGCTGCCTCCCCTGCCGTGTACCCATCATCCGGGAGGGAAAACAGGTGCCTGTGTTGGGAGCTGCGTATGTCCCCCACATCGATGCGGTGGCTCAGGGATCTTCTCGTGGCTGATCCAGGCTGGGACGTGTGTGCCAGTGTGGACACCCATGGTTCTTGTGCGTGGGTAATGATGCCTGTATTAGCTGCTGTGGTGTGTGTGTTTTTCTTTTTATTCTCTCGGTTCCCTGAATATTTTTTTCAATGTCCATGCTGACAGCTTTAAAGCCACCAGTCTGGCAGCTGCTGTTGCAGTGGAGAGCTCTTTTGGGATCATGTCTGCCGAGCGGTGGGTTTGCAGTGCTATTATCTGTAGCATGCATCGTTACCCTCTTTCCGGCAGCTGCCTGACACATCGTTTCTTTCTTCTGGTGCACCTACTCAACCATTTCTGGCTCAGTTTGTGAAACGAGCAGGACGGAGGTGGATGCAACATAAGCTATTTTGGGTACAGCTGCTTATTAGGTTACTTAAAGAGAAGAGGATGAGGCAGATGCTAAAGCTGCAGAAGTAAAGAAATGCCTGTCTCTTGATCCTCTCATTATCTTCAAAACCAGATGAAAACAGTCTTTAACTAAGATCACTTAAAAATAAGGTTTGAATGAGGAAGTGGGGGATGGGATTGGAACTGTGGGCACAAGGTTTTTCTTGCCAAAGAAGCATTTGATTTGTGTGTTTGTAGGGCAGTTGGTTTGGTGATGGAGCGTCCTGCTGTAAGGTTGCCTGTTGAACTGTGTTTTGCTCAACACATCCTAGTGGAAAGAGATGGTGATCTCCATGCCATGGCTTCCCCCTTGGGCTTTTTTTTTTTATCCCACAGAGATCTGTTTCCATTAATAAAAATTCCTGCACAGTTACTTATTTTGTGATCTCTGTTAGCAAAGATTTGTTTGCCTGGAAACTATGAGTCACCAGGTCTTCATTTAGTGATTCCTGGCTTTATGGTCAGCCAGTTGCTCCCTCTGTTGCTGTAGATCTGATGCAGCTTCTATGGTTGCACTGGAGTTATCTACATGAGTATCTTGATATACCCTGTGGTAAGAGTATATAGATCACTTTTAACCCTGAGAATGTATTTCTTAGCAAGGATAACTTTTTTGTAATCATTCAGCCTTCAGTTCTTTTTTTTCTGCCTACCAGCTGATACCTTCTGAGTCAGGAGCTAAAAAAGCTATCTGAATTAGTGGGTGTGCTCGCTCTTTCCAGGCTAAATCCCATGAGGCTTTTGCACTAATTGACCATAAGTAACAAATTGCCTTCCAAGAGGCTAACACTGTGTTAAAAGTATTTGTCAAAATTAAACTGCATTCTGTTCCAATGGACTCTGATGTGGTGCGTTGCTTCAAAAAGTGATGATTATGCACATTTGGGGAAAGAGTGTGTTAATCTGACTTCTTGAACAGCTGTGGTAGTTTTCACTTGACATGTGATGACCCAAAAATGATTTGCAAAGATGGGAGAAAACATTTATCTCTCCACACGGGTGGAGAAGCTGACTCGCAGAGATGATATTTTGAGCTCCGCTCTCCTCCTGCATTCCTGATCATCTGTTACTGACATACATTAGTGTTGCAGTTGAGACTGAGCCTAAGGTTTTGAATTCCCATTTTCAACAGCAGCTTTGCTAGACCAGAACTGTACTTTTTTTGGTCCATTTTAGATAGCCACATCTGTAAATGAAACTAGTTTATTTTCACATATTAATGTCTTATTTGAAACAGCTGCTGCAGATTCAGCTTGCTGTCTCCACCAGTTCTCATTCACCTGTTGCAGTTCTCGTTAGGGAGTTTATTTGCTGCTCTGTCACTTTCTTAAACAACTCTCCTCCCTCCCCCCTTTTTTTGTGACTCAGTAACAAAAGTTCTCGGAGCTGCAGTAATCTGGTGGATCTGTGGGAATTAAGGAATGACATTCCTGTAAACTGCAGCTTCTTCAGAAACAATCTGTGTGGAGCTATTTCAGTATTTTCAAATACAAGTGAAAAATGCAGTGTTTGTTTATGGCATGGTGTGCCTTCAAGCTGTACCCAGCATTGATAGATTCTAAACCTGTACAGCAGCATCTTAAGAAGAGAGTTTGTGCTGTCCCTTCTTTTTAATTTTACACTTGTCACAGTTTTAGTAATAATAATGTAGGACTTTTTTTATAGTCTCCTGAGAACTGTCACACTCATGGAAATACGATTATAAAATCCTGGTCAGGTCCCTTTAAAATAAAATGAAAGCTAGCTAGGCAGGAGTTTGACCTCTTCCAAAAATTAGTAAGTGCATTGCAGGCAATCTGAGTACTACTTTTTTTTTTATCTCTATGGTCATGCTTTTCCCTTTTCCTCTGTTAAAGCATTGAATAACAAATTCCAGAGTTGGAGAGGATTTTTATAAGTACTTGTTCAGTTTATTCTCCTGTCCTAAGTTAGGACCAAGCCTACCTACACAGGTGATTTTGTAGGCTGTTGTAGTGCTTATCTAACCTCACAAGAACAGGACTGTCCCTGGGAATAGGCACTAGAAATGAAGGCATGGTCCTGGCAGGCTCTGTGCTTGTAGCCTGCAGGTGACCCATCTTCAACCCTGTAGACCCACCAAGTGCCTGAGGCGTCTGGCACTGGGCTGGGGAGGTGACATCTTCCTCCCATCTTGTCTGCACAGCTGTAGTTGCAGCAGCATGGTCTCTTCTGTGCTTTCCTGGGCTGGTGTGGCCACTCAGTCTCTCCTGGCTAGGCAGCCCGTGCGTGGTGTCGGGGATGGAGAGGGTGGTGTGGGGCCATAACCTGCTCCCACCTTGTGGGGTTTCAGCCTGGGGGTGAAGCTCATCCCTGTAGCAGGCTACATGACCACATCTCTGTCTGCCTCCAAGTGCTGTGATATAAAAGGCCCAAAGCAGTGGTGTGCATTAGGTGATGTGGTTGAGGATCCTGTCTGCGCATGTGTGCACCAAGGGGTGCAGATTCACAACGGTGGGTGGGGAACCTGAGTGATACCCTGACCCGGCTACTCCTAGGCCTGTCATAAGAGAGCAGCCTACTCATGAAGGCTTATCTCCACACACATGTACAACAAAGGGGCACAGAGACACTGGCAGATGGGGGAGCCTCAGTAACTCACTCAGAGAAATGAGCCCCAGCCCTTCCCAGAGCTTTCTGGGCGAGCCATTGCCCTGTGGGCCAGGGCTGATGCCTGTCTGAACGTGTCAGTGGGAAGCTGGCTCCCCTTGCAGGCTTGGGATGCAGGGGAACAGCATTTGGGGATTGTGGGACATTTAGGGGAGGAACCAAAGGCAGGGATTGAGGACGTTTGGGGAGGAACAAATGTGTGGAAAATAGAGGGATAAAAAGGGCTGACCCTGTGTAAACAGGTCTGATCTCTACCCTTGTCTGGCTGCGTCCTGCAACCAGTCAGCACAGTCTGTCCTGTGTCCTCATTAAATGCCGTAGCTGCTTTACCGGGGAAGGGATGCTGTTCTGCATGCACTTGTCTATGTGGAGGTGTAGGCGCTAGTGCCTGGAGCCAGACCGTGGGTCGGAGGGCTTGTGTGTCTGTGGTGCCAGCACCCAGTGTGAGTGTGCGATGGTTAGCAAAGATCAAGGTGGACTAGCTGGCAAGTAGGTGAGGTGCCCTGGGGGCCAGGTGTGTGTGCATCTCTGAGGGTGAGGCCACCAAAGGTACTGGCTGCTGGAGGGGCCAGGGTCCAGGCCAGCTGCCAGAGAGAGAGTGGATTCTGTGGTTGAGCGTGAGACCCACAATTACTCAGGGCCCCACAACGTATGTGATGGTGTGTGAAGGGTTCTGTGCAACAGCGGCTCATACGTCCACATGTCAGCAGCTGGGGAGACTGCAGTCCGGGGACAGTGGCTGCAAAGACTAAGCCAGCTGCTGGTGGATCCACCTTATACACGTGTGTGTATATGTTATTTCCCACTAATGGACCTTCATCCTGATCGATCAGGGAGGGGAACAGGATGAGGCCATCAGTGCTGTTTGTGTGAGCGTCTGTCTGTGTTGATCAGTGTGGCCAGCCACGTGTGTATTTGGGCATGTGTTGTGTACGCGTGTCTGTGTGCGTGCCTGCTGGACATACATGCGCAGCCTTGCTAATGGCTGGACCTGGGGACATGGAGCTGTGGCATCCTTCCTTCTGTTGAGCTGCTGGGTTTGGCAACCCTCTGCCAGTGTGCCAAGTGCCTCAACGTAGGAGTAACACCAGGTATTCATAAAGCAAATCTGTGTGTTACATTGGCTGGTGTTTTTTAATAAAAATTGTCATGTCATGCTACCATATTCCTTCTCACCAAAATAACTTTCTCTTGTTATGTACACGTCTCTAACACTCTTTCTGTATTGCTGCAGTTGAGTCGGGTTGTGACATACCCAATATGGCTAATCTACACCACCATCCTGAGGCTTTTCAAGAATCCCCGTCCTGCAATTACTCTGAAGGATCCTGAAGTGAAGTATGCATTAAGGCTGGTTGATAAGGAGGTAAGTGCATTTACAGTGCTGAGCGTGACATCTCCATGGATACTGTGAAATGCTTGTAGCTTCTTAAATCTTGGGTACTGTTGCAGCAGTGCAAATATTTGTATTTTAAGGAAAGGACTTATTTATAAATGTGCCTTGCCTAGTATAACTGAGTTCTGCAGTTTTGCAGGCAGGTTGTTTCCAAGCAAGTTAGAGTGGAGAACGCTGCTTTGGAAATGACCAAACTCGTAGTTTCTGTCACGTGTGTCTCATGTCATGGAGTACATCAGAAGAAAATTCCTAAACTCTGCACTACTAGACTAGCTATGAGATGGAAGTCATGCTGTCAGGCAGAGCAGGCAGTTTTTTCATGGTCAGTAGCATTCAGCGTAGTAGTTGTCAGGACTGTGTTGATAGTGATTCCTTTTACTAGATTTATGTACTCTAATCTGTTACAGGAAGAAGGGTGTTTAAATGATGTAGTCCTGACAGCACCTGAGCTGTCTCAGGTTCTCTTTCTCTCTGTTAAAAGTAGAAGCCATTCTGTACCTCCCAGGCTGCTCAACCGGATTTTCAGAGGAAAGTCGTGACCCTTTTGGGGTGGATCTTGCTATCAGAATTTGGTAACTCAACTTGTGGGAAGGTGACTAAAGCCACAAAAGGTGAAAAGTCCAGATTTCCCTTGGATAAACTCACCATCAAAAGCATGAGATAGAAATCTTGGATTTTCAGGTGTGAAGTCACACCTGAAGATATTTTTAGTGTTGACTTTTTAAGTCAATGAGCTAAGCAGAAGGTTATCAGACGAGTTTTGATGAAAAGGACTTTGGACTGGAACAGAGCTTTGTTTGAGGTATAGAGAGTGCGCTGACAGCTTGGCTTTCATTTGTTCTGTCTGTCAAAGAAAACGATTACTGTCATTCTGAATCCTGGTTTCATGGGAACTGAAAGCTTCCCCGTGGCTTGGGCTGGGTGGCATTACTGAATTTATTTCCCATGTGTACTTACTGAATTTGTTTTCCATGTGTACTGCAACAATGCTATTATTATATACTCCCCACTTTCTCATGAGGTCTGTAGTACATGGTTGCAGGTACAGTCTGCCTGACCTGCAGGAGGGGAGGGAAGCTTGAGGCACTGCACATGCTTCTGAGAATCAATATACTTGCAGGTTTGTGCTGTAGCAGTTTGTTGTTATTTTTGTATGCTTTTTTTTAATCTTGGGAGGGAGGACCAGTCCTTATATAACCAGGTCAAATGCTGCTGCATGTGGTACCTTGATCAACTGAGAATGTTTGACTGATGAATGTTTTTAATTTTTTGCCTAAATGGGAAACGTGCCCTGGGAACAGAAGTTAATTTTGAAAAATAATAACTTGGTACAATAAGTGCTAGTAGTTTCTAACATCCTGCCAAAAATCTGGTGCGAACACTCTGATTTTTGGTACTAAACTTCTCAACATTGCCATATACACCTGTCTGGGAAAGATGAAATTAGTCAGAGTGTTTCTGACATGCTTCAGTTTGTATTTTACAAGCTATTAAATTTGAAGTAGATGAGAACTTCAATCTGAAACCACCTGTCATTACACAAAACCATTTTAACTTGGGAAGAGAATCGTGGTGCTCAGTGTGGTTATGGAGCCTACATCTGTGTGGTTGGCTAGAGTTTACCTTCCATTGCAAGAGGAATTTCAGTAAGCTGCTTTTACCTTGTAGTGTTGCTCCTTTTGCTTGCCCAGCCTAGCTGAAGACCGTCATGTTTTTAAAGTTTCAACTGTTCCCATGTTGGTATTTATCATTCCCTTTTTGTGACTATGAAGCTATTGGTACCTTCAGCAGAGCACCAAAATGATTTATGTTTGAAACAAAAAATGAACAAATGAACTCCCTGTTTTGGGGGGTTGTAATTTTTAACCTGACGTATTTTGATGATATAGTTGAGAGTATGGCCTTGCAGAAACTTTTCTTGGTGTACTATGGCCCAAGCAAAGGAACAAGAAGCTTGACCAGGAAAGGAAGTGGCAGGAACTGCTTAGACCAATTTCCAGCTAAAGAAAACGAACTGGTGATTGCAATGGAAAACTGAGTTGCATGTACTGGGCTTCGTACTGCAATACACATATGTGAAATTTCAGAAGGATTCCACAGTTATGTAGAAACAGTTTTTAGGTGTTTGAAAAGCACTGGTCTAGAGAATGCCTAGTTTGACATATATGTATCTTTTAATGCAGCTTAGATCTTTGTGCATGAAAGCTGGAAATCAAATATACTATTTTGTTGAGCTGTTGCAACCAGAAGCCTTTCTTCCTCTGCCCACTGTCTGCCTTTTCCCCACCAGCTGAAACGTTAATATCTGCCCAAATTGAGTATGCCATAGCTCCCATCTGTTGAACAGAGAAAGAGGGGTCACAAGGCTGCTTCCTCCTGTTTAGCATAGGAAAAAACTGTCATAATATAGTTAGATGTGCTAATTTAGTTTTAAAAGCCCACAACCTCAGGGGTTTTTTGTAATGGTAAGAATAATTCAATTGTTGCCTTTCAGTGGCTTCAGCAAAGCACGAGTCTGCAAAAACTGTTCTTCAGCTTTGCATTTGCCGTTGTGGATGTGGAAAACTCAGCAACCTGAAAGAGAAATGTGTGCTGGTAGCTGGAGGCCAAGAGTTTCCAGGTGCTTAGGGCAATGACAAATGATGTCATTGGGGAATGCAGTGGAGATGACCCCATGCTGGAAATGCCTTCTGCATCCTGTTTCAAGGCTGTCTTTAATCTTGACTAATGATTTGCTGAATGGCATGCTCAGTGTCTTGGCCACGTAACAGAGACAAGGCATAGGCATGCTGATCTAGGTACTAGGAATTTCTTGAGCCTTTTAGTGTTTCTCACAGTTGTTTTCTGTGATGCACCAAAATACTTGTGATACCTTTGGCTAAGCTATCTTGACTTTAATTGATGAGTGATTAACTGGGAACTTTGTTCTTTCTGCATGCTATTAAAGACGGCATCTCAAAATAAAGGATTATTGACAGAATCCAGCTTTGAAGTATTGAAGCTGGTCCTGAAATTTTCATACAGAAACAGAAGCAGTCAGTGCGGGAGCAGCAGTGTTAAGTTCGCATCAGCTGTCTTGTTAGTGGGATTTTCAATGGAAGTTACTGTTCCTGAATAGACATAAGTACAGAGAAGCCCTCTTTAGTCTGCCACTCAGTTTCCTTCTTTCTTCAGCATTTACCTTAAAATGATTTATTGTGAAGAAAATTTCATCAGCACGAGCAGAACTCGTAAGTGAAGACTAGATGAACTGTGATGAGAAAGAAATCTGTCTCCATTGGTTACTTTAAAAACAAAAAAATAAAGGATTACAATATTTTATAGGATGTTTATGAAATTTTCTCTAGAAGGGATATTATGTCCCATAGGGCTTTAAAAAAAGAAAATAATTGGAGGAGGCATTAGACTGTGTGCTGTTTCTTTTTGTCTTTTTTTGCTGTCTTTTTCAATCCCATGAATGTGACCTGATTTTTAAGAGATGGAACTTTAGTATAAGAAATAACATTTTATTTACTTATTAACAAAATTTTATTCAAGGTATGACTTTCCTAGTCAAAGATTAGAATAAGTATCCCAGCTGGACTGCATAAATTGTCATAACATTATCATAAAGGTCTTATCTAAATAGAGTGCTCTTTTCAATTTTAAGTAAGAATTAATGCAATTTTTATGGGGAAAATATTTTTAAGGCTCTTAGCATAGCAAAGGGGACCAGGCTGCTGCTTCATAATCTTCTTGACCTCCACTAGTGTCTTCTGAAATCATCTTCTACATTGAAATGATTAATTCACCTGATTTTGAGACATCAAAATCAAATTCATTTTGGCCTTGAACTCCTTATTTAAACTTCAAATGAGAATTGAAGAACTGATTAATTTTTATCTTGTGGCCTTTTCGCAGAAGGCAATGTAAATGTTCATACTATTTAGAAAGTTATCATTTAGTCTTAATCTGCATATAAGTATCTTATTAAGTTTTGGTATTCACATTTAGAAATCAATCAAAACAGTATTTGCATTTGTCTTTCTGCATTTGTCTGTATTACTTCTAAAATATTTTGAGATAAAGTTAAGTTTTCAGGGAGTTTAAATGAAAAATTGACCTCTACAGGATTACCATGTTCAGAGGCATTGTATTATGCATAATGCAAGAGGTACTTGCATTATGCAAAAATTTCAGTTATGGTTCTGCTCTCCTCCAAATATTTAATCCTGCAGGAAGCCAGACTAGTGTATTAATTTTACAAAGGAAATTACAATTATTAAATCCCAACAACATAGCTGATTGTTCTTTCTGTTTTTGTCTTTCAGGAAGTTAGTCATGACACAAGAAGATTTCGTTTTGCTCTCCCTTCCATAGATCATGTTCTGGGTCTCCCTGTAGGTACGTTCTGTCTTTCCTTACTGAGAATCCAAGCATTGTTAATTATACCGTAAGAGATTTTGTGGGGATTTTTTCCTTACATTTTAAACTGTTGAATTTCAAACACTGTCCACGTGGCTTGAGCTGGTATTTAGAGCTTTGCAAGATTATCCTCATGTTGTGAGTCATCTGCAGGGTCTGAAATCTTGTGTACTTACAAAGAATGTACATCCAGCTTGTTCCTGTGAAGACAGTAGAAACAAACGTTGGTCTTTACTTGTATTTTTCCAGTCTTGATTTTCCGTTGTGTGTTATTCTCGTGGCGCTTGATCTCTTTGGTCCCTTTCCATCCCCCGAGGCAGCGCTTACAGCTACTTCTCCTCTAACACATGGGGTTTACAGGATGATCTCCTCGCTTCTGAATTTGCAGCCAGTCTCCTGGAACTTCTTAATCAGCATGGGGTTGATGTTTCCTTAGGCCTTGCCATGTGGCGTGTTGCCTTCTGTAATAGCTTAGTGCTATTGTTTCCTACTGCTTATATAAAGAACATTTAATTGTGACTTATGTTTAATGGGGATTTCTGCTTTAACAACCTGTTGCAATGATCTGTGGATCAGAGGTGCTTCGTGGTAGTCCTCAGCACCTTTCCAGCATTACAGTCCATTGTGTTTAGGTTCCCTCTTGTTTGGGATGTATTATTCTCATGGTCCTGATAAGTAGCTATGAGGGCAAAGCTAGTTTCCCTCTGTTGCCCATAATGACCATTGAGGAGTGAGCTGTCTCTCCCCTGTAATTGTTCTTGTCCTACATGCTAACAGAAAGGAAGCCATCTGGGGTGAATTTGGCCTACTGGATGCCACAACTTTCTCCAGTGTTTTAGCAAGATCAGGGCAAATTAGCAAATTGTTCCAGCACAGCCTGAGAAGGTGCCTGCCTGGCCCTGCACAGTCCCAGGAGCAGCACAGTTGTGCTCCCAAAGGTGCTCTGCACGGGCAAATCTGTGGGTAACTGAGGGAGTTGTTTACTGGGTGACGCTTGGGAAGCTAAGAGAGCTGAAAGCTGGTGAAGGTGGTAAAAGCAACTGGGAGCAGCTGGCTTGGCAGCCGTGGGACAGATACTGGCGTGCACTCTGCGTGTTTAGTCCAGCACCAGCATTTCGCTTTTCCCACCAGTTGGAGTGTTACAGGAAAAATTGTGATTCACGCTGAGGGAGAGTGGGATTGTGTATGGCCCCATGTAGAGGCTACCAGCAGCTGCTGTCCTGTCAGGGTGGGATAAAGCTCTAACAAGTAAGAGCATAAGGCATGTTTTCTCTTTGGGAGGAGCACCTTTTTTGGATTTGTACCAATTCTTGTGAGGCATGCCCCAACAGCAGTCCCATCTTTCCGGGTTCATAGTCCACAGTGGGCACCATGGGTCTGTTCCTGGAGGAGGGGGTGGTGAGGCCACCCTTTGTCTGGAGGAGGAATGGGAGGCTGCTGCTGTAGCTCCCTTCAGGTCTTCCCTAGCAGGAAACATGCATGCTACCAGATGTGGATAGGCTTTGCTGAGAGGGTCATTTGAGTCACCCTTGTATCTGTGCAGCTTCAAGTCACTTATGGTTGCTCGGTACCCAGGTCACCAGGTAGCACATCTTCATTCATCCACTGGTTTGCCTCACTGGCCCTCTGGCTTGACGAACCAGCTCCCAGTAAAATCCCCTCCTTGTGTTTGCGTAACAGCCAGAGAATCTGCGCTGTCTTTGGAGAGCTGCATTCATCTTAAGAGACAGTAGGTTCTGTTGACCTAGTGGTGGTAAAATAATGAAAACCAAATAACCCCTAGGTATTATTCACTTGGGTTTCTTCACGATGTTGGAATTTCATAGGAAAACCTTTCAAAGGAGTTAATTTTAGGGTTTTTTTCATCAAAAACATAGACATTGAGAACTGAAACTATTGTGGAGAGTTCAGCAAATGTGTGACACTGAAACATGATTGCTACATTCAAATGTTAAGCTGGAGGAATAGCTGGCTTAGAAAGTTGCTTTATATCTAGGCAGCCTTATCAACTGCAGCTAGAAGACCTCCTGGTAGACGAGTGATCTGTGGTCAAAGTAAGAACAGTTATAACTAAAGTATAACAGTTTATAACTAACACGTTAATAAAGAAGTGTGAACAGCACTTGACAGTTTTCTCCTCCTTTTTCCTTTTTGCTTGTCTGTTCAGGAGAGACATAGCACATCTTTGCAAGACATGCAGTCAGGGCTTTGGTAAATGTAAATGCATGAAGCTATCAGAACAGACACGATTGACACATACGGTTAGCAGCGGAGTTGTCAGCCCTTCCAGGTAGAATCTGTGCATGGTTAACAACTCTGGCAAGGTGTTACACTGTCAGGAAAATGAGAGAGGAAAAAGTGGTGCCCCAAAACAAGGTAGTTAGGAGAACTTTGAGACTCTGTTTGCAGTCCATGCCAACTCACTACATCCACTGAAAGAAAAATCTTTTGAAAGCAAACTGCATTTTTTCTTCCCTGTGTACAGGACAGCATATCTACCTGTCTGCACGAATTGATGGAGCTCTGGTTGTTAGACCTTACACTCCAGTTTCCAGTGATGATGACAAGGGCTTTGTGGATCTTGTTGTCAAGGTGAGAACATCACGCTCTTTTACCAGGCTGGGCAGCCTCTGAGCCCACCTTTACACTTGCAGTGCTCTCTGAAGTCTGATGTGCTGGCTTCTGTTCAGGTATGTGCCACTGCAGACTTCCACTATTGTAACAAGTGACCCACAGTTACCTACAATCCATATGGCATTTTGCAAGCGCTTCTTTACTCAGTGTGTCTCATGAGATGCTGCATCATTTTCTGTATTTGCATACTGCAATTTTTCAAAATCTGTGTAGACCCGTAGATGTTCACACCCTTTTTTTAATCCTTCTGAAATAAGGAATTAACCTTACCTGAACTATCAGCTTCTTCTGAAGCTAATTTAATATGGTCATTATGATCATTAAGAGCAGTGATCATTATCATTACTGATCCAGACAGTCTGAATGACTGATTTAATTGGCAAGAACATGATTTTGAATCTTGTGATAATGTACTTTCATTTTGTCTCTTGGTAGCTAGACTAAGCAAATATATTTAAAGCTGACAGGAATTTAAAACCTGAATATCTGCACTGGATTTCCTTACAGAATTTTACTCTTAAGTTTTTTTCTTCTATACAACTAATAACATTTTATTCATTTATTGTGAAACTAGATGTGAATGACTTATGACTTATCTTCATGAGCGTGGCATTGCACACTGAAGACATGACAAGGGAAAAGCATAAATCTTTGACTCAGATATAAATGCTTCACAAGACTCCTTCTTCCCAGTGTGTCTCTCCATGCACGCAAATGATGCTGTTCTTGTAAAAGTGTAGCTAGTCTCAGCTTGAATTCTTTCACACCTGTGTAATTTAAACCCAAAAAACACAGCACAATTCCAGCAATATAACTACACCCACTGATACCAGTTGGTGAACAGTTGAATATTCAGTCAGTTGGTATCCACTTTTTTTGTTACTCTAACTTTGAGGTGCCAACAGTTGGCATCCTAAGAAGAAGGTTTGGGTATGTATCGCTTTGCAATTGAGCTGTCAGGGATCTTTCTCAGAAGTTTTTCTGTTTGAAATCACAGAGGCTTTTTTTTCCCTTTTGAACTTGGGTGTAAATCATGTTGATTATTTAGAGATATTTTTTATGTTACAGAAATACAACAGAGAAATTGCCAGTCTGTTCAGTCTGATCAAAATTGGGGCAAGAATGGCATTTTAATCTTTTTCAGAAAACTTGGTGCTTCTCTTTTATTGTCAGTCAAATCTGCATTCCTAGTATTTCTTTATGTAGTAATTGTGTTCTTTGCATAAAGAATATGGGTACCTAAATATTTGAAGGACAAGTGCTCATCTTAGAGTTGCTAGATTAATTGCTTCGTTGTTGTTTTTAACAGGTCTACTTAAGAGGTGTCCATCCGAAGTTTCCTGATGGAGGGAAGATGTCTCAATACTTAGACAGCCTGAAAATAGGGGATACTATTGACTTCAGAGGACCAAGTGGCCTTCTTGTCTACAAGGGAAAAGGCAAGGCTGACTCAGAAGATATAATTTATCCAGAGCAAACGATACAGAACAAACATTATGAAGTAGTAGTAATATTGGTCACAGTTTTTTTCCAGCCGGGTTCAAATCTTCTAATCATAGAATAGTTTGGGTTGGAAGGGACCTTTAGCCATGTAGTCCAACCCCCCTGCAATGAGCAGGGACATCTTTGACTAGATCAGGTTGCCCAGTCCAACCTGACCTTGGATGTTTTCAGGGATGGGGCATCTACCACCTGCCTGGGCAACCTGTTCCCGTGTTTCACCACCCTCATTCTAACAAAATTTCTTCCTTATATCTAGTCTAAATGTACCCTCTTTTAGTTTAAAACCATTACCCCTTGTCCTGTCGCAACAGGCCCTGATAACAATCTGTCCCCATCTTTCTTATAAGTTCCCTTTAAGTACTGGAAGGCCACAATAAGGTCTCCCCAGAGCCGTCTCTTCTCGAGGCTGAACTACCCCAACTCTCTCAGCCTGTCTTCGTAGGAGAAGTGCTCCAGCCTCTGATAATTTTTGTGGCCCTCTTCTGGACCCGCTCCAGCACGTCCATGTTTTTCCTGTACTGAGGACTCCATAGCTGGATGCAGAGCAGGTGGGGTCTCACCAGAGCAGAGGGACAGAATCTCTGTGGCTACATTTTGATTGCACATACTGCATGAACTGAACCTTAGCTATCACCTCTATTTATTATTTGGGCTGATACTCTCAATATACTTACCCTTTCCCACTAGACACAGGGATTCTTTTCTGTTACTAGCATCTCTGCACAAAAGAAATGGCTAGTGTTTTAAGTCAACAGCCATCGTGAGGGGGATTGTTATATGACTATAGAAGTGCTTTTTATTGATACTGTTCTCAAAGAAGGGAATTCTCTCCCTGCCTATATGGACATAGTTTATGCACTGATAAAAACACTTCGTTTTTGCACTGTCCAATGCTAATTTCCCAAGTGAAAATGAACTTTATCAGTAGGAAGTGCTTTTATGCCAATATAAGGTACCTCACTTTGGCATAGTCCAGCCACAAGGTGTCACAAAAACCTTCTGGCAGTTTTGTGAGCAGCAGAACTCAGACACGTGGTTTTCCAGAGCTTTGTAGGTTGTGTTCATGTTGTCCTGGATGAAGAGAGATGTGAATACAACAAATAAAACATTTTGGGCAATTTCGAACTCTCTGTCAGATTTGGCTGAAACTGGCAAATCAGCTCAAAAAGAGGAGATAAATATACAAAAAAATACACACTGCATGTTTCCAGTTTTCCCTTGAAATAATCTGTGTGGGGTAAATAAACTCTCTGAGAGATTAATTCCTTTGCGTAGAACTGTTTCCAGAATCTGGGCTTCTGAATATCACTGGGGGTATGGGGCACGAGCAAATAGAAATACAGGTAGTGATGGCTTGATGCTGTAGTCAGGAGTAAGTAATAACCCATGTCAGTGTCTGATGTTATCATCGCATGTCTTACAATCTCAGTCTTTCAGGATTTAATTCGTGACATCTTCACCTTTGTCTGTTTCCTGCTCCTGCTTTATGGAGGGGGAAGGGTGACAGGGCTAAAACAAAGTCAATTAGCTGAACATGCTGAGAAGGCATCATAGTCCCTCTTTCATGCTTTCGCCACTGTTTTCCATCTCTCTCTCTCTCTCTCTCTTTTTCAGGTGAGTTTGCTATTCGGCCTGAAAAGAAAGCTGAAGCAGTTACTAAGAAAGTGAAGTATGTGGGGCTGATTGCAGGTGGGACTGGTACGTATATATAAAGATTCATCCTTGGCTTCTCATGGCTGGTAGATAGATATACAAAATATACAAAATATGTTTGTTCATATTTTCTCTCGTGCTCACTTGAACTTTCTTTTGCTCCTTTGCATTCTTGCATCATTGACCTGCCTTTCTTTTTCAGGGATAACACCTATGCTGCAGATCATTCGAGCAATCATAAAAGACAAAGATGACCCTACCATTTGTCAGCTGCTGTTTGCTAATCAGGTAATTCTGTCCTTTTTTCTGTTTATAAAGTTTTACTTAACTAACAGAACTCCACTCAGCAAATGAAATTCTTGTTGAGAAAGCCTTGCAGAAATGCAAATGCTGAGAAGTGAACTGAAATTTGAAAACTTCCCATATAAAAGCACTATAATGAACTGGGTTTTTTTAGTGTTACTACGGAAATGCCGCTTTCCTCCCAGCTAACACTTGCTTTCCTGTGTCTCATTGCACTGTTTCTAATCCAGTTTATAGATGTTTTAAAACTTTGCATTCCTTTGTGCAAGTTGTTAATGTTTTGGGCAGACTTTCAGGGCTGTCTTTCTTGGAGGAAACATGAAAGAGGTGGACATCTGCCTCCTTCAGCAATTGTAGCTCCCCAGCTTCGAAGCAGGGTTTGTATGTGGGATCTTTCTGTTTGAGAACACCTTAGGTGAGACTAAAATTAACATTGGTCTCCAGCAGCTCTTTCAGCTATGGAGCTGTGATTCTGCATGGTTGTCACCTTTCATTTCCATTCCTTCTATCAGTTCTTCATGCATTTCTTTTGCTCTTTGAGGTGTATCATACTGCTGTGCTGGACAAAGGGAAGATCTCTCATCCATGGAATCCTTGCGATAGAGATTTCTTGGATGACCAGGCAACCCAAATGGTGGTGTGCTGCTGAACTGCAACGCCCCTTCTTTGCCTGACATTCTTCTGGTGTTAATCCTTTTGCTTTTAAATTTCTCCATTGTAATGAAGATTTGTTTCTGGATTATGAGGCATTATTTGTGGTGAACCTCACTTCATGCCTGTGTTTTTAGCTTCTTCAGGCTCTCCTCTATCATTCCTCTCTCCTCTGATATTCAGTGTGTGCTCATTTCCTCTGTACCATATCTGAATTATAAACCAAGGTTTTTCTATCCAGAAGCTGTGATCCCAGTGCCAACAGATGCCCTGTGGTTTATTACAATAAGAGCTCCCTCAGAGCCCTGCCGGTGCCCTCTGGCGCTGGCTGGTGTGGCTGCAGCAGCTGGAGTTGGCATAAAGTAGTTGGTATCAAGGCAGGAAGGATAGGATTTGCTATGAGTAATTCAGAGTGACTAATACAGAGCTTCTTGAAAACCTACTGCTTCTTGCAGGGAGGACTTGGCGAACAGTTGCCCGTGTATTAGCTACAGCCTGTGTAAACATCAGTCCTTGGCTTTAAAGAGTCCTTGTATCCAGTAACCGCACAAATATAAAGCAGCCTCATGACGAATGGTCAGTCAGAAAAGCCTGCAGACTAGATGTTTTCTAATACTTAATATTTAAAAATATTTAAAAATATTTTTTAATGTGTGTTTTGCTGATCTTTTGTTTTGGCCCTCCTGAAAGAGCTGTGTTGGATTACAGATGACAACGTACGTGGGATCATACTGTGTTTCTGATTAGCATGTTTTGAGTTGCTCAGACCCAGTAGCAGCCTTTCAGGAGCACATGCAACTGCAGATCCAGAAATAGGCACCTTCTCGGCAATAGTCGCTGGCACATTCCTCCTTACCCCCACAGTTACAGGCATAGTGGTGTCCTCAGTGCCAAATTATTAAGGCTGCAAAGGATGGTGCCACTTTTAGTCTCTACCCTTTTCCCTCCTTCCCAAACTGCAGCTGCTGTTACGGGAATAAGACTTTCTTTTGGCCTTTGGTGATTGCATCAGGGAGGAGCAGAACTTGATACCCTGGGTAACATGTGTTGTTCCAATCAGAACTTGATACCCTTTTGGTTATTTGTCGTTCCACATTCTGTTTAAAAACCAAGCAATCTCCATATGGCAGTGCTGATGAAATTTGAAGTGGCAAAGGTGAAAAACTGCGTTTTCCTGACTGAATGGCACAGTATGGAGGGGGAGATGTTAGTTCTTGATGAAAGTTGCTTTTGTAATAGGAGTGCTAAAAGAGGGCTTTACTCTTCTGATGCTACCACTAATTCTCTGAAGAAGTGAAGGTTCTATGTTTTGATACAGGTTTTGCTTTGTTTTTTAGGGGGAAGGCGTTGCATGGTCAGGATTTGGGGAAGTTGTGAACCTTTTTATTAGCTCTGCAGTGGGGTAGTCATGGAAGTAACTAGCGTTTGCTCTCTTCAGCCTGTAAAACAGAGTTCAATAATTTGTTCCATCTCACAGAGCTAAAGACTAGCTAACGCTCCATGGTCATCTGAGGGCTGTACTCAAATGCAGTGCGTAATCATTGTTTTCCTTATCCTGCAGACTGAGAAGGATATCCTGTTACGTTCTGAGCTAGAGGAGATCCAGGTTCAGAATCCCGGTCGCTTTAAGTTTTGGTACACACTGGACAGAGCACCTGAAAGTAAGATCTAACATACTGCTTCCACTGAAGCTTAAGTTATGAGTATTAATGCATGTGTTTGACAGGAGACATGCTACATCATATACATATTTCTGGGCTTCTTTCTTGCTTAATGAGTTCTGTCTGAATGCATCCAGTAGCATCATTCTTTACACTGTGATGCACAGAAACTCAGATGTAATTGGGCAGTGTTTCCAAAGCTATGCAGCTCACCTCAGGCGAATGGCAGTGCAGTGTTCCTCCCACACCTGAACATTTACCATTATTTACTCTGATCCAAGGTGACCTTCCTTTCCCTTTCCCCACAGACATAAATACAACACGTTGTCTTACCATCTCATGTGGAGAGCATGCAGCAAGGCCGCTGCGGTGGGAGTGTCAGAGGCACTGTATCTCATGGAGATGTGCCCAAGTGCAGACTCCAACCTAGCTGTAACTGTCCTGCAGTTCATGGTAGCTGATCTTCTTCCTAGGCAATGGAATTGCCTTTGTATTAACAATGTTTCTCAGTGAAAACACTGTTCCAGCTTGGTGCAGTCCAGTTTTAAAGATAATGTGATACAGTTGGCTGGTCTAGGGGAGAGGATGAGCTAGCTGAATGTGCCTCCCTCAGCTATGCAAGTTTGAGGAAGAAAAGACTAAATAGTTACTGCTGTTGTGAAAAAGCTAAATATTTTCCGTGTCATTCCGTGTTGTTTTCCTTTCTTACCATTCCTCGTCATGCCCGCCCACCTCAGGATAGATTGACACACCTATTCAGTGGTAGTTTGGAGCAGAGGAGGAGAAGCCATACACTTTCTCTTACCTTGTGACCAAGCATAGACCTCTGGTAGGGCGAGGTGCAGTCCCCACACAGTCTGTTGCTGTCATGTTCATTTCTGCAATTAGTGCTCTCCTGGAATTTCTAAACACTCCTTTTCTTTGATATTTGTGAATTGTGAACTGATCTTAGCAGTTGCGATGGAAGTTCCTCCTTAGACCCCCCTCAACACTGTTCTGCAGCCTTTCACTACCATATACGAAAATGGACCAAAACTGGAAATTTTTGTATAATCTGTGAGATTATATTTTCTATAATCTGTGAGAAAAATGTGTCAGTCTTACTGTGCCCAAAGGTTTGGGTCAGTAGCTTTTTGCATCCAGGGCTGGGGATGCGATGGGTAAACCTGAATCCCAGTATTAACTGATGAGCACCGTGAGTGTTCCAACCGGGAACAACTTCATCAGCTACATTTGCCCTAGTGAACTTATAAACAAGTAAGGAGGATGGATGTTGTTATTTCACAGTGGTGGACCTGAGAAGATTCGCATTCTGTTCACAGCTCTGCTTGAGATTTCTTTGAGGCTTTTAGCAAGTTGTATTAAAAGTTAGCCCTTGTTTTCTCCATACATCAGTTTTGCATCTTAAAAGCAGAGGTGGCAGTTTTTCCATGTAGCGTAACTGTTGAGGATGCTCACACAAGTGGAAGGTACAAATGCTACAGTCCAGAATGTTACTAAAAAAACCCCAAACCCCCACACTTCATTCTAAAGTGACTTGGATCTATCTTTGCCTCCTTTTTTCCTCATTCCCCTGCTTTTTTTTTTTTAACAGATTGGGATTACAGCCAAGGATTTGTGAACCAAGAGATGATCAGAGACCACCTGCCCCCACCTCAAAACGATGTTCTGATCCTCATGTGTGGACCTCCTCCAATGATCCAGTATGCTTGCATTCCCAACCTGGACAAACTGGGCTACACCAAGGACATGAGGTTCTCCTTCTAAAGACGACTGATAATTCAGTGATCTTGTGTTGAAGGGAAGAAAAAACATTTAATGGGGAACAGGACAAAGTTGCAGAGATGGCTGATGCACAGTGCTGGGAAGCTACATTTACATTAAAAATACTTTTTTTTTTTTTCCCTGAATCTCTGGCAAGTAAGACACTTAAGCCCAACTGTTACTAAAACCGTACTGTATGTTGCACAGAAACAGCTGTATTGTGGAAAGGTAGCGATGCCTACTGCTCAGCTATGTTGTATACTCCATCTCAGGGGAGGACAGTGTAGCTGCTCAGGGCAGTAAGCACTCATTTACACTTTATCTTAGCATTATAATAAAATGGCAGTAATATCCTACTTCCTAACACTGTGCATACCCAGTATTTTATTTGGTATGAAGTATGGAAATATATAGAATGTGCTGGATTATTCACCTTGCTTATGCCAAATTTTAACCCTTACAGACCTTTTACAGTATGAAGGCCAGGAGTGTTTGCCTTGTATGCATAATCTTTGCAACGTTGGAAGCTTCAAGATGCTTGTTCAGTTGAAGGATGACAATTAACCATTTTTGACTGAAGTTGTTCAAGCTGCCTTGTTAATTGAAACAGAGAGGCAGACAGCAATACAAAATTTGTTTCCTTTGTATTTTGGAACAGCCTCTCTTAAATGCAAACACTTCTCCAGCTGGTCCCAGTTCTCATCCTTGGGCAATGAAAAAAACTACAGAAGGCAGGCAGCTTTGTGCACTGTTCCACAAATGGCTGGAATTTTTTGCTTGTATGTGCGTGGAATACTGAAAAGAAAATACTTTTGGATTTACTTTTAAGTAGCAGATGGTGCCAGAGGACTACGAAAGCAGTTGTTCTGCATGTCCTGTGTAGTGAAAAAAATGCTGGGTGAAAACTGGATCTAGTTTTAGTTTCTTGTTTCCCAGAGATGGATTTGGAACACAGGGAGCTCAGGTTTCATTGCCAGGGTGGGTTTTGGGATGCGGTTTTGCTTGGTAAGGATGCATGGGAACAGCCTTAAGTCACCAAACTGACAGCAAATTCAAATGTCTCACTGAATCTACAACTGTTTTACTATAGCTCTGATTTTTATTTTTGTTAATATAATTTTTTTACAGCAGCCTTTTACCTAGCCTTTAGTAAACTTAAGGCATCTTGTGTGCCGAACCTTCTGCTTCTAAACAACAGAGATGCTGCTGAGATTAGAGCTGTCCTGCAAGGAATCTAGGAAACTAAAAATCTTCTTCTGGTGATGGAATCAGAGTGACCAAAAGGATGTTTAGTCATATATGAGGTAATGTGGATGTGAGTTAGCTACAAGTGTCAATTTATAATACCACTCTTTTAAAGATACGGGTAGGTATTTGAGATTATAGTTTGCCATGTTTTCTTTTGTGTCTGTACAACAGATGGGTACTGTGCACTTAAAAGGTTAATTTTCAGTATGAATTAGAAGGAGAAAAAAGATCCTACAGTTAATGTAAGGAATCTCTAATGGATAGTACTGTTATTAATTTTATTAATTAGACGCTTGCCTCTGAAGTCTTGAATTTTTGACGTGCGCTTCTGAAACTTGTACTGTGCTCCAAAGTTAAATAATACTCAAGTAAGTTTCAGTCCCTTTTTTAGGAGACAAAAAGCAGAAATAAGACAGAAATTATATTGCTGCTGGTTTATATCACTGTGGGATAAGCATAGATTTTTTTCATTATTGTATTTAATGAGGTTTTCTTGTAAAAAAAATAACTAGCTGGTTATGCATTAACTATTTTGTATTACTCTGCTTATTCAATTACTGGCTTTTTTCACATCTGTGTACGAAATAAAGTATCTTGCAGGTGAATCACCTGTGTGTTACTGAGCACATCATCTTCAACCTTGTAAGAGACAAACTATAATTGTCAAACACTATAAAGTGAAGGTTCAAAACAAAAGCCTGTTAGATTTGTTTACCCAAGTGCTTTTCTCTCTCTTTTGTTTGAGTTTGGTGAAAACTTCTGTATTTGGATGCCGAGTCAAGGAGTAAACTGTCTCTGGTTTTCTCCCTAACACTCCATTGTCCTCTTTTTACCTTTATTTTGTACATCTTCCTTGTGAACATGAGGCTCTTTTAATAAAAAGAGGGATTTTATATAATTTACTGAAACAAATCTGTGTCACAGTCCCTTTTGCTTGATGGTCCTGTGCTATAGCATTTAAACAAGTCAGTCATAAAAGTTGGTTTTGCATCTTTTTTTTTTTTTCTTCCTTGAACCAATTAATCTGTCTCACAGAAAATACAAGTATTTCTCCAGTTTTCTGACAAGATGTGCTAACCACCGTGTTACAAAGCAGCTGGGGAAACATCAACCTCCTGCGTGAAAGGCATTTTGTGGAAGGTTTCCTGAGAGAAAGAGGATCGAAAGAGCTTCTGCTGCTTCACCTTTACCCCCTTCACTTAACACTGCTTGCATACGGCAGGCATCTTCCTCTGGTACTGCTCCTGCTGCAACAGAGGCTCTGAGAGGAAGGAGGTAAGAATTGAGCCATTCCTTAATCTCACTGCTGTAGCTGGGTCTTGAGCCTGCACCTCTCGTGGTGCCACAGCAGTCCCAGCTGTGGGCCTGCTGATCCGTGCGGGTGTTAGCCCTGTCACAGCCACAGGGGTCAGAGCTGCGAGCGGCTCTGGGGTGCCTGTGGTGAAACGACTGCTTGCCCTAAGCAAGTCCTCACCTCTCCTGGCTTCCCCACTGCCTGTGTGACTGAGGGGGGTTCTGTGTACTTTAGTCATTCAAGGCACTTGAACGCTGCACAGGCAGCTTGTTGCAGCAAATTCCTGCAAGTGCACGGCTTCTAACAAATCAGTTCTGTTGCTACTGTTCCCTTATGGTGGATGCTATCAAGCAATGTCCCGTGCCGAGCTAACCATAGAAACAAGTGTCCTTGCAGCAGTGGAAGGGAAATGTCTGTGCAGCAGAGAGCGGGAGGTTTTATCCTCCCAGGGTGTGGGAGAGGGAAGAGAAAGTAGGGGTGCACTGGTGATGGAGCACCCAGGGAGGAAGGGCAGGAGAGGGGTTTCTTTAAAAGGGTGGGGTGAGGCGTTCTGCTCTTTTTTCTTGTTGTGAAGACCTACCTGGCCAAGCTAACCAGCCCACAGCAGCAGTGCTGCAGTTTCCTCTTCTGATAGCATTTCTTCCCTGAGCTACACTTCCCTGTGCTCTTGAGCTCAACTACACTACAAACTGTACAAACTGTACAAACTATACATTATACTAAACTATAATTAGCAAACGATGTCCAAAGGAAACAAAATAAAAAATGACACAACCCAACCCCTTCACTTTGCTTTTACTAACCTTATTACGCACGTTACCATGGAATTTGAGGTCAGCACCTTACCTGGCAAATCAGTAGGTGCAGTTACAGAAGCTTGTGGTATGGCCGTGCGTCACCTGAGCTGAGACTCCAGCTTGGCTGAATAAATGCACACGGTCAAATTTACATTGTTAAATACTTTGTTGTGCATCTTCACCACCATGAGCTGTAGTACAGAGCCTTGGCCCCCTCTCACCGCTGCTGAGGGCCCGGGCTCCTGAGCTGAAACCCACAAAGCAACCAGGCAAAGAGTGTGGCAGTGTCTGTGCAAGGTACCCTGGCTCCCAGAATAAACACCAAGCCTGTGTGCCATCTCTGAGGTACCAGAGCCACTTTGGAGGACACGAATCAAATTGGCAGCTGTGCCAACGTATAACTTCCATAGTTCAAACTCTATATAGTCAAGACATTTTGATTTTCCCCTTCCCAATGCTGAAAAAGCATGAAAAACATCCAAAGGAAAAAGCCCAACCTGTTTTCAGAGAGACAGCATTCCTACAGAACTGAATAGCTTAAAAGCCACATGCTAATTATAATTAAGATACCAATATAATGCAAAAATTAAAGCTTTTTTGCTGGTCTTTTATAAACCAATCAATCCAGCTGCAGTATTGGTTATGCTATTACTTTAAACAGGTTAAAAAAAACCCCAACAAACCCCAACCCTCCTGAATGGGTATAGAGTCCTCATTCTCTGCACATATCCCCATAGCTGTGCATGTTTTCTATGTAAAACACCAGAACTATCCCGTCCCACCAAATCCCTGCTACGCGTACAAAATACAATGATCCAGACAACTGGATCTCAAGGAACTATTTCATGAACTAAGATGTCCTTTCCTCGTATCCAGCTACCTTTGTGCTCAGCAAAAAAATTTCACAGTTCTGTTTTTACTTCACCTTTCAGCCTCTGCACCTACACCACGGAAAGCTGCAAACACTTCTGGCATCGACGCTGCAGCTTCTTTATGCCTGTGTAAATAACAGCCTTTATTTCTCAGCTGTCGCTGCCCCATCTTATAACTCAAATAGTAAAATATGAATGAGCTTTTGAAATTATTCTGTTAAATAAAAATGAATAAAATTATAAGAAAACTACAGGCAGGGAAATTTTGCACTGAAAAAAACTATTCAGCTAGATAGCTACGAACAAAGTGAGTGTACCAGTCTGAAAAACTGATCCAGTCTTCACTGGTTAACAGCAGCTGAATGAAAATAATTACAATTGTGCAACTCCAAAGTCTATTTAGTCTACTAAAAGCTGAGGGGAATGGAATAAATCGGTTCATAAATGCAATCAGCTGCTAAGCTACTGAAAACAAATTCAAAGTGAAATAATTTTTGCCTCCTCCAAACTTTTGTTCCCTGCCACGAGTGGTCAGGAGCTGCCTCTGCTGCCCTGAAAAGCAAAAGCTCCCACCGGTGTCTCCAGGGTCAGGTTGGTTTTTTTTTGTCCCTGTTGGTTGTTTTTCCCCATGTTTTCTTTAACACCTTCCAGCACCTTTTGCCACACCTTGACTGACACAGTGGCTCAGCAAGACCAGGCTTTACAGCTGGGACCAACCCTGCCCCAGTGCTTCGGTCGCAGCTCCGAGGTCCTCTGTAGCCTGGCACTGATCTACTTTTAAGGGGCAAATAATTAGTAGGTTTCTCATAGAGCCCATTTGTAACGTGGGGAAGGGCTTTTCCTCTTAGTTGTGAACCAGCTCGTGCCTCTAAACCAGCATTTTTAAGTCCTTGTTTTGTCCTTCACGCTCAATACAAAGCTTCTGCCCAGCGCCAGTACATTTTCTTTATTACAGGCTCAACTTCCTATTACAGAAAAAAATCTGCTGCACAGTAAACAAAGGCTGTGAGTCAAGTCTGCCACGACCTCCCAAAGGCTCAGGGCGATAAAGTTTTCATTGGCTCCAGCTAAGACTCAACGTCTGGCGAACAAAATGTTCTGGAAAAATGATGTGCCTTCTATAAACACATTTTTCTGGCAGGTACGTCCTGTTGTTTTAAAACCTGGAGAGGCTGACTCAGCCTGGCTTCTGCAGGAGGTGAAGGAAGGCGATGGGTGGAGGGGAAGGTGGGAAATAAGGGGGTGGAGGGAATGGCGTGCGAGAAGAAAAGCGAGAGAGGCAGAGCTGAGCCCCACGCAGCCTCTGGTGCTGGTGTGCAGAGCCACTGCTGTTAACCAGCGGTTTACAGAAGGTTTATGTACACATTGCCCACCTCTTTCCATCCATTTTTTTTTTTTTGCACTGAGGCAGTTTTCCAACATGTCTTTTGTGGGCAGGAAGCTGTCAGTACTGGTGACAAATTGTCGTAGCACATTCCTCCCTGCCAGGCGGCATTTTTGCTCTTCCTCGGCAATGCTGTGTAGCATGACTCCTCGGATGTCCTTGGGCTTCCCTGGCACACCAACCATGATAAACAAACCCAGGCAGTCCTGTCCCACCAGGCGGCAGAACTCTGCCAGCTTCGCAAACCTGTTCCTGTTTTGGAAGCGCTCGTCTGCCAGCATGGCTTCCCGGCAGCAGTCTTCCACTGCTTCAGTGGGGCTGCCTTTGCTGTGGAAAAGCTCACCCAGCTGTAAAGCTTGCACGGTGCTCTGAAGTGTGATTTGCTTGTCAGCTCCAGACAGAGTCCAGATCCAGTCCACCCCAAACAGGGAGGACTGCTGCTTGGTCATTTTGCTGGTCGTGATACATTCCTCAATTCCCTTCTCCATGCAGAAGCTGATGAAGTTGACCAAAAAGATCTCGTGCAGCATGTTTGTGGCTGGCTGGAATTTGGCCAAGGATCCACAAAACCAAGATAGGCCTTCAGCCTTTGAGATGCATGGACCATGTCTTGGCCGAAGACTTCACAGATGACTAGAGGTTCAGCCTTGTTCCTGATTGTCGTGTGAGACCTTCTGGCCCATTTTCTGTGCAGGAGGAGATCACCACATGCAGATCGCCTTGGGGAAGTCCCTTCCTTTTCCAGCAAAGGCTCTGTAGGCACCGGGCTCAGCCAGACCTATTAAGTGTGCACATGGTTACCTGCCGCCTTCCAGATGGAGGTCATGGCAGTGGTAGAGCTGAGCTTTGTGAGCAGGCTGCTGTCCCCGGGGCAGATGGGCTTTTTCTTAGGTGTGTTTCTCCAAAGCTGAGCAGTGACCAGCCCAACAGGCCCAGTAGCTTTCATATTACTGAATTCACCCATTCTTGTTTTCATTATTGTTAATTCTGGCACCATTTCTTTAGCTGATGCTATCTCATTCCAGTCTGATCTTATCTCCTTTGATCTCCTTTCTAGGACTATTACAGAGCAACCACTTTATTGGCATCCTGGAGATGAAACAACCTTTTTCTTTTAATTACCCAGAGAAGGGTACACATCCAAACCTGAAGATTTCTACAGGGTGCTTGAAATGACATGGCGTTTGTTGGTTTTTGGTTTTGGTTTTTTTTGATGGGCTATTGCCTGTATCCCAGTATTAACTGCCACTACTGTCAGTGGCATTAATTGTGCGGTGGCAATGCACACAGACTCACTTGGGCTTTTGGCTCAACTGAGACGCTCCTGCTGTTGCTGCCTGTAACTGGATTAGCTCAGGGAAGCTTGGGCAGTCAATGCATCACCATGCACGACTGTCAAATACACCTACAACTAAACAAGCTTCCTGACCTTACAAAATCCAGTCTCCCTAGCTGTGAAAGCTGGAGTGTATGTTACACTGCAGCAGGAGCCAGCCCTGTTGAGCTCTGGATGTTGCTGGCGCCAACTGCCCCACTGCAGTCTCTTCATTGGCCCAGGATCTCACCACCATTCCTCAAGAAACAGGCTCTGTCCTGCTGAATGCTGCTCTTCCTCTTCTTTTTCATTTTGAATGAGTGGAAAAAAATGCTGAGGATCTGTCTTTGCCTTCTTTACTCATTGCTCAAAACATCTCTCCTTCTGCCTACAGATGTTCTTGTGCTCCTGCCACCCCAGGGAAACACCTTCTCAGGTGCGCAGGCTGGTCAGACCCACTGCTGCCCTTGGGTCCCTCTCTCTAAGAAACAGATCATGTCCTAAATATTACATGTCTTTTCTCCCACAGGTCTTCAAATATGTCATGGGGCCGGCTCCATTCCTTCATGACCTTCTCACAGCTATGATTAGGGAGCACTCCTGCTCCTTCTTCTGTTATCTCTGAATGTAATTCTAATTTCCTTTCTATTTGAGTGTTCCCCAGCACCTAATACTCTCCTTGCTGATCATTGTTCCAAATCTACTGGCAACTTGGAAGGTTTTACTTCTTAGCTGCCTCAAAGAGTGCTGTCTTCTTCCTCCTAACTGAGGATAAAAGGAGGCTCAGTAGGAGAAGCTCTTGCTGCAGATGAAAATGCCAAAATACTAAGAAGGTGAAGCATAAAGCATGCACTGAACTTAACAACAAAGCAGTGCAAGGTATAAAAAGCATGCAGGTAGGATAAGTGCAACTTCTCTCCTAATGGAAAAGCCAGGATGCAACAATACCTCGTGGGTGCGAATTAGAAGAGTCATTCCAGAGGTTATTCTGGATTACTTCTCCATTCCTAAGCATATATGTAATTTAACAGGGGGGAAAAAAAAAAAAAAAAAACCCAAAAACCCCACCAAAAAACCCACCCCACAAAAAAAAAAAAACAACCCGGCTTTAATCTCCATACGCTCTTGATCAAAACACATCTATCCTTTCCTCATCACTGTAAACAAACAGACGACAAAAGTTTCTTATACTGTAGGTTTCAAAGTGTTTATCCTCAGTGTTCCCACTGAAATGCTGAGCTGATGAAGGAAACCACAGAAATGGTGGTCACGAGACGGGGGTTCTGCATTTTCTGGTACGTTATCTGGGCTACACTGGGCAAAACATTGATCATCATTTGTACCTGCACCCCAGCAACAAAATGTAGTTTGGGGAAACTCAACTCCTTTTTGGCAAAGTAGCTGGAGCTCCTATGACTGCTGAGGGCTGCAAGGGGGTCCTGGTTTCAGCTGGGATAGAGTTAATTTTCTTCCTAGCAGCTGATATAGTGCTGTGTTTTGGATTTAGGATGAGAATAATGTTGGTAACACATTGATGGGTTTAGTTGTTGCTAAGTAATGGTACTTAGACTAAGTCAAGGACTTTTCGGCTTGCCATGCTCTGCCAGTAAGGAGATGCATAGGAAGCCAGGAGGGAGCATGGCCAGGACAGCTGACCCAAACTGGCCAAATGGACAATGCATACCATATGATGTCATGCTCAGTATATAAACTGGGGAGTTGGCTGGGGGCAGTGATCTCTGCTCAAGAATGGGTTGGTCAGCGGGTGGTGAGCAATTGCATTGTGCATCACTTGTTTTGCATATTCTTTTATCATTATTACTCTTTTCTATTTCTTTGCTGTCCTATTAAACTGGTTTTATCTCACCCCATCAGTTTTACTTTTTTTTCCTGATTCTCTCCCCCAGCCCATTGGGGAGGGGGGGAGTGAGCGGGCAGCCATGTGGTGTTTCGCTGCCTGCTGGATTAAACCACGACACAGGGCCATCCCAACTGGCAGATCCTCTAGTGTTGACCAGATAGGCGACTTTTGCTAAATGTGTATCCCAAGGTTTGAAGGTCCCACCACCCATTGCTCTCAGTGTAGTTTTTAGCAGTCTATTGTATCATTCGATGTTCCTGGAGGCTGGTGCGTGATAGGGGATGTGATAAACCCACTCATGGCCCAGGTGTCTATGAGTCAGACCCCTCTAATCCTGATTATAGCATTCATTACTCCTTTTAAAAATGGATTAGAAGTCACTTCAAGAGGATCAGAAGTAAGATCAGCCCTTCTCCTCTGTCTGGTGAGCTGTCTGCTGAAAACCAGCATTTTTCCTGGAAGAATCCCCTTTTGGGATTGTTTTCCCTTGCAGTTCATGTACCTGTGCCTCTAGGGTCGAGGTAGGTTTTTCCATCCCACTTCCTCATGTCCTCTCCGTAGTCATGCAGGTAAAACCACAGGTGCGTCGTGGTGTGTACCCTCTGTAGCCTCTCTCTTGAGCAGGGGAATGCTTACGCCTAATAGCTGAGATACTGGTCCGTACAAGTGGGGAATAGGACATATTCTCTTCAAGTTACTGGACCTTCCAGGACAGTTTCTCCACAGCTGAGGTGAGGGAGGAAGAGAGACTTTCTTCGTATTGCTGGAGCCAGCCAGCCACTTCATCCACTGTTGGCACCTCTTTGTCTTCCCAGTCCATTAATGCCAATGAGTTGGCGTATGATGATGGTGTACGCCATACAAGCTTCCACCACATGGGCTGGGTACATTGGATTTCATCAGGAGCTGTGGGTAACTGCGTGCTGCCTGGGTCATAATAAACCACATGGCTAATTCCCTCAGGTACTGGATACCTCTCTCCATGGTGGTCCACTTGCCTGAATGACATACATCATCTTCACTGAAGGGATGCCTTTCCTTCACTCTTGACGGAAGTCACCTCCAGAGGCTGAGGGCTAGTGTCCCTTTTCCAATCGCCTTGTTGATGCCTCCTTCCCTGGACAGGGATCCCAGCTGCTTGGCCTCCCTACCCTCTAATTCCAGTCTACTGGCTCCGTTATCCCAGCATCAGAACAACCAGGTGACAATGTGCTTGCCTAATCGACGACTGAAATCTTTTTGCCTATCTCGCAGCTTACTCAGGGATAGGGATCGGGTGATTACTGTCTGGTTTATGAGTTCTTCCACTTCCTCCTCCTCCTCTTCTTGTGATGGCCCTGCTTCTTCATCATCCTTTACTAAACAAGCTGACTTTTGCTTCCAAGATTTCTTCTTGTGCATAGGGGCGACTGATACTGGCACAGGTTGGTTCCCTGGTTCAGCTGCAGTGCCTGTCATGGGGGTGGAGTAACCACAGTGCCTGTTGTTTTGTCATCAGATCCAGAGACCTTCTCTTCCCTTTGAGGGTACTGAGTAGTGTTGAACAGAACTCGGGAGGCATGGGCCAGGCCCCAGCACATTGTAGTGGTTTGTGTCTCTCTGGAATTGCCAGGGGGACAGCATACTTTTTCCAACTATTCTACTAGCTTTTCAGGATTCTGCACTTGTTCAGGGGTAAAGTTCCAAAACACTGGGGGTGTCCACTGTCCTCGGTCCTTGCCCATGCTATTCCACACACCCTGCCACTCATAACTATCCAGCCTTGGGGCAGATCTCTGGGTGGTATTCTTAAATAGTTGTTCAACCCTGAACAGGACCTGAAACACATTCAGGAGGCATAGCAATAGGAACACGCTGGTCTGAACAACCCAAGGGTTTTCAAAATTCTCAAGAGCTGTTGTAACCAGCCTGGAGGAGAAGGGAAAGGTGAAGGAGTGGGAGAAAGTGTCCCCCCTTTTCTCCCCCATAGATTGGCTCTGTGAGGAGAAAAGGTAAAGAAAGAGTGTAATTAATCGTTTCCGGCAGATGGCTCCCAAAGTACAGTAATGATGGCAATGCTGAGTACAAATACCAGATTAGTCTCACAATCAGTAATTTTATCATATCATAAACCAGTGCTACACAGTACAACAAAATGGTGACCTTGATCCAGCTTTCAGAGGTGATAAACAGCACCACAGGGAATATATACTGCAAGTAAGGTATTACACAACACAACCCTGAGAACAAATAAAACAATATTGTGAACAGTGACTATTAAACGAATAGCTTAACACGCTCTGGTCAGATCTGTCGTTATCTCAATCCTTCGAGCCCCACGGTGGGCACCAAAAGGACTGTCGTGATTTAAGCCCAGCCATTAACTAAGCACCACGCAGCTGCTTGCTCACTCCCCCAACCCAGTAGGATGGCAGAGAGAATCGGAAGCGTAAAAGTGAGAAAACTCGTCTGTTAAGAACAGTTTAATAATTGAAATAAAATAAAATACTACTAATAAAAATTGTAATGAAAAAGAAAATAACAAAAAAGAGAAAGAAAGAAAACCCAAGAAAAACAAGTGATGCAAATGAAAAACAATTGCTCACCACCCACCTACCAATGCCCAGCCAGTCCCCGAGCAGCAATTGCTGTCCCCCAGCCAACCTTCCCCGGTTTATATGCCAAGCATGATGTCATATGGTATGGAACATCCCTTTGGTCAGCTGTCCCAGCTGTGCCCCCTCCCAGTTTCTTGTGCACCCCCAGCCTTCTTGCTGGCAGGGTATGAGGAGCTAAAAAGTCCTTGACTTGGTGGAAGCATCACTTAGCAACAACTAAAACATCAGTGTGTTAGCAACGTTATTCTCATCCTAAATCCAAAACACAGCACTATCCCAGCTGCTAGGAAGAAAATTATCCCAGCTGAAACCAGGACAGGGGGCATGGGGAGGCGAATGACACCTAGAGAGAGATGGTTGCCCTCTACAGCAAGAAGGGCCAGAGCTGGTACTTCCTTCGGCACCCTGCCAGGAGTCCCAGAGGAGCACACACTGAGCAATGGGGAAGCGCTTTCTCATCACGCCATACCAAACAACCCAAGATGGTTCAAATCTGGATCCTAGAAAATAAGTAAAAAGACCTGAGGTAGTTGATTTCTTAGCTGTTAGCTGAGTCCTTCTGCAGGCACTACTGACGAACTAATGAGTCCAAAGAAATGTGCACTTCTGTCCCTTCCTCCTCTGTCTTTTAAATAGAACAAAATGAACTTCCTAGGAAAATAAAAAGGGAAAAAAGAGGATACATTAAAAAGGAACCAGCTTCCAGAAACACTTGGCATTTTTCACAGACTTTATTGGATTTTACATGGCAATACACAGTAGTTATGTCACCCTCTTCAAACACGCACAAATTAACATACCCCAACGGTATCAATTGTGTGCACATGCGCACATAAACTTCCCGACTTTATCACTTGCTTTCATATTCCACCCCCATAAAATAACCAAGGTTCAGATGACAGGCAGCTTCGAGGGGATGACCTGGCTTCCAAGCGGTGAATGCAGGAGAGGGTTGTTTGGAGCACCACGCTGCTTACCCTGGACTTAAATAAATCATCATCTGCCATTGTTCATACGTTTGCTAATAGCACTGGACTAAAGAGAAATCAGAAAGTATTTGTTTGTGGCTATTTCAGCATGTAATATTGCATCACTGGCCCTCCTTTTTTTTCCCCGTGAATATCCAGTCATGTTCACTAGCCAGCATCTAGTGAGAGTGAATCTGGAGGAATACTTTTGCTCAGAAGCCTGCGCCACATCTTCCCAGTGCTTCTGCAGCATTTGGGAGAGCAGGGTCTTAAGCTCAACTTACACGTAAATAACAACCATATTGCAGAGTATTCACAGAAAGCAAGCCCTGAATTCACTTCCCAAGCATCTACACCCTAAAGCTGACGGCAGGCGTTACCCAATGTGGTATTTCTGCACTCAGAAATAGCTCAAACACCCCCAACGCTGCAGAGGAAGAAACAGCAGTCAGCAAATTATTTGTGGAGAGGAATTAGTCAGGAATATTGAACAAAGCATCAGTTGTGATCTGTTTGTAGACAGATGGTAACCAGCACAAACTATTTTATGTACGCATTATGGATTGTTTGCCTGGATCCAGTTACTAAAGAGAAAATGGCAGCGCTTGATATTATGTTTAACACAACCAGTCCACATAAAATTTTTCATCTTGGTACATAAATAATAGCCTACACTGCACATCCTTCAAAGAACCAGGTTGGTAATAGCTTATCAGGTTACAATAATATAATACTAGAATATGTCTCCAATCTACCCTAACATCTGATGGGAGCTCCCTGGAAGCCCCTGAAAGAACCTTTCTTCCTTTCCTAGCTTTGTTAATAGTGTTTCAGAAATACCCACAAAGTCAGCGCAAATCTAACGTCCCTTGCACCACACCAGCAATGTATCGGACACGGTCTCACTTCCAGCAAGGAGAGCGACGAAACGAGTGACAAACGCTTGCTCAAGCAACACACCACTGCAAGGAACAATTCCAGCTGTACTTTTTTTGCCTTTATAAAGCAAAGAAGCTTCATGCCATTGTGCTAAAGTACATGCAATGTTCAACACCACTGTAATAAACAGAGTTACATTTTTTTTGTTTGCTTTTGGCTAGGACACCTCGCAATACCAAAAGTCTGACAAAAGAATTCCACTGGCTAGTTAGGATTTTTAAAATCTGATGATCCTCAAAAGCAGAGGAGCTGTGCTTTAAGAAGAAAAAATGATGAGCAACATGTTCGATATTTGAATTTTGGAGGAAAAGTCCCACCTTAGGTTTAATATTACGAAATAATATATTTCCTATACATTTCTCTATATACTTTTTTTTTTTCCCAACTACACCATCTTTACGTTAGTCACAGCACAGAAATATCCCTTCCATATGCAGGGAGTACTCTCAACTTTAAGGAAATTTTTTAAGTCACAGAAGTGTTAATAACCTTGTTTGAATGCTATAACTACTGCTGCTGGGAACAAGAAAGAAGACATTTTAAAATGTGCAATTTCTGTACGAGTCATTGCTAGAAGAAACATGCTTTGTAATCGTTTCATCCCAAATGGAAGATCATTAAACCGTGCACTTATTAAAAAGCAATGAAAGCAAACAGTTCCAAAGGTCAGCCTGCCTTTTCCAGTAACCAGCTGGTATGCAAACTGGCATAATTTTTTTACAACCTTCTCCCCTTCCCCCACACTTCGAACTTTCCATCACTCTATCTCACAAAATTTAAATTTTTGCTTTTATATGTACTTCATATAGTTCTTTTTTCTTTTTTTTTTTTTTTTTTTTTTTTATAAAACAGTATAAAAATAAGAGCAACAGTCAAGAGCTACTGGAGAGTTTATGCAGGGCAGGGATGACTAAAATCCTACACTGGATACTGTAAGGAAGGGCAGAACTGGTATTTGTGCCGAACAAACGCACTTGAAAAAGAGCAGTAACATCTTTTTTCAGCTGAGAGCCTAGAAGAAAGCTGATGCATGATATCTACAGACGCAATACTCCTATCTAACATAATCTGTTATTTTGAAACAGTATAAAGGATTATCTGAGGCCATGAATAAACAAAAGGAGCACTATCATACCACATAAATTTAAATGCATCACTCAAACATATCACCAGTTTGTACATTAAATATAGTAAAAACAACTACCATTCACCAGTGTCTGGGTGTTTCTTATGGCAACTTTAGAATAGGCACCTTTTTTTCCTCTTTTTATTTTTTTTAAATTCTCCATCCCCCAATGTTACTTCTAACAAACAGAAGCAAGAACAATGTAATGTACATGATCTGCTGCCCGTCACGAATGACGACGACGTTTCTTGCACATAGGAAAGCGAGCCTTTGTCAGTGCCTGGCGGTTACTGTCACACGTTGGAGTCCTCATCTGTTATACTGGTGCTAGGAGAGCGAGTTGCAAAGTCTTTAAACATTTCATCTTCTTTCAACATGTGCTAGAAAGGAAAGGAGGGAAGAGTCAAGGTTCAGGCCCTCACAACTGAAATCAGGCACTGGGACGGTCCAGTCCTGTGCCCGGCAGCAAGCACCGCCGTCAGCCCTGCCAGCCACCACTTTGTTCTGCTGAGGACGTTCTTCATCCGCGCTGGTTCCTGACCGGCTTGCGGCCTAAACGGCTGGGGGAGCGCAGGCTGGGGCTGGGCTTCCACCAAGAAAACGTGCCATGACACTCAGTTGGTAACCCACCGCCCAAGGGCAGCCTGCCGGCCGAGAGCCAGGTGCCACGTCCTCTGCTCTCCCTGGAGGGTGTGGAGTCAGCGAGGAGAGCTGGCAACCATGTGCCACCACTCCCAGCTTCCCAGCCGGGGCAACCTCCCCGCCCCCACGGGCGGCTATCTTCCTCAACCTCTGATTTTCCTTTTCCCCTCTGTCCCTGTACAAAACCCAAAAGACTTCAACTGACGCCTAGTTCTGATGAGATTTCACTATACCTGTAACTTGCACGGTATTTGACATACTTCAGGCCTCAGAGACCAGTGGTGCTTCACTCATCCAAAGACTATGTCTTGCTATGCACTGAAATCAATCAAAGCAATTGCCTCCAAAACCACAAAACTCAGCTGCTTGACAGAGGCAGTAACAGTGAAGGAAAGTTGTACTTCGTGTATTTGTATTAAATAGCACCGCCAGGGGGTTTATACCCATCTTACAGAAACCGAGATCTTATTCCACAGACCCCGCTTTTAAGCCTTACTGTCAAGTTGTTGATGCCTTCAGAAAATGCTCCTATTTGCCTCACTGTCCCTTCTGAATCTTCCATCTACAAAAAACAGACAATGAAGAATGAATGAATGAATGAATTCATTGTATGCCACGACGGAGTGGCGGTTAAGTGCAACAAATAATGTAACTACTTGATTGCACCCCACATGGTCAGAGCAAGGGAGGAGCGTGCCTTGTTGAGAGGGGACAGTTACGTCAGAGTAGGTCCCCAAGGCACCGCGTTCACAGCTTGAACCTTCTTGGGCTGAGACACACATTTGAGTAATGCCGCGTGACTGCAAGAAGTCAGGACCTTCACGGGCCAAAGCAAAGGGAAGGTTTCCCTGCGAAAAGGAAGGTTTTTCCACCGAACCTGACAGCACAGTCGAGGACACCAAACTGCTAGAACTGGCTTACCTGCTCCAGCCTGTCCAAATCGTCATCATCATATACTCGGATATCCAGGCCAGGTTTAAAACCCTTCTTCGACCCACTTCCAGATGCCCGTCCCAGCTCCATAGGACACACATACTCTTCCACATCATCTTGCTTCTTCTTCCTCAGGCTCCCAAAATTGCTGAAGGCAAGTTTCTTTGGCTTACGAGTGAAGAGAAAATTGACAAGAAGTTAGAGAGTGAGTAAAGAATTAACAGATCTCTTACTCTTGCATTGGTGTTTCAGTGATGCAGGGACAAAACCTCACCGGTCTCCTACACAAAGATCTTCTGAACAGCTGTATCGCACAATAATTGCATCCAATAGAAAATGATGTGTCCCCTCGTTCTACCACTGTTAAATCACCATTTAAAGGATCCCAAATGAGATCAGAATCCCACTGCAATAAACCATGAGCATATAAACAGTAAGAGACAGTCTCCCTCCCAAACATCTTATAGTACAGCCAGAAGGACCACACACAAGGGTGCTGCCTCTTTTCTGTGCATATGAGAGGCTGAGATGTGGTGTGTTCACGATAGACACAAGTGTCAAATCCAGATCTGCTGAGTCCTGCTCTCATGCTTCTTTCATTAGCAGCCAGCCCTCTTCTCAGACCTTACTGACCTGCCCTCCAAACACGGACAAAACCACCACACTGGAGATCTAAATGTCTGCCTGGAAGCTCACACATCAACGCGGAACCTACCTTTACTTTGGCGGTTGCTGTTAAGAGGACGTAGTCTGGGGACTCCATGGCTTCACGTTTCTGCTGTTGGGCCTCCTGCCCAATGAGGAGGTTGAAATGAGTCGCCAAGTGCCGTCTCAGTAACGTCTTGTTTGGTGGGATGTTCAGCAACTGTGCCATGGTTTCTACATTGAAACGAGGCTCCAAAACCTATCAATCAAATCACAGAGAATCCAGCTGAAGCCAGTACTGTCTGATGAGGTCTCAAGGACATCAACAGGCATCCCTATCTTGGTCACTTCCTAAGGTTGCTTTGAGGTCTTTGTATTTTAGAGGAAACATACAACAAAGAGGCAGAAAAGAGAGTTAACTAGTTAAAGGATTCATAAAATGCTACCCTCAGGCTTTCCTTCTTGAGTTATAAATAGAAACAAATTGGCAGGTAAGAAGAAAGGAACAGATAAATCCACCCTTAACTCATGTAATGTGTGAAGCTGCCACAAAATATTTACTCACTTTCCTCTCTAATTCTAGAAAACGTAGCCAGAGGAATGACAGAAAATAAACAGAATGTTTGGAGCAGGGATATACCTCTTAATCACCCCAACAAACTTCTGCAAGTCTAAGTGTGTTGCCTTGAGTATCTGATACCAGAGCAATTAAAAACAATCCTGGTTTGACACTGAAATCACAAATTTTACAAAAGTAACAAGCCTTCCTTACAAAATAAAAACATATCTATGTCTAGGAAGGAAGATGGTGGCTGTTTAACAGCATGATAGCAGTGTACAGCATCGTAGGACAGGAGGTGAAGAATGCCATACCTAAATTAAATTGTGGGGGGAATACAGATCATCAAAGCCATTGCTGCCCCCACTAATTCTGCCCAAGACATTCATGTCTTTTAAACTATGGGGCTTATATTATTAAGCAGAATAAGAAGACAAGGTGTGTGCAGCAAAGATAATGTCTGAACTTTGGTCTAGCGCTTCTCAGCCATATTTTTTTTTTTATGAAATGGAGTAAGACAGCCTAAAACCTTACCATCAGTCCCCCATGCACACCACTCCCCCGCAGATTAGGAGCGTACTCTGCCAGATCAACGGAGCGTAGCCACTCCATCACACGATGATTGGTCCACTGGGTGACCTCAGAAGGTGTGACGTTATTCTGTGAACATGAAAAATGGGCAGTTAAGGAGACTTCCTGACTCAGCTGTCCCAGCCCCAATCTTTACTGAAACAAACCTCTTAATGAATACAAGCCCACTCTGCACTTGAGAAAAAACCTCTTTTTGGATTGCTATCTTGCAGCAATACCAATGTGGAGATGGGTCTGGACAGTGGGCATGTCTGTATTATGCTTCATGCCACTTGATTGATTGTAGAATTATAGAATCATAGAATGGTTTGGGTTGGAAGGGACCCTCAAGATCATGTAGTTCCAATCCCTCCTGCCACGGGCAGGGATACCCTCCACTAGACCACATTGCCCAAAGCCCCATCCAACCTGGCCTTGAACACTTCCAGGGATGGAGGCATCCACAACTTCTCTGAAAAACCTGTTCCAGTGCCTCACCATCCTCACAGTAAAAAATTTCTTCCTAATATCTAAACCTATCCTCCTTCAGCTTAAGGCCTATCACTACATGTCCTTGTAAACAGTCTCTCTCCATCTTTCCTGTAGGCCCCTTCAGGTACTGGAAGGCTGTTAGAAGGTCTCCCCAGAGCCTTCTCTTCTCCAGGCTGAACCACCTCAACTCTCTCAGCCTGTCCTCACAGGAGAGGTGCTCCAGCCCTCCAGTCAGCTTCGTGGCCCTCCTCTGGGCTTGCTCCAACAGCTCCATGTCTTCCTTGTGCTGGAGACCCCAGAGCTGGACGCAGTACTCCAGGTGGGGTCTCACAAGAGCAGAGTAGAGGGGCAGGATCACCTCCCTCGACCTGCTGGTCACACCTCTTTTGATGCAGCCCAGGACACGGTTGGCTTTCTGGGCTGCAAGCGCACACTGCCAGCTCATGTTGAGCTTCTCATTATCCTGCTGTGCACTAGGACTACTTGCACTTTCTACCAGTGGAACTGAAAATTTAGCTAGCTCCATGACCTGCTGTGCTTTTCTTCACATATGTGAATCTAAATCCAAGAGTCTGGGTTGCTTCATCATCCATTGCCCTATCCAGCATACGCTGCTTCCAAAACAAACTGATGGCAGTCTCCCTCTGGTAACAGAGCCAAACTCCTTTTAGACAGAACATTTTGACATAGCCATCAATTTTCCAGAGAGTTACACAAGACTCACGGCAACAGTGCGCTGAGTTCAAGATGCAAGATTTATGTTCCAGACAGTACATCAGAGACTAAGACAAAACAGCCAGCTGTTGGCTAGGAAGAGGAACAGGGGATTTGGCAAGGCGACATGAGTCTGGGGCCATGGCAGGTGGAGGAGAGAAAGTGGTGTTCCAGGTAGCGATGCCAGGGCATGAGACTTGGAAGAACAACATGAGAAAAAGGAAACCGAAAATGAAACAGAATGAAATAGAAAGCAGAAAGGAGGAGAGGGCAGAGCAGGAATAATCACAAACACCAGGGAAAAACCCTAGAGGATTCCTCTTCAGAGTTTCAACTTAAAGCAGTACCTCATCAGATGGCCTCCTGCGCAGACAGTTGGGCTCGAAGTTATTTATTCTCAAAACCTGAATGGCTCTTTTGATGCTGAGGTGGTGGAGGACGCTGACAACTTTCAAGGACAGCAAGTCATCCTGTCAAAGACAAAGGGGGAGCTAATAAACATAAACGCACTTATTGGTGGAACCAGCACCCAACTGGAGGAGACTGCTTTGGATCCAGGCTTAAAATGGCACATCTGACACATTCTGGGGTAAGATTTTAATACATCGGACACGTGATTAATGTCAAACCATCCGTCCCAAAAAAAAAGCTTCCTGTGTTGCTCTGTACTAGCTCCTGAGTGATGTTCTTCACATAGGGTACGGAGCTTAGTACAAGAAACCGGTAATGAGGAAGGGAGAGGGTGAGATGGCACATCCTCAGCGATCTGATTAGAGCCAGGACAACTTTCTAAACACAGCATATCAGACTCACCTGGCATTTGCATTTAAACTGGCCAAAAGTTTTAATATCACAAGTGTCCAGCTAAAAGTTTAACTGAAAACAATAAATTACCCTGAAAATCAAGGCATTCTGTATTGTTAGAATGAAAAAGAGAGGGAAGAAAAAAAATAAGAAGGTGTGTCAGGTTTGTCTCCCACAACTGCAAATGACAAGTATTTTCTAAAATGCTTGCCACAAGTGATGGAACGATGGAAAGGGTGACCACACCCAGGCTGTGGAGGGGCTCACCTTAAGTCTCCTTGGCTGCAGCTCACCATCACCATGTAGCTCCTACCTTCCACATGCACCCACTACAGTTCGAGGGAAGGAGGGCAGGTTGGCCAGGAGCACCAATTCCCCCTCAGACGTGCCAAGGGAGCACGCTGGACACACGGGCAGCCTGAAGGTTGGCTCTGTGACAAGGCACTGCAAGGCAACCTGGCTGTGCCTTCACACCACACTATTTTCAGCATGGGATGAGCCACTTCTCTCACATCTTCTCTCACATCGCAGGGCTAGAGCCTGCAAAGGCGCGGCCACACTCCTCCCTGCAACGCATCAGTGATACTAACAAAAGCAGCTGGTTCTTTCTCCAAAATTTTGAGCCTCACAATGTTTCTTGCTTAAACATTCATCTCACGGGGAACTTATTTTATAGCTCGCACAGACCAGCTCTTTAGGCTCCCACCAGTCTCCACAGAAAGCGTCCAGCATCTCTTAGGACAATTTGTACCATGCCAAGGAATGAGATGGTGCCTCACAGTGCCCCTCTTTTTGCACTGACCACAGGGCACGGATTGCTGGACAGGTAGCTTTTGGATGTCAAAAGCCGGGAGAGATGATTTCCCCCCTTCATGACTACAGTAGCAAGTAGGAGTTTTGCTTTGGGTCCATTAAAGTTCCCTCTTCTCCTTTTTGTACTCGGGGCTCCTTCAAACCACTGAGGAGGGAAGAGACAGAGCCTTCTGGCACCCAAGGGGGCTCAACTCACAGGATGCACGTGGTGGACAAAGGCAAAGGAGACAGAAGGTTTAGATGAAGCTCACAGATTAAAAAAGGCTGTTGGTGCTACCCAACACCCTGACCTGCTCACAGGTTTGCAAACTAAGCAATGCAGGAGATGTCGCATTTTGCCCCCCTCTGGTTTCATTCCAACAACTAGCCCCAGAAATTTAGCATTTCAAGAACAAAACAATGAGATTCTCTCTCATTCAAGAAGCCAAGTCATGAAAAGCTTGTAAGGAGGAGTATGTGACGGGCCTGGCTAGACTTCCCAGCTCGCTTGCTGCTGCTGCTGTTCCAGAGGAGTGCCTCAAAAGAAAAACCTCCCGTGCGCTGCAAGCGTGGTCACATGCTGTGAGACTTGCATTCCTGCTAAGGCAGGCTCTTCAGTACTAATTGAGTCCTAACTAGGCCATTAAGTGTCTCAAAGTCCAATTCTCTACTGGTGCAAGTTGGCTGACAGAAAAATTTATGCATCCTTGTGCGGGGTTAACCTGGCTTAACACGTTTTAGCATAACTTATGTGTTACAAATACTGGACTCTATTTTTTCCGAATATTTAAGACTAAATTCTTCACTTGCCCAAATAAACTCTAATCTTAGAGTTTCTATTTTGTGTTTTGCAAAAGTAAGGGTAACTTCATGTGATTTTAAAAAGTATTTTTTTCATGCTTCGCATATAGCTGTATTTAGTTGATCATTTACACTGAAGCTGCTGTTACAATTTGATGATTAAACTCTGCCTAAAAATATCCCTAGTGATTTACAATTAAAGGGAAGTAACAGAAAGAATATCTATTTAAAAGGCAAAGCTCCTGCTACACATCCCTCCTCTGTCCACCTATTATTTTTCTTTCTTTTTTAATAGAAAAAAGACTGACTGTTGAATAATACAAGTTCCCTTACAATACAGTCTATGCTGCATCTTATCTGCATTCAATCCTCATCCAGGTAATACAGTGGTAAAGTCTCCCAACACAACATCAAGCTCAGTGGAGCCTACTGGCATCAGATCTCCAACGCTTAAGAAGCAGAAGAAAGAAACTGCCTCCTACTTTCATACAAATGTCCGAACACAAAAAAACCTAAAGGAAGCAAACACCAAACCACACTACATAAGCAACAAGATTTAAGATTTGACCAAAATGCACCCAACAGCAAAGTCATGCCAGGTAGCTGAGGCAGGTTAGTCCCAGGCAGTGTCTGCGGTTCCTCAGCTGCACTGCGCTTGTCTTACAGGAGAGTTAGATGGATCAACCCTAGGCTTCCTCCTGGGGCTATTGTAAAGCCTACACAAAATACATGCAAATGTAGCACAAAAAGCTCACTTTTATTCTGCCCATGGCATGGTTCATGAGAGAACAGGAGTGCGATTGACTTCTCCTTTGTTATACAGACGGAATTAATATTGGCAATCCTCAGTTTGCATTTGTGTCTCCAGAGAAGAACAAAGGTCTTTTCTCATCTTAGCTGAGACCTTACACAAAGGAAACCTGCTGGGTTGGCTTCACCTGACCGGCAGTAAAGTGGGAGTTGACGCTGGTGCTAAGCATTTTGAAATACATTATGCAAAAAAGCTATTAAATGCAGCCTGTTTTCAAACAAGTTGGTTCTTAAAACTGCAATTTTCTTCAAAGGAAATTGCTTGCGTTTTCTTAACTTAAGCATCCACATGAATAGGTAAGTAGACGAAACGTTTGCTCACTGAAGAAAAAAAATTCTACCTACTTCTTTTCATTAATAACAACTTGAACAGCAAAGGCCCAGCTGCATGAACTGCAACCACAGAATTTGCACGCTTTTGTGTACCTATAAACGCTGCCTGAGCACATAGGTGTCACGCACAACAGTTAAGCACAAGATTGCTCATTTCTCATGCATGAGTCTGGGCTCTTGCTTACTATATTTGGTCTTCCACCTTAAGACAGCATCTGTAAAGCTGGAGAGAATATAAAAAATACTTGCAGGTGAGTATCCGGTGTTCTGTTTTCTATAGGTTACAGCTGTTAGCATTAGCTTAACACAGGACACCTCCCACAGTTTCAGGGGGTCCTTTAAACACTGCAATGAAGCACACAGACAAATACGGCATTCTGGCAGATCCTTCTAGCAGTAGCGATGCCTCTGACATTCTGACCTCCCTCAGCCTTCTCCCTTCAATTATCCAGAAAGTTTGAAGACCTGATTTATGAATCATTCAACATCTTTGAAATTATTGTCAGAAAGTCTCATGAGACACATGAGATGTTTAGCTGTTGAAGTCTGTACTTTTGGTACACTACACGTGCATAGGTGTAGCCTCTGCGATGCTGCGAGAGCAAGTAAGAGTAAGCTCCAACTTTAGCTTCCTTTCAGTAGATCCAGTCATCTGGGGCAAAACTCACACGCACAGATGGCGACCACATGGTGCTTTTACATTCCTTTTTAAAACTTTCAACACGGGCCCAGAGTAACGCACAGATGGTCTGCTGACCTCCACACGGGTGTCAACTTTCTGCTCTAGGAAGCTACAAGGCAGATCGCTGCGATCCAGCTCTTTGGCTCCTTGTGGACACCGGATCCCATAAGATGCCTGTAAGGGACCTGAGAACGGCTGTCTCTGACACGAGAGCTGCCCAAGCAACCACAGATCCCCTCCACCCCACAAGCAGGCTGCTTGTGGAGCCAGCCAGGATTTGGCCAGTAGCCACTTGCACAGGAGGGCCGAGGGGAAGAAGGTTGGTGGTGGTGGCTTGTGGCAACACTTCATTTTCAGCCACAGCTGGCTGTCTCTCGGGGCCGGCTGCTGCCTGGACTCACCCCTTCTCCCTTATAGCAGGGGCAGGAGGGTGTGTTTGGAGCTGGAGGGCGTGTTTGGGGCCAGGGCTGGGGGAAGGCTTGGGGGAGGCTGAGGAGGTGAATGTGGGAAGGGGAGAAGGCTGCTTGCAGAGGTGCATGGTAGGGCACGGATCTTGGTACCGTGGGGTGCCAAAAAGGTTGCTGCTGCTGGCGAATTGGCCCAAAAGGAGCAGGAGGAAGATGGAGGCTGGGCTGGAGAGGGAGGAGAAGTGAATATAGTATCTATGCAGTCACAACAACAGGCACAGTGTATAGCAGGTCTCTCTAGGGTCACCTGGCCTTCAGTGAGCTATCTGGAGGTACAGCAGTGTGCATTAAAGTAGGGAGAAACTAAGAACACAAACACAACGTCAGGAAAAGAAATGCCATTTACTCACCACGCTCATGTAATGCAGCATTCGGCCGTCCACCTTTCCTTCATCAAACTGGGTCTTGTACTGGGGGAGGCCAATGTCATCCAGCCACCCTAAGGCAGAGACAGACACTCATGTTAGTGTGGTAGCCAAGTTAACTAGCACCAATTAGTGTTATTCCCACTCTTTGAGCCCCAAATTAGCCATGATTAGGAAGCCCCATCAAAAGTTTCTGCCTCAGAATGTAAAAAAATCTTACTGGTAACCCAGTGGTAATCCAGTTTTCCATGATTGTTTTCCTCTTCAGACCCGAGTGCCTGCAGAGCAAGCTGAAGCTTCTTCCGATGCAGTGGGTGCTTTATCCCAAGCTCCTGTGAAAGGAAGGAAAGCAGCAAACCTAGAGACAATACTGTGTTTTATTTCTCCCTCTGCTGAATTACAAATGGTTTCAGAGAGTCACACCTTGTTACAGCACTTGCCGGTAACTTGGCAGGTATATTTTCTATTTGCTGAATATCAGCATCATTTTAGCACATGTTCAGCACTAGGGAAAGGCCCACTCACTATGTCCGTATCGTGCATTTCTTATTCCAGTTGTAGTATAACTACAACTTTGAATGAGCCCACTCCCTCATTGAGAAAACAGGGTTACTATTAGGTGAGGATAGTGATTTTTAAAAGCTGAAAATTCAAATATTAGCAAATACTGTGGATTCAAAGTAGAGATTGAATCAACTTTTTTAATGTTTCTAGTTTTAGAAAACAAGACATAAACAATTTCATAACAATTTCAACAAAGAAACTGATCATCCTTGTGTGTAACATATCCTCATTCCTCTTTGTGTAAAACGTGCAGAAAATAGACCAAACCAGCAGCTTTTTACACCTTTCTCACACAGGCATAAAATAACTGTACCATACGCAAGTACTAACAAATCTACAAACCCATATGATAATGAGGCACTCTTGTGTGCATATTTTTGAAGTGGCATAGCGTACTGATATATCCACGCTTAATGAAGTTAAGTCACATATTTGTAATTATTAGTTTCATTACAGAGCATTACATTTCTACGAAACTTCAACTAAAAAGAAACAGATTTGGCATTGCTGCAGATGATAAAATTTTAAAAATGCATCTTTTTAATTTATTTTTTTTACTGGGTGCACCTTACAGACATGATTTGCATGCACAGAAATAGCAATTTTTTGTACATTTAACTGAAAGCAATGTTTCCAGTATTTCTCACCTTTTCCAGATCCTGCTGAGAAGCCTGCAGAAGTGTTTGCCCAGACAGTATCCAGTGTTTGCCATTACTAATATAAGAGCCTAGCCCTTGGTCCTGGAGCCAGTTACAAACCTGCTCCTTCGTCCACTTTGCGAACGGCATGTCCAGCTCACTACAGAAGATTTCACCAAAAAAAAAAAAGACTGATAAATCCCGTGTCTCAAATCTCCTATTCTCATATGATAAAACCAAAACCTAAGCCTAATTCATGAGTATTTTGTGGGAGCTGGGACAATCTCTGTGGGAGAACGTGCATCACAGTCAGCTGTTAGGTGAGCCTCGTGAGGCAGAGGGTGTCCCTACTTCTGAACTGTCAGCACCACGAAGTGCTGATCGCTGCTGATGTCCTGCCACTATCACAATAAACACAGTCTATTAATACCACTGAGACAACCACCTCCACTGCCTAGGGTGGCTAAAACTCTGAAGTAAGACCATAATATTTTACTTTAGCCTTTAATCCCCAGAAGTGCAGCAGGAAACGTACCAGAGGAGTATCTGTCATTGCCGTGTGAGGGCTGACACCAAGCTTTGCGTGGCCTCACAGCTGCACTCCTGTGAAGCCATGGGCAAAGAAGGCTCCACTCACAGCTGGACCCCACCACGCAACCAACCTCAACCCTGCAAAGACCATCTCTCAAAGGAGAAAACAGCCTGGATCCGCCTGCTTCTGTATGCCAGGACAGGAGACATTTCATTTTGGCGCTGGGCTTCTTTGGACCCTGTGCTCAAGTGGAGCTGCTGGGAAGGTCAGCACCAGCACACTTTGCACCACTCGTCTTACTTGTGAGACTGCCCCAGGTCTCGAGACCAGCCTAGTCGTGGCCCCGCTGTTGCTCTTGTCCCTCCTCTTTTGAACTCCGTCTCGGACATGTCATCTGGGTTGAAGGTTGTAGACTGACTTCTTTTAAGTCTAGTTTAAAGGAAGAAAGCATATTTGCATTTGGCTGAGGAAAAGGCATGCTTCTACTACTAAAACCAATATAGGTAAGATCTCCTACGGGGTTTGTAGCTCTTCCTCCACCCCCACTAACCAGCTGATAGCTCCATCAAATGCCACACTGGGTCCTGCTCTTGAGACAGTAAAGCACGGAGCCATAGGTTGGAGGGAGAAAAAGGGAAGATGTGTTCCCAGCAAACCCCCATGCAAGCCCCAGCTCTGGAGAACAGTCATTTCTCATCTTTTACTTACTTTCCAAATAACTTCTTGATCCCTCTGGCCTTTTTCTTGGAATCTGGAGAAGGTGGCGTCATCTGTAGACTCTCCGTTTCTTTTGGGCGAGGGGGCAAGCCAGCCAAATCCAAGTGATCTGCAGATCCCTTCTCCGTTTCAGCTGTTAGAAAGTAAAAGCCCCATCAACACTCCCTTGCACAGGACTGTACAGCCACGCTCCTGAACTCGGGAACAACTCTTGCTAAAATTCTTGAAAGCCATCACGTTAAGAAAATGGGGCAAAGAGGGATGGGAAAATCCAGGAGAAACAACACATGTTCCTCCTTCACAGGCCTGACTGGGCCCAAGGCAATGCTCTGCACCAGTTAAGTGCCTTGCATCTCAAGGTGGGCAAAAACCACCTTGTGAATCAATCCATGAATTAAATCCCAAGTTTACTCTTCCTTGGGGAGTGGTTCTCCAGTCCTTCCAGACAGAGTTGAGGCACGTGGATGCCGAGGAACAATTCAGTGCCATGGCAGGACACTGAACCAGGAGTCCCCAAAGCACAGAAAAATAATTTCCCTGCAGGTATCTTTCCTAATAACTTGCAGTACCCCGTAAGTTCCCCATCCAGGAAATTCCAGCAACAAACAACTCCTCCTGCCCCAGGAGCAGGAGGCAACTTTCCCCCTCACTTCTGCAAATCATGGAATATTTGGTTCCTCTGCAGAGAAACACCAGGGATTTCAGGTTCTGTCTGAACTAGATCTTCTCTTTCAAGGGACGCGTAGAACATCTCTGAGATGCCCTACACATTACCACCCGCTCTAAAAGCATCAGATCTTTGATCTGTAGCTGTTGTTTTCTATGACAACAAACCTGAGGGCTCCTGTTCCCAAAAGTGAAGTTGTCACAAGATTGTTTAGTAAAAGCTAAACTAACAAAGAAGAAAATTATTTTAAGATAATTTAAAAAGAAAACTAAAAGAATTGCAATATCTACTAGGCTACGTAAGCAGAGATGTGCCAGCAAGTGCCAGACAGCTGAATAAAACCACCACGTGGAGTTTATGCCACTTACTTGCTGAGGAACAGTGACAGCACGAGCCTGTTCAGATGAAGCAGCCGTAGCAAGGCAGCTTGCAGCAGGCTGACAGTCAGGCCTGTAACCATTCTTACCGTCTTTTAACATGGCTGTGTAATTAGCTGACCATTGTTTGGTTTTCAAATGGACTCCCGGACTTCCAGGAGAAAACCAAACAAGTTACATGAATCAAGGTAGAACAGATATTGCTGGGACATGTGGTCTCAGGCCACAGAGTTAACGCTGAGGTGGCCACAAAGTACCACGAGCAGCAACAAACCACAGGCTTTGCCAGCGTATCTTTCTGCCGGGCAAAGTTTAGGTGACTCAGTCAGAATACATTTGAACACATCCCATTTTCCACCAACGCTTTAGATGTTAAACCTTGCAGTGAAGCAATAAGGTCACATAAAAGATGATTTCTGGGCACTTTGGTTTGAGTGCTATCAAATACAGGGATTCTGCTGGTGAGAGACAGCACTAACGTCAAACCAGGCTTTTGCATTTGTGGTTTCTGCTTTACTTGTGTAAGAAAAAGTGCTAGCTTAGAAAAAACACATTTAAACAGCATTCTAGAGAAAGAATACCAGGACAAGGTTGGGTGCATTAGTAGCAGAGATTTGCGGGTATTGCAACATTTGCTTCTTGTCCCTCACTCCCCTTCATGTACTGACACAACCCCGACACTTAAGGGGCCGCACGAGAATCCGAGAGGGCCCACAGCGCTTGGTCTCTTCGCCAGCGAGGGGCACGCAGGGTGGCTGTACGACCACCCTGACTGACACAGCTCCGCTTGCTAAGGCAGGACCCTGCAGGTGTTACCCACCCTTGCCAGAACCACCCAGGGAACGCTGACATCACGAGACTGGTTTTTACTACGTGAATGGCTCCATCCCCATCTGACCCAATTATTTCTCATTCGTTTATTATATAGTAAATATGACTACATCTTAGAAGAGGAATTATGTATCCTTCCCCTCAGAACTCCCCTAGGTGAATGCCTGGGAGATATACCTCATTCCCTGCTTCACCAACCTCTAAGCTCTTCCAAGGGCTCCAGGACAGACAACAGCACAAAGGTGCCTCAGATTTTTTAAACACCACCGATTCTCACCTGTTACCTTGGACTGTGGGTAACTTTGTGCTCAAAGTTACGGCAAAGGTCTCTGCAAATTAACCCGCAATCTCTCTCATTAGTAGCGGTTACCAAGAAATGGCGCAGCTGACTTTTAGCAGAGGGGAGATGTTACATGAAAACTCCTTTTAGTGATGGACAAGAGTTTCGATGCAGAGCTCTGGTGTCTAGTTCTTTTTTGAAAAGTGTGCAGCCATAACCAGCTGTTAGCAGCAGATACAACACAGCGCTGGTACAGGCAGACATGCAGGATTACTATACCTAAAGTAGGTGCACTTGCACTTCGACTGCGATCTTCAGATATCCAAACAACGCACATAACCACACGCAGCACAACGGGAGAGAACACGCAGAGGGACAAGGTAAAACACAGTTCAAAACTTACGTCAGCAAAATACAAGACAAAAGGAGGGAGGTACACGAGACGCATGCGCTACACGCAACACTGAATTCACACAGAGATTAGGATTACCGATTCACTGTTAACCCCCCCCCCCCATCACAAAAAAGAAATGCAGTAGAGCTCTATGGTAGAGAGAGTAAAACAGAATCGCAGTCACTTCGGTGCAGGGAGGCCACTTGCTCCATGACACATTGGGCAGGTGACTCCTGCAGGCTCCTGCGAGGTGGCAAGTACCTGGACACCAGCTTTACAGATGGAAGCACTGAAATCTGGATAACAAACAACTTATTCAAATTCACAGGACCCTGATCTAGATGGCCCATCTTCCAATCCTTTATGACAGCTACAAGTACTCCACTTTGTTGGACAAATTAATTTCAGGATGAAACAAGTGATTACACAAAAGCACACAGGAAATAAACCAAAGCAAAGAGTCTAACCCTCAGAATAGACTGCACAGCTACTCCAAGTAACCTAGCAAGTTCCCATGCTATACATCACAGGCAAATATGGGCAATATATAATAAATAAGTATGTTATTTCTTTTGAACAAAAGTCTAAAATTGTCTTTGAGTAAGTAAGAACAGAAGACTCTTCTGCTCAACAAAGCAGAAGCTATCCCCTTCGGGCTTCTGAAAGACAGTTAAATTCCTAAATCTCGTGCAAGAGAAAGCCAAAAACTTTAGATGAATGGCAGTAGATCTGATGCACAGACCCACTTGATGCTTAAACTGGAACAGAGGAAAGACTACTATAGCAGACCAGTGAATGTAAGGAGGATTTCAGCTGGTGGCAACAATGCCTTCTGCGTTAAGCAGAACATTTTGTTTACTACTTTGTCACGTGCAACTGTCATCAAATGACAATACCAGAACAACTCCCCCTCCATTACAGGTCCAAAAATCAACATGAGCTTGAATAACTTGTCAATCCTGTTCCTGCTGTCACCACCTCTTTTGCAATGCTGCTTAAACACACATAAAATAAAGAGGAAGACTGAGTGCTGCTGCTTTGTTTCTGTACATCTGAAAATCTTATAAAAGATAAGCTGAGGATGGAAGCAGGGGAAACAAAAGCCCACGAATCCCATGTGTGAACTACTGCCAGACAGCTAGCATTTCAAAACAGCAGCAATCCACTAAAAGGTCCCAGGGGAGATACCACAGCAGAGGTCGAAACAGATCAAATACTTCTTTACATCAGTGAGGGTTTTTTTCTGTGGTTTTGTTTTGTTGGTTTTGTTTGATATTTTCCAAACAGTCTACTGAGAGAAATGCCACCAAGTCACAGTACCACTAAGGCTGGCCTGCCTGCTTCTTAAGACAGTTACAGCTGTTGTTAAGACCCTTCAAAATACACAGAATCTGCATGCAGGTGCACAATACCTACCCAGATTGGGGGCACTCGCGGTCCTCTTGTTGTTTTTTATCTTGAAAAAGCCTCGTCCAAATGAAGATCTGGCTTTGCGGGTACCAAAACTATCCTCGTCGCCTGTGCCACCATGAGAAGGAGACTTTGGAGGGAGGGTTGCAAAATTATTACATTCCATAGGAGGTTTAACCTGCTCAAGTTGGGGAAATAAAGATTCAATATCAGGGAATTACAAAAGGCATTCTGAGAGAGACTGCAAAGTGACTGCTGACAGATCATCTGAAGAGTCCCTCTCATTTGTTACTACAAGAAAACGGAAGGTAAAAGACATATAGGAAAACATAAACAAGATCCTCATTTGAACATGTTCAGGATCCAGGATTACTATCACTACCTTCTAAGAGTAACACGTCTTCTGTAAGATGTTTCTGTTTCTGCAAGGCTGGCTTACGGGTATGGAAAAGGTAAAAATACAGTCCTGGAAGGCTTTGAACTTTTCCAGCTTTCCAGGGTTTGTCTCTCCCCCACCGTGGGGGGGAGTGGGAAGCAAACAGACAGACGAGACCTCCACAGTATATCGGTTCTCTGCCAAGTGTCAGACAGCTTGTTTTATCTATCACTGCTCTGCAATTTCAGAATTAATGAGTTAATTTACTATGCCCACTGCCAAAGCTGAGAGGAAATTAAGTATCAAGCAAGGAGTATAAATGCCGGGACAGACATCAGACACACCAGTTAACCATTTTAAAGTAGTAGTTTTAACCTTGCTGGTTTTTTCACTGTTTCTTTAAAAGAAGGAGGAAGCAAACCCATTCACAATCCAAATATGATCCTTTGGCTTTTCCTGAATTGATGCAGCATTCACCCTAAAAGTGGTATCTGAGGTCTGGTCAGGTCTTCCTATAAGTAGTAATTGTTGCATGCAAACTATGGGCATACAGTACCGTAGGGTAACTGTTCTGCAATGACAGTCTTTTTAGGAACACAGTTGCTACTCACAGAAAACAATTTGGAAAGCCAAAGGTTTTTAAAGAGACACTAATCAAAGGTAATTACAGAGTCAGTAAAATACTTAATGATTAGCTTTGCTAATTATCTAATGGTAGAGTATGTGGCGGAAACATTAGCTTAGATGGCAACCTCGTGCTCAACCAGACTGAAAGATAATCCGTGTGTGAGAAGACAAGAATTGTGAGACTCTATAAGCCTGACACTGAAGTGATGGTGATAAACCATCACATACTCCTCGCTATCTTGTCCGCAGGTCTGCTATTCCCCCTCTGGAACTGCATGCCGCAATTTCACACAACTGAGCCCTTCAACACCTTTGTTTCTCCATGCACATGCACAAGTGCATGCGCACACACACACATGTTACCTCTGTTGGCTTCTGTGCAGAGTCTCTGTCCTGTTTGGGAAAGATTAAGACAGACATTTCAAAATTCATGGTTTATAGCCAGTATTCAATTCATTATGGTTACCCTGAGCTAAATTCTGACTGAAATACCCTTTCCTGCCTATTTTTTTTCCCCCAAATAAATCTCATCAGAGCTGTATTTCACACAGATTAATTCTTGCTTTTTTTGAGGTCAGTGAGCTGACATGAAAATACAGTTGCTTCCGTTTACTTTGTCAAGGATTAGCTGTGTACATAATTAGCGACATGCAGACTGTTAAGGCACTAATGTGCGCAGCTGGCTGAGGGGAAGCAGGGATCAGACAGGGTAGAAGTAGAAGCCAATAGATAAAACATTCACAGCCTCCACTCCTTGGCTGTCCAAATGAACCAAATCAAAAAAAACCCCTCTCCTTAACCCATGAACTCTAGCTTTCATCATCAAATTCTGGTTACATTTTCAATCCTGTCAACATCCTTCCCGAGCTATAAGGCGCAGCTCAGCGGCTTAGGTATCAGGAAACTCAGGAGCTTTTAGGAGTTTAGGCCGTCAAAAAAGAGCACAGGAATTGTCCTGATCTGATGACATTGTTAGAGGCTAGCTGCTTTTGGTCACTTCAGGAGAAACCTAAATTGAAGCTATCACCAGACATACACAGGCTCAGTATTTTGTTCCTGACCCCTTAAAACATAGTCATTCCAGACTGGATTTTATAATGCATTAATTACATGGCCTTCCAAAATTATTCGCCTTAAACACAGGTAGGAAGTAGTAGTAGGACGTACTTTCTTCTTGTCTTAAATCAGAAAGGTGTACCAACTACAAAAAAGAAATAAAATCCAACAACTTCATTAACTGAGAAAAAAGATAGCAAGAGTGTCTCAGGTAAATGCTTCATGGAAAAAAAGAAAAAATTAGAGCACTTGTGTTTTTAAGGACAGATTTTCTCCTTTAATAAAATCTGAAAGATGTCACATGTGCATGACCATTCCTAACACATGACATGAGGAGCCCTACTCTGACACAGAGTTTCTCAGAAGAAAACAACAGAGCATCCACAAGGTCACTGCCACAACAGAGATGTCACCTCTATTTTTAAGGGGATGGGAGGAAGTAAGAGACCAAACCAACCACTTCAGATGTCTCTTTTCTCAAACTGCTCAGACTGCTGGACTTCTGCAGTGAAGAAGTTCTGAAACAACAACATAAAAACCAAGCCAAGTTACTGGAATTAAATTTGCTAAGATAAACACGCTCTCAGGAATCAGCTTTTAAGAAAGCATTATAATACATGATGAGATATACCAAAAACAAAAGACGTTTTGAATTGAGGCAATTGATACCCACACAATTTGCTGAGATACTGTAAGAACCTCCACATCATAATTACTGCTGCTAATGCTTCAGTGACATGATGCCTACCTTTGGATATTTTTCGCTTCTTATTTAACATTGTATTTTCAGAAGCACAAGCAGATGTTATACAGGCAAAGGAAGTGATATAAACAAAAGCTATGAAAAAAAAGTATTTTTAGCAACAGGCTTCTGACTAATTTAATCCTTAAAGAAGCCAAGCATTTTAAGTCAAACTTGTGTGTTTTAGTATTTTATCTTCAGTTCCATTTTCCATTCCAGATCAGATATCTCCCAACTTCTGGTGGGACTTACAGTCTAGAACACTTAAGTCTGGTTGAAAAGAAAGTTACCATTAAAGTTTTTCCCGCAACCAGGTATAAATTCAGAGTAACTTCATTTAATTTTACGAAGTTACCTATCTTTATACCAACATAAGGGGAGTAGAATTTGGCTTTAGGAATATTCTCGTGGCACTAAATCACTCAGAATAAAAACAGCTGCTGAGCCTCACACTGTGTAGCAGACAAACCCTGTTGACTTAGGCTCCTTACTAACAAATCACTTTGACTCAACTTTGAGTTCATAAATGGTCCCACTGATTTCCCTCGGGAATATGGCCGTGTGGCAGAAAGTAAAATTATTTTCTCCTTGTAGTCAGCTGATCACCTTTCCCACACTATCAAAACAAAAAAGCAAATCATGTGTGCATGTACTATGAAAAACTGTAAATTTCAAATTACATTGACAGTCTACAACCCAATTAGTGATGCTTTACACTGTAAAAGAAATTAACTGCATACGTGCACAGATAAAGCACTGGAAAATAATAAGCACAAAAACACTGAACATGAGCAGAAAACTACCACCACTAAATATCACTTTGGCTAGAATTAGTTGACATATTTACATGAGATATGTAAATGAGGGTGCGTTGGGGGGGGGTTCAAGTCGACAATCACATATAAATATGTTTCCTAAACATTTTTGATTATGATACTTACACTGGACTATCACACAGCTTAGTTTCTGGGGAGGAACCTGTTGATCTTCCTTCACTGTAAAAACAAAAAGATATGAAAAAAGTAAGGTATTTGGGGATCCCTCATCCAAATACCTTGCTGATACAGAAACCTCATCTCAGCCTGCTTTATCCTGTTTTCACTTCAGTTGTTATGGTACTAACACATGGCAAATTTTCCCCTCTACGGTGGCAAGTCTTGTAAAAGATAAAGGACAAAGGTGAGCTCAAGAGCCTCAGGAAAGACAACTCACACTGTAAGATGATGACAATACTGCACTATTCAGCTTAAATAAATAAATGCAGAGGTTACAGCATGTGCAGGGTGTGCAGCAGCACCAAGTAGCAGAGGTCACTGGCTTCCTGTGAGTCACCCACAGCGTGGGGCATTTTGCTGCACGTTAGTGCTTTGTTTGGTTTTTTCCAAGACGGGAATGATGATATCCCTGCTGGCGATGGCTAGAGCTGCATGAGGCGCAGCACAGCAGAAAGCAAGCAGAGCTGGTCTTCTGGGTAGGATGCTTTCCTTGACTGGAACTGGAATGATCACACATCAACTTGTGCTTACACTGATTTTTCACATCAAGATTGATGATGGTTTTAATCCAACAAGGTTTCCTTGCCTCTGGATTCTTAGTATTTGATACTCATTTAGATAAAGCCAGGGATTTGGACCCAGAAGAAAAAACCCTAGCATGGCCTTTGTCTAGCTGTGAGTCCAGTGTGTTTTTCAGTACTCCCTGCAGTGCCAGTCCAGATCTGCAGGGGCTGGGTTTCCTCACCCGGACAAGGAGGGTGCAGGCTCAGAAACGCTGGAGGAAGCTGACAGCCACTTCTCACCCAGGAGAGGCTGCCACTGGGCTCAGGCATGGGGGCCCCTGGGTGCCACAGCTCAGTCACAGCCCCGGGGTGCAGCCACTCATGCCCACCCCGGCTTCCCCTGGGACATTACACATTTAATGCAGCTTTCAAAATCTCAGACAGGGCTCTCGTAAGAGCGAGCAAAGAAATATCTTTGCATTTCATCATGCCAAAGGATGGCAGCAAGGATATTTCTTTCTCTGATCTTTTGAAATGTCGCTTGGGTTTCCCTCTGGGGCTCCATTAACACCTTAAGGTTAGAGCCGGACAGTCCTTTTGTTGCAGTTTTGGCAGTGCCTTACACCAGTCTTCAGCAACTGTGGAAAATGTCTGAATGCAGATCATAAGGAACGCATTTGTGCTAGCGCAGCCAACATTATCTCAGCCAGACCTAGATGATGTAAACCTAGATAAAAATAATGATACTGCGTCCTTCATTACATTAGATCAGTTTTTCTCTCCTTCTGTTCATTTCTTACAAAGCAGCTGGTAAACAGTATGAGTACTGCTACAAGCAACAGCAACCAAACTAATACTTGCTTACTGAAAAAGATTTAATCAATGCACTTCATGAACACAAGCTTAGTTTGCCATAGCTAGTCAAGTGAATGCTAGCCTTGTTTAACTGACTTAATGACTTGACAATACAGTAACTGACAGACTATTACTCTCATTAAACGTCACGGAATATTTGATTTACAATTGAAAAATACATGGAAACAGTAATACCTCATTTCACTTGCAGGATCTGACCTAGGCTGTGTTTTCACTTTCTCTGCAACAGTTTCTGAGCTCTTGGATGTTGATGAAAAAGAAGGGATTGAAATCTGTAAAATACTGGTGTGGATCTGTAAGGAATTCTAAAAAGAATGAAGAATACGTGTTACACTGTTTTGAGCTGAAATTAAGTGTCACAAACGAAAAAAGACTAACAGATAAACTATGAAAAGAAGGATCTGAAATAAGATTTTTTAAAGTGATTTTTTTTTCTTTCTTTCCATTGGAATACAATGATTTACTACTTGAAATATGGCACTGATGCTCAAACATGAACTACTGCACAGATAAGCTACAGCACGGACAAAAATCTCACAAGTCTCCCAAAGTTGCCTGCTAAATCTATCTCTACCACAGATGCTATGAAGGGTAGTTCACTTTTCAGGTTGACTCCTGTCCTCAGCCACTCAGAGAATACAAAAACACTGCTAAACGTTTAGTTTAATTTCATTTTCTTCATAGTGTGTTCATGCTGCTTAGTTAAGTCAAGTCCCTGCTCTGACTCAGAGCTTTAAGAGAAGAGATCTACAGCTTTGTTACTGGAAAATGCGATTGTAAAAATCAGAGACTGGACCACAACTTACTTATCACTTAACTGAATGGATGTAATAATGATTGCATCCTTTTAAATAAGACAGGATATATTAAATAAGTCCCAACATGTTTACTTCAAGCTCCTGAAAAATTAAACGCAGCTCCTAAAATAGCTATATTTGACATGAAAATTAATTCCTATGTTTGATAGGAAAAGTAGTTTAGATCCATCCTTATGACAAATACATATATTTGCTGTTTCCTGATCCCATTTGATTATTAAGAAACACAAATTTAACTGAACTCAAACGAAACTCCTCCACACCTTTCACAAGAAAACTACATTCTCCAAAAGGATATGGGACATTACTAAAAACTATGCAACTCAGAAAAAAATCTTTTCAGAAACTTGAGCTTTGGCATGTGCAATATGAAACCAGCACAAGCAATGTTTTCAAGGAGTCATGGCATTAATGGAGGAAAAAAAAGATACCTCTTCGTGAATATTCATGTTAAACTCATCGTGGATTGGAGATGCTGTTACTGGGGTTGGGGATGGGCTTTTCTCTGCATCAGTCAGACTTGGTGTGTCCAATAAAACTGTGGAAACAGACCCCGAATTGAAGAAGTCTTCACAGTCACTTTCCTTGCCTGAAGGGAGAGAAGATGGAAACTTGTTGGCTGGATACATGATGACCCTCACTCTCACACAAGGCCCAGCGGTGTGCTCATTTATGGGTCAAGAAGGGAAGAGGCTAGGATTTTATTTTTTTTTAGGACAGACTACAACAGGAGAAGGAGAGTCATTGTGAAATATTGCTTCCCAATTCAACCACTACAAAATAGCAGGTTTGGAGCAGAGGAAGGACAACAAAAAGCCCAGCAAATGCCCTCAGGGCATTTAGTGGGATCAGTTTCAACAACCTTAATAAACTGGAGTAGTTATTTCCTGTCCTGTGTTCTGGAATTTCAGTCTAACTACTTCTTTTCCCTTATTCACTAGGGAAAGACCAGGGGGTCAAGTCTGCCTGAAACTTAAGACGTCTCTATGGTATCTTCAAGTTAACCACAGGAAAAATGCAGCCCACTGCACAAGAGTCTAACACCAGCTTTTAAGTGACTACATTACGTTTGCAGACTGCCACAAACTGAGTGTGCGTCTTATTTAGTTAATGCCGTAGCCCGCACCAGCATCTGGGATCCTCTGCTCCCAGTGAGTGACCTGCTGCTCCTGAACTGCCTCGGTACTACCAGAAGGCTTGGACCTCCACACTCATCATCGATACCAGAGTACTGACCCTGACAAGAAAAAGTTAAAGGCAACCAATCCTGTCTAAAAAGTGAGCAGAAACCTAGCACTCATTGCCAAAGATCTGACACAAATACAAGCCAAAGTGTGTTGACAGCAAAAGCCTCTCTTGCCCATTTTTGCTCCATGAACTGACCATGAAGCACAGTTCCCAGAGACTCAAGGTCTGTTTTAACATCCTCCTGTCTTTGAAGGCATAGCACCGCACAAAAGAGCAATACCTATTTAAAAAATGTTACTCCTCCAACGCTCAGTATGGTGCTTTGCCCTCATCACCACCTTACCTCTTCCCTCACTCACAATGTGTTTTCCCAGCCTTGGCAGATTGAAGACATGCAGCTGTGTCCTTAGTTCCCCTGAGTGCTGGTTTCGAGAAAGGAAAAGCCCGTACATACTGAGATCCAAAGCCCACAGACGATGAGGATTGCCTGATCTCAACTCCCTTACAACAAGGGAGAGGGAACCACCTATTAACAGAGTGGTGGCAAAAATGCTTCCCTGTGCGACCCGTGGTCAAGCCAAGCCAGTGTTTAGCCCAACATGCTCCGGGCACACAGCAGTTCCCATCCTGTTTACGTCCATGATGTTGGAGTAAGAGAAGCTGCTTCCTGAACCCACCACTGCGCCTACCTCAGGACTGCAGTGCTCATCGGGGAGCAGGACAAGCCACTGGAGACCATGGCCGAGGGCTTTCATGCAGCCCTGCAAATTAGCTGGTGCCCTCAGGAGCAGAGGTCAGGATCTCCTTGTTCCAGTCACCGCCTCCCCACAGGGGTGGCCTCTCAAAAGCCTGGCAGAAACAAAGAGGGGCCCCAGGAACCTATCTTTTCCCTGAGTCTCACCCCCAGTCTTGACAGCGTGTCCAGATGGGGCTCTGCCCACCACTTTTCCTGCCTTGGCCCAAGACGCCAAACGTGAATCCACCACCACAAAAATACATATTTTGCCTCTTTGCTCATTTCTGGCTATTGACAATCTTCACTCTTTGAAAGGACCCCTGGGGGCTCCTACATCCCTCTCCTAGGAAGATCATCCACCTCCAACATTTGCACGGCCAACAAAAGCCACAAGCCCTTGTCTGCCCTAAAGAAGCTCAGGCAATGGGCTCGGATCAATTCAAGGCCTGTGGAAGGCTGTGTGTGAAGGTTGGCCTTCAGAGGACTCAATGACAAAGGAGGTTTCCCTAACAAGGTAATACAACACTGCCGCACAGACTTTTAAGTTGCGCATATATTATACGTGCATACATTATCAGAATGCTAATGTCTAAAATTTGCTGGGGACAGGTCTTTCAAGGACGGTGACCTACAAAATGCAACTTGAGCACTGAAAGAACAGGACGATGCAGGGGAAAAAAATCCATCCTAGGACTATAATGCAAATAGACCAGGATTATTGCTGTAAAGGGAGAGGCTAATTTTCTAACATCTGTTTTCTGAAAACCCAGAACCCTTACAGTGTAACGCTCTACATGTGTTTCTTCTGCTTTTCTTTTAAGGGAGGAAGGAGAGAGACAGGGTATTCAGTGCAATTACATCAAACTGATGACCATTGCCCTCAAAATCTATTGCCTTTGGAGATCAGAAGCTCCTGGATCTGGAAACCTCCACCAGTCTTGGAATATATGGAATGGACCATTATGTGTTATGGTATGTATTACAGCCACCATTTCAGCCGCACAGTTAAGCTCATTATCTGATGGCAGAGAAGGTGGGTTTTTTGGGGGTGTGTGAAAAAAGACTGGTAGGAAAAGCCAGCCTGACCCCCCACTGTGGTAAGGAAGGAGAACTGTTCCACAGCTGCCGCGCGTGGTGGTTTGTGAAGGCTTCGTTACATGCCAAAGGTGTGGCGTGTCATCGCAACACAGTCCTGGCAGCACATCCACTTCGTTACGGACATTTTTGCAGCTCTTGGGCACTGCTATTACAGCGCGCGCAGCCGCTGGGGCGGTGCTGGTTTGGCTTGTAGGAATGCGCGTGCTCAGGCACTGCTCTGCTCAGCTACCAACCCCTCCCCAGGAATACATGCAAGAGGGGGGAACAGCAATTTTTAGCAGTTAATGTAGCAGCCAGCCCTGAAAGGCATTTCAGGAGGCTATGGAAAGAACCTGAGAGCTTATCATATTCAAACTAATTTTACAAGGGGAAAATAAGCAACGTGACAATAATAGTTACTACTACCAGATGGTAAATGGGACAGAACCCAAATGTGCAGCTTCCTGGACAAAAAAGGCAATTCACCATTTCACACCAGTTGAAGAACTGGCTTTTACTCTACCTAAGAGATGCCTCCAAAGATAGTAAGTCTAAGAGTTGACATAGCACTACCACAATGCACCTAGAGTTTAAATGAGAGCAGAGTTTATTTTTTTTTTTAATTGTACAATACCTTTTTTACCTTGAGCCAATATCACCATGTCTTGAACCTTCTTGTACCTATTCAGAGATTGCCGAAGCTCTTCTATCTTCCGATCCTAAAATAAAGGAAAGTTGGGACCGTACTTCTTCCTTCAGTAAATCAAAAATAAGCAATACAAATACTAAGATACTCTTCGGTTTAATTGCTTGTGAGACTAAAAGGAATGTGAAGTGTGGATGGGACAGGACCCAGAACTCTGGAGAGGCTTTGAAATATCAAACCTCGTATTTAGCAAAAACTATCATCTGGTTAATCACCAGAATTGTCCCAGCCTTGAAACTGGATTTCAGCTCCTTCATTAAGTCAAAGGTAGAGTATAATACATTTGCCATGTACAAAGAAAGCAGTAATCAAAGGATTTAGCGCTTTGGTGATCAAAAGAAAACATCCTACAAAATGCACATGCATATGAATGTGCAAAATCATACATGAAAACAATTCATACTTTACAGAAAGCCCTTTTGGAAACGCAGCCTGTGATATCTCATGGGACTTGTATGGAACTCTTTACATTTTCAGAACACGGTGTAAATTGCAGTTGCACCAAACTGAATGACACAACAGTGCAAGGACTCTGTGTACATGTGACTGCTCATAAATGCTCAGGTATAGTCCCTTAAAGGCACTGCAGTGCTTCTGCCTATAGTGATTCTTACAACTGATTTTTTGAAACAAAAGACTGATTCTTACAAATTTGATTTTTTAATTGAATTGTGACAAGTTCATATGTGAAGATTTTCTTAGATATTTAACTCAAACTGATGAATGATTACTGAAAAAATAATGACTTTTCTACCTTCTCTTCATTTGCTGCCATTAGAGATTCTACTGCCTTCTTCATTTTCTGTACCTCTATATCTAAAAACAGAATACAGTTCTCTAAGTCAATTTAAATAAGACAGTCTAAGGAAATAAGAAAAACAAAAAACGTAGAAGCAACTCGGTAATATCTGAGAGTAAATTTACAAATTAAAAGACAAAACATAAGCCACATAAATTCTATTTTAGATGGAAATACATAGAAGAAAACCTTTTTTCTTCAAAATCTTTTTTTTCCTGACATTTTTATCAAGGAAATGATGAAATTCAGGAAATTTCCTTACCCACCTCCCCAGCCTTAGGAAAATGGAAAAGTCAAGAATAAAACTACTACTTGACTTTCACTATCTCCATCTTTCAAATCATCAAATAATTGCAAAACAAAAAGTCCAAAATACAGAATACTACATTTGGAGTGCAATAAAACACATCCTCCTTACAACAGTCAACAAACACCCCATATGGCATCTCAAAAACCCACTATACAAAGCAATAGGATTAATGGATATGATGAAGAAAGCATTGTGCAGTGATGCTTAGTCTTAATTCAGTATGGATGTAGAAATGAGGACAGCACAATGGAATGATACAAGCATTTGCTGTGATGAGCAGTCATGCTAGAACACATATTGTAGTTCAGACGTGGAAAAGGTTCCTAATACAGATGACAGTGTTCTGCGCTTCATCTATAATCCTTATTTACAAAGAAGTGTAAATACATGGAAACATATGTTCTAACGAGGTTAGATTTTGGAGGCATTCTGGACTAGAAATTCAAAAATGGAAATAATCTCCATTTTTGCTAAGATTCTGCCTTGCATAAATGAGGTAAACTTAAAATTTTGTTACAAACATAAGCAGGTGGCCAAATTCACAGGCAAGAAAGCATTTTACCTTGTTTTAACTTCCTAAAATTTCTCAGAAAACAAACAGAGTGGGAAGAACATTTTCCTCCTTAATGAAATGCAAGAAGAAAACAAGCTGCCTGGCCGGCTTTCTAGATGAAAGACATTTAGACACATTGGACTAAAACAGCTACTGATCCAGTTCCAATGATTTTCCCTCAGTTATGCTAGCTGAAAATCTGGTTTACTGGCTTGCAACTGCATTTCATTGAGAGGCAACTGTTTTGTGAGTCTCCATGAGACCAAATCTTTCTTTGACTATCAGCTTTTCTTCAGAAAACTTTGTAGTTCAAGTGTGATATATCCACCCTTATTCTCAAATGTTACTGTAAGTGTAACTAAGGGTTATAGATGATGCAACCTAACAATGTTTGTTAAAGCGGTTTTGCAAACACATGCAGAAAGCTATTCTGGAAAGCACTTCTGAAATGCAAATGCTTTGTGGAAAGACACCAGAAACCTTACTTTTATCTTTGAGCTTCTTTTTACAATTTTCATCTGTGCAGGAAAATCCATTGGATTTGAAATTAGCATGAAGGTTATAACATCAAATAACTTTTAAGACAACATTGATACTTAAGGAGTCAACTATTCCTCATGTATTATCGCAGAAGCAAGCAGTTCATGGTTTCAACCTGCACTCCCCCAGTGCTAATGTTCCTAATGACACAAAATAGTCTCACTGCTCTCCTACGCAACTACCTGTCTCAAGGATGTATTTTTCAACTGTACGTTTTCACTCGTAAGGCCTCAGAAAAGGCTTATGCCAATAGATTACTCTTAAGCTAACGCTTTACTGGCAAAAGCCAACTAAGTGATAATGTACACATATTTGTTCAGAAAGCACAGTTCAGCTAATGGGCCAGATAACCAGTGTTATCTGCAAACAACATTACTTAATATTGGTCCAAAGCAGAAAAAAAACAGGTTCATCATGGCAGAAGATCTCCTGCTGAGTTATAACGAATACTAAACTAAAGCTGAGAACCAGAGGGTAATGGGAGTTCAACGCACACAGCAGCCCCCAGGAAGAAAAGCCCCACGTAAGTAGTCATAAATGCAATGAAATCAGACCTTGTTCACATTTAAATGTTCTTAAAAAAAAAAAAGGAATCACGGTTCAATGTGGTCACTTTTAGTGATCTTTTGCAGTGCTTTTGAAAACAGATCATTTTATTAAATAAAATGTGACAATCTACACACAGCATTTTCCTCCTCAGGTCAGGGGAGGAGACTAATTAATCTCTTGTGGCTTTATTTTTCTAAAAAACATACTTTAAAAGCACAATCTTAAAATCAGCGATAACTATCAGTGAGATATATTCAGAAATAAAATTGCAGCAGGTCAAAAAAGTCTGTGGAAAATTTTTGTGAGGCTCTAAAGAAAAACTTCTATTTTTAAGTAAGTTCCCAAATCTAAGTTTCCCCAAAATAAATACTGTTTCTTCTTTGCAAGCAAATAAAAGAATTATCTGACACGTAAAATTTCTGTGCTAATTCAAGCTTAATTAGGATTTAGACTTAACCAGTGCACAAATCCAGAATCAATCCTCAATTTCACCTACTTATGGCTGGGTCCACACTGAAGATTTGCTGGTACACATCAAACTTTGGTTTGCAGTACGGCTTTTCCCCTTCCTTACCAGTAAGGGGTGTACAAGCAAAGCCCAGCATAAATACCCACACAGAAAGTTTCCTTCTCAATATCATCTTTTTGGGGAACTTGTTAAAATTAGTTTAAGGATTTCTTTGCCAATATAAACCGCATCTTTTGAGGCACTATGCAATCCACATAAAGAGCTAACTAGTGATTACTTAGGCTAGTTTAAAGTTGATCAAGAACTTGCTGTGACAGTAGGTTCAGCAGTTGCATCATGAACACTCCCTAAATATATTAAAAGTAAACACGAAGACAGAAAGTATATGAAAATTGAGGCTTTTATCTGTTATCTCCTGTACATGACCTCAGGTGAGGTGACTGAGGAGGACGCAGTGAGAGCGCCTCCCTTCTTACCTCTGTCCAGTATTTCAATTCCTTCTCCTTTCAGCTTGCAAACCAGTTTTTCTTGCAACCTTTTTACCTCAGCTTCCTTCTGCTCTAGTTTGTCTTTCAAAGCTGCTAGCTCATCCTGTAACAGACACAGAACCACTCAGTGACAGCTCCCACACGCATCTGAGATGTTTCCAAAAGTCCCTCCTATGAAGCACAGTGGACAAGTCCTCAGCCGGTAGAAACGACCAAGGCCCCCCCGACATTTACACTGGCTGAGGGTACACCCACCAAACTGCCTCTGAACATCACAACAGACCGCTGAGTCCATAAGGGGGCAAACTACGGTCTGAAAGTGTCGCTCTTAGTGATAATTAAAAATAGATTTTATATCTAACTTAAAAAAGAAAGAGTAAAGCAAAAAAAAAAGCAGTTTTATTTATTTAACCTTGCAGAGACAGAAAAAGTGCAGGTGATGAGGCTGAATGCTAAAATCCATGAACACTTATTTTGGTATTTATAGGGCATTCTGCATGTTCAAAGCTGGACAATTATGGAACTGTGCTTACACCAGGCTGAGGACAGTTTCAGAAATAACCACTGCTTCTATCAAAGAAAAATCAATCACGACACCATCAAGCACATAAACACATACTGGAAAGCGGTTCAGATGAAAATGTGGTACCTCTGCCACAATTTGGGTTTGCTGATCAAGCATTAGGAAAGGAAGCTAAGAGATTCATGGGAATAAGACAGATGGTGTTTGGGGGAGTTGGGGTGTATTAGATAAATGCTGTCAAATTTTAACTTAGATCTAACCATCTGCACTAGCGAGTGACTGGCATGGATCCATGCATTTAACTTTTTAAAATTTGAGTCTAATCCTACCCAGTTCAGTAACATGTTTCTTTGATGTCCGAGGATATCTTGTGCTACAGCATCATCAAGACAGGACCCTCAGTGCAAATGTACCCAACACTGAAAATTTAATTTGTTCAGTTTGTAAACAAAACAAGGCAAGACTCATGATTTTGGCATTTACAGCTTCTAACTGAATTTTTAAATCCTTAAAGGAATAAGCCAAACTAGAATACTGTGGCTTAGGTATATTCCTGAGCTTCCCTCAAAAGATCTATTGCAAATATATAGTGATATCCACGACCCAAACTACGGCCCAGACTACAGAATTTCCTGAAATTGGTTCCTGTTTGCTCTAAAGCATCATTAAAATATAGATCAATCTTAAAACTGCCAAGAAATCAAAGATTCTTCCAGAACAGTGGTTGGGTAATACAATCCTCCAGTGCTCTAACTTGGTACTGATTTTGATGGGATTTCTGCCAGTGTAGGACCCATGCTTCTCCAAAACAAGACCATCTCTTGGTCACTTGAGAAGCTGCTGTTACACCCATGGGCAACTAGAGCTGCGTGTGGTTGCTGATGTGTATTTCTTCCCCTCGATTAGAAACCTGATATGTAAATTTACACGTGGGGAGGGAACAGTATAAAAAGCTAGTTTTCATGAATAAATTTTCTCTAAAAAGGTGAGAAAAAAGTTCCATTTGAATAACGGACATAAGCTACAGAAGAGGCAATCTTCTCTTGGAAGATGAATGATTTTAACCCAAGTCCAATTCCATTATGTGCAACCTATGCAAAGTTCACAACACTAAAATCCTCTCCCATCCAATATTAAAGCTATTTACAAGGAATATCAACATAAAGAGCTTTCCACATCTAATGGGGATATTGCACTGCATACCAACACATGGCAATTTATGAAGAACAGAGCATGACAGCATGATGCAAGACAGACTGTAAAACAGTGGAACATGAAGGATTCAAAACAGGCCCAATGTTACCCAGAAACTACTACACCTTTAGCATCTGGCTTTTTTGCTCCATCCGCTGCTTTTCATACTGCATCTGACCCACTTTGATTTTCATACTAGAAAGTTTGGCCATTAAAGACTGGTAACAGAGACAGAGCAGTGAGAGAAAACTATAGATAGAAAAGAGACAAGGCTAAATGGCAAAGAGAAGTTAGACACTTACAGAAATAGGCTGCTAGAATTACTTAGGTGAATGCTTTCTCTTCAGAAGTGGCTGATTTTTAGCACATTTAGGAGAAAATAAATGCTCAGCTTTGGTCTCACCTATGGCACACGCCTTAAGTACTGCAACTGGTGTTCTTGACACATACGTGAAACAAGGGTCTAAACAGGTAATAAATTTACTGTTAACAGCCAGCTGCATGGTAAATTATCCTTCATAAAAAACAATGCCCAGATCTGAAAACCATAGCGTGAAATTTGGAAATAACCCCTGTTGCTGAGTACCATAAAACCCCTGGGCCTGAGTGTGCTCAGGACTTTGCAGGGTGCAGGCAAGGGCGGGGGGAAAGAGAGCGAAACTTCTAAAGCCTGACTTACACCCATCTCTGCTTCTCCCCTTCAGCCTCACTTACTTTGGTTGTTTTCAGTTTTTTCTCATACTGGAGTCTTTCATTGTCCATTTCTCCCACTCTCAACCGCAATTCATTTATTTCCTGGATCAAATCCTGAGTAAGGGGAAAAACAAGATCAGAAGCAACGAAGAAATTCAGTTAACGAAAGACAACAATAGCTACCCATGGGTCGGACCATAAAAACAGAGCAGCAATAAAAGGCACTCTGTACACAAAAACACACCACCCATAGCTAAGTCACACAATTCAGAGCTTCCTAGATATCCCGGGACTGTATTTCTCAGTTTCTGCATTACTGCACTGAATGCAAGAGGGCACAGGACAAATGGAGACATAAATTGAAGTTGTGTTCCCTGTGCTGAGGGCCAAGAAAGGCCTCCTGCCCCCCCAGCTTCTCAACTGCTTGGATGTCCACCACCACGAGTGGGTAACTGAAAACCGTGGCAGCCGTCCTTCAATAGGCAGCAGGCACATCCTCCCCTTCCCAGTCCCTCCCATCCCGGGCTCGCCAGCCGTCACCCGCCTTTTCAAAATATGAAGCGATTACAGTGTAAATCCACATTTCTGCCACTCAAATGAGCCCTTCTTACTGAGGGCTGAATGGAAGAGCCAACACTGGTTTCTACAAGCACAAAGGCATATGTGTTTAAGCACCAATGGCACCACTACATCGGAGCTTTGCAACTTCAGCCTGGTTTGGAAGAAACTCGGAGCCACCACCAACTCACATCTGAGCTCTTCAGGGGAACAGCTTGACCTCCTGGCCATCCTTCTGGAGAGACCTACCAGGTTTGGAGGTCAGCCCTGAGTGCCAACAGCTCTACAGCTCCTTTCCTGCAGTGGTCAAACAAACCCTGAGCTTGCCCCACCAAGGTGCAAGGCACTCTTTCTCCAAACCTCCTCATCCTCGTTTCCATGGGGAAATAGGATCTCAAGTGGCCACTTGCAGACCTGCAGGAAGCCTGGGGGACAGCCAGGACAGAGTGTCCCTCCATATGAGAGATAATGAACCACAGCTTATTGGGAAAACCATCTTCCTGCTCAGCAGGGGAACACATTACCAGAAAGCTGTGGCTTTCACACAACTCAAAGATATCCAGCAAGCTTCTGCCTGATGTATATCTCACTGACCTTTAGTTTATGTAAGGACACCAGATCAATGTTACATTTGTGTGAAAAAAGAAAAAAAAAAAAAGGAAAAAAGAGGAAGGGGAAGAAGAAAAAAAAGAAAAAAGGGGAAAAAAGGGAAAAGAAAAAAAGAAAAAAGCAAAAAAAGCAGTTTCTCAGCAGCTACTGTAATGCTCTATCACCAGGAAACTCTTCAAAAGAGGAAATAAGCTCTTTGTGCACCCTAGAAAACATAAAAGAACTTGATCTGTAGTGTAACGGCTTTTAAGCTATCAAGATAGCATGGTACTTTGGTTGAGCCTGTCTTCCTACTTGGTAAGGGAAATCCTATCCATGTCAAGCAATGCTGTACATAGAGCTCACAACTGTAAGAAGAATTTTTCAGACCTGAGTGTGTAATTAGCAGAGATTTACAATTTATAAATTAACAAGCCAGCAGCTGACATTTAAAGGGTATTCATGGGTCCCGGGTAACACCTGCCTTCCAGCTCCACACCACATTTTCTGAGCTTACAAGCCTCTGGTTATTATTGTGTACTTAATGGATCTGATGGCAACAGTATTTCTTTAGCAAGATCCAAGCTCAATTACCAGAACTACAAGGAAAATAAAAATACAGAACATTTTGATGCTATTAGTAATTACTACTGCTAATGTATGACTTTCTGGTTTCGACACACCCGCAATTCCTCACTGATTCTTCAATGTGTGACCTTTACAAAGCACATTACCCTTCTAAGCATAAATATACATGGATGTCAGTCTGTGTGACTACATTAATCGAGCTATTTCTTATCAACACCAAGTGTTTGAGATCTCTAACAAATCTACGTTCCCAGGTCGGATGGCCAGCTTTGACACTATGACAATTGATTTGTTTGGAGCTTTTCTCTCCTGCAGCCATCATTTTTGCTTTGGCATGATCTGATGTCAAAATATGCTGTGTAGCAATAACTGCTGAGGTTGCTGCCTACAGATTTATCAGTTGAACTATGTGACTCTTAAAATACTGCCGGAGGGGAGGGAAACCAGTTACCTCTATTCAAAGGGCCCCCCTGAGCAAAAGGAATAACCCAAAACTCTGCTACTTTTATGAAAAAAGTTAGCACAACCCATACTGATTAACAGAAATGTCAAGATGTACTCACAATGTCATGGAAAACAGAACAATCTTGCAACCAGAATCCAAGAATGTAAGATCCTGGAGCAGAAACTAAGCTCTTCTGCTTAATCTGTTATGGACCTCATGGGTAATTGGATCCTTCACCACTGGTAACTGGTCACCAAAAATACAGTACAATTTGCTCAAGGGTTAAATAGAACTAAATACAAGTCCTAACAGCATGCTTTGCCCTAAAAATATTTTCAATTACTCTCTTGCAAGTGCAACATTAATTCATGTCTTAAGTTATCTGCAGCACAGTAACTTTAAATGACATTCATTCTCATCTTTTTGAGGCAGAGGAGTACATTAAAGATTCACCAGGTTCTACATACAGACCCTCATTAGTACAAGAGATGGTCAAGCCTTGCATAAATGAGCAGAGCAAAAAGAAAAGGCCCAAACAGGGCTGTCTCCCCTGCTACTGAATTATTATTTAACTTTGGGCAAGCTACTGGAGGTAGAGACTGGCAAAGGCACTGAGGTTCCTTAAGAAATCCTAAACCTCCCAGTGTATTTCACTTTCCTGCTTGCTGCCTGGACACATTTACCCTTTTCTTCTACTATTCTCTGTTCCACTGATTTTGACTACAAATCTTTCACAGCAAGGACTGTGCCTTGCCCCCTCCTGCAGCAGCCCCAGCAAGGAGATCGCAGCGTTGTTTGAAACCCAAAGGTGCCAACCATTGTAACAGCTTATGACCCGAAGAGCTTTGGGGACCGGTGTGATGCCTGAGGCGTGCGTGTCCCCATGGCACTCAGGGTGCGGTAGAGGTTCATCAGGATCTGAGCAAAAACTTACTGAGTTCTCTGGCTGACTTGGATGAACCAGCAGTAAAACAGTCACCCACATGGTGGCCAGTGTACAGCACCTGCTCTGCTTGCATTTAATATCTCCTCTTCAGGCACCCATAAATGGGTTAAAATACCCGCCCTGGGCATAATGCATGTTCCTGTCTTAAAAACCTGCAAAATGGGCAAGAGCCATTAAATGGTCCTCTACTGATCCAGGGTCAGGTCCCTCCATGCAAACACCCAACAGCTGCTCCTTGCACGGATCCACGAATGGAGCTGATGGGGTGGGACATACAGACTCCTGTTTCCCAAAGCTTTTCCCTTCCCTGCTCATGTTACTCGCACTCTTCACGGCAGGGCCAGGGAAGCACAAAAAAAGCAATGGTAACTTTACGTTTCAGAGGTCAGAGGCTTCCTTACTGGCACTGGAAACACAAACTGCATTCGTCAGTTTGCTCCGCTCAGAAATTCATCTGCACAAAGGAGACTGGTGGTGTTTAAATTATGAAGAATTTCCCATGAGGGAGCCAGTTTAACCTCTGGCTGCTGCTTCAAACACCGTGTCTGTTTATGGACTCCTCCCTAAATAAACTCCCTCGTATGATATTTTCTTACATAAACTCAGCCCAACTCAGACCACCCGTGCTCCTTAAGGAAAATAACATTGGTGTCTGCTAAGAAAGTGGAAAGACTGGAATGATTTAAAGAACAGATCAACTATAAATCTCTATTAAGCATACAATTAGCTTTGAAAAAGCTATGTATTTGTGACCATCTAGACAGGAAAGTTCTAGAGCACAAAGGAAAAAATGCTTACAGATCTAGTGAAGCATCTTGTTCAGAGAAAGAACGGTGAATATGAGAAACCTACCAAGCTGGAATGGGAAGTTGCAATGACAGACATAAGTGAAAACTAGGTAATATGAAGGATTTAATCTTAATGGTAATTCTGTAGGAGACAGTAGCTCCACAAAAGTTGTTTTAAGATGTCAATGTTGTGGTTTTTTTCTTTTCACTTTCTTTTCCCTAAATAAAACCAGAAGCAATATTCATAGTTTTTCTTTCTCAGCTTGATTATGATTTTTTTTCCCCATTTTGAACACTGCATGTAAATGCCATAATATTTTACGGTAGCATATTTTAAATAGTCACTTAAATACTCAGCTCTGCTGAAATAATTGATCATCTGTTACTTTAAACAGGAATATAATTAGATTAACACTGAATAAAATATTGTGTACTTCTGAATACTCCAGAATACCTGTTTGAGATTTTGCATGGCTGAGACCCTTACAACTAATGAGCTATTCATTTTCCACTGAACAAAATGGGAATTAAGACATCTTACCCTTTTCAGTGTCTAAGCCTAAGCCTTTTTACAGCTATAAAGTGTTGAAACAAAGAAGAAACAACATAATAATTTCTATCACACTAAACGACATCATTCTGGTTTTCAAAGAGAAGGAGAAACATTTTAGTAATAGTTCATTAGTTCTGGCATAAATATTCAGGATGTAAATCTATATAGCCTCTCATTATAGTAATTGCCTTTTAAACATAATTTAGATTATCTTATTTTTATCAAAGACATTAAGCGTATTTCAAGGTATTTCAAAGAGAAAGGTCTTCATAGCTGGTAAGCCTCTTGCAGAGGGCCTACAGAGTTGCAGTGCATGTTGCGGGCCCCACACTGTAAGTACTTTTCTAGGAACAGAGGTAGCTCCACGTCTGCTGAGTTGTGCTTTTAAGTTATGAAGAGACTGCAGTTCGGGGAGGGGGGGGGAACAAAGAAAAGGGGAGTACAGGAAAGCTCAGCAAAGAATCATATTCAATAAAAATAAGTATAGAAAGAGGAAGTAAATCACTCAAGCTCAATCACTTTTGTTACCTGTTCTGGAAAGCACAAGAAAGCACAGGGTGTTTACGAACGGTCACAAAGTGGGATCCAGTTCTGAAAGCACCCACTCACTGCAGTCGTTTGGACCAAACCTTGCCTCCCCAAGGTCATTTACTGCTGATGTCAACTCATTTATCAATCGCTTGGGGTTCTTATGATAGGTGTCAGTATACAGGTGAGGAGAGTTATCTGTTGTATGCTGTAATTCATGAAAGAGCTGAACACTGTGTGGGCAGAGACCTCACAGGAGCTGAGAAAGCAGCCAGCTCTAAATACACCTTCTATGGACACAGGTGACCTTCAACGATTCTCTCCCCCTTTCCCCCACCAATTTCTGCAGCGTTGCCATGCACGGTACTTACCTGGACTACAAAATCAGCTGCTTTTAAGGCAATGCTGTGATCCTTCACATAACCCCTGCCATCAAACTAGAAGACAAGGTAATGGCAGGCAACGTGAATCTGACCCACAGCTTGGCAGCACCCAGATGTAGTGCAGGAACAGGCACTGCCATCACGATGTAAATGATCACCACTTTTCAAATCTGAACATGATTAGAGTAATTAGTTTTCAATCTGTGGACTTCTTTGGGTCTGTGGATTACTTCAGACGGGCCCAAAGAAAGTATTTCAAAAGCAAGTCTAACTTGCTCTTACACTTGCAGTACAAGTGAGGAACAACACTTCACTGGAAAATACGTAGGAAACTGGAAGTTGGTAAACCACTGATTGAAGTGCAAAGGGCAAATTTTGCTCCTGTGATGATATTATGACTTCTTCCCTTCTAGAAATGAATGACATCTGGAACATCCACAATACAAACATCTGACATTTCAGCTCATTTATGAACCCAGAACTGGATTTTGTTCCCTGGCAGACTCCAAGATATTTCTGATATGGGGTATGCCTCCTTTGCAGAAAGTTTTGCCTGATTATTGGAGTTTCCTGGAAAAACTGGGTTTGCCTACCTACACTGTTATGAGGCTTTCTGGCTTCAAACACGAGCAAGGATCAGCTACACAGATCTGCAGTGCACAGAGGGCAAATACCCCAGGAGAGCGCCGCCAGGGATGGAAGCTCCAGGCTGCAGCTCTGCCGGGTGTTGTACACTGCTGGGCTGAAGCCAGGCTGAGGTGAGTAACCGCTGGCCTCTCGGTCCTGGGCTTCTGTGGGGCTGGGGTTTGAAGTGAGGCTTCAAAATGCCCTCACACTGAGTCACCTCGCTCGCTCTCTGTTACTGAAACCAAAAGTTATGTCTTGTACTGTGCTGTGTCTTTGCACATGCATGCTTTTTGCACTTGCAATGGGCTTAAGTATTTGCCCCAGACATGCCTTACCAAGACAACGGTTTGAAGTTGGCACAGGAGAGTGCAGTATGTTCATGATTTTATTTAAATCCATCCTAAATGCCATCACTCCTGAGATCTGATGGCAAGAATCAAAAACTGGTTTTGGAAATTCTTCTTTGTAAAACCAAAGAGGACACTTTTTATTTTAAGAGATACATGTTTTAACCTTAAAGATGAGTTCCATTCTTGCCTGGGAAAAAAAAAAAAATTCCCAGGAAATGTTCAGGTAATGTGAAGCCACAGTCAGCTTTCACAATTTCTTCAGTTGGGTTCTACTCACCTCTGTGTCTCTGAATCTGTCTTCATAGTCCAATCTATCCTTTTCTACAGATGTAAGCTTCAACTTCAGAGTGGAAATCTCTGCCATAAGATCCAGCTTCTGAGTTTCAAGGGATGTTCTGCTCAGAAGCTCCTGATTCAATTTAAAGAGGAAGAGAACAGAATTATTCATCCAAGGTGAAGAAATCAGTTATTTATTTCTACAGCTAAAGGCCTCTTTCATAGGGAAAAGCATCACACTCTTCCTTGCACTTTCTGAAGCCTTGGGACACAGCTGTTACCCTTCTGCCAGACTACAGGCACTAGGACGCATCTGAGATCACAGGGGCACTATCACAGGTTGGCTGCCAGTATGAGAAAAAAGCTTGTCTGTCATCACAGTTGCTCTGGGCAGCAAGGAGCTTTGAGGGGAATCCACCCATCCCGCCAGAGGCTTTAATCCAAGTGTCTTTGAAGTTCAGTGGGGAAAGGCTCAAAGAAGAGTGGGTCTGGATTCCTACAGTGTAAAGCCACACTGACGTTACTAAGTACAAAGACTTTAAAGCAAATATGGTAGAAAATTATCACTTGGATAAGAGATATCAAGGGGTGCAACACCTTGAACTGAAGCACACTGCTCTCACTGAAGCAAAACACAGTTTGTTAAGACAGAACGAAGACAGTGAGGCAGACATGCGCCTGTGAAATACCTGCTGCAGCATCTCTTCTGTGGCATTCAGTTTCTCCCTGTGCTCCTCTAGACAGAACTCCAGATCCCGAATCTTTTCTCCCTGGGCCTCCACCTGGTCTGTAAGCACGCTTACCTGCACAGCGGAGAAAAAGGGATTCATGTAAGTACCTCATACCCATAGCACATGCATCACCTGAAGAACTGTATGTCAGTAACTGCACTGGCTGGGACACTGATAAAACGGGACCACGGGAGGAGAAGCAGCAGCAAAGCTCTGCAGAGGATATGACGTGTGGCAAAGGTGATGGAAGAGGAGGGAAAGCTCTCCCCTCGTGCTTACTGGAATTTCAGCCGAAGTTCTGGCAGATGCGCTGCAATTCTGCATCTCCCTTCCTGATTCGTCCTGGGAGTTTTCACAAGGGGTGGCTGCTGCATTCTACAGCCAACAACTATGCCTTCGCTGTGACAATGCATTGACTAAAGCCCACTGGCTCCTGCCTTAACAACCAAATAGCAGCTAAATCTCACTGCATGCAACTTATTCTGCTTTCTAAGTGACTGCATACACCTTCTCCTTTTCAGAACAATAAAAGCAAAAGAGGTTAAAACACACAGACTGAGAGAAGAAAGACCAAGACAACACCTCTGAGGCTCCACACCAATTCCCTTTTTGCCTTTTCTGAATGAATTCTTTGTTTAAACAGGCTCTTTTGAGGAAATCTGCAGTACCGTTGGGAACAAGGGCAAGCTGCCTGGAACAGAGCTCGGCATTGTCACAGCCTTTAGGCCAGGTCCATGTCAGGGAACTGCAGCATGCCTGTGCTGGGCAGCGGATGCCAGGTAGTCCCGACCCTCATGGCAGGACTAAGCCAGCTGGCAAGGGTACCCAGGGCTGGTCCAGTCCAGCTCAGCAGCAGGTAAGCAGGACTTCCAAGGAGCTGCTCATCTCCTCCCGCCTGTCAGCCAGTCCTGCAGCTTTTGCCACCTTGCATGAGGACAGGACATCTGTCACAGATGTGGACAGTACATGAATGGTCATGGAAAAAGGTGATCCGAAGGACATATGTGCATGTAAGAAGGTGGTTGCTCTGCAAACCTGCTCGCCTAGCAAGGCTCAACAGGAAATCAGATACAGAGAAAGAAAGGCCTTTAGATTTTTCCTACAATCTAAGTTCACAACTGTCCTTAATCTGGGTTAACTCTCCAGTATCAGCAAGCCTTCTCAACACTGCCTAAGATGACACAACTGCAAATAGATCCTCAGAGGTTTTGTCACATACATGCGAGAGCAGAAAAAAATAATTTAGGTGACTACTCACTTGCAGAACAAGAGATTCCTTATCATTTTCCAGACGAGCCAGCCTTTCTTGATACACATCTCCATTTCCAGATATGTGTCCGTTAGTCTGAAAAAGACAGCAAATATTGTGTTGTCAGCTATCATACCATAAATATCATTCAACGTTATCAACACGCTTAAGAAGTATTTTTAGTCTGCACAGTTCAAGAACAGATTTAAAGTATTCTCCACCCTGCAAAGGGTTACAAATCAAATAAACTGTCAACAAAGGATACAAGACCACCATTCAGGACACAAATTGTTCAGAGGCTTAAAGATGAGAAAGGAAGAACCTTTTGGTGACCCAGTTCTGCAAAATTCACTTACTGTGCATTCAGCATTTTGTTAACCAAATCTGTACTCAATGATGTACTATGCTAAGCCATACTCGCAAAGAGACAAATACCTCAAGACATTCGGGAAGTGAAAAAAATCAACATACAATCTACAAACTGTGCATTATGCTTCTTGCAAGTCAAACCATTTTTTCTAAAACATGCAGTATGAGACATCCTTTTACATCAGGCACATTTTACTGGGTATGGGTGAATGTCTGCACTCTAAGCGCATTTCTTGGTAAAGCTGCCTGAGGCTAAAGAGAAACAAGAATACATGTTAATGCTATCAGAGAGTTCAGAGGAATCAGCAACTTTCTTTCTTCATAATAACTTCAATGCTCTTGAGCAGCGAGAAGGATTTTACTCTATTCATATTCAAAGCTGTCTCAAAGCACTTTGCGATGGACGCCACAATCAGATCTCAGCTCAGAAAATAAATTCTCGTTCCCATCATTGCATAAATTGCTTAGAGGAGTCTGAGAAGATGCTCTGAAATCCAGCGCGCTCAACAGACTCCCACCGACGTTGAGGGGCCTTGATTTCCTTTCTGAATATGCGATGAAAAGAAACCGGGCGACTGATCCTCGTGTCCCAGTGAGTCTGCAGCACAACTCTGCCTTGAGAGGCTGCCACCACTGAGGAGCTGCAAGCCTCGGGCTCCTGCTTTGAATCTCCCTTTCAAGCAGCTCATCTGCCCCGATTGCAGAGGATGCCTCAGGAAACCTGCTGGCTAAAACTCCTTTTCTAAGTTACCTTGGGTGGTGGGAGAAACTGCCTCATTTGAAACTGAAAGAATAAAACTCCCACCAGCACCACTTAAAAGACTGGACATGAAGCAAATGGGAGGGAGTTCAAAGTATTTGACCTCACCTTAGTGCTCTCAAGAAATCAGGCTGTGTCCTGGCAGCTTTTAAAACAGTGTGCAGTAGCAAAGGTGTCTCCCAAGCATACATGCGTGACTTTGACAAGGTGACCTTAATAACTCCCCTGAAATCACTAGAGCTACGGCAGACTAAGAAAGGATGCTCTTTTGTAATTTGCACTAATGCCTCATATCATAAGGATACCCTGTATCTGAATTATTTAGCAGTAAATTACTAGACCTTCTGACCATCCAGACACTAAGCACCAAGGCAGAAGTACTCTAAACTTCTGAGTTTGCCCTGTTTTTCCCGACCTCTACCAGAATTTAGCTCACACCATAGCATTTCCGTTCAAGATCAGTGAGATCTTCAGTTTTGTAACACTTTAATTTAGGTGAAAGAAGTCAAAGAGCTTCCAAAATAAACTTGTCAGCTGCTCAACTAGCAGATTATGCTTTAAATTTCGTAATTTGACCTGTATGTGAAATACAAACCCGAGGCTTTTGCATACTTTTGCTATTCTGTAGCTCCCTTCTCATTTAAAGTCTTCCAGTACATCTCAGGCACTTAGTCTCCATAAGAACGGCATCCGTATTTTGTAATATACAACACATTTATCAATCCAGTGTGCGTATCTGATATAGGAAAGTGATATTCATCCCTCATTTACAAGAAGGCAGCTGAGGTGCAAAGATGCCCCTCCATGCTGCCGGGGCTAACGTGAAAGCCCTTGTCAAAGCACAGACTTGACTCCCTGCCTCCCAGCCACCACATCAGCGCCCTAACCACTGAACCTCCTGATACCTCTAGTCAGTGTAACCAAACACAAATTAACTAAAACCAAAGACAGCATGAAGAAAATATGTCCAGGTAAGTATTGGTTTCACACTACGATGAAAATGTCTTTACGATGTTGTGAAAACTGATGAGGCGTTAAAGCAGAATGTTAGTCATCGTGCACAGCATCTTGCCAAGACACCTTTGTTGTTAAACTCCGTTCTCATTCCTCAAACAAATATCCTGTTCTGCTCAGCACGTCATACTTGGTTTTAAAATAGGAGCATTTAGAGAGTGAGAGTTCAGACTGCAGCTGCACATTGCCGTAAGTAAGGAGGAGGAGGTGATGGGAACCCCAAACAGGACTGGAGGAAAGGTTGTTCTCCCACAAAACCAAATACAAAGATGACAGTGCTGGCAGTCACCAGAAATATTTTGTAAAATCTGCATAAAAACAGACCTCCTGTGGTACACCGAAAACAGAAAACTTTGTGTACAACCCAACAGTAGTTTCCTTTTTGCCTGAAATGTTAACTTCTGCATAATACCTGGGACTAACTCTTCATTTTAGGTATGAAAAGGCAAGAAAGCCACAGGCTTTGGTTTCACTGGGGAAAAAGATGAGACTTAGAGAAAGGCCGACACAGAAAGGCCACAGCAGCTATTTCACAGAGCAGCAGTCCCAGCACCTCCTACGGTGGCACAGAGATCAGGGATTTGCAGGCAAGGGCCACACAACGCCTTCCCGCATCTCTCCTCTGCGCTGTCTTCAAAGGTAAAAAGTTGATACCTGGGATGATTTTCTTCCGAGAGAGATGAGGAAGGAAAAGAGGAGATGAAACACATGAAAAGAACAGGGTAATGATGGCTCTTTTTCATCAGCAACTTAAAATCTATCTCCAATTAAGTGGTTAGACTTTGCGTGTGTTTTCAATTTAGGGATTAATTGCAAAATACTGTATGGGAAGAGAATGCAGCTTTACCAATACCGATCTTAATCCTAAAAACAAAAGAACAGTTGTCACGATGCCACTGAGGTTTCACAGAAGTTTGAGGTTAAGCATTTACTTAAAATGCCTTATAAGATCAGACCCAGTGCACTTAAAAACTCTGCAAGATCAATCTGTGGCTAATCTGTTAAACACATGTGTAAGCTTTGTCTCCAGTCATGTAAGTGTAAAAATCAACACTGCTCTGGAGGGAATTATTCCTGTAATAAGTAGATGCATCACCAAACTTTGACAGCTTGCCTCTCCTCAGTCTTTAATCCATTTTCCCTGGAAGTCAGTTAGCATTCCAAAGTGCAGGAAAGTTTCTACTAGCTGCTGTTTTAAACCTCCTAATGAAAAAATTAAAAAAGCAAAACTGTTTCCTCTCAAATGCTGAATTCTCCTTCCAAAAATAAAACACATTTTTAGCCTACTGCTGCTGCTACTCTCATTTCCCTTCATCTTCTCTGCTGCTTTTGAGACAAAATAAGCAGCACAAATCACACTTTTTCTTGCTGCAGATGCAATTGGATTTGTATTGAAAGAGCTGCCACTCCATGGCATTATTTTCTTGTATGGCAGATTGCACTGACTGTTTTGACCACCACAGCCCAGTCAACAGTTGGGCAAGTGAGCCGTCCCTGACATCTCTTTCCTGACCATCTGGAGTTAAATTAGAGCTCATCAACATGCTTATGTTGTTCAGATCATTATAATACACATTACCTATGCTTAGCTAAGCACAGTTACTGCCGTTCTGTCTGTTCACTCAGTTTTAGGGAGTCCCTTGCAAGGGGGCTCCTCCATCCTCAGTTACCCCAACATCACTTTTCCAAGCCAAGTATTCGCCACCGTTTCCCCGTCATACAGAGCTGTGACAGCTTTACCCTCTGTAAATATCAGTTCTGTCCCAAATTCATACTGGTCAAATCTGTCTGAACACAATCCGTACCAGTGTTTAACCAGTTTGTGTGGGAGCCCACCGCTGCCCTCCCAAACCGGCATCTCCTTCATTTCACATCTCCCTACTCATCGCTCTGAATATTTGCAGCCTGCTCCACATGCTCCGGCAGCAGGCAGGCAGACCTGCTGCTAAGCTTTTCCTAAAGTTTACAGATTAGTTCCTCCTTACAGAATGAGCAGGGCAAAAAAACCCCACAATCCCACTCAAAAACCCCCGCATTGTATTTTAAAGGCTTCACTACAATAAAAGTGAACAGACCTTCACTCTGAGGAGTTTACCTGAAACATTTCCTAAATATAAATAACACGGCTGTTGAATAGGAAAGATGCAAATGTTGCAAAATATTCGGTTTCTTCAACAGCAGCTCAGCTGGTGTCTGATACAAGAGAAAGACGAAATGCTTATTCCCTACCAGTACTGCCCAGCTATGGCTTGCCAGTCGGAGAAATGCAAGAGCCAGAACAAACACAGATAGCCTTACCTTATTTAGCCAGACGCAGTGTCCGTGAATGTCCCAGCTATACTCCATGCTGGTCATGACTATCTTCATGCATTTAAGGACACGAGCGACTGTGGCAGGCAGCCGAGGCTGAGAGCTGCAGCCCCAGCACCGTCAGGGCTCCTCTGAACTGAGACGGAGAGGTTAAGTGACGGCAGGTTTCCTTGCCTAACCAAGGATGGAGGCGAATGTGGCAGCGGAGCGGGAGATGTGGGAAGCAGAGCCGTGAAGCAGCAGCGCTCCTCAGGCGGAGCAAGCAGCTCCTCTGGGGAATTAACACATCAAAGCCCGGGAAGATCAGCCCTTCTTCCAACCTGAGCCTTTCACGGGGATCCTGACGCACAAAGGCCAGGCAGGAAGGTGGAAGAGGATGCGGGCAGGGGGGTGCAGAGCTGTGTAAACCTGACTGGGAGTAAGGGCAGCCCCGCACAGGTGGCAGCTGGCCATCTCCAGCCTCAGTCCTCGCTGAACAGTGCAACCCCCTCCTCTGCACCCTCCTGGTCCTGTGGAAATCATCCAACCAAAAACACATGAGAAAAGAGCAATTCTGATCCCTTTATCTGACTACAAGGTAAACAGGAGGGAATTTTCTTTCCTTGATGGGCTATTAATTGTAAAAGCTGGAAGAACACATGCAATTCACTTGTAGGTGCCAAGAAAAAGAGGAAGGAAAAAGTTGACTCAAGTGTCCCAGGTCTCACAAGTGGCTTGCCTCGAGTTTATGTCATACTTAAGAATGACATAAAGTGCAACAATAACAACCAACCCTGTCCTCACATTTAAGTTTCAATTTACCCAGTGACAGCAGCACCATAACAAATCCTTAGTATTTTTGACCACAGAACCTAGCTCCAGGAGTCCTGTGATTATCTCAAACCCCACAGCTTTTATCATTAAAGAAACATTCACAACTACCGTTGATAGATAAAAATCTCAAAAAACATGAATACTGAATAACACAGAACAAAAGAGCAGAGCAGAAGAGGAGCAGAAGCTGATTTTTAAGCCAGACTTATGCATTTTGGGTTGGGAATGGTGATTTTCAATGGGTCTGCCATCTGGGGTGCCCTATGCTCCAGTGCAGGACTGCTCGGGTTGTTCTCACTGCTGATGAACTCATCCACGATGCATGAAGCTGCCTTGCCAAGACATGCTATAAATGAGCCCGTATTATCTTCCAGTGTTAAAAAACACACCAGTCTGGAAGATCACCTTTAGCGAGAAGCGGCGTCCTGTGTTTCAAGAACTTTGAGGGGTAGGTCTCTCATAGACAAAAAGTATTGCCAGGAGGCAGTTTACGATGACAAGCTGAAACGGTATCACAAGGCTCCTTTCATATTGTAGCTTGAAGAGGGATCTCAAACAGGTTGTTTGGTGGTAAACGCCTCTGTGCCACACATTACCATAGGACCTTTCAACAGCTAAACTCAACATAAGCAGAAGCTGAGCCAAATGAATGCACTGTACGCCCACACTAAGACAATCAAACAACAAACTTCGGTTTGAAGACAAGATTTTTCCGTGAATAAGAAATATGAGATGATTTCTGGCTAACCAAACCGCTTCCTCCACTTGGGAATCACCCTGTTGTCCAAACAGGCCAACATATCTCTTTAAGATTACAAGCTATGTTTATCCAGCCAGGAAAATTTCTCTCTGAAATCTAATATCCCCTCATATTAACTCTCATTATTCCCAGCCACTCTCTGGAAGAACCAACTTGTTGAAGAAGTGTCAAAATCTGAGTCTGGTCTGTGAGACGACAGATCTGCTATTCACAGCAGCAACTCTGGATTGCACAAGCCACTGTGGGTACCACAGCTCAAAATAACTATCATCTTCAGATGAGCTGAAAATGTTCTTCGAGAAACCTTTGGAGGCCATGAATTTTATTTCGCTTTAATGTTCTTATAGTCAACTTCAGAAATTCACTTCTGAAGTGAAAAATATAGAGAGATATATATCCAAATTCAGAAAGTCACTTCCAAAGCTAAAACCACAGTTGCACTTGCTGTGGATTTTAAAGAAAAAGTATTACCCTGGCTCTTTCATTCCTGGAGCACATCCTTTAAAGAGGAGAAGACACACAACAGGACCTGCATACACAAGTTCAGATCAGGAGCTTGGGGAAGCTGGCTCTGAGGTGTGGGAAGGGACTGTCCACCCACTTCTACCCTTCACCCTCCCTTTTTAACAAGACACAGTTGGTTTCTTCTTTCTGGAAAAGTTGTTGCATAAGATGTATTAAAAAAAAAAACCCAAACAAAAAAACCACCACCAAAAAAACACTGTCAAGAAAAATAATAACCAGAGAGAAGACTGTCTCTTGTTTGTTTCAACTGAAGAAAAACTGGAGCAACATTCATGACTGGGAGCAAGTTTTCTGAGAATTACTCTTCAAGACATGGCTCTATCAAATTCCAGCTGGACACAACAGGGCTGCCTCGGTCTTGCAAAAGGCAGAGTTTCATTTAAAATGGTCTTGTTACTGGTGATGATGTTACAAATTACTCATTTGCTGTCTATATTCAAGCCAGAAGCTCCATTTGCACAACTATACCACATGTTTTATTAAATCACAGACTAGAATATATTACACATTTCTGTTGATCAGGAGAAATCTGAAAAAACTCAAACTTTGGAACAGTTATGATCTGGCTATGGATTTCAGGTCTGGTCCACAGTGAAAGTACACAGTCCCAGCACATCTGAGCTTAGAAAAGGTCTCGGTCCCTTTCCAGACTTTGAACAAATGGCTTCATTTGTAATTTCAACCACAACATTCACCTGCCATCCGTTTGCACATGGAGACGCGAGCAGGGTTTCAGCAACACAGAGATTGGGTTTGAGTTGTAGATGTAAACTAGAAATTATGTGTTATAGTTAAACTGGCTTATTTGCGCAGCACAGATCTGCATTTTCAACTCCTCTGAACTCCCCCTGGGGACCATCTGATGGCTGCTCTTGGAAGAGCTCTGCCAAATGTCCGGGCAGTGTACACACGCTCTGGTTTCACGTGGCCATCTGGCATCCACCAGTTAAAAAAATCAGCAGGAGGGGTTTTAACTCTTTGGCCCTTTTTGAATGCTTGCATAGACTTCTCTGACACACCGAGAGGAGCAGAAAGGAAGCAGTCACTAAGCAGTGGTACAGGGACATGGGGCAGCCAATTCTGATATGGCAAAATTGAATGCTCTGCCCCGTTTTACAGAAGTGAGCAACTTTGGGAGACTGCTGTCAGACCCTTTTCTCAGGGCACCAGCGGTTTCCCTGCAGGGGCCAGAAGAGGATTTTTCTCTTGTGACACACTGTTTGGCAGCAGCGAACACTATTTTTGTTTTCCTCTGAGACACGAGAGTCTTGCTTACAGCTTTGGATGGGATGTCACACACCAGTTCTAGCAGCTTTGAATAACCTGGTGGATGCAACTTCTTCAGGTGCAGAGGATTAAACAGATTTCAAACCAAGGAGGTGTGTCCCCCTCCTCGGTAAGGATGGGCACGGTTGCAGAAAGCCTTCTCCTGCAAATCATCCGGGCACTTCACCTAACACCCTCCTGCTCTGACAGGGACCAATGACACTAGTGACACCTGCAAATGCCATGCCTGTACCACAGCACAAACTGTAATGCTCAGTCTTTCCTACTAGGAGCTTTAAGTATGCCAGGAAGTACAGGGGAATCATTTGAGGCAGACTTAAGGAGAAGCATAGATGCAATAGCTATTTTCTACAATCTTTTGTACGCACAACCCTTGCACATCTTTTCCAGTGCTCAGGAGGCACTAGTCTGAATGGCACAACAAAGCCCTTCCTCTCCCAGGTTCAGCCCACAGCCACAATGAAAACCATTACTTCCTCATTGCCACGCGGTGACCCATGTCACTCGGGTCTGAAGGACCCGATCTTGTTCCAGATCCTAACAGCCAGGCATCCCAAAACCACACATTTGCTGCCACAAGGGGCAACAACTGGCCTTCACCTCAGTCATCTCAACAGACACACACTACAGCCTCCAACCACACTGCTGAGTCCCTTTACTCCAGAATAACACGTGGTGGATCAGCATCGCTAAGCATGGACTACTGATGTCTGTGCACACCACGGGGAGAAGTTAATTTTCAAAGTCTGTTTATTTGGCATATGAACTTTTTTTATTTATAAAGGCTGTACTTGCATGAAACCTGTTATGTCCCTCAATTTCAGCTCCGCACAGAGCAGAGACTAGTTACAGCGATGTTCACTGCTGTATGTTACAGAGGAAGGAAATGCTGATGTTAGCAGGAACTCTGGTGTTTTAAAGATCTGACTCAAATGTCACTCCTATCTCCTCCTCCTGATCTGAGTGCTGGCTGCCATGCTTTGACAGCGGGGGCGAGATCCAAATCCCACTGGAGGCAGTGGAAAAGTTCCCACGTACTTCATTAAGTATCAGACACTCGCAAATGAGAAGTTCAAAGCAAAGAAGGAAAAAAAACAACCAAGCTCTCCCCTCAAACAGTTCTGCAAGAGCTACACAAGTGAGCCTGGCCGTGCTAGCCCAGGTCCCTGTCTCTTCCCGCAGCGCTGCACATGGCCCGCGTGCTGCCTGATGGCATGTCAGCTCACCCAGCACCAGCCGCAGCTCCACGCCTGGCCTGCGCTCCCCAGCCTCCGGTGGGGCAAATGCAGTCCTGCACCCATCGTTCTGGGCTGCAGCATCACGTGCGGCAACTAAGCACCAAAATAATTCTGTGTATTGAGATAAAAATGCTTTTCTGCAAGATCAGCTGTGGACCCAGGGTGACTGAATTCTTTCCAAAGGAGGGTGTGATGCCTCTCCCAGGAAGGCAACAGCGGCTTCCCATCCTGACAGCAGCAATGCGTCGGGTGTGACACAGAGCCACCACAGTGGCCTGTCCTGCATCAGACCCAGCCTTCATCAGACCTGGCATCCCCATTTCAGCAGCAAAGCATTACCTTGACCAACGCCAGGCATGTCAGACAGGAGGACCCAGACGCTGCTGTAATACAAATTTGGAAAAATCTGCAGAAACACACACCTGCTGGTGCTGTCATCGTTACAGCTACAGGCTGACTTAAATCCTGAAGCACGGCCTCTAGAAGTAAATCTTGACTTCCACTCCTGATGCTTCCCTGAAACCTGTGCACACCCACACCACCACCATGCAAACCCTGCCACAGACCATGAGCACAAGGACCCCTATTTGGCCCTGCTAGGAAGTCACCAGTCACAGGGCACCTGGAGGCAAAACCAGTGGGTCCTTTGAAAATGATGCTATGTAACTCACCTTCTGATAAGCACAATATTTTATTTCCCAGTGTAGTCTTCAGGTAGCCTCCACTTGAGCAAATTTTTTTTTTTTTTTTTTTTTTAAATCGAGGGTTAGGGAAACAACAGTCTTATCAGGTACAATTTGGTGTATTTTTAAAGCAAGGGTGGCAAAAAACTGCTAGATTCACAAACACAGAAAATAAAAATTTGGTTTGATTTCCAGGTTAAAGGGATGCTGAGCTTGTACCACTCACTTCTGTTATAAACCAGGTAAGGAAGCTCAGTAACAACACTGGTGCCTGTAGAAAATATGCTGCCAAAAATGCTTTTTAGTGAAAAGTTCATATTGAAAACAGCTTTCCCTCTGCCCATTTAAGTGTTTGATTCCTATAAAAATGTCTTACCTAAATCTCTGAGATGAAACTCCAATTACTGAAAATTTTTTGCTCCCCAAAATGAGGCATGGTGGTACATAAAAAAAAAAAAAAAAAAAGCACAGGCCGACCCACTGGACAAGGTATTTGAGCTACAGCTTTTTTCTGAGCAGCAATCCCAACCCAAAATCTCTTCGCTTTGGTTCTTTGAAACCTGCTTTAAAACCATGAAAAGCCCTGCACAAAACACCGCCCCGCTGCCTGAGCCAGTCTAGCTAACACACAAACCGAGCACATTATGGGTGAAACAAGGTGAGACCTTACCATTTGACTTTGGAGCCATTCAATCAGAGCCTCTGCCGTCGAGTCCGGGACCTGGCAGCGCAGCCCCTCTCTCTCATCCGCTTCCATCATCTCCAGCAGGCCCCGCAAGTCCTCCACCAGGTGCAGCGCCCGCAGGCCCCCCATGAAGGGGGAAGTGGGGGACTGGCAGTCGAAGATGCCATTGGAGTACTCCAGCGCCTTCGAACCTGGAAGGAGCAAAATCGCACAGGCTCAGGCAGGAGGCAAGCAGGTCAGACACACAGCGAGGCTAAGAGATGCTAGGCGGTGTTTGCTCCCGGCAGGCGTTTATCTGAACCAAACTCAGCGCTGGTGATGGATTCTGCCCACACCACGCAGCAATTTGGAGAAGGGTAAGCCCTTGCTGGCATGCTACGCAGACGGCAGCTCCAGCAGGAAGGAGGTGGGCTGATCTGACAAAGGACATGTACGCCACCACTGTGCCCACGGGTTCAAGGCGCGGGCTGGGATCCTGCTCCCCGAGATATTTTGGAGGCGGAAAGTCCTGTGGGGAGAACAGGCTCTGCTAATGCTTTGAGTCACCCTGTAGGGATGGCATGGCCCAAGTCAGACACTGGTGGTGTCCAGAGGAAACCGTGCTCTGCATTTTTCATGTAGGAATATGTTATGCTGCTCCAAGGCACTGGAAAGTTTTTAAAAGAATAAAGAAAAATATGAAGATAAATAAAAAGACCAAATCACTTCTACATGAGAATAAATTTTAAGCCCAACAGTTTGACATGGTAGCACTATTTGCATGTTAATAAAGAGAAAAATCTCTTATTTGCATAAACTCACAGTACGCATATTTGACCTACATTAAAAGTTGCTATATATTAAGTAAGGAAGGCAACTATGAATTCAGGACTAAGGTTGATTTAAGTCAACCTAGCTAATTCCAACTATAATTTCAGCACACTGATTTGTGACCTTAATACTGTAATGCCTCAGCACAATGAGACGTGTTCATGACAGAGCCTCGTTTGTACTGTCAAGTTTTGGAAACCACAGTGAAATGCCATATATGTACTTCCACAAACTTTCATTCCTCTCATCTGGCAAGCCACAAAAATGCAAGTATTCTGCTAATTCCCTTTGAAAAAAATAAAGAGAGAAAAATCCCCACAATAGCATAGGAGTTGATATCTCTTTGTCATATTACTTTATAGGTCTGTTCAGACACATGGGTAAATGAAGTCTGTGGTGACTTAAACATCCCAACATCGTATTTTATTTTTATATTAAACTTCATCCTGCCATAACCAACTCAGGCTCTTGGAAATACAGATACATGATCGGATCCAAATACCAGTATCTACTTATGGAAATTACTAAAGTCACAGCTTATATGTATTTTTAGAAATCATTATGATCCAACTGAATCCACTTTACATGTGTTGCTGCTATGTGTTCTTAATGCCTTCAGGAAAACTGCAGAGAAAAGTCATTGTTCAAACAAAGCACACACTGTATGATGATTTTTTTCCCTAAGGGGAATTATTTTAAGTGGAACTATTAAAGACTTTATAACTTTGTTGCTACCCTTGCAGAATATTTTTTCAGTTTAGGTAGCTGTTTGCATAGCTCTGCTGGAATAGGATTAAACTATTAACTTCTTGCTGCTTTGGTCCTCTATGTTGTGTACTTATATTATTTTCTAACTCACTAGACTCAACTTAAAAGCAGAGATTGTATACTTTGTGATGCCTCTCCTTGGTTCACTTAGAATTTACAGGTACTTATAAAAAACTCAAATTTCAAGGCAGGTCCAAACCAAATGTTTGGACCCAGAGCATTCCAATTTTGAAAAAAAAAAGAAAATTAAATTCCCATTTTAACTCTGTAGAGTTCAGAGAAGTTCAGAGTAGCCAGTATTAGGCAAACTTACTCTTCCTGCCTGGCAGCAGCTCTTTAAACACACTCAGTCTGGTTTGAAACGTGCCTTGTCCTTGACTTTCATGGTGCTGTGTCCATGAGCTGAACTCCCCCACTCAGCCACTTTGAGCAGCATTTTGATAGAGGCTAGGAGAAAAACTACAATCTATTTAGCTGTGTCTGTGTGAGAGAGAGTCTGTGCAATCCCTCCACTCCATTTATTTGTAATCACTAAGCTATAACGGAAGACACCAAACACAATTACCGGCACATTCCCTTCTCAGCCTGAAACTCTGCTCTCTGGGTATGAGAAATGAGGAACGAAACAGCCAAACGAACAAGCTGCCCCAAGAGTTTACCTGCTATAATGCCATCCATCTGCTCCAGAGCCGCAGCGAGCATGTCACTTGCATCACTCATCATCTTTTCTCTTCTCAGGAACGATCACCAGCTACACCATAAGGAGCAATAAAGCACCAATAGTGTGAGTTGGATCCAGAGCCTCGAGTCTGCAATTCAATCTGCAAAAGAGAATTTCATTTCACTGCCTGTTCTCTGAATTTAGACACCACCGTTGCTGGACCATCAGGAAGATCGCATAGAAGACACAGGCCTTCTATCGCTAAAAGGAAGCTGCAACTCGGCAATAAACCATGTGTCTATCTGCTGTATTTTTTCTCACCAAGAATTTGCTCATATAGAAAAAGAGGAGTCTGACCATTTGCCCAAGATTTTTGGATGTCTGACAATCCAGAAGTCTTGGGCATGCAATCGTTTGCCTACAGGCAAGGTACTTCAAATGCCCAGGACTCACTGGACATAGCATGTATGCAGACTATGCCCCTGACAACGCTGCTCTGAGATTAGCACAGATTCATGCCGTAATGATGCAATCTGATCTTACCCTCAAACTTTTATACCCAGAAGTGGTCCCCAGAGGAGTATTTCCAGCAGAGGCTGGAAGAGCGAACCTTCCCGGTGTGCTGCCCGGGCAGGTGAACTAGCAGACCCAAAATTCCAACGGGCTACAAGTTAAGCACATGCTGAGGTACTTTGCTGAAGTGGAGCTGCAGAGGTCAGAGGCGTACCCAATCCTTCCACCCCAGCGCAATGCACACAGAAGCCACTGAAACAGCCCAGATTGCCCTGGCTTTAATCTAGGACACGCGAGACTACTTCTGCTATAAATACAGTTAGGGAACAAAGTTAAACAAACACCAGGAAGGAAAACTCGCTTTAACCTTTTGCATACCCTGCCGTTTGGTTTTTGTATTAGGCTGCACCACTGCTGACATTTGCCCCAACATAAGCAATTAAGAAAGTTGTTCACAGTTTCTCTGGCATAAGTCCTGGAAAAGAGTCTACTAAAAAACAAAACAAAACTCATGTTATAAACTGAATTTTTCCCTCCTACGAGTCACCTTATTGGTTTGACCCAGCTGGGAAGTAGCTCTTATTGGAGACTGCCAGATAGCTTTGCTGAAATGCTATCCTTAAAACGCCAACAAACATTTCATTTTCCACATCAAAACTTTTATTATATAAAGTAGGTCCAAACTCAAACGTAACTTTTGAAGGACAGCACAAAGACTACTGCACTTCTGGCAAATGCCTTGCTTTATTATTTAGTTGCCAGAGTCAGAAAAGCCAAGAGAACTTTAAACAGTCAAAATACCTGTAAGTTAAGGTGTTGTGAATCTTAAGAAATGCAGTAGCATTGTAACTGAAGACTTCCAGCCTTCAAGAAGGAAGTCCCTGAATTTAAACCCAATATAAACAGTAAACTTCAAACACTACTGTACCTGCCATAATATGCAGATCCTTCAAGATATTTGGTTCGGTGCCTCTACACCTGATAAAAACAAGCAGAAAACTCAGCTTTTGCAAACACATTCACTTGGACAATTCTGAAGACAGTCTTGTCCTTTCCCCTTTGGGATATCCTGGCTTGGATAATCAGGTCCTGTTGAAGTCTAGTAAACACGGGCATCTGCGCTGGATTTCCCTCTGAAGGCAAAGAGCATGCAGAGAAACCCCAGGGCTGCTGCTGCCCCAGGCAAAATGCTGATTCCTCACAGCTCTCAGTGGAAAAGGACCAACGATGCAAAGCGTCCACAAACCTGCAAGAGCCAGTTAATATTTGGGAATCGGGAGTGCTACGATCTTCCCAGTGTGCATAAACACCTGATGGGGTGAGTAAAGAAGATGGAGCAAGACTCTTCTCAGTAGTGCCCAGTGACATGATGAGATGCAATGGGCATGCATTAAAACAAAGGAAATTCCACTTCAGCATAAAAGGAAATCAAAATCTTTTTTACTGTGAGGGTGACAAGCACTGAAAGAGTTGTCCTTTTGAGGTCTCCATCCTTGGAACTACTCACAGACTGACTGCCTGGTGCAGCCCGCCCTGGGCAACCTGGCTTTGGGCAGGAGTTGGGCTGGTGACCTCCAGAGGTGCCTTCCCACCTTGGCCATCGTTGAGCTCAGCACAGCTCATGATCAAGCATTACATACAGTACTGAGGAGGCCGCCTAGGCAAAGCCAAGCTGCAGGCAAAAAATGTGCTAAGGAACAGAACGCTCCCTAATCACTTTTGTTCACAGGGCACCCCTTGATCCTCACCTTCTGTCTAAGAGAGACATTAATTAGGAGCACGGAAAATTTACATTTGTACAATAAAGCCATGGCTCATAGGCACAGAAAAATAACCATCCCTGCACTTCTCCCTGGCACAATCACTCCTCATGTTACAAAAAAAGCACTCCTTGCTCTTCCTAAAGAAGGGATTTGTCCATGGTTATCAAAAAACCCTAAGACAGCTCTACTGAAGGGAGCAACAGTGGCAGACAGTGGTATCAACAGCATCCAGGAGACCTCCAGCATTTACCCCACTGTTACCAGGTCCTACCTCCAAGGAAAGAGAGAAATCAGTCTGCACAGTTTCCTCTACTGCTACTGCGAAGAGAGCTGTGCTGCTGAGAGCAGCAGTGAGAAATTTTAAGATAAAATTTAGTTAAGCAAGACCGTGCAAACACATTGATCTCCAAAAAACCTTCCACCACTCATGGAGCATCTGTTAGCAGCCCGACCAAACCTACAGCTGAGAAACTTGGAGAGGTGAAATAAAAAGAACAAAAAAGCCCCAAACCAGACAGCTGGAGATGATGCAACAAAATCCCAGTTCCCCGGTTATTTGGTCCTAAAAGCGGTCATTGAAAACTAGCCTGGAACAGCACATCCTGCTCTGGCCACCTTCCCAGCACAGCACATCACATCTAGCAGTCAGGAAGTAAAACCACTGTGACAGAAAAATACTACTGGAGGCATCCTTCCCCAGTAACGGTATAGAATCGCTTTTATTCTTTGCATGCCATCACCAGCACGTGGAGAACGGATTGACAGGGAAGAAATCAAAGACCTGGTACACCAGCAGACCAAAGAATCAAACTGCATGAAACAAGAAAAGACAACAAACCACAGGAGGAAGGGGGTGGAAAGGGGAAGTGCACAGGGAGTCAAAGAAACACAGTTATTAGACAGAAGTCATGAATCAGCAGCCTTTGTGGATTACAGGTAGAAGGACAATACTGAAAACACCAGAGGACAATCCCTGCGCCCGCTGAAGGGCACCGAGACTGCCTCTGACTTCACAAACTTTGAGGAGCCTGGGCTGACCACTAACACAGCATACCTTTCCCAATAAGTATGTTCCTTCCTTTGTTTTGCTTTTTATGGCTTCAGTCTCATAGAAATAAAACCTAGGAGAAAACTTAAGGCTTCAGTTGTGGTTTTTTTGTTGGCAACGACTAAGGAAAACCATGCAGTCAGGTAACACGAATGAAAATGCATCTTGAAGCAGCGCAAGGGAGCTCTTTAGGAAAATAAGGAATAGCTAATATTTCAGATGATGTCAAGCAGTTTAAAATCCTTTCATTCAGAAAAGAAAAAAAAAATCACCATTTTAACATACATGGATCAATGACACGGCAGACGAACGAGAAACCAAGGTGCACACAAGAGATGGAGAGGCAGACGAACGAAAACCACCCCTGGCATAATGCCATTGAGAACACACCTGGGAGGAAAGTACTGACAGTATCCTGTCTGACAGACCATTTAAAATAAGTTTTCCCTTGCTTTGCAAGAAAATGATGACTTACCTTCCTTATAGCTTCAATACATAGACAATCAGTCCAAGATGGGGTGGGGGGGGGGCTGTTTTTACAGAAGCAGATCCCCTTTCCAGGGCTCCCAGCTGAATACCCCGCTCATGCCGGCAAGAACAAGCACCACTTCATCAAGGCTGTATTTACAATCCACCATTAAAAAAATTAAAATAAAATACAAATGCAGCTATCTCCACTATCAGTTACAATTAATCTTATCATAAGCTGGCATTTCTACCGCATCCCTGGCCGTTACGGAGATGTTATTTGGTCTTACTTGCTTAATGTCCCTTCCTCTGGTTTGAACACACCAGCCGGTTGCTAGGGCTATGCTGTTCACTTTTCAGTAGGTGGAGATTTTTTATTTTTATTTTTGAATGACATACAAACCCTCCGGCTACAGTGCTAGTGAAGATGTATTCCAAACGGCTTACAGAGAAAACAAAACACTGCCCTGCAAATAAATCCAAGGAAAGCTAGAAAAAAACAAGGGGCTTTGTGAATAGGAACTGCAGTCTGCTGGATGCAAACAAGAAAGCTGCCTGAATATGGATTTCAAAATCATATATTTAATTAAGATGGCAGGCTTAAAAAAAAAACAAGTGCTTAAACATTTTACATATGTAAGAAATTATAGTTTCCCCACCCAGAGGCTCTCTCTTCCTCAGATCAAACAACACGCAAGCAGACATCTAGGGGCAACATCTTCAAGTCTTTTTTTTTTTTACTTTTGTTTTGAGGTGGTCTCATTCTGGACCTCCACCTGCAAAACACACCACGCTTTAAAACCCAGAGGTTTGCAAAGCTGAGAAGCAGCTGCCTGCTAGCAGGTCCAAAGGCCAAAAGGACTTATCGTGCCCCGCGTGCAACCTCTCCAGGGAAGGGCAAGGGCTGGCCTTCCATCCCACTCGCCTTCCTCTTCATGCACGTGCTCTGCAAACGCTCAGTGTTTGGAAAGAAAGCATCAGCTACAGATTATTTTTATGATGTGATGCAATAAGATGGATGACTTGAGTTTCCCAGCTCTCCCATTCCTCCATAACACTCCTTAAATCAGGAAATGTTGATATACAGGAATGAAAAATCTTGATTAGAGCTTGTTTCTGAGACCTGTAAAGAGTAAAAAAAAAAAAAAAAAAAAAAAAAAGACCCCCAAGAGCAGGCTGTGACCCCAGAGCAGTCTACCACAAAAAGACAATGAAAAAGCCTACAAATTGCAGTCATCTCTTATGGGGAAGGTGGAGGGAGAGAACCTGTTCCACAGTAAAAGCAAGACCCCAAATTTCACCCTGTTGTCAAAAATTAATGCCCCTGCATTCTTGGTCCTACGTGTCTGAGATGACTGCGAGAAGTCTGAAGCATCTTCTGGATTCGTCTCTCTCACCTCACAACACTGAAACAACACATCCTTAGCAATTAATTTTATAAGGTAAAGCTCTATTTCATGAAGATAAATGCCATTTCAGACACATTATCACATCTATTTGTGCTTTTTCTGGCTGGCCAGAAGAGAAACACAAACACACAGAGACTTATTTGCAAAATACATTTCAATCACAAATAAAATGGGCTTGAAATTAATTCAGTCTAAATCTGTGGTACAATTTCTCATGGGATGTTTTGAACATACTCAACTATAGTGCCACCAGTCAGCAGTATTTTAAGACTTAATAATGAATATATTCAGCTAATTTACACTAGGAGTCATTAACATTTCTTTTAACATAAAAAAAGACTCCATTTCAGATTTTCCAGGCCTAAAAGAAGAAACTAAAAAAAGAAAATGGATGCTTCTTGAATATATTGCTCTGGTGCTTAGCACCAGCGGGGCCAGGCTCAGGGCCCTGCCAGCCTGCAGGCTCAGCACCCTCCAAGAGCCCAACGCTCAACCGTGCAAAAAGGATAAATGTTGTTATGAATAAAAAACAACCCAAATGTTGGCAAAGGCTTACTTAAACTGATAATATCTATTTATTTTTATATATATAGAAAAATTTCTTCTTGAATCTGCTGAACTCTAGTCAATGACATCAAAGCAGTACTGTTCTCGTATTACGCAGGACTACAGAAAAAAGCAACAAATGTCCCTTTGTTCCCTAAGTCTAGATCCTTTCTTTGTTCCCTGAATTTCATTATTTCTTTGTTATACAACAAACATTATTTATTTTCTTTAATTGATAAAAATGAATGGAAGCACACTGAGGCTGAAAGCCTATCCCACAGTACGCAAGAAATGTCTTTGAGATAAAAGGTATCAAGCCATAGAAAAGACTTAAAAGTATTTTAAGAGCATAAAGCACAAAAGTCCTTCCAAGCTGTGATTGTTTACAGCAGAGAAAAACTTACCTCAAATCGCACAACTTTTATTAGCAACCAGCTTAGTTGTGTTCTGCACCTTGTATTAAAACTTGTTAAGCACGTTAATCGTGATGTAAAAGTTAAGCCTCAGCAAAATAAGCATCCTTTAGATACTTTGACAGAGAGGTATACACAGCAAACACCCAAAGTGTCCAAGTCAAGGTTTATGGCTTAGATTCATAGCCAATTACAAAACAGACCACTTAGTCTGATCTGCAGTATTGGAATCATTCTGGTTGCTTATCTTTGCCACCCTATTCTCCAGCAGCTCTTTTTTATTGTAATTAAAAGGAAGTTAAAAAACACAGCAGGTGACAGGTTATATTGTTTTGTGATGCACAAGTGAGCTCTGTGATGGCTGGATGACACTGGATGACATGGAGGTAGCCAGAGCAGCAACACCTTACCTGCAAGGCAGCTGTGTAATACAAACATCTGTTCGCAAACACTCTTCAGACTCACTTTGACTCTTAATGCACAAGCAATCCAAGGTCAAATGGAGATTTACACAAAACCCCCACAGATATACTTCATTTTAGACTGTTCACGTTATACTGGTTAACTATTTAGTAAACGCTTTCAACTACTCACCTTAGAGAGTTTGAGAAATTAATGTTATTTTCTCACATGTTTTGCTTAGGTCCACTGATTAGAAAAACAATTAAAATATTCATTCCTTGCTCCGGGACTGCTAACGCAAGCAAGGAAATGCCTCACATTCCCCAGCAACATGTTACTGACACGCTGTGGCCACACAGGCTACAAAACAAAAGAGGTACTGTTGGGTAAGAGTCCAAAAGGTAGTTCTTCAAAATACCTTAAAAACCATCAAATCCCAAGCACAGACCCATGTTTAGATCTGATTTCATAGCTTGTGCCGCTTTCTTTTAATGGGCTGGATCCAAAGACCAAATTCACAAACTTCCAAATTTGAAAGGGTTCGCCTTTGGATTTTGGACCTTCAGGTCTAGGAGTTTCTAGATCCACAGTTTCAGTGTTGTCACTACGTAAAGCAAAAGTAGAGGGCACCTACCATCAAAAGCCCAGAAAATAAATAAAACATATTTAGCTTGAACACTATTTTCATATGTTTAACTACCAACTACTTGTGAAGAACAATAGAAAAAACAATACTTAGTAATACTGCAGCATTAACTGTAACACGGGGAAAATTTCTGTATAAAGTCCCAGCATTACATCCTTACTATCTGTCTGCCTCTGATTTTGTTTTCTTAAGATTTATTTTTCCAGGAGGAATATGTAAAAGAAGAGTGTGATTATCTGAAGTACATGCCTTGTGTGTAAGGATCCTTCAGTTTTTTACAGACTCCTTATATCTGAGAACTTGAGGTTGGCAGTACAACCGTTGCACCACTGATACATCAACAATCCCCTGATACAGCATGATGCGCCACCTCTTTCTTCTTAGCAATTTAAAAATCAAGCAGGGCAAAATTCAACATGGTTGAGGAATTTTTTTTTTTCTCATGCAATAGGACGGGACTGAATTTTAAAGAGAAAAATGGAGGTGGGGGGAAGTGAAAAATAAGAAATTGTAGGCCAATTTTCACTCTGGCTTTGTCTTGCTCACCTCAAAAATGTGGACTTTTGCATTTTCTTTTCTCCTAAACTAAAGCTGTTTATCAATAGCTCATGCTGGAGCTTAGCCAACAGCTTGTATTTAGGTAGCATAATTGCGAATCAGAGAGTCTACATCTAGAAAACCTGCTTTAGGCAGCACATGACCTTAATCACTATTAAAAACGGACCGTCTACCTTTGAGATTCTTGGAGTATCAGATGTAGGCACTGTGCCTTTCAAAACACAGACTTCAAATTCTGAATTAGTTCTGAGCTTTGAAAAGGCTCAAGTAGTTCACGTGCAAAACACATCCCGAAACTTGCACGTTTGTTCACATCAATGACAAAGCAAAAGTGAAGGTAGTCATCTTTGTGTTTTGACAACTGCCATGCACGCTATCCCGTTGCCAGCCAGAGCAGCCACAGACGAGGGTCCTACAGAACGATGTCCCACTCCGCTGCAGAACAAGGAGACACCTCTTGCCCAGGGAGTGCAGCGCTGTCGGGATGCTCTTCTCCCTTACCTTGGGAACATCCTCCCTTTCTTCCAGGGGATGGCTTGCATTCGCTGTCCAAGCTCCAGAGCTGCTCATTCAAGCCAGGGGTGAAGAAGAGGCAACTACAGCCGTGGCTTTTTCCCAGGGCAGCCCCAAAACGCTGCCTCCGCAGAAGGGGCTCACCCAGCACTGCCCGTCTCACACTTCCTCTTGACCAGCTTCTGTCCCTGATGTCCCTTTCCAGGACACAGCCTCCAGTCCCTAGGACAACACAGCCCCAAGTATGATAACCACGGATTTCGGTTACACTGGAGTAAGCAAAGCTTCCCCCCCGCCACAACCAGGGGGCAGAGTGCATTTGATTTTGTCTTGTTTTGTTTAAACACTAAAGTTTTAGTGCCAAGAGACGAAGGATAAAAACCATGCACTCTCAGCTAGACGAAAGGGTCCTTCTCTTCTCTTTTGAATGCTGCACTGATGAGTAGCAAGTGAACAAATCCTCTCCCCTTCCTCCCCCCCCCCAAAAAAAAACCCCCACCCTATTATTACAGTGCAACTTCAAGGAGCCATATATGCTGTCCTCTCTGCTGCCTAACGCTCGCCGTTGCTCAGCTGGGGAGCCATGTGTCCTCCCTATCCTTGGGTCAGCCTTGCTTCTCAGCACAAAGGCTACTTTGCAGCTAGGACACAGAAACTAGCTCTCTTGCTGCCCGCTCCTTCTTCAGGAAAGCCCAGTTCTTCAGGAAAGAGGTGTCGCCTTCTGCATCCCATCTCAACCTCTCCTCCTCTTGTCAGACTGACACCTCGTCACCATCCCTTGCGGAAAGATGTTTTCATGCCCTGGTGTCCTTTGGCCTCCAGCATCACCCAAAGCTACAAAATTCAGTGGAGTAGGGGCTGAGCTGTGCCTGGGGCTTAGAGGAGCTCACAAGAGAAAGGTATCAGTGCTAGGGGAATGGGAACAATGCTGCGGTGGGCTGGAGGGCTACACAGATAATATGGTCATGGGACATGGGTGATACTGAAGGGTAGGAGGGTTTTCACCAGCAAGGTGGAGGCAGGCAACAGGCCAGCATCAAGCCAGAGCTGTGATCTCTGCAGGAACAGAGCATGAAACAAACCTGGTCCTGACCCTACTGTCTTACCCTTCTTCTGCAGCAGGAAAAGGAGGGAAGCTGGGAAGAAAAGAGGTGGCAGAGGAGAAGGTAACCTTTCTACTGCTTTTCTAGTAAGAGAGAAAAACCTAGGAACTCTCCATCCTGTGGCCAAGCCTTTATGCATATGTAGGAAAGGGAAATATCCCACCCATCACCCATGGCCCCATCAGCAAGATGAGCAGAGAGTGCTGGCTTTAAAACAGAGGAAGATACAGCTCATGAAATGAAGAAAAATCTTAGCATTCAGAAACTTAAGACATACTTGCATCAGTGCACGTTTGATGCCCAGCTGGGGACAGAATTGCAGCTGCTACAAACCTACCTAGATTTCTGCAGGATAATAAGGTTACTGAGACTGCTTTTACTTGCTACAGATGATCTGCCAAATGTGAAACAGGGTTTTTTATTATTACGTAGAACAATGCAAAATGCCTGTTTCATTAGATACAGCAATAAACTGTATTTTTGTAATGTAAATTACTGACCTTACTAACAGTAGGCTGCCTTCAGTAGACAGGGCTATAATGCACTAAAATGGAGAATAAGATAACTTTTAAGAGCAGCACAATAAAGTTTACAATCCAGTTGCAGTAGTACAGAATGAACACACCTATAAACCACCTGGTTCAGGCAGCCAGAGCTGTTTAACCAAAGTAAGGGGCTACAAAACTTTCTTGGGCAACAGGATAAGCAGCGGATGGGGTAGCACACGTACCACCCCACGTTGCCCACGCCAGTGGTGCCACGATCCAAGTCAACGAGTCTGAAGCAAACTTAGGTGTGGCTAAATCATACAACAACAGCAATAATGTAGAAATACTGTCCTGTGCAAGAGCTGAATTGCCCCTCTCCGTTATTAAGTATCTGCAACATGTTTAAGCCAGTTTACAACTCAGCTATGCCAGTCAGGTTTACAGATTCTGCTGGAAAGTCAGTTTTACACCATAAATCTTGCAATATCCGATTTCTCCCAAAAATTGAGATCTTAGAGAAGTAACTCCACTAGGATCTTAGTTTTCATTGAGAAAGACAAAAAATGTTATTGAGCCACATGATTGCTGAAGGAAGTTTGATGTGATCTGAGAATATCCTGAAAGCTGGAACACAGGAAGCCCCTTATTTGACATGTAATATAGTAAGGCATAGAAGGGATGTGGATGGGGGAGCAGGATCACCTGACTTTTCTTTTTTTAAGTCTGCAATAGAGGAAAAAAAGACAGCTTAGGCTACTTAACTGTTTCCCTTCCCTCAAACTACAGATACAATTAAACTAAAGCTTCAAAAACAATACATTTAATAGTATTTTAATTAAAAGTTGGTTTTATAACATAAAAAGACCAAAAGTAACCTCACTGCTGTTTCATAGCTGTATTGGGAAAAAGTGGTTCTTGTACTTCATATTTTTCTAACTTTCCAAAGCCCCACTGTAACAGAAAGAAGATAGCAAGGATGGAACAACACATCGAGGATTTAAAGCTCTGCCTAGCCCATGATTTATACACATCTAATTAGCAACTCCTGCACACACACTCCCCCTTGAGCTCTGGGAACTGCTGGGATAATTCCTGCAATTAAAAACTTCAATGCCAGAACTCTTGTCTGCCAAAAGGAAAAACAACAACCCCCCTCCTCCAGCACAGCTGGGCATGTTTTAACAGGAGTGGGTGCCCAACTGTAAAAATGCTCAGATCCAAGATCTGAACTCTCCCAAAGTTCAAGATATTTATTAGCAATCTGTAATCCAGCATGCCATTGCCTCCCAAGGACCACCATGGCCCTACTCCAGTAGAGGAACTGATGCAAATCAGAAGTTTTGGGAGCTTAACACACTGCGGTTTTATTTGGCCACGTCCAGGGATCTTTGCTGGACATGGGCTAACAGTACTGACCAAGTCTCACACCGTAGCAGCGTCATGCTTTGGTTTCCCCGTCAGAGACCATGTTAACTTCTTACTGTGTCACAGACATTGACAGCACAGACAGATGGGTGAAGGACCGCTCGGCTTGCCTGCCATGATGTGAAATTAAAACTAGTACAGAATAGTTCAATGCATGCTGACTGACAACACTCATAATGTTTTGGATGAATTAATGACCCTTAGTATTTCCATACAAATGTTCCTCTGAATTCATAATCTCAAGATAAAACTTCAAAAACCTCGAGGGATCAGATACACTTTTAATGTTACATTTCTTTGAAGTACTTTCCCTCTGTATTTCAACAACACTTCAAAGTTTTCCTACTTACATACAAATCAAATTAGACATCTGATGCTAAAAGAAGCAGATATTAAAAGCGTTTCACACTTTCCCAACCTTTGGGTGTAGGGGAAAGACTCAGTCTTGTAGAAAGGTAATCTATTAACTAGATGCTGATTTTCACTATACCAGCTGGCCAAGAAGGAGTTCTTCATGTATCAAAGGTCAAATAGAAACAGGGTACAGCCCCAGTCCCACCCGCAGCTGAAGATCCTGGTCCGAATGAACAACACAGGTTTAACCTGTAGGATGCAAATAGTCTTGCTGACATCAATTTGTAATCAATGGAAGTGCCCAGTCCAGGAAGGCCACAGGAGGGAAGAGACTGTTCATGTGAAAAACGAAGGTCCACCAGCACTGTCAAAGCCCTTATGAATTTTAATAGGTGTGAGCTGGTCATCCTCAATGGTTTTCTTCAGAGGCAAGGGGGAGAACACAATAGGACTCCCGAAACACTGTAAAAGTTGCCAGTGAAAGAGGGTGGCTGACATGATGTACCAGGTCTTTGTGCCTCAACCAAGGACCTCACTGGACCAGTTGAAAAAAGAAGGTCCTAGAAGTTGTCCTCTATTACATTGTCAAAAAAACCCCACCCAAACCCCCAAAAAACCCCCCTCCACCAAAAACCCACCCAAAATAAAAAGAAGTAAACAAATTATTATATTTTCTTATCATCACCATGAACTAGCAGCTTCCTCAGCAACCATGTGAATGTGTTGGGCCAAATCCTTCATGGTATATACATGGAGGCTCAGGAGTTACCTGGAGATAAGTCTTGCTTGTTCTCAAGCACTGAAGAAGTTTTTAAAGGTTGATTCTTGCTCCATATATAATAGAACCATAAAAATAACTATTTTAAAACTATTGCCCCTGTATTTCCCTTTGTGGGGATGACTATTTTTCATGTGCTTACTGAGCCATCACTGGAGGGACTGTTTCCGGGGGGTTATAATTAGCTCGGAAGCACTGCAGATTTTGTTTCCCTGGCTACAGTTAGGATGGGATCTTCCCTTAGAGGAGTATTTTACTCTTACTCTGCTGAATGGAAAGAAAGCACTGAGACAGTCTAGTCTGGGCTTGCAGAAGACACCGGTGATGCCAATGGCCCAACTACAATGACCCTGCTGCGTAAAAAGGGAAAAGTAAATCCAAAACTGGCAAAAATGTTTACTTTACATGTACAATAGACCTACAGCTTCAGTCCTGTTTGGGAAAAGAAACATTGCTTATTTCAGGATGTAAATCATCAGATATCTTAATGCAGGGGTCCCGTCATAGTACATCTCCTCTTGGGGACAGCTCGTCATTTATTTATCACTGTACAGTAACAGCCTGCAGCGGAGACATTTTAAGCAGTTGTGCGAGGTTGCCTCTTCAGTCACCAGACAGAAATGGGGGTGGCTCTAGATCACAACTGCTCACAGAAAGGTCCGCTGCTGCTCCTACACTCTCCAGCAGCACTACAAAATCCCTACGGTAATTACCTTCCTTACAGCATGAAACTCTGTTGCTAATGTAGATGGATTCATCTACTTTAAGGGTTTGCTGCTAAAATATAACTACCATGATATTTTACTTCCTAGAGGTTTAGGTCTTGTTGATAAACTCTGTCACTTTCGCAAATGAATTACTATGCATCAAACAACATGAGTGTGCTCACTGCCGGTATACTACAGTTTTGCAAATACTGAAATACCTTGGAAATACTGTGTTACTGAAATAACAGTTATTTCCAAGGTATTTCAGCCTCCATGTATACCACGAAGGATTTATTAGCGGGTTTCTAGCAAAGTCCAAAAAGCAAGACTACAAGAAAGTTCTAACTGCTTAAATGCTACAACACAAGGACTTCTTTGGGACAAACTTTTAAGACCAGCCACTGCAACTGTGCACTCAAGTTTGCATAAGCCAGGTGCTCCTGCAATTCACTACACACTTCAACTGCTTTACCCAGGGAAACAGCCTTACTTGATCACTGAAGATAACTACTGTGTGCAAATAAGCTACAAGCCCAACAGGAAGCCCTGCTGAAGCTTGTGGAAATCTACACCAGCACAAGGAGCCCTTGCACGTAACGAAGTGCAAGATTAGTGCTGTTAGAGCCTCCAAAAAATATATTGCATTATACTGAATTTCATTAACAATAAATTCCCCCAACTGGAACATGTTTTACCTTAGAAAGTGACTGACGGTAAGAAATTTAAAAGAAGGGTCTCCTCATTTTCTGAGCGAAAGATTTATTGCAATACAATCTGAGTGGAAAACATGGATGGATAATATTAAGCTTGCTCCCTTAAATACAAGTTTATTAAAAGTGCCAAAGTAATGCTTTCCAAAATGGAACAATAACATGCTCTACACAACTACTGCTGTTATAGACCTTACCCAGCAGATTATCTTTTAATTTCCCAACTTTTCCAACTCCATTTTCAAATTGAAGAATCTTTGACAGAAACCCAACTCCTTGATGTTGCAAGGTGAGAGAAAAGGAAAACACCCAGAATAACTCTCAGTTCTATGAAGAAACATTCGAAAAGCATTGCCTACACGGCAGATCCTTGACGAAAGCTGTGGTCTCCTCATTTTTCATCAATTATTGATAAATTTTTGGAAGAAAGTCCACCTGGCCATACGTTTAACAATGTATCACTCCTGTTTCTCTAAATTCTGGTTCAACATCCAACATTAAAATAAAAGGTTTCACAAGTACATTGAGAAAAACGAAGAAGAAAAACAAACAAACAAACAAAAGCCAGGAACAGGTATCTCTGTGTGGTAACAACCAGACCTCTGGCAGTGGAGGTATCAGAGTCATGCAGTTAGTCTTTGGGATTTGTTTTTTGCCCCTTATTAAAACTTTTGACAGTTCCAAATAGCAAGTTCTTGTTTCCTGCAGACGTCTCAAGGATCATAAATGCATTCAGGCCTCGTATAGTATTTTAATGAAATATCAGTTCCTGCTCCTCTACTTGACTTGCAGGCGAAATCTGCCAGTTTAAGGAGATCATCTTAAGCAGCTTTCTGAGAAACGTCAAGAATACTAAATTGCCATTTCTGTGCTGTGGGTTTGGGTTTGTTTTTTTTCCTCCCCTAATATTCCATTTAAATTGTCTTTAAAAAGAAAGTGGAGCGCTATCCAAGATGAAGTAGTGTGAAGTGATGTGCTGTATTTTACAGACTGCAAGACCTGAATCAGTACTGTCAGCTACTTACAAACCTTCACAAAAGTAGGGGTTTAATTCCCTGTGTTGCATTATTGTGTCTAAAAAAAAGACTTAGGAAAATAATGTGAACAAGACAACTATTACATGGCATCCCGTTTTTCTAAATTGAGGCTCAGTTATCAATGAAACAAACGCTGATGCTCAGCCACACTTCTGACACTTTTGTGCCTGTTTCAAAGCTTCTGCAAACCTATTTTAATGTTACTCAGGCAAAAGCTGCTTATGATTTATGGAAATGTCTTTGTTTAAGGAGAAGAAACCTTAACTTGCTGTTGCTACACTGCAACACCAACTCTGTCCTCAGTGCTGGAGAGCATTCCCAGTCCTGGTTGCCCTCTTCCAAACTCTGCACAGCTGAAGACAGACCCCGGGACAAATCCCGTGTCAATGCCGCAGGAGGTCTCTCACTCACTGCAGCAGTGGTCTCACTGGGAAGAGATACCACCAGCGTTTGAGGGGTTTCTTTGCAAAAGACTGACTTTGTTCGTGGTCCCTTATGGTTTATAATTGGGCAGGACTAGATTGCCTAAGCTGCCTACACCGCCTAACTACCAAACCAGGTGGAAAAAGAGCCAGAGGATGTCCAGGTATCTGAAATAGGGGACCCAGCAGTGGAAAGGCAAGGTCAACATCAAAGAGGTGAAATTCCATGGAGGGAAGCGATTTAGCACGTGAGTGCATACTCAACAGGGAAGAGATAGGTCTGAGTAAGGTACCTAGGACACCTCAGTAGCACACGCCCCAAAGGCAGCCTGCTGAGTACATCCGTAATGAAGCCAACCTGATCTGACCACGTGCCTGGAGGCCTCAAGAGGAGACATTCAGCATGGACCAGCAAGGGGACCTGTGCCCAGAGGGCAGCGTCCCAGCAGTCAGGGCTGCCCTGAGAGCTTGCAGAAGGAAGGAGGGACACCGACAGATCCTGGGATAGAGGATTTCTTCAGTCCTGAAACCAGTACTGAGAAGCCATGGCCAGACAGCTACGATACTCCTTCCAGCTAGAAGAAACATTTTCACACAGTTGTGGGCAAGTTCCCACGCCACAGGCACTCCTTGGGCTATACTCCGCAGCACTCCGGTTGCTGAGACCCCCTGCTCTGTACTCACGTGACACCTTGCACCGCGGCAGCCTGGCCCAGGGCTCTCCTGGTACTACAGCAGTGTGGTCCAAGGCAGGAAACTTCCAGCTTAGGTGGGGACAGCACTTTTGAAAATCTACACAGTAGTCTGCCAACACAAAGCATATGCTGTGAAAAATACATTATTTTCCTAATTCCGGCTGACAAACTCCAAAGAGCTAACCTGATTGAAGACAGGCATAGAGATGAAGTAAATTGGGTGTTAAATCAAAAGAAACAGCTTAGCTAAACCAGCTGCCCTGAAGGGCTTAGGTTAAAAGTTGTTCACCTGAGCTGGGAGTCCTGTTACTCTGGTCTTCATGGCTATTTTAACAGGTTAGCCTACCTGAGTAGAGCACATGTTCATCTACCTGTGCAAACTTCTCACTCGTGGGAACTTCTCATCGGTAGGGAAAAAGCCAGCACTCCACATGGAAATAGCATCCAGGAATCTCAAGTGCAGCTCCACACTGCTACTGAGGCCACAGTTAGTGCAGATAGATACTCAACTTGCAACTGAGCAATTGTTACCTTGTAGATCAACGCTATATCTGTCTGCAGATCTCAAGCGATTCATCTTCAAATCATTTAGAACCAGGCACAGCATGGGGGAGAGGAGAATCAAGTGTTATTTCCCACTAACACTAGAAAATAATAGTGCTCTCCTGAAGAAAATATCATGTAACAATTAAAAAAGAGAAACACACCCAGCATGCGTGCATGCCAAAACACACATGGCACCACAGGGATGTCTCCAGTACATCTGCAACAGCAGCCTGTTCCTTGGAGGTTTCTTGTCCAAGAACCATGACCCAGCCTGGTGCTCCTTTGCTTGCAAGATCTGACAAGATCCCAAGAAGCTGGTGTGGCTGCAGGCCAACGACCTTGTGCTGTTCCGTGCTCCAAAGAGCCATATGTAAATGCTTAATGAGAGTAACATGACTACACAGGTTTCCTCTCCTGTTCTAACGCCAGCAAGGCTCCAAACTTGTTCTAGATAATACAGGAGATAGCAACTCAGCCATATCTCAATGCCCCATGGTGTGGATCACTGCATTCACTACAGCTGTCATAATACACTATAAATTATATGCAACACACACTTTTAATAATGCGAACCTCAGAACTGTCTACATATTTTGCGGTAGCAGAAATTAACAGATGTTGACAACTAATCAGATAGTAGAAGCATTAAAAGAGACAGACGTAGTTCATTACTACTATTTGTTGTGTACGTACACAGTTTCTTGCCATCATGATTGACTACACTAATAGTTCCTTCTCATGTAGCGATGTCGTTGGGCTTCTCTTTCCCAACCTCCCAACAGGCAGTTATTTCAGTTCCTCAAAGCAGTGCTGCCCCTACCTTTAGTGACAGGGGATTATCAATGGCTGACAACACCCCAACTGAACATAGAAGCATAACCTTAACACCACACCCAGGCACCAAGAAACCCCATTTGTCACCAGATATCTGATCCAGACAAGTGCTTGCAGGACCTATCCAGAGGACACGATACCACATTCATGCTGGTCTGTGCACATCACTCCTCCTACTTCTCTGCCCAGAGCACTGCAGCATAGCTGGCAGAGGTCTTCTGAACAGGAGCACAGCTGCAAAGAAGGTCCTGAATGAAACGACGAGATAGGCTATAAAGGAGCAGGAACATGTAAGTGAGGGCAAGGCTGCTACTCTAGACACTCACAGGATACACAGGTGTTAACTTCTGAAAGTGTCCAAAATTGCAAGGGAAGCAATAAACAGTAGCAAATTGTTGTACTGAGAAGGGTCAGAAGCAGAAGGAAGAGAGGAAAGGCAAGGCAGTAATAATGGAAATCTGTGCCAAGGTCTTGGATGGAAAAGCACCAAACCCACAAAGAGGCTCCTGAGAGCACTTGGAAGCTGGCAATTGCAGACTGCCTTTGCTACGTTGCCAGACTATTTTGGGGCTGAAACACTGATAGACAACAAAGCTCTCCCCCAGACAGCCAGAGATGTGGCAGAGAACGGTATCCTCCACCTGGTGGATTTTCATCCTGTGCTAGGAGCTGGAAACAGATACAAAGGGCACCAGAGCAGCCGTCTGCTCAGTTTTGGTTTTCCCAGCAATGCTACAGCACCTGATGGGATGTATGACCCTACTTTCTGTCCACACGTGGCCAGGAGATGGCTGTTCACTGCCCAGATGGGTGGCCCTGGCAGAACCACCACAGCTACTTTACCGCTGCTGTCGCCTGGTGGACCTCCGGCACCATGACACCCAGGGCACCTCCAGCCTCCACTGCTTGGCATCAAGCCCAGCGGGCAAACCAGCCAAAACACCCCTGGTGCCAAGCCTTGTGAGCACAGCCAGGAGTGGTGGCCCAGTCCCACAGCAGAGTTGAACTTTCAAAATATTTTGAACAGCTCCTTATTGGCAACGTGGCTTTACACCAGCTCAGCATTTCACAGTGTTCGTAATCTGGTCCCCTTAAATCGGATTGACAACCTAGTTGAACCACAGCCTGAAATAGAGACAGTCTCTCTGTTGGCACAGGATCTTTTCAGCGAGACCCACCCAGCCTGAGATCAGCAAGTTGCGTAAGCCCGCATTTGACAACAAGCATGCGCCTAATGCCATTCAAGTCAATGGTACTGGGAACATGTTTAACGCTGGCTGCCTGTTTGACTGACCAAAACAGGACCTCAGAATACAGATTCTGCCAGTTTTGTGCAACCTGTGGGTGCTTTCAGTAACATCAGCACTCTGTTATAAGGTCCACAGTAAAACATCAGCTCTCCTCACCTTGACTGACATCAGTCTATCAGCTGCCAGACGTGACCTCTGCCACAAACCAAAGCATCCTGATCCTTGTGGCTACAATCTTCCTTCCTTCTCGGCTTAGAGGCACTACCAGAGCACAGCTACGGTGGCAGAGGTGGGGAGTGTTTGGGCCCAAGGGGATTGCTGAAGTTACAAAACTCAAATCAAGTCTGCAAAGAGACATCTTCCAATACTGATCTTGCTCCAGATCACTCTGGTTCAGTGTGATGCCACCATCACACAGAAAAGCAACTTCTTTACCAAGATATTTGTAGGTAAAATTTACTTTAGGTTACATAGAACCACTGTGACCCGTAAGCTTGACTCCATACAGAAAACAAACCAAAAATTACTCAGTGAATCAGGGCAAATGAGGGCTGCTCTATTGTATGAGAGCACTCACAGGGCAGCAGAGCAGAGCAGCTGCGCTTGCAGAAGGCAACGAGCCAGGGAAAGCCTCCACCAAAGCAACTGGGAGTGTGGGAGGAAGCTCACTCACCTGCCCAGCACACAGACAGCACCCAAGCTAAAAGTGAACAGCCTTTGCCACTCATGGTGAGGAGCAAAACGCTGGCCACTCAGTCATCAACCTGGAGCAACAGCCCACAATATGAGTTTTGTTAGTTTATCAGGTGCTGATTATTATTCGCTATTGATGCTGATATGACTATGAGGATGATGGTTCACGTAGCTTGGAGGTGTGACCAAGGTTAAGTCAGCCTACATCCTGTGTCAAAACTGCTTCCATAAAGAAAAAAAGACACATCATTATCATGAGAGACTCCCTTCTGAAGGCCCGATATGCAGACCGGTTCCACGTCTTAGGCAAGTCTGCTGCCTCCCTGGGGCCCGGGTTAAAAATGTGAAGAGAAAGCTTCCTACTCTGGTACAGCCCTCAGATTATTATTCATTATTGATTTTTCAAGTAGGTAGCAATGAAGTAGCAACAAGAAGTCCAAGGACAATCAAGAAAGACTTCAGGGCCTTGGGACGACTGGTTAAGGGATCAGGAGCACAAGTAGTATTCTCCTCTGTCCCTCCAGTTGCAGGGAATGACGAGAGAAGAAACAGGAGGAGCCAGCAGATCAACACCTGGCTCCAAGCCTGGTGTCACCAGCAGAATTTTGCATATTTTGATCATGGGTTGGTCTACATGACACCAGGCCTGCTGGCAACAGATGGGGTACACCTATCTCAAAGGAGGAAAAGGATCCTTGCACAGGAGTTAGCAGGGATCATTGAAAGAGCTTTAAACTATATTTGAAGGGTGAAAGGGATAAAACCACGCTCACAGGAGATAAGCCTGGGGGCAGCATGGCAGTGTTTGAGGGACGGTGTGCTAGCGAGGTTCTTCAGTCTGACCTCGGTGCCAGAGAAGGTTATGGAGCAAATCATCTTGAGTGCCATCACATGGCACATACAGGACAACCAGGTGATCAAGCCCAGTCAGCATGCATTTATGAAAGGCAGGTCCTGCTTGACTAACTTGATCATCTCCTGTGACAAGGTGACCTGCTCAGGGAAATGCTGTGGATGTTGTCTACCTAAACTTTAGTAAAGCCTTTGACATTATTTCCCACAGAATGCTCCTGGAGAAACTGGCTGCTCATGGCTTGGACAGGTCAGCATCCTGGCCTGTATCAGAAATGGTGTGGCCAGCAGGACTGGGGAAGTGATCGTCCCCCTGTACTTGGCACTGGTAAGGCTGCACTTTGAGTATTGTGTTCAGTTTGGGGCCCCTCACTACAAGACAGACATTGAGGTGCTGGAGTGTGTCCAAAGGGCAACGAAGCTGGTGAAGGGTCTAGAGAATAGGTCTTATGAGGAGTGGCTGATGGGAGACCTTATCACTCTCTACAACTACCTGAAAGGAGGTTGTAGACAGGTGGGTGTTGGTCTCTTCTCCCAAGTAACAAGCGACAGGACAAGAGGAAATGGCCTCAAGTTGTGCCAGGGGAGGTTTAGATTGGGTATTAGCCCCCAAAAGGTTGTCAAGCATTGGAACAGGCTGCCCAGGGAAGTGGTTGAGTCACCACCCCTGGAGGTGTTTAAAAGACCTGTAGATGTGGTGCTTAGGGACGTGGTTTAGTGGTGGACTTGGCAGTGCTAGGTTAACGGTTGGACTCAATAATCTTAAAGGTCTTTTCCAAACTAAACTATTCTATGGTTCTATGATTATTAGTTTCATTGGCATTATAACAGCTATTATGTACTTATAACAGCCAAGGGCATGAGAAAAAAACCTCCAGGCATAGGACCGTTGGCTCGGTTAAGCGAGGAAGGTGTTTCAGACATCCGAGCTCTTGGATGATGCCTACCCACCACAGCAAGGATGATTCTGCTCCCAAAATGCGCATCATGTCCTTGTCAGTGCCACTCACTGTAGGTCTCTGAGGAACAACTTCATCTCCCTCAAACCAGGGGTTTGGTGGTGGGGGATAATCCTAAGTCCCTACTGCTTTACGTACCTCATACCAGTGTGCACTGATCTGCTCAGGGGGGAGGAAAAAGAAGCAGTGGTGTTTCTCAACCTACCCCCTGATTACACACCTGTGTTGGGTTTGCATGGCAAGGTTTTGGTAGCAGGGGGGGCTACAGGGGTGGCTTCTGCAAGAATCTGCTAGAAGCTTCCCCTGTATCTGATAGAGCCAATGCCAGCCGGCTCCAAGACGGACCCGCCGCTGGCCTAGGCCAAGCCAATCAGCGCCTCTGTGATAACATATTTAAGAAGGGAAAAAAAAAACAGAGAGAGCTTTTGCAGCCGGAGAGAGGAGTGAGAAGATGTAAGAAACTCTGCAGACATCAAGGTCAGTGCAGAAGGAGGGGGAGGAGGTGCTCCAGGCGCCGGAGCAAAGATCCCCCTGCAGCCCGTGGTGAAGGCCATGGTGAGGCAGGCTGTTCCCCTGGAGCCCATGGAGGAAGGATGAGGGGGTGTAGAGATTCCACCTGCAGCCCATGGAGGACCCCACGCCGGAGCAGGTGGAGGCACCTGAAGGAGGCTGTGGCCCGTGGGAAGCCCACGCTGGAGCAGGCTCCTGGCAGGACCGGTGGACCCGTGGAGACAGGAGCCCACACCAGAGCAGGTTTGCTGGCAGGACTTGTGACCCCGTGGGGGACCCATGCTGGAGCAGTCTGCTCCTGAAGGTCTGCACCCCATGAAAGAGACCACGCTGGAGCAGTTCGTGAAGGACTGTAGCCCATGGGAGAGACTCACATTGGAGAAGTTCATGAAGGACTGTCTCCTGTGAAAGGGACTCCATGCTGGAGCAGGGGAACGATGAGAGGAGTCCTCCCCCTGAGGATGAAGAAGCAGCAGAAACACCGTGAGATGAACTGACCGTAACCCCCATTCCCCATCCCCCTGTGCCGCTGAGGGGGGGGCGGAGGTTGAAGCTGGGAGTGAAGTTGAGCCCGGGAAGATAGGAGGGGTGGGGGGAGGTGTTTTAAGATTTTATTTCTCATTCCTCTACTCTGTTTTGCTTAGTAATAAATTAGATGAATTCCCTCTCTCAGTTCAGTCTGTTTTGCTCGTGATGATAATTAGTGAGTGATCTCTCCCTGTCCTTATCTCGACCCACAAGCTTTTTCGTTATACTTTTTCTCCCCTGTCTAGTGAAGGAGGGGAGTGAGAGAGCGGCTCTGGTGGGCACCTGGCCCCCAGCCAGGGTCAACCCACCACAACACCTCAGCACAGGAATACCAGAGGAGAATCAGGCCTTCAGAAAAGAACAAAGGTAAGAGGAAATATGGCAATTGTTGTGCTATCCTAATGAAACAGACTGAATTCTCTGGCCTTACCATTAAACACTAGATGATTCAATTGAATTTGATCTCCCCTCATGAGGCAAGGCTATTTCCTCTCCTACTTTCCTACAGTAACTCAGATTTGCCTATGTCCTATTTTTGGTATCTAAATTAAGAATATTGCTCATAACCAGATTATATGGCATTTATTCTGAAGAGTAAGAGATACTGATACAGCTAAAAATTCAATATAAACACCCCGTGGATGTAAGCCATGACATTTATATACCGGCTTAATAAGCACTAAGAGGAATTTCTGATGTAGGGCACATGACCCTCCCTTCATTTCCAAGGCAATTATTTTAATACCATGATTTCAAAGTGTGACGTGTCCTTGAAAACGTTTGCAGACAGACAGCTTTATCAAAAAAGCTTCCAAATCCTGAAAGGACAGTTTCAGGTGCATCACCAGTTTTGAGATAAGAGAACATCTGGGACCGAGTGTATGGGCTGGCCAGCAGATAAGCAGGCTGAGACAAGCACCAATTTTATGCGGTATGGATCTGAGCCTCCCTTAGACAAATGGAAAGGCTCGGGGAGATTCAGCACAGAGCTCCTGCTTTAGCCCATCACTAGTTGTAAACAGCACCAATCATGCTGCCATTGCTGCCAGCGGAGCACAGCTCCATCCCCAGTCCTTGCACGTTTCTGGAGCCGTCTTGCTGCTCAGAGCAGCCCTTGCCTTTCATACCTTGTTGCTTACTCCTTGATATTTTCCAGATACCTCAGCCTGGAAGCTACTGCCTTGTTAACTTCAGAGGGCCAGCTTATAGCTTTAATCACAAAAGAGAACACAGCCAGACTCCATGGTTATCACTTGTCAAACCTGCATCAACTCAGCCTTTCAAAAACAGGAGAAACAGAGAAACAGCCAGTTTGTTGTAAGGAGAGCTGAAAAAATGACAACAGCTGGTTTTCCCATCAAGACCTTAAAAGTTCCCAGCGCTTTCTGACAGCGGTTTGATGGCCCAGGCAAAAAACAAACCCCTGTCCAAGCCCCTCTGGGCAAGAGCTGTCCACATACCTGGGTCATCACTTCCCAGCCCAGGGATGTTGCAGCCAGTCCCAAGGGAAGGCATGTGCCTGCTGGCATCCTGTGCACCCCACAGCACAACACAGCTTCTTCCTGAAGGAATAGCTGAGGTGGCTTCCCTTAAACATCAACTCATACCATTTAATTTTGCAATCAAAGATCATTACTTGTCATGGCAATCGTAGTTGTTACCCAAACCCACCCCGAATCCCAGAGTCACATTTCTATAGACATACTACGCCATGTAAAACCATAAGAAAGGGGGTAACAAGAAATCCAGCTATCACGCAAGGCTTGCACGTCAGGGTGTGGGGACACAGGCAGTTGGGCAGGCAGGTTTGACATGGAAGATGCAAATTTAAGTTCTTAAAAGTTAAAAAATACTCTGTTCCTTTATGTTATTTCAAAATGGAATTTCTTAGTTATACAAATCGAACCGCGGAGGTTAGCAATCAAGTTCACCATGGGGAACCACACTGGCTCAGGTGCCCATCACAGTACCTGCCTCCTGTTTTCCTCTGGCTGTGATCTTTTAAGTTACCTGCTAGCTGCATCTCCCACTTCTTTCCTTCTATTCAAGCTGATGTCCCATCTCCCACCACCCTTTCCCCTCCTGATGCCTTTCTACTCCCTTGAGTGCCCATGATGTTTGTGATTTGCAATCAACTCATAATACATGATGACTTCTCCCTTCTCTTTGCTGCTTGCAAACAGTTAGGAGGAAGCATGAAGAAAAAAAATAATCCCAAACAACCCTGTCCTCAGTTCTCGTGCTTGGTGCAACTGCAGCCACAAATAGGCGATGGCAGGAAAAGTCTTCTTCAGCCCCACAACTACTACCTTGGGGCCTTGGGGCAATGGTGCTCCAAGGAGCAGCCACTGCACAGGGCCAGGTGCGGCATCCAACTCTCAAGGCTCTGCCGAGCAGAAGGACATGCGGTTCTTCTCACAGCTGAGAAGTTACCTGAGTTTTGGTGAATTTGCATTGGGGGGGGCGGGGGGGCGGGAAGAGAAGGAAGAAGTATCTAGATGGTCAGGTAGCTCCCTCCCTCTCTTAATTTCAAATATCTAAGTAACACACAAAGATGCTAAAGTATCTCAAAAAAATTCCTTGGTAAGACTATAAGCATGATCTGAGCAACTCACCCTGAACATATTCTTGGAAGCACTCATCATTTTTGAATGCACTACCTCAACATAATTACAAAAAAACAAAATTAAAAAAAAAATCACAACAAAACAACCCAAGACAAACATGCAGCTCCCCATGTGCTGAGCTGCTGACATTTCTTCTAAGCAGCCAGAATCAAAGTCTAGTGAGAGAAGTTGTCAGATGACAACGGAGAGACACAAAGACACCACCACAAATGCTCACACGCTGTAAGTAAAGCGTGAAAGCCTGCATACTAGCTGCTTGCCTCTTACTGCTGCAAAGTCCAGGTCCCAACCCAGCCCTGAGTGCTCCCCAAGCCCAGGGAGGGAAAAACATCCAGATTCGTGAAAAGCCACATTCAGATCCTCAAAGTCAGCTGACAAGCCATCAGCAATTCAGGTATCATGCGAAACACTGGATGAAACTGGAGCCCTGTGAGCATGCCGCGGCTCCAGATAGCTCTGCTCAACACTGGAAGGAAGCACCTACAAATGAGGTATTGGCTACACAAGAGATTCAAAAGAAAAGAAAAAAAAATATTGGCTATGATACCTTGGTGCTGCTGTCTGTCATTGAAGGTCTCATCTAAGGCATCAGGATAGCTGTCCCACTCATCAGAAATAGAAACTAAATACATTCTCGGACTTAAGTCTCAAGCCCCTAAAAAGACTCAGCAAAGTTTGGCATCCCCAGATAGAGTGCATGGTTGGGGACAGCTGCTTTCTCCACTGCCTTCACTAGCAAGGCATGCCCAGAATAAAGTTGCGTTAAGTCATGCAAGACTTTTGCCAGAAAGTTTATCAAACAAGGCATCTGAAGTCAGCCAGAAGGTGGCCAGAGAACATACGAGAACCTGCAGAGAAGCAGCCACAGGATTTTCCAAAGAAAGAGGAGGAAATTCTTCATGTGATTTCCGTGCTCCTCTGCACCAAGCCACTTTTCACCAGACAGATTATCTGTCCTCCCCAAGAGGACTAAACTGTTCTAATGCTGCCCCGTGCTCCAAAGCACCTTTGTAAAAAGCCAAAATTCCTGAAAAAAGAAGTTTTAACTAACTTTAAACAAGTAGTCAACAATATTGTTACCATGACTTCCTCTGTAACAAAGTTCGTAATTCTACAGTTGACTACTTACAGCACTCACCTTTTCTACATGGCATGCAACACATTTGGGGGTCTTGTCAGTTAATTAAGCAGTGGTAAATCCGCACCAAGCCCTGTAGCCTAGTGCAGTTGTATAAAATATTTTCTGCAACTGAAGTAATCTCAGACACCACTTTGAGCCAACAACTTCCACTAGAACCCACTAGGAAAAAAAAAAAAAGAAAAAATATCCTAGCGTGGTATGTGGTGGGTGAGACAAGGAAGATTAGTTTCTATATACTTTGTGTGCTAATGCAGTCCCCATTTAGGATTCCTCACTTTTCTTGCCTCAGTCTCAGCTGGAAAACAAGGACGGGAGGACATCACTTACAAATACTACAGAAAAGGTTTCCACTGCGTCTGGTTCAAGGGGGAAGGGGAGGGAAGGAGCAGAAAGATCCCCCAAGCCAGCGGGGGTGAGCAACACCCTCCCCTCAAACAACCCTAAACCAATTCACATGCTTCTTCAGCTTTATAAACTCCAGACAATTCCTCACATACCTCCAACCACACACAGAGAAGTGACAACCACATCACTAAGTTAGACAGCATATTTAAAAACAAACACCAAAAAACCACCACCACCAAATGCACTTAACTAAATAGTTAACAAGGTCAGGCAAGTTAATTAAAGATAAACAGTTCTCCCTTTCTTTTTGTTGTTGATGGGAATCAAATTTTTTTTTTCCTCCTCTTTAGTTTAAACAAGAAAGAGGTGTGGTGCTGTTCTAGTACAAGTCAGGGAGCTGGGACCTCAAGTTGATTTTGTTTCTCCTCTCATGGCCTAAGGTCACTTGAATTCTTATTCATTCTCCCCATCTGTAAAACAGGGCAAATAATTAGAAACTACAACACAATGTTATAGAAATTATTCCATTCATAGCCATATAGTTATTTGAAGACGCAAAAGAAGTGCCAAGCATTATTACTAAATGATGAAATGATATATTTTTCTCCCCCAAGCTATATAGGGGAAGAAAAAAGCCATGCAAACAGCCAACTGTATTCCTAATGAGATGCAATACTCAGAAAGTGGGACATCTTAAAACAGATTGGACAATCTTCTTCCAGCTCACAAAGATTATTCCCAATGCATAAACCTCACAGGGTTATAAATGCAAGAAAAGAAATGTATCATTTGTCCAGGTTTCTGCAGACAAAAATCAGCTTGCCTAAATAAACAGGGAAAACATACACTCAATATTGAAGAGAGCAAAAAGAATTTCTCAAAGAAGTAAGGGAAGAAATTAAATTAGATTTGAAAGCTTTGTGGGGGATGAATTTATGTTTTCTGAATATAAAGTGACTGTCAGGACTGGGAAAGTCAATTAAATAAAAAACTGGATGGGAGGGAGGCAGGGAAACACAGTGTGCAACAGAGAGGTCACATGCTAGATAAACAGGGCAGTACGCTAACTATTTACAGATAAATACAACTCCCTCTCTCTCTGCAGAGATTTATGTATATTAGAGAGGCACCACCAGTCCTGTGGGTGACCATAACGTTAAAGTTACATTAACGCTACCCAAACCACATCACATAAAACGTGAAGGGCAAAAGCTTAATAACATACTGCTTTCTGCAACCAGCAATATTGCCTCTCAGAAGAAAGGAAGGAAAAAACAACCAGAAAAATCCTCCCTCCTTCCATCCTCACTAATGCATGACAAGGTGGCACTCTCCTTCCCATCCTCTCCAGTCTGAGGATCACTGCTCAGCTGATGGGCTTACATGGGACAGGAGATGTCATTCACACAAGAGAAATGTTAACTCAAAAATAAATAGATCTGTGGTTTTAACTTTTACTGAACCCAGCAAGTCAGGTCAAAACTGGCCTTTCGTCAGTATGCCCATGTCATTTAATGCACTAATACTGCTCCAACAACATACTGGGTTATGGCAGGGGGACGTCTGGGCCAGGGGAAGGCACCATGTTTCCTACAAATGAGGAATTTTACCCTGCGCTGGACCCTTTGCTGTGCAGCAGTCTTGGGTAACACGACAACAGGAAGGCAACACCCCCGTCCTACACACCCTGAAGCTGCGGCAGTGTGAGCTGTGCCGTGCCCCATGCCTGCCCCACTCCCGTGCCCTGGCTTCCCTGGGCCTCTGCCCCACACCTGCCCCGACACGCACACCACAACCCTGCTGCTCCAGCAGCCAGGCAGGAACGGGACTGGGGGTGGCCTGGGGAACCCCCGTGCCCCAACCGCAGGCAGTGTTACACCTCCCATAAACATGCAGAGCAGCCACAGGCTCCGGGGAAATGTTTTAAATTATTACTTTTTTGACCACATTTCAGTTTAGCACAACTATTAAAAGCCCAAGAAAAGCTGTGTGGGCTGGACCCTGCAGGACAAGGCAGCAAGTGCTAATAAACGCAGTAATGAGACATACACATAAGTAGCCTTGTGCTTCTTTCCCTCCCATATTCAACGTGACATTGGGGAAAAAAAACCCCAACAAATACTAATTTTTGCCTGTTGCACACAGGCACTGTAACAGGATGGACTGGACATGTGCTATTTCAGCACTCCATGTGCACACTCTGTCTCAGCTTTGGACACCCAGACAATCCGCCGCCACCGAGTGCACACTTTAACTCAAAGCAGTCCCAAGAACTGGCGGAGCAAGGTGAAGATGTACCTGAAAACCTGCATGGATTTTGCTACAAAAGAGCAGCAGTCGCAGGAAGCATGACTGAATCTGGCTACACAGACATAACCAGGTTTCTGTGTCTTCATGGCACCACACTAAAGCGTCTCTCTCTGCTAAAGCTTATTTTAAAAGCCTTATTTAGCTTTTCTGGATTATTTATACACACTGCCATACTTGCGGGCCATGGTTGGACTGTCAGCACCATGTTTAACACAGTGCTTGCTAGGGAGGGAACAACGGGATGGGAATCCGTGTTTCTATGGCTAAATAAAGGCAGCAGGCAGAGGCACTGAAACTCCACTCAAAACACATCAGCATATTCTGTGTGGTGAGATCAGAGCTCAGACATCTGGGCTGAACTTGGGGCAACACAAGGAGAAAGCCCGTGTTCCTCCCCCTGGCTGGGAGAAGCAGACAGCAGCCTGAAACACAGCCCGCTGCTCCTGCCAACGCTGAGGCAGCCATGGGAATTTCTTGCCATCTTGTTAGGAGAGGCTCTTATTTATTTGTTTAATGGTGAAAGCAAGCAGCAGCAGGAGAAATCAGCTCCAGCCTTCCAGACCGATTGCTGAGGGCAACGGGTCTGACTTCAACAGCATGCCTCCAAATACTAGAAACATACCAGTACTGGAGCTATGGGAACCGAGAAAGGAGGACTGAGCACCTGCTACTGCAGCCTAGGATGGACACGGCCACACACCCCTTCTCAGGAGCAACAGCACAAGTGGCAGGGAAAACGAAGCAGATTTAGGTCCCAAAACTTCTGCTGCTGCTCAGGAGGAGAAACCAGCACAGCATCTGGAGAGCAAAGAGGCAGACACTTCCAGCGAAGGCAAGACATTTGCACGATGATGCCAGCAGATTGAAAGTCTCCAAACACACATCCCGCAGAACGTGGCTGCCAGCCAACATTGGACTTTTAACGATGTTTTTACAGCCACGACCGACCCAAATCCAGCTGGAGTGCAGGGCCAGCTGGAGTGTAATCCCAGCAACTCTGATAAGGAGCAATAAAACTGAAGAAATGTGACCAGGATGGGAGACAATAGGTGATAACCACTCCTGGAGCCAGCAGACCTCTGATTAAAAACTCAGGGAATAAAAGCATTTGGCACTGGAGTTTAGGGCTCCTGACAAACAAGGAGCAACATCCACTTCTGTCCAGGTCCAGTGCGAGACCTCAGGCAGCCTGTGAATCCCAAAGAGAGCTCACACACAGTGATTTAGTGTGGGAAGGGTCGGAGATCCAAGAAGAGGTGCTCCAAAGGCTATGGAGAGGGAAATGGAGTCAAAGAAGGGAAGTAACATTTCAGATGAGACACCAGCCCTCACATACTGTGGGCATGCAGCAAGGCTAGGGATGCAGGACAGCACTAGGGAGCAGCAATGACCAAAGCCAGGAGAGCCCCAAGCCCTTGGTGGCAGCACACCAGTGGTCCCAGGCAGCAGAGGAGGTGCTTGCTGCTCTTTCCAAAGTCCAACAACTGTTAGCAAACCTGTGGGTGCAAGGCCAGCAACCCCGTGGGTCGCAAGGCTGTTAAACATTGTGAGGAACAGCAGCCACTGCTGACCCTACCAGCTGGCCCAGGGATGGCGCAGGGAACATCAGGGTGTACAGGGGAACAGGAGGGAGATCCAGCCCATCTGCCACAGAAAGCACAGACAAAAAGGCAACAAGTCCCAGCTGGAGTGGGGAGGCAGCCCTATGAAGCATGAAGACAGCAGTCGAGAAGCAGCCCAGTGCAGCTGTGGGACAGAAGCTGACAGCTGACATAGGTAGACTTTCAGGGGCCCTGGACAGGTGAACAAGTGACCAAATGTGCCTTATGTAGATGCATCACAGGAAGGGAGGTATGTTTGCTTCTCCGGCGGGCTCACAAACACCACCTCAGAGAGGACAGTACAACTACCGCACTCCTCATCCAGTGATAAGGCAAGGATGAGTGGTTCAGAGACGAGAGCAGCTGAAGGGCAGCAAGCCAAGACAAAGGATGCAGAACGGTGGTAGATGCTGGTCTTGGCCAGTGTATGTACAGAGTACGAAAGAGTGCACCAGTGTGAGTCAGAAGGAGAGACCCAGCAAGCAGCTGGGACCTCAGTGGTGGTGTTATGGGGCGAGCACATCCCAGCCGCAGGGTGCGTGGCCAAAGTGCAGATGCAGCAATTTGACCCAGCTCTCCAGCTGGAATTTCGGATGCTAAATCATGCTGTAATATCCAAAACAAAGTAGATGAGGCATAACTGTTCCAAAAACAAGACTGCCAGCTCTGACATGCACTAGGCTACTTGGATCAAATCAGTCTAGACTGAATGCAAAACGCTGCTTCTTGAAGTCAACTAAACTGAGCCATTTCCAAGGGGTAATGGAACAGATAGGTTATTTTGCCGAATGTGTTTTCACATAAACTTGCCCCAGTAATCTGAAAGCTCTTGGCAGTTTCCCTGCACATTGCCATAGACCTGCCAAGTCAGATTAACTGCACACGCAGCGCGCAGCTGCATCACACAGGCATGGCAAGTCCAGTGAGCCTCGTACTGGAGCATTGGCACTGCTTGAGCCCATCATATGCCACAGAACAACTCCAGTGGTCATTTCAGTTTTATTTCTTGGATAATCAAAATACACCTCATTATCCTGCTACAGTCCATATGTTGACTCCAAAGTCACTGTCTTTAAAACGTGGAAAGCCTCCCTGAATCTAAACAGTGGTTCAGATTGTGTTAAGTGATGGCTGTTCTTTAAAAGATACCGAATAAAGGGATGTCTATACAAGCAGAAGCAGCATGACATTCTTCTACAACTCCTGCTGGAAGCCATACATGGCATAGTTTTCATGACATTTGAAATAAAAGCCTAAAGGAGCTGTTGTGTAAGGTATGAAGCAAAAAAAAAAGCAGATCTGTAGATATTAGACATCAGCGACACGGTAGGTTAGATTACTCACCCAGAGGAGCAGACTTAATGCTGATCACCACTATCACTCTTGAGCACATACCACTCATCCATATAAACTTCTGACACTGAAAAGAGAAATAAAGAATTTAATTAATCACTGCAAAGTCTGAGGCGACTTAACAGTGACATCTTACAAAAGTTTATCATCAAGTGACACAGGATACAGGAAGCACAGTGGATGACATACATAACAGCATTTTAAAAAAGCCATTACCAAGAGATTAAAGGATGACAACTGATGTACAAAGGGGAAATGAGCTTGTTTATTCCAGATGATTCCCAGCAACACTATTTCTCAGTATTTCTACCTTACACAGTTTGCCCGTGCCTGCCCTCCACCTCCCCAGCTGATCACGCATGTATAACACAAAACAAAGGTGGTGAATGATGCCTTGCAAGGCTTCCTTCTCACTATTGCAACCTCCAAAAAAATCCCAACCAAGCACCCCATAGCACTGAACGTCTAGAGATTAGTGAAGTGAAGCCAGTGGAAGTCAGAGCAGCCCACAGCACTCAACCAACCCTACAGCTCGTTCCCAACAGCTATTCCTGAGTCTCTTTACTATGACTACTTTGGGAAATCAAAGACGTTCTCTGTTACTGTGGTTTGACAGAAAGTTTTAGTCACGGATACTCCCATCTACAGATTGTGGTCAAAATAAGAGCTATTTGGTGTGGGAAGCTCAACAAAATTGTTCCGTGAGAAGGTTCTGCATAAACTTTGAATTTAAAATGCAAAAGAGAAGTTTAGGGAATAAAACTTCAGACCAGTAACAAAAAACTTCCAAATCCAGGCAATTACATGAGCTCCCTTTAGAAAAGGCTTAAGAATCAGTAACTGATAGGTGAGTGCTCAGTGAAATATAGCTGGTAGAAGGACTGAAACAACCAAGAACACTCCAGTGTACCCCCACCTGGGACACCGCGCTGGCATGCTGAGATACTGCTCTCCAAACAAAAATCACGCCAAGAGCAAGAACACGTCTTGCCAAATTGACAGAAGTTTAGGACAAGCAAGCAACATGATCAGAAAGCAAAGAATCAGCTCAAAAAAAAAAATGTAGGGCTAAAGAGACACAGATTAAGTAGTTATTGACTTAGGGCAACAAAGACCAACTGCAAATATCCAGAAGATGTAAACTAGAACAGAGAGAAGGCAGCCTGTGCGTGACTGGGAGGAGATGAGCATACCCTACCCCGCCACACCCCCTGCCAAAAAAAAAAAAAAAAAAAAAAGAGCAAAACATTTTCAGGTCTAGATACTAAAAAGCTATAATGGACGGTCTCAGGGCACACAAATGATTGGGTGCTCATTGCCTGTCAGAGCAGTTTTTTAGACTATATTGAACAAAAACACCAGGGAAAAAAAATTACACAGAACACAAAACGACTGGGACATATGAGTCTGTGCAAGCAGACTCTGTCACAGGACTGGGGCTTCAGGCTATTGCAACAGAATAATTATGTACTGAGCCCTGTGCAACACAGGAAAAAAACATCTGTCAGATGGAAAAAGAGACAAAATGTGGTAGGCGGGGAAAAAAAATATTTGAGGTTTCTATAAAGGGTACTGCAGAATGTCATGTATGAAACTACAAAGCTAGGAGAAAAAAGTTAGTTAACAGCGTTATTTTAAGCCTGCTTAAAGTAATACCAAGGGCTGAAATGGAAAACCTATAATTAGACAGAGCTTCTCCCCTTCGTTACAAATATTTGACTCCAGCTGAGCCAGGCGAGGCTCACAAATCGACAGGATCTTTGGGATTCCCACTGCCCGGGCTGCTAGGACCCACAGGCAGCAGTCAGGCAGAGGGGAAGGAGAAGCAGACCGCATCAGCTGTGGGATTTTGACGCTGTGCCCTGCTGCGTGGGGCTGGCCGGCCATCCAGCTGCCTGCTGTTGCAGCTGGTATGTCCCTCTTGACATCCATTTCAGAGGCAGCCAACGGTCCTGCCCCAATTTCCTCATCGTTTTCTCCACTGCAGAAAGCATTTCCAGTGCAGGAAAGTTCTGGCAGCTTTTCAGAATGAAGCTCCCTCCTGGTCCTGCCAGGTCTGTCTCCCTCCATCAATGCCGTCTTTAAGGACGGGAGAGTCACGCTCCCCATAAGTGCTGATCTCCGATTGATTTGCTCCTCCCGGAGTGGGGCGCCGGCAGCACCACAGCTATTCCCGAGCCTCTCTACCATGACTATTTCGGTAAATCAAAGATGTTCTTTGTTACTGTGGTTTGACAGAAAGTTTAGTCATTTCCTTCTCAACACAGTCAGAGTTACACATCCACAGCCCACACCTCGAGCAAGCTGTACAGCTGCTGGCTATCTAATGAGGAAGGGAACACTTGCATGCATTTCTCAAAAGTGAACTAACTGCCTTAGACTCTACCTTGTGAGCGGTCACCACAAGGATTCAGTTTGTTTCAAAGGCTGCTAGGGAAGTGGTCTACATTTCCTGCCCCCTTGCCTCCTTCCTCCCTCAAACTCAATTTAATTTTTACTAATGAACTTCCCCAGAAATCTCAGACTCCCTCTAATCCTACAGCTAAGGAAAACTCTTGACTGTTTTCAAAAGTCATTCCAAAGGGCTGGCTGTGACATTCACCCCAGCGTTTCTCCTGGCTGAAGGGGGCACAGGACACAGAGATCCAAGGGGCTTTACCCTGTGACCTGCATTAGGATGCCAGGAAGGCTGGCAGCCCCTGGGGGAAGTTTGGAGCTCGGGGACACTGGGTGAAAACTGGGACTTTTCAGACTTCTGGGAAAGGGTGGAGTTTTTCTGGTTTAGCTGGAGCGGTAAATTATCATCCAAGAACGGCAACGGAGAGAATAGCTGCTCTTACATCACGCATGATAAATGTAGCACGAAGCCCCGATCAGAGGGCATGCAGGCACCCAAGCGTCTGGGGGACTGGAGTTCTCCAGCCTCGATAGCAAGAGCTAAGCTCTCCACTGAGTTCAACTTAAGTTCAATTTCAGAATCAGAAAATCAATCTCCCAGAAAACCACACTCATAATCAAGAGCCAATTTTTAGGAATGATCATTTAAGAAGAATGGGACTAGGCAAACCAGGCAAGATAAAAATTAATTGGGTTTTTGCTTTCAGAGAACATTGCAAAATATAGATGCCCTGAAGAAACCTTTCTAGTATCCCGGGGGGGGGGGGGGGGAGCGCACTACAAGACAAAGACAAAAGAAAAGAGAGGTGCAAAACATTAAATTCTTTGTCCTTTCCAACCTATAATCTCTTAACCAGGAAGAAAACACAAATCCTAATCCTACAGTCTTGCATGTTCAGCAATAACATTTTACCTTGCCAATCAAAAGTTTTGTACAATAGCCACCCATTTCTTTTTCAAATTCAAGAAGCACGATTCCATGCAATTGCACACTGTATGAATTTAAACAGGACACAACCCTATGCCTAAAGATCTGAAAAATTCACATGTTGCACCATGTTTAGGGGCATGGCTTAACAAGTAAGCTGCAGCACTGTTTCTTTGCTTTGTGCCTCCTAGAAGCTTAGTTTCAGGAACATTTTTGGAAGAATGCAAGAGTACTGCAAGCAAATAATCTGGTTTATACCTGGTTTTTACTAGATAAAAATAAAGGCCTGCTTTACCTAAACATTTCTGATCAAGAAAAGAAGGGCTTTGAGTTACAAGATCTGAGTGAGTCTCTCCTCTCTACTAAAAGCTAAAAAATGACTCTATAACACGGGACCCAAGTAGTCACAGCCCAATTCAAATTATTCCTCCTTCCCACACACTTGCTTCATGTCTGCGTGTTTGTGTTTCAATTAAAAAGCCACTACGACATTCTTCCTACATTTTTAAAAGAAAATGGGGCAATACATTCCACAGGCAACAGGACCCAAGGAAGTTTGTGTTTACATACCTCCCACCACCCCCTCCGGCCCCAAGGCACTCCACAAGCTACACACAAGTTTCCGGCACACACATGTGCACGCACCTGAATTGAACATGAGGGCCAGCCCTGCTCCATTACCAGGTTTTGTAATTGGACCATTTACACCTTAAGGACATGGTCAGACTGGTGGACAAGTCATCCAGGCAATGGACTTGGGACTCTCAGCACCATGAAGTCACAGGGGAAGGAGGGACCTGGGCAGAAGGGCTGCGGCTGCTGAGGACAGCAGCAGCCGGACAGCAAAACTCAGCCTGCTGCAGTGGACAGCACAAAAGAAGGTGGCCACAGTTTCCCAGACAGGGAGCGTTTCTTGAAATCCATGGTGAAGGTTCAGACAAGCCGCTCTGCCCTGCGATGGAAGCGGATGCTGCCTGTAACACTGAGAGCTCGAAGCAGGCATGGCTGCCTCCCCAGGAAACATCTAACAACAGCCGGCGCTTCCCCGGCAGTCAGCAGCTCCACACACATCCTGACCTCTCATCCTTTCAGAGTGGGGCTGCAAAAGCCTCTGCTTTCTCAAGGTAGTATCGCTTGGATCTCTTCTGACAGCCACCCCGTTCCGCAGCTTGGCTGCCAGGAGAAGAGGTGGCAAGAAACCTCCTCTGCCAAGAAGCCTCCTCTGCCTACCTCTTGTCTGCTGCACACGTTCCTTGGGGCAACAAAACATGAGCGAGTACTCAGCTTCTTCCAGTCACCCTTCACCTGTGGTCAAGGCACCTCTTCCCACAAGCCCAGCCGCGCTTGCAGGAGCTCGGCCAAGCCATGGCTTCTCACAAGCGTACGTGAAGGCTCCCGCACAGACACAGCTCCTTGTGGAGGCATGCACAGGCGTCCCTGCAATCTCGTTACGCAGCTCCCCCCGGATCTATGTGTAATAGACGTCACTTTTGAATAACTTGGCCATACACTTTCACCCTTTCCAATGGTAATACCTAGCTTATGCTGGGCAGTACAAAGCAGCATCTTTTTTATTCGTTTTAAGCTTACATTGAGAAGATTCTTGTTTGAGAAGCATATTTGATGCTTGTGTACTCTACCTTTAGTCTGTGTTAATAGACCATTTTTCTTTTTAATTTTTTTTTTCTCTTTAAAGAGCTAATCAATAGCTCTTAGATATAACTTGACTCAAAAATTAATGAGGGAAAATTAATAATGTGTATTTCCAAGGAAGTCATCACTGCAGGCTGATCGTGTCCAGTTATCTTGCCTTGGAAATGTGGGTGAAGGATTTGAAGTCAAGAAGCAAAGCAACGAAGAAACACTAACAGTTTGAATGACTGGGGAGCTAATGGTTTTCCAGGGAAAAAGTCGTTGATGCATGTCTTTTATTTTGGTATGCTAGCAGTATAATTTTTGAAAAAGGCCTTTGGGCAAAGGCTGGTTTGAACCTGAATGGAAGTAATCAGGGCTGCAGCTTGAATAATTTCCCCACATTTGTACACATCATCTATCCACACCAAGTATCACCCACCAACACACAATCTCTGTCACATTTAAATCACCCGTCCCTGGACACATTTTTCAGCTGCTACAGGTCACATAACAGGTTATCTTATTTACAATGGGACAGGCTGGCTGCACTTAGGCAAACACGTAAAACACAGATGCTTTAGCCCTTATCTTTATTTTTGGTTTCTAGAAGGCTGCACATCTTTTGACACAAACAAAAAAAAACTCCACAGAGCATCTACATTAACGAACCAATCTGGTTTTGGACATTACTGCACCCACAGCTGAAACCCGAAACAGTACTTGTCCAGCCTGCAAGTGCCAGCCTTGAGCTTAAACCCCAAATTTCGATCCAAACCCGGGGGGGGGGGGGTCTGGCAGACACAGAAACCCAAAGTGAAAACTAAAGGGACCTGAGCAAAACTAACCACATCATTAACTCCAGTGATCCAAGCAGTCGGTATCTCACATAACATCATTTCCTACCACAAAACAGTACATTTGAACGATGTACAAGCACAAAACTCACGGAATCAACATAGCAGCATTGGAGGATACAGACAACATCGCCAACTGCCACAAAGAAACACTTTCTGGAAGCATAATAAAATATTATAAACAATCTCCTGAGTCACAGAAGGGTAACACCAGACAGACCATTTAATGAAGTACTTGTAAGATCAGTAGCAAGAACAAACTGCAGAAGGTTTAAAATAAAAGCTTTCAAATCACTAACTTATCAGATTTTAAGTGAAACTAGACATGATTTATGCAAGGAAAAAATTTATGACTAATCTATGACTAATTTTATATTAATCACTGACTGCATCCATCTTTGAATTGGAGCGCTACTCCATGCAGTTTCTGTCAGCTAGTGCTTTGTTTTAATTCTACAAGGCAAAACAACAGGTTATGTGCAGTTTATCATCTGTGAAAGCGTAGTTGATGGAAGATGTAGAAGTGACTGGAAGACATGGAAGATTATTTCATGAGCGTAAGTGAAGATCTCACGCCCCCAGCACCCATGTTATGGAAGCAGTGTGGTAAGAAGTCTGTACCATCAGATACAAGAGAATTCAATTCAATTCAATTTGGTACCACCAAATACTGGTCTTGTATTCTGCCTCTTTCATAGTTATGTCAAGTTTGCTGACGCTAAAGTGACTAAGGCATTGATGCTGTTAATCACGCAGCAACCCTGAGCACACAGAGTGGACAGTCATCTTCAGGCATCACTTCTATCCTTGTGTACACACCAATAACCAGTTGCCGTCTCAAGCAGCCCTGGTTCTGGAAGCCAAGAGGCTGCAAGAGTTTCGTTAGAGAAGACTGCTTTTTTAGGGCGAGATGATCACAATGGGTGTAACGCTGCTATCACTAAACTAACGCGAACAGATTATCAAAGTGTTTTCTCTCTCACAGGCGCCAGGTTGGTCTTATTCTCCTACACGTGCAAAAGAGCCAAGAAAAGCATCCATGTGCCTCTTGGTTGGAGGTTTATGGGACACACCTTCAACCTTGGCATGCTGCATCAAACGCAAAAGACTTTGCTCTGTCAGTGTTGTTCATCATCTTAATCTGACTGGTGTTGCCGTACACTGGCTTCTGTCTTCCTTCCCAACTCTGCTAGAAATAAGCACGAGACATTCCTTAACAGAAAGGGATTGGGCTCACACATAAGATTTGCCATAAAGTTTACCAGGAAGATGCCTGCCCTTCAATTACACTGAATTGTTAGGGGCATTCTTCACTTTCAAGTTCAGTCACAGCAATACTTTGCCATTCCTAGAAGGAACTTAAATAGCTCCAACACCACAAACTTGTAAAATCCTGTTAGTGAGGCACACACATCCAAACTCTGTGTTTCCAGAGCTGAGAAGTGAGGCAGAAGCTATGTAAACAACAAAACCCAAAAGCACTTACCAGGAAAAGTAACAAAATACATCCTTTTGTTGTTCTTGTTAACAAGACGCAATCAAAAGATTTGAGTTAAACCACCTAGAAATTAGGATCAACATAACAAGATGCTTTGTCAGCTTCACAAGTAAAAGTTTTATATATTTATTTTGCTATTTCTCCATGCAGACACTTCAGTTGTTTCAGCCCTTTTAAGTTGGTTACGTGCTAATATACATGCACACAACATGATTCAGCTATCATGTTTTCATATGCACTGCAAATAGTAGAAATGGTTCTTTCAGGATTAATCACATGGTTCCACACAGTTTTAAAGCACATGATTGCAGAATAAAACCCTCACCATATATTTTTGGCTTGGATTCTAAAGGAAATTAAGTATATGTGGTAGTGGTGTTTGTCAGTCTTCACCCTATTAAATTTTCAAGTTGCTAATCAATTTTGACCACATTTGGCAGAAGGCAAAGAGATCTGAATAGGTGTCATATTCTTACATCTTTGGGAGAAATTATTATGTAGGTAAAGGAGACACATCCAAATTAGCCTCCCACGGAGTCAAACTCTGCTGCAAGAACTCAACAATTCCCTGCTTTCTTTGGACCAGCAGCCGCTCTGTCAGCATCTGCACGTGGCCATCCAGCACACGTTGGCTCCTGTGTGGCCAGCATGAGACACGCTGGAGAGAAACGACGGACCAAGCCAAAAGGGAGGGAACAGTAATTTGGAGATAATAGACAGCAAAAATTAAGAGGTCCAAGGAGAAGAATCACAGGTCATGGTAGACAGAAAGCCAACACACACAGGGGAAACAAAATTGTAAAGTACTAGGTCTTGTCAGCTCTGCTACCTGAGGGATAGTTGGTGGCAGCTCTTTGCCATGCCCATACCTACAAGCATGGTAACGTCCTTTCCCTGCCCTCCTTCCACCTCCTGGAAAGCTCACAACACACCATTCTCCCACACATCCTGGGCTAGTTGTTTACAAGCCACGTTTCATCTTCAGATACCCACAAATAATGCTGGATGCTACTGGGGACACAAATGGATCATGCCTTCAAGCTGGCAGACGGGACAGGAGCAGCGCAGCAGCGACTGAGCTCATGCTTGAGAAAGAGCATGCTGGGGCAGACTAGATCCACCACAATCCACCTGCATCACAGCTGCAACAGAAAGCAAGATCCCTCCTCTAGAAGTGGCACCTACAAATTGCAGCCACCTTCCTCTTCATCCCAGGAAAGGAGAAATGCTCGCCACATCCCACGAAGCTCTTGCTAGGGAATGGAAGCATCCCAGAGGCACTACTGAAAGATGACCGAACAATACTGTCTGTAAGGAATACAAAGAGAACAAAAGCTTACGAGCTGAATCAAGATCACTTGCAACCTATGCAAGTTGTTTTTGCCCAAGGAGCTCTCAGTATCATAAACTTGGACAGCTATTAGTGGGTGAGAAGTACAATCAAACTATCCCTACTTCAGAAGAAGGGGAGGGCTGATGGCCAGAAACAAGCAATAACTACCCTGAGAGGTGCCAAGCAGCCAGGATGGACAAGGGGAGCACGCTGTAGAGCCAGGATGGACATCCACCTCCAGTCAGGGCTGAGCAACCCCAGGGCAAGTCCCACAGCCACCACAGTGAGGCCCGCCCCACTCCTCCTTGTGCACTTAGCAGCTAGTGCATAGACAGAAAGAGGTTTTATTTGTCTTAGTGCTTAGAAACGAACACTTCTGCTCCATGAAAGCAGAATGCAATTATCTCCTCCCCACGCACCCACAAGCCTTTCTGGTTTAGTTTGATTTTATTCAAGAATCTTCTTTACAACCAACGTATTACAGCACTTTATTTAAGGAGTAAAGTATGCTGCTACCAGCATTAAATACCCTTTCACTAACTATTACAGGGCATTATCCTCAGAGGAAAAACGTCATTAGCTTTCGGTCTCTCTCCTTCTTTAAAGAGGTCAGTGTCTTGCAGCAACAGAAAAAACAGTTTTTCTCTCAGGTAAAACATCAAGGATGCAGTTCAAGACATAGAAAGGATGCAGGCAAAGCACAAGAGTCATGGGACAAACAATGAGATGCAAAATAATCCTGCTTTTCTAGACCATCACTTCAAGTTCAGACCGATTACACAATTTAAAAAAAATCACCAGCACTGGCTTACCCCCAACCTCTCCATGGCCTTAATACGCAAACCATGTCTGCAATAGCAGCCCACTTGTCAGAGGGCACTCTATCCAGCCCGCAGACCGAAGCCCTGTGCTACCACAGCCAAGCGGGCTTTGCGGGAAGCAGGGCTGGGCAGCCACAACAGCCTGAACAGCTCTACCGCTGCAGCAAACGCCCCGGAGGAAGAGCAACACGTGTCCTGGCGGCAGCGTTGAGAAGACGCTAGTCCTGTCAGGAGCGTTGGATCTGTCCTGTGATGAGATGGTCTCTCTCCAGCTGCGATAGTCTGGCTCCTCTTATTAATAGCAGGGCACTGGCATCTATACCCCAGGGCTGTGAGCCGAGCACTGCAGTGTGTTAAGAGCAAGGTGGCAAGGTTTATGGACTAGAGCTTCAAAATACTGGGACTGGGAACAAGACAGAGCCTGAGCATAAAAATAAAGATATTCAACAAAAACAATAAGCCTTAAATCACCATGTATTATGACTGACAAATGCATCATAGCAGAGCCTGGAAGAGAGCCAGGTGGGGCTATGTGACCCCAGAAAGCAGTACCTTCAGTTACGAGCTTTCCATTCAACTTGGTCCTATTAACTCTCCTACTTCACCCACCCAGTTTTGACTCTCATGCAAGAAGCAGCAGCCCTAACCACCATAGCAACCAAACAGAAACTATTTTAGTGAAAGCTAGCTTCATATTTCACATGAAATATGAATAAATATTTCATATTTAATTGGTTGGTTGGTTTTTCATATTAATTGGTTGGAAGGGAGGTAATTTGGGTTTTTTTTAAGGAAAGAGGCAAACTTTGCTTGGACTCCAAAATGAAAGTCAGATGTGAAAGAACTACTTACAAGATGCTGGGGGCAAACAAGTGCACCATTAAGTATGTGTTGCGTTGTATCTTTATTTAGAAATCACCTAATAACCATCTTTCCCATGGGGGACAGTTAATATTAGAAGCCACATACATCCTTACACAAGGATGTCTCTATTAAGCTTCCTACATAAAGATGTTCCTAGAATTCAGTAACTTAGCAAACCAGATTTTTAACTGCTGTGTAAAATTTGAGCCACACAGCAAGAAGACTTCAACCTCACTTAATCTGATTATTTTCCACGACATAAAGTGCAGAAAGGACCATCTTCAGGAACATATTCTGAAAGGTGGTGGAGCACAAGGAAACCCATCCCCTGCACAGAAGGACTAGGTGAAATCTAAGCCTTTCACTGGAAATCTTTCCCCTCAAGCAACACCTAGGAGCAGATGGTGCTGTCCCATGGAGGAGATGGTGGAAACACTGGGGATGGGAGAAGCAGACAAGGTCTTTTCAGAGAAAGTCACCATCATACCTCTCACCTTCTGCAATCCAACCAATCCCCGTTACCGTACACAGTGATAGACTCTTGTTAGAGGCCCCTCCACAGACAATATGAGAGATTGCTTCAGTGATGGTTTCAGGATGTAGAGAAAAGGCTTTCAGGTGACAGCATGTTTCTGCCTCAGTTCCTTTTATCCTGAAATACCCCCTAAGAATCCTATAAATTTGTGGAGGGGAAAAAGCAGCCTCCCATGCTTGACCAAATAGTAAAAAACAGCTCCTGCTTTATCTACAGAGCAAGTCATCACTTGCAAAAACATTGGGTTTTATGGGGTACGGTACAAAGGAAGACATAAGAATACAGGTATATTGTTCTGAATTTGTACCCCAGAGTCTTCCAGTGGCTGCCTTAAGTGTTTTTGTGATCGCAAGCAGTCAGATGTTAAGATTTTCATTAGGAACAGGAGCACTGCCCCAAAAAGAGGCAAAGGCCATTTTACTTTGATTTCCACAAAACCCCCCAGCTACTGAGCTCCAACACAACTTCCACTTCCATTCATTCCTCACTTAGTATTTTGTATACTCCTTAGGTATACAGCACACCTCTAACCCCAGCAAAGACAAGGTCTAGCAGATGTCAAACTTGCAGAGCCCTGAATTTAAAAGGGGATGCAAGTCGAGACGAGCATCAGACAGGACTACATAAATGCAATGGTCTACAGAGGATGATCTAGACGAACTGGAAGAACATGAGAAATGAAGTGCCAAGAAGAGGACAGATTAGGAAGATCTGTATGAGCAGTGTGTGCAGCGCTGAACAGCTTGCCTCACAGAGAAGCCAGCTAGCTCTGCTCTACAGAGAAACATGTCTCAACCACAGGGCTGCCAACACACACCACCACACTCTTTTTTAATTCAGGATTTTTCTCCCCTTCTTTATGCAAGCTGGGGACCCACAGGCTGAGAGATCACCTGCTGCAAGATGAAATTACTGAAACAACTTCCCACAGGTCCGGCCGGGCTCATTAAACCACACTAACCCTCACATACATGGCTGCAATGCAGCTGGCGATAATACATTTCCCCTTTCTGCTTGCATCACCAATTCTTACTCATTAGGGCACTTATAATCTTTATATAGAATTCCTTTATGTAGCCTAATTTGCCAAGAAGTAATCACTCTCTTCTTCCCCTGGTAATACAAATGAGACAGAGCTGAAAAGTGATTTCATTTGCCATTTAGTTCATGGTTCTCCTTCCCAAAAGTTTCCTTCAGATGTTCCGTATGAAGCCAGATACTTTGGGTCATTAGAAAACGTCTCAGAGAAACCCAATGTTTCATCAAGTTTTGTGTGGAAAACACGAGTAATTTAGGAAGCTTTACATCTTTGAGTTTACTTGGCATTTCTTGCCAAAAGAAATCCATGAACTTGCTTCCTTAGGAAAGAAAAAACACAACCCAGAGAGCACTGAAGAATTCAACTCTCCACTCAGAGGAGGGTAAATAGAGTTTACTTGATGAAGAGGAGGAGTTGCATCCATGTAAAACAAGCACTGCAAAGGACAGCAGGCAGAGACCCGTACCACATGCAGCAGGAAAGCGAGGTAGATCTCAGTCTGCCCCGGCTCACTTCGCTCCCGAAGTCGCAGCAATGCTATCTGGTAATTACGCTGCAGTGTGGTCTGGCAAGCCACAGGCTTCTGGCTTCAGGTTCAGGGCTCTGCTGCCAACTCATTCAGGGGCTCCACTATGTCTCTTTACCGTATTGTTTCAGGCTTTCTCTCAGGGAAAGCAAGAAAAGATAGCCTAAACCCAGAGCTGTTACTTTATGCTAAGACTACGGTCCTGTGCATTCAATCCAAACTTTAAAGGCTAATCTCACTATAGCTTTTTCAACATTTCGTTAGACAATAAATACGCCGGATGCTGAAAAGGTCACTGCTGAAATAATCACTGTCCTGCACTACCACTCCCTACAAGTGAGTTGAAAATAGGGAACACAGATTCGTATTCAGTCTTCCCTGTAATTCAAGAGTATTCACAACAGATTATTTTGCTTCTGGCCAAGCCCTCAAAATTTCTGTAAACGTTCACCAAGGAAGGGAAACGAGTCACTGGCTTGCAGCACCTCATTACACACAAACCTCATTGCTTTAGATGTTTAAAACCATCCACCCCAAGCAAAGGAGTAGGCTGTAGTTACAAACTCTGAATCACAAAAATAGTACTATTTAAGACAAAATGGAGAAAATTGTTTTTAAAGAGTAGAACAACTCAGAGTGGGTATTTGTAAAGACCTTCTTCTGCATACCTCTATGCTGCTGTGTTTTCAAACAGCCCTTCCATACTGCAGCAAGTTTTGTGTAATTACCTAGCTAGGTACAGAGAAACTTAATTGTACTGTATTAACAATTAAGGCTTTGACTTCCTATCCAAGAGCTCTACTACTTTTAATTAAAATTGGACGTTGTAACATTGTTAAGACTATGCAAATCCGTAACGTGAAGTCAGCTCTAATAAATGCACAGGTAATCTTTGAGACTCCATACAAGGATGCTGGCACAGAATCAAAAATAAGCTTTGTTAGTACAGACAAAACCAAACAAACACACAAGGGTCCAGGAAATGGTTTTGAAGGCTGAACTTCCCATAATCCATCAGTATCTTTTCAAAGCCACTACAAGTCTCCTTAACTCCTTGCGTTATTAGAGCGCTTTACAGCAACATTTTCCATCAGATTTGCAGCACATTGAGGATTGCCGCTGGGATTTCCCATACAGCAACCGTGCGAACCAAAGCCAAAAAAGAGGCAAGACCCAATGGTGCCGCAGTGTCAAGAAAGTGAGACAGCATTGAACAAGATCAACAGGAGAGTCTGCTAACCCAGGTTAACACCGAGCATTTTCTCTGTCTGAACATAAAGGAACTGGTTTTGATACAAAGGGCACTTTTCACAGGGTTATAGCACTGACTTAATGGAGCACCGCCTAAATATCCATTTCCTCAAGCCAAGGCTGGATTAGTCCCAGAAAGCCAGGTTCTGACGCTCGTACTTGCACATCATGAAAGCAAAAGGAGAAGGTGCCAGGCTAGGGCTGAACCAATTTTGAATGTTTTCCGAGTCCTTTCATGTCAGTCACAGATCCTTTATAGTTGGGAGTTGTGAAGACTCAGTCTAGTCACGCACCCCGAGGGAGAACGATCCAGACGTACATGTACCCACTGATTCAGGAACTGGAGCCTTCTGCTCCCCCAAGCAGCTGCAATTAACCTCAAGATGGTCTGAAGGGGCAGGGTGGGGTGGGAAAGGGAGGAAGACCGAAGGAAGAGAGAGGGGCCGCGCAGCCACCCAAGCACCCTCCCCAAGGAGGCTGCCTCTAACCCGGGCTGGAGGGAGAAGCTCTCCCTGCCACATGGCCGTCCCACCGCTCTCCTGCTCCAGCCTGCCCGGCCAGGGAGGGAGAAGGGCTGCGCTGCAGGCAGGCACATCTGGCAAGCAGCTCCCATGGGTAGCCACCAGCTCTGGTGGGGCAAGATTGCTCCGGGTTGGATGGGGCAGCCGGGAGCTCTGCTGCAACCCCTCACCAGTCATCCCTCCGGCTTTGCTTGGTCTAAATTCGATGAGGCTGATCATCTGGGCAAGTGCCTATGTCAAAGCAAACTTAAAGTCCCATGTGGTGTTATGGCTGCAACTGCTAGGAACTAACTTTGGCAAAATGCGGGGCTTTCTGGAAAGCAGAGCCAGGAAAACTACAAATAAAGGCCCATACGATTTATCTCATTGGTCCTCCCAGTAGCCATTTCATTACATCACTATTTTCCTAACTAATAAAGGTCAAACTATGATTTTTGTTACTTTAGATTTATAGTTTCTCTCAAATGAAAGGCATTCTTATGCCAGAAAGAAACAAAAAGGAGATTTATTTGCCCTACGGATACTGTAGCAAACTCAGTTCAGAAAGAAAAAAAAAGAAATCATTCTTTTCCTAGTCTTTTTAAAAAGGGAGAAAACAGTGAACAAGAAGCCAATATCATTAGCGGACAGAAGAAAGAAAAAAAATGAAGAAAAAGAGCAATAACAGCCTTTATTCCCAAGAGCTCCTTCTAAATAACTTGGGAGACTCCAAGCGATGCAGCTGTACTTCCTGTGACCTGCAGGGTTCGGTTTGGGAACAGGAGGAAGGTCACCGCCTTGGAACAGCTCGGTACACCCACACTGCATGCGCAGAGCACTCGGCTCAGAAATGCATTACACCGGGGCAGAGAGATGAACTGAAAGATACTGCGAGAAGGTCCTTTCTCACGGCGCAGGAGCGGAGGACCGCTGATCTGCGGAGCAGTCCTGCAAAGGGCACCAGCTCCAGCTCGTACACGGTAGCAGGCTTCTCTTGGGACTCCTCTGGAGCAGAGTCCGCAGCAGCGATGGGAGACAGAAACGCGCTCTCACAACACACAGTTAAGAGAACGCCAACCAGATAACACGCACATGCTGTCCTTGCTCCCAGCTTCAGGCAGGCTGGGTACTTCTAAGAGCGGTATTACCAAGTAATAAATTCAGTTCATGATTATCCACGCTGTATTAGCACGCTTCTTGGTATAAAAGGCATTTGGGAATGATATAAGCAGCTATAGACACAATACATTTTATAATGCACACACAGCCTGAGGAACATCACTTGATGTACTATTGATAGGCAACCACTTCTGAGGCGAGACGGACTTTGAACAGCATCGCAGCAGGAGGGTAGGGTACAGGGAAAGAAAATGACAGAACAAGAACGCTAAACTGCTGCAGGACTTAGATAAACGGACTAATTAGCAGAGAGTTTGTCTACATTGAAAAATTAACACAAGCATTGCCCCTAACTTGACCTCCCATCTACATCTTTAATTGGAGCACGGCGCTTTTAACTTGAATTGGCAGGAAACACAGCTAAACTTTGATTAAGCACATTTAAGCAATACCTAAGCACCAGTGCAAGCAGGCAATACTCAAGGATCCCCAAGTCCTCCAAGTCTTTCCCACTATTTTCACCCTGCCATGTACACAGGTACAACACCATCATACCCCATGGACAAATTCAGAAAGCAACAAAACTTTTTCATATATATATATATTTTATATGTATATTTTTAAATATATTTATTTTAAAAGTTTAGTGCTATATAAAAATATAGCAGAGCCTTCAGACCCCTTGGCACCCTGCAAGCACAGCTACTGCTATCCAGAGCAGTATCTTTCCTTCAAAGGATGCCCAAGATCACTTGAGCTCGACTCATTTGAGAGGGGTCAGCTCTGCCAGGATACACAGCTGGGATCACCTCTCCCCACAAGTTCTTCTCTTCGACCACTCACCAGGAGAGCGGTGACAAGAGCACCATTCAGTATTTTGGGTACACAAGCCCTTCATCGCTAGCAGGAGCCAGTATCAAGCTCGATATACACTGGCAAGATCGCTATGAGCTTAACTCAGTTCTGAAGGACATCAGTAGGAAAAAAGGAGTTGCTGGTCCCTGTGGAATAGGAAGGGGAAGTAACAGTTACGCTCGCCTAGAGTGAGGAGGCATTTCGTCCTGAATTGGGATCCCTTGAGTTGGAACCCAGCCAGAAAGCCCAAATAATAGCCCTTCTGCTCACAAAACCACCGCTGAATCTTGACTGTTCACAAGCTGTCTGGAATACAGTGTTAAACTCATTAAAAATACAATGGGGAAAAAAAAATCCCACCTCCCATCACCCTAAGAAGGTATTAAACCAATGCTTTCTCCATTTTTGCTTTGACTGTTTTTCATTACACAGTTCCCCAGCAACTAAATGCTTTCTTCAAAATTGACAAATTTAAAAGTGTTGGGGGTTTATGTACATTTTTATACTTCCTCCCCGCATGTGATGCCATTGGAAACCTTTAACTATTGCATATGCACAGATACAGAAATTTTGCTTTTACATGGATTAAGTGTCTGCATTGTTTCTTTGAATCATCCAGCTTGTGTCTTTTACAGGAAATTAAATTAACACAAAGCATCTTTTAATAATCATAAGAGCTCTACGACAATTCAATTTGCAAACAGATAGACCAGCATTCTGCATTACAGTAGGTGGTTTATCAAGTGTTTTGATGGAAGATCTTGTTCAAAGACTCATCCAGAAATTTAACACCACCCTGTACTATTCCAGCAATGCAGTCAATGAACAGAAAACAGTTACAGGAGCACAGCCAAGCAACCACTCGCTCTGTTCGCAGGTTACTTTGCATCACAGTCTTAAAATCTGGAAGTCTCTGGGTACCAGCTAACGTAATCCAACTGAGCCGCAGCCAGGATCAACTTCGTGAAGGCAAGTTAATACTGATCTGCTTCATTCTGTTTTTCTAAAACGAAGCCAGCTCTGCACCGCTGGAGGCCCCAACCTTGTGAAGGAGGGAGTCTGGTGGTTCCACTCCCAAAACCTGCACGGGGTCTTGGCAGAGACTCCTCGGTACAGGTCACCTCAGAGAATGCACACAAGAGGGACGAAAGGAAGAGATGCAGAGAAAAAAAAGACAGCATCGAGGTACAGAGATGACTTGGAACAACAAAGCAGCCCAGGGACAAAGCCTGCTATGTGCACGCAAGCAGTTGCCCCTACCAAATAGACAAAACACTGCCAGAGGCAGCAGCCCAAACCACAGGAAAGCTCTTACTTCAACATACCAACCTCTCCATGTGCCGCTGGATCACCTATGCCTCCCTGAAAAGCATCACTCCCGCTCAGACGCACGGTCTGCCCTCATACACTGCAAGGGCTTTGCATGCTATGCAATCAGGCACCCCCATCTCAGACGAGCTCGGAATCCAAAAGTAGAAAGATAAAAAGCAGGATAGCAGGAAAGCAGTGAAAACGAGGGAGGCAACATATCCCAGCCTCAGAGGGAACGAGTGGCAGAGCTACAAACAGAACTCAGTCTGGCCCCATCCACCCAGCAGCTGCTCCGGCATGAGCACAAACAGCTTTTGTGCAAACGCTGAGACATGGAGCATATTCCAAACAAATATTCCTTAAGGGGGAAAAAGAAAAATGCATCAAGTAAGACTTTTGGGACAACTCCTTTTGCTCCCAAGTTCATGGGCTTTAGCTTATTTTTAGTAAGTTGTCTTTGCAGATGCCAAAATAACATCTCTCCCCCACTGTACATACACAGCTGGACATGAATCTTCACAGCCTGACAGCATCTGCATTCAGCTTCACAGATGTGAAATACAATAGGAAGTCTCAAGAGGAAGCCTCTTCTCTAGAAATCCAAACACAAGTACTTAATATGGTCCCAGTGCCGAGGATACAGCCCATAGGAAGGAGGGACCCACAAGTGCAGAGTTACAAAGCTCCTTCTGCACCACCAGCAGCATTTCCTCCATCCTTTATTCCTAAGCAGCATGCTTGAAAGAAATCAACACATGCATGATTCAAACGCTATAATCCTGAATTGCTCCTTTTCTCTAATACAGGTGCTATAACCGCACAGGATCACAGCTAAGAATCAGCGTTCACGGCTAAGAATTAGCATTTTGCTCAGAAACTGCCTCTCCTCGGCCATCACAGCTCTGCAGAAAGGCTGGATGTCTATTTACATCCACCAGATCAACACAATCTCCACACGGGCAGGAGAGGCAGTCAGACCATGTGGGTGCTGCTTTCCCACAGAGGAACGTTGCTGTGTTCCCGTGCTGACCTGCGGTTTGAAATTCCTAGGTAGCATCCATCCCCTGCCACTCCCAGCCCCACAATTAGCAAGTGGCATTGCAAACCCTCCAGAGCATCACAGTGCTCTTACTGTTCAAGCCCAGCGTAAACCAGATTAAAATTAAACTGGTCCATCTCTTGTCTCCACTGCTCTTTGACACCACCACACCGCTCTGGCATGCACATTTCCATAGGCTTTTCATTCCTGATGAGGTCCAAAATTCTCACTGGGAGAAATCTGCCCACTCCAAAGACACAAGCCAGCAAATCCCCATGCCCCCAGGGGCTGACTCCGACTCTAGCCAAGGAAAATCAGCCCGGCCTCTGAGGCTGTCCTTAATGCCATCACGGCTGGGAAGTCCACCATATCCTCGCCCCAGTGCTGGGAAAAGGAGACAAGGGCCAGAGCCAGCCCCAGAAACACGTTTTCCTGCTATGGTGGGAAGCGCCAAGCTCCCTGTTGACCACAGATTCACCCTCAACAGGCCCACGTTTAGTTACTTCATCTCCAGCACCCCTCTGCCTCCTTATACCCACAGTCCTCTCCCATAAATCTGCCTCATTTCTTGCAAACGCCTACGCAGTGAGCTTGGCGTACTTGTCAAGCCTCGTACAGGCGCAGCCAACTTTTCAAGGAGGATTCACTTTTCATTCTTCATAGTCTCAAAGCTATGCAACATGTTGAGTCCGTGCTGTAACCTCCCTTTTATCACGGAACGCGTAACACAGTTTAATTTGGATTAATTTCATGTATGGTTTCTATCATACCGCAGAGAACCTCTGGCTGCCCCTGCACTTCTGTATAAACATCAACCAGATCCAGGCATGAGGCTCTAGATACAGGAAGCAACATCTCAGCTTCAAAGCTTTACAGTGCAAGCTAGACAAGAAGGATTAAAGAAAGGACACCACATAAATTACAGCGCTCTGAATTTCCCCACGCGCCTATGGGAGACTGCAGGCCGCGGTACAGAGAGCAGGGATGTGTGCTTAGAGGATGGACCTCATGGCAGGTGGCAGCACACATGAGGAGCATGTCCTCCAACAGGGCCCATGGAGGCCCTTGAGGGTCACACATGCTTCAGCTGCCGAGACCACTCTTCCTCTCCACCACTCTTAGGGACAGGACATGGGATGCTGGGTACAGCCAGGCAGCAGCATGGCGATGTGGGCTTGCAACAGATGGCTGCCACGCCGGGGATGGCAAGGGGCAAGCAGCTAGCTGAGCTCACCTGATCCAAAACTTGACAGCCTGGAAGGGTTGTCTTTTGTTGCATTTATGTCAAGCACAGTATTTTGGACTGTGCTGTCGTTGTATCCTTGACTCTGTGACTTCTAACTCTTGGAGCCCGCAGGATCACCTGTCTGCCACAGAGGGGCTCCCAGCACCCAGCAAGCCCACCTCTACCCCCACTAGCCCAGCCCAGTCCACCCCTGGTCCTCTGTGGGCTCTGTCTCCTTGCCCCTCACTTCCAAGCCCAAAGACTTCAGCAGCAGAGACCCCACCAGCCCCTCCATGCAGGGGGGCAGTATCGGGACGTCCTCCTCCCTTCACCGACCATTTCCCTTAACATCTCACCCAGACAAAGGGGACAACAGCAAAGGCATCTATCTCCACTGGGGCTATCACTGGGTCTCCAACTCTCTTAATCTCTCTCTTTCCAGAAGAACATGGCAAGTCAGACAACGCAAAGTTTAGGTCTCACTAAAAGCAAAAGCGGGACTTTCATTGCCTCTAGCAGGTATTTCATCCGCTGCACTGTTTTCTCGCTCTGCCTACGGCAAGTAACATCTTACCCACAAACAGCCCAACATCTTAGAGCAAAAGGAACAGCAAACCCAATGCAGCTCAGAGGAAAGCCAGTGGGGTCCCATTTCTTCCTTTTAACACAGACAAAGAGAAACAGTCCCCCTGTTTTGCTCCTAAATGTGCACTCTGCAGGAGCTATACGAACACAGCTGGATCTAAGGAAGGGAAAATGTTGTTCCTCATCACATACAACAGTAAAGCCAGGCCCTAATTGCTGCAGCCGTAGAAAGATGATGTAGGACATTTAGTAAGAAGAGGAATTAACTGCAATATATCACAGCCAAATTCCAACTTAGCATCAGTCCAGCTGGATACTCTGTCTTAAACAACCAGGCAGCTGATCCTAAACTACTGCCACATGTATGTAATTTCCCTACCCCCTCAGTCTCTCCCTTCCGAAAGAGGTGCTGCAATACATCAGTACATCAAGGCAAGTCCCTACAGAAACATCACTTTGTTCCAACTACTTCTGCATTTACAGATGCCCGACAGTAAGATTAGCCTTGCCTAAACGTGGCAGACCTAACTGCAGCCTGTTATTTTTACGCTATGCCCCAAAGTGAACAGAGCAGCGTAAGGCACAGACACGTGCCAAGTACGACCTCACATATGTTTTGACAATTGCATTTTCGCACCAGTGCTGGGTTTCACTAAGAGCAAAGTGACGTTTCAAGATAGCGCAGGACAGCATGTCAAACACTTTCTCTTCATGGAAACACAACAGGGCAAGACATTTGTTACAAGAAACTCAAACATGCACCAACTACAATTATTATTCATCATATCTTCATGATATTTTTTACTGATGAATGAATAAATTATCATTTACATCAAAGGCAAGATTTCCAGTTGGAGGTTATTTACTTTCACCTCAATCACAGCAGCTCTGGCAGGCCAACTCAAGATACAGATGATTTACAAACCAAGCAGCAAGTGCTTGCATGCTGGGAACTGTTCAAACAGGAATAATTCAATCTTTTTGTAGTCTCATCCTGGCTAATTTGCCACAAGCTGTCTCTTTTCAGATGCTACATGAAACACGAGGAAAAAAAAACAAGCGGGATTAAGCTGGTACATTTACAATCAGTTCATCTACCAAGAGTTCAGGTCAGTTAGTTTTCTACATAAAACAAATTCATTTTTTTCAGCTTCACAGCATTAAAGGAACAGAAATCTATTCCAGTAACCAAACATTTCTCACTGGACAAGTGTGCAGCGATTACTTAACTAATGCAAATGATTTTCAGTCCGCATGCAAGGAATGCATGGGATAATTGTAGGGCACTCTCCTCCACTGGCATTTTACAAGTACTTTTTAGGTAGCTATGGAGACGTTACAGCCTTTTTCATTTTGCTGTCATAAGTAGACAGCTATTGATTTATTTGTAAAATTCCTTGGAAGAGTGGGAAGAAAGGGGGAGTTTTAAGTACCACAAGGTCTGAGAGCAAGAAGCAGAAGAAAAGAGAAACAGATTTCAGATGGAGATAGCAGCATGGTGGCTCCTTGCAGGAAGCAGCCTTGAACTCCAGGTACCTGCTTTAGTACTTCTGGAAGTAAGGAGGTAAACATATACCACTTTATAGCATGCAGGCAACAGAGGGATAGCCTCCCAACCAGGTCCAAAAGGAAGAAGACTTCTAGCTACCACTGCCATCACCCTGTACAAAAGGAGGCACACTCCAACTGAGGGCCTGCTGCGGTTTTGCTCCGACACAAAGCTCTCTGGAGTTGTGGTGGGACTCCATCCTTGCAATCATCATGCTGGGCTACAGGATGTCCCCTCTCCCTCCAAGCAGTTTATGCAGAAGCCTCATCCCCAGCAGGCCTTGCAGGTAATCAGTGCCTCCTCTCCACCTTCCCCAGGCGTTACAGCCTGGCAATAGATGACTGGTTGAACAATCCCGCACTTCGCCCTCCTTCCGACAGCAGCTCAAGAGCTTGCCGTAAGCCTAGCAAATGCTGGTCTTCAGTGGCTGATTCCACTGTGATGCCTAAAACGATACCGAAAGAAATGCCATTCATCATATTGACATCGCTATGATCAAATACTTCTGCGTAAGAGGATTTAAGACCGCACATCATGACAAGCAAATCTGAAACCGGATATACTGACCTGGAAAACACTGTGTCACACAGATAAGGACGTGCAAATAATTACATGTTTAGGTCCCATTCAGAAACTCCACCAGTAATGAGAACAACAGATCAGGCTGTAACAGATTTTTCCCTTTGGATAAAACAGAAAGGAAAGCCTGTTTGATCAAAATATTTTTCTTGAATTCACCTTAGCCCTAGTCACAACAATGGAGCCAGAATCTGCAGAATTATCTCTAGCACCAAGCTGCAGGAAGTTTACCAGCACCACCCTGAAAACAAATCTCAATTTTCTCATCTCCACGTTGCATTTATAGCCTCACGTCTGTTCATCAAAAAGGCGCTCTCAAGCCATAGAACAAACAGAGGGAGAGTGAGCAAGACGCTGCTGCTGCAGAAGCGTTTGTACCTACAACAGACCTGTTACTGCTCCTTTTACGTAACGCCCATCCATCTATGCAACCACATCATCGATACTGCTTCGTTAATTCGTGTGAAGGCTTGAAAGCAGGGAAGGATTAATCATCCTTGAAGCTTCCCAAGAAGCCGGCTGAGGAGTGTCATTACTGCCCTCAGGGTGTATGGGTGCCACCAGCCACCACGGGTGAAAGCGCTTAGACACTTTCACCGCTCTCGGTGACAGTCAGAACAGCCCACATTCACAACAGCTTTGCCACATGCTTCTGCAGGTGGTGCTACTAGCCTGTGGCCAGTGAGGCCACCCAGCCCCAGTGCCTGCCAGCGCAGGGCTGCACCAGGAGTGGGGCAAGCTAGCCAGAGGGGAAACACCATGGGGTGGCCCCGGGACTCACCCCATCCCACAGCTGGCTGCTCCCAGATGTTTCTGCCACCCCATCACCACCAGCAGCATCCCAGTTTTGCAGCAGTGCGACAAATCCGGTCACAGCAGTACCACAAATCCTGTTGCACACCCCACCAGGTGCCAGAGGCATGCCACGCGACTGCAGCATCCCTGTGCCATGGGGCCTGGCCTGGCCTCGATCCCTCCTGCCACATGGTTGCATGCCCCCCTCCAAGGCACTGGGACACGAGGGGGGCACATCCGCACCCCCAGCCCAGCAGCAGTCCTCCCGCTCGCTCAGAGAGCAAAGCCACACTGCACACACCTCTCTGGGGTCCCCCACCAAAATGGGGTCCAGCCCTCCCAAGCAAGGGTGTTGGGAAGAGACACACACTCCCCTGCGGTGTCCAAATTCCTAGTAGTGCTGCACATCCTGAGGAAGTCCCCAAAAACATATTTCTGTGTCAGCACCAACAGAGGTTGCAGTGGTCCTGCCTGGCACTACACAGAACGTCCAACACCAGCTCCAGGGTAAGCAAGGAAACCTCCAAGAGGATACTGCTGTTTAGGACCTGTTAATTATATGTTTCACATCCAAGGGAAGGTGTAGACCAAGGTAAGCCACTATATGCTCTTTTTGGAGGAGGGGAAAAAAACCCCACCAAAACCCACAAAATATAGGAAAAAATCCCAGCCTAAGACAAAAAAATTATTCTTTATTGAAATAAGAAAAACAGGTTCTTAGAGCCAAATTAAGCTTAGCCAAGAAACATAAATATGCATTTCTGAACCTTCCCCTGATGTTTCCTGTACAAATATAACAAATTAGAAGTGCTGTCACAAGTTAAACAAGCTTCATTTAAGTGGGGAAAAAAAAATGCTGATGGCTCTAAGATCTAACAAGCCTTTTCAGGTCTGCTGTGAACCAAAACCAACTTCCCAGTGATTTAAATTAAGAGTAAAGAAATAGTCTCCTTTGCTTAATCCTGTTTTGGAAGCAGGACAGAGGATACTACAACAAAGCTAGCACCTGAACCCACCAGGAGGCATGTGGCTACCCTATGCCTTTCCTGGAGATTAGTTGCTCAACACACCCACCTCTTCTTGAAGACCTTTGCTCCACTATGCGTACAGTTGTGGGCAGGAATTTGGAACACTCTGTGTGCCTTGGCTGCTCCAACATGTCCTTATACCCCTCCCTCTATGTAAGCCACTAACCCGCTGAAATTGTCTATAATACACACCCTGTTCCAGGAGATCAGCCATTTGCACTCCCATCTTGAGAGAAGCCACCAAGGACGGCTACTTCAGCCTCCCGCTGCAACGCAAAGGTCCCTCCTCGCAGCACAGAGGTCCCCAGGAGGTAGGTTACACAAAGCTCTTGTCAACTACGGTGTAGAGCACCTTGCATTTTCAGCGTACCAGCATTTCGGGGAAGATTAAATTTTCATCTGATTCCTAAAAAAAAAGGAGCTCGATGTACCATCCCTCCCCTCCCATTTAACAAAAGTCTATCAGAGCTGCTTCCAGTGTAGGAGAGAGACCAAAAGGGCCCCAGCTGAGCAGCGCAGGGAGCACAGTCATCAGATCACCACCTCCCACTGTAAAGTGTGTTTTCCAGTTTGGATATTTGGATAGGGAAACCAATGCAGGTCACAGCACCAGGAATGCTCCCTGGTCCCACACAGCCACAGCCTCACCCACATCCCAGCTCACGCCTCCCCTCCCACCCTGCACGCAGCAGCTCTAGGAAGCAGCAACTCCCTGCCAGGCTCTCTCCCAACGCTCCTCTGAGATGACAAAAATGAACCTATGCTACGTTTCAGCACAGGCTTATAAACCTAAACCAGGGTGGTAGAGGACACACTTTGAATCCACAAGTAAAGCTTCCAACATAAAGCGAAACAATACAATCACATGGCTGACATCTAGAAATAGCCATTCATGTTCAAGTCGAGGAGATCCCAATAGGTTATACACTCCCTCTCCTCGCCAGCACCTTGTCTCCACAGGACTTCTTCCATATGAGTAGACTACCTGATTCAAGCCTAAGGGACACACTCCGTATGGCAAGAGTGATTTTCACAAACCCACACCAGCTGTGCCCTTGCTAAGCTGCACAGAAGCCAAGACAACAAGTGCTACAACCACGTGGGATAACAACTATTTTCAGAAACAAACAGCTCAGTGCTTTTTTACAATGAAGATACTTTTCCTCACCTGCTCTTCAAGGCAAACGTTAATTATCAGCATTAGACTCTGCAGAACCTTAATTTGGTCCTACGGACACCTTCATGTGCCAATCTCATGACGTCCAAAAACATCAAGACCACTCCAAAGGGCCTGCGTGTTCTTTTCCCCATCCCTTACACTATGATCTGGGCCAGTCTAAATAGCTAATGTCCTTCAGCAGTGCTTACACCTTTCCTGTGTTTTGCAAAGGCTGTATTTCTGTCTAACCTTATACATGGCTATAGCTAGTAAGTACACATACTTTAGAGAGAAAACATCAAGCCAAGACCTTCAGTAAAACACCTACCTAGACTTTCTGGATCCTTTGAATGGACTTGAAGTTCCCTGAACTCTGGAGGTAATCAGAAATTAAATTTTGCTCAGATCAAGACCTATGCCATGGAAAGACACTCAGCAGTGTAGAACAGACAGTCTAAGCCCGCTCAGCAAACCCAGCACATCCTCAAAGCGTCTGCAAGAGCCTCCGATGAAGCTCTGCGTGTGTAGCAACCACGCTCCTCCTGCCCTCTACCTGAAGCATCCCTGGGACAGCGGGTAGCCAGTAATTAACCACAGGCCACAAAAACTACCGTGAACAGCACACAGCCTGCGAGCCATGGCTCTGTCACTCCTTTAAGCGCAAGCGTGATCATAAACCTTCACCGCACTTTACCGCTACAGAGAAACCAGCTCTGACATTTTTGCAAATTCTGCACTGAGGGGCAAAGCCCAACAAAACAGCCTCTGAGTCACTCACCAAACCACTCTTCTTTATAGCAAGGAAAGACGTTGTTATCATTAAGGACCTTCCTTCTGAATTTTAGAACTTGGTCTGAAATCCTTAGGACTCACACCACGCCAGGCTGAACCCCTCGGCCCATGAACACTCAGCTGTGAAGCTGGGAGAGAACCAGACGCCCATGACCATGCTGGACGACAGAGCATACGCACAGCTGTGCGCACAGCTGCAACAGCATCAACGAAAGGTACCCCCCTTCCTCATCACTGCAGCCAGATCCTGGTGCTGGTTTGGTAAACATATGTGTGTTCTTGTTTCTGTCATTCATAAAAAGGCACTACAGGGAAAAGATTTGAAAATGAGGAGGTTGGGGGGTTGGTTTTTTGGCAGTTTGTTTGGTTTTACAATGTTAAAGCTATTTTTCTGTTACCAACTAAAAATTGTGTAAATTGTAACTCCCTTCACAACCACTGCAGTGTCCATGAACTATTTGCGGTTATATTCTACATTCATATATAAAATACACGCTGTACTTTTTCCCTAGATTTTTGTTTCAGAATTGATCTGAGAAAAGGCATGCAAGACCAAATCATTATCATTTCCTCTTATTTTGACACATCTGTTACAGAGCAAGAAAATAAAGTTCTCCCAAATCCATCACGTTTGGAGCCACGAGAACTTTGTTTTGAAATGTGCTGATTCATGCTAGCGGTTATCAGATTCTTCCTATCTATCTGAGACATAATTAGACAGCTGTCTTTGACAGCGCAAAGATTCTCCAGCTTAGAGTTCAGATGCTGCAACAGCCAGCTCAAGTCTTAAGTTTTCCATTAATATTTAGGAAAAAGCCTATAAAGAAAGATGCAAGTAGAAATCAACTTTTGGATCAGTGTACTTGATCTTGGAGCCTTTTGTTCACAGATGGCATTTGATGGGATTTTATTTATGCAAGAGTTACATTGCAAGAGTTACAACACTGTGCCTACTGGAAGTGTGATTACCATCAAGATGTATGCAAACGGCTGCTTAAAGTCACACTCTTTGTTATTTTTATCTTACCTCAAACACCACGAGCTAGAGACTGCTTAAATGGCCTCTGGTCCTGGTTCTTTGACACAGCCTGCACTGCTTAATGATGCAGAGCAGCAGAAGGGAAGGCGAGCATCCTTACCTGAACATGAACGAGGACACGGGTTTTCAGCCCAGTGCTGGACAGGAGATCTAATCTCCCTGCCTAAGTATTCTTCTAGGGGACCCAGGCTTTTGCATGTCCCAGTGATTTTAGCAAGAATCAGACTTGCACCATGCTTCTGAAGAAAGAGAACGATTCTGGTCTTCACCAGGGGCCATTCCTCAAGGTCCTGAGATGACATGCGGGAGAAGATGCAACATGCGAGGCACGAGGGTGAGATTTAACAGCATTCTCCTCAGACAGCACCTCTAATGAAGAGCGCTCTGACGAAGCATTAGCTCTGTCAGCCTGGAGGGGCCAAGCATGGGACTCCCACCCAGGGGATATGTTGGGTTTGCGAGACTGTACTGCACAGTCTAAGCCCTTACCAAGTTCTCCACCTGCCTCCCCCATTAACAATGAAGATGGCCCAGGAAGGGGCAAGGAGAAGAAAGGCTATAGCCACGACTGGCTGCAAGACCTGTATCTAAATATATTTCCACTGAGGAAAGAAATCAGCTCTTTACATAATTGGTTTATCTTGGCCTTTTGACAGAAACAGAAGCACAGCCGTTGGAAAAAGGATAAAAGCTTTAACCCACCACACTTTCCTCTTGTACAGCAGAACTCACAGAGGAACAAAGTGCTCTGGAAGCTAAAGGATATAGGGAAATCATATGTGCCCATAGCAAGGGCAATACACATCATGGGCAAGCAACTGCAAATCCAGTGTGATGACTGAATTATTAACGGAAAATTCCAAACTTTAAGCAGAAATAAAGTACTATCTTGGCAGCAAACACTACCAGAAAAATAACAAACGGCCACTATCCTCAGCCTGAGTCGATCTGGGGGGGGGGGGGGCGGGCAGGGAGAAGAGGGGAAAAAATAGATGCATCATTCCCTGCGTCTCAAGGGTATGTTCACAACTGAGCACTCTCTCTAGGGCACCCAGAACAAGGAGAGATCCAAAGCAAAGATCCCCCCAGAAACCTACTGAGATAGATGTTATGACTTCACGTGATCATCTGCTAAAAGTTGCCCGAAGTTGGAAACATGCAGCAATTGCAGGTGATAACCCCATGGCAAAAGAAACGCTGTTCTCCAAAAGAAGGACCAAGCTTTAATTCTGGATTGGATGCTGACTTTTCCAAACATTGGGCAAGAGAGATAATCTCTCAGGAATAACACGGAGTCTTTCCTATATTAATCAAAGATTACTGCTTGTAAACCTGCCATCTTCAAAGAGCTATTTGAACAGTAAACTTTATTGGTTTCTGAAGCTGTCGTTAAATGGCCACCCTTTCACCATTCATAGATCACCTGTTTAGCGGTCGACTTTTCAGCACTAACAGTTTCCTATCAAGAGACAGGGAAGGCTGATGCCCTAGTCCTACTCAAACTAAAAAAAGCAAGCACAAATGCAAAGACTGACAAAGGACGAGACCTCGGCACAGTACATCTGCTAAGGGGACACTGCAACACACCATTTAGGCTCTAGGCACACAAACAAAATTATAGTAGGGCAAGACAGGGTGGGAATTTACACTAGGTGCTAAATAAATGCTAAATAAATATCTATGTATAAATACCAGCAGTAAACATGAGGCAAGGAGATGTAGTTTACCTCTCCTGGGCTGGATCCAAGAGCCAAGTCGCTAATGGGATGACTAATGGGATCTCACAATTACAAATGGGGGAGGGGGGCCACTATTCAGCCTAAGTACAGGAAGGTACCAAGTGGTTTTATTTATGAAGGTATTTAGTGTTTTTATGTCTTCTTGATGCACAGCTGTATGCACAAGCTCCACACAAGACGAGTGAACACAACTAAACCCACCTGAACCTTCCAGTAAACCTGTTCCGTGCATTTATAAATTTACAGATGTGGCTTGGCCAGACAGAAATAGGTCAGATCATAATTGTACAGCTTTAAAGAAGCAACACAACTTGAGTTTTGCTTTGAAGCCTGAAAATAACAAAGGTAAGTATGAGAAGAATCTGTCTCAGGTATACCAACCTAGTATCACCATTTACAAGCTGAGGCAGAGGTTACAGTACCTTCTTAAGGAAGAGCACGCAAATTCAGCAGTGGGACAGGGGCTTTACTGACCACCTCTAACATGACAGAAATTTCCAGGATGCTCCATTACCTCCCTAAATCCTGCCTAATATCTGGGCTCTTACTTTCTCTGTTGTGAACTACTGCAAACCACTGGACTCCTCAGTCAAAGGCATTTATTTTTTTGTGCTACTCTTACCCCACTCCAGGAGTCAGGGATGCATTTTCGGAACATCTGTACTGGATTTGTGATTCGACCACCTCTCTGCACTCCCCTCACCTTCACAGAAAACACATAACGCAAAGCACAACAAAGGAAATTAGTCAATTATTCAAACGAGTTTACAGTAACACTATCTTGAGTAAGCAATCACACCACTGTCAAGAAAGTGACTAAACCTTCTTTGGTTTTAAACCTCTTCAGGGGAAGGATTTTCACTTCGTTGTAACTGCTCCTTGAAGCGGTAAAAGATAGAAACATCACAGAAACCCCATTTAGATAGATGCAAGAGGCGTAAAACCTCCTGAAGGATCTTGTACCGTGTATCTCATAACACGCAGCACTGCCTGTCCTCAGGCCACCCAGACCTGACCAGTGAGCAGGGACCAGACTTTGTCCCCCTCATCACCAGCAAGCAATGGGACCAGACAGGCTGGCAGCACTACCTGGGAACCTCAGTCTCCTGGGAACGGCTGTAATTTCAGGCACGTTAGCAATTATCCTCATGTTGACACAGGTCACAAGCAAAGTCTCCCCATACCCTTCCACAGACATTTTCATCAGGACCTCATTCCTTCCTGCAACGTGTTTTACACTGCACAGGCAGCACAACCCAAAACGGAAACAGGACTTGCATCTAAGTAGGGGGAAAAAAAAAAAAGATTACATTCACCACAGCTTTCTGCCTCATGTGACATCCCTGATTTCAAGGCGCTCCACCCTCCATTTCAGGGACAAGCAGAAATGTTACTCACCAATTTTTTCCAGAGCATGGATCTGCTGCAGATGCATGTGCACAGGACACATCAACTTAAATAATTCTTCAGCAGAACCCTTAAACCCAGAACCAATCCAGCAAACGGATGAAAAATCAGAGCAAAACTCACCAAAGCCAAGGAAAGACTTGAATCTGGACCCATGCATTTTGACTCGGGCTCTCGCCATTATCCCATTTAAGAGGGTTACAGTGGTGCTGCATTATGAGCAATGCACTGTTAATAGGTGGCGTGCCTCAAAGCAGGAGCAATGCTGCTGAAGAGGGAACCTGCTCCTAAGGGCCCTGGCTCCACAGCCAGGCAAACACGTGGAGCTCCCACTGCCTTCGGGGAGGACAGAAACAGCAACTTCATACTCTCAGCCCAGGAACACCAACTGTAATTTATGAGCAATGCAGTACACAGTCAGTCTCACCGGCAAACAGAACAACTCCCTCTGCTTCTAGGAGCTGATCTATCTGATACAGCTTTTCAAGAAACTGTGCTAAATCCTATTGTCAAAACTCCCCTGGGACGGGTACTAAGCCAAACTAGGGGGGCACTTCAGTTCTCAATTTCTTACGGATGTGAAGAACTTAAGAGACCAAAACACTTGCTGCATTTGGAACAGAGAGTTTAAGCAGATTTCAGTTTTCCTGATTTCTGGGATACCTCTCAAACTGACCTGCCATGCCGCCTCACTGAGCACACCGGTTTTGCTGAAACCCATACTTGTGCTTTTTATTATAATTGCAAGTCACTTTTGTCCTTCACAAAGTTAAATCCTCAAGCTATGGCCACTACCTTTAATAGAAGCAATAAATCTGGAGGTGGTACACCGAAACATCTTCCTCTCCGATATTCGATCATGTAAGCATGGAGAATATTCTCACTCTGTGACCCATTTTTGCTGTTTACTTTTTGGAATGCAGAGACAGTCGTATTGCTCAATCCTGCTGCCACTGCAATACATACCAGAGCTTACACGTTGTGCTGTTGGTAGTATCTGCGCTTGGGCCAAAATAAGGAGAGCCAGCAGAGTCTCTGAAGGCTCACAGCCAAGCCTGAGTCCTAAACACTTCATCTGTGTTTTTGCACAAGATCGGCAGCACTGCACTTCCACAGGAGAGCACACACATGTTGTTATACCACAGAGAAGCGTTTAACACTGTAGCTTACTTCCCCCCCCCGAAATAACTACGTAGGTATAAAGCACCTTTTTACTGCTACAGCTGCACCTCAGCCAGGGTGTGAGCTAGCACAGCTATTCCAGTTTTTTAGAAGTCACAGACCTAAAAGAAACAGACCTAGAAGAAATAATTACAGGATGTAACAACCCCAGGCCTTAAATCAAAACACGTTTGTTAGTTCAAGATAAAACTCACAACTGAAGTTTCACAGTACTTGTGGCTGAAGCATCCTACTAAAGCCTGAAAAGATTAAAGCGCAGCCTACCTCTCCCCAAAACTTCCCTAAAAGCTATGTCAGTTCCAGCACATAAATAAGTTACAGAAGATCAGGAGCTAATTACCGACCCTCCCTCTGAAACCGTTCTCCTTCCCCCTTCCAGCTAGGACGCAAAAACGCAGCCCCAGGACAGAGGGCCGGCTGATTTTTGGCAGGGGAGAGGGCAGACTGGAGGGGAAGCCCCTCGTCGCACCCCGCCGCCACCTGAAAGCTGCCCGCTCCCCGCATGTGCCCGGCGCTCCGGGGAACATGCGACCGGCGCCCGACCCACGGCGCTGGGCTCATGGCGGGCTCCCAGCCCACGCGTGGGGCGCGCAGCGGCGCCCGGCCCCCCGTTCCCCGGGGGGGGCACCCGCCGCCCCAGGCGGGACAGGCGGCCCGGGCCCATGGCGGTGGGGAGGGGCCCGCCCCGCTGCGGCCCTCATGGCACAGCGGGAGCCGTCGGTGCGCGCTGCTGCCGCCGCCGCCAGCGAAAGGCGGCCGCCGGGAAGGGCACTGCGGGGGCTCAGCCCACCGGGACACAAAGTTGCCGCAGTCGGGCTCGGTTCGGTTTCGGACAGCGGAGCACCCCCGACGCGCCCCTTACCTGCGCCCAAACCCCGGCGGGCCCTCCCGGGGCTGCCGCGCCTCCGCCTCTGCCGGCTCCAGGCAGCCCCCGCCGCCGTCCGGTCCGCGCCGCTCCGCCGCCCGCCCCGTCCCGGCCGGCCCCGCCCGCGCCCCGCCCCGGACCGCCCGCGCCCCCGCCTCGCACACGGCGGCCGGGACCCAGCGGGGCCGCGCCGGGCCGGGCCGCGCCGGGCACTCGCCTCGCTCCCCGCCCCGGGGCCGGGCCTCCCCGACGGGGCGGGCGGCAGCGCCGGGCCGGGCCGGAGCCCTGATTGGGCCCGACGGCAGTCACTCGGCGCCGCCGGCGGGCGGAGGGCGGGGCGGGGCGGGGCGGGCTCGGCGCCGGAGTCCTCCCCTGCGGCCCTCAGCTTCGGCCCTGCCCGCGGCGGGGTGCTAGGCTCGCCGCTCCCGGGGCGGGGTGAAGGGCAGGGCAGGGCCGGTCTCCCGCCGGTGGGGCTCCGCGGTCTGAGGTGGGGTTGGGGCGGCTGCGAGTCCCCCAGGCCCCAGGCCCCCGTACGGGGGAACAGCCCCGGGTGCCCCGGCGGGCGTCCTGCCCTTCCCGCTCCGCGGCGCTCCCTGCCCGCCTTCGCGCCTCGGGATTCGTCCCTGCCCGGCCCTCTGACGCTGGGCTAAAACAGCCTGTGTAATCCCGCCAAAGTGCTCCTTGGAAGGGAAGGAGGGCTGGCCGCGGCTCCCTGAGGAGCAGGCCCGGTCCCGCAGCTGGAAGGAGACGTCGCACCTACCGCCAAAGCCACGTCCGTGGTGGCGATGGATGCGCTCCATCTGTTGCCTCGCATCCCACCCCTGAAACCAGCCATGCCTTTGCCTCTTGGCTGGCAAAATGGTCGGCAGAGACCTGAGAGATTGCTCCTTCAGGAGCGGAGCCACGCAACTAGCGGACCTAGGGGCTCGTCTTGGCGGCCAGTCCAGCCAACTAACTCTTAAGTGTGTTTTGAGTTGACCCAAACGTTTTTATTTCAGAGCTCTTCCTGCTATCCCCTCTCCAAAGGCTGGGGTTAGACAATACTCCTAATGTAGTGGTTTTGTATGTGGAAAAAATGATTTGGTTGTACTTCATTTTGGACCATAACTTCTAAAAATGTCAAAGTTTCCATTCAAAAGCATGTTGAAAGTAAACATTTTGAATTCTCAACAAAAACATTTGCTGTTGAAGCACAGTTTGTAAAGAGGGCAAGTCGATTCAAAACACTTTTTTCTGGCAAGTTACCCGCCTGTCGCATTGGCCACACAGCTGTAGTGTGTTTCAGGCTAAACACGGACCAAATTTTAGACTACAAGAAAAGAAATGCGTGCAGCCATGCAATTAAAAATACCCGGTTATCTTTGGTATCTTTTATTCCTAGTACTTCTGTTTCAAAACTTTGGTGGCCAAGTATGGTTTGTGACGCTGTAGCATCGGTTTCTACAATTGGTCTTTTTGCCCATTTTCTCTAATCCTCATCGAATCTCCAGGAAATGTTACCAGTTTGCTGTCAGCCGATGGGTAAATGCCAGCACAGGGCTCTTGCATCCAGCGCTCCATCCCTCCTGAAATGGCTGGGGATGGACTTGCCTGATAACGAGCACTTGGAACAAATATTGATCCCCACTGAAGTCAGATACTCATCAGCCTTTGTTTTCTGAATTGACTGTTCTGTTGATTCCTTTTTTTACACTTTAATTAATTTTTAATTCAGAAAGTGAAGACTCTTCTTAAAGAACCTAATGCAGAAGGGCTTCCTTAGTCAGGATGGCATAAGAGTGAGATCTCTGAAAACAAATCTGAGCTGACAACTGTTTGAATTCTTTCATCAAAGAAAATACCTTTGCAAGTTAAGACAAATCTCTGATAAGGCTTTCTGGCTTGCTTATCTCTCATCTCCCAAAATAGCTTAGTCCTTTTTGCTCCAGGCTGCTCTGCAAGGAAAGGTTGATTTTCTCCACCTTTGTGAAAACGCAGCAGCCTCTGAGAAGGCAAACATCTTGCTCGTCCCTCCTGTGAAGGCCGCAGGAGGTTATAACAAGTAAGAGTATTTTTCAACATTCTTCACTGCTTGAGGAGGTGAAGGGAAAGAGCTTTTCCCTCACTTTGCAATGGGAACACGTACCGTCTCCGTGGTTACAAATCAATAAATGGCATTAAGCTGAGTATTTCAAGAGCTGTCAGAGGCATTTTGAAGGCACGGCACACACTTTCTTACATGATCTTCCTCAGGCGCTACTTCAAGTCTTCTGCTCATTCACGGCACGGTACAACTAGGGATATGGTGTTGCAGCGCCATTATTTTTCAACTGGAGCAGTGGGGTGAACAGGCACACTCCGAGCCTCCGTGATCACTGGCACAAAGCGGGTGCCTGGGTGTCAGGGGTGGAGGCAGGAGCAGGACCATGCATCCCGCTGGCAGCGGCTCGCAGATGAAGCCCCTTGCCAAACAGCAATGAATAGTCTTGCTAAATCTGCAGTGCATCTATTCCATGGCTTTGCCTGCGCCTCATTGCTGAGCGATAAACGTAGTGCAGTTTTTAGTGCAGTTATCCCTACTACATTCTCGCAAGTGTTACTTTCTCATTTTATACAGTTTAAGCAACTCACCTTGGCTAATTGGGAGTGTTAATGACGTGTATTGATCCATGCTTCAACTTCTGGAAATCACCTGGTTTTAGCAGCACGGTGGTCATTAGCCCAATGCCTCAGTATCAGTGCTATTTCACAGACAGGGCCCTGAAATGCAGTAACAAACTGTATACAGCGCAGCCAATTTTTATTTTTTATAAACTTCAGCACCTTGTTCGGCTCCAGTTTTCCTTTAGACCAAACCCACTCCCCAAAATACAGCAGCTGAAAGAGCCAATGGATCTACTTCCCAAAGGGCTTTCATTTCAGGACAGTTCAGAAGCTGGATTCTGTGAGTCGCTCTCTTTATTCCCAGCCGGGTGTTAACCCCGAAGCTGAGCCAAGGTGTTTTCAGGTCAGGTCTCTACTACCGAGTCTCCTGGCACAGTTGTGTCAGCCAAAGCTGTGATGAGATAAGATCCTTTGAAGGCAGATCTGTGCCAGCAAAAGCACCTTGTGCAGATGTAGGTATAAGCAGAGAAAACTGTCGCTTTTGTCCGGGTAGCTTATTTTGCTTGAGGAAGCTGGAATACACTCTCTCAGCAAAAGCATGGTTTTACTGTTAGAAGCTGCATCTACCTTGGAAATTTTTGCTCTTCTGATGGACTGTTGTAGCTATGCTGTCAAAGCTGACCTGGCTTTCAGCTACTTGAAGTATCCTGACTGTTAAATACTCAACAGAGCTAATTGTTTTAGCCAAAACCTCAAGCTTCAGTGTGTTCAGTCCTGGGACAAAGCACTGCACAAACAATTTCTAGCTGTCAAATCAATAGTTTAACCTTCCTCCTCATGTTTAAATTCCCCTGCAGTCCCTTCCTAAATAGGAGAGGAGAGATTCAGTGCCAAAAGGATCGACTTAATCCACAGCAGCCTAAGTACAAAATGCCCCCAAACTGTACCCCCCAGAACAGTCAAACTTCTGACCTCAGCTGTTCCATCCCTGAGTCTTCCTGCAGCCAAGCATTCGAAAACACTGTAAGAAAAGCCCTGCAGAGTGAACCTACCACTGAACTGACGGAAGGGATGCTGCGCCAACCAGCCAGGTCTGCTGAGGGCTGAAGTGCTTCACGTGAGCAGTTTCTCTCCAGAATTTCTAGTTTAACCCCCTCTAGAAGGAAGAAGGCCATTTAAGAAATGACCGATCTGCTCCTGCACACAGGATTGTTTCAGGTGCCTCTAATCCTCTGAGGTGGGGTTACCTGCAGATCCTAGAGCCTCCAGCTGCAGTATGGGGTGAGACTGCAGCAGGAGGAGGCAAAGCACATCACTTTTCCATTTGAGAGTCTGCGATCTAGGGGTTGGGAGTGAAATCCGTCTGTGAAAAGTTGTCCTGAAGGCTGGATAAAATTGAGTCTCCCAGAAGGTGCTGGAGAGAAGATGCCATTTCACATTTGTGTAGTCCATGCTGTCTTTGGCAAGGTGCTTGGTGTGGCCATTGCCAGCCTGTTGAGGTGACCAGTCTTGAGTATTTTATCTGGAACCTTGTGCAATTAGCCCCTGAAAACCAGGAAAAAGCAAACTCAAGTGGGCAAGGAAACTTCCCATAAAACTTTACACACCCCTGAGGGTGAAAAAGTAATTAGCTGCAGGGACTGATGAACGTCTGAGATGTGTCAGTGTGTATCTGGAAATCACAAAAAAGTAGTAGTACTAAGGAGAAGATGCTGTATCTTTTATGTAAAAGGTGAGCAAGAGAAAACCTCTTGGCATGAGGAATGCATACACATTCAGTGGCAATAGCTTAGCTGTTGAACAGATTGGGTGTTTCAGATGGGCTTTGTCTTCCTGTTGCTTTGCATGATTGCAATCATTTAAAGCAGGAAAGGAGAGATTGCAGTTAAAAAGTTTTACATTCTGAAATTCCTGCAGGCCTACAAAACATTATTTTTCTTTCCCTGGCAATCTCCCACTCACTAATTTAGCTATAAGTGTACCTTAACTGGGCTGAAATCCTCATGCACATGCAATTTTCACAGCATTCTCTCGATTTCTGTATCAGCAGATAACTCTTACACTCAGGAGCTGCTTTCTGGTATACTCAGTAAAGATGACTGCCTGACAGAGAGAAGCCCTTTGGGTACTCCGAGTGTGTAGCTTCAGGTGCAGGAAAGAACGTTCAACAACTTGGTGGTATAAGAGTAGTCGGAAACCAGCATATAGGTAGTGGCACTGACTTTTACTTATAGACCTCACTGTGGAATGTACCAAATAAGCACATCTCCACTGAAATACACACAGGGGGCTTGCACAGTGATCCATCAGCAAGGCAAATACCCCAAGTCTATGAAGTACTGCGAACTGTTGTCAGAGAAAAGCAGGCATGGTGGATGCAGCAGGACATGACAACCCTGCTAGAAACTCAGTTTGTAGCATCTGCCTAATCTGAAGGAGACTTTTTCTAGATGTAGGCAAATTCATCCCTTGTGCAACTCAAATGTCTGACCTCACCGCTGCCCTTCATCTATGGTGGTGATGACACCCTACACCAAAGCTTCTGTGCCCCTGCCACTGGGATGACTCTCACTATTTAATTTCCCACTAATTCTGAGCTCGTATTGCTCTGGTTTGCCTGGCACTGTCTACGTACAGACATGGCCTTATCACCCTTTAGTTCCTTTCCTAATGACTTTCACATTCCCTGAGGAAATGTGTGAATTTTTTCCTCATTTTTTTTTCCTGTTTCTCAGATACTCACCCAAGCACATCTCTTGGTTCAATTTGTTCTCAGCATCAACTTCTAGATTGCACCATAGGGAAGAACTGCTGGTTACTGGATGCAGTCTTTTTACAGCTCTGCGAAAATCACTTACGGGCACACCCCAAGGCCTTTTAACAGGGCCCTCCAGCAAGTAAAGCACTAGTACAGCAAACAAGTGCCTTTCTTCAGAGAATCTCAAATACTGCATACTACTGTGCGGAAGTTATTCTCTCCACAGTGCCAATGAAGAAAACAAGGGATGAAGAGGTGAAGGATGTATCTCGGTTCGCAGCGTAACACCGTACAGAGTCTCCTGAGCAAACCTCTGAGCAAGATGGTGTATTTGCATGATACAGAGCAACTGAACAGCTCATTCACATCGTCCAGTCCCTCTGCCACACAGCTGGCAAAAGCAGCCAGGGTGCAGTGCCGGCCCCACTTCGAGAGCCGCAGATAGCTCTGCCTGGCACGCTGTAGACATAACTGTAGTGACTTACTCCAGATCACACAATGAGTCAGTGTCAAAGCTAGCTCAGTCAGCCAGCCTCTAGGCTCAGGCTTTAACCGGCCTTCAAGAGAGGAAAACAATGCCAGTTCAGACATTCCTTAAATACTAGGGCTGCGAGGGCCGTGGGGGAAGGCGACAGTATCCTGCCTAGACACGAGCGGGAACTGCGTTTGCTTCCCATTTCCAAGAGCCGGAGATATGTGCACCTTGTTTGTTCCTGGACCAACTCCTTTGGAAATGCGTTTTGCTGGTGACTCATTGAGGTGGGAAAAAAAGCCAGGCTCCCAGGCTGAGTCACCCCGGGTGCTGCGCGGGGTAGGAAGGGGTGCTTTCAGGTGGCAAGCACCGAGCAAGTTGATCACTCATAATTACTAAAATCTTCCGCTCCAGAGAAACAAGAGGCAGGAGGCAAAATCTTAGGGGCTGACGAGGATAGTAGCCAAGCTGTCTTACTGTATCAGTCAGCATGATACTTGCCATGCTCCAAGCAAAGTGACAGCCAGCCATAAAACGGATTATTTTCTTCTGAAAAAAAGAGGAGAGAAACATGGAAAATATAGCTCAGAGGAAGCACAAGGAGATGATGATCATCAATTTAGCTGCTTTTGGTTTTGGTGTCCCTCTCTCTCTCCAGAGATTTTACACGTTAGGAATGAGGAGAATGAAGCTTTCATTCATGGAAGATACCTATTTTTAGGTTAGAAAAAACATCACAATGATCTTTATTCTCCACATCACTTGTGAGCCCTGTCTTTTTGTGTTAAGGATAAGTAGAATATGAGACAAAGGGATTTTCTTTAAGTGGGGAGTAAGTCATATCTAAGTTAGTATCGCTGATATGAACAGTTTATAAATAGAACTCCACTAAGCCTATACAACTGAAAATACTTACATTATTTACCTAAAACAAGCTATTTGAGGACCATTCATGAGACAAAAAAAAGGGGAAAAAGTTAAAATCACACTTCTGCATTCTTGTCAAAAGGTGTGTAGGATGAACTGCATTTCAATGATCGGCTAGTTAATAGGAGAAATAGTTGCCTCTTCCCATTACAAAAGTGTCTGAATATCTTACTGAAGTTATTACATAGACAATTTAAATCTAGATGTCAAAATGCATTTTCAGATTGCATTTATTCAACAATATCTCTATTAAAGCTGGTTAAACGTTTTAAGTTCCATCCCAGACAAAGTGTTGATTTTGACATTTTGAGAGAAACAGAGCAACGCATTTGGGATGAAGAGGTGAATATATAGGATTTTCATGAAACGAAATATTCCAAGAACAGCAGCCAAGGAAATGAATATGAAAATCAGAATATAAATATCGAGCTATTTCATGGGAATGCATGAACAGGTTTGTACGCCATTTAGCCAGGTCCAAGCAATGCTGACCAAGTAAGGAGGTGAAGGCTGGGACGGATGCACAGTGGCAAGCAAACGGAACGGAAGTACTGTCAGGCTCAGGGTCACTCTGCGTCATTGAGCTGTACCTTCCACATTCGTTTTAGGTATCCTGCTGCCACCACAGCTCCTTCACGAGGACAAGATGGACAGGCTGGATGCAACACAGCTTGCAGAAGTGAGCGGGCTCCCTGATGAAAGGTTAAACACATGCAAAAGAAAAAGCAAATCGTAGAAAAGAGGCAATCATAACAAAACAGCGTAAGGGTGGATAAGCCAATGTGCATCTCAGGCGAGATTAATTATACTCTGAGTCTAATCTTGCTGAGATGGAAGGCAGCCTGGCTTCATGAAAACACCTGCGGCTGTCACGTCTGGCTGGCTAAACGCCGTGGTGCAAAATGGTTTTACTAGCCCTATCAGCTCATTAATGCACAATTTGCTAATGCACCAGCATGAGGGCTGGGATCCTGCATCAGCGGTCCTGTTGTGGCGGTTTTGTCTTTGTGCCAAAAACTTCTCAGAACATCCTTAAAGAAACAGCTCTCCATTAATTCAATTAACAGTGCCAGGCACTGCAGGCTTCATCAAGACCTCTGAGAGCTAAAGATCTGATTCAGTGAGAAGGGCTGCATCTGTCTTCTATAAAAAATATCTTTGGTTCCTAAAATAAATACTTTATCTTAAAAAGGTTCTTAAAGAAAGTTTCAAATTTAGGTGATCAAAGTTATTGTCATTTCTTCTTAACATCTGTGGATATTTCTTCTAATCCTGGGTTCAGTAACAAACTATTTAAGCATTTCCAAATAACTTACTCCCCAGTTCCCCTTACTCAGATGGCTTCTTTTATAACTGCATAAAGCACTGCTATGTTTGTACATAAACCACCTTAAAATTCAAACAAAAATGTCAGGAAGTTCAGATATAAAGCCTTTAATTCATATACAAAACACATGCAAGGAATGTTCAAAAGTTGTTTCAATCCATCTTCGGCGTCCAAGGAATGATGTTTTCACATTTAAGATAAAACAGGAGTCAGAAGTAACCATTATCTTTTGGCAAGTGTTTTGCAAACATAAATGTCCCCCTTAATCTTTGGAAATCAGGACTTGAGACTGCATGATATTTAAAAACCTTGTCTTCTTTTAAAGTATATGCTTATACTTTTACTTATGTATAAGTAAACACTTAAGCTGGATTCATTAATAATTCAATAGCCTACTTAAGACATAAGCCTATTTAAAATAAAGCATGAAATTCTTACATTGGGTATTAAAATGGAAGTTTAATATATATATATTTTTGAATGAATGAAATAAAATTCAAGGTGAAAACCATAAACGTTTGCTGTTAAAGTTTTAAAGAACATAAAATCACTGAACTGATGGAATTACCGTCTGAACATCTGGAACAAGAATTGGCTGAACTGAACCAGCTTTTGATAAAAGTGATTTTTCTACATGTGCAGAAAGAATATTGGAGCTGAACACATTGAATAATCTGAAACAGAAATACCAATAAGTTCAAAGCTGAGAAACTAACTGGGAACTGAACACCAAAAACCTTGTGTTCCTCACTAAGCTGTGAATAAAAGAGAGGAAAGAAAGCGATACCTCTTTTCATGCTTATGTTTTGAGGGACACTGTGATCAGCAGCAAGCACTTCAATTCACCAGCTGCAAATGATCCTTTGAAATCAGTTAAGTTTTAATGAAAAATATACAACGATGACCTTGGCATTGTTTCTTCCGTGGACAGCACACTTGTAAAGGTCTGCGTGGTTAGTTAAAAATACTGAAGGAGAGAGTGTTTTTAAACAGAGAACTGAGCCACGAACCCAGCCGGCAGCCGAACGTGCGGGGCACCCACCCAGGCCATTTGGAAGCAGTGGGCTTCCACCCCTGCACGCGGACACTGTGGGGGTAAAATACCACGCACTGACACGTAAATTCTCTGTTTTCTCATTCCTGCATGAGATGGATACATATTTTTCTTTGCCTCCTTTGGCCCAAGCTTAGCTCAACTAACTGTGCGCCGGCACGGGCAGGCTTGCTTCAGGCTGGCTCCTCTTCGCTTACCTCCCACAGCCCACGCTTATTTTTAGTCTTAGGACCCCTACATGTGTAAGTAATAGTACCTTTGTTAGGGGAGAACGATACATATAAAATAAATATGCAATAAATACGCTCTTAAAAGATGTTTCTGAGCGATGTGCTGCATTCACAGCCATGTATTTTCTGCGGCAGCAGGTGACCGCTCAGAGAGACGGGGAAGGTGGCGTACAGCCCAGTTACTCACATCCCCTGGAGCAGGGATGGCAGAGAGTAAACGACTGAAATGCTCGGTCAGCAATGCACAGTGATGGCTCGGGAGCGCCGGCGCTTCGCCTGGGGCCTGCCACACCACCTCCCTGCCCGCCCAGCCTACAGGGGCTCACTGACTGCCACGCCGGTCAAACCTCCACAAAATAAACAAAGCAAAACATAACTTTCCACTCAAGTGAGCTAGAAAATGAATTTAAAGTGTAGTTTAAAGCTCCTGAGACCTGCCCCGGCCCTGACAGGACAGCAGGGACAGGGCTGGGCAGAGGCATGGCCAAGGACCAGGATGGTGCCAAAATGGTGCCCTGAGCTGTGGGGCCCGGGGGAAGGCATTGGGATGGATAAGGCCTGCTAGTGCACCCCAGGGCATGGTGTGGCCCCCAGGCAGGAGGTTTGGCTGTGTATGGCTGGGGCAGGGGTCCCACCAACCCACCAAAGCAAGCTCATGGTGAAGCGTGGCTTGGGGGCACCTCTCAGCCACCACGGTTCAGCAGATGATGGCGGTTTAACAAGCTTTTCCTCACCACCTCCCCTGCAGACTCCCAGGCCCACGTCCCACCATGGTGGCCAGCCTCCTTTCTTAGGCTGCCAGCTGGCGCTCCCACTGTCCCTGCAGGAGATTGGCAGTGACCTGCTGCTGTCTGGGCTGGCTGGGGACATGCGGCGCAGGGCCACCCTGCTCCCCTCTCCCCTGTCTCATGGGTGTTGAGGTGGCACCAGGAGGCTGACGCCAAGCAGCCACCGGCTGAGCATCTTTCAACAGGGCCGAGTCTCAGTGGGCAGCTCTTTTAGGGCTCATGGTCTGCCTAAGCTCTGCTGTAGGCACCTGCCTGGGGGGGAGTAGTATCACCTGCCCCACAACACCTTTTCCCTGGGCAATCTTGCTGCCGCCTTACTGGTAAGGTCGAGCAGAAGGGAGCAACTCAGGCATGGCTTTTGCCTAGGTTAGAAATCAGCAGTGGAATCCACCAGCTCTGCTGTCTGGTTCTCCATACCAGCACCACCTATCCCTCCCACTCCATGTGCCAGAAGGACATTGTTTTGCATTTCATCATGAACTCCTGTTAACAAACTAATTACAAGAAAGTTACTGCAAAATTTTTCAAACCGAACTTCCTCCTCTCTGCACGAACAGAGGAGATCACAGGGAGCAGTTCAGTAACGCAGGACAGAAAATGTACTGCATTTCTTATGATAAAGTATGATGGAAAAGTGACTTAAAATCACAAGGTTTTCGTGTCCTCTATTGTCATTCAGCCTACGGGATCTGCTATCGGCTACAGCAATCAGTTTGGGCTGTCAGCTACCAAAGCTGCATTATGTATGCAGTAGTATTTTTAAACTAAACATGTCTTTACATATACAAGGACATTAAGGCAAGCTGCACTCCCGCTTTTCATAAAAATTATGCAGCTGATGGCTATTGCACTAACTAGGAGACAGACATCAAAGGAGGACTGGGAGACTGACAAAGACCCCCAGTGACTTCAACCAAAATGAATTTCAGGCAGTTTCAAAAAAATTTATCTCATCCAACCTGAATGTAGCCATGGCATTTCCAAAAAAGAGGGGGCAGAAGCGAGTTCTCACTCTGCTCAGAGCTCACGTCCCCTTCCCTGTGTCAGGTCTCAAGATTGATTTGTCCTGGAATTTGCTTTCGGTGGGGAAGTAGCTAGCCTGAATGTTGTGCAGGTCTGCCAATAGCTTTTGGAGTTTCACAAATAATGATTTGAACTTTCAGCATCAATAAAGTATTGTGGTGAAAATGGCTGAATGAGATGCCACAGCCTATTGCTATGGGGAGCATAAGAATGAGAGGCGGTAGCCTGGGAAATGTTTTCTTAAGCAGCCCACTGTCCCTCACTGTGCCTGGGCCGGAGGGCAGCAGCTGTTCCAGGAAGGCAGTGTAAGGAGAAGGATCGAGGAGGCAAGGATGGTGTCATTTTGAACACAAACCAGAAATGAATCCTCACCAAGAAGAGATGCCAAGAGACACAACGGCAATCTGCAGTCACCTTACCCTGGTCTTTCTCCTCCGTCCTTTGCTATAACCCGTTGCAGATACTTGCCTTCTGTTTGAAACTATATAAGCAGCTTCTAGAGGCAGGAACCTATAATATAGCTGCAGGACACCACAGAGCTGTGCCTCCATCTTTCTGAGGCACATACCCTGATGATGCAGGAGGAGCAACCGCATCTCTTTGAAATTTGCATCTGCACTATGTTCAGTGACGGTTGGTATCATTTATTTATTGGTGCCCTGCAGCAGATCTGCCTATCTGCTTGAATGGTCCCACTTCACGAAAAACGCCCCTCCAGCTTTTTAGACAAGCTCTGTAGCTTGCAGGAGGAGGAGATGTCAAAACAGCGCAGAATAATGTTTAAAGCAAAGTATTACCCACCAGAGCAGGCAGATCTGGAGGGGATGTTTCTGAAACTAAGCTAACACAAACTTTTGTTCTGCTGCACGTGCACTGGTGCACTCGCTCGGGACTTACCTGGCTCTGCGGTCATCCATATCTGTCAGTAAAATCAAAGATCCCCATGCAGACATGTTAGGCCAGATACTGAGAAAGACAGTGCCACTGCTACAATTTTGTGTGGCTGTGCCAGTGCACACAAGCTGGGGAGCAGACGCAGTGCCCGGTGAGGATCCCGCCCTGAGCCAGTGGGGTTCCTTGCATATTCCCAGTCGCTGCTACGCACAGAAGATGGTGAATTAAGTCAGTGTGTTTGCCATTAGCTGTTCCCATTGCCTCGCTAGTAATTGGAACTAATGTTTTGCAGAATTTCAGAGAAACCTAAATGCTTTTTCTGGCCTAACCTGAGTGCTGTTTCTGTGATGGGAATGTTCTGAGTGACACTTTCTGCAGCAGCACTGCTCGGCTCGGTAACTGGCAGTAAACGAGGCACTGCAAGTCCTCACATTGTAAATCTCGTTTAACTGAATGTGGGGAGTTTCTAATAGAATCCTTTAATCCTAGAGGTATCTCAAAGTAGCTGACTTGGCAGTAGTATCTAATGATGGAGAATGGATCCTCAAGATCAGGTGCAAAATAGAGGTTAGCCACATCCGATGATAAGAAGTGTGTAGGTTCAGGTATTTCTACACATAGCCTTCTCTTAGAGATTTGAAACCTCTCTCAGTCTTAGGGAGTATCCTGGTTTTGGCTGTGATAATTTTCTTCCTAGTAGCTGGTATAATGCTGTGTTTTGGATTTAATCTGAAAATAATGTTGGTAACACACTATAAGGTTTAGTTGTTGCTAGGCAGTGTTTACAATTAAGTCAAGGACTTTTCGTTTTCCCAGGCCCTGCCAGCAAGGAAGCATGAGCCTTCTGCAGGAGGTGCACAAGAAGCTGGGAGGGGACACAGCCAGGACAGCTGACCCAAACTGGCCAAACGGATATTCCATACCATATGACGTCATGCTTAGTATATAAGCTATGGGGAGTCGTCTAGTGAGCGCCATGGCTCAGGAACTATCTGGGCATTGGTCAGCAGTTGGTAAGCAATGGTGCTATGCATCACTTGTTTTGTATATTATCATATATATCATCATCATTATTATTACCCTCTTCCATTTTTGTCCTATTAAACTGTTTTTTTATCTCAACCCATGAGTTGAGATCTCTCCTCATCCCACTGAGGCGAAGTCAGCGAAGGGCTGTGGTGTTGTTTTAGCTGCCGGCCAGGTTAAACCACAACAGTGAGTAACACCAGTTTACACTCTGCGCACTACAGGGAACATATGCTAAAATCACCTAAGGGAAGAATTCCGAGTATGAACCCAGCAATCCCCCAGGTAAATCTGCAATTCTCAAGAAGCATGTTTTGGCCACACAATTCTTTTCAGTGAGACGCTAAAGCCTCTGCAGTCTGTGTTGATGTGTAGGGATAGCAAATCTACAGCTGCCATTGGCACCGTGCTGCATTGCAGAATTGCGTCTTCTGTGCGTCATTGCTTAGGGTTGAATATTCAGCTATAGAGAAGACAGCTGGGTGGGCTATTGTAAGGCAGGAAATACTATAGATAGCAGCACAGCATTGAATTAACTGCTAGCACAAAGCTCATCTTCACATGCCATTTTCTGCAAAACCTTAGAAAGTCAAGTCACAGTAAGAACTCAGACTTACTGTCAATCTGGCGAGATTTAAATATAAACAGCAATTGCCGTAACAGAAGTGTAGGGCTAATGTGCGCACAAGTTCTTATTTTCTTCAGACAATCACAGATCAGCTCCGTATGCTGTTTTCTAGTCAACAGCTGTGTCCCAGCTATTGATTAAACTTTAATTAATCAAGCTGAAAAATGATGTCGCAGCTTGCAAGTGCAGCTTCTTATACACAACTGAGGTTTGGTTCATCGTGCTTATTCTGCTTTTCAAGAAGAGTTACCAACAAAATCATTACTTTAAGGCTGCAGCATTCCTCATCAGGCAAGGACAGCCAATAGCAGGAGACAACAGAGTTCTCAAGGTCTCGAAGTCTGGCCGCTCCAGCGTTCTCCGATAAACATCTTCTTGGTTTTAACCTGATGGTATACTATTTCATTAACAAATTGGCAAGAACTTTCCATCCCATTCCTGAGCTACAGTACAAGCTACAACACTCATTTCCTTATACTGGTATGGCATTAGCTATCTAGTCTATACATTGTTCAGAAATGCAGCCTTGGCTTGACAATAATTACATTTGGTAATTATTAACTCTCCATATGTGCTGCTTTACCAGGAAAGCTAGCAGAGTATCACTAACGCATGGCGTCCTTCTGCCTTGTGCACTTTATGATTGTTTTTACTGTAACGGTAAAGCAATCATTCTCAAAAAAAGGCCTTTGAAGTATGGAGCACTTTGAGCCTTGTTTTCACAGGTGCGAAACAGAGACAATGGTATTAAGTGAAGTCCAAAGGTCACACAGGCTGCCTGTAGCAAAGCGGCAGAACTAGACACAGATACTCCAAACACCAGGCAAGTTGTTTAAAATGCATGATTGTTGAACTCTGTACCCTTATATGTGTGATGTAAGGTAGAATAAAAATAGCCATGGAAGCTCCCTCCTATTTACCTTCTCTTTCATAGGTTTAGAAAAATTTCTGCATCAATACAGCTCTTTGAATGCAATGTTTAGTGTGTCTAAAGGAGCCTACCTAGCTCCTTATGAGGTTGAGGAAAAACTCTCAGTAGGTGTCGTGAGGGCAATTGAAGTTGTAGGCACTGATGTTAAAGTACTGGAGTCCATCCATCTGCCCAGCCATTGCCAAGAAGCAAAGCCACTGCAATCAGAATAGTTCACTTGTGCCCTTTTCCCAACAGCCTGGGATTTTATGAGCAATATAGGTTCACGCAGCTGATGGCCTCAACCTTATCATGCCAATGAAAATAGCAAGTAGGTTTTTGACTTTGGCTATTTGAAAACCAGTCAGGAAAAGAAAAGAAAGACCTGAGCAATCATGGACACAACAGTTTTCTTACTCTGTTGTGTCTCAGTTCAGCATTTTCTGTTTCCTGCCTGCTGTCATAAGCCCCCATTGTGGGGATCACCCTTTACCTGGAGGCTCTCAGAATTGAGAATTACAAACATCTCTCATCTGCACAGTACCTTTTGGGTACAAAGCTACTAAATTCATAAGGGTCAAAACCTGTGAGTAGGGCCACCCCAGTATCTGAGGCATTTATGTACCACGAAACAAATACGATCACACCTGGTGCCACGTCATAACCTGGGTTTGGAAACTTGGCAAAGCAGCCAAGGAAACTGAAGGTGAATTCAATGCATCCTCTCAGGCTGAGGAAGTATGTCTGCATCCAGGTTGGGGTGTGTGGAGAGACAGCACACCATCAGACAATCTATGGACTAGGATCTTTTAGCACAGCCTTGGGACAAAGGCATTTGATGTCTACATCCAGGTTTCCACTTCTGTAAAAAGACTAACACCTAGGTTCAGGTGGTATGTTTGAAGTTGCACAGTATCTAAACGTACACAAACCTATACCTACAAATACCTATGCTAAGTATTTTTATTCTGCTTTGTGACAGTCCTTGGTGTGGAGAAGTTTAATTAACATTATTAATCCACATTATTTTAGCATTAATAAAAGATTAATGAAAAAAGACCCCCTTTCCAAAACTACACGTAAAAATCCCACAGAAATAGTTGTTAGTGAGCTCCAAACAGCAGTAACACCTGTGCCGTCCTAGCAGGGTTTCAGATTCGATGATCCAATTTCTCTTCTCAGCACTAAACTCATTTAAGTGATGTAATTCTGCCACAGTACTGACGAATAACCCCAAATGAAAACCCAGATAATGAGATGTTGTAGATTAAGTTAGTCTCGCTGCAGGTTTCTCATTATGAAGACTAGGTAAAAACCTATTTGAATCCTTATTTCAGAAGGCAGCTGAAGTGAGACACAGCTCTGAGTTAGCTCTGTTAGAACATACAGCGAGACCGGAGGGTAGCACATAACACTCAAACATGAAAGCATCAGCCTTGCTGTGTACGTCTCTGATTTAATTTGCACTAGTCCTTATACTAAGACTTATTATATATGCGAAAACGTGGGTATAAGCAAGTGACTGAAGAGCGGATAATTTTGAGGAAGCGGGAGAGGGTTAGGCCTTCACGTCTCAGATGCAGTCAGAGATGGCACCTCACTCCATTGCACACTTTGAAAATACAAGCCAAGTGAGAGTACTAAACTCGCTCCTTTTCCGTAGAAAGGCTTAAAGAGAGGAGCTGGGCGACTCAAATCCCAACCAATAATTATTCTTCATTTTCCTTACGATTCAGGTGTATGTAAAAATCTCCCCTATTTGGAAAAAACCCCAACTTCAGCAGTGAACGATCAATTTTCATTTTGAGCTAGATTACGAGTAATGTGGTCACTTCAGGAGAGACTCATTCATTCTTGTGAAGAGAAGTGTGCTCCCTTCCTCGGTGTCCTTCTGGCCCCATGAATCTTTCCCTTATTCCTGTACAGTGGCACAGGTTTCAACAGGCAGGACTGGAAAAATTTTTCATTTCACTTTTTAGGCTTTAGGAAAGTAAGTTAATTGCTAAAAATACACAGCAATCATAAGAATAGCTGTAACATTGAGAACCGATAGGCAAAGTTAAAAATCTGGAAGTGGTATCCCGAGTTTACAAAAGGGAAGTCACCTCTGCTTAGTAAAGTTTGCAGCTATTTCTGTATGGCTTTGCTAAACGATGGCTGAATTCACATGTTTATCCTGGCTTTGCTCTTCAGCCAAGTTTCCTATCATCACAGCAGAAGCTCTGCCCAGCCCGTCATTAACATTTGTCCTGAAGCTTCTGCAAATGGCCCTTGAACTCCAAAGTGTTGTCTCTGGTGCAGAAAGAACTCAGTGATTTGTTAGCGTTTATTGAAATATATTCTCAAGAAAAAGCTATTAATACTTTTTCTAATGTTAATGATTCTGTGTGCTTCTTTGAGAAATATTTTGACTAAAATTGTTGCACTCAAAACCTAATTAAGTTTAAAATTTAGGTACAGATCTCTTCTATTTAATTTTTAACTACAATTTTATAAATACCTCAATATAATTTTGATGCTGTCAACCTTTACTAAAAAGTGTGGTGTGGTGGGGTTTTTTTCTGCCTGTGGCTCCATCTGTTTTTCTTATTTTCTCTCCTTTTTACTTCCAGTGCTGAATTACTATGCTGCCACAAGTTTTCACTTAACCACCAACCAAAGCAGCAATTTAACTTGTGGAGTTTAGTTCTACCTCGTACGCTCCAAGTGCAAATACTTATTTAAACAAGTGGCTAATTCTAAATGGAGTTAGTCAAGCAAATAAAGCTACTTACATTAAAATATCTGCAAGATGAAGTTTTCAGGCTATGTTTACACCGTGCTGAGTAGTGCTGTGTAGAGATACCCAAGCTGGATCTGGAGCTAGATGGTGGAAGACAAGCCAGTTAAGGTTAGTCCTACAGGTTTTGCTATCATAACGAGATTATTTCTAGGATTCCCTGGTGTGTTTATGGTGCTGTACCGTACCATATACAAAACAGCCTGTTCAGAACTAGCCCTGGACTTTCTCAAGTGTTATCACGTCATTAGTAGTATCAGTAAAGCAGGGATCTTTCTGCAGGAAAATGCTACATCATTTAAAAAAAAAAATTAACAGCATCCTTTCATACAGCAGATATTTTGAAAGCACTTGTTTAAAACCAGTTATTGGTTATATTATTTCCAGTTCAAAATCAAACACGTATAATAAACTTTAGGCCACTATTTCAAAATTAAAGCTCATAAAATGAACATCTTATTATGCAGAACTCCTTCTGAACAGCTACTAAGGACTGCTGGTTTTTAACTGATGATTAAATTTAGCCATCATGAAAGGGAGCAATGATAATAAACATCATTAAGACTCTACAACAATTTACGCCTTTTGCAAAACCTTTTATATTAATTTTAAAATGTGAAGTGGACATCTGAGTATCTTAGCTAAAATACAACTGGCATTTCCACCAACGTGCTGAAACGCAGTTTAAAAACTATTCAAAGACATAATTCCCCGCGATCATAGAAACACACTGCGTCCTCAGTAGAAATACCAAAGAACCTTTTTGCTGTTATTTTTTTTCTATGAAATAAATTACGTGAAACAATTCAATTGTTTTGATACAAACATCTTGCCAAAATGCTGGTTTTGAATATAACTTGTTCTCCATGTCATTAACTGTGACACTAACCTTGAGTGCAGTATATGAGCATTGCTCCTTTTTTTTTTCTTCTAGCTATCAACAGCTGTACATGACTTAAACTTATCAGTTCCTGAAAAGCTACAACATTTAGAAAGTTTGATTTCATTAAAAGGTGCATTACTATATCTAGAAGCGACAAAGCAAGTTCTGCTATGATGATCTCATCTGCAGTCTATGTGAATTAAATATATATCGATCTATATATCTAAATGCCCATACAATTATCCAGTGTAAGCTGCAGAGAAAGAACAGAAAAGAACCACAGCCTGTCTGTAAAGAGGATTTATACCCAGCCCATTCTTCTGCCTTGAACTTCAGTTTTAACAGTCACCTTGCAATTGTTCTTAATATTGATCTTGGCCACACTGAAGCCAGAGGCAAAGAATCTTACTGATTGTTGTGGAGTCAGTTTTTGCCACTATAAATCAATAACAACGTTAAAGTCCACTTGGGACTGATTAAAAATCCTATAAATTCTGGTCTGCATTCTCAGTGAAACTCAACTTTCAGAAGAAACAAAATTGCAGAGAGTTAAAAGCTCATTCTCCGTTACATCTGTTTGAAGGGTTGGAAGAAGTTTCCCAAGTTGTTTAATGTCAAGGAAGGGCTTAATCATCTGTTGGCATACACAAGATTACACTGGGCATTGCACTGAGTTACAAATAGAAGTGCCCTTAAATTTTCTTGCACATCAGTGACCAAATGAAAATATCTATGAAAGTCTGATCACTTAGGAGGAAAAGACAGCCTGGTCATCCCATACAGCATGTGCCTAATTTCCACATCAGTAACCAGAATTATTTCTTGACGTACAAGGGACTGATTTAGGATTACTGGAACAGGTTAGAACTTCTGTCCTATGAAAATATTCCTGCCATAAAAATGTAAATTACTGGATTCTAAGTTACATCTTCCAAAATTCTTGTTCCAAAAATACTTGAACAACTTTGATGCTGTATTTGAGTGGGACAGTCATCAAGACTGCAAAATGTCTCAAATCCAAATTTTGAAAGCCTTATTCCCTATTACCCCGTCTTAATGCCTTGAGCTTCATTAAAGCAAGGTACCAAAACCGGGCTGAAAGCAGCAAGATGAGGAGTTAGAAATGGTAACTTGCAGTCCTTCTAAAAAGGATCATGTTTACTAACACAAACAAGCCCTTCCAGCAGGGCAAGTTCCACTCACTGTGCCCAACATTTTCCAGCTTGATAAGGTGAAGTTTCAAATTCTTTTTAGATAATCCATAGAAACCTAAAATCAACAGTTTTGAAATGGGTTTGATTATTCAGCAACTGCCTGGAAAGGCAGTAGTTGCATACTAGCCTAAGCAGGAAAATAATCCACTTGAAAATACTTTTCCCTCAGACTGCTATCAGTAATCCTCTTCGCCATTTTTAAAGTTACTAACCCTTATGCTTATCACCAAATCTGAAACACCATTAAAGTGATCATGATAAGAAAGCATACCAGAATCAGTAAATACTTGGTTTAAATACTGATGGAGATAGAGAAGAACAAACAATCCAGTCTCCTTTGCTTTATCACAAAGGGACAGACGGGGCACCATGCCACAGCTCCACTCATACCAGCATTTTGCTTGTAGCGTGGTATAGAATTGCATTTTAGATTGTTTATGTAAGAGTTGCAGTCAACAGCTCGATGTCCAAGCGGAAATCAGAGATGAGTGGCGTTCCTCAGGGGTCAGTACTGGGACCGACGCTGTTTAACATCTTTGTCGGCAACATGGACAGTGGGACTGAGCACACCCTCAGCAAGTTTGCCGCCAACACCAAGCTGCGTGGTGTGGTCGACGCGCTGGAGGGAAGGGATGCCATCCAGAGGGACCTTGACAGGCTGGAGAGGTGGGCCCATGCGAACCGCGTGAAGTTCAACAAGACCAAGTACAAGGTCCTGCACGTGGGTTGGGGCAATCCCAAATACAACTACAGGCTGAGTGGAGAATGGATTCAGAGTAGCCCTGAAGAGAAGGACTTGGGGGTATTGGTTGATGAAAAGCTCAACATGAGTTGGCAATGTGTGCTTGCAGCCCAGAAAGCCAACCGTGTCCTGGGCTGCATCAAAAGCAGTGTGACCAGCAGGTTGAGGGAGGTGATCCTGCCCCTCTACTCCGCTCTGGTGAGACCGCACCTGGAGTACTGCGTCCGGCTCTGGGGGCCCCAGCACAGGGAAGACATGGAGCTGTTGGAGCGAGTCCAGAGGAGGGCCACGAAGCTGACTGGAGGGCTGGAGCACCTCTCCTATGAGGACAGGCTGAGAGAGTTGAGGTGGTTCAGCCTGGGGAAGAGAAGGCTCCAGGGAGACCTTCTAGCAGCCTTCCAGTACCTGAAGGGGGCCTACAAGAAAGCTGGGGAGGGGCTGTTTACAAGGGCACTGGATTGATAGGACAAGGGGTAATGGCCTTAAGCTGAAGGAGGGTAGATTTAGGCTAGATATTAGGAAGAAATTTTTTACTGTGAGGATGGTGAGGCACTGGAACAGGTTTTTCAGAGAAGTTGTGGATGCCTCCTCCCTGGAAGTGTTTAAGGCCAGGCTGGATGGGGCTTTGGGCAACCTGGTCTAGTGGAGGGTGTCCCCACCCATGGCAGGGGGGTTGGAACTAGGTGATCTTGAAGGTCCCTTCCCACCCAAACATTCTATGATTTTTTTTTTTTTTAATATGTATTTGTCCTGCAACTTTATCTGGAGTTTCACTCCATTTGATCTTTCTGTTTATCTGCAAACTCCCACAACATTGGAGCATGTCCCATGGCTTTCTACCAAAGCAACTGTAAGAACTGTGCAATAATGACCTCTGATTTCTGAGATACACAACACATGTTTTTATACTATAAACTTCAAATTCCTTACAGAACTTGGATACAAATTGCCCCCAAGAGTTAAAACATACCACAGGAAACTAAATACATGGGGTTTTTTTGAAAAGACTATCTAGAAGCATGCTGTAAATTACTGTAATAAACCACAAGCAAGACAGCTCTGAAGAACTGTATGATTTAAAAAGTTTTAAAGCTGGGGGTTCATAAAGGGGCACTGTCATAAAATCCAAAGAATTTATGAGTAGCACAGAGACAGAAGGTAAGAAACAACTCTTTGCTGTCTCTTCCAGTACCAGAAGCAGCAATCCACAAATGAAGTAGGAATCTGCAGATGAAGCTAGCAAGAGCCAGAACAGAAAAGTGGCTCTTCCTCCATGGGGAGGTGGTCCGTGGCACTCCCTGTTAAAAGAAGCTGTGGATACAAGTAGTGTCCAAGGGGTTAATGGAGAGGTGGTCAGCCAGACACACTTGGTATGGTAAACCCTGAGGGCTGTCTAAATGGACAAACCAAATCAAGCTCTGGAAATCTGCTGAGTGGAAAGCAGTTGAAGCAGCTGCTCTACTTACCCTATTCTTAACTGTCTTTAGGAGTCAGCTTGTCCGCTGCTGCCCACAGCAGAATGAGTCGTGTGAAACACCGTAGCTGCTCTTCACGTTCCACACAGAATGAAGTGCAGCCAGCCTGGAGCTCTTCAGAACAAGTGCTTAGCAGCTGACTGTATCTTGCTGAAACAACACTGAGTTCACTTGCCTGTTTTTTTGTTTTGTTGGATTGGTTTTGTTTGGTTTTTATTGTTGGTTTTTTTGGAGGTTTTGTGGGTTTTTTTAAAGAGATTTACCATCTCTTTAATGATAACAAAAACATTACCTGATACTGAAACGATATTTGTCCAGAAAAAAAAAAAGAGTATTCATTAAGACCTTGCAAATCAAATGTATATAAAGTATGAGGGATTAACAAACCAATTTGCTTATCATCCTATTTTGACAAGACGAAGTCTAAGGATGGGACCACTCCTGTCAAAGAATTTTTATCAACTAATCTTAAATTATTTTGTCCAAGCACTAAAGTCTCATGGTTATATCATATAGAAGACAATACTACTATCCATAAGATTTACAGAAGAAGCAATCTTTGAAGTCAGATTTCTTGTTTAAAAGCATTACGTATTACCTGAGACATTGTATTGTGCAAAATTCTGCTGTTCACTTTACAATCCTTTCTAGAAACACACTGATATACTTCATTGTTACAAAAGAGTCCATTAATTATGTTACTTTCTCTCAGTTGTACCGAAGTTCCCTGTTTTGTAGGATAGATTACTGATGGCAGGTCACGTACACTTGGGATCTGCAAATGCTGGGAAGAAAACTTTTACTATCCAGAGCCAAGCACTGCAAGAGCAACAAACAAGGAAGATCTTTCCCACAAAACTTTTTATGATTTCCAAAGATTGTGTGTTTATTTCTAGTGGTTTTGACATGAAAACAAGTGAAGGATAAAAAGTTATGTGTAGTAACTGCCCATATATGTGAACTTTAATAAATCAGGCATGCTGAGGTACTTTATTCCCTTTTCTCTCCCATTTAAAAAAAGCACTGCACAAAAGCTGACACATGATCTCAGGGCCCTTAATTGGTTGGTTGGTTTGGTTTTATTCCCCAGTGTAACAGGCTGGTATAGCTGGGCAGCAGTTCCACAGGACCTTGAATAAAACAGCTATAGAGACAGGATCTGCACCAGTAAAATCGGCTACTTCTGAGGGACGGGAGAATTTTTGAAATGTCTCTTCCTCACCAGGAAGACAGGAAGTTTCTGAAAGCAATTAAGCCAGAAACAACCCAGAAAATTTAGTCATGACAGCCATCTGTCACGGTAAAAGGGAGCTATCTAGATGAACCTTCTAGAAATGAGGTGTACACAGAATGCGCCACAGCAGAAGTCATATTTCAGCAGGTCATTCACCACTCCACTTGCCTGTTTTCCTGGATCCTCTTAATTCTGCTGCTCTGAAACATGGTTTTATATCTTTTAACCCGCAAGAACCTCTAACCCCAGGTATCTTCTTGACCTCCATATTTGTATAGAACAAAATAATTCTCACTAGGGATGGGGAACAAAAGGATTTGTCTGAAGAGGATCATAAGTGGCACAGAGCTTTCCAGCTGAGGATTACTTCCTTGAATTCCAGGACATTTTATGAATTTGCATGATATATGTCAACCTACAGAAAGGAAGCAAAAGACCAAGTGGAAGAGGCCAGACGTCAGGGTTTGGGGAGAAGTGGCATCACTTGTACAAGAATAAATTCTTCATTTCAGTTTGGATCACAAACAGGAACACACTACTGTCAGTAACCACCAAAATGACTAACGTTAGCCTTTTGTGCATGTGATTAAACCAAATTTTCCAATGCACTAAAAAAAGCATAAGATCCACAGAAAAAGTCCAGAACTACAATGCACCACAGGAAAGACACACAGACTGAAGGCCTGCATTAGACCCAAGCGATAGCACTTGCTGTACTTGACTAAACTCTCCAAGGGAATCGCAACAAGCAATTACACCCAGAAGAGCACAGAAAGGATCCCCCCTGCCCCTGCAACAACTGCCAAATATTCTTATAGGAAATGCAAAAGTTAAGGCTTAATATATTGATGTCTTCATGATTCATCACTGCAAGCCATAACGGCATTCTGAAGCACTGGTTTAACCCCGTGTGCCACACGGCCACCTGGGCCTTCCTGCAGTCTGCCTCTGCTCTGACTCAGGCTGGCGATAGCCAACTATCACCCTCCACCCAGCCAGACCCCTTTCTCCTTCAAACAATGCCCAGATGGCGTTTGTCTCTACTACATTCTCATTTCCTTCTCCTCATGCTGAAAAGAATTCTCTCATGTTTTCCTGTCAACACAGGAACTGGTTTCCCAAATAAGCTGCTGCTTATATCAGAACTCCTCTCCCATCTAGATTTTCTTATCTTTAACTCTGTACATGCCTGCAGTAACAAATTAGTTGACCCATCTCCAAGCACAACCGCAATAACTAATAAGGCTTTTAAGAGCCTGTTGACACCTGCTTTATCACTTACCTTACCTACCCACGGCAAGGCTCTGTGAGAATCGTATCCACGTACTCCATTTGCTTCTGATGAAATGGGCTCTCTCAGGTATAGCCTACAGGCACTTGCCTTTCCAGAGACGGCCCAAATAAGCTGCAACATCAAGGGTTTTAGTACCTAGAAAATGCATGTTAGTTTGGATTACAAAGTTACCTCAGCCAGGGAATATCATCTTGAGCTACTAAAATCCACATTAGTTCAACCTCCCCATTCATATTTTTAGGGAAGGAGACTGGGATCTGAAAGCATGAGTAATTTGTATCTAACTTCAGTATTAGGTAGAATTGTCAGCAGACTAACAGCAGTGCATCAAAATAACATTTTATTGACCCGATTTAACCACATCCTCTGATAACCTGCACCATGCGGTCCTGGTTTTCGGCTGGGATAGAGTTAACTTTCACAAGAAGCTGGGAGGGGACACAGCTAGGACAGCCGACCCAAACTGACCAAAGGGATATTCCATACCATATGATGTCATGCCCAGTATATAAGAGGGGAGCAGGCCAGGGAGGAGGGGTTGCTGCTGGGGACATGTTGGGCATCAGGTTCCAGGCAGTGAGCAAATTGCGTTGTGTATTACCTGCTTTGTATATTCTAAGTACTGTTGTTATTTTCCTCTCCCTTTGCTGTCCCAGTAACCTGTCCTTAGCCCAACCCAACAGTTTTACCTTTTTCTTCCGATTCTCCTCCCCATCTCACCAGGCAGGGAGGGGTGAGCAAGTGGCCACATGGTGCTCAACTGCCAGCTGGCGCTAAACCACGACACATGCCAAGAAAAAAACCTCTCCATATCTTACTAGAATTGTATTGTTACAGGAACAGAAACAAGCACATACTATCTCAACTGTATTCAAAAATCAGTATTAATTTTATCACAAATATTTACAATTGACACTTTTTCTTGTAAGAGTGCTTTAAACCAGAAAAAAAAATCACAAATAGTAAAGAGAGAATCTAATAAATGAATTAAGAGCCATGATATTGATCACTGACTGCAAAAGACTCAAAGTTACAGTTTTGGTTTTATTTTTTTAGGGAAATCCACAGAGAATCCAAAAATAGTGGTTTGATTCTAGATCGTTATATAAATCTTGTGAAAGAATTCATATGCTCCTTCAATAACAACATCTGCACCATTTTCAAACTAATTCAGTTAAAAAAGAAGTACGTTGAGGAAAGTCTGTGTAATTTTAAGTTATTTATTTACTCATTTAGCAGTGTTAGCTACAGTATTTCTTGGTTTATTTAGAATTTATTTTTACCTTAATGCTCAAAAGCTTAGAAAAGAGAAAATGCATTTTACAATGGCAAAAATTGAAATTCTCAAATTTCATTTATATAAATAGAATCCTATCAACTCTTAGAAAGTGCCTCTTTTACTCACTTCACTCCATGATACAGCCCAAAATTCATCTTTTGTGAAGAAAGAGAAAATTTTATTCTAATAAAGCTAGAGAACAGATAATTTTGGCCCCATGTCTGTAAGAAAAAAAAAAAATGAATGCAGGAAACCACATGCAAGTTCAATGCAAAAAACCTACAGACTCTTAAAAAAATAATTAATCCAACAAGCTGTTCTAGAAAATCTGGACAAGATGTCACCAAAACAATTCATCATTTGCAAAATGATTCATATCTATAAGATACAAAGGTGCTCTTGTCAAAGCATGGGAAGTCAATGCATGCCAAGACGCCGTGTTCATTCAGGAAAGGGCAGTTATCCAACAGTAGACGTGGGACATCTAGCGGCTCCCACAGCTCTTTGTTCACACACTTCAGCCTTCGTTTGGAAAAAGATGTGAAACAGGCTGCTGCCTACCACTCACCTTTAGTCTTAAAACAAATGCCGTAGTGCTTCTGGTAGTACCCAGGTTTAAATGTCTGTATTAAAAATATGCACACATACCAAATATCTTCAAATGCTTTCCTTTTCTTACCCAAATAATAAAAAAAAATCCACAGAAAAAAATATGCTTTTATGATATATAATTGATGCAAAAAATTGTCTAAACCTTTAATACCAGAGATAAAAAGAATCTCTTTATATATTAACGCTCTATTGTTCTAATACAACCTACTAAGTGCCATGTCCTTGAGTAATTTGCTGAAACTGGGATACAATTCTTGCAAGAGCCGTCCCCCCAAAAAATCACCCTATATAGCATTGACTTACAGACAGCACTATATTACACAAATGTTTTAAAAAGTCACAGACTCAAGCAATAGAAAAATTACCCTAATATCTCCAAAAACATAGAGACTATAAAAGATACTATAGAATTTTAACATTTTTTCACTAATAGACAGTGCAAGCCTCACTCTGGAACCAAAGACAATCTATCCCAGCTTCTCTAGTTCATAAATAACCTGTGATGAGACCAAATTGCTTTATTACAGCTACAGCATTACTTTTCTTAGGTTCTATGCACTGCCCCTCTACTAATACATTACAAATAATACAAAATAGTAAATTAAGATTTCGTTGCTCTTTTCTTATACCCTTATCATATTTATGCACTGGGGAAGTGACTTTTTCTCAAAACATTCTCTTCTGATTGTTATGGTGATCTAATTCAAATTGTTGCTCCCAGAACTGTATGCTTTGTTTTCGCTTTTGACTACAAAAATTGCACTTCTGAAAAGGGTAAGGAATCACAAACTGCATCATTTGAGAATTACAATACCTTATTTTACAACTGTAGTGTGTGCAAATCATCATTTCAATGAAATTGAATAGTTAACAAATATTCTTAAACTGTGTAAGTACAGAAGGTTCTACAGAAAGTAACATGGATAATCAATATTCTACCATTTGGAACAAAAACAATAAATAAAAGTTTAAGTATTAAAACTAAGAAAAAAATATTCCTGTACATTGTACAGTACCTTTTGGTTAAAGCTTCTTAGCAAAAATATAGTAATGTGTTTTAAGCTTTCCAGTTACAGATGGTTCAATATTAAAATTTCAAGGTTTCCCTATCATGAAAAAAATATTGCATTTTTCCATAGGTGCAGCAGAATCTGTCTCTCTCTGAACAAGGCTTCAGTCTTTAAAAATATATAGACAGCAAGTATGAATTCAAATGAAACGTTAAAAAAATTATAATACAGTACTGAGGATGTACAGTTGTTGTGCATTACTGATTTTACATTCCTTCTTATTTTGAAAAAGCAAAAAACTAGAGAGCCCATTGTATATCACTGAGTTCAGCTGGATCCCCAAGTCCTCCATCAGCTTCCAAGTAATTCATAAGAGCCGTCATAGCGGTGTCATCATTTTCACATATTGCATCAAAGTCCAGCTGAGGATTGCCACCTATAAAATTATTACAACATTAACGTATGCAGTACAAAGCATGAAGAATATAGTAACTTTCCACAACATATTTGTTTTTAAACAGCACTTTCCTTTGAAGTCAAGGCAACATTTACATGTACATGTTAAAAAAAACCAACACACTCAAGTAATTGAAATAATGGCTGTCTGCAGACAGTTATAAGGACACACATAACTTGATTTAAGATGACTTAAATCTTGCCAATCCATTGGGCTACCTCCAACTGCTAGCTTATAAAACTTGTATCCATGCAGTGGAGTTCACGTCACTGTAGCAGAAAACTGCTTTCTACTTTATGTCACCTTAGTGGGAAACAAAAATCATGTACCTGAATTCTCATCTGATGTACTATGCTGGATGAACTACTGAAACCTTATGAGTTACTATGTGTTAGCGCTATAAATCAAGGCTATACCCTTGCCTTTAACAACAGTAAGGTAAAATGCTTTAGCTCAAGTATTAATGAAAAACATTTCCTTGCATATCTTGGATAAATGTTGTTGGGTTTTTATTTATTTTTTTCCTAAATCTTTATTTGAGGATTAGCTTTTTTTTTCCTTTGTGTGGGTTTTTTTTTAAAATATAAAAGTCTCATAGCTAAACTGGAAAAGTGTTATAGGTTATAAATAAATAAATAAAGCGTATTAACTGAAATAAAGGGAGAATGAAAAGTTCTAAGAGGTGAAATACAGGATAAGCATAAACATTACTTTTATAGCACTTTGCCTCTTATGATAAAAATAATACCATGGCATTCTCTTCTTACAGGGTCAGGGAATCCTCTATCCAGACACACTGCTGCCTTAAAAAAAATATTTTTTTTTCCTTTCCCCTCCTTCGAGCACGACTTTCTGAAACATGACTACCCTTTGTGTCAAGTATTCATAGCTTGCAGTTAAGAAAAAGTGCTAAAAGGATAATAGTTCACAAATTACAACCAGTTCCCTTACATTGCACTGAAATACTTTTCCTTACCCATTTCTCTTTTTCTGGAGAGAGAGCTAATGAGTACCTCATTAAAACTGTGGCATGCAAGAATGCAATGGTAAACTTCTGTAACAGGATGTTATTTTTGTCATGAGATTCAATCATTTTGCTGTTTGCCTTGAGCGATAACACATCTGTTTTAAGAGTCCTCTTAAGACAGTCAGACAAATCTCTTTACAATTTATACATGGTTGTACAGTGGTGCACTCAAAAATTACACCATTTATCAGAAATGTCTTTCCCTGCAACCCCCAAAATATCCACAAGAGAAATAAAGCTTACTGAGGAGAGGTTCATTATTGGGAAATGGAATAGCACCCTGGTTTTGTTCTGAAGTCTCTAGAACTTCTGTTTCTGAAGGACATAACTGAATCAACTCTTTATTTGGCACCTGAAAGAACAGAAGTAGTAAGAGGGACAGAATTGAATCCTAAATTTAGTCACAATTATTATATTATAGAAACATTATAAATTGCTGTCAAAGCATTAAGAAATAAATAAATGAAAAATATGCATCAACAGGCAGATCTACTGCATTTAAAAATAATTTTTTTCACAAGTTCACAGAGCACCGGACTTGGCTTAAATAAAAGGTGTTACTTACACATCTGTTAAAGGTACTTCACAGTGATGGCATCTGCTTTATTGAGGGTCTAATTCAATATTCAGCAAATAAATCCAGCACAAGTTGTACTGGCATATATTTTCCATGTCTAGTACCATAAACTACAAATTCCCAGTGACATCATGTTTGTCAATGTCAACACATTCTAGCTAAAAGATAAAAAAATGATACTCATACCTCCCATGTTCTATATGCATTGAACTATATGAATTACAAACTTGTATCTTTTCTGTTATTTTGCATCTTGTTACCATCATGATAAAAATCTAAGTAGTTTTAAATTACTTTTTGCACTTTGGAAAAATGAGGCTAGCAACAATAAAGATGGAAGTCATCCTAACCCAAACGCATTAGGAAAAAAACCCCCAACATTGTGGGTTCCCCCCCCGCCCCCGCTCATTTGTGTCATGTAACACATACATGCAATTTAGCAGGATAGATTTCTTGGGTTGCCTGACTTGTGTATGTTCTACTAGGAAATTAATGAAGTTGAAATGCTTTCCAAAAGCATTTTATGAACAAATGGGATACCAAAGCACAGAATAAAGAAAAACCTTTAATGAATTCAATGAAGTTATCCTGATGATGAGATGCTGCATGATTTAGAGAGTTTGGTATGTATAAGTCAACCAACTCTTAGGGAGAAAGACCTGCAGTAAGGCAGGGAAGAAGTGATCCTAAAAAGGGGAGGAAGCCAAAACAATCCCTAGTGCAGAATAGTATTGTTAGGAAATGAAAATTGCAATGGGAAGATAAACTGTCTTTAAAAGGAAAGAAATTTACATTCAAAGAAGTGCTGATGCAGAATTAAATGTTAGTTCACCCAGTGCACAATATACAACACACAATATACTTAGGTAAAAAATATGTTAGCTATTCCACAGCTACGGTCAGTAACTATGATAGTTATAGTTTGTGGTGCTACCAGCACTACTAGATTTGCAGAACAACATATTCTATCAATTTTCAGAAGACTTCTGAAATACCTTCAAAGTAAAAATTTAAAACATTTCAAACATACAGTATAGATTTTTAAAAGGGTCTTCAAGTGAGTGAAAACAAGAACTGGTATTTTATTTAGATTGTCAAACTGAACAGGTGGAAAAACTTTTACTCTCTGACAGTTATTTAACAAAAGTTTTAATGCAATTCCAAATCCAGAAGAGTCCTCACCACATGAATCACACTCAAATTTAGCATATTTGTAGTGCTTCAGCAGAGATCGTAATAACTGAGTGGAGACTGCAGTCCTCAGCCTCAGGAACAGACCCTTAAGGCTTGAACTGATGCCCCTGTAAATGAGGCTGGAACTTCTGCTGCTGTCACATTTCTCAAAAGACTTTCATAGCTGCCAGGTAATTGGCAATACCTTACACATTCTCTCACAGAAACACAAGTCAGGGTAATTTGGTTCAAAACATAGGCTTTGAGCTATCTGACATTAACCTATTACTTTTAGATTTTTACAGGCAGTGACATACTCACATTGCTGCAGTTTACAGTTAAAGCTGGAGAAGGTGACTTTCTCAAGAGATGCGATGGGCTTAACTCCCCAGGTGGTGAAGAATGCAACCTGAAATTGTATATGTTCAGTTGATTTACCAAGTCATATTGATCATAAACTGAAAAATAGCCTATGTGTCGCAGAACCCACCAGACCTCCGCTGTGACGAAGCACAAGCCAGCTAATCTGAGACAATGTTGTCTTAAATTCTCCTGAAGATTCTAAATTCTCCTGCTCCAAGTTTTGATAACACAAAAAGCAGAGGAGGTCAATAAAGGTCATGGGTCATAATTACTTGAGGACACTTATTTTTCTGTTCAATCACCAGCACTGACAGACCAAAGAGTAACAGATTTCAGAATTATGCACACTGGGACAAATAGGTACATTTCAAATACACAAGAAATATAGACAACATAAGGAAGTTCTGCTAAATGGTGAAGAGAAAACAATGCTTCCTTCTAATGCTCCCTCTACTATTATTTGGTTACACCTGTCTTTCCATATTTTCATAAAATTTGAACTAAAGACTGCTTGATTGTTACCAGAATTCTCTGAGACACTGCTCATCCTCCCTCAGCAAACATGTCAGATATGAAACTAACAGTGAAAATGCCATAGCAGGGCCTTTTGGGCAGCTTGCTCCCATCTCCACCTGCTCTTCCTGACTCCCAAAGCACCAGGCCATAGAAGAATGGGGTACTCTGGATGTTTCTGTTTCCGTCACTTCCTCAGATCCAAAATGTAACAAGGGATTGGAGAAAAGAGAGAAAATGGGTGAATAAACAGCCTATCTTAAATAAGTTATTTGTGTGGAATATTTGTTAGTTCCCTACATTCCGATATCCAATGCGCCATTTGATAAGAAGCACTGCCATGTCTAAAAGCTGGGACAGAAACTCCAGTTTGAACAGATTTATAGCATTGGTGTAACTGAAATGATCATTCATCAGATGCTAATTCAATTCAGATATGCTTGCAAATAGAGGCGTAGCCATAGTCCTGACATTTTAAAAAATACTTGGTGATGCCTGATGCACAGCTTGAGAACCATCTGTGTCTTTACTGACATTAAAAAAATGCAGAGAGCAGATTCAGGTAGTAAATGCACTCATCCTATTGGATTATGTTCGCAGTCACAAAGGTACTTGATGAAAGCCAGCTGGTGTTAGCCTCTGTTGATCACTTTTGTCTAATTTTGATTGCCTCAGAGCGTGCAAGATAGTAACTTGATTTCATACAAAAGAAAAATGAAGAAATAGCATGAAGTTCCACTCTTCAGCTGGAAAGAAATACAGTGTTGTTCTCAGTAACGATTCTGGAAAAGTGAACTACATCTGGGTGCAGGCAACTACATCCAAACATCTCCAGAAACATTCAGTTGTTACTGATGAGGCCTTCAATGGTCATTTGTATTTGTGAACACCTCTTCCTCTTATACAGATAAAAACTAGTTTATTTTCCCTCAAGATACAGGACTGTAGGATGAATATGATGCCAGAGATCCCAGTTACACAGTACAACTGTTCCCCTCCATAGCTGGCTTCTTTACAGGCCTGCCCTTCTTCTGGGCACAGCATTTACCTTATTCTGCATGACTTTGCTCTTAACTAAGTTTTCTTTCACCTGCATAGCAACTTCTTGGGATATTAGTTTCAGCACAAGTTTATTTCTCGATTTCCAGCGTCCATGGACAACTAAGATCACTGAAACAAACACACCTGCACAAGAGTAAAATGGCTCAGATCACTGTGGCTGATGAAGCTGGCAAGCAAAACATTTTTCCTTTCAAAATCTTGTGACATTCATTCTATTAGATGAGAAATAAGATGACTGTTCCCAAAGAAAGCAACATAACATTGTTTCATTTACTAACCAGTGTTCAAGATGTGAAGATAACCAGGAAAACCACTAAGTTCAATCAATGACTTGAAGAACAAGACTACCTGATGTAGCTTCTTGAGGCGTGTCCTCATCACTGCCAGCACTTTCACAAATATTTGTCCTTGAAAGTAGTTCTTCGAATCCAGAACTTGCAGGTTTTTATTTCTCCTAGTAGCCTTTTTAAATTAGAAGCAAATCTGAACTATCACTGTGATCTTCCTGAAAAGATGTTTTGGTAAGTCAAACAAACTGGGGTAAACATCCTGCTGCCTTAAACTGCTGCTCCATAAAGCAAAGCCATTCTTTATTCATATGATGAAATCAAGACATCTACAAAATGAATCTCTTATAGATAAGGAGGTATGCATCATGAGCTTCAAGTTTATGATAGGCAGAGAGACAGAAAGAAAATTATGCTGGTGTTAATACTATGGAAACTGAACCCTTTGATAAATAAGCTCAATTTCTGTAAGGTTTGTAAAGGGCTAGAAAAATCCATTCTTTTAGGATCAGGAAATAATATTACTCTGAAATATCCTGAAAGAGGCCTCTGTCATACCTGCCTCAACTGTACAGCTGAATTCCATTTAAACAGACTAAAAGAAAATAATCCCACTCTTACAAAAAAAAAAAAATCCCTTAAATTGGGGAGATTAATTTAGTACCACAATTTCTTCTCCAAATTCCACAATTCTGTCTATTGTAATGGATTCTTCTGTTTCCTAAGATTAAAAAACTTTGCTCTCTTGCGACCTGCTGAACTGTCACAGAAGAGGAGTAATGGTTTAGTTTGATCTTCATACAATGCTTGCAAATTTCCTGCTGTTGCTTAGGAAGATACTGTTCCTGAAACTCTTGCGTCTGTGGCAATATGAAGAGAAAGAGCATTGCTTGCGGTTCTTAGAAACGCAAATACCAGAACTTTCAAGGGATAGCTTTGAAGAAAACTTTCCCAGGAATGCATTCATTCTTTCATCATCCGGCAAATTTATTATTCATCTACTTAATAAACTTGTTTCCTTAAGCTGATGACATGTATGCTCACATGGATGACCATTTTCAGCAAAGGTCAGGTGATCTCAATCAAGAATATCACATTACGCTGACTGAATCGTCTAAAGAGTCAAATGAAGCTCTTGGGTCATGCCTGGATATTAACCATCAAAGATGAGAACTTTTGGCAACTTACTTCAGTCCTCAGAAAGACAGAATAAAAAGTGACTCTCCTTCCCTCTACAGGTGGTACTGATGAGATGACATTAACAATGGTATTACCAAAATGTAACATCCCATCTTCATTGTTGAGGATATCAATCCTTTTTTTGTTGCTTGTGCTTTTCCTCCTCCTTGCTGGATAATCCCAGCAACCTGCCAACATGCTGTGGGATGGATTTTAACATTGATTTTTTAAGTAGCAATCTTTTCATCCCATCACAACTAAAATGTTTATTCTTTTGTTATCTTTCATTGAAAATAAATGATTCCCTGTGCAATTTGACTATTCTAGTAAAGGGATGTGACTTCATTGTTGGCGATTCCAAAACACTGGAAACAGAGTAAGAAACATCTACCACTGTCACTCATCACACTCTCTGGTTCTGACCATGGTTTTTACTGTTTCAGAAAATTAAATACTGCCTTCTGATGAAGAGACAGCTGAGAAGACAACCACATTGTGAAGAGATAATATCTCTTCTCAGAAGTAATCCTAGACTTCAGCATGGGTTTACAAAGGGGAAATCACACTTAACCAACCTGACAGTCTTCTGCAAGGAGGTGGCTAGCTCAGTGGATAAGGAGATAGCATTGGATGTTATTTACCTTGACTTTAGTAAAGCTTTTCACATCATTTTGCATAACATCCTCACAGACAAGGTGATGAGTCAGACTACTATTGAAACAGCAGAAGCTGACTATGGTATGGCACATCAATGTACGTATAGATTGAAGGACAAAAGGCTGGAGTCCAGCCCTGCAAAAAGAGATCGGAGTGGGTTTGGTTGATGTTAAGCTCAATGTAAGTTAACAATGTGCCCTGGTGGCCAAGAGGAACAACGGTATCCTGGGGTGCATTAAGCACAGTATAGCTATCTCGTGAAAAGAGGCGGTTGTCCTACACTAGACACAGCATTGGTGTGGCCTCACCTCGAGTCCTGTGTGCAGTTTTGAGCTCCACAATGTAAGATAGATATAAAAATACAAGAATTTGTCCAAATGAGGGCAAGAAAAATGGTGAAAGGACTAGAAGGCCATAACTTATGAGGAACAGCTGAATATACCAGGTTTCTTCAGCTTAGAGGAGAATGACAGGTGACATCATTGCAGTCTACAACTTCCTTATGAACGACAACAGAGAAGGAAGTGCTGATGTCTTCTCTCTGGTGTCCAGTTATAGGACGTGGGTAACTGTTTAAAACTGTATCAGGGGAAGATATTAGGAAAAAGGTCTTCACTGAGAGGATGGTCAAGCACTGGAACAAGCTCCCCAGGGAAGTGGTCATAACCTCAAGCCTGCCGGTATTCAAGAAATGTTTGGACAACACTCTTAGATATATGGTTTAACTTTTAGGTTGCCAAATGTAGAGCCAGTTGGACTTGATGATCCTGAGTCCCTTCCAATTCAGTATATTCTATGATATGAAACTATTCCTTATACCTCTACCTCTGTTGCCAAAATTGGAGTACTTCTTCCTGGAAGATTTAACATTAATACTCTTTCAGGTCCAGTTGCAAAAGTGCCAGTGGAATGAACTACATGGGACCTTGGAACACACTGCTCTGCAGACATAAAAAAATTTTGGCATTCCTTTACCTGGAACCAGAAGTATAAGATCTAAAGTCTGAGGCATGGCTTCATTATCAAAACTAACAGATAACTTGTCCTGTGCTGATGAGATGACAGTACCATTATCCTAAATTTGACTTTAACAAAAGTGTTTGGACCTTCTGATGAAGCCTTAATTCCTGAAAGAGTTGTGACTGAAAACAGACTTTTTCTTTACATGTGCATCCCAAAGTCCTGGAATTAGCTGGCTCAGAGACTTTATAAAAATGTTCTTAGACAACACATGCTAATACAGTGTGAACTGCCAAAGAACCTCTCCCTCTATAAGCAAATCAGGCACCACTGTGGGTGCACAACACAAAAAATAGGTAAGGATATCTTCACATTAAAATTTTGTTTCTTTCTTTCAGATTCCTTGGCTACACTGTGTACCTGCTAAAACTAGTTTTAAAACAGTCAATCTTTAATTAACCATTTGAATCTTGTATGGATTCCCATTTGGAATGACACAGTGAGGGGTTTTTTTAATCTATGGCTGGGTACTGGGAAGGAATTGTGCTATCACTTTAGTCTATGTTCAGGATAATCAGGAAAGGGACAAGATGGGCTATGAAAGTGCGCCACTGGGGACTGTTTCAAAGAAAGTTTTCCCAGCAGAGTGACACTATCAGAAAAATATAAACACTACTCACAGACAACTGATTTTCCATTCCTGAATGGTTTATCTACCTATTTCAATATTACGTTAAGGAGCTGCATCACAGTGACACTTTTGAAGTCATAGGTAAATAATAATGCATTAATAAACAAAGGAAATTGCATGCCCAGAATAAAACTATTTATCAACACCAGTGACGTGTTCTGCCATGCATGAGACTGACATTAGGTTATAATTGGGATCTCAATGCCACTGCTGAAACTAAAAATATTTTATACATGTAACACAATAAAAACGAAACTTGAACAAACCCCACATAATCATGTATACCTCTTCTCTATGTTTACTTAAAAACTTAATGTATGATGTTAAGCATTTATTACCTTTGCAATTCTAGTATTTCATTTGCAATTTCGGTTCCTATACTTCCAGCGCCAAGAACTGTTCCAGAGGACATTCCAGGTACACTTACTAAAGACTGTTTTACAGCATCTACAGTTAAAAAACCAAAATAAAACCTTAAGTTTGAAGCAGTTTCATTACATAACAAGGAACAATCACCTCAAGGATTAATTTTAAAGCAGTTTTTGTTCTATATATCTTATTTTCAGAAATTAAAGTCTTTTAATTTCCCCCCTCGTGGGAAAAGGTGTTGTCTCATTTGAAATATAAAGATAAGTGAATAATATATCTGTGAAAATTGCTGATCGCCAGTAATGAAATTGGCTTTAATCATTACCACCTCCGGTCTCTCACAGAAAATTCAAAACACATGAGAAACAGCCTTGGATTTTTCACAAACTGAGATCAGTTATTAAAAAGAACAATTTCAAGAGCAAAAATAAAAAAACCTTATAGCAAGATGACAAAACAGCATGTAGAAATCAGAATCTATGCATAGCAGAAAAATATTAACAAAATGTATATCAATACAAGTGTAACCCTATATTCTGTAGGTAAACTCAGATAGAACAATTGCATTTCTTCAGAAAACCAGGCAAAATATGAAGAGGGTCTGTGACAGAAGCCTAATATCCTATCAACCAAAATCCTAGCTACAGTAGAAGCTGCTAGAAGGAAAAGATATGCCATAAGCCCTTCTGATCACAGTTATGTGAATTATATGAATTAGGATGCTGTGAGTAACTAGAAATTGTCACCAGAAGTAGCTTAAAAAAATATTAATCCTTCCTTGCACAACAACCTAGAATAAAAAAATTTCTGAATTGAATAAATCTAAATTGTAATGACTGATCAGGAGATGCACCTATGATAATTGTAAGAAGCAACACTTGCCTTCTGCAGGCTGGGAACCATGGGGGACCTGTTCTTCAGCTGACTCGTTATGACCTCTGAGATTTAAATAAATAAATAAATAAATAAATAAATACCAAAGAAAAAAAAAATCAGCAAGTTTTTGAAAGGCAAACCCCAGCATATTTATGTTTGATTTCAATAATTCTTTACTCAGAGTAAAAACTAACATCCTCAAACTAGTAAAAAGAAAAAAGAGATATTCCTCACATGTTTCAATGTTCAATGCTTTGTACTGTTGTTTCTGAAGGGTGAAATACTAATTGCTACTCATTCTCCAAATAAAGAAGAAAGGCCAATATAGTTGTCTGTGTTCCATGACAAGAGAACAAGGCTACCATTTTTACTCCTAGGAGAAGGACCAGTTAACCAGAAACAACAGCTACGAGGACAGGTCAGTGGCTACCTTCTGCCAGCAGCTGCTGCCTATCTTCCCTCCTCTAGAGAGCTGCAGATGCCCAGACCTTCGGGGCAGGCAAAAGTGGCCTTTGGCTGTTGGGCAGCACAGACTGTCTTAACTGCTCTTCTCTGTCTTATTGAGGAAAAAGGACATGGGTAAAATAGGTGGGTGATGTTGACTTAAGACATGAACCAGCTACTGAATGGGCAAAAGACCCCCTTGACAATTTGGTCCCTTCTCAAAATCCCAGTCACTGGCAAAGATCCTCAGTATCATTGAAACAATCCAAATTATAGCTCCGTTGCAAGGCACTGAGAATGAAAAAGAATTAAAAATAAAGAACGAAGAATTAAACAAACGCATTTACTGTTTCACAGGCTCCTCCCTTGCAGCGAATTTGGAGACTATCTTTTTATCCTGCCTTGCATTTCTATGATCTCTCAATTATGCTTCTCCACATTCTGACACATGGTAGGTAGGGTAATACTTAAAATTAGGTCGTGACACATGCAGTCTTGTAAAGCTCAGAAGGAAAAGTAGAACTAAGTTCATATTTCCATTTATTCATATCTACTTTTCTTGAAACATCATTCCTTTAATAAGAAACTCTTTCACTTCATTTTTTTCTACTGGAAATAGCAGTTTTCAGAGTTAAATCCACAACTTAAGCCTGAAATAAAAACAAACAGTAAATGCAAAAAAGTGTTCTTCCAGGTTACTCAACCACTTTTTGTGCAGTGTTGCTATTTTCTAGCCTTGTTCTGCTTCTTAAACAGGTTGCTTTCGGTTAATGCTAACTGTAATTAAGACAAAAAAATAACAGGGGAATTCAAATAATGAATTACTTACAATACCACTGTGTTGTTTGATACAATGTACTCCAGTTCTTTGGTCCATGGATTCATGAAACTAAACCACTGACTCTTTAAAGTAACAAAAGTCCCATCTTTTGCTCTAAATTTGTAGGAATTCGTAAATACTTTTTCTTTATTCTGCAACACTAGATAAGAAAGGAAAGTTGTAATCACCGTATTTATACTTAGAAAGATAAAAGTTTTAAAAAATAATCTGGTTTATAGCATCATAAAACACAAATGTTTTTGATGTCCAGAAATACAATTAAATGCCAGAACAACTGACAGGACAGGACCCCTGCTAAAATCAAACTACAGTTTCAGCAATGTTATTAATCTTAAACTAAAGCCCAAGTTTCTGTAAACCACTAGTAGAGAGACTACTGACTTGGTGAACTTTCATAATCGGTGTCTTTAATTACATGATGAGGCACATTTGCTCTTCAGGACTCCTTCCTCATTCTTATAAAGAAATCAAGCATGCATTAACATTATTCCCTTGCGATTAAAGCACTGCACCAAGATACAAGACAACAGAAGTTTCTCCTTGCTTTTATTACAAGGTTTATGTGGGCATGTCTTAATGCAGATGTAGAAAAGGACAATGCTAAGATTGTTTAATTTTATTAATTCTCAGCTTCTGATTTTTTGATTTGTACTTTTTTCACACAGCAGTTACATGAAGTTTATATATAGTCTGGGAGGACTAGTTATTTTGTACCTTCTTTATGTTTTTCAGCTAGATGATTGTGATCATCTTGATGGCAGTACTCGTAACAAGAAGTTCCTAGAAGCTCTTGTGGCAGATACCCTAAAATTGCTGTTGCACTGTTAGAGAAAAAAACATGAACTACAGCGGATTCACACAATTGCAAAGTTTGTTTTCTTCAGTATTAGGTAGAGCAGAAAATTAGTATCTAAAGAAATAGATGCCTGTGTTCATGTTTGGGAAAAAGATATAGCATTAAGATAGCTCTAAAACAACAGGAAATATTATTCACTGCAAATTATCCATTTGGAATGAATGACAATTCAAAGACAAAATAACAGCATTTAAACATGCAAACCACATGAACACACAAAATATTTATGATCATCAGTTGCTCCCATTAGCCAATCAGGGTACTGGTCATGTCATTCAAAAAATTTAGTAGTTGAATTTTGCTCTGCCACTTTAAGGAATATGTTTAAGTGACACTTTTAGATGAAAGGCAAGATGCCCGAAAGCAATAAAAAGCTTCCAGTGACAATAATGAAATTCAAAATGCAAAGTGGTAACTCAGTCTTTAGAAAGTTCAGAAAATAGGAACTTTGCTTTCACTTCTAATGAAATAATTTGGTAGCTCATTTAGATATAACATATGTGTTCCAAATAGTAAGATTTTAAGAAGTAATAGTTTTTGGTTAAGTGTTTATTACTTAAGTCATATGCATAGCTATGAAACTCTAACTTGAGATTTTTCTTTATGAATAAATAAGTACCTCAGTGCATTTTGTAACATATTTTAATCTCGCTAGTTCATCTTTTCCTATAGAACAATACACTTTTATACATTATGTTTTATGTTTGACAAAAAAAAACAAAGCCCAAGTACACATAGATTCAGAATGAACTGCTTCCTGTGTACAGTACCTAGACATTCTATCCTACTTGAGAAATTATAGTTCAGATAGAAAGTATTAGAAACTTTAACTAGTGGTGTAATTTTCATGTTCTCTTCATTAAAGAAGAAATTGCTTACCGCTGATCTACATAAACAAATTTTCCATCCATGGCAAATCGTGTAACAAATTCTGTTGCTTTGACTTTTATCTCTCCACTCTTTTGTGGAACAACATAAGGGTGTAACCTCCCAATTGCAACAAGACAGTTAAAGTTACTACTGTCCTTTTCTACATCATTTTCCTCTTCTACTCCCACCTCATTAGGAGGCCAATTCTTCAAATACCCAGTACAGTGAATGGTACAGTATTTTCTGTGATCTAATAAAAAGAAATGAAATAAGAAGCAGTTATGGTTCAAAAAGTAAACTGAATTACCTTTTTTTTTATTCCATTCACCCTAAGACCAGCAACTATATTTTATACTTACCTACAACAACTGTACAAGGCTATAGATAATTTTACACAGTATTTTTAAATTAATTTTGTACTACTTCATTTTGGCTTACCTGGAGAGAGCACTTCTAACCCTATGTGAGATTTAGGAAGACAAGTTATTGGTGTTGGCAGTTCAAACACAGTCTCACAGGAAAAAAAAGTAAACCAATAGTCTGGTAACCCACAGATCACTTTCTCTTTATACAGTTTCATATGGATTGTAAATTAAAATAAACTAGAGAGGCACTTTGTAGGTCCGAAATCAATTTACCTTTGGTGAACACAATGATCTTAACATATGCTTACTGCAATTGCTAAAAGAATCAGTTGCGAGAACAACTCAAAACAACCTAGCTTATTTTCTTTATCTTAGGCTTCTGAATTCCTCAATTTTGTGGGAACACAAGTATTTCAGAAGTCTTAAATTACAGCATACACTGTCATTTATTCCTATGGCTGATAAGAATCTTTGCTGCCTATATAACATGCAAAAACCCTCATATGCATCAAGGTATAGAGATGCAAATGTGTCCTAAAGTAACTATCTTTCAAAAAATTGCAAAAAATATCTTTCAAAAAAAGTATTTCAATATCTGTATTCTGAACAAATTATGCTTTCCATAGATTTGACTGCATTAACCCTGACAACTACAGAAAACATATAACAACTCTGTAAAATAAAAAACTGAGTTATCCTACTGTGACTTTGTCACAGTTTCTTAGATTGTCAAGGTGTCTTCCCTCAATACTGCTTTCCCAAGAAACATTGATACAAGTTACATTTTTATCTCACCAAGTTAGTTGGCACATGAAGGGAGACTGAATTCTATTCATTTTCAATGACAGATCTATTTTAAAATTTACTATTGTATGGTATATCTCAACAATAACAAGTTACATTGAAAAACAAAAGCGGGAGGATTTTTTTCAGGGCCAAACAATTTCAGCACGTTTGCAAAAATCAATACTAAGGTATAAATAAAAACTGCAAGTTACATTTAAAAAAGATCCATTTACTGAAAACTTGAAAAGAGTATACTGCTGTACAGGCATACCAAAATATGAACTGAATTAAAATTATTGGAAAAATTAATGTAATTACACTGATAAATTAATTTTACTATTAAAAGCAAAAAAAGGAAAATTCATACTTTTTAAGTACACACAACACAAAAAGTAAATCAGAAAAAAAAAGTTGGTTTACTTGCTTTTTTTCCTTCCAAACAGTAGATTTGCAGGCCTTATTCACAGTTACCTTCAAGACATATATTATTTAGTTTCATTCTTCTGAACCACTCCAGTGCTTTCAAAAATTTCCCTGAGACTTCTAAAATTTGACTACAATAGATGATGCGCTCATAAACAGCCACTCTAACTCAGGTTCCTCCCTCTCTCTTTTCCAGGAGGGAACAGGGAGGAGAAAGAGTACAGTAAGACTGTTTTTCAAAACGTGTCTCCAGTACATATTTACACTTCTCTACAGCTACTTTGTGAAGTCAGTGATAACCACAAGGGTCACAATACTGATTTGGAACTTAAATATACCAAGTTTCAAGACAGAAAGGCCCCACTTCAACACTGTTTTAATACCTTTCTTCTTTGGGTTGGGCAAGCACTCCTTTTCTTCTTTGACTGTGGTCCTACTACATTTTATCCGACAGAAGAAGGAACGTCGAGCACCAGAATTCAGTCGGGCTGGTCCAGCTTGAAAATCTGTGTGTACTTGCAAGCCAGCTTACAAAAATTTAGTAGAGTAGTTAAAAAACCAAAATACAACAATAAAACTTCAGAATACAAGGCCTTTTCTTCATTTTAGCTTCCAGTACATTCTCCTTACTCTTTAGTTGCCTAAATTTTGTCCTTACAATTAAAAATGAAAAAAGTCTAATAACTTTAATAGGGTAAAGAAAACACAGCTATCACACAGATTCCAAAATTAAAAAGAACTACCAAATTATTTTTAAACCCTTCTTGATATTTTGAATGTTATTTTAATAAATATGCTTTATAAACTTTCAACTTCTATTTGGTACATGGAAGAACTGCAAAGATGCTTATAAAAGCCAGCTATAGAATAGCTATTAGCTGCACAGTACATAATGTTTTCCGTATTAGAAATAACTGTAAACAAAATAAGATTTGGTTAAATTAGGATTGACACTTAGCATTTTCAGAGAAGACAGTGATTCTTGATATTGAAGTATTTTATCCCATGTTCGACTACATCAGGTCTTTTGTATTGACAAGACCTATCAAATACAAGAAAAAAAAGTAGTATGTCTGGTAGGAAGAATGTCAGACCACATCTTGATAAATGTTTAACAATGCAAATTTCAGTCATTCTTATTATCTAAAATAAATTCTTTTCTGGGCTAGCTTTTAAACTGTAAGTGCACTCTAAGCTGCAGATAAGCATTGAAATATGTTTGGTTCACAGAAATTATACCTCCAGTTTGTACATCCATGCACATACGAACATATGAATATGCCCTGCACAATAACTAAATTCAGTAACATCTCTTTAAAATATCCAAGCACATTCAAATATGACTTACTTTTCCCATCCACAAGCTTCTCCCTAGGAGAGATATCCGAAGAAGAAAGTTGTTCCTTAACTTTTGCAACATCTTTTGGATGCAAGTAATCAAACAAACTTTGTCCAATTAAACTGGCCTATTTAAAAAAAAAAAAACAAAACCAAAACAAAACACAACAAAACCCAAAAGATGTAAGAATCACATTGTTTTAGAACAGGACCCATACATATTATTTATCTCAGAAAAACAACTTTCTACACCATTAAAAAACCAAAACCACAGTTACTCTAAACATCAATACTTTGATCCACATTTAATTTGCCATTGTTTAATATTATTTTTATAAAAACAGGGGAGTAAAAACATAATTTGTTCTTCTCATTTGCAAAAATAGCAGATTTAGTTGGATATTAAAACACAGTTCTGTAAAACCAAATGTTTTATTTATGTACGTTACGTGATTTCTGATCCTAGCCAAAGAAGTTTACACACAAAATAACTCCACTCACAGATTATCACGGGGGAAGGTAGGGAAATAGGAAGAAAGATTCATGCCACCTAATGACTGAGCTGTAATTTGGTTAGACAAAATGGCACCACTGAGCCAAGAGCTGCCTGGAAGCAGGGGTCAGCTCACTTCAGCACTCCTTAGTAGGGGATATTTACAGGAATCTCTCTAGCTGGGATCCATTCAACCTGCTGACTCTGTTGATCCAATGTAACTGGTCTGCTGCACTACTGCAGGCAGTACTACTTGCTTTTGAAACAGGAAGGAATTCTCACAGAAGTGGGCTACTTTGTTTTTTGGGGGTTTTTTTTTTGATTGCTTACCTTCACCAGGTCAAATCAATGGGTTGACAAGCAATTCAAATTGCAACTCATTTTGGACCCAAGCCACTTGCTATATAATCACTGTATACATGAAGGGGAACTCTTTTTCAATAAGCCAGAGTCAGAAATGGGTTTAATGAAAAGCTTCTAAGAAAGCAGGATTAACTGAGTGCCACTGAGAAAGGTTAACAGCAGCATTGTCAAAATATGTAGGTGTAACAGATTAGGCTGCAGGATGGGATTCATGACCTAAAATGATTCCCCAGTAAGTGAATAAATTCATGGGTTGTCAGTCATGTTCTCTGAACCTCTTTGGCTGCAATAGCAAAGATCTTATGGGTCTGGGATTAGGTATGTCTGATGTGAGAGACTCCAAAAGGTACTTTTTAGTCCCTGAGTGTAGAAGGTTTTTTTGTTGTTCTTTTAAAAAAATCCCATTTATGCTTGTTCCCATAAGATGACTCATTTCACTTTAATTTAAAAAGATATAGTTTGGGTTTTTAAAAAAATAAAATAAAAAAAATAATTCTATAAAACAGAGTCCAGATTGGTTACCCTTCCGCTTATGAAGAAAATGAATGCAGCACAAATGGTTTCAAAGTTATAGAAGTAGACAGATGGAAGCACTAACTGGTTTAGCCTCTGTTTTTGGAACAGAAGTCATAGATACATGAACAAGTTATCATGCCTTGATTATTTGTCGTAATTTGTCCATGATGTTAAATGTCAACTAATGGAAGGTACTTACATTTTTCCCATTTCTTTTAATTCTACAGGCTAAGCTAACTCACACTATCTCAGTTTCCTTCAAGTTAAGAGTATAATTATTATGGATGAGGTGATATGTAGTGTATCTGAGCATAAAGACATTATCAAGGAAAGCTTAAATTAACTTCCACTGCTGAGCTATTTTTCCTTGGCCTAAAAAACACCCCCAAAAATCACTTCACCATTTAAAAGAAAATCTCTTGGAGATAGAAATTAGGATATCTTCAAATTATCTCTTCCTCTCAGACTAGCAGTTTTCTTAAGGATGATCAACTGAAATCTGGTGCTGTTACTCAGGTCAGGAACACTGACCGTACTTGCAAATATTTTGTTCCAGGATGTTCAGCCTTACACTGAAGGAGGTTAAATCAAAGAAATTCCAAGAAATGATACACAAGGACTGTTTTTTTAGTAATATACAATAAAATGTAAAAGTTTAAAAATTTCTAAGAAAACACAATGTAAAAACAAACCAAGAAACTTGATTATAACCACCTGATCATAATTAAGTATTTTGCAAACTGATTCTGAGACAAACAGAATTTTTCCTCTGTTGCATCCAACCACAAATAGGAATCCATCTGCAGCCTGAAAATATAAAGATATTGTCTTTAAAAACATACAATTAAAATATACAATGAATATTGATGACTACAAGGAAGCACACCTATAAACCTGATTTTTTTAATTAAATAAGTGATAAATCACACCAAAAACCAATTAACATGGCAAGGACCAAATCAGACCTTCAACTACAGACAGCTAAGGTTTCTTAAACACACATTTGGGCAAAGAGGCAGCCAGCTGCAAAACAGCATAACTTGGGAGTCATCTTAACAGATCTTGACAAAGTCTGGTTTTAGAGCAAAGGCAAAAGAAAACAGTTGCAAATGAGAAAGAGTAAAGGGGCGTGGGTACATGACAAAGTGCAAAAACAAGAAGAAAGATTTTCTTTCAGGTATTATTTCTGCATCTTTTTCAAAGTACATCTTTAAAAATTTAAATAAAGGATAATAAAAAACTGCAAGTATATTTATGCATAATTAAAAGCATTCTCTATACTTCCATGCAGACTTCAATATCAACATAAAAAAAATTATGTATTAAATACGCAGATTGTATGCAGATCATCCCTTCAAGGGCTGCTGTCTGCCATGCTCACAAATCATCTTCTGTACCCTTTCATAAAGGAACAGCCTGTATAGTGTACAGAGTTATAAACCAGAACTCATCAAGTACATCAAGGTGCTTGCTTGAAGAAAAAGATGAGGGGAAAAAAAAGCACTCTCCAACTAAAAACTCAAGTTAATGGCAAGCTTTAATAAGGACATCATTTAACTGAGAGTTTCCTTCCACTTACCCTAAGGATTAACTGTCGGAGCTCATCATCCTTTAAAAATGAAGGTTTATACCTGACTTCTGTATAGGAGCTAGTAGAACCTGGAAAATAGATTATTTGTAGACATAATGTCAAAAGTTACATTTTAAATTTTACTTTTAACAGAGGTATAACTTGGTTTGTATTTTACAAGTTTTCTTTGCAACCACAACAGCTGAATAAAAAAAAATATTTAAGAACTCTAAAAATATTAAAAAACCTCATAAACATACGCTGGTAATGAATACAGGCACGCAATCAGTTTTTTCTTGCCCTTTACTTAACATAGAACAAAGGAAACTTCTGTTCAGATATCTTTAATGTACTGCTAGAGAAATGGTATTATGAGAACTGAGTTTTCTAGAAACATTTCGCAGACCTATTTCAGAATTCTTAACATTTGCTGAATCTGAATAATTCCAATGTTATCAATTGTCTTTGACATGACTAATGCTTCATTAGTACTATGTATCTAACAATCAAAAAATGACTCTATTGTAGTTAAATTGAATGTCTCACTAAACGTAGTGAGACAGACTCACTACATTTACTATTCTAGCACCCGTGGCAAGTACTCTAAAATAATTTTTAGCCATTACAAGCATTTCCACAACTTTTTCTAGGTATTTCTGAGGTAAATAGCAGTTGAGCTTTCCAGCAAATTTCAACATTTACTATAATTCCACACAGTATCTTGTATTTTCTCAAAGCAGTTGTTTTGAAGATATATAAAATAACTGTGCCAGATGGAGTCCAGTTGTCACATCATATTGTTAAAATACAAGTATTTAAGCTGAAGATAACTTGTAGATACTTGTTTAAACTGCAAGAGTAATTACTGTACTGCTAATTTGTCACATTATTTCTTTATGCAAAATTCTCAGCCTGGTTGAGCCAATGGAAAACCCTTCCAACCTAAATTATTCTATTACTGTCAAGTTAGTAGCATAATTCACTTTCTGCACTTCTTTGACTTAAGACTAATGGGGTTCTTATTAGATATGTTTATTCATAACCAATTTTTTTTGCAATGCAGATAGTCTTTGATCCTTGCTTACAGCTGACCAATTATTCTGAAACAGTACTGCCAAAAAAACCCTGAAATGTGTGCTGCTGATAGACCATGTGATATGCAACTTGTATTTGGATATAATTTTTTAGGGGAGGGAAAAAAAAAAAAATCCCAAAACCTAGCAATAGCAAAAGAGGAGGAAAGAATATATCCTGGTTTGATCCCAACACTAAACCATTCACTGAGATCCATGATTACTTTACCTTTGCTAGCTGACTAAGGATTTAAATTGTTGCTAACTCTTTCTCTTGGTACTCTAACATTTCATGGTATTTAAGACTTCATTGTAATCAAAGTCATCAACCATTCTGTTAAAGTATATTTGGTCTTGCAACATTCCTTTTGATTACTGTTCTTGCAGGCAAAAAGATAAGTTTGAAAGATGATCATGTCCAAACATGATTTTTTCTTTCGTTTTAAGCAACTGGTTTTGGTTTTATGAAGTTACAGTATAAAAGACTTAACCATTCTTAACAGAGTGAGTTCTCTGTGCTCCCTACCAGTGCAACTACTTGCATCAGTTTCTTTAGGTAAGCATTAGCATAATTTCCCATTGTTGAGGAGACTTCTTCCCCCTAATCTCGCAGTGGACAAACAACTCATCAGAAGTATTTGGTATTTTATAAATGACTTGGTCTTCAAATTAAAGCCTTCCCAAAATTTAGGGGTTTTGGGGACTTTTTGGTTGGTTTGGTTTTTTTTTTCAAATGGTCTTTTTCCATGATGTTGTAAATTTTGAAGTCAACAGATAAACATGAAATGCCAATAAGGAGACAAAGGGTTGATGGAATCACAACTGTGGGAATAACAAACAGGAGTATGAAGACCATTGGCTTCTCTATTAGCAGTACAGCTGTTGGCATCAGTACAGCACCACAGGTATTACTGGTGCAGAAAGTATGATGGAAAGTGGAGAGATCATAGAACCCACATTTAATTTTGGGGTTGGAAAATTATGAATTTATCATTGTAATTTTTAAAAAGAATCAAGGAGTGACTCGATTGCAAGGCATACCCTTAGCAAACAGGAAATATCAGACACTGAAGGGTGGCTTTTTTCCCCGCTATACTAAGCAAAAAGAAGAAATGAAGTTCTGGAAGCTACAAATATGTAAATTTAAATGAAGAACAGACTTGGAACTGAATTCAGCAAGGAAATGTGAAACAAATGACCTTTGATTTATTTAACATCAAAGATGATACACAGTAGAACTCCTGATAGAACAAGGACTTTCAGGATTAGTTTCCTAAAACCCACCTTTTAAAGATTTTAAGTGTTGCACAGCCATCCGTAACACTGTAAGCTTGTCTAGCTTTCGTGGCATGGGATTGCACTGAGGTATCATTGCTGACAATTCCTCTATCAAATTATTCATTTTATCTCTTCTTCGTTTCTCTGTTTGACTGTGAGCCTCTCTAAGAAGAAAAATTATTTTAAGAAGGATGTGGAACACATGATTTCCTCCATACTATTCATCAATTCCATTTTGGAAGTGGTACATATCACAAGAAGTACTATTGCACTGAAACAGGTTTTTTTATACACTACTTGTATTTGACAATTGAATTAGATTCACTTGAACAAAGCAGAAATGGTCACAATAATGATGTGAAAAATATACCTCAAGCAACAACTTGGTTATATGTGGCAGGAACAAGAGGCTATGAAGACTTATAAAAGTTAAATTCTTCTTGAGACCCTTGACATCCAAGTGAATACCTTGACACCTTATTGTATACCCGAGAAATTTTGATGTCATTAGTAATCACAGGAAGACGTTTCTGCTCCCTGGCCCTATCTACCTGGCCTGTGTAACTAAGACGGGGTATTCATTCTGCTATCTTTTTTCCCCTTCCTCCTTTTTTTTTTTTTTTTAAAAAGGGTGTTCTCAGCACTTGCTAAAGAATCTCTGAACTGTGTTTTATGCAAACTCACAACAATCTGAGATGAGCAACATCTTGTTATCTCATTACCTTAAAAATTACTAAGACTGGACACAAACACAAGCATTTATTCATAGCACAGCAGATGCAACAGACAACACATTTATATGTGCTTATAGGAGATGTAGCAGAAACTGAAAGAAAAAGCTATGCCTCATGTAATTTCACCAGAGGCACTTCAGAGACCTTTCCCCTTCATTTGCCTGATAAGGTGGTAGAAAGGATTTCAGCCTCTGTGCATACCTTGTGTCTCAGGTTTCATCTCTTGGTAAGCCTCTGTCCAAGAACTCAACCACAGAAAGAGAGCTTCCTTCTTAGACAGTTTTCATCAGAAAATCCCATTTAAGGCACATGACAGTGCACATCACAAATGTATTTATATCTCAGGTCACCTTTTCTTTAATTCTTTCTAGTGGAGTATGTTAGTTTTTCCTGCTGATCTCCTCCCCTCTAACATCCTCTAGCAGATCAAGAAAAGTTTAATGCATTCTATTCCCTCCTTACACAGAAGACAAGCTAGGCACTCAATTAAAACAAAGATTATTTTCCTTTCTGCTTGAGACCAGACAGTGGTAGTTAACCAAACTGAGGGACAAGTTTTGGTTAACTGATCTCCCAAACTCTTCCTCTTAGGCATACTGTAACAGAAGGTATTAAAGGTAATAAAGTTAACTACACCTGGCCTGTTGAGAAAGAACAAAGTACAATTTTAAAGACCTAGTCTTCTATTATTTTTATTATTTTTCCCCAAAATAAATCCCTTCTTCATACAAATAATTGTGTCATTCATCCAAACAATTAGCTTTTCTCTCTCTAAAGCCTTTTTTTAAATTTAATTTTACCAGTTATTCTCAGCTCTACAAGTTCACCCAACTTTTCCTTTGTGTCAGGTAGGAACAGTCAAGTAATATATTGTGTATGCTTCTCAAACTGTGAGCCTCAGGAAGACAGATACAAACATTTGGGGAATGAGAATAATCTCTAATAGTCAATAAGTAGTTATAGAAACCTGAACATGTGGATGCAGAAATTCAAGTGATGACTGGATGATTCAAAAACTCTTCTGTTATATTCCCCAGTTACAAAGGGGAAGGGAAAAAAGCAAGTTCCTAATAAGCTTGAGAAAAGAAACACTGGAGAGAGATAATTGTTTCAGCAAACCTTAAAAAAAAAAAAATCTTCTAATTGTTTTTTTCTCCAACTAACGAACCAAAGCTTAAGGAAAAAATTAACAATACAACATGAAAGTTATTACAGCAACGAATAAAACAGAATCTTGTATAGCAATCTGGGATACTCAGTAAAGAAAAATAAATTTTGGAGTTAAACAAAAACTCCGTAAATATATTTTGGAACACTTTCATTTCTTCAATTTCATTTAAATTACAGGAAGAGTTCATAATTATTAGTTAGCATACTGTATAAATAATGCTTTTGACAGCAGAGTGGATTGTGTATTTCTGCTTTGACATCTCTGCTCACATGATAAATAAAAGACACTTATTTTTAAAACAACTTTATAAAACAGCTCTAGTTTTACTATGTGGCTTGCCTATAGTTTAAAATATTTGTTTGGATGAATCATGACTGCATTCAGTCACACAGTATTTCAAACCTTACAAGTGCTTTATATGAATTTCAGTTTGGATTCAGGTAAGATGTGAATTCAAAGTGCAATGGCAAACCTTGAATAATTCCCTATACAAAAACTTGTTCCAGAACAAGAATTCTTCATTGTGCTTTAGCTGAATCCATTTTCACATGGGATAAATTTTAAATATCTCCAAGTGTAGGCAAATCTAGAAAAAACAATTCTCAAATTCATAGACTGAGGATCAACTCCTCCCTTTATACACAACTCCAGTGTACTGCATTTAATTCTCACCTTGAAAATTTTAACCTCAGGTTTTTGCTAACCATTTGAGACATTCTGTAACACAACTTTCATTAAAATTAGTAGAAAATAAAATTCTCAAAGAAGCTCTAAAAATTAGTATAGATTTAGGAGGAAAAAAGAAAAGTTTACTGTTAAATATTTGATGGTTTTATGAATGTTACCCACAAACTCATATTTTACTATTGTGAATCTGAGTATTTACTAGCAAAATGTACTTTTATTATAAATTAGTACCTGAAATCTTTTATTTTAAGATGTTCTTCATCTTCACTCCTAGAGAAAACAAGATATAGAGTTTTACATTGCATATTTAATACTAGACACGTCTTTCCTCCTATGAATTCAAGATATAGAAAATGCTACAAATTTGCTACGGCTCTAACAGAAGCAAACCCACAAAAATTCCTAAACCAAAAATGATCTAGGAAGTGATGCATAATAGAAAGAGACCAAAGCATAACTTCCAATATTCACAGTTATGTGAATATATTATGGGGATGTTTCATAATTACAGGGCTATTTTTATCCTGGAGAAAACAACATTAATGGAACATTCAAATAACTTAAGTCCAGGCTTGATTTTATTTTTTGTTTTATTTAAAATTTTAAAGAGACATCATCTATTCATGTTTTTATTTCCAAAATCTTACTGTCAAATGATGAAAAAAGTAACCCTAGCCTAGACTTGGCCTAAAATATACTTTAACTACTCATGGTCAGAAAAAGTAAAAATTAAGTATTCTCCCATACCATACAGCAATGACTGGAAAGTCTGTGTAATAAAATTGTAAATGGAAGACAATCATAGGTGCCTGTATCACGATAAATACTTGGCAGCAAGAAAATATGAAGGATGATTCAAACAAGGACAATGATCTTTTTCTCTTCCCTAAGATCACTGTATTCTTCACCACCATCTATTAAGAATTTCAGAACACGGCCTAATAGTTATCTTGCCAATTTAGTATGAGCAATTTGGTACTTGCAGTGAGGCAGTTCCCATGTAAATACTGGCTATGATTTTCTTTAAAAGAAAAACTGATTAAAAATATTTTTAATCTTCCCACAGCACTACTTCAGCTTTTTTTTTTTTTGCATTCAGCAGTGGAAACATCTCATGCAATACTCTAAACTCCATTCCAGAGGAGAGAACTGCTAACCTATGACCATATGTTGTACCAGAAGGATTATAAGGAAACAGGCCAATCAGTCACCAGCTATTTCCTATAAGGAAATGGAAGTAGAAGAACAGTTGGAGATTAATTACAACTTTAGGAAAGACCCCAAAAGCTGCTTCCACCTGTGACTAAGCACTGACCCCAGCCAGGATCCAGAAGCCAGAGCCAAATTAACACACAATTCAGAGATCCAGCTCTTCAACCTGGGATTTCACTTGAACCCAGGAATCTTCTAGACAGTCTGATAAACCTGAACACAGGAATAGGCTGGGCTCACAAGACCCTAGGACTTTTCTTCAGTGAAACTGTTTCAGATTTAGACAAGTTCACAATAACTAATATTTTGCTTTCATTTTAAAAGAAACTTTTACCAGAAATGTGCATATACTATGAACTCCAACAGAAGCTATATTGCCTGACCTCGAGAGGAGAGGAGATAAGGGGGAGCCAGACCAACTGCAATGCAGCGTGTGGCCTATTAACTAACTCTCCTTCTCCCTCAGGAGCTCCACTTGGGGAAGAAACTAGAACAAATTTGCTGCTCAAGCAATCAGTCACAGCCTTCAATGGATTTATATAGCCTCTGTCCTAACAGCCGTGTTGTTACTGATATAAATAGCTAGATTAAAACTACCTTGACTACATGAACATAGGGTGAAATTCTACCTCATGGCTGTAATGTAGGTATACTTAATTGGTACTAAAAGAACAGAATCTGTCTTATTCAGGAAAAAATAAAGAATATCACCTTTTCTTCTATTTTCTCAATTGATTTATTAAACATGCTTCCTGATTTCTTCTAAAATGGAAGCAGAGGTTTTAAAGACATAAGAGGAGTATTTTTATTCATACTTTTCCCTCATAAGTGCCATGGAAAAATCCACAAAGAAACAAATAATTTATCTCCAAAGAAAGATTTGTGTACTACCCAATAAGCCATGCACCAAACACTAACTACAAGGATAAAAAAGAATGCTGCACAGCTTCATATAAACAAATATATTTTCTAAGTAAGGTATCCAGGTGCAGAAAAAGAAATCACAACAAAGTAATCATGTAATTAATAATTATCCCATAACATACACACACAAAGGGTTTACTTAGGCTGCATTGCCAATCTTAACTCTGGTTTGTCACCTTGCCATAGCAGTATTTTAACATAGTTGTGGCAGTTCTATTTTAAAAAGCACTTGACAAGGTTAAAACAAACAAAAAATGTTTGCGTGCACCAGTCCTAGAAGAGTACAAGACCTTTCCTTCACCCCCCAGTCATCTTATTTAAATGTTACTTTTCATTCATTCCCATTCTTACCTTAACTTCAATACTACCAACTCTGGTACAGTTAATAAGCAAGTCAGAGTGCCTTCTTAGAAAGAAATACAAGAAAACCTTAACACTGGCTGGATCTATCCATCCTGTTAATTAGCTATATGTTTATCACCTTTTGCTCTACAATCACCTGCCCTTAGACAAAGCATTCCTTAAGGCAAACCACACGGCTCATCTAGCCAAACAGAAAAATGCAATACATTTATAGCACTGAAAACAGAAATGGATTCATTTATAAAATGTACCTTTTCTGAGGGTCACCATCAACTTCAATTGTATCCCTGCAGAAACAGTTAATAAAGTAAGCAAAATGTAGTTTGAAGCACAAAAAGATGACTTGATATATCCAATGAAAAAAAGTCAAAGAAAAATTTTAGTGGAAACCCCACTTGATTTTCAGCAAGAACATTAGTTTTTAGAAACTAATTACTGCTTCTTATAAAACAATACTTTTTCAATTAGTATTTCAACTTGGAGACAAAATTTTTTTATGACAGAAGGAAACACTATTGAGCACTTCTACTGAGCAGGTAAAAATCAACAAGTGCTACTGAAAAAGAATGGAGATTTTTTTTTTTTTTTCCCCAGAAACTAATGTATTTCTGGAGTTTTCAGATTCAAGATACACTTGAATCTCCAAGTTGACAATTATATCAACATCCACAGTATGGCTACATTCTGTAGATCAATGGACTATATATGGAAGAAGCAGGGATTGAAGAGAATTGCTTTAATAATCAAATACATGTATATTTTCTACTCCCTCTTTTTAAAGGTGAATTTTCCACACTAGTTTGGAGATACTTGTAATGCACTAGATTCACAGGCTGACTTGTGTCCCTTACTTACGGCTGATTAATATAGCTTTGAATAGATCACTTTTAAAAAATATTTTTCTATGTAAATGATTATTTTGTTAACTGTCATCTGTTTGGCAGCTATAAAACAGGAGAAAACAGACAACAACAGTATCATCTCAGTAAATTATGACCCACTTAAAAAGGCTGAGTACTACTGTAGGACAGACCTCATTTTTAGGGCACAGGTCTATCTGGACATTTAAGTAAATAGCTGCCCTAGTCACTGAAGAAGCGGTTGTGATTCCACACTTCTAGATCAAAGAACTTAACTAGTAATCTTGTTTCACACTTTAAGGTGATACACTAGTGTACACTTGTGAGACTTCAAGCAACTTAATAACAATTTGCTGCAAAGAGAACTTGCCTTTACTAACAGGCAAAGAAAAAAAAGTTAGAATTGAAATTTCAGCATTAGAGACATATTGCCCAGACACTTCAGGCCCGGAAATGGCATTACAGAATTCTACATATATCCCTTAGATTTAAGGATTATTTTTTCTATTTTTAATAACTCAGGGCTGTTAAAGAATGCATTTGGAAGAAACTGTAATAAATAACGGTAATAAATAAAGGAAGGAGGATTAGTTACCATGTTGCATAAATAACAGATGAATGTCTCAAATTTATGTTGAGACACATACAGAATCAATTTACTTACTGGTTATCAGAATCACTTCCTTTGCGCTTCCTTGGAATCTCAGCCACAGAAGCATTGAAAGAAGTGGTGGTAGAAGGCTTAGTCATTGGATTCATGAGGCTGGGGACTCCAGAAGCAATGCATGGGTTTCCATCTATTGAGAAATTATCAGGGGGGTGGGAGGGAAAAAAAGCAACTCAGTGTCCAGAGCTACATTATCGTGTATCCATTCTGATTTTAATTTGGAAAAAAAAATTGTTCGTGGGTGGCTTCTATGCCTCTGACACAAAAACCAAAGGTTGCACTGCTACAACTTAAGTATAGAAAAGAGTACACTGTCTTCCCACAGTAATGATCTCATCAACCCAATCAACACATAAAATACACAACTTCACACGACCTTAGCAGACTACACTTAAATCCCCCAGCACCTCAAACATCCTGCTGTAAAAATCACAAAACAGCATTAGCTAGCAGATCAAAATACTGTGACTAACACAAAATTCAACTTAAAAACCCTATGTTTTTTAACTGAAAAAAATATTTCTTAAACAAGCTGGACATCCACAAAATGAAATTTTGCCATAACTACGTTCTGACATAAAATCTATAATGACACATAACGTGAGCAACGTAAATTGGAAGAGTCTTGAAAGCTTGACAAGTTCTACCTTAACGTTCCCTTCACAATTCTCCTCTCAAGGATAACTGCTTTGTTTCTGGGAAGGATAGAAGAGAAGTCACAAGCCAAAATAATGCTAGCAACCTACTGGGAAAGGAAAACTGCCTCCAGGAATCTAAGCACTATTACACTTTTTTCTATCTCAATGCAAAGCTATCACATAGAATCACCCGTTTGATGGTTAGGTAAATAATCAGAATTAATTCTGTTTCAGCAAATGTAGCCACTCCTTTAGGCTTCCTGTCCTAGTGAGGAAAGTATCCTATGTGATACACCTAGAAAGAATATAAGCATTAACTTCATGAAGGGTCAGATGAGGCATTGAGGGAGGTCATTAAGGAACTCATCATCTCCTACTTTTAGGAAGAGGCAAAAACCAAGATGGGTACTTTCAAATTCCAGCAGGAAGAAAAACTGGATACTTTATTGTGAGCTTTTTTTTTTTTTAGCACATATGCTGTCTGTAAATGACAGGTAAAGGCATATAAAAAAATTATACACAGTGTGTGGTTTTTTTTTCTTCTTAGGTGTAAGAATATCTTACATCAGAAAAATTACCTCCTAGGTTCTCATTTTCTGTTGGAATATTACTCTAGACAGTTAAATGAAAATAGGCTAATACTTGAACAACAGCTTGCCTGGTCTTCCACTAATCCTCTCTCTACCAAGTCAGACTACACAGAGTCAGCCCTGTTTTATTTTAGAAAGCTCTTTAACTCATTAAGTCACACAGGAAGTTCCAAAAAAAGAGGTGGAAACTCAAAGAATCAATAAATGCTTGACAAATAACTAACAACCTTTGGGCATCTGCAACAGAAAGAAAATTTGATTACTTCAAATACACAACATATTTGAGTTAGGGATATTAAAAACGTATTAAAAGAAATTACATCATAAATACTAAAAGAGTACAAATAGTAGATGTTTGAAATAGTTTTATGATTAATCATAACTTCCTAATAGTCTCATTTTATATTTCTACTATAAATTCTTGCAATTTCAAAAACAAACAAACAAACCTCCATCAACAATTCCAAGGGAACTCTTTATTTATAAAGAGTAGTTTTAATTTACTTAAGTAACAGCAGCCTATAATTACTAGATTAAGTTATTGAAGTATAATCATACTTCATGAATAGTCATGGAAGAGTATTTACTAAACAGAAACCTACATGTATGAAAGGCAAGAATGCCTTCAGCACAACAGATCCTTTCGTCCTGGAACAAAGCAGGAGAGAACAGACCCACTGACCTAAATACTCCTTTGCACACAGATGGCCAGTCTGCTTTCTAAACCACTTCCATTTAAAGGAACAAAATGAAATGCATCATTTACAGCTTTTCCAATTTATCCTTCATATTATCAAAATAACTACTATTTTTTCCTCACACTCAAGAAACAAATTCTGAATACTGCACTTATCTCCTCTACATTTCCCAATAACACCCTTTTCTCCTTTTTTTAACTAAGAAAATAAAAAATGTTTAGATTATCAGCAATAACAACCTATTAAGAACTTCTGCAAATTTTAGGTGATAAACTGAATCCTAAATACTAACACTGTGACAAACTAAGTCCATGTTAAATGTCATCTAACTAAATGCCAGTAAGATAGCTGGTTGATCTTAGACAAAAATATAAGGCTAAGAATCTGTATTGATCCCCAACATGTACAGCATGCAGCATATATTCTTTATATGTAGTCTTTAAGATTCTCAAAAAAACCCCAAACCAAACCCAAAAACCATGCAAAAGAAAACAAATAGAGAAATAAATTTAAAGTTTCAGAACTACCAAACTTAGTAGCAAAGTAATTATTCGGAATTTAACAGACAAGAGCAAATCTTTTTAATACCTACTACTCACTGAACAAGAAGCAGAAGGAAACAGTTCATAAAGCTAAGTCAGCTTTGAGAAGTCAGTAAGAGTGCTTTAAAATAATCTCTTAGGGCTTTATAATCGCTATCGTAATGATGCTAGGTGACTCCAAGGTGCTTACTCTCTCCCTGTAGAGTGTCTTAACCTTGTGTAGCCTGTGATGAAAGATTTCTTTACTTCTCCAGCTATACCACTTTGGGAGAGCTGGGTAACAGATTTAAAAATTTTGGGGTTCACAAAGAGAATGAGTTAGAATGCACTCCAGTAACCAGGATAAGCTTCTACGATAGGAAAAAGCTGGATTCTTTCATTTGTGCACCTGGCTGAATTTCTTATATTTTTCAATTTCAGTGAACATTTTCATACCATTAACGTCAAAAATGAACACCCCTAAGAACATATGAAGCAAAACCAAATGTTTCCCAATTTCATAGCACTCTTGCTTCATGAAAAATAATATCCAGAAAGACCATTCTTTATTACAAGTTTATTTTCCTGGAAAATCAAAATCATTAGTCAATTTCTAAACTCCTAGAAACAGTTTAATTCAACTAGAGATATTTTGTTTTACCACCCCAAAGGCTATTACTTACACTAATCTGGTTTGCAAGTCAAATAAAATTACAACTGAGAAATGACATGTTTTTTAAAAAAATTATTACTGTTCCTTTCAAAGTTTTGCTAATGCCCTGGCATATTAATAACCGAATTTTAATGGTAAGTGAATAACTCCTCAAATACATGTGTCTATTTATGATCTATGTTTGGCTCTCAGTATTAAGTATATATACTTATCTATATTAAAAATTAAAAATATTTTAAAAGTATATTAAGCACATCAGGACAGATGAAAGTAATACTAAAAAAACCCTACTGTAATCATTCTCTCTGCAAAAAAAGCAAAGACCACCCAAACATTACAAACACACCGTATGAGAAATAGCTCATTTGAGTAAGTGTATCAGAAATAAAAAGCTATTATTTTAACACTAACGTTAATATATTTCATAATCAGGCAAATGAAGTATTTAAGGAATGGTTATCAGTATCACAGTTCTCATCATAACAACCTATAAGACCATACCCTACTGAACTACAACCTCTCTCATGTTTTTCTACAAGAAAAAAAAAATTACAGTCCCAAAGGAAATGAACAACTGCAAATGAGCAACATGAAACTACTGTTTTGGGGTGGGATATGAAGTAAAGACATAGGAAATCAACCATATTCCTATGTTCAGCAAAGGTTCTGCGTAAATAATGACATGCAATGCATTAAGAAACAAGGCTTGGGAGACACTACATTTTTTCCAATTACTGACAATAATATTTTCTAAACACATGCCACATTCCTGAACTCTTTTCTCCACTAACAGTTCTAAGGTTTTCAGTTCCTAAACAAACACAATCTATTACAAAAGGCTTATGGCCAAACTCCACCAGTCTTAAAAGGTGAGATTCATCTGAACAAATAAAGATGTCCACATCTGAACTAGCCATTCTAGTCCCTCTTGGAGGGAAGAAATTTCTAGGGTGATTCATCTCAACCTAAAATAGATTCCTACAGTTGGCTAGATGAAATACAACATTTCTAGGGTGATTAATCTCAATCTAAAATAGTTTCCTACAGTTGGTTAGATGAAATACAGTCCAAGAGTGCCTACTTCAATAATTATACAAAGACCAGAACAACTAGCTCATCTTTAGATGTCTACAGAGTAGATATCCAAGTCGAAGTGAGATGAATCCCACCCAAGGTAGCTATAGACCTATCATGCAATTCTTAAAATATAACAGCTACAGACAACACCTGTTTGTGTCATGTGCAACAAGTTTAAGCCCAAGACAGTCTTTCAAAATTATTGCCTTAATGACCACCTCATGACCCACTCACCCCCCTCTGAAAGGTTAGCTTTTCTGGCTAGGTTTACTCCTCTTACACTTTCCTAAAATATTACTTTAGTACTAAAACATTATTTTGACTTTTTAGAATCATCAAAAGGAAATCATACAAGACACACATAAGCACTCTAAAAATCAGTAGGAAAATACAAGTCATGTAGGTATGAATAATAAAAAAAGCTGTCAGTCAGCCCTCATTTAGCCAGTGTAAAAAAGAATATCTAAATCCATCTATCAGAACATGACAGTAAAATATGCTTGAAATAACATATCAATTAATAAGTACATTTATAAAAACTTACGGGTGGTGCTGCTCTTCATAGTCTGTACACACCAGACTTGGAGAAATGTCACAGCTCTGCAGCTACTTAAGTAACAATGTGGTAACACTGGCACAACCTTTCTAAGAATAAGAAGGCACTTTCAATCCACCTTCCTATTTTGAAACACTTTCTGGCAGAAGGAAAGGAGAAGAAAGAAGCTGCTTTGAATTGAAATTTCTAAGACCACAGATGCCACAGACTATCGTGTATTTTCCAAATGTATGTTCCTGGCATACACAAAGCCCTTTAGCTAGATATTTAAGCTTTAACATAATTTTGACTTCTTTAAACTTGTCAGAAGTGACTGTAGTTAGTGGCACATAAGGGTTCTTTAGTCTAACAACATGAGTTATTAAAACTGAAATCTACTCACGCTATTAGGCTGTGTCTATGCTAGTAAATACAATGGCATAACAGCAATAGGTCAGTAGAGAGAAGCAGCTGGCGCAGAAGTCCCTGTTTCTAATTTGTAAGTAGTTCAGGGAGCTTACACTAAATCACATTTAGTCTGGTTCACTGGGCCAAAAATCCTTACAATGCATGTGTTTTAAAGCTGTCTGAGAACAAACCACTGGTTCACAGAATCACAAAATGGTTTGGGTTGGGAAGGGACCTTCAAGATCATCCAGTTCCAACTTCCCTGCCATGGGCAGGGACACCCTCCACCAGACCAGGTTGCCCAAAGCCCCATCCAACCTGGCCTTTAGAAGTTCCAGGGAGGGGGCAGCCACAACTTCTCTGGGCAACCTGTTCAGTGCCTTATGTTTGCAATTGCAATATGTTTGGTACATGCCTGGAGTAGCCCTAACCTTGCTACAATAACATTCTAGTTTAGTTTCTTCTGAAAGGAGTCCAGTTAATTCATGCCAAAACTGCTCTGCAAATCAAACCCATAAGCAGTGGGGATAACAGAATTCAATGCAAACCAATGCTATTTCTCTGAACCAAAACACTAATGTGCACACAGCCTCCAAGTACTTAGTTGATTTCAGGGTCTCAGTCTAAAGTTCTTAGGAGTGCAGTCATACAAGGAAGGAGAGATATATATACACACGCACAAATCTAGGCACACAAGCAACCTAACTTTTCTAAACTGAGGTACTACTCAACACGTCAACTTGGATTCTTAAGTTTTGCCAAAATTGATGTGCTACTTTTATTTAAGATATGTCTCTGATTACCTAAGCAATTCTATCTTTACATGCAGCACACACAGCATAGCTATGGAGTCAAATAATTTCAAATAACTATATCATGCAAATTGCTTTATTTTACTACAGAGTTATTTTTCTAAAATTATTTTAATGAATTCTTACTGCGGATTTTCATTAGGGAATGAGAAAACTACATCTATATCCTACATACATACAGTACTGTATGAGAAAGACAGTTACAAGTGCTGTGATATGCATCGCTTTACAGATCCTGCAGAACAGAACACCTGATAAAAGAAAGAACCGTATTTTCTAAACTAGGGTGAGAGTTGTATTAAATATTCTTTTTATTTATTTACTTTAGAGGTTTAAAATAGGCCATGAAAAGCATCTTCAGGTTAGTTACAGCAAGTCCGGCATCCAGATCATAGCCCACAGTATCTCTCACTGAAAGTTGGGGCAACAATTTTCATTGGAGTTAAGTTGTGAAAACAATAGAAGTCTAGTGTCTAAACCAGGCTTTTTCCCCAAAAAACTTTATAAGCATGTGTAATGCAGGAGCAAAATAGAGACTTCAGCAATGAAACCATCTTATGAACAACACTATACAGAGAATAAACTCTTACAGGCTAACTCAAGAACACTGGATTTGTTTTTAATATCACAAAATCATGAAAGAAAAAATTATGATATCCTGAATTATAGAAATCTAAACCAAACATTAACATAAGCAACCGATTACTTTCTGCATCTATTTTTACTTATTTTCACCACTCAGAAGTAGTAAAGAATCACAACTTACCAATTAAATAACACATTTACTTAATAGATTTCAAACACCAAATATTTAGCCAAACCTATTAGTGTATTAAAAAGTATGACTGTTACAAGCTAATGAGAAGATAGTACACAAGCCCTTGAAAGGCCACCCTGCTTTCCCAGTCACTTTCAGGCTCAAACTAGGTCCCTGATAAAGTCTTGTATACAGTAGATCGCTACCGGGGAAAAAAACCCCCCCAACTTCTCCAATCATATACCGCTAAAGGAATGGAGGGTAGCTGGTTTTTTTGTAAGTTTTGATTCATATTATTATAAAATGCTGATTCCCACCAAGTCAGCTGCAGAACTTCCATGGTTTTAGATGGCCCTCGAGTCCAAACAGGGAATTTTCAACAGAGTATGCACAACGATTCACTTCCCACAATCACCCACCAAATTAATTCTTCTTACAATGAATTTGATTCTTAGATGATGTGAGCTGTCCAGTTTAGTTTGTTTTTCATAATGTGCAGGTATATCAACAGTAATATGTACACTCAAGTGAAAAAACCCACAAACTATTAAGCAGGCAACCTTAGTGTGGACCTATTCCACAAAAATTAAGATATTTTTATCTTTAAAATAAAAAAATTAACAGAAAAATCCTCTTTCTTCCAAATCCATTAGAAGAATAGGTAATAGGTATAAATATGGGTAACAAAAGAAACCAGGGAAGGGGGTTTCTTTCACAATAAAACATGAAAGCCTATGGTTCACTGCTTCCCCAAATCTATTTGTGAATGGAAATGTCTGCATGTTTGGGCTTTTCTTTATTTTGATTATTTCCTTTGTGCATGATATAGAACCAATAAATCCTGGGTTTAAGCACAATTTAACAGACTGCAAAAACGCCACCAAAAAACCTACCAAAACCTCCACTTTGTTTACAAACACTAGATTACTTGCTACAAAATTATACCAGTATTTAAACAATCAAGCAGCAGAGACAGAAAAAATGCCAATTATTGTAAACAACCAGGACCCCCATATACATTAAAACACACATAACCCAACAGACATTTAGAAAACAACAACTACTAATACTAAACATAGAAGAATTGGTGTTAACTAAATAGAACTGCAACGATGACTTAGGAGAGATATGCTCACTTCTGTTTTTCAAAACCCCAGGCAAAACGCTTCTTTCTCCTTGGAGAGGAGAAGCAACATACTCATTTCAAAGCAGGAGGAACACCAAACAGCTGCTGGTGGTTTACAGCTAGCCTTGTTTTAGTACCAGAAACTTACGATTAAGAACAAGGAAGGAATCAAACCTTGGTCAGCATACAAGCGTGGGCATGCACACACACAGAAGCTAATATCACTATACCTAAAATACTAAATTATGTTTACCTATGAAAAAATCATACTAGTGTATTAGAAACACATAAAACATCTAAGTGTATTATCAGAAATGGTAAACTATGTACTAAGTTAAAAAAAAAAACCCAAAACATTTTTAGTCCACATCAGTATGATGACACACCTATAATACTAAGAAACGGAAGCACAGAATGAACATTATACTCGGGATTTGTCTGGAAGTGCACACTATAACTCCGTTGCATCCACCCCTGTGTACCTTTACTGAACTTCAATGGGAGAAAGGAGTTAGCAGCGGCCAGGTCATACTTCGGGCCATCGGGCATGCAGACAACAGCGTGAATTAAAAAAAACCACCAAAACCCAGCACCGCAGAGTGATATCGGGAACATGACCGGACCGAAGTGCCCTCACAGAAAGGCTGTACCCCACGGACGGCCGCACACAGCCTAGAGTCACCCACCCCTGTTCCACGGGCACCAACCCCACAACAACAGTCACGCAGGACTCGCTCGTGCCACATCACGGAGGCAGACAGGCATACACACCCCACCCCTCCCCACACCATACGTACCCACGATCGCCCCACAAACACAGCGCAACGCACTACCCACAGCCGTTACAGTGGGATAGGGGAGCACCCAGCCGCCGCCCGCCTATGGCCCCCTCCCCCGCCCCCACCTTCAGTGGCCCACCGCTCCTCCTCGGCCCCCTCGGCGCTTCCCGCTCCTGCCTCGGCCATGGCGGGCGGCCCGTGCCCCGCTCCACAGCGCCCCCGGCACCGGCGGCATGCAAGAGGTGAGCTAAGGTGAGGAGAAACAGCCTGTCCTCCCCGCCCGGGGGAGGGCTCACAGGCGCCCCGCCAACCTCCCCCACCCCTCACTGGCGCCGCCTCAGCAGCGCCGCCATCCCCCCACCCCCGCCCCGCCCGGTCGGCCGGTCGGACACTTCTCGCGAGATTTCGGGCCGCGCGCGGGCGAGAAGCGGCCGGTGTCAGGGCTGGCGGGACGGCTGCCTTTCCGCTGTGCTGTGCCTCCGAGGAGGGCTGGAAGTGAAGCGTGGGTGGAGGTTGGTGCCACCTGCACCGCCCCCATCTAGCGCTCTGAGACCCACGAGGCAAGTTGTGGCAGTTGAACAGGCCGTGCCATACCGGCTGTGGTGAATATATGGTGGATGTGCCCCCTGGGTGGCTTCTCACAGGTCCCCTCTGGTATATCAGAGAGCCAGGGTAGGTGTGGGCCACTTCTGACCTTTGCAGTATGAGGGAAATTCCCCATATTGTTTTGCCTTGGCCTGCATACCTGTTACATTTTCAGGGTGCTGCATAGAGGACACCTTGTCTGAGGAAGAATCAGAATCTTGGAATAATTTTGGTTGAGAGAGCCTCTTTGGGTCACCTGGTCCAGTGTGTCGTCAGAGCAGGGCGGAGAACAGTCACGTATCTGTAGCATAAAAATAGAGTTAACCTTTACCAGTATATTAAACTGTGTTAGTAGACCTGCATTACACTAGATGCTGAGGGTGTAGCTATGTTCTTTGCTAATACCAGGAGTGCACTTCACAAGGTGAATCTACCCATCATCCTCATTGTGCTTTGGCTCACATCCTGGAGTAGTCTTGGTGTCTGCGAAGTGTGTTTTGCACAAACACTTCAAGATGTGCTTGTTAGAGCTTAATGTGCTCCAGCTGCTAATGGGCATTCACTCCTGTGGACCCCTCCAGAGCTACTCTGAAATGAAACCCCTACAACACGGGCATCGGGACCGCGGCAGTGCCTGTTCCACTTGACAATCTCTCTTACTGTCCTGTCCTCCTTGTTAATGTTGATGTAGCCTGTGCTTGCTCAGTTCCAGTTGTAGGTGTGGCAGAATAGCCTCTTGCCTCCACTCGTGCATCCTTAATTGTGCCATCTTCGTGGGCTGCGCGTGTGCCTAATTCTACCTGTTGAATTCAGGTATGAGGGAACTTGCATGTACAGTACAGCTGGTACCACTCACCAGTAAGGCTGGATCTGGATGATCAGTGATCTGTGTGAGGGAAGCTACTTCTGTGGGGGTACTGTTCAGTGGGCTTTCAGAGCGTCCTTCTGTTATTAGTAGTGGGGGGGTCCTTTGGAACTAGCAAAAGTAGGTGTAATATTTTGCAAAGTATATTACATTCTTTTGTAATCTGTTCTAGTAGTTAATATCTAATTTGCTAAAATGTCTTATCTTTGAGCTGCAGACAAGTGATTAGTTTTTTTGGGGTCTGGAGGCATAATAAAATTACTCTTAAGATAAAAAAAAATCTTTTGGCAAAAGTGAAAAAGGAAGTGTGACTAAACACAAAAAAGATTCACTTCATTTTAATAAAAGCAAGAATATTATTTGCATAAGTATTTTCATCGCTGACTACATTATGCTGAGGGAAGTATATGTATGCGATTGCCAGTTATCTGTCTGGTCAAAGGAAGTTGCAAGCATGCAAAGGGTTAAGACTAACCTATGGGTTATAAAATTGCTGTTGCAGAAATAAATTGCTTGAAAGATAGTTTTCTGAAAGGCTGTTTTCAAGAGGATAGTCACATGCAACCAAACAATGAGTCTGGAGCTGCAGAAACAGTGCAGAGGGACACTTGTAGTAATGTTTATAAGCACCTCACCACTGGTGGTAAGACCACAGGTGATTATGGTTACTTATAAAATTACAAGAGACTGTTTACTGTTCACTCTTTTGAAAAAAAACCCTTTTTTTTCAGTCCTTGAAAATTAAGGAAATTTTGAAGTCCTACTAAAGATTCTTGCTATAGTTTGATATACCTGGACAAAAAAACTCATATGTGTAAACCAGCTGTTTCTATGTCTGTTTTCTCTGTGTAGGAAAGTTAATATTTTGTCCTGGGAAAGCTAATACCTTGAAACAGAAGCCTCATCAAATCTTTGCTTTTCTGCTGCTTCCATCATCCCATTTAAAATGGCAGTACAGTAATGTATTTATTTTCATTATGTATAAACATGTATGTCTGCCAAAACACTTTAAAAAACCTGAGAAAGTAAATAGTCACAAAATGACATGGGCAAAATCCCATCTATGAATTTAATGTAACATGGTGGAAGATCAGTAACTTCCCTAGTCAATGACAGAGTTGGGGAAAAAACCCCAAAACAATCATGTGTTTCATGAATAGCTTCCTGAGATTTAGGCAGAATTTAGTTGCCTAACCTCCAAGCTATAATATTGGGAACGATTACTCAGATGCATTCCTGAACTCCCATTTGTGCCATCTTTTATACTTTGAAGCTCCCAACACATTTCACGTTCAACTTGGAAGCACTCCGTCTGTATGGGAGTGGACAGCTCAGCATTTTGCCCGTAGCTAAGCCCCAGGGTTAGACTAGGTACGTGGCAGGGCAGCGTAGGTGCACGGCTCTAACAGAATATGCTCACCTGGATGGGGAATCACAGCTTTCAGCTGGGGATGTTGCTGAACAAATGCAATTGCGCTACTATGACATTCTCATTGCATGCTTTTTCGTAAGGTACTTTTTTTTTTTCCTTTGCAAATCCACCTTTTCATCTCAGAATTTTAAGTTACATGTAATCCCACAGTTACTATCGCAGTGATATATATATTCCACCATGCTGGGTTCAGTTTGCTTTACAGAATTTGTATTTGAGAAAAGCAATTACAAACCACTTCTGCCCTAAATGAAATAAAAAGCAGTAGGAAGAGCTAAAAATCAGGAGTTAGACACTGTTGCTGTCTTTGAGAAAATCATTGTCGTTAATACACATTTGTTTTCTTCATATACTACAACCAATACTGAAAAAAAATTCCAAGAGCTGGCTCATAGGAAGCTTAAATGTCATGTTTGGCTCTGTTAAAATACCCTTTTGCCCCTGTTTTGAAGTTAGGAGCTCCCTCCTTCGGGTTTGCAGCATCAGTGGACACCCAAATGTTCAGGAGGTTTCAGAAGACTGAGACAGCCGCATTGACTGAAAATGTTTCAGAGACTCAGTAACCACAGAAAGTTGAAGATGGCTGTTGCTATAAAGCTCAATGAGTTCAAGATTTAAATAGTTCCAGAAAACTGTATTAACAAACTCAATAGCTTAACAGCTATTAAATGCAATCTCTCTCCATATGGGAACATTCAGTGAGGACATTCGAACTGCAATAGTTCGTGGGTTTTTTTAAACTGACTCACTACAAACAGAGCTAATATACCTTATTCCCATTTTATTTAATATTTTTAATGCAACAATAGAAGTACTTGTAATTCAATGCAGAAATTTTCAGCACTTTATGATATGTCTAGGTCAGAAAATCAGATCAATCTCTTAGCAGTATTTCTGCCTGTCATGTTTTCTCCTGTGTATTTCTCATTCGTGCTCAATGTCACATCTCCTGGCACTTAGAGAGTTCTTATAAACATAATTTGCTGCCAAATCATTAAAACAGATTTTAAACATCATTTATTATACTTATTCAAAGGTGGTCTCTTCATTGAACATTTCACACATGACAGTAACTGGTGTTTATAGCATCTAGTTAGCCTCAAGTCTTGGCAGAGGAGGATCCCACTTTATGTAAGGCACTGATTTCGAGTAGGCCACACTTGATATTTTTGCCCCGTTTTTAGGTGAGCACTTTCTCTTGTGTAGCTTTTAGCTATAAAATAGAGAACAGAATGCTTTATGTAAGCAATGGATAGCCTCTTTTTTCCAAACAACTTATACAACTACTTGCTAAAGGGGTAAAAATAACAGTCAAACCTCAGAGCAGTTAAATAATAGCCCGAGACTGAGCAGTTAAAGAAAGGCATCTCTATTATTACTCCTTTTTCTTTTCTGTAAATGATTAATGACATCCAAAGCACTGCGTGTCTTAGCTGTTACGCAGGCCATGAATAGCATCCAGCCAGTTTTTCTCTGAGATGCCATCCTGAAGAGTATGCAGATTTCTTTGTGTATTTGCTGGGGCCAAGCTAGCTCCGTGCATGCCACACTTAAGAGACCTGTTTCAGAAGCTGAGAGGGACTGGACAAAAGCACTCTCCTCCTCTGAGGAAACAGTGAGAGTCACTCTATGTTACTAGAGTGACTTGTATTGCTTCACATAAAAACATACTTAGGTGATTGCTTAGGGTGAGCTAGCTAACTTTTTTCTACTGCAACTTAATAGCAGTAAACTGATGTTTCTCAGCATGCCTGTAAAAACAAATACGGATTTTTTCATAGGCTTCTCTTCCAGAACATAAGTGTTTATGGTTTCCCCTCAGCCCATGGTATTACATGGCTCAAAGTAATGTAAAGAACAATACCTGCATCCTGAATCAAGTGCATTTTTATAGCATACAGGTGAACAGGCTAACTAGTTAGAAGAATGAATACAATTTAGAAAAAAATCTGCTTTAGTCTGTGGTTTTGTGCTTGAATGTCATTGGATTACTTTTAAGGGCACCACCAGCAATTTGTTGACTATGCTATCAATTCAGTGTCTATGCCTTAGTAAAGTCTGCTATAATTTTAAAGCAAAAGTTCTTCCCCAAATCGGTGTCGTTTGCTTCAAAAAATTATACAAATAGCATAATCATACTGTAATCAGCCAAATAAGGTCTTTAAAGTTATTTCCACTCAATAATTAGTACAGAAGCCCTTTGAAGAAGCAAAAAACCAGCACAAAAGAATTCAGGCTTTGCTGGCACAACACAGTAAGTGAAGTTGTATGGATTATGTTATGCAGCACATCAGACTGGATTGAGAGTGATGTAGTCTGGCCTTAAAGATCTATGAATCACAAATTCCTTGCCTGATGAAACAAGTTTAACTTGCGAAGAGCTTCCAAATCCTACTTGCTCTCCCTGGAGCCAGTAGGATGATCAATTTACTTTGTGGTTTTCTAACAAAATTAAAACAAGTAAAAAATATTAGCATTTTCCAAAGTGCCTACTTCATTTTGGAGTCCTAGCTGGTGAGGTTTGTGTTCACAAAGTAATTCACTTCCTAGTAAATCTTTTGCCTAAAAGTCTCTCAATTTGATGGTGCCACTTTTGATTTAAAATCAAATCTTCAGGTTTTAAATAGCTTTTTTCATTCCTGGCAAAAAAAAATGGTATTTTCTGAATGCCTGACAAGAGCCTAATGTCTAATGTCTGTGAAAACCAGTATTGCTGTTACAAATCTCTACACAAGGATAAATAAAGCTGCTTTAGAGGGCTTGTTGAGATGAAAAGCAATTGAAACATGCCTATGTTGCACAAGTGGCAGCCCCCAAGCTGAATCTTACCTCTAGGGTCAGTGAGATCCCACCCGGTGTCTTTTCTGCTAGCGCTAGAAGAGAACAAAACCAGCTGTGAGGGCAGCATATCTCCAAGGAGAAAACACCTCTTGGGTTTGCACACAACCAATCTGTGAACCTCCAAGCTGCAATTGGCTCATCCATCTTGCCTGCAAATGTTCCAACAATGCATTACATCAATGCCTGAAAGTCTTCTCCTTAATTGAAGCAGACTTGTCACCTGCAATACAGATTCCTGGTCTTTTCAAGTGTTAACAGCCTGATATTATAACAGCTGGTATAGGAACAATGCCGATACAGAAATGTAAACCACCTTAAATCTGTGCCACTAAGTCGAGGCGGAATTCACTGAAAAGACAAACCCAACAAGTGTTGCACAGAGTGGGCCCATAAGTATGTCTAACATCACTCAGCAGAACTGTGCCGATTGAATGCATCACACCCATTGTTCGCTGCCTGTGAACTTCACAAATCAAGAAGTCACGCCGATCTGGCTGCTTCCTAGAATACGTATAATCCGTACTGGGGCCCAGTCCGGGTCAAATCCCACAATCGTGTACTATGCTAGTTCAGAAAAATGCATTTAAATAAATTGTACATTTTGCAGAGTTTCCTTGAAGCATTAGTTTAACTTTATCAAACAGAATAGGTAGTATTTTCTTCTTTAATAGAAGTACCCTGCAAGTTCGTCACCTTTGTATTCGAAGCCACAAAGCATCCTCTTCACCTATTGCTTTTCAACCCATTGAATTGTGTAGATACTAAAATCTTTTTGTCTCATTTATAACAAACATAAAAGCATGGCACCAGCAAACAGCTTGCTTTTGAAATAGTTTTTGTTCACTGGTTTCTTTGGGCTTTAGATAGGGATCTTTTGCTGATGTCAGCAGGAGCTGGATGAGACCTCAAAGCCTGCTGGATTGAAAATCTTGAGATGTGGGTCTAGTTTACCAGTGATTCACTCCATCGTGATCAAAAAGTCATTCTTATCTGATCATTTGTTATTATTAGATAGATTGAAGTCAGAAGTAGACTTTGTAGGGAAATTGTCTAAGACTAGCAGAGCTATTGCAGTTTTTGAGTAAGTCCTAACACCAGAGATGTACGTTCAAGTCAGCGCTCCCATTTTGAGTCTAAAAGCTTTGCGGATGGCCGTGCGTGCACAGACGTGGCCTTGGCACAGACACATGCTTCCCCTTGGAGCTCCATTACCTTTTTATTCCAGCCCGTACATCCACACTGAGAGCCAGATTCTGCCTACATCCCTGGAAGGAAACAAGGTGTTACATAGACTTGGTGCATATGTAACACTTGCTATCTGTAGCTGCCATCCCTCTTTTCAAAATGTGGAGCAGGGGCCATGGTTACGCTTTTACACAACATCTTCAAGGTCACAGTGCTTACTCTGCTGATGAGCTGCCCTCTCAACACCATTTAGTTTTGTGGGCAGGAAATGTCGAGGCAAGGGCAAGGATTTTGTCTTTGGAGGGGAGAGGGTGGGCAAGGGTACCTGAAAGGGAAGGAACTGCTCCCAGTCGAAGGTGGGCTGCCTGGGGACAGCACATAGAGAGAGCACATACTGCTAGAGGAGAGAGAATCAGGAGCAGATGGTGGCTCACTAGAAACAGATTAAAGCAGCTGGTATGGAAACAAGATGTGGCATCAAGGGTCAGTTCAAATCAGAAACAAACTGTTCCAGCAGAGCTCTGACTTGATTGGGAAATGAGAAACCCGGGCTAATTTTCCTCCTCAGCATGAGAGGGTTTGAGCCTACATGCCCCATTTCCCCAGAGAACAGTAACCTCCATGCTATCAAATAACCTGGAGAGAGGTGGTGGGAGGAGTAGGAGGCAGAGAGATGAACTCTCTCTGCATGTGTAAAGATTCTTTTCCCCTCACACCGACTGTAGAAGTGTTCCTGTGCGATGAAGTGTACAAATCCTGGCACCATTCCTACTAACAGAGAATAAGCTCATTGTGTTATATATACATTAACTTGTCCTTCTCCAGCATTGAACTGTCCCAGTAGTTAACATACCTGGTATCTTTCAGACGGAGACTTCTTTTAGGCAGAACAGCATTCTGGGTGGCAGAGCCTAGCACTGCCAAACCCAGCATGACTGACAGGTTACAGTCTACTGGTACTCACATTTAAAATCTGCTTTCATCTTTGAAATTCAGCTATGGGATAAGCATTTTAGAACCTCTGATATTTAAAATTTACATACATGATAAATAAAATTACCTTAAAGAAGTACATTAAGCACTTCTTGAACTGCAAATACATCCTCGTCTAGTCCAGAGCTGGAAACCACTACTGCCATCGCTCCCAACAGCAAGACAGACAGACTGTTTTGAATACTCCTCCCTTCTCTTTCCATGGGAAGATTATTGTCCAGAGCTTAATTGTTTTGCTTATGTACAAGAATAAAGAAATGAAAAATGCACAACAGATATTTGCAGCACATTTTATAAACACTAAACTACATATTTAAATGTGATTGATTTAAAAAAAAATTCTGCACACACCGAATACATAGCCTTTATATTTGCCATTGAAGTGCTGTATTTTTGAGGAATACTGAATTTGGTAATGCGAGGACATAAAGAGCTAAGCCTGCATTTCCTTATGATATGTAGCTCTGAGATATAATATATGGTTACTGGAAGAAAAGTGTAATCCCATTAAATAGAATTTGTAAAATTCTGTTAAAATTGTATCATTTACTGAGTGCAGCAATTCTCAAGTAGTGGGAGGGCTGTTATTCACTGGAGGGCTCCAGAGAAGGCCAGTCACCAGCTGCTGCCTTCTCTTTGCTTTCAGCTGCTTGACTCTAATAATTAATTTTTTTTTTTTATGTGACTATTTCACAACTGCATCTGCTGCCACTGCTCTAAACTCAACAAGGAATAGGGAACAGTAAACCAAAATTGTTTCTATAGTGAATCGAAGGACATGACTGCCCGTGGAAGTCTTTCTTGAATAAATTATGGTCTACAGGGAAGAAGATTGCTCTTTGAAGAAAAGATTGCTCTATTGCTCTTGTGAAGAGCGATAACCATTTTTCAAGTAGATTCACGTGACTGCAGTTAGTACAAGTTGAGCAATTTTTGCCATCTCAACTGTCTGAGGAGCAACACTGAGGTTTTCACTGTCTGTGGAATTCAAGAGACTATGCAAAATAGCATCTCAGTCCCTTAGATGTCACCCATTCTGGAAGATAAACAAATCCAGTACACTGGTGTGAAAAAATAAAACCAGCAACTTTACAAAAAGAATGCTACTTTTATTTTCAAATGCTGTAAAAAGCCTCATATAAATTTTTATAATGCTTCTAAGTAACTTTCCCAACCACAGCTAATGAAACAGTCTAGGAAAAATATAGCAGTTGCCATTTCGACTCCAAGAACGAGCTGCTGTAATATATCAACATTAAAAGGACAAGGTACAGTATGTTACAATGCTTGTAATTGCTCATATTATTGAAAAAGTGAGAGCACTTCCTAAGCATTAGAGTATAACCGGGCTAAACTGCAGTATTCCCTACTTGCTGTTGCAGAGGAGGAAAGTCACCCCTTCAGAGGGAGCTGACACAACACCCTTTGTACTGCTTGTGCCCTTTTATCTTCGTAGTGTGGAGAGCTTTCAGCAAGCCCCTTTGCACTTCGGTGAATTCACCCATGTCAGATGCTATTATTCCATACTGTATCCAACGGCTCAGGTGTTTAACAATTGACCTATAAAAATAACACTTATATAACTCTCCAGCAAGGCAAATTTAACAGTGCAAACGCGGTATCAACAATACTTGATCTCTGAATGCTGGCAATTTTTTTTTTTTTTAACTCCTTTTGCACATGAAACAACCTCTGCTGATGTCCTGTACCTAAGGCCACTCACTCACGCTGACTGGAGATGGAACAAAGTGCAAAAGCTCAGCTGCGCTTCCCAATCCAAGCTTCCTCCCCAGTTTCAGGGTATTCGGATCCAAAATTCAGATTCAGGCTCACCACTTCCATCGATGCACTCAAGTTTTCCCCGCTGGAATAGGTTAACTTCCCAGCAAATCTCTGATAACAATTTGCATACACAATTCCACATTTTAACAGAAGTTAACAAAACATACTTCCAGAAAATAAATTTTCACATGGTTGCAATCATCAAGCCATTTCAGGATCTTTGGTACTCCAAGAATAAGAAAAATAAATGGCACAGTGACAAACATTGCCAAAAGAAAACACACAACCATCCAAAGGAAGAAGACAAAAATAACAAAAACAGAAGATATGTTGCACTTCCATTTTTTGAAAGCCAGTGTAGATTAACCGTCTGTTCTCTTTAATCCACTACAGTGTCACAGTTTCACCTTTAAAAAAAAATTATCCTAAAAGCAGTAGTTAATATTTTAACTTGACTTACTGATTAAAATAATGCTATGTTTAAAAAAACAAACAACAAACTACCACAATACAGGAGTTTATGCTAAATAGGCAGCAGGCTGTTTCCCTATGGATATAACTCCTATGTGAGCACTGATATGATTAATCATCCGCAATTTTAAATGAGTATTACCTTTAGTGTTACAAATATAAGGGTTGAGCTTTTTCCCAAGTTTGTAAACCAGTGAGTATGTACATAGTTGTTTAATAGATAGCTTTAAATTAAGTTTGTATTTATCTCCCCTCCCCCAAAGCCCACAGGAAAAAAATAGTCACCAGTATTACTGAGCATTTGCAGTTTCCATGAAACTTATCTTGTCTTAGCAAGTTCAAGCAAAGACTTTGTTTTGTGTTACGCAAATAGGGTTACTGTGGTCTGTTGAAATGTGTTGTTCACAGGAATTCCACTTCTGGTGCACACAGTGCCCCATGAATGAGATTGGAAATTAAAACTAATAAAAATTCTCTTTTAAATAGCAGTATCCTTTGAGGCAAAGTATGCACCTTGGATATTTTCTGCCCAGACTCCTCTGTCTTGGTAGAATGGATTGAAGGCCTTAGAGCAAAGGAATTTCCTTTCCTGAGAAGCCTCAGAAGCTGCTAGGGCACTGGCAGAATGAAGTCTGAAAGTGTCAAGGTGGATTTAAGCGAGTTACTGTTTTTTGGACACTTTTGATGGCTACACATTGAGCTTCACCGCACTGACAAGGCTAAGAACAAGACTGGAGAATTTCTGAGGAATCTTGCCCCAACGGCAGTAAAGAGGTGTTAATTAGTGTAAGGTCTGGGAAGAAAAACTGGGAGATCAACAAGTCATTCCCACAAGTCCAGCATTCAGGCAAAAGTTTAGCTAAGCCACGTTCTGATAGAACGCTGTATAAACTGGATGGGCCCTGAGGCACTGGCTACTCCTCTCCGATGAGCTGAAGATTAAAATTTTTTGTATAAATGCAGTATAAATAACCAATATTAGATGCTTGAAGGGAGACAAAATATTGGAGGAAAGACATCACTGAAGCCCTTGAGGAACCTAGTAGCTGCTGGATCTGGGAAGACTACATGCGCATCAGTAAGCCACTGATGCACAGAAATCTTGCTGGTAAATGGTCTTTTATGCAGCTGATGAACACCCCAGTGTGTTTTTAAAGCATACGAATAATTCAGAACAGCTGATACCATGGTGCCTAACAGCAATAAATATTTCTGTAATGGCTTTATAAATAGTCACTCCCATTTTGCTGCAAAAGCCAGTCTAATGAAGTCTTTCCTACTGTATGCCAAAACATCCTGCGCTTCACTCCCATGGGCACTGCAGAGGTTTTAGAGTGCCTTTCACTTGCGTTCAGAGGAGGAAGACAGCAACAGTGGCTCTGCTTGTTCAATTACTGGGGAATTGTTCATTAATGCAAATTTCTTTTGTAACCAGAAAATGACATCAAAGATCACTACTGTATTGTGAGAGATTCAAAAGATAATATGCTAGTACAGGTAGAGATACAGATAATTTTGCCAGCAGCCAGATAATTGCAAAATGTTCAAGGAGCGCAATTCAGTCCTGAACTGCTGCCAGGCTGAGAAGCAAAACCATACCCTGCATATGGAGGGACTTCTGCTTCAGTTTCCTCAACCTAGGAGAAGGAGACCCGTCTCTGCTTTCAGTCTGTCACCATCCGGCAGACTGGGCAGAACATCATTTAGATGCTCTGCCCAAGTCAGTCATGGTTGTTTGTGGTTCCTGGAAACTGGGGTGCAGCCTTAGCTGATCCTTTGTAATCTCATGTTCCACGTTAGATGGGGATACTAGAAGAAGATGGAGCCCACAGGAGAGTCTGAATCTAGTGGGGCGTTCCATTTCCTCTAGCTTGGCAGAGGCTGCTACAGGGTATTCTGGAAAGAAAAGGCTAGACCAGCATCCCTTCTGCCTGGAACTTAGGGAGACAAAAAAGAAAAAGCAGGAATTTGATCACTTTTCTAGAATACATTTTGCACAGATAGAAAAGGCTATTTGATTTATGAGTAGCAAAAACAATCTGCTTTACGGCAGAGGCAGGAATGCAGTGCTGGAAACTCTGCCATCTCTTCAGTGCTTAGTAGCAGAAAGTTTCCCTTCTGTTAAAAATCTTTGTAATTTTTATTCAGATTCCTTTTTTTTCTTCTGACATTGCCAACAGGCATCATCATCTTAAACAGTAATATCCACCAACTATCGTTTGAAGGAGAAATACCACTACATAGATCACAGGGACCGTCTCACCACCACACACAGTGGAAAAAAGCAGAAAGAGAAGAAGGGATGATCGGCTGATAAAGCAGTCCAGTGGGGAGAAGCGAGGGTAGGCAGGGTACAAGTAGGCCCACAGGACACTGCTATTATTTAAAATAATTCAATGTTGCCACACTCATGGGGTACCTGCAGACCACAACTGGAACACCCTTGAGCAACTGCTCAGAGAATTTTGCAAATCTGGGCAATGGTTTTTTTTATACTGCATATCTAAAACCCACCAGGTAAGCAGTATAATAATAATGCTGCATAAAATGATATGTTTTACTCCTGGGTGGATTAGATGGTTTACAGTACAAACAAAGCCACAGTGCAGAGAGGCATAATTAACCGTTATACACACATAGGCAGTGCAGTTAAAGGGATGTACGTTCCTTTTATTCCAGTACCTTTGTATAATAAAGTTAACAAAAATATTCAAATATTAAAAAAAAAGAAAAGCCAGCTGGCACTGCCAACTAATTCCTGTAGTAGTCTTAGAAATCCTAATCCTGTAGAATTTCCTTGTGAAATTGATGCGCACCAGAGTCAATGTATTGATAACTAACGCCAAGCGGGTCTGGTGATGCAGCTACCTGAGGTTTGTATTTTTATTTCTTTTGTGGGTTTGTGTTTTGTTTCACAACTTCCCGGCTTTCATGTAGGAAGGGATCGAGCCACGCTGCGTGAGCCCTTCAAACCTCTTGTAGGTATAATTGAGGAAAACCCAGTCTTTGGATTTGTAGTCAGGTTCCGTTGTGTTTGGCACTAGAATTCAGAAACAAAAGTAAAAAGAAAACAATTGAAACCAGTGCTGTTTCTGAGAGGACTTTTCACAGAGCACTGACATCAACAGCCCTGAACTCTTATTTCCCTCATCAGCAGATATTCCTTGCAGAAATCCTGTTTCTAATCAGGTCAGCTGCCTTTTATCAATGATCTGAGTAGAGTTACAATTTCAGCATATATCTCTGAAGTGGAAAAAGGGTTGGGTTTTTTTGTTGTTTGCTTGGGTTTTGGAGTTTTTTTTAATATGTCTACACACAGGAACAGGCTCCCATACCTCGGCAGGAACCTCTAAAACACCCACAGGATATACAATTACAAAGCCTGTAACATTTAGGATGCTCCATGCACAAACGCATGTATACATACTGTGTTGTCCTCGCCACAGAGGAAAAAGCTGTATCTAAGTTCTCCCAAAAGAATTACGCATATCATACACATATTACTCTCCTCGGACTTCCTCTCTGCTTCTAGCTTCAGCAAGGCTTGTACAGCCTCCCTTTATTTTATGAACAGCCCACATGGCTGGCGTGCTGCACATGGACATTCACTGCAGTGGGCTTCTATATTTAGCTCTCTGGTTGCTGCTTTTAGAGTTCTAGAACAATATTTTCAACTCAAGATGCCAAAACCCACCGATATCAAAGTTTGTGTTTAGGTATCTAGATGTAGAGTAACATTTTCAGTGGGTCCAAAATGCTGAAATGAATACAAATGTACTTGGCATTATCCAAATATGGACTTAACAGCTTAACTTAGGCACTGGAGATTAATTGCTTCCGCATTAAAAGGACAAACTTCCTTGCCATTAAATAAAAGTCATTTCAGGAAAAAACCCCCAACTTTTTGATAATTCTTACTGTTGTTAGCACATCTACACTTATCTGTCATCCATTAAGCATTGTTATGTATCTGTCTATCTTTAAGCCATTAATAATTAATTGAAAACAGTAGGAGCTGGGAGAATTTGGCACATCAGAGATTCAAGCCTTTTATGTATAAAAATTTCCTACTACTTGCCAATAGAAAATTAACAATTAAAAAAACTTAAATGATTTGCAGAGCCACTCCAGTTCATAAATCACTAGGGTAAATAATCATCTGTCTGAAAATTTTTGCCCACAAATATGTGAACATTTATGTTTGGCATGAAACTCAGAAGTCATTAAAGATCAAAAGCAAATCAATGTTTTTTGCATAATGTTTTACCAGAACCTGGTTAGACAGACCGTATGGTAGAAAACTGTACTGTTTTCTGTGCTCATTATATATGCAAGCCATTTTTACTAACAGATGTAACTGTTAAAATCTGTGGGCTTTTTTTTTTTCCTCCGAAGTTTTAAGGAAGTAGAAGCTATGAGAGCGCATAGGTTTGCATTTATATTTGAAAGAAAGTCTCTAGATCAAGTCTGTATATTACCTTGATTAGGGTATCAGAAAAATTAAAATAAACAACAACAAAAAAGCATCTGTGGAGTATTCTGGCATGTCATAGACAGAAATTTGGAATTTACAATGGCAGTCTCACCTGGCTGTAAAATATCAGATTCAGGAAATTCATCAAAGTTGGAAGTATCATCAATACTTTTGATTTCTATAGGGATTGCAGCTGGTCTTTCCCTGCAAATAGAAATAAATGCCAGAATAGTGAATACCAGGAAAAGATACATTAAGTTCCAGTTTTGTTTAACGTAGCTTTTTACAGTTACAACATTCCTTTAATTTAAAGCACAAAGGTTCCACCAAGTCCAGAGATGGATCTGACTTGCCTGTGTGCTGACATCATGAAGTGATTTATTGGTTTCCTATCTTGGCAAACTTGGGGAAAACATCATTTTCCCATTAACTGGAACAGCATTCCACACTTATCTGCCACATAGCTATCGCTATGACCTTGGTTGTAGATCCTACCTTTGTTTCATAAACCCTGCCTACCCAGCCAAGCAGGATTTTACTTGCGTTTGGAGCCATCAGATGCTTTACAATTCCAGCGCTCATCAGCCTGGACCTCATCCAAATACCTTTCGACTGTAGCTCCAATTTCTGACACTCAGCCGCCAGTATCCCTCATCCAAAACAAGTTGGCTCTGACACGTTACTGCTCTATTAGCTCAAGAATTAGGCAGCCCTTTAAGAAGTTTTAAGGTGGCTTTCAAAGTTGCTTAAGTGATCTGTGCCACGAAAGCATTCAAACTGGAACATGGCACAGTGGGAAAGTCATTAATTTACACCTGTAGACTTAATACAGTTGTAATTATTACAATTACATCCACATCTGGGTGGAACTGGGAAACCTTTTTGGCGGGTTGCCAAATGTGACACAAACAGGTATGTTACTGCTCTTGCTGCTTATGAATGTCTCCCACATTGAAAAGATAAGTGAAATGAGGCTGTCTGCACCAGAGGAAATGAGAAGTACAGGAGCTGGACAATCACCTGCCCATAGCATGGATTTTCATGTAGAAAACTATATTATTACTGAAGGAGCAGACTACCTCAAACCTTAAAGAGCAGTAAAGCTGAACAGTAGCCGTCATTTCAGCTGAAAGTACCTGTGGGGCTACCAAAGTCTGCTCTAAAAGCGTTACCACTTTGGGTACGTGCAGATGTAGCTCAGCATCTGCAGGCACAAGCTCAGGCTGGAACCGGTACGGCTGCCTCGGACAGGCCCTCTACCCAGGCTTGGCCCAGCAGAATTTGGCCACAGAGGCTGTGACTCTGAGGTGAGTCAGTGCCTCTGCCCAGCGCTCTGTAGACATACCAGTTCGCTCAGGTATAGTATCTGCAGCGTGCAGTAAAGACATGCCCTGTATTTTCCTCCTACTTGCTACCTCTCCTCTTCATTCATCTATTTCCCCTGTGTTTTTGGAATAGAGTTTACTTTTCTCATGCTCCTATTGCAAAAAAAGTCAGTTATAGCAGGAGTTGCAGAGCCCAATACTACTGGAGAGGAGCTCTCTGCTGATACCAGAGCATATATCAGGAATAACACAGCCACCCTACCACAATTTCTTTCCATCCTGGGCACTCTGGGGCAAGCTGAGGCATCAAGAGTTAAACTCTGATCAGATGTATGAATGTCAGCAAAGCCTGAAAACTTTCACTGTCACCCACCTACTGCCTTTCAAAATGAAAGATAAATTGGAAATAATTATCCTTTATATCATAGTACATGAATTTCTTGCTTTTATTCTCTCTATAAAATGTGTGTATATATATACCTGATATGTCCCCAGTCCACGCCTTCAAAAAATGGATGACTCTTTATTTCCTCTACTCCATTACTACCAATTCTATTTTCTGAGTCAATACAAAACCTGAAAAAGTGGAAAACATAAAGGGAATGTTACAATAAATGCAGACAAAAGCAACAGCAAATAAAACCGCCGTGGTATCCTGTATCACAAATTTGAGGAAGTTCTTTCAAATTGTTCCATCACTCTGGGTAACGTAAAAGCAGCCTGTTGCATCTAGGAGAGAAGGGAAATAGTAGAAGCAGAATATTGTTTGAGTCCCAAAAGAAAAACCTATGATGACAGTAACTTACATCTTTTCTAAATTGTTGCATCCCTGTCTTCAAGGTTTGTGAAAAGTTGCTGCAAGTTCTAGCCCTGTAAGATCAGTATGGAGGCTTAAGTCCTTATCACCGAAAAATCCTCTGCACATCCTCAACTATTTAAAATCCATGTTTCAAAGTCAAACAAGAAGAGGTACTCTTCATGAAACAGGACTACTCTCTGATGTCACATTTTGGAACTACAATGAGCTAGACACATTCAAAACATGCCATGTCCCTGTCTTCCCTCTCATTAGAGGTCCAGGTGCTGGTGGTACAAAGACTCAAGGGCTATTTCTGATGTGGCCCAGCTGCATAACCTCAGCTCAGACTCCAGAAGAAATTGTCAATTTATGAGAAGCAGCTGTGAGAAAGTCCATAGAGTCAAGAAAGAAGAAAAAGGAGAAACTAGAGAGAGAGACAGGATTGTTGAGATGGGGACTATTACCTGCTCAAGTAGGCAGGAGGCAAAACACCCACAAGGAAAAGTATAAAATCCTAAAGAAAAAAAAATATTAGGGAGGTGGAAGGTCTCCGACAGTAACTTAGTGACATCAGGGATTTGTTCCAGGGAGCAGCAGAGGCTGACCCTTCTCTTCTGGACTGATGCCTGCCTGGACCAATGCCTAGCTGGTTGGAAAACACTCTGAAGTATCTCATCAAGGAGATGGTGAGCATACCAATGCTTAGCCTAGGAGTTCATTAAATCCTCACTATCTTTTGTATGTGTTAGCAAAGATATAACTGCTTTATATTTTTACACTGTCCTTGCAGTCTCTTTGAGAATGGCAAAAGGTGTCTACAGTGACACAAAGAGAGAGGTTTACAATACCAGGAAAAAAACACCCACGTCAAACAAAAAGCTTAGCCTTGCCAAGCGTGGAGTCACTTGATGACCTCCTGGAAATGGGGAGTACTTGGTAGCATGGGGATGTGGGCCTCCTGTTGCTCTAAAATCAGCTGGCCTTTGCTAAATGAAATCCTGTTTGCCTAGATGAGCAAAGCCTCTGGTTGTTGATTTAGTTATCCTGAACTCATCTCTCCACACAATCACATCATCCAGATTTGCAAGGCACTTTTCACATCAATACACTGCAATACAAAAAAGGTCACCTTCTTGCTAGTTAGTAAGTTATCAGAGGAGAATTTCACTAACATTGCAAGTTAGGCTATGAACTGTCTCCAATTATAGACTGTAACGTTCTTTTACTTGTCACTTGGGGAAAAAAAACCCCAAACAAACCTGCTTATATTTCTACTGCAGCCCAGCCAGTTGGTTGATGCCAAGTACTAATAATAGACCTCAAACCTTGTAACAACAGTTAGCGAGACCAGGCCTCAGGATTTGTCAGGCCTTGTCTGAACTTGAGCTTATTTTAGTTTGATCTGTATCCATAAAGAAACTTTAGCTTTGTCTGCAACTTCCTTTAAGTTGAAATATATGTTGTCAACAACATATATTTGAGTTACAAATTTGTAACAAAATTGTATAAGCTTGTAACAGTATCTTTTGGGGGGGGGCAGGGGGAATAAAAATAATCAAAGCCAAACCCCACATCCCCCCCGCCAAACCTCACAGAACAAGAAAGCATTTCTGCCTGACCTTGACACCAAAACCCCTTGCAAAAACTTCAATGCAAACTGAACGGATTAAAAACTGTCATTTGGGTAAATCTAAAACATCCAAACTTTTCTGTTCCGTGCATAAAATGCTGGTGAGCGACTATTTTATAGTACCCTCTGAGAAGAGAAAAATTGTGCGTTAGTCACTTGATTTTCTTCTTTTTTTTTTCCTTTTCCCCCAGTCTGCTCTGTTTCTCCTGATACTGTGGTACAGATCAAGATCGATACAGCTTATTCCTTCATGTTAAACAAATAGCAAAGGGGAAAAGACTTTTAGAAAAAAATATCCAGCAAGGATGGCAACACAGAATAAATCAACTTTCCCGCCAATCTAAAGCTTCCTTCACGCAGAACGGAAAGTTAACCTAATGGAAGATGACTACGTCCGGGTGAGTCGCCAGAAGCGGGTTTTTGTTACTGACCTTAGAATTAAGTCCTTTGCTTTCTCTGAAATGGGCACCTCTGGAGGAAATACCAACGTTTCTTTCCAGTTCATAACTTTCCTATAAGTTTCTTGTGGTGTTTCTGAACAGAAAGGTGGATACCCTGCACAAGCAAATAGAAAAATGAACAAGCTTTTCCCAGAAATGGGAAGTGAGCTGGGTCTCTGCTTTTGCCACTACAGCCCCAAATCTAACAAGTAGTACTAGACAAAAGTTTTCTCTTTTGTAATGCAACATTAAAGGTTGTTTTGTTATTTCCAAGTAATGAGACTGAACCTCAAGAACATTTAATAGTTACTTGTTTCAGTGAATAACTTAACACAGGCATCATCTCCTGCTGTCTTCTTGGAAAGGTAGGAGGACTTCAAAGTGTTTTGGAAGCTGAATTTGGGGCTTACTTTGGGTAGAACTGAATGAAATTCTGGTACATCCCCTATGCAGACTCTGTAAACTAACGGACCGTGTTACCTTTGAACAATTCTTAAGTTGGGGTCTTTAACATACCTATTAGCATTTCATACATAATCACTCCCAATGACCACCAGTCACACAGCTTGTTGTACCCAGTCTGCATAAATACTTCTGGTGCAATATAGTCTGGGGTTCCAACAGTAGAATATGCCTGGAAAAAAAAAAACCAAAACACTTTGAAAGATAAATACTATATTTTTACACTTTGCAAAACCTTTTCCTGGGGATTCACATATAGGATCTTGTTATTTGGATGCACAAGAATGCTTAATTTGAGAATTCGCAGCATCTAAAATCCCAAGAACATTATTCTTTTACATGAGTAAACACAGAGAACCTTGAAAGTAAATGGAAATCATCCTCCTAAAGGTGATGAAATCATAGAATATTCCCACTTCAGTATTAGAAGGTCATCTTAGCTTTCAGGTAGTTTCAGGTAGCTGCATTAATAAAATACCCAAAAAGTTCTGTTGTTGTTTTAGGTTTGTTTTTTTGGTTGGTTTTTGTTGTTGTTGTTTGCCTTTTTTTTTTTTTTTTTTTTAAAAAAAGGGATGACCAGTGGTAGATTCCCATGTGTGACACATGATACACTACCTGTTTCATGTATTTACCTTGTCTTTATTGCAAAATAATTTGAGCTCTTACTGGACCCAGGCTCTATCCTTTTAATCTTTTACATGTGCAGCCTAGATGATCCTGCCTAATGACTAAGTCTTGAGTTATTTGGGAATTTATCTTTACTGATAGAAATTTTGTGGGGGGTGGGGGGAAATAATCAAAAAACCCCCAAACCCAACATAAAACCACAAACCAAAAAAGTCCACCAAAACCAGTTTTGCCAGAAAAATCTTTTACTCTCATTTGTCTAGCCAGGAACAAAATACTTACTTTTATTGAACAGAGCTGAGACATTTAGTTTTGAACCAATGGAACACCAGGAATATGGTTCATTTTCAAGCAGTGTTGATACAAATTGAAACCTTGGCTCTTAGTATTCTCTGTGTTGGACTGTCTCATGACTCATCTAGTTTCACCACAGTCTTTACTGACCTGCAGATGTAGTCTTTTTAGGGATCTAACTCTAAGCAGGAGTAAGGGCGTGAAATACAGCCCCTATGAGGCAGCATGATTGCAATGTAATCTCGTTATGTCTCATGAGGAAAGAAAACACAACCCAAAAGCTTTTTTGAGAATACTGCGGCATCACTTTTTAAATACAACGTGCAAAATAAAAAGTTCAAAAATTTGAAAACTGAGGGTTTTGCACCTCCTATTTGGTGAAAATTGCGAGGAGGGCTGAAATTCTGAAATCCCATGGCTGACGGATACTTTCCTTTCATTCAGTTAATGACAGAGCTCCCTTTATTACTTGACCACTCTTCATGATAAACCCAGGCTGCAACACTCCAGTGCCAATGCGCTCCACTGCCTTTCCATCGTATTCCCATTCAGCAGATGGACAAACAAGTTTTCCCTACAATTCTCTGAAAGAGAGCTATGCAGCTACGCATCTTCTTGTGACACTAAACTGCGGGAATTAAACCCACGAGGTCACACACAGTGTCAATACCAGGTCAGTCTGAGAGATAAACTCAAGATACAGCTTTGCTAAGTGGTTGCTGACACCTGAGGTAAGTTAGTCCAGATGCTCATAAAGGAAACAAGGGCACAGAAAAGAGCAGGGTCCTGCTAGTCACAGCTCTGAAAAGAGACAAAGCAACCCCGATCTCTGAGCTATTCCACAACTGGAATCACTAGACCACCTTCTTTTGAGTTACTTGCAATTTTGGCAGCTTGGAGAGCAACATCTGTAACAGACTAGGGCCTTTCAGTTTTTAAAAACCAGTAGCATTGATGCTGAGTTTTTATTTAGCATTTTCTGTAAACAGTTTAAAAAAAGTTACACATAATTTTAACTCACCAGCTGTCGCCTGTTCTTCTTCCATGTTTCTGCTTTTCTCTTTGAGTTCATATTCTGAAATGCTAATTTACAAAATAGTTATTAGATAATAAATGCATTTGTGAGAATTAAAAGATTGATAACATTGTTTTCAAAGAGTAACTATTTTGTATCTTTAGAATGCTTTAGTCCAGAAACAAATGCTTGATTATAACTGGAGCTAGGAAAATGATCATGAATAACTACTGTCCAATTTGCAGCTGAAACTCATGTAAATAGGTCACATGATCAGCAATTCTAAATTAAAACTTGCTAAAAGTTTTACAGATTGATCCGAGATCAGCAGCACTTATTGTTGCAGCTGGCAATGTATATTCACATACGGGCCATGGTTTTTTAAGCAACTAGTGAAGAATCCAAGAACAACTGCAGAGGAATTTTACATTTGTAAAATAAAACACTAACATGGACGTGTCACCAAGGCATGTTGATAAACAACTTTACTCTTAGGAAAAGCATAATGAGATTGCCACTGACTTCAGTAAGTCAGCACATGAAACCCATGTCCCTTCTGAAAGAGCGTTTCTGTAACTTCGCTAACATTGTTAAGAAAAATACATTAAAATATAGATATGCTATGTGTATTTGTATCTGTGTGTGAATGTACAAAAATACATTAACATTGCAGAAATAATTTCTTTCCTGTGAAATGCTTCCATGTTCTGGGGAACGTGCATTTCCAGTTTTCCAATTAAATGCAATCAGCCTGACCAATCTTGCTTATCCCAGCAGAAACAAATTATGATGTGGCATAGCTCCAGCTCAGAAACTTTTAACTGTTTAACTAGGACACCTTATACTTACAGAAGTCACTTGGCGGGTTGTGTGTAAGGTTCCTGTAGAACTCAGTTCTGTGAGCTTTCTTTAAACCTGTGCATAGCCCAAAATCAGACAGTTTTACATGACCCTAAAAAAATAAATATGTAAATAAAAAGTCAGAGAAGATGAAAACAATTTAGAAAGGTAGTGCTTGAAAAAAAGTTTTAATAACTGCATGTGCCTTCTGATGGACTTGCACAGGACTACCTAATCTGGGACCAGGAGGCAAATGACGACTGCATCTTGGTGTACTGTGAGAGTGTGTTTTCCCTCTCAAACAGGTTATTGCCCCCTGGGAATGGTTACATCTACAATTCTCCAACAGCTGAGGGCAGCTAATCTGCCTGGGTTTGTTTTGAACTGGATACCACTGAGACTGAAAAAACCTCCAGGACAAAACTCCTTTAGTTTTGTTTTGATGGTAGCCTGGCTTTAATCATGTTTCTAGACAACAATGCTAGATAGTCTACAGACTTGGGTATGATGCTTACTGGGTCCATTTCATGGCTCGCTCTAGTCATTCTAACAGACAAAGAGTTTCCGTTGGTGAGGAGGTAATAAAACAAATGAGATAACTGTAATAAACTGAACCGATTATTTAGCATTGTCTGAATGTTTCATGCTTTCATTTGTCTTGAAGTAACTAAGTGCATCAGTTTTTAATGTGTTTGAATATGAGCATCGGTACACTTTAAGTGGGTCTTCTCATTTAAAAGGCTTGCCTTATAAAGGCTTAAAAGGCTTTCCAACAAAAAACAAGGGCGGTTTTGCTTTGGTTTATATTGGTGTTCTATAAGGAAAAGATAATGACCACTTTCTGCCTTTACTCCAGCTAGTTTAAATTACTGGTGCGGCACTACCAGTTCCCACCGATCAGCACCACTATAAATGGCATTATCTGCAGGCCAAGATGTTTAAAGCATAGGCAGCTCACATGCAGCATTACATGCCTTAGCATCCAGCAGAAGGTTATCTGGTTTAATATCTCTGTGGATGAATCCCAGCTGGTGAATAGCATCTATGGCCAACACAGTTTCAGAAATGTAAAACTGTGTCTCCTCTTCTGATAAGGTGTCTTTCTTCATTAGCAAGGTCATCATGTCGCCTAATCAAAGAAGAAAATAACAGCTCAGAAATCAGAACATTTCAGTCACAAGACTAATTCTATGTGAAACCCCAGTAGAATCCAAATTTAACCTTGTAACTGGCCTTATAGCTACTAATTATAAAACTATTACTGCAAGGACCTACAAACCCAACATACTTTTTCAGTAAACTGGATATAAACCTGTTGCAAATCCTAAATAGGAATTTTAATTGGATAGCCCAGGAAGATATAGTGAATTTTAATACATAATACACGTATTGCACAAATAAGCTGTTTAAACAAGAGCTTGTTTTGTTTGCTTGTTTTTACTGTTAAAATCTTCAGCAGTAAAAAGGAGAACATTGGATTATAATAATTATTGAATCCAAGTCTATTTTAACACCTCTTCATAACCTCCTTCCCCTAAAAATCAGGAATGGTTACATTACTGGGACTTCAATTTAAAACAGTGTTAAAATTTCTATTTTCACCAGTTAAACAGCATGCTTATTTATAACATTTTATGAAGCTGACAACAGAAGCTAAGGAAGAAGTACTTGTATCACCGAACACCACAACACACAGCTTACCTCCAGGTAAAAACTCCATGATCAGGTAAAGATTTCTTTTATCCTGAAAGCTGTAAAACATTTTCACTACCCAGGCTCCATCCGCTTCAACCAAAATATCTCTTTCTGCTCGGATATGGGCCACCTAAAATTTTTTTTAAAATTACTATTATTAAAGGACAATTTAAATATTTCAACAACAAACACCATATTATATTCCTAGTCCTACAATATATTTTCATGATTTTAGCAAAGAAACTATTTTTCATGCTCTTCTCATACTCATATTTTTCATAATTTTTTACTAAATCCTATGAAGTCCTCACAAAATACCCACCAGAAACCCACAGAAGTCAACTCAATGTTGAAAATAACCGTTCACACAGCTTTGCAGAAGCAACCTCTAGAAACACAAAGCATAATTTGTTAAGCTGGTTTTGTTTGTTGGAAAGAACTGACAAAGCTGGTGGAAAAGTACAATTCCCTTTTTTTACTATACCCTAAAATGAAATAGGAATACTCAAAAAAGTTACAGAGCTTTATGCGGCGGTGTCCCTACTGCAAGCTCAGACAAAAATTTAACGTACAACTCAAGGTGCAAATGCTGACGAAATTATTGGAAGAGGCCAAAGCTGGTCTTAAAGAATGCAAGAACTGAGACACATTATGATTACTGTCAGAAGTTTCCAGATCTCTCATGTACATATACAAAGAAACAAAGACCTAACAGCTACTCCTATACAGATATCTCACAGTTTAAACTTGGCAAGATAAGCCTGGGCAATCTTCTCTAGCAAGAGTGACAAACTAATTTCTTCCTGCAAAGAGAAGAGAGAAATGCCTGACTTAGAGTGAACTACTGTCTATTTCCCAAACCCACATTGTACACACTGCTGCTGGTGCGTGAACCCCTTCCAGATGGATGGTACATGGAGACCACTCCTATGCACGTACGTGGCAAACCTTGACCTGCATGGCAAGTGTCTTGGCCAAGTGGGAAAAGGGCTGGGATGAGTTTCAGCCCTTAGAGATGACAGCAGGTAGCAGTGGGCTTAGTGACCAGTATTAAAGCAGTGCAAAAATGGTAAGGGACTTGGGCTATTTAAGGGGGGGGGAAGGAAAGAGAAGGTGGAGCCATTCCTCCAAGTGATGTGCATGAAGCTGGCCCAGAACTGGTACGGCCACCACTGCTGCTGCTGATGGTCCTGGGCAAGTGAGTTTGGGAATGTCTGACCTTGCTCAAGATATTCCAGTCCCAGCTGAGGCTTTGAAAAAATACACGGAGAGCTGCTACCCCATGAATTCACTGGAAACTGAGAATAATGGAGACTGGAGGAGGGGGGGTGTTTCACTAGAATGTACCCTCGTCCTGAAGGAAAATGAAAGACACATACATGGAAAAAGTATTTCCTGACAGCTGTAAGATTTTCATTATTCATACACCAGAAAGCAACTTCTGGAGAGAAAATATGTATCACTGTTCCAACTTCAAGGGCTATTTCCAATAAGCAGCAAACAATCTTCTGGATCTCTTTCCCAGTTCTAATGGCCAGGAGCTTCTTTACATGTATGTGTTCTTTTCACAGGGCGAGGAGTTCTCTCTCTGCAGTAGACACTCCAACTTTGATTTACCTAGCTCTATCTATATTTCTTTCCACCCTCCACTCCTCAATGTAGCTATAAAATATAATAATAAAACCATGCGTAAAAACCAGCTGCGATATCTCCCAGTGCTATCAGGCTTGGGAAAAAAAAAAATCTTCATTTTCTTGTATTTTTATCCTGTGTTGTTTTCCATTGAACAAACCAGGCAATGAAAATTACGGCAGATAAACACTCTCCAAGGAAGATTACCGTCCCAAACAAAATGGAGAGTGTGAGCTCAGCCTCCTTGCCACATCAGGTTATGAAATGGGGGCAGGGCTTCAACCAGAGGGCCCCACACATCCTGGCTGCTGGGCAGAACATGCTGCTCCTCTGGTTCCCTATATTCAGGGCATGGGCTTGAAGACACAAAAAGTCTGTGCCAGGAAAAAAAAAAAATGAAGTACAAGTAACACTGCAGGGAAATGCAATATGAGAGCAAATGATGGGTAAGGTTTGGACTGATAAGGACAAGTCCTCTTTTATCTGCCCTTTTGCTTGAGACATCCACGCTTAATTTCTTTCTCTGTGGTGCTAGAGTACTTGCTGTGTCCTACCAGGAATTTGCAGTAAATTGTTAACTAAAAAGTAAAAGCAAAAACCAAAACAAACTAACAAGAGCAAAGCAAAGCAAAACAAGACAAGACCCAACTAAAAAGCAAAACAATGGAAAACAAAGCCAATGAAAAGTGTCACATCTGTTGGTATCTAACCATCAAAAGAAAACATCAAATAATCTCAGTTTTTACTGTGGCACCATATTACTTTTCAAGAAGCATTTTCCTTGAAATCCAGTTTTACAGATTAAGTACTTGTGTTGGGTTTGCGTGGCAGGGTTTTGGTAGCAGGGGGGCTACAGGGGTGGCTTCTGTGAGAAGCTGCTAGAAGCTCCCCCTGTGTCTGACAGAGCCAATGCCAGCCGGCTCTAAGACGGGCCCGCCGCTGGCCAAGGCCAAGCCAATCAGCGCCTCTGTGATAACATATTTAAGAAGTAGAAAAACACTTAGAGAGAGAGCTTTTGCAGCTGGAGAGAGAAGTGAGAAGATGTAAGAAACTCTGCAGACACCAAGGTCAGTGAAGAAGGAGGGGGAGGAGGTGCTCCAGGCGCCGGAGCAGAGATCCCCCTGCAGCCCGTGGTGAAGGCCATGGTGAAGCAGGCTGTCCCCCTGCAGCCCATGGAGGAAGGATGAGGGGGTGTAGCGATTCCACCTGCAGCCCGTGGAGGACCCCACGCTGGAGCGGGTGGAGGTACCTGAAGGAGGCTGCGGCCCGTGGGAAGCCCACGCTGGAGCAAGTTCCTGGCCGGACCGGTGGACCCGTGAAGAGGGGAGCCCACGCCAGGGCAGGTTTGCTGGCAGGACTTGTGACCCCATGGGGGACCCCATGCTGGAGCGGTTTGCTCCTGAAGGTCTGCACCCCGTGAGAGGGACTCCATGCTGGAGCAGGGGAACAATGAGAGGAGTCCTCCCCCTGAGGATGAAGAAGCTGCAGAAACACCGTGAGATGAACTGACCGTAACCCCCACTCCCTGTCCCCCTGTGCTGCTGAGGGGGGGGAAGGTTGAAGCCGGGAGTGAAGTCGAGCCCGGGAAGATGGGAGGGGTGGGGGGAAGTGTTTTAAGAGTTGATTTTATTTTCTCGTTCGTCTACTCTGTTTTGCCTAGTAATAAATTAGATGAATTCCCTCTCTAAGTTTGGTCTGTTTTGCTCGTGACGATAATTAGTGAGTGATCTCTCCCTGTCCTTATCTCGACCTACAAGCATTTCGTTATGCCTTTTCTCCCCTGTTTAGTGAATGAGGGGAGTGAGAGAGCGGCTCGGGTGGGCACCTGGCCCCCAGCCAGGCTCAACCCACCACAGTACTATATGGTCTGCGTTGATAAAGGGAGGGATAAAAAAACCCAAACTAACAAAAAACCTTTGTCACTATTCCAAATTGTAAATAAAACATTTTTTATAATGTTGTTACATGAGCTTTTTTCCTAAGTTCTATTTATTATTTTGTAGTGTGGTAGCAACTCCATAAATGCTTTGGACTGCTATACCATTATTTAGGCTTCTGCATTGAAAAATATTACCAAATACTACCTGCCACAAAGAACTTCAGCAATCTTCTAGACAGCATAAGTTTGAAATGTAGGGCACTTATACGACACAAACCTGCTCTTTCTCCAGCATATCTGCTTTTCTTAGTATCTTCATTGCATAAATATGACCTGTATCCTTCTTCTGAACGAGGCGTACCTATAATGAGAAATAGAACCCAATCAATCTTCTCTACCTCAGAAACTAGACCCCACCAAGGAATCTACTGGAAGGCTCAGAATTGCTGGGCATGGAAAAGTTCATTTGTTAAGCATTTAAAAACACATGGAAAAAGGAAATATTTCTACACCATGTACAACACTAACACTAGTGATGAACAGATAGTTTGAAGTAGTTACTGTTTTAGGAGAAGCTAGAAGGCACAGTAAATTCCAGGTAGCTGTGAGACTGTGTATGCTAAAATTCAGGAGCAGATATAACTGTGATGTGACACAGGGCAGGGAGGATGTTTTCAGAGAGGAGCTGTGCAGCTGCAAATCCATCATTTCAGGGGACCATGTGAGCAACATCAGCTTGAGCAGCTGTGAGAAACTAAGGGCCTTTCCAGGGGCCTTGACAAATCAATGCACGTAATTCATCACTGGACTTATCACACTTGCACAATTACTTAAATAACTGTTCTTCTGCAATAAAACTCCTCAACTGGAACTTCTTATTCTGTAATTAAAATGTTTCATTTTAACATTCAATCCAATTTTAATATCCTGTTCAAGCAAGAATGCCACAAACCTCCCCAAATGCTCCTCTTCCTATAACTTTCAAAGACTCAAAGTCATCCAAGCCAAGTCTAGTCCTCTTCAGTCGCAGAAACTCTGTTTCTTTGCGAGCGTGTTGTGACCTGCGCAGTTTTTTCTAAGGAGACACAAACACAGAAATGTATAAGTCATTTGACAGTAGAAAGTCAAGATATACAGTCTCCCTTCCTGTGAAGTATTCTCTCTCCCGTTGGGATTACAGAGAAAACGTAAAAGGAGAAGTCTTTCTGAATTTCTCAAAGTATGATCCATGAGCACGGTCTTTTACACAGAGGCCTCAGGCCTAGTTTCATTTTTTGGGGGAATTGTTTTAATTTTTTTTTTATTACTTAAATATAAAGAAACAGTAATAAAAATAATGAAGAAAAAAAAAATCATACTGGTTCAAACAAAGTACATCAGTCCAAAGGCCAAAGTCACTAGCTGACGAAAGGACTCTTGGTTTCGGGCAGCGTGAAGGATCAATAAAAGCTGAAACTTGCACCCCACCGTAAAGAGTGATGGCAGGCAACAAGGAACCTAACAGGCAGCAGAAATCCAACTTACACTATCTATAGCAAAATCCATTTGGTTTATAGCAGGCAAACACTCGTATTTGAATGAAAAATCTGTCCAAATCCTGCCATATATTTTGTTCTATAAAAATGTCAAAAGGGATTCACCCTGAGAGAAGACAAATGCTGACCTGTCCTCCCAAAGATGCCGAGAAGACCTCAAAGACCGCTAACAAGATCCATTGAGCAGGCGCTTGCCAGATTTTGTACTAGGATGACAGTGTCATTTAAAACCACAAGATGGCATTACGCACCCACTCTCGCTTTTCCCTCTTCCCACAAGTTACGGCAGCCACATAAACTCAGAAACGACTAAGGCACTTGTTCCTACTTATATTCCCTGCCTATCCTGAAGGCAGTACCGGCAGCGATAGTGTGATGGACCTCAGAAAAGCAACTTATTGACCAAAGTTCTGAGAGATGCCAACTGGACAGAGATCCCTGCTCATCCGTATCCAAATGGAGAAAGGGTGTGCCCAGTTTACCGTTCAAATCAAGAAAAGAAGTGGTTCAGCATTTTGTTTTCTATCCACTTCTTCCAAGCACATCTCACCTTTTTTTTGTTGCCAAATATAATGGCAAATAATTTTAATCTTTGAAAAGCATGCTGTATACTTGCTGCAGGCACACGTCTCCTAAGGACTACAGGTGACATGAAAAGCCTTAGCTATTGCAAGTATCACTCAAGCATATTCACAGCTTTCCTAACAAACAAGTTATTTACAGGGGCAACATTCATTTACAAAATAAAACTTAATGTCATGCTAGTCAATGTATCTGTAAGCTCTGCAAATGCCAATTTGTAGCACGATAAAAGCAAAGCAGTCTCTTCAAACATTACTTAAGTAGTATTTACCTCCTCATCTGCGAGGCCTTCCTCTTCCATAGCCACTTCTAGCTTCTTCTGCCTGTGAAGGGGAGAAACAGGAGATTGCTTTTTCCATTATTTAAGTAATAAAAAGCATAACACTACAGCAAGACAACTTCTTTACTTGACGTATTCCAGATACCAAAGAATTTGCCTCAAATGGTAATCAGAAGACTTACTGCCCACTCTATCCATTTACTCATTTGTTACCAAAGCTTTTGCAAATGTATAAGCAAATTTAAGCACATAATTATGTATCTGCAGAATTAGGCATTAAAGGTCCAAATGTGTAATCATTCTAATGACTTATATTTCTTCATATAATCCTGTTGAAGCAAGGCTGGTTTTATCAATTAAGATTATGAATCAGAACAAACATTTTTTTTCACCATTTCTATCTCAGCTCTACCTCCAACACCTCAGCCAGCTCCAGCTTTCGCCCCCAGTCCCAGCCTTGCTGATGTCTCCTGGTCCTGCTCCCCTTACTCTCGTGCCAACTAACTCTGCCCCCGTGGATTCATCATTCACGTCCTCACAGTGTCCTGCCCAGGCCAGGGCTCACCGGTCTTGGGGCTCCTCCAGCCAGTGCATGTGGCAAGGTGTCTACTGGACCCCTCTTTTTCCACCCGCGGGATGCTTCTTTACAACTGTCAGGGTGCAGCTTTCATGCAGCTGATGACACACTAGCAGCAGCCAAGAGTTTGAGGGCTGTGTGCCAGGCTGCTGGTGTCTTTCTGCACTTTGGGAAGTACAGCAGGATCCCCTAAATTAAAGGCCCTCGGTAGGCAGCCTATTCTCCCAACTAGAAGCAACTCAATTACATGGGATAATGACTAAATATGATGAAGAGAGAAACCCTGCTGCTCGGCTGAAAACCCCTCAATTAAAAACATATTACCAGGGGAATGATCATTTAACATACTGATGACAATTTGAAACACAACATTCATTATAATCAAATGCTTGGTGCTTTGACACTTAATTCAAATAGCACTTCACCACATTGGAGGCAGAATTGGGCACGGATGAGAAAAGTTAAAGTGGAAATGACCAATGCATACTCCCATGCAAGGAGTACCAGCCAACACCACTCAGGAGGAATTTAGAGGTGGGTATTATGTTACCTCCAAAATTCTTCCTGCCCACCCAAGAGCCTCTCAAGCCCTCCATCACCAGCCCTATGCTCTTTACTGCCCCTAACTTCCACCCCAGGCCACCCCCAGCTCTCTGCTTCCTTTCCTTATCCCATCACCCTGTCAAACGCCTCTCCTATCAGTCCTGTTCCCTCCCTCCTATACACTCCCTTCGGCAGGGTTTATGAGTCTTGGCATGAGCTTCATGCTGCAGAGCATGAATAGACACCACGAGCCACTGCCTTACACAAAACCAAATTACCGATCGTCAGCAGCTCTGCAGCATCTACCTCTGTAGAGTTTATTCCCTCTGGCACGCATGGAAAAATCAGAGGTAACCAACCCCACCCCACCCCACCCCCCCCCCCGAAGTAGAAACCTCACATGTGCTGCAAAATAAGACCCTGCACGGAGCGGTTTCTGCATAGTAAGAATCTGATGAGGAGGTAAACTGTATGAGAACATCAAAAGCAGAGATCCTCGGTCACTCAGTGACTGCCTGGTGCAGTAACAGAGGATGTTCACAGCAGCTGAAAGGCAGCCTGCGCCCTTCGGGGATTAGCTCCTGCCACTGAGTACAGAAAAACTTCCGAGAACTGCTTTGTGCGTGGGGATCAAACACCGCCAAAAGCCAACCAAGAAAAGCTGAAGAGGGGTGAGCGAAAGCAGAGCCAGTACCTGGTTTCTCTCTCTTCGTGCTGTATAATAAGGTTGCTGTAGAAGTTCTCCAGCGTAAGTTTGGCCACCGTCACTCTCTCCCGGGTGTGGTTACTCATGGGAAAGGATGTTGTAGTCCCTGCAGTCATCGCCATGGTAACATGTACTGAAACACAGCGTGTCAAATCATTACTCACTTGAAAAAACCTTATATAAATTTTTTTTATATATAATATAAATTTTATAAATATATCTATTCCTCTTTCCCACTCTCCATCTCCAAACTCTTAGACACTACAGAATTTGCAGGAAAGGCACTGTTCTTTAGATAGAAGAAACTCCATTAAAAAAATCATATTATAAAATTATCCTGAGAGAGCAGGAGGACTTACTACCCACTCTCTAAAAAAAATAACAACATGTTGGCAAAACAAAGGGTGAATCATAGCAAAGAATTATGCAGACTATGGGCAGCTCACCCAGCAGCGCTTGTCCACAAATGAGGAAAACGTACCTCTGGTGGACTTGAGCCCAACTTAGGAGAGGGAAGAGGCGGCAGAGCATGGAAAGGAAAAGGGGGAAGCGAGAGGACCACCAGGCAGCTCCCCCAGAGGAAGATACCACACCTCTATGACAATTTCAGACTCCGGAAATTCTAGGTACTACCAAAAGGACAGGATAAAATGAAAAAGTAAATGGACAAAACCCCTAATCACATCCAGAGGAGAAACTATGTCAAGGACAGAAGATAGCCATCAAATGTCTTTGAATTTTAAAGCTGCTCAACAATGTTGACAGTCAGAGGGATTTCTAGAAATCATTACATGGAAATGAAATAATGGAACTGCCGTACTTTAAATGGAAAACTTCTGTTGCTGTTTTTTTGTTTGGTTGCGTTTTTTTAAAGCAACAGCCAACCACCAAGAATAGAAAACACTTCCCCACCACAAGGCCATTAGACAACCAGTCTTTCCGTTTCTTTCTTTTCCGACCATCTCTGTGCCATGCCACCGATGAAACGGGTTTTCTGGGGTGGCTGATCGTTCCAGAGCTCACTCTGTTTCGATTCTCAAATTTGGGGGGAGGAATCTTCTTATGCAGCTGGAAATACATTACCCATGTAGTTAAAGTACTTAAGGTCAGGGCATGCGGTCACTGAGCACTTAAAAACTGGGAATAAAGACACTTAAAAACTGGGAAGAAAGAGGAATGAAGAAAGGCTGCTCTCTTCAATAGCTTTTATCTCGAAACCAAAAAACTTGGATGTACTAGAACAACGCTTTTAATGCTGGGAAGAGACATCTTCGGGCAGTCCTGAGTCCTTTGCAACTGGTCTAGGGAAAACAGGGGAGATTAAACAAAAAAGAAGAAGAAAAAAAAAAAAAAGCACAGTTTGTCCTAGGACTCATGCCCTACCTGAAAGCGGGTTGAGGCACTTCAGGAGAGCCTCACAGAAGGGAGCCACAAATAGCAGCATCTCAGCCCCATGCTTGTTTGTTCAGGGTGCTTTGGGGTTGAGTTTGGAAAATGACACAGAAGTACACACACTTCCTTTTGATTATTTACATAACCCTTCTATTTCACCAGGGGATTTTGCGGAAGACAAATCCCAAATTAGGTTTACGATTTCCAGGCAGATCCTAATACCTTCTAAGGTGAACTGATTAAAAGTTTCATACAGAAGAAAACTTGCACGTCCACATCAGACAGGAAGATTGCTTAATTCTGCTCTCAGATTTTTGTTTTGAATTTGCCTGCTACCCTCTGTGAGGACGGCATTTCGCCTTGTAGATTTTTAATTGGATTTGGTGTGACAATACTATATTTGTTGCCAGAAACGCAGCTGCTGTGTCCCAAATAAAGGCGTTTTATAGCATTATGGGGATATTATTTTAGCTGTGTATTTTGGAGCGTGTGAGATGCCAGAGTTCTGAGAATAAAAATGTATCTCTATGTATACAAAAAGGTTTGAATAGCACTACAGCTGCTTTATGATGATATTAGTATTTCTATTTTCTAATCAATCTTTTATCCCCTTCAGTTTTCTACTAAAGAAAGATGAGAGCTGTCAACTGTTAATAATCTTTACTAAAAATTAAGGGCTTTATTCTTCACAAACGTGTACCAACCTTTGGAGAAGTGTCCAGTATGGCAGAGAATTTGGCTCTGCTCTCCCTATTGAGTCTGTTATACAATATTACACTCTCTTTCTCCCTTGATAGGTGGGAAAAGAAAAAATACAAAATGTGTATCTGAGACCAAAAAAGCATGTTGACACATCCAAATCAAACAGCAACTGCTGGCCACACGCTGGCATCTGTGATTAAGTTATTTCAAGAAGTGACCTAATAGAGTAAAAACCCGCCTTCTGATCATTTTAGTGTCAGGATAGTGTAGCATTAACCCAGGCTTGAAACGGATTAACCTTTACTTAAGGTATAATGAGCGGACTTCTGCACCGGCAAGCAACAGGATATATTAGCCTTTGCACGTCTTGTATTCCTGGTAGGATAAAATAACACTGCAATTTTATTTCCTGTTAATTTGTTTTCCCCGTGCTCCTATACCCACAGATGCAGACGTTACCAAATAGCAAATTTAAGTCACTTGATTTTATTAAGCCTGTAAAAAGGAGATAACAATTCTGGCACTAGCACACCACGCTATAAATAGCGGGGCTGACCCTCACTGTGGTTCTACAGTAGGAAAATATAGACAAGAACCCAACCCATAAACTAGCAAGCTTAGAGAAAGCTGTTTACCAGAGGAGAAAAATTGTATTGACTTCACCATCATACCACAACGTAAGCCCACCAAAACATTTGTTTCCAGCATCCCAGTATCCTGAGCACAGCCCACCAACCCTGCCTTCAGACCACAACATTTCTTTGAGACAGGATTTACTTTACATTTGCTCAGTTTGCAGTTGGTATCCCCAGTGACCTCTGTCATTGGGGGGGGAACCCCCAACACCTTTGTAAAAATGAGACGTGCCTTAAGCTCTCCACGTTCCCCAAAGTAAGCAGAAAAGAGCACAGACCTGGCAGGAGACACAAAGCACCCTGCAAAATCCTATGTCAACTCACAGCCAAGACGACATCTGCACTCTTTTTCCTCCTGCCTCTCTGCTTCCACTAACAAACCCCCAAACAAAGCACAAATCCACATCCCAAACAAAATATTCAGTTGGGAGTAACCAAGTCAAGTCCTTCAGCATGACCTTTATAAACAAATAATGCTGGAGGGAATGGGGGTGGGAAGGAAGAAGCTTCAAAATGTGGCCTTTTATTGACAGCACACTACTTCTTCTGACCTCACCACATTAACAGGAATGTTTTGAAAAGGTGCCACCCATAGTTCTTGGAAATGCCCTCAAAAATCTACTAATTCACCCAAATTCATGCCATTTGCATAATGGAACCATTCTAGTCCTGCTGCATCACCAGCCTTGAATTAGGCTCCCTGGGCCACAAAGAAGGTCATATTAAACCACCCAGCTGCATTTGGCCAAAAATCCTCTGGCAGACGAGGACCAAAGACCTTCCTTTCCGAAGGGCCTGTTACTTCAGGAAAAAATGAAACACCACCGGCTGTGAATGAGAGAGACATCAAACCAATCTAATCGACAGGAGACACTGAGCAGCACACAGTCAGCAGGACAAGGTCTCGGAGCTGCCAGAAGCAGAGACACCGTATGTGCTGCTTGGCCCAGAAATCGAGCCTGTGCCTCCTGGACGGATAGCTGAACTCATGACGCGAGCCTTTCTCCTGATGCTACCAGGAATACAAGACGTGCAGCAGGCACCTACGGCATGGGGATGAGGAGCTACAGATGTGGGGCAACCAGGGAAAATCTTGCCCCCAGAGGCTGGTGGGACAGCAGCATAGTGGAGAGGAGCTGAAGTATGCTCCTGAAGGACCAGGGAGAGCAGGGTACAGCAGCAGAAAGGGGACAGCAGGCCCAATACTAACTGGGGTCTTCAGGAATCTCCTAAGCAAGTCTCTCCTGACCCACCATAAAATAGAATATTTCAGTTGGAAGGGACCTCTCCTTTCCAGTAGAAAAATGCTGCCTGGTCAAAACATACATTTGATCTTTAAGCAGAGAAGAGCCAAGCAGTGTTTACTTCATCGTCAGCCTGCACTCCCATCCATCACAACAGCTCTAAGTCAAACCCTAATTCTATTTTCCTGAAAGAGCTTCCACCATTGAAAACCCGACACCCGGCTTCTGCTACACAACTGATAACCCAAAACTCACATCCTCTCTTGGGCGCTTCTTGGCAGGCAGCTCCCACAGTCTGTTAATGACATTTTCATATTAGACTATCAGATTTAGACTCCAGTTAATGAGAGCAAAATCAATGAGGCATCCAATCCCACCTGCTACGACTCATCAGAAGGGGAGAGATGGAAGAAATCAAGGCACCTGGAGAACTGTTCTCCCCCGAAAGAAATACTTGGCACCTTGTGGGATCACTTTCTAATTAGGAAGGGATGAGAACACAAAATCCAAGCCCCTCGCACATCACCTCCAGCCTTCACAGCTCCAGCTCAGGGCATCCAGGATGCGTGAAGGCGAGGGAGAGCACAGAGTGGTCACTTGGCAGGAAGAAAGGATGGACGTTTGACACCCTTGGTAATTTTAGAGTGAGGTAGCTAGGCTTCAAAGAGAAAAGGATAACAAGGGATGAAACAGGATCCTGATGCAGATGTGCTACAAGATCTCCAGAAATTCACTCTATGACCCCATGGCATACTTTCCAGCCTGTAAAATGGAGCAACAGGACAGGGATGTGGAATGGAGACCATAATCATAACACTTCACATCAACAAACATTTGAACTGTAGAGATGATGAAGATTCAAATACTTTGATAGGAAAAAAAACCCAATACACCCCAACAAAACACACTAAAACCCCAACATACACCCCCAAAGCAGGTAAGTTCATCATGTTCATCATTTCAGATCCTTCTAAAATATTCTTCCAACCCTTCGCATTTACTTTTTCAATGATTTCTCACTTCAATGAGACTATAAATATGTGAGAGTATGCTAAAAGCAGTGAAACCTGAAGCCAATCTTTCCAGCTGTCTTCCTTATTAGAGGGTTTCACACTTCTCGGGATACTACAGTAACCTATTTGATCAATTCTTTCTTGCTCTTTTGCTGGCAATCTGTGTAAGAGCAAGTCTGTGGCAATTAGACAGTGGTGGGTATCCCGACTGGGCTTCACTTCCCTAAGAACAGGTCTGAAGGTGCCAGTCTCTTTACAGGCAAGACTCCTGCACAACTGTGTTATATCATATAGCTTGTTCGTACTATCTAATAAGGCTAGATCTATACTATCAAATTAATCTGGACCTAAGTCACACAACAGAAATATCATTCTTATTTTTGAAACCATGCATGTAGTATAATCATACAGTAGCCCTAGAATAAATTTACTCTGGACTGATTACTTAGTGCATGTTTAAGTTAGGGAGCAAACACCACATACAATTCTCTTGGAGAGAAAAGCATGGTTTTTTTTCCCACGTGACAGAACAATGCTATTTACGTCATGCTGCTGGGTCTCCAATTCAGATTTAAAACGTAAAGCTACATACATGTCCAGCAGGACAGGGAACACCAATCCTTCCTCCCAAACCAGCTACATCACTTCACAGAAAGGCTGATAATAATTTTCATTTATACACCCAAGCACATCCCTAAAGCCCAGCAATTAGGAAAGCGGTTCACTACTGCAGTAAAAAGGGTAAATTATAAAGTTTCCATTTACATTCCAAGGGAATTTGGCTCTTGAATGAAAGCCTCCCAGTAAGGTGGATACTGAAACATATTTCTGCCTTTCAAAATTCCCATTTTCTCAGCATGACACATTTGTCCCTCAACTTGCTCCTGAAATGAAGTATATACAAATGGCATTTTTCAAGAATTAGAAGGTAAAAGAGAAAGGAGAGATAGGCTTTCGGTGCCAGACCTATTCCAAAGAAAAAGCATACAGCTCAATAAAGCGAGTACCTTCAGAAACGCCAGCTATCACCACCGTGCGTACCACTGGAGCTCTTCTGGGCGAGAAGCTAGAGCGGACTTAGGAACGCTGCTTGGCTCCTTACAGACAACACAGCAAAGCAACTCACAGAACTGGGCACTAAAACCCACCAATGACAAGGATTATGTTTAAAAAAAATTAATTGCTATCTAGGAAAGTAGCATGGATACAGCAAGGCTTCAAGTGTAAGTGCCAGCCCTGCTGTCTCCAAATTGTTTGGATTCTCTTAAAGAGAGACAGGAGATATATATACACACACACATGAAAAAAAAGCTACCCACCATACACAAATAACAGCATGATTCACACCAAAAGGCAGTGGGCAGGGACAGATAAATGAAATAAGCAACCAAAGGCTCTGCAGGACGAGGTGGTGTGACATACCAGCAAGAGCGAGGGGAGGAGCAGCAGCTGGAGCAGCAGCCGCCCAGGCACCCGGGCAACTTCTGAAACGTCCAACTGTACGTGGTATGAGCTGACACGCAAACAGAAAGCAAAGATAAAAATGTTGTACAACAGCTGACACCTCCAATGGTGAAACAGAAGGAGAAAGTGGTCATACTGTGGTATCAGCCCAGAGGGAAAATGACTTTCTGCGCTACAGTTTCTGCTAGCACAAATTTGGCAACTACACTGTGTGTATTTTCACCATCCAATTGTTTATACAGAACCTCCTCCTGGAGAGGTTCCCTGCCTTCTTTTTCTATAGCTCACTTTCAATCCACTTCCAAAGCTTTTGAGAAACCTCCAGTAGCAAACAAAACTACAGGATCCTGAAGACTCCGAGCAGCAAGCAGACAAGAAAACCTCGCTACTCCAATCTACGTCAATTATGAGTCAATATTCTTCATCTCTCGGAGGCTGATCTTAATACTTCTGTTATTACTAAATACAGATTTCCATGTTCAGAATGGAGCTTTGTCCAAGGTTCACTTAAGTTGGTAAAAAACCCCCTTTAGCTCAATAGATTTTGACCTAATATTCCTATTCTTGGCATCTGGATGATGCTAGCTGTGCTACTGCTGTTACTGAAGTTCAGTTATCAGATCAGCATGTTTGCCAAGGGCTGCTCTGAGGTACGTTTCAGAAAGAAAAAATAAATATTATGTTCCTACATAATTCATGTTTTCCATAGTACCACCATTCACAAGCCTCTATTTTATTTAAAATGCTACCTGAAGGAAGTAACATTCTCTGCCAAATACAACAAATCAGATACTTTGCATGCAGATTCTTCTTCTTCGTTATTGCCAAGATTAGATCTTTCTGACACCCTCTGGTTTTTACAACAGTCCCCATCTGAGAAGGGAAAATGAAGTAACGAGACTGCAAAAAGCTGTCACTGACACTTTAGCATTTCATTTACCTCACTTATATACTTCATTTCCTTTAGTTTGTTATTCATTCCCCAATGTGCGTTATGTTCTAATAAGTTTTGCCACTTTAAAGTTACAGAACGAATTACATTTGTTCTATTTAAAGTAGCACTAAAACTGAGTAAAATTAGCCCTGTCTGAACGGGCTTTGCTATTTAAAAGCAAAAGATGTTCAAATGTTTTAGCCATTTTAAGTCATTCTTGCTTTCCCCATAGAGCGCCTGGGTGAGTCGCCCGTTATAGTCACAGCTAAAAGCAGAGAGCGCTCCATGACTCGCCCGGTCCCAGCTCGTAAACCAAGAGCAGCAGACGCTCCCAGTGCCCGACCCTCACGACCGTGAGAAAACCTTGAGGAGACATTCACAGACACACAGGACTTGGGGATGGAAAAGCTGCTCGGATCCTGCAGCCTCAGCGGCTGCTGCGCTTCTGGGACCAACGACACCAGGGAAACCCGGGCGGCAGCGAGGTCCAGAGACCAACTGTGGGTGTTAGTGGCTGGCTCCAACGGACCCCCTAAAACCCAGAAGAGCTTTTCACCCACTGCACCCAAGTAAGAGATGCTTTCAAAATGGAGGATGTTACTTTCCTACCTTGGGGTAGACTCCTAAACCTATAAATACCCCAAAATGTAAAGGAAGGGCTTAGAATAGACTAGGTAAAAAAAAACCCCAACCCTCCAAAAAACACCACCAACCCCCCCCCCCCCCAGCAAAGGCCACGGTTGTATGCACACTGTATGCTGGCATTAGCCAGCGCTGTTTCTGAAAGAAGCCGTCCCACTTTCCATCAAACCATCTGTTTGTTTCTCTCCCACTGCCACTCAATGCTTTGTGCCAGCATGAGAAGCTGTGTAACCCAGATTGAGGAACCGCACCAGGCTAAAATGATTTCTTTTAAAATGATTTTTGGTGAGGCTGGTTTTACCTGCGTTGATTGAAAAGGGCCACCCTGCCCCAGGCCGAGCCTGTTCGTTCCTTCCCATAGAGGTTGTCCAAAAGCCAGAAGTAAGCAACAGCGCCTTGTCTTTTAATTTGGCTCACAGAAATTAATCTCACAAATCATTCCAACACACCCGCAGTAATGATAAGGAAATATTTCCTAATATGGAATAAAAACTGAATATTGGAGTTGTGCTGCACTCCAGGATTTCCTGCTATTCAACAAAGCCGAGCAGCAGAAGCCTCCCATGAGCAACAGCCACGATTCAGTTCTCTGCTATTTTCAACGAGCAGCAAGCACAGCTGACAAACGCAAATTCATTTCCCTGATGGGAAAAGATACCAGCTGGGTAAAACTATGTATGTATACACAAAAATATATGTGTATGCATATAAACTATGTATATCTACACCTATATAAGATATATGCATTTTGTTTTCTTCCTTTTAGAGTTAATCTTTTGTCCACTTCAAGCGGTGAAGAAACTTGTGATCCAAACATCATAACCTTTGCTTTCACTAACAATGGGAGACTGGTCACCTAAAGTTTAGAAACACAAACCCACTAATAAGGTCACTTCCATTTCAGCTCCACTTGCCTCATCCTTTGGCGATACAATTACATTCTTTATACTCTACTATCAATAGCTCTGTCCCAAAGTTAAGAGTACATTTTGAGATATCCTATACTCAGAACATTCACTCAGGGTTGAATGACTTGCAATGATATACCAAAATCTTCATGAGCTCAGTCCTTTCAAATAACTCATTTTATCTTCTTTACAGAAGGGTGTTCTTTTTTTAAGACAATCGATGATTTAATTTTTAGCAATGCCCACTCAAATTGCTTTACTGTGCATGTGTGTGTTGCTGCAAGATAGGACTCCCCCCCACACACACCCCCCATTAGCCTCATATGGATAGCAAGGAGAAAACAGAGGTTGCACTTCAGCTTCCACCAGCAAGGACAGAGGGCTAGAGCTGGGAACAGGAACGGAATAGAAGTGCTGGTGTATCCACGCACTGCTCTGTCTTCCAAGGACTGCTCCAAATGGAAGGTCAGCTCAGGACAACACCTTGGGGAACTAAACAATGCACAAGGCACAATGAGGGAACTAGATTTGCAGTCCCATGCAGCCATTCCTCTCTTCCCAGGGTATACCACGGCATCTGAATTGATGCATTTTAATTTACTGGCAACAAGAGAAATCAGTAGCTTGCTGAATAGCTAACAATGCTGTGCAGTGAAATAGCATTTCATAGCTTGTTTTAGCTTACTTGTATCTTTCCTTTCTCCTGGCTCTCCCCAAGTTTCATAGCACTGCAAATCTTTGTCCTCTTCGAAGTGTCTAAAAACAGGAAGCTCTTCTATGTACTGAAGTAACTGCATTCCTGGGCACTTAAGCATTTTCTCAGCTTTTAGCAGGCACTTGCATCCAGGCATATTCAAGAAAGCATTGTTTTAAGATCTGCTAAATTAACTGGCATAGAAATGCCAAAATATTTTGGTGCAATGTTTTGGATCATGAAATAATTACAAACAGAGCAAGGCCAATGACCAAAACTCTGCTTCCTCCTCAGTTATTGGTTTTCTGGATAAAATTATACTTGGGCCTAACGAATGGTATGTCCCACTCCAAAACATTTACAACTGTCTAAAAGTAATATTCAGTCACAGTGGATTTCTCCACATCTGGCTCTTTCATGGCCAAGACACAACTTAGGACAGAAGAATAATTGAAGGAGCTTCTAACGTGGCACCTACATAAAGCTTCCTTGAAAATGTAATACATTTTCAGCTTTGATCCAAGAAACTCTACTCTGAAATTTTAGGGATGATGTAAAGCCTTTTATTTCCTAAGGAGCCTAGGAAGCAGGAACAGAGGGGGGATTTGCCTTTGGGAACTAGAAGGAACTTTTGCATTGGAGAATGCTGGAGGAGAAGAGGGCACTAAGTTTGTCTGTCTTTTTACTGCTGTATGCTTGAATCTCTGACTCTTGCTAGGCTTATTTTGGATCAAATTAGGTATAGTAATTACACGATAAGTCTGTGCCAGCAAAGGAGCTGACCGCTAAATGAGATGCAGAACACCAATGACCACCTATGGCCTGTGCAATGTCTCTAGTCAGGGTTAATAAGCACAACAGATCCCTCTGGCCTTAAAAAGCTGCAAATGCAGGTAGTGCATCTTGTTAGTATATGCAATCCTGGAGAACAGATGTTTGCCCATTCAAATACTACAACACTTCTTTAACTATGATTTTTGGAGGAGACAGCTGTTGGCACATAAAGCACACTACCTTGATGAGGCCCAGGCTACACAGAGATGAAAAGACATGTGCGGTCTTTTGACATAAAAGAGGAACACATGGTACCATCTTCTGAGCGCCTGAAGCTGGAAAGCAGATTTGGGACGGAGCTGTGCCATACTCCCTCTTACCACCAAACCATCAGGAGCTCTAGCCATCAGTACCAGAGGTGGAGAAAGAAATCTTATTTCATGAAGGAACCATAATGGCAACATCTGATCCCTACAGTGATAACAAGGACAACTGAAATGAGAAAGCATTACCATTCTGCCTTATTATCAGACAGGTTTAGGGGAGAACAGTCAATACAACTGTATTTTTGCATTTCAACGTTTATATCACTTTGAGGACATAGGTATCACTGCATCAATCTATATATCACTTTGAGATCAAAAATACACTGGAAGTGGGTAGCTGGGGCTTATCCTTCAGAGACTGAGAGGTTTAAGTATAGAGAAAAACATGTCTTTCAGTGGCAGACTCAGAGCCTTCCCTTCCTGAAATTTGAGAGTCTTCCTGCAGCCCATTGCTTAATGTCCCAACTGCTCATCTCCTCTAGGGCTGAAACCAGAGGAGTGCTTTGTTATGGATATGTGTATATATACGTGATCCCTCCCACACAATCACGTATCTACCCTTCTAGGAAGTTAAGAGAAAGCCAAAAAGGAAAAGGAAATAAAAGATTTGCACCTTGGTGAAAGATGATGACTTTGTGATGGGCATTAGTTCTCTGTGGAAGGTCATTCTCCAGTCTTAGCCTGGGAAAGCTCATTCAGAATGGGTGGTGTTTTCCTTTAAATTAATCTCAGAGATTTGATTCTATTATCTGGTTTCCTAGTTAAAGGACAAGAGATGCAAAAGCAGGGCGTGAGTAAAAGCTCTGGCTACATCCAGTTGCAAGAGAAAGTGAGAGGAAAGAGGAACAGAGGATATCTGCTTACGTTTCTATAAGATACTAAGGCTGTATGTAGCTGCTGTGCTACAGTTAAACATTCAAGAATGGGCAAATTTCCAGATAAAAAAAATTATAAATCCTAAAGAGTCCAGTTTCATATGCTTTCAAGATGAAATCGATTATGGCAAGAATAAGATAACAAGAGGATAACTTCTCCAGGAGCAAACCTTTCCCACCAAGAAAGCCTCCAGAACAGAACGGTCTTGCAGCATGTCCCGAGGGCCAAGCACGCTCTTGACTGAGAAAAGAAGCAAGACTTTTCATGGAACACAGGTCACCTCAGACAAAGGTGTGGGCTTTACAGGAAAGTAGAAAGAAAAGCAAGACTCGTGCTCCTGCAGAATGGCTCTCACTGTTCCTTTTCAAGGCGTAAGACTCTATTGCCCTGTAGGGTGACCAAGTGTTGTTGTGCCTCCTTTTTTTTATCTTACAAGTGGAGACAAAGACAAGTGGAGTTACCTGCAGGAAACTGGAATGGAAATACCAGTTTAGTGCAAACTGTGTAAAGATGGAGACTGGTTGAGTGGCAAATAAATCTTCCAAGGCAGCGATCTGAATTGCTTGACAAGTTGGATACAACCAGCTATTTCCCATAAATAGTAACCGGAGAAAAACCCCAAATAAGCCATAGGAAGAATGATCTCATTTCCACTTTTGCAATATTATTTAACATTCAAGTTTCCTTCTGGGGATGGGCCCCATGCACAAGGCCCTTACACAGAAAGGCTGGACATTGCTGCCAAGTTCTGTTTCAAGGAGTGTCAATGCAGGTCTATGAATTGCTTCTTAGAGACAGAGGTTCCTCCCTCTCACTTTGCTGAACCCTCCAGTCCTGGCCACGCACTCCCACAGTTTTCCCAATAACGCAGCCATGGGCAAGTTAGGTGAACTCAGCAGCCTGACAAAACTAAGCTACCAGCCACCCCCATGCTCCTGTAAAAAGGAGACCATTCTTCCATAAAATCAGCAAGTTGGTTTGAACCAACTACAGAACTGCTAAATTCAGTGGAAGAGGAGTAATGAAACACAGATAGGTACAGAGTACAAGCAGGAGAACAGCACTGTCCCTTTTGCAGGCACCCAAGTTTGGGCTACATCCAAGTAGGGTTTGGATACACTTGTGGCAATAGGAGGACAAGATTGTCCCTTTTCACAGCAGCCTGTTATATCAGACTGGGTACAACATAAAACCCAGAGTCTAATGGTGATGACTTAAATGTTAACTCTCACTAATGAGTCACATTCTTCTTGCACCAACTTTTGCTGGCTCCATTTGGAAATGGGCTGATGGGGAGAACAGCTTTGCAAAGCTTTCAAAACACAGCTATAATTACTTTCCACAGCCCCTTTATTCCAGGCTGCAACAATACAGAACACAATTCACTTGATTTTGATGAAAATGGTTATGGTGAGGCTAACGACGATGAACAGCTGAACACCTATCCCATAGATGGTGTATCATATGCTAGGGTCATTCATAAACACCAGGAATGGTTTGTACTACATGCTGCTTCTGCTTGCTTTGTAAGCCATACCAAGTGCTCCTCCTGGTGTGCTGCTTGATTCTTGTACATTGAACAAAGCCCAGCATGGACAAGCAAACTCAAACAGCAATGCTGACGTGGAGCAGAAGTACACGCTATGCAGTAGATACAGACATGATTTGTGCTTGAATTTGAATAGTTTTATGCTCACCCAAAGAACACCAAGAGCAAAGGCTTAGAGCAAAGCCTGGTACCTGATCTACACTAACACACCAGCAACATCCACCTTAAGGCTCACTCTAACTTCTCACTCATTTGTTAATGTGTCCTCTCATTCTACTCAACAACTCTACCAGAAGAGTTACCAGGGAAAGTATCCCTAAAACAACCTCTAATGGTGACTTGAGGTGGACAAATCTTTCTGGAAAACAAAACCACATTAAATTCCTGGAATTTGTCAATGATGCAAGCATTGAAGTAATAAATATTTTGAGTTTTCTTTTTCTAATTACAGATGATGTATGTACAGAGGAAGGATGCCCTTGCAGCTACAACACAGGAAACTGCATTAAGTAACAGATGATCTCAATTCTATTTTATTTCCCATGTGCAAGAACAAACCCTACAGATAAAAAGAAAGAAAAAAAAAGGACTGAGGGTGTAACTCAGTTACTACCCTAGCATGAAAACAAACATATCATTCCTGTACCTAGCAGGTCATGTTAGGCAGCTTAATAAGTTCATATGCACAAAGAACCTGTGCTCTTAAGAGGAAAGATGCTAAAGTAGTATTAAAAAATTATTTATTAATGCATTCTGAATATTCATTATTTAACCTGGCCCCAAAACTTATGAGGCATATGGCCCCTTCCTTGTTATTGCACTCTTCTGAGCTGCCCATTTGATCAGACCTGACAACCAGTTAACTACTACAGTCAACTGTAGAAGAGGCAGTAATTGGTATATTGTAGATTTGGAAGGGTGTGTGGCAAGATAACTGAGATGGTTTTCACTGTTCCAAAGATGGGGCTGAAGTCTCATTCTCACTTCAGAAACTAGAGGAAAATAAGTGAGAAAAGGCAATAGGAAAGACAATTAAATATTAATATACTGCAAGTGGCCAAGTTTGGCGATAACATTTCCAAGTTGAGCTACACTTAGCCTTGGTGAAATGTTGCTATTGTGAATCCAGCTGAAAGCATTCGTTTGAATGATTCCCCAGTCAATGTTTACACATTCTGTTGCTCATATGCAAATAACATTAATCAGCTGTCTTTTAGAGTACCGATAAATGGACAACATTTGGAAAGTTCTACCAGTTTCCCAGTAAAGCCACACATAATAGCAGGAATGTAGTTTGTCACATTGATGTAACACAGGGTAAGAGAGAATACTTCTCAATTTCACAATCACTAGGAAACAGCTGCTCTGCTACATTCTCCTCACTTCTGAAAATAGAGAGAGCACTAAAAAAAAAATAAAGAAAAGAGAGCCTAATAGTGTAGTATTTGTACAGAATCAAACACATTGACACTTGTGATTCCTGAGATGATTATTTTTTCAATTGAGTCTTAAAATACACTTCAACTTGCACTCATTTACAAAAAGAAAACCAAGTAAAATCCCTTATTTTAGAAGTACCCTTGTCAGTCAGAAAAGGTTTGTGCAAAAACTAGCACTTTTTACTCCACAGCTCATGCCCCAATTGATATTGAGCCCTACCTCCCTAGCCTAGATGCATAATAAAAATTTCATTACTCTCCCCAAGTCTAAGATAAGGCCAACAGCATCCTGGCTTGTGTCAGAAATGGTGTGGCCAGCAGGGCTAGGGAAGTGATCGTCCCCCTGTACTCAGCAATGGTGAGGCCACACCTTGAGTACTGTGTTCAGTTTTGGGCCCCTCACTACAAGAAAGACATTGAGGTGCTGGAGTGTGTCCAAAGAAGGGCAACAAAGCTGTTGAGGGGTCTTGAGCACAAGCCCTGTGAGGAGCAGCTGAGGGAACTGGGGTTGTTTAGCCTGGAGAAAAGGAGGCTGAGGGGAGACCTCCTCACTCTCTACAACTACCTGAAAGGAGGTTGTAGCCAGGTGGGGGTTGGTCTCTTCTCCCAAGTAACAAGCGACAGAACAAGAGGAAATGGCCTCAAGTTGCACCGGGGAGGTTTAGATTGGATATTATGAAAAATTTCCTCACCGAAAGTGTTGTCAAGCAATGGAACAGGCTGCCCAGGGAAGTGGTGGAGTCACCATCCCTGGAGGCATTTAGAAGATGTGTAGATGTGGTGCTTAGGGACTTGGCAGTGCTAGGTTTGAAGTTGGATTCAATGATCTTAAAGGTCTTTTCCAATTCTGTGATTCTATAACAACACAGGTATGGAAGCAAAATCTAGAGGCTAGTCTCTTTTTTTTCATCCCCTTGAGTCAAGTTTTGCAAAGTAAATCAGTAATAAAATAAATTATTGAAATTTCAGCAAATCCTGAAAGCACAGGGAAGCTGCTCTGCTGACAGCCTCTGGGAGGGAAGCTGTGCCCTTCCCCTTCCCAGCATGCCCAAAGCTACAAAGATCTCTTGGGCTTGTCACCAAGCCTCAAGCTGCTTTCCTCTCCTTTGGGTTATTCCTCATGTTAATAATGCCAGAAAGCATCTTCATCTTCCAATGAACTGGAGCTGCAAGCTTTATTCTGCTTCACTATGTGATGTACCTGCCTCCCAGCTTTCAAGCAAATTATGTCTTGCTAAATTACGTTTAGTATTTTCCACCCAGATCTTGAGGTACCCTGCAAAACTGAAACATAAAGCACATTATCTTGGTATAGCAAGTCAGCAATTGCATCACTGTTGACTACAAAGGAAAGTAAATTAATCCAGGCTCAATCCTGGGAGGACTTTGAAAGTGTACGAGCAAGGGAAGATCTGCACCAGAGAACCCTGACTCGTAACAAGTATCTACAGCAACCTGGGGAACAGACCCCTTCCAACTCCAGCCACTTAGTAGTACAAATATATACAAGATAACACATAGGCTGACACAGCACTGTCCACATATAGTACTCAAAATATGAGGAAAATTTAAACCTCATTTTAGAAACGGGAAAAGTGATGCACAACAAAATTAATCAGAGCCACCAAAATAAAAAATAATTTTAAAAAAGTCAACTGTGCAGCACCATACCAGCATCAGAAGCACAAAGGGTAATTTGCAGAAGCTGCCAGAAACCTGAAGGAAGAGCTGAGACATGGAATTGCAGCATTAGTCCTGACTCTTACCTTGAGTTTAGTATTACAGTCAGATCAGGTCAGCACTGGGGAAAGGCAAGCTGTTTCTCTGGCAAGCCTTCACACAGATACACGTTTGAAAAATAAAATGTGTGCACTTTAGGAACATAAAAATGTTTTATGGAATCCTATTTTTAACACTAAGTGGCACAATGAACTATAGGAAAAACTAGAATTACAGCAGGAAATAGAAAAAAGCTCAGTTGACCTTAGCCCAGGGTTTTTCAGAGGTGCAACTCCAGAGGAGCTCTGCCTACTTACGCTGCTGTTTACACCAGGCCCTGGGGCTTTCACAGCTGCTATTGAGGAAGCACATTCTTCACGCTTTTCTGGAGAAAAACAAATGGATTCTGACTATGATGTCGCAAAACAAAAGGAGTCTGTGAATTCACAAGTTTTTGCATGCACCTGCAGGGATATTTTACTAAGGCGAAGCCAGTGGATTTTATGCTTATTGAAATTTCAGCTGCCATAGGAAACTACTCAGAAGCCACACAGCAGTTATCAGAGCATACGCGCCCATTTGAGGCTGCATAACTGGAAGTTCACCGGGGTGTTGCTTATACTCATCTTTTCTCCTGAAAAATGCGTTCACCTCTCTTCTACCAACTGTAGTGGCAGAGTCCTAAAACAGTCACCCTCACAGAAGGTAGAGGCAAACATCTCTTCCCAGTGCTTTTTTATTTTCACTGACTACAGAGGACAGTTAAGACAACTAACTGGCTCGGATGTGCAACTTTTAAGCACCCAAGGGTAGGCAGATGAATCCTGCCTGGCAGCTGATACAATGCCAACTCTCACTGCGATGAGGGTACCTGGAACTAATCTTTGGATTTAGCAGTTTGCTTCTCCTGATCATCGCAAAAGCCTGTAACTGTTGCCCATGACTATAACAGGTTTCTCAAGCCCTTTTAGAAACACAGCCTCATCAAATAGTAGTCTTACAGCAAATGGATGTGGCTTACAGTTAAAACATGTTCTAAGGGCCAAACGAAGCAAACAAAATAGGTGGCATCCCTCCCCCATTCCCATCTCCACCACAGAGCACTGGGGTCTCCAGTGGAGGAGGACTGGGCAACCATCTATAACGCAGATAGACCCAGCTCCCACCAAACGTAAGACAATTTGAATCCAATTGTGGTTTGAGCATCTTGTCATTTTTATATCCTTTTACTCTGGGCACCTCACAGACCGTAAAAATACTCTCCACAGAAGACAAAAGATGAAGATCTGAAACTCTCTCTATAGTGTTTGCTAAAAATACATCTTTGGAGACATCCTTTTCCAAGCAAGTGCCAAAACTTCAAAGGATGAATTATAATGTTGAGACATTTGTAATGCAAGTTTGTTATGTTTCTTGTGAAGCATGGCAGGCAGTCAGAGATGGCATCTTTCAACTCAAAGACCTGGTCCAGGCAATAACTGGAAATAGCGCTTTGGTGGCTTACGTGAAATAAGTCAATGGATCTCAGTCCAGCTTTCAATAAATTAGGAACCACATCAAAAGCATCTGTAAGAGTCACTTCCTTTGTTGATACCATTCTAAAGGCCAAGGACTGAATAACGTGGGGAAAATTAATTATCCTCCCTCAAAATAGTATATTCCTTCAAAACATGAATTGCTTTTACCAAGCATCTTTTCTGAAAGTATCTCAGTGTGTTTTCACAAAATATGAACTACGCTAAGTATTTCTTTACATCATATATGTAACTCCATACTTTCTCAGTAGGAGAAAACAAGACCTGCTGACTTCCAACATGCCACAGCCATGCAAAAGGAGAGCAGACAGCAGGAATATTCCCATCCCACATGCTAACTGCATTTCTAGTTTCTGGAACCAACAAAAGTTTAAAGTTCCCAAGTATTTTTCTTTAAGAAAATTTAGCATAGAGATATCAGGTATCCTTGAATAAACACCTCAATTTCAAAGATTCACATCATTAGAATTTTTGCCTAGTCTCTCGCCAGTGAAGGGGCATGAAGCAAATAACAAAAACTTAGAAAATGAAGAAAAAACAACTACTTTTTTTTTTTAAAAGCAGAGTTTAAAATAATTTTAAGACACAGATAACATGAGATCAAAGTCTTTGATCATGAACATCAATAGTCATTTCTCATAATAAATCCCCACACCCCCAGAAAGCACTATATAAATCCCAGTGAATTAACTTTGCTAGAAAGAAAAGACATCCGTACGTGTCACAAATACAATTCAGAGCAATGGTTTTGAAAAATCAGTCGATTATATTAATTAATTTGAACTTTGCTGCATTTGGATGGTGCAAAGTAATTGAATATAAACACATTTAATATCAGGGTGTCGGTGCTGCTCAGTGAATTTAGAGATGCTGAGCTGAGACAAAAGAATGTGTTTCATTCAAAGAAGATGAAGGCCTTCTGAATTTTGGTGCTCAGTAAACAACTGCTAAACTGACTGAATGATGGCTGTGAAGTACGCAGGGTCAAATGTGGTCAGTACCTCAAAGAGCACTGGATCTTTCAATTTTGAAAGAGCACTTATAAGAAGATCTTGGTACATTCATATATCCTCGCTCTGCCTGTCACTTCCAAAAATGTCCTAGGTATTCACAACAGAGGCTGGATTATCCTTTGTCAGTTCCCTCTCCCTCAAAGTTGATGAGAATTATATGACCAAATTCAATATGGGAAGTAGATTTAACATCCTATCAACAAAAGAGGTTTCTTGCTTAGAAGTAGCATTGACTAAGGTACCAAAGAAAGCCAAGAATTACAAAGAAATTTTTAAGTGTTTATTTTATTCATACGTTAGTCATTGACAATGACTTTCCCATTAATCTGGAAAGCTGTTAGTGCAGCTTCCTTGTAAGAAGTACAGTTAGCCAAATTTTATTTCCGTTAAAAGTCCTACACTCTTGGTCAAGCACAAACTACATCCCTGATCTACCCATGGAAGAGAAAAGACGGGAGAAAAGCATAAGCAGGTGCAGCGCTTGTTATACCACAAGCAAAAAAGCCCCTATTTCCCTCCCTAAATGTACATGTATGATGGAAGCCTACTTCTATAAGTGACTTCATCTTGTAAATCAGATGCTATGTTGACAAGATGATCACCACCTTTGAATAGAAGGAAGCTGCACCCAAAGCACCAATTCAGACGTTCCAGACAGAAGTCTGGCCTTCCATCCAAGACAAATATGGACCTTAATCTGCACTGCTCTTACTGTGGTTTATTAGTTTGCAATATCTGGAGAGGATTAACTTTATGATTCAAAGGGGGGGGGGGGGGGGGCAGACCTTACTTAACCAACATCTTTGCAGTAAAATCCAGCCTTGCCTTGGCAGGCAAGAGAGAGAGAGGGAGGGAAAGCACTTGGATTCCACAGTGACAGACAAAAATCTCATCATGCAACCGCATTTTTCAACTGCACGCAGGCAGATGCAGATTCACTATCGCTCTCTAATATCCTAAGTAAGAATACAGAAGCTTTTATCCTCTTAGTCTGCATGGCAGCGTTCTTTAAAGATGACATGACTGCTTCAGAGCACTTCGGCAAAAGAACCAAGAAAACACATTTACGCTGTATTTCTCAGACTGAGAAAATTATGATCAAATAGAAATAATAAAGATACTGTCAAGACTGGTCTCAAAAGTGAGTTTCTACATGGAAAAAAAAGATACAAAGAACACTAAGAGGTCTCAGTATTTTTTTAAAAAAGAGAAACAGTATCACCAAAATTGTCATCGTAATTCTTCTCTTGCAGCCTTTACTCCCTTATCAACACAGGCTCATCCCATGCCTAGGGGTCAAAATCTGAAACTGAGCTTGGACCGTAAACAAAACTGAAATTGGCTTTCTAAATATCACTGCTTGTTTAATAAAAAGGGCTGAGAGAAAATTAGCTAAAATCACTTATCTTTATTGTAGTATAACAATTTCCCCCCAATTACCTCCTAATTACTTCCTTTTTCCATTTTTGACTTTCCACTATTCTTCAGATCATTGCATTTGAAACGATTGAAAGTATGCATAAAAAAATGGATGTGTATCTATTAATTTTTTTTTCCTAAACGTTGCTTTTGATTTTAAGGATTATTTTACAAAGCAGAAAGTTATTAAACAGATAATGGGCAAGCATATTTTTTCATTGTATCCCCACCATGGCCAGAGTTCTGCATATTACCGACGAGCGAAGGTGACAGCAGCACCATTTTTGGCAGTCTCCAAGGAACCTCTTTGCTAGTTTCCAGCAAAGGTGTTCAGTAAAGTTATTCTGTCAGCAGCCAGGCTGCAGCAGCAGCTGTGAGCAGCAGCTGAAATCAGTGGTGTAAGTCAAGGTATATTCAGGCATGTGAAATTCTCTTATCTCCAGTTTGGATGGTATAATGTTCATCTATTTTTCCTGAACACTGGAAGCGATTTGTTCTTCTTTTATCATTTGCCACTACACAATTGGTTTACATGTCTGTGAGCAAATGCAAACAGTTAACATGAATCAGGTGCCCTCTGGGATTAATAGGGCTTAAAGGTATCCAAGTACGAGCCTAAGACTTTGGAGTTATGAATGAACCATAGCTGCCAGAGACTAGGCTTTCAGTAAGAACTCGGAGCAAGCAGCACTGTGATAGCAGGGAACGTGGCAGGTTGTACTCTCATGCCTCCTGAAAAACCAAGTAGGAAGTTCCTTTAAGTCACCCTGCAGTAATATCAGCACCACTGATACTGATCAAAGGAGTTGGGATTAGAGCTGCAATACATTCAGTCAGCTTGGATATCCACATATCGGTTAGCCCACTAACACATCCACGGTCTGAGATTCACAGCACCATCAGGGGGACTGATTGTATCAGTATGGCATTCATTTCGCACTCCTTGCCATGACAAAGCCCAGAGCAGTAGTAAGTCTTGGAAGACAAGAGGACACATCATCATTCCTGTCACAAGAAAAACTTTGATACAAGTTCACTCGCATCTAAATTACATCCCAGGTGTAACCACCCATCTGGAAATGCCAATATTTACATGCTCAAACTGATTAGCTGGTAAACATATTATAATCTTCACCTGGACAGCTCCAGCCTTCCATATATTACTACCACACCAGCACAGCTGAAATCCAAGTTTTCATCCTACACATTTGTTCTCTTATAACACTACCTTAGCTACATGGCCTCAAATCTTTGGAGACAACTTCGCATTTCCTTGTGCACCTGGGGCTCACAGTGATTTCAATGTGTTCCTTCCTGTTGAAGGAATGGATGAATGTTCCCTGTAAACACTGCTAATTACTGAGAATTAAAGCTGGTCAAGAAGTGGTACATGCTGCGACATAAGAAAGAAGCTAAAAAATTTTCCAATTTCTTTGAAGGTTTGCCAGCAGAGCTTGAAAATCTAAAGCACTCCACTTTGTTCTTTTCCCTTTGTCACTGGCTCATGAAAAAAAGATGGAGAGAAAGGAGAGGAAAAAGATTTAACAGGAAGAAGGAATCCCCTTCTCTACTCCCTTCATCTTCCAAACCAAATTAACTAGTTTTGGGTTTTTTCCAGATCTTTATCTCCCTTCACCTAAAAGCTGTCCTTCTCAAAATTGTATAATAAATTATCTGTAATTCATTTTCTTACCTGAAACTATTTCTGAAGATGGTTGTTCCTAATACCACAGCTCATCATGACTTAGTGATTTCCAACCTGTGGTTCACAGACACCGTCAGCAGTGTGCGGCTGGTCAATGGGACAGGAGTGTTTTTTAATCAAAGGTGCATGACGGTCTGGGAGTGCGCTGTGGCTTGACAGTAGTCTGTGGTTCGCTGGACTTGAGAACCACAGCCTCACCTTCTGCTGCTAACAGCTCCATGGCTTGTATAACTCAACCTCAGAGACAGCTCTAATGCTCAGATTCAGCAGAGTATCATCAGAGGGAGCTTTATTTGACTTCAGTTCCACATGTATCTCTTTCAGCAGATACTAAAGGTCAATTATATTCATGTTTTTAATACTACACATGCATGTTTTTATTTCCTCCTGTGAGGATCCCCTTATCCTCTCATCACTAAATGCCTGTTGTAATGTCTGTATTCTGCAATTTGGGCTTTTCAAATACTTCAAAACAGTCTCTGCTCTATAGTTTTTTATTCATCTTACTGTCATTTTGCCTGACTAGGGTCACTCAATTTCTAGTTGGAATGATTCAAAGCATAAGCAGTTTGCAGGAGATTATTCCAGGTGTTCTTAACATAATTGTTTTTCTGTAAAGGAGAAAAAAAAACCCAAAACCCACAGAAAAGTTTCTAATGGCTACTTATGCAACTGAGCAGTGAGGTCACCATATCCAGAGTACAAGTGGGCTAAGATGTTCACATAATACATATTTTATATGAACTCTGCTTCTCTGTTAAATGAAACTCCCTGAAAAGATAAAAAGGACAAAGTAGGGAAAGAATCTCCATACAATAATACAAGAACCTCTCTAATAGACTTCAGTATAAAATGATCACCTATAGACTTTGCTCACAAGATATTTAAGAGCTGAATTCATGGAGAACTCCTGTGTTAATAAACCTTGCTTCTCTGTCCTTAGTCATTACCTTGTAAGATGTTACCTATGCCTGTTAAGATTGGGGAAGGACTAAACAATAAGACTTTACTAGAAATTGTATATACACAATATAATCAGGGTTATTCTGACTTCCCCCCTCCATAAGTTTGAATGCATTTCCTTTCCTACAGCATTTGCAGAAACCAAGATGCATGCTGTAACTAATTTCATGAAGGAAATAAATTATTTTAAACTGTAAGCATGCAGTTTAACTTAGAGAATTTTTCTTTAGGTGCAACAAAACTCTTGATTTACAGAAGTGAAATATGGCAAGTCAGTCATGAAGAATATCAACTCACTTGCTCAGAGTTCTTTACCACTTCAGTGGACTAACCAAGCACAAACAAAACCAACAAAACCCAATGCCAAAGACGCACGTTATTGACACCAGAAGTGATAAAACTCCTTTCTTTCATCTTATCTTGACAGTCAGAATTCGCTGCGATGCACTTAACTGCTTTCCAAGACATGCCACTATTACGATCTGCACCATAAGATGACCTTACTTGGTAAGTAAGTGTCACCAAGTGTATCTGCTACACAAATACCTGTTAACCAAAAGCCATTACTCCACTAAATAGGAATGTGCTTTAACAGTTGGCTGTTAGGAACATGTAACAGCCATGTCCTTCACTGCTGTATGATTGCCTAGTGTCCCACAGAGAAGCTCATATGCAGAACACAGAATTCCCTTATAGTTCCAGATGTTACAGCTTGTTAAATTATACTTTTCATTATTGTTAAACAGACTTCATTCTCCATGTTCAGCTTCTACAGTTTGTAAAAACAGGTACTCCCATTAAATCCTTACCTTGTGATTGAATTTGTTCTCCTTTCCTGCGCTGCCAAACACTAAATACCACAAAACAGAAGAATTCAGTTATCTTTAACTTCAAGACACAACAGCTGCCTTTAAACAATGCAGTACAATGCTTTTGTCTGTGGAGCTACCAATATAAGCTTTCCTCTTCATACAGGACTCGGCATGCTAAAAATTAGTGACATTTTAAGTGGAACACTTCTTTCATCATCAGGCTAATATTTGGCTGGCATTCTGGTTACCTCCCTTATAAGGCACCAGTGAGAGGGAAGGGATGGGAACACATTATACAAGTATTCATTGCAAAAAAATAATTAAAACAATTTTTAAGAAATATCTGTGACAAACACTTTTCCGATATACAAAGCAAGACAAAAGGAGTTTGATGCCATTGCTATTTCTACCTGACTAATTTGGAAAAAGGGATTTTTTTCTGAAATGGAAGGTTTTTTCTCAGGTTTTATGGGAAGAAGTGGAACACTTAAGCCTGCAAGCTGCTCTACCAAGTGAAGCTATAGCTGTTTTGGTGTTACATGGCAGTTGAGTCAGACCTCTCTCAGTATTGGATTCAGCTCTACTCATTCTGCAAATGAGTGATCTGTGAGAAAGGTCTACTGTGTTAAGCAATCCCCCACTAATGACTGAGCTCAGATTGGTAGTAGTGCTGGCAAATTTGTTTGCACATGTGGCAGAAGCAAATCTATCTTGGAAATGAACGCTGTCCCTGGAAAGTCCTTTTCCCACAGAGCAGACACAAAAGCCCCCAAACTGGCAGTGGTCTGGTAGGAAGAGGATCTGTCCTCTGGGTGGGTTCTCAGCGATGCTGACAGAAGTTCACAGTAGAGCACAAGTTGTCTCTGTTGCATCAGGGACAGGGAGATGGAGCTTAGACTTGTACAACCAGGAGAGTCCCCTAAGCACACGCAGCTCCCCACTCATATCCAGCTGCTTCTGTCAAGCGACTTTTTGTTGGTTGTGTCCTTCCTAGAAGTAGCTTCAGGGTAGTCATGTGCCTTACTAAAGTTATGACTTTCATTCCTTAGCCCCCAGTTTAGACTCCTGCTTACAGAAGCTTGACTGCACTTGTAACTCCTATGGCTCAGCACAACCTCATATCATTTTAATTGCACCCAACTTAAGCATTACAGTGGCTCATAAAAAGGGCCCTAAACAAAGTACTTATTTCTGGTAAGGTACCCCCTTGACTAAAGTTTTCTAATTGTTTGTCTGGGGGTGGTTTGCTTGGTTTTGTTTTACTACAAGATGTAATTGCTAAAATTTCTTGGCACATTTCATAAACGCACTAGCAGTGCCTTACTTATTATGACATTACACACAGTACTCTCAGAGAATTGTAAACTGCTGTCTTTACTACACATAATAGAAAAAGTTCACACGACCTTTCATCTGTTCAAAGATAACAAAAAGGTTTTTTGGTTTCCACTTCTGAGGAAGGAAATTTAAAAAATTCCAATATGCTAAGATCTTTGCTAAGTCTGCAGCTCCTTTACAGCATGTCAGCGATCACAGGCTCAAACTCTGCAACATAAGAGACATACCTAATAGAAGTTGCAATACAATAAACACTCTTCCTCTAAACACTGTTCCTCTCCCCATGTAGATCTGAGTTATCCTCTTACTTCCTCCTTCCTATTCATTCTGCCACCTATGATAAACTCAATCTGTTTGCACCAAACTATTAATATTGTCTGTTCCTTGTTACTAAAAGGTGACTAGCTGTCTCTTTTTACTGTTTCAGGAGATTCTCACTCTTGTGAAGTTCCATAAACCCAGACTACCATTTTAATCAACCACTGTTCCCTTTTACTAGCAAAAGTATATAAGACAACTGTTCCTTTGACAATGAAAATCTCATCAAATAAGTAGTCTTCCAAAGCAAGTTTATTACATTAAAATTCTAGGTGTCTGCTTTCTTCATATTCTATTCAGTTGCAATTCTCATAAAACCACATCAGCTAACAAATTGCAAGTTTGTAGGTATAAATATTAAAGACATACATCACAAAGTTCCAAATCTACGGTTTGAACCAGAATGCAAAATCTGATGCCAAAATTACCAAGAAATCAGAAAAACATACATTTGAAGCATAAAGATTCCTGATCCACTGTTTTCCTTTGCTTTTTTAATCTCTACAAAGCATTGAGATATTAATGCCTCACAAGATTATCTGATTTTACAATTAAAAGACAGTATTAACTATGACAACTGCCCATTTTAATGCTTCCCATGCTGACCAATTATTTATGACACGGAAACTAAGGTTTTTTTCTGACAAATTAATTCCTCCCCCCCCCCCCCCGTCTCTGTTTCGTTTTTATTGTTGTCAAATAAAAATGTTCTATTGTTTCCTCGTGCAGACGCAGGAGCAGTGGGACTGCCAAAAGTTATTCTGTAGTTTTAGGCTATAGAGCTGCAGGGCTTTTCGTACCAATCAAATGGTGGAATCTATTCTTCTGCGTTTGGCAAAGACTAACGTGATCCTTCAAGAAAAGATCCCCTACCTTAAACACAGTTCACCACGTAAATTCACACCACGCACCAAATAACTCTTCCCTGAGTTCATACTCTGTAACATTAGATTGTGTTACCCTCGCTGTCACTTCTTTTTGCACATCAAAAAATCTTATTTAGTCACCAGACTTTGAGAAATCCTGCATCAACCCATCCCATTAGACTTCGGTCAGTTATTTATCAAACCCACATTTTCATGCTACAGTAATGCAATTACTACTGATGGCAGGTCTGCTCTAAGTGTAGCTATATGTTGAAATGATCTGCGAACAAGAGAAGATTAAAAGATTTTGTGGACAATAGTATGTTTGATTTATGTCAACTGTCATTACCCTAAGACACATAAAGCCTCTTTCTGGGGGACTAAAAGCAAACCATTTACTATATAATATCAGCTTAGTAGTCTTTGTGCTGATGAATACTGTATTCAGAGAAGTAATTCTTTTCATTGTAATTTACAGGTCTACGCTGCATCTCCTAGAATACAAATATCAAAGTTTATCAATTGGCTTTACATTTTAACTAACTCTCAGCTTAAACTTGGTGGGAAGAAGAACATTTTTATTAGAGTAAACATGGACTGAAGGAAAACTGAATTTATAGGGAGAAGATAAGCTTTAAAAACAAAGACAAACCCACTGCCTAGACAGATACAGTGGACAAAGACAGTGCTTCACAAACTGTGACTAAGCTCCTTATGGTCACTAAAGGATTCAAGAGCGATCTCAAACTACAGTAGGTAACTTAAATGATTAAAAACTTCTACCCACCATTCGAGCTTCAGGGGCACACAGATAGAGGAGCCAAAAGGAGGCGACACAGAAGTCCTGAGAAACCACACCCACATGCATGAGAAGCTATGCATACACTGAACTCCATTCATTGTGTCATCCCATATCATTCCAATCCATCCCATATCATTCCAATTCATGAGAGGCCCACCAGGGACTCCACTAAGCACAGGACCAGACCCCCAGAGGTCAGCTTGCACATGCAGGTCCACAATGGATCATTTGTTAGAAATCCAGAACTTCTGTTCTCCTGGCAACATTCCCTCATTGCACATGAAGAGCACAGGGGCTTGGTCCAACTCTACTGCAAGTTAATGATAGGGTATGGGTTTGTTGTTTGTTTGGTTTTTTTAGAAAGACTAACTTTCTGCAAAAAAAGGCAGAAAGCAATAAAGCATGATACCTGTCCACTGTAAATATTTGCTTCTGAATTCTGTTCAGCTAGTGGTTTGGGGGTTTCCTTTTCCCTGAAATGTTTGAAAACTAAAATGTTTAATTTTAGATTTTTTTGAAGCTCTGTTAAGCAATAATATTTAAATTGAACATATACTATGCCATGTACAATGTGAAAAACAGCTGAGTTCCAGTTCCACAGAACTATGCAAATTTGACTTTTCCTAATCCAAGACTACTACTAACAAAAGCAGGAAAACATGTCTACATACAGCACAGAAGATAAAACTGAATTAATTCTATTAGATACAGTAACAAGAGTTCTCATGCAATGAGTGTGGCCACCGCTCATCACCTCTCAGGTTAGTAGCCTATGGGCTAGTATTTCAGTTAACTGCTGAATAAAATTAAGACTAATACTCTTTTATCCCTGAATTCCTAAAGGATAAGGAATGAAAGCAGTTTTTAAGATTACTGTGTATATTCAGACATCTTTTATGGAACACACACGACAATTTAGTGAGATTTATTAGCATTATATATGCTCACAAACAAAATCCCTGCACTTCAAGTGACTTCAAAACACTGAATCAGCAGGCGTGACAAAGCCCAACATCTGTGGTCTCCAAAATAAATGTCACTGCTATTCAGCAAAGAGCAAGTAAAAGCAAACCAACGTGAACACATCCCACCAAATAGCCTATAACAAACCTTTTTTTTTTTTTTAAAAGTCAAACTTCAGCATTGCTTTTTATTCAGAGGCTACATCAAGGCTCATTTATTCCTATTCTAGATTTTGCAACAGGAAATCAGGTAGGCACCATCAGTGGAAGCAGCCTTTTAGCATGTGCGTGAACTCTTATTATTCTAACCCAAGACGTTTCAAACTAATTAAAAACCCAACAAAACGGGGAGACATCTCATAGTTCTTTGCATATAACTTTTATCTTAGTCACTGTAAATTGCCTAAAGATACAGAGCACGAGCCGCCAAATTACGGGCCCAATCCAGAACTCCTTCGGCTCAGGGAAATGGCACAAGGGCAGGTTTCGGGTTTGTTCATCTGAGTGTGGAATCTTGTGAGGTTCTGTTTGTTTGGGGGTTTTTGTTTGTTTGTTTAAGCGCATTACAGAGATAATTTTGTCCCTTTATTTATTTTTAAAGAGGGCAGGACACCTTTAACCCCGAAAGCCACGTTTGTCTCCCGCGGGTACACCCCGCACCACCTCAGGATGGTCCCCGCCGCGCCGGAGCCTGACCCTCCACCGCACGGTACCCACCGCACCTGCCCGCCTCCGCCTCCCACCCCACTTAAACGCCGAACCTGCCCACCGAGCTCACCTCTCCCCCCGCCGCCGTCACCCCACCGGGGGCACGCCCGGCTCTCCGCAAGCCCGCTGCCCGCCACGCCAGCCCCTCAGCCCGCCGCGCCCAACCGCCCAGCTGGCGGCTGGCACAACCGTGCGCACCCACCCCCCCTCACCCCCAGCGGGGATGGAGCGGCTGGCGGCGGCGGCCGTGGCGGGGCACCCCACCCCGGGGAAACGGGCGAACTCGGGCAACTTGTGCCGCTGGCAGGAGGCGGCAGCCCCTGCCCGCCCGCCGGCTCGGCCGCCGGGGGCAGAAGGAGAAGTCAGCCGAGGGGCAGCGCGCCGGAGGCAGGCGGGCAAACTGCCCTGGCGGCTCCCAAGCCGGGAGCCACCCCTGATCCTCCCGCCTCCTCCCCGGGCTGTGCGGCAGTCGGGGGTAAGGCTGTCGTCCCTCAGACTCTACGGCTATGGCTGCTCCTGCTGCCTCACGGTGGGGGGGGAGGAAGGAGGAGAGGGAAGGCAGAGGGAGATTTCCAGTTTCCAATGACAGGGTCCCTTCTCCCTCCGCACCACGCCAGGGGAAGGCTGCTCCCCCGCCTCCGGCCGCCGCTGCTGGGGCGCGGGGAGGGCCGGGACGAGGGGCGCCCCCGGGTCGGAGGGCTGCGCCGGCTCCCCGCAGCACTCACCTCTCCGCGCCGCCCTCCCGCCGGCTTCTCGCTCGCTGCCTGCAGCCGGCGCCTCTGCGAGCACGGCCCCCTCCTCCGCGCTAATGGCAGGAGGAGGAGGGCGGCGGGAGGGCCTCGGCGGGGGGATGTTTACTCGGAGGCTCTCGCGAGAGCCCGGCGCCGCCGAACCGGGCCGTGATTGGCTGCTCCCGCCGCCCGCCAGCGGTGCGCCCCGCCCCGGCCCGGCCCGCAGGCAGGTGCCACAGGAGCCAGCGCGGCCCCCGACGGCTTCTTCTCCTCCTTCTCCTCCTTCTCCTCCTTCTCCTCCTTCTCCTCCTTCTCCTCAGCCCGAACTGCCTCAGGAGCGGCGGCCGGGAGCGAGCGGCTTCGCCTCCGGCTCTTCCCGGAGCGCAGCCGCTGCCTGGGGTCGCCCGCCCTCGCTCCCCGCGGGCCGAAGGGGCCGCCGTTCTCTTCAGTCTAAGCAGCCAGCTTAAACCTGCGCTCTCAACAGGCGCTGGCGGTAGAGGTTCACTGAAGGGCTGGTAGCTGTGAAGAGATCTCACAATCAGGAGGGCACTGTTAGACTTGACTTGAGCGTACATAGGTGCCCAGGCGCTCAAACAGAAGGCGGCAGAATTAACTGGAAATAGTGCATTTACAGGCCTTTTGCTTTTGTATGCTTCTGTCCTACCACCGAAGTACAAGGGTACAGATGTTAACACAGGCAGAACATAAGTGAAACCCTGCTTTGGTTTTAGTACCACCTGATCATAAACTGAAGCATCAGCACTTCAGGGGAAAGCTGTTATCCCAAGGATGCAGTGATACAGATTTCTCACAAAGCTAGCTACGTAGAAGGCAAATCTCTGAGCTCAGTTTGGAAGAATGACAAGGTACAACCGCCTTCTGCTTCTGTCACAGCATGCAATGTGTGGAAGCTAGTGAAAGTTTGTCCTAGTGTCGTCACTTGACTTGAGGATAATTGCTGATGAAGAGGACTTACTTGGGAGCCGCATTTAATTTGTTTTACCTCATTAGTCTCTATATAGATACAAGGGTCTTAGGAGCTCTGTACACTAAAGCAAATTCCTTGCCCAGAGATCGTATAATCTGAGGACCTGCAAAGTGTATCTGCATGTCCCCTTTGCCTGCAGGCAGAGTCAGGAAATTCAACATGGACCTTCCTGAGCACTGTGGACCTACCTCCCGAGACTGGTTTTCAGAAGCATTAGATTTGGTAGGTTTGAAATAACAGAAGCCTAAAATTAGCATGTTTTAACTTGAATGCGATGCAAGAGTGCTTCCTGGAGGCACTGCCCTTTGTGATATCTGAACTCCATTTCCACATTTGGAGCTTGCAGTAGTGAGGTTGTGCACTCCCATTTACTGTGTTGCAGTGTTGAAAGCACAGACACATAACCCAGAAAAAGAATTAGCAGGAGGGTAAAAGACACTCTACACTATGATAAGTAAATTCAAATTAAACCGGTTACAGATCTAGAAAAGCAGTATTTCACTAAAGCAATCTTCCCAGAGCAAAAGTCTTTAAAAACTTTTATCAATAACAATGGTAAAAGGGAGTGACAGACACCACCACCACCCCCAATAGGAATGGGTACTGATTTTGACTGGGGATTTCTGGTGTTTGAGAGTTTTGATTTCAGTATCTTGCTTCTGTCTGCTCCCCCACTCTAAGGCTGTCAAAGGGAAGTTGGGGGAGGCAAGGTCAGTCTCGGAGACGATGAGGACCAGCAGTGACAATGAAAATTGAATGAATATTCACAACATGACGTTACAGTTCCTGACTTGCTGCTGCTACTCCTCTTGTGGGTCCTGCCAGCACAGCAGATGGCAGACACTGAAAGACTCTTGTGCCAGTGGAAAATTACTGAGTTTTGTTGGTCCTGTGTATGTGCGTGTGTGAGGGGGGAAGCGGGGCAAACTTCTATTTGTTTAATTATTTTCAAGACAGAAAAGGAAAACAAATGGTTCCCAGAACTACAAAAATTACTGACATGTAAAGAACTGGTCTCTTATTTTAGATGCATGATAAATGTCTGTTTACATGACAAGTTTTCCTTGTAATTCCGTATAACTTTCCTCATAAGTCAGAATCGTGAGTTTTCCTGAATGGCAGTGCAATTAAAAAGAGAAACAGCATTGTAATAATAGCACCGGCTGTTACTTAAGAGACCTATGGAAAAACTAAGTATTTCATGTTTCTATTTTTATGTGGCTGTAAAAGTATTTATGTTAGTGGACTTTCCATTGCAAAACAGACATGGCTGATTTTAATTTTCTAATTTTACGTATTTTTTTACATAGCTATACACATAGAAGGTTATCTTACTTGATCTTGCAATGGGATCACCACTGTTGCAGTTGAAGTGAATGGAATACCTAAAGTGAATACAGTTAAGCATGTCCGTAGTCTTTGAAGGTCTGCACACTTACAACCAAATGCTCATCCTGAAATGAACCATGACAGAACCAAACCTGCAAATAATGTCTGTGCAGGCAAATGAAGTGTGGAGAGTTGACAGAAATACATAAGATTGTAACCAAAACTGCGATGCAACTTAACAGTTATAAACAGCAGTGTTTGCCCAATAACTTCTATTTGTGTATGTTTGCAAAGTTAGCTCTTAATTTAGAGGCCTAAGAACCTATTCACTATGTAGAAGGGCAGCATCTCTTTAAGTTGCCAGGCATAGGACTTAGAAAAACATTTTGAAACCAAATCTTTGCTCTAAATGTGCGTAGTTCTGCACACTGTATAACGTTCCAATTCTGCAAGTTGCAACAAGCAGCAAAAGGTTCTGCACCCTCTGCTCAGACGGTACCGGCTGCAGCATCAGGATACACCCTGGTGCGCAGCAATTAAAGGCAAACACAAAAGCCTAAATACCACTTGTCAAATTCCACTGAACCTCTGAAGCCTTCAAAAAACTTAGGGGAAGGTCTGTAGCAAACCAAAACAATATTGTCCTCATTATTGTAGTTCAAAAGAGGGATATCTTGTCTGTGAAAGGACAGTTATGTGAGGTTCTGACATATGTTTCTTTCTCCTGCAGTCAATTGGTGTACAAATTGCTATATTACAGTCATGCTGGAGATGTCTCTTGGAAAGATTCTGGGTTTTTTTAACCATGGAAGGTCCGTCTCAGCATCAGAAATAACCTATAAATGTTTAATTTACAGGAGGCATTACAAGTAGTTTGCAACTAACTATTTAATGTAACATTTAGGAATCAGTTCTGACTTTCCTTTCTTGCTTTCTTACTATTTTTCTATACAATATAAACCAATTGTAGTTCTTAAAAATAAGCCAAAAAATACCAAAACTGTTAAGACTGATCAAGAAATAATGCAGACCTCGGTAAGCATAGTGCAAGTCACATAAAAACATTAATGCAGATTTTCCAGTGTCGTCTTATGACTTTTTTAGCTGCTGTTGATACTACTTTTAATCCAAGTTTTGCTTGTAACTCCCTAATCTGCCTAAATAACAAAAGTATATGTTTTTGTTGTTTAATATGTAGAAGGCCAGGAAAAACCACAAATCCTTTAATCTGTTTTATGACACTTAGCATACTATTATACAATTCTGACAGGATTTCACACCTGATGAACGTACTGTAGATCTTTAGTTGCTTGGTTCCTGTGGGGCACAGTAGTGAATCAAATACTTAGAAAATGTTGCAGCATAAAAGAAAATGTAATTTCTTAATAGGCAGGATGGAAACTTAGAAGGAGGTGCGTATGGTTGTACTTTGTATGCAATGTTTCACAGTTGAATTAAACAATTAAGCTCTTGGACCTGCAAACTCTTGAAGACTTAGATAACACTGAAATTGATTTGATTTACTTCCGTGAGACCATTCACAGAAGTAACATTACTCAGCTGATTGTTTCCTAGATTGGGGTCCATATTTAGGAAACTGCCATCAATATTTAAAAAGACGTAACAACACAGGAATGTCTGCAGTGGTTCAGACCCAGGCTCTGCCTAGGTCACATTTATGTCTTCCTGGTGATCATGGGCAGATGCCTAGGGAAAGGAAGAACAAAACAAATTTGTGATGGATTCCTTTAAAATCCTCCCACCTTCCACCTATCCTGAGCCTGATGTGGTCTAAGTAGTAACTCCAAGGGTTTGCTCTTCCAAGTGCTTTTGTAGTCTCCTCTGAAAACCTTGTAAACGTCTTGCATTCCCAACACACAGGAGTTCCCGTCTGTTGTGTGAAAATCACCTCCTTTTGCTTGTCCTGAACCTGGTTCGTGAGAGCATCTTGGTGTGGCTCCTGGTTTTGGTATCAGCACAGACAGTGAACTATCGATCCATTTCCATCCTGGCAGTGCTAATTTTTTTTTTTTTTTTAATATCCCATACCTTCTCAGTTGTCTTTATTCCAGACTAAAGAGTCCTAGCCTGGAAGCCATTCCATACTCATTGCCCATCTGTGAACCTTTTCCATTTCTATTACATTTTTGGAAGTGAAGAGACCAGAATTTCACTATTCAAGGTGTGGATGAACCATGAATTTATCCAGGGGCACATACTTCTTGCCTCACCTCTTAATTTGAAGGCAGAATATGCCATTTGCAATGCCTTTTAAAAACAGTAACGAAGTTAAGCACTGTCAGCAAGTAGGTACCATTAGTTTAGTTTTTAAATGAGATGCCTTTTGAAGGCATTTGCAACAATTCAGCTCTGTTCCATACAGGCAATTACAGACTCTTGCTATCTCCACACCCCTTCTTACAGAGTTCTAGTTTATACTTTCCTGAAAGCCCAGATAATTTTCTTTATATTAATAGCATCTGTGTCACTGGGAAACCATTCGTGTTTCCATATGCGTGTTCTAAGGAACAAAGTAACTCATTCAGCTATACAAAATCAAGGCAATTACTATAGTCACCTTACAGACTGTCAGCTCGTATCCTGAACGTCTTAGCAATTCATAACTATCCTTCCAAAACCAGTATTTTGCCAATTTTCAATACCATTTAAATTACTTATTTCCTATGTAAGTATTAGTATTTTTTAGCATGAACTTCTGGCTTGGCTGTGACTTCTGCAGGCAATTTGGAACCCACAGCATGGTTCTTCCTGGCACAGAGATACCAAATTCCTCATGCAGGAGTTAAGGATGTGACAAAATTGATTTATTTTGTAAGCAATTAAAATATTTATAGCTGATTTCTCTTAAACAACGTCATCTCTTAAAATATTATTCCTGGATTCTCTTTGCAGAAAATCCTTGGTAGACTTGCAAGAGACATATTTAGTACATGATCTTTTTCCATAAACAAAGAAACATGGAAAGTCTGGAACAAAAAGTTAGCAAAACCACTAACTAATAATAACTATTTTTAATTATTAAAGAAGTTCGATATTCTTGGTCAGTTAGCATAGTCAGCTTTGTCCTTTCTTTAAAGTTCTAGAGAAAAATGAAGTTAACAATCTTTCCAGTCAACCCCAGGGATATAAAATAATATATTTAACAAAAATAGTCCTATTCTCCAGACATTTTATTCTTAGTTAATATATTTGATCTGTTCTTACACTGTTTCAGGAGTGACCATATGCTTTTCTCCTCGTAGCAAAGATTCTCTGTAGATTCTTTGCTAGCTCCATTGTTATTTTCACATTATCCTGATACATGGGAGATCATCTGTATATTGCAACCTTACCACACAGTCTGACTTCATCCTTAACATTTGCTTTCTGCTTGTCTTTACTATATAGCTATCTAGTTCAGCTTTTGTGTCTGACATAAAGCTCTTAAAATAAATTAAGAAAAAAAGAAACTGGAACAAGATGTAAATGAAATGATGCAACTTGCTGTTACATTCTGTTCTCTGTTTTCCAACCCTAATGCATCTCTTTTAGGGCCTGATACTGAAGTCTCTGTACTCACAGGAGCTATCCCATTGAGCATGGGCTTCTGGAACAACCTAGGGAGAGGGCATTCTTGCTTGGAGAGGATGGCTGGCACCACAACATGGCGTAGCTCTCAGGAGGTCCAAGGACAACAAAACAGGCACAAGGCGGCATGGAGACTAACCTGACTGGAATTGGACCTGTCATATTTCTTCTACTGTAACATGAAACACCACACTTCAGGTCACAGGATAGGGTTGTGTGTTTGGTCGCACAGAGTGGGGTTGAATTTTAATCATAGAATTTTTCATAGAATGTTTGCCTATACAAGGTGACAAGCTTCCTGCCTGAAGGCCATGGAATTCTGGCCTTTCTCCCTCTTGACAGTCTCATGCATGGATGGTCAGTTGCAGGGGAGTCAAAACCTGCAGTTAGTTTTAGAGTCTCTAGCTCAAAGTATGGAGTCAGTATGGAAGGTAAGAGGATGAATTACAAGGCAGCGGGCATAAAATATCACCGGGGTTGTGAAGAAACATTTGTAGGACCATGAAAGATTTGTCTAAAAGTGGCTGGTATAAGCTTAGAACATGAGCTTGCATTCATGTTCAGGCACCCTGTTGCTAAGGTGTATGGTACAGCTGTACGTACCTCAGAGGAGCTGCTGCACTGAAGGGAGAAGGATTTGGTGAGGGAAGAGGCTAGAGCCAGGGTCACAGATAGCCTGAGAAAACGGGAGTTGAGTCTCAAGAGCTGATCCACTGTTTCCATGATGGAAGAAGTAAGGACAGTGTAAAGGGATCACTGGAGAGAACTTTTGAGGTATTTGTTACCCAAGCTAAGCTAATGCAAGACTAATGCAGCACTGCAAACTCTTAAATGCTCAAAAATCTTAAATCAGCTCTCCCCTCCCAAACTTTCACAAAACTCACAAAACCACGAGTCCAGAAAGGAAGGAGGAGATGATGGTGATGGAATCCTGGGGTTTAGTCAAATGCCTTGATTATATAATTTCCTCTGCCTTGTTCCCCCAACTACCCTCCATTTCAATGGAGTAACTGAAAGCCTGAAAGTTCCGTCCTAAATACACACACAAAGATGCAACCCCTGCTCTGCTGCATTCTTGATTGACATTTCCAGTCCTTTCCCTCCCTGTCTTCCAGCTCCATTCCCTAGAGCCCTCCTGGTTCCCTAAGTCCCCTTAGCAGTACCTGACTGTCCCTGCACATTCCTACTAGATTTCTCCAACCCACTAACAGATTGGCACAGCTTGTCCTTCATTTCCAGTGTGCGAAGCATGTCCTTGTGATGTCTTTCATTACTGACTCTTCCTTACTGAACAGCACAGGGGGTATTTTCCATATTGCTTGCTATTTAATAACATGAGAAGTCTCCTCCGAATTTTTAACACTAATCTGGTTCTCTCTTGTTGGCATGTTGCCTTTCAGCCAGCACTGAAGCCAAGTGCTTGAACCCTTGCTGTTTCTACCATAACTGTGCTTCTCCTACACCTCTGCTCCTCCCTTAAAGCTATAGGCTGCTGCTGGTGAGGCAGGTGCCGTTTACTGCCGAAGTTGCAGAAAGGGCACTTCTCCAACTTTGGCAGTAAACAGTAAACTTTGGCTGTGCTATGCAGAGCAGAGAGAGAGAGAGAAAACTCTTTGCAGGAGCAGAGCTGTCAGCTCTTGAGATCTGTGTATGTCTCACACGTCAATTAAATGCAGTAAAAGTCTACAGCGATATAAAAATAATAGTTCTCAACTTGGCAAAGGTCAGTTCTTAAATGAGCTGGCTTCTTAGCAAATTTGCTTAGCTACATGTATCATCTAATGTGAAGTAGAAGTTTCTAGACAAAAGATTTCAAAATCGAAGTGTAATTCTAATTTGAAGTTGGGGGGGTATAAGAATCCATTTCCTCATGTCTCTCATACAGTCCCTACAAATATCCAGTAAATGTACTCTTTTTCTAGTAAAAGATGAATCGTGCTGCTGGTGAAGTCTTGATAAACTGTCAAGAACCAGTTCTTGGTTGACATAAATTTTATGGGGTCTATGACTCTGTCCATTTGTCTGTTCTACACACAAACACATACACACATGGTCAGTGTAATTAAATCTGGCACGTGAAGATGTCGAGTGTAGTCACCTATGTCAGCAAGATCACTTGCCTTCTTAAGTTTTAATGTCCATAAAGAACAAGTAATGCTACATGCTATTGCCCTGCACAGTAGGGTATCATCTGCCTGAACGTTCAGCCAGTGTGCGATGCAAACACAGAGATGAGCAGGCACTTCTCCCATTCATCTCCAAAGCGACCCTCTGAAGGTTTCCAAATGAAGTGCTAACTACTGTGAGCATTTCAGCAGTAGTTTTAGCATTTCAGTAACAGTTTTCAAAGTTTATTAAAGAGAGGAACTGGTCAACCATTGCATTTGTAGGTCAAGCCCGTAAGAAACCAAGACAATCACCTTGTGAAGACGTACATAATAAATGGGATGACGTTTTGAAGTCTCGCCTGTGTTGGGAGATACTATCATCTTCCCAATTTAGTCTCTCAGCACAGAGATTTGATTAGGTAGCCTTTTATGCTACTTTTGTAGTAAAAAATACGTAAACATGCCATAATTTCCTTCTTTTTTTGCTGCTCTTCTTTGTGAGACTTACCTTTGTTGTCCTTCTTTTTCGCTATCAAGGTAATTGAAAACATAAATTATATAACTAGTCTTTTCACTTTTAATATACCACAACCACACACTGGAATATAATGATCTAAGCACAATCTCCATCTGCAGAAGAGAAGAAAGTGATTCCAAGCTAACAAAATAGTTACAAACTTAATGCAGCCTCACACTTCTTTAGACTACTAATGAGAGAGAGCAGAGAAAGGAAAACAATTCCGTTCCATTCCAGTTATCTTGTGGGCTCGGATCTTTAAACGAAAATAATCCAATTAATTGTCACAGCATGAAGAAAACAGTTGGGTCTGATAATGACAAGGCAGAACCCTAAAGAAAAAATATATTTTTCAGGTCTTAATATAAGCCAACAAAAGATCTTCTGGTTTCCATGCATTTATTCCTGAGTCTTCTCTGCATTTTCTCTGAATAAGTATAATGTCGTAGAGGGGTAGAGCAGTCAGCCCAGGCACATTTGGCAGGACCAGTTGTATAATGCTGGATCTCTCTGTCTGTCATTACGTCTGATGAAATTCTGGAGTCCTCAGGAGCACAGAGCCCTGTGCAGAGGCTGCTGTGCACAAATGGAAACAGAGCGAGCAATTAAGCCTGCAATGCTCAAGTCAGCTATGGAGAAAGGCCACAGGGGGCCCAATGAAGAAAAGCTTTGTAGAATGGCTTCAAATGTCAAATCCCTGGAACTCTGTTCTCACCCTCCCAGTCAAGACTCAAGGATCAACAACATTTTTCAAAAATGATTGCAATTCAGAAAACACAGGCAATAAGCTGCCAGAAGGGTGTCAGTGAATCTTGAACTGCCAAAGTAATTTCCTAATTTCTCCAAAGGGAGCAGAATGTTAATCAATGTACTAATTTTTCTCCTTCCACTATAATTAGCCATGCATTGCCACAGCTTGACCACCTGAGTTAACTCAAAACTATTGAAAAAATCAGTATACTCAGAAGGATTACTGACAAAAGAGAGTAGCTTTGGAAGGACAATAAGTCGTCAAATATCTAGTCTAGATTTGTGAGGGTCTATTAAAGCAAGCAATCTGGTGATAGGGACTGCATACAAAAAAGTAACCATGGATAAAAACTCTTAGGTTTCTTATGATTTTTAGTCTCCTGTCTCCCTGGGACAGTAGTATTTCTTAGTAAAAACAATAGCTCCAAGGCTGTTTCCAAAGAGTTTGCATACATTAGGGTTGTTTTATTAGCTGGAAATTTTTCATCAGCTGAACTAACTGGGAATCATAGAATCATAGAATCACAGAATGGTTTAGGTAGGAAGGGACCTTCAAGATGATCTAGTTTCAGCCCCCCTGTCCCTGCTCTTTAATGAGACTCCTGTCCTTTTGCATGTAGAGGGGGAGGAGTGACCTACGGAGCAACTGTAAAATCAGGGCTAAAGCCTTCGATTCTGCACCCTGCATATTGTATGCTAAGAAAACATCATGGCAGTGAAAATGGAAAGATGTGACAAAAGCAAACACCAACCAAATTCTTCAGAGAAGCTGGAGAATTTTCTTATTGGAAGAAAATATTTCAGATGTGAACAACTGGTCAAATATGTTGAAGGGGGAGAAGAATATATAAACTCATTTTTCATGAATGTTTGTTGTAATAAATAAGATCCGCAAGGTAATTTAGAGAGTAATTTCATTTATGATAGGAGACAAAGATGTGAAGTGATGGTGATACTAGGTGGTATCTTCTAGGTCTTCCTTTTTTGATGTTAGAGTCAGGGAGCAGCAAGAGCAGGGTTTCTCCATGAGGGAGGACAAGCTGGGGCCAAGGGTGACCACAGCACAGATAATGGCCTCACTGGCCCAAGCACAGTCCTACAGTATGTGAGCAGAGTGTGCAGTATCCGTCGACAGTCCCAGACAAGGCAAGGTGATGGTGAGATCTGGAGTCTGTACAGAACTGGAGACAAGACTACAACGTAGATCGGAGGTCTCTCCAGGAGACAGGATACAAGCTCTCTACAACATGGATCAGAGATCCACCTGGGAAACACTGCCAGAGACAGAGCTGGGCACAGGAATATCCAACAACATAACTGGGGCAAGGACTGAAGGTTCTGACAAGGGAAAAACGCCAGGTCCCTCCTGACCAGGGAAGCAAGTCAGACATGAGTAAGGTGGAAACAGCAAGTTTATTGTCCTCCGAACTGCAGAGATCAAGTGCAGGGCTGTTGCAGGTACCTCCAGTCAGTCCCTGTTACCTCATTTTCGTTGCCTTATATTCCCCTTTTCACCCTCCCAGGTTCTTCGTCTTTGCCACACTCATCCTCTCCCAAACAAACAACCCACACCAGTTAACTGTTGTTCCGTCGTCCCTCCTGTTACTCTTTTTGGTGCTTATCATATCACTGTTTTAATAATTTCTACTTCAGTCAGCAATTCCATTTTGTTAGAACCCCTCTTTTGTTATGTATGTTTCTAATTTCTGGCATTTTTCATGTTATTTTTTTTGTTAGTGTAGCCACAGGTCAGGGATTGCCAGCTGCATATACATTACTCCCCCTTTGCTATCTCTAGCTCCCTGTAGTTTTTCATGTTATCTTGCTCAGGGATGAACTTCTGCATATTTCAGCAATTTGTATGAGCTTAGAAATAAAGGGAGAGCATTTAATTTTTAACAGCAATAGACAGAAATCTGATTTCTTCAGTTGTGGGGACTATACAGTTCATTGGAGTTTTCTGTCCAAGCTGAGGACATACGAACACATGTAAGAAGTCCTCGTTAGTGGCCTCCTTCCCTTTCCCACTGGTCACGCTTACTGCCTGCTACAGATAACTGAAGACAAATGATGATACATACTCAAAGGTGCTAATTTTGTGTCTGTTTTTTTGAAGTTTCTTTCTCTGAACCTGACCTACACTATCTTCTGTCACTCCAGGCCTCAAAGTCACCAGTGTTGGATAGCAGTAACAATGGAGATGGAGATTTTTCCTTATCACGAACTGTCTCTGTCCCAGCTCCTGCTCTTGCTTAGAGTTGAACATGTGATATTTACTCTTTAAAAACTGGAAAGAGATCCAAACTCCCAAGTAACTGAGGGTCATTGAGGTCTTTCCAAGCTTACCTACTAGTGAAAGATACACAAAATTGCTAAGATTTAGAGAACATATATTTTATACCTTTAAGTGAAGATATTTTTGTCTGGCTACTCACTTTTTCATTATGCCACATCCTGTTTGTATGTTTACTGTTTCCACTGTTTAGAGGACACAGGAAAATCTGTCAGTTTGACCATCATGTATCATTTCACTTGCATTACACAGTAAGTCTATACTGCTGACCTCTGTACAGTTCCATGACTGGACTTTAACATAGATAACCCGCAGGAAGTTTTAAACCATCCAGCCTGGAAACTAGTGACAACAGGAGTTGTCTCCAGGCATCTCAGCTGCAGAAGCAAAATTAGCGTTTTTTTCTGCTTCATAGAGGAGGGGTTGGAGTTGGCTGGGTGCTTCCCACCTCTGCCAGGAATAGGGTTAGCAAGGGAAGTGGCCGATATAGAGCAAGAGCACCTTGGGAAACTGAGCTTGCTGCTCCTCTGCTACAGGACAGAGGTGACCCTACTCCCTAGCACACTAGCTGTGGCCCCACGCATCCTCTGCTGAAGTACCAGCCTGACTCTCACAGGTTAACTGCCCCAGGAGACTGATGATAGGAAGCAGCCTAGACAGAGTAGCCCATAGATCAGTTCAGATAATCACCTCTGCAGGTGCCCTCCTTATCAGGATGGTTTGGCAGCTTGCTGAGAGCTCCAGGCTGCTGCTGGCAGTAGAGCGCTGGCAGTGCCAAGGCAGTGCCAAATTTAAAATTAGGTCAGATATACGCACTGAACTAAGTGACACGTCTCCAGTGTCAGCATGCACACACTCATGCTATAGAAGGCTTTTACAGCTTATGGACCAAGTCATTCTTGGAAGTCACAACATAAAGCTTTCACCTCTGCAGGCCAAAGTGTTATGGGGTCACAGAGAGAGAACATGAAGGCAAAAGTCTCAAAAGATACTTCCAGAAGAAGGAGGAACTCTTGAAAGACTTTCAGAAGAGATATATCTTTGAAAGGGAATGCTTTGTGTCTCTCCTGTTAGTCTTTTGTTCTCTAGATCTGACAGGGCCCCAGTTTGGAGCCTTTTCACACATTTACAGGCATATTGTGGGCATAACATCCTATTTTCTTGATGTTAGCAGTGGTGGCAAAGCAGCTGCTAGTAAGATATAACTCTATAAATTGCTAATAGAGGAGGGGAGCTCGTCACTTGGGGCCAATTCTGAATGGTCTAGGACATTTTCAACAAGCACATGTTCCTATTGGCTTGCTACAGTTTTGTCTAGCTTTCTCCAAGAAGTGCAATCATGTCAGATGTTCTTACAAGCTGCATTTTTTCCCACTTACGGAGCATGATACCATGGCCAGCAGGCCTGGGGCCTCAACAGCCAGGACCTGTCCCACTGCCTCCAAGCACGGTGAGCAAAGCAGACCTTGGGGAGTGACAACCGGCATCAACCAAGATCATCAAGTGAGTCTGTGGTGATGAGGCAAGTCCAAGGGAACATAAGTTAGCAAGTCTGGATTAGGTCCAGTGTCAATAATGAGGGTCAGATTCAACCAGTGATTACCAAGCAAGTCCATAGCAATGTTGCAGGTCTGCAGTCTGGCCTGGTGCAGATCAAGGGGGTCCATGGCCAGCATAGTTGTAACTAAAGTCAGGCACACCTACAGTGTAGCTCTGGCAGGGTCTGAAGCCCAAGCCTGAGCTTAAACAGCCCCATGGCCCCTGGGAGAGGCTATGAGTGAGGCTGGACAGGACAATTAAAGTCTGTTGGTGCCCTCAGGACCCTGCCAAGCTCTTCCTCCTCCTCTTTCTCTCCCACCAAGCAGAGACAGGGAGAAAAAGAGCCTTGTAAAGCAGGGCATGGTGGGCTAAAGGCAATCTTTGACCCCATGACCAAAATGCTAGCATTTCTAAGCATAAAAGCAGAGCTGAAAGAAGATGTCATATTTCATATGGACATGAGTAGGACAGGTTTTGTTTCCATGCTCTTTGGGTTTACGTAGCAGCTACACTCCTGAAAAACCTGAGGATGGACTTTACTGTAGGGGCTAAAGAGGATGCAACATCTTTTTCGGTGTTGTACACCATAATGCAAATCATTACTGCACTCTTTTTGTCTTGTTTTACTGTGCCTGCAGATGTATACATGTTCATTTTCACATGAACTCCAGAGAGAGTTTACAGAGGCAGAAGCCTCTTCTCCTCCAATAGAGAAGTCAGCATAGACCAGACTCAATATAATGTCATATGGACTGCTTTCTACTGATCCGAAAAAGAAACCAGTCAGGAGCTGTGGTATTGGAAATGAACACACTGTTAGCTTCCCATTACATTACACAGTGTAACAGAGGGCACGCTCTCATGAAAAGAATTGGAACCTGAAAAGATATGGAACAGAATTTAGAGAAAGGAGAGTATCTCCAAGTGCAGCCAGCCCATACTCAGCATGAAAATAAGTGAGGCTAAGCTAGATGAGGAGTGAACAAGGTGTCTCTGCATTGAGATGCCCAGTGCTTCCAATTCCAGGAGCAGAATGCAGCTACAGCCAGCAGAGTTTACTAGCCTGAACTCTGATCCGTAAAAGTTGTTAAACTCAGCTCATCCTGGAAAAGCGTAGCATCATCCACAGAGAAATGCACCTTAGGTGTTACATTTGTTGTCCCACACTAGCTCTCTGCAGAGCCAGCCCATGTGTCTCTGATTGTGTGTTATGGTAAAGCCTCAACCCAGGTATTACACTGGATGAACAACCAAGAATTAACCACACATTGCAATCACACCAGCAGACATACTTCTGATACAACAAAAGCTGCAGAACTCCGAGTCACAGCTTCGCAGAGGTTGGGAGGCCCTTCTGGAGCTCATGTAGTCCAATCCCTGACAGAAATGAAAGTTAACTAGAGCAGCTTGCTCAGGACTGTATTCAGCTGGGTTTTGGGTATCTCCATGACTGGAGACTGCACAGCCTCTTTGGGCAGCCAGTGCCAGTGTTGGAGTGTTTGTCCACCCTCATTGTAAAAGTTTTTTCCTGTCTTTAGATGGAATCCTTTGTATTTTGTGTGCATTGCCTCTTGCCTGTTCACTGGATACCATTGAGTAGAGTCTGGCTCTGTCTTCTTTGCATCTTCACAGCAAGGGCTGGCAGGGACCTCTATAGACCAGTATGTCCAAACACCCACTTGGACTGGGGCTACCACCAACACTACAGTAAGTCATCTTGTCTAGCAAGGTCCTGAAAACCTCTGAGGGCAGCTACTCCAGTGTTTTTCCACTCTCCCACCAAAACCACATCCTAATGTCCAATCTGTACTTCCCAGAGCAGTTTGTGGCCTCCACATCTTCTTATACCATCTGCCACTGCTGAGGAGAGTTTGGCTCCAGTATTTTTGTAGCTCCCCTCCAAGTAGTTCTGTTTTCTTTTTAATTCATCTTTTTAAATAATTATGCTACTTTAATGAGTGTCAACTTTACAGGATGCCAAACCCGCTACGTGATCCTTTTTGTAACTGGCTCTGGGAAATGGCTCTCTATGCAAGTAGTATTTACTTATCGCGTGGCTGTCCGCACACGAGTAGCATGCCTCATGAGGTCAAAGGACCTATCCGCCATAGACAGGAGAGTAGACTAAGGAGATCTAGTGACAATTATTTTTCTTTAGGTTCAAATCCCTTCTTTTCATTTTGAAAGCATTTGTATTTTATGTTCCAAAGCTATTAATCCACTGGTAACAGTTTAACCTCCTAGCTGGTACTGTGAGTTGCTTCTGCAGCTGATAATCCCCAAAATACTCTTCAGTAATGACCAGTGACAGGAGCTTTCTTCTATACTATTCCCTGTAAATGGTGTTGGCTGCAATCTCCAATAGCCCTGAACATATATGAAAACTCCCTTTTCCCATGTATTCCTATGAATATTGTAAAGTTCAGCTCAATAACACTGCTCTCGGCTTCTGTGATCAGCTGGAAGCTTTCCGGAGAGCTCTAGGACTACTGCAATGTATTCCTGATAAGGCATTTGGCAAAAAGATCTTTTTTTCCCTAGGAGATATACCAGAGTCTGAGTTTAGAGCTCTTGAAGGCACGCTGACTGGTGCATTTATTTAGTCAGACCTTTTATTGACCATTAGAGGTTTTCTGGCAACTACATGCAGGTATTGAACTACTGTCAATGTGTTTCTTAGGCTGCCCGTGAGGTTGGTTTTGCTCTCATCTGGTCTCATCTGATTTTGCTTTTTTAGCATGATTTTTGTTAGACATCAGTTGTTGCCAAAATGGAAACAGAACGAACTTTAGATTAATCAGGTATTTAGATAAAACATTTAGTGAAATTGTACTTCACTGAAGGCTTCTGTTCACTGAGGCATGCAATGGTTTGGGGTGCATAGGCCAAAATCCAAAGCTGTGACTCTCCACACTAACTTCAGGTGTACAGTAATATAATTTTCATCACAAGAGAGGCTAATCTGAGGGCCCTGCTTGTTCCTCCCCTTTCTGGAAGGCCTTGTCTATTGTATCAAAATAAATGTTACAAGGATTCCTTACAGTCCTCTACAAAATATTGGGGAAACCGGAACACTGCAACCAGTGCTACTTTCCCCTCACTCAAGAAAAAATCTATTTCAAACAGAGTTTTTATCCTACTACTGTTCTAGCTTGTCAGACTAAGCCACACGATTAATTTTAGCCAAGTGATCGCTACATTTGTGCTTTTTTGAGCTTGCTTTTTTATATCCATTCTTCATTTGATTTCAAGTTCACATGCTGTATTTTAAGCATGAAATTCATATTCTACCAGCTATGTGAATGGAGCTAATCTTGTCAAAGAACAAACTACCAACTACCTTACAAATAATTGTCTGCAGCCTAGTGCTGTATTACTCTTGATTAGGTGAAAAGAAGATGAAAAGACTCTTCCATTGCCAGTAAAAATCACATTTCACTAGCTGGACTTTCAAAAATATAATGATGCAGTACAACTAAATCCAAGAAGGCAGAATTTACGCCATTGTGCTATTACCCCATCCAAGAACTGTTTTGAATTGAATAGAATTGCAAAAAACCACTTAAGAACTCCCTCAAAAAGAGACCGTTCGCTGAGGAATAATTTATAAGTAATCTATTTGGAGAGCTACTTCATGCTTCAAGTGTTACCCCATCTGGTCCAGCAATTTTGACTTATCTAATGGTAAAACTTCCTGATTTTGTTTTAAATTGCCATAATTTCCTCCCCTCATGTCTAAAGCATGATGTAATGCCTTATTTAAGCCAGAGCAAGTAGCCAAATGTACCATTTCCTTACAGAACAGTGGTAAGTCACCTTTTATTACAGCAACTTGGTAGTTGCCACATCGACTCCAGGTATGGACTTACCTCAAGAAGCAGATAGATACAAGCATTTATAAGACAGGGCAAATAGCCTGGGATCTGCAAGATTCACATGCTGTTCATAAAATGCATCAGCTATAACCAGGCTGGGTTCACAGGGACTGGGTGGCTGTATGGGTGCAATGGCATGAAGCAGGTGACAAATTTCTGCGGCTCTTGCCTGTAATAATATTCTTAGGTGTGCAGTAACATCAGTGAGGCAATCAAAAATAAAAGCAACAAACACATCTCAATTAGATATATAACAAGTCACACAAGACTACACCCTTTTGTTTGTGAAATTTTCATCACACCCTTCTTAAAACCACACCTCTGAACTAATTTTGAGATCTGCCAGGAAAGGATGTCGTTAGAGAGACAGCTCCTGAATGTGAAAGTGATTAACAGAAGTTCAAGCTATTGTAATATTTAAAACTGGCACTAAAACTCCTAACCCAATTTCTTAAGGTTTCTTTAAAAGTATTCAGAAATACTTCTCATTATTGCCAAAATAAAATCTTGTCAGGTAACGTGTTAAGAAAAGCAGGCACCGTCCAGATCATCGTTAATGAAAGAACACAACAACACTTACCTAGTTATGATTTACAGCCGAAGTTCAGTCCTACACTGTTAAAGTGAAGGGATGCTGCTTTTCTAATCTGTTGTTAACTTCACCTTCCTATTCCTGCTGTGAGATTGTTCCCTTCTGATATCATGTGTGGGATGAAGCTTCCACAACTTCTGTGCACATGTGAGGTTACGGCTTTGGTGACGGTGCTGAGGGCAGCAACCAGATCACTTACACATTGGCTCTTCTCTCTCATTTATGTATTCTATCACCACAATATCTATTCTTCAAAGTTGTTCTTTAAAGGGGAAAGGACTCTTTGTACATGTTTCACATCTCTTCTCCTGTGTGCTTTTTAATGATGATTTTTTAATTAAAAATACAGAAGACTATGTTGTAAGGTAAATTGACTAGTAGAATGACCATAAAAGGGTGAAAGAAAGACCAAGCCAAATTGCAGGTCTTCTTGAGCTAAGACACTTGAAATTAAAGGGAACTAGAAATGCAATAAGTTGTTGGTGATCTTTGCTTCCAAAAAAAGTTATGTAATGAAAGCTTAAAGCAAAGCTGGTCATGCAAGCCTGTGCTGGTCAATAGGGCAAGATTTAGTCAAAGCTAAGAGAATTTCTTTTTGACGTTGTGCCCTAAATGTAGGGCAAAACATTATCAATTGGTTGAATCATCTGAAAAAAACATGTCTATGTAACATCTTAAGGAGACCAATTAGGTGGAGAAATTATTCACTCCATTTTCCCTAATTGGCTCAATTTTGGAATGTCTCCCCCATTTCACTTGCTTTCAGGCTGTGAGTGCTTGTGGGGATGAACACCTTACTGCAGAACCCCACTGCTTATGGGGAGAGCAAGTCAGCACTTACTGCCAAGTGCCACTGTGCACACAAACACACGATTCACACCATGAAAGCAACTGGTCCCACACATTTGTTAGCTGAGAAGAAAAATCATACAGGATCTCTCTGTCATTCTAGCTCTCCAACATCTAGCATCAAACATGTCGGTGACACTGCATTTAAGAAATCCTGGTTTTGTTGTGGGGTGGGGATGGGAATTGTTGACCTGGATGTTAAGTGCATCATTGTTATGGTCTGAAACAAAAGATCTGCTACAGAAGAACCCTTTCTCTCGTAGGAATGGATCTTCATCACACTTTCCTAGCTGCAATCTGGGAACGAGTAGGAGAACTTTTGACTTCAATGCAGCTTGTTTTGGAAGGATGGGAGAGGAAGCAGGGCATGGAACAGTGGACCTCTTGCAGCAATAACTGATAGAGCGAGGAAGGCAACTCAATAATAAATACTACCGACTGCATTTTCATTACTCATTCCTTTCCCCATCTGTTTAAAGAGAGCACAGTATAGGCACTGACTTGAATGAGTTGCTGTAATTTATAGCCTTGCTTATGGACAGAGTTTTTTTCCAGATATTGGAGATAATTTTTTTCCTGTCCAGAGAAGCTCAAAGTACATGATAGATATTAGGTGCAGGGGACCAACAGCAGGTGATTTATGTTGTACTCAATGCCAGTCCTATACACACCCTCACAAAAGGAGCTTTTCAAAATTTACCTGACTTTGGGAAGAAACACGACCAGCACTAAGGAAATTAGCATGTGTCTTCAGAAGATATGCTAAAGGACAATCTTCATGTTGAGGAGCAACAGAGTAAGCTGCTTTCCTTTGAGCATATGGGCTCTCCTATTGTAGCATGTGTATCTCTGGGTTTTCTGAGGCAGCATCTGCCTGACTCCTTGTAGATGCTGACCCATAGTTGCAGTTGGTACCATGGTTGACACTGGCAGTTACTTGCAGAGCTGACGGGGACTGTGCAGTAGAGTGAAGGGGTGGGCTGGTTCCAGGATGGGGGAAGATGGAGCATGATATTGGATTTCCAGTATGGATGGTCTAAGGTCTAATGTCCTGGTGGTTAATTGAAATACAATCATTGATGCTCACTCACTCTTTGCCATATCCATGACCCCTTACTGAATTAATAGTAGAAAACAATATTGAGTTATCTCTGTTTAAGTTCCCAGAAACCCTCTCCTGTTCATCCAAAAGAGGAAAGAAATTGTCATGAAAAACTGTGTATAGATCCTTCTCATTTCATTTGCATCAAGTGTCCTCCAAGGACCATATAACATTTTCTTTAAATAGACATAGAGACTTAAATATTTGATCTTGCAAGGGGACTTTTTTCAAAATTTAAGAACTGCCATTGTTGTTCTGTGTCAGGAAAGATGACCTGATCCCTGGAGAGAAGTGTCCTGCAGATATTTCAAGAGATGCAAAGGATGGACACTGCTTTTTAGCTAATCCCATGACTGTCATTTCATACAAATTTATGGAAATCAGCAAGCAAGAAATGCAAGATTCCAGTAAATTTGATTTGCACAGGGAACTGGGTTCATTTTGTTTATCTGTGGACTTTATATGGTAACTCATCACAGAGTATTTTATTGATGCCTTAATATCAGCAATGTGTTCACACAGTATGCCCAGTGGGGCCAGCTAGAAAAAGGCAGGAGAGGAGGGGAGAGTGATGAAATGTAATGTGTATTCTCCCCCCACCAGTTCCTTTGTAATGGTAAAATGCATTGCCCTGCAGAACAGGTAGCTTTCCCCGGATGATCTGCGTAGTTTTGCTTTGTTTCTTGCAGCAAGGCATTTCCATGAAGACAGAATAACTTGGCTAGCTTGGTTGCTGTCTCAACAATGTGATACAGAGGCAATCTACTTAGTTTATTTCTCAAAGCTGCAGAGAGATGAGAGTCACAAAACACAGAGACAGAATCCAGATATCTCTATCCCTAAAGTTCAAGGAGTTCAGCTCTGTTGTTTCTGTTCAAGCTTTTCTCTCTTTGAGATGACGAAGAGATGAGCCCTGAAGAAGAGGAAGCTAACGTGTTTATCAGTACACTCTCAAAAAGAAAAGAGAAACCTAAAAAGGGCAAGGCAGTCATTAGTTCTTGGCAATACAGAGCTGCAAAGCTTGGGTAGCCTTAGAAAAGATACTTAGCAGTGACTTTTGTTAAAATACAGATACTACTTTTCAGGATTACTGGATTCAAATTAAAGCTTTATATCAACTAAATGTAAAGCAGATATCCCTTGGACAATTTTCATGAATTGGAAGAATCAATCACAGAGGTGCCCAGATGTGGTGTAAATTATAGAATGAGTGTGCCTGTGTGTTCATTTGCGTGTATTCATGTATATTTGAAGGAATACCTCATGCTTTACCACAAAAGTATCTCTAGCAAAATCCCAGTGCTGGTGGAATGAAGTTTGACTCATATTCATTCAGAAGGGTGGAGCATGCGGATTCAGATCTGGCCCTTTGATTTATGTCTTTCTCCATTTGGATATTTTGTATGAGTCACAAAGCTACCTAAAAATTTGCAGATGGAAAAGGTTGAGAAATTACACATAATTTTTTATGACCAACTGGACCAAGTAAAGGGGCACATTTATCCCAGACAGGAAAAGCCAATTCAAGTAAAGGGGCACATTTATCCCAGACAGGAAAAGCCAATTAAAAAACTTTTCTGAAACTGATTCATGGTAGGGAAAAATAGTCCATGCATTTCCTCATTCAATTAGGAAATACAAACTGTTCTAGAAATCACAAAGAAACATTAAGCCATTTGTAGAAAGCTCAGATTATTACATCATCTTTCTGGACAGAGATTTATTGCTGCCAAAATTCCATGCTGCAGAAATGCAGCACCAATAAATCATCATTTCACCTTGTCAATAGCTTTAATAGGAGAGGGAACAGGCTGGAAATTTGTCTGGCTGCAATGTTACTCCAAAAGAAGTTCTGAGACAGGAGTGCTATTGCCATTAGGAGTAACAATATTTACTCGTCTCTCAAAGGGGAGGTCAGGAGCACATCTGCATTACAAAAAGAGCACTTGAAATTACTGCTTTGTTTCATCCCTTGTGGGTGTTGCCATCCCTCTGAAGGAGGTTACTACCCCTACAACAGCTACCAAGTAGCTCATGAGAGTACAGGTGAGTGTTCCTCACACATGTCAGTGGAGGTGACTGGGCTCACCACTCTGACTTTGTACTGGAGTGGATAAGGAGCATGGGCAGAGCTTGTTGTGTGGCCAGTAACCTCCAACTTGTGCCAAAGAGAAGACTGATTAGGAACATCTTTCATGCCCTAAGTTGGATAATATTTGTGAAGCTTTTGCAAGTGAAAGAACTGTGTAAATGCTAAATACTGTTGTTTAACTGGGTTGAGCTCTTTTCATAATTGAGGAACTGCATTTTACAATGTGCTCTGTCTTTACTAGGAGAGATTTAAAATTATTTCCCATTCTCCAACTTATGTAAGTATACTGTGTTTAAGGCAGTTACCTTGTAATTCTGCAAAACAACAGGACTGTAATTTCTAGATTAGTAGGATGGGAGATATAGGACTGAGGCAGTAGTAACTTGTCTATGGTCTCATATGTACTTTCCATTTCTCACTTTTATACCATCTCTTTTGACATTTTTCTAATCTTTTTGAGTATTCCCTTGCTGATTGGGGATTTTGATCCACAGATTTATTGCTTTATGTAATTTTAAAGAAGACTGGATAGTCAATAGTGTTGGTTGTTTTTCCTTAAGTTACAACTCCAGTCTTTCTGCTTTTCATTATACTTATTAAAAAGTGTCTTGCTTTTGTCCTACATTTAACTTTACTTATTTTTTTTTAGAACTCTTTATTCTGCACTCTCCCTCCACTGTAGTTTACATTTCTCATGTTCTTTATCCTTTGAGCATTCAGCAACCACAGTCAAATTTCCCTTAGTTTCATCCCAAGAAGGCTAAAAAAACCCCTTCAAAAAGAAGCAGAATTTGCTCCAAAAGAAATCTCCACTAAGGAAATGAAAGCAAGACTTGATATTTCTAAAGTAAAGTTGAGGTATTTCACATCTGCTTTTACATCAGAAGAGAAACCAAAAAGGAAACGCCCAACATCTTTACCCTTTGCAGGTTGTCTTTAGGTAGGAGCTCAAAGCTGGAATGAGTAGAGTGGCATTGTATTTATTAATCTCACCTCAGTTGCCACCTATCACTTATGAAAGCTCCTAATGTATCAGAGTGAAATGCTTCAAATGCAGCACAGGGGAATTTTACAGCAGGAAGATGGCTTTAACTGAATCACAGGAATTGCATCATGAAGCATCGGTATCAATGCAGTGGTCACCATAATAAGCTATTAGTTCCCTATATTTTCTGCTATATCAGAGCTGAGGAATGGAAGCTGCATGAGTAAGAATTTATAACAACCACCAAAATCTTGTGATGACTGCAGTATTTAAGCTGAAGAAGGAATGTACACTGCCTATTCATACTCTCAGACCCTCAGTTTATCTTTCTATTACTATCATCTCAAGTGTTAGAAAGAGTGAAGCCATGAACACATTTTCCTTACAAACTCTGGGACAGCAATCCATAAATGAGTTTATGCACTGTGGTACATAACCCTTTGATATCAGCCTGTCTAGTGTAACTGGCTCTGAGTTAGATACTGAGGTGCTGTGTACAGGTGTCCTTGTAGAGTACGGACCTTGGAAAATGAGATTCAGAGAAAGCAGCCACTTGAGCAAGAGGCTCCCTAAACCAGCCAGAAGGAAATGCTGCTGAGTATGCCCGAGGTTAATCCTCAGGGTCGGTGGAGAGATACAAGTAGGTGATTTTCTATGTGCTTCTCTTTCTGCATGAACTCACTCTTTGAGTCTGGTGCCTAATCCAAGTGAGCCACTGCCATATTAAGAAATAGGGGAAAGCCCAGAAACAAAGAGAAACTGCATTGTATTTCAGCTATACGTTGTGTAAGATACTTTGAAAACACAAGTTTACTTGTTTGCAGTGGGGCTGTTAAAGTAAGTCTCCTAATGCCAGGCTTGTGCGGGTTTTGGTCTGAGCCTCTCTTAGTTTCTCTTATTGGGGTCGCTCCTGTTTGTACCCTTCATGAAAACGTAGTGGAACGAGAAACTGTCAGGTAAAGGGAGGGCAGCAGAGCAAAAGGCAGACGTATGGAGGATTGCAACCTAGAGTCTGTGACAGATTTTTGGTGAACAAATATTTATCAAAGGCAGGTAAAGCACATCTTTCATCACCTTATGGGTGGTTCAGGGTTCGATTTAATTGTTTTTTCCAGAATCAGAACTGAACAAGCCAGAGCCAGTTTAGTCTTGCATATGCCTTGAGGCTAAAGTGCAGATTGACCACGCCTATATTTCTTTACTGTAACAGGTAAATACGGGTGTCTCAGGAATTTACCAGTGCAGAAGCAAGTAGCCTTGGCCCCTGCAAGTAGCCCTTAGGAAGCTTTGCTCTTGTTGGGTAACTCTGTTCAAGGTTCATTTATAGTTCAAAAGGCATTTCATGGATGGGCACTAGCTCCAGTTCTGATTCCAGCAGATCAGCAAATGCCACATAGACCAACGCAAACCTATTGCATGTGGTCTTTCCCTGGGGCTTCACAGTGAGATATGCCCAGAAGAAAACCATGTGTGTTTGAAACCTGCACTTTTTAGACTTGGAGGCTGAAGAACATTTCCATCAAACACAAAATTCAAGTAGACAGAGGAGATCCTTCAGGAAGTGTGAAGGCCTCAGAAGGTAACAAAATTTGAATGGGCTGATCAGCCACCCAAAACACAGTGCTTCCACTATTTGAAAGCTGATTCTTAGCAAAAAATTCTGTATCGGGGAAAAACAAAACACTAGATGGATCTTATGGACCCTTATGATTGTTATAAAAAAATGTATAGTTTCTGGTGGATCACTGCCTCATGGGAGGATGCATGTTCAATAAGCTACAGTGGCACTGGTAAACCAATACCTTTTCTGCAAGGATATGAATTCCCAGCGGAGGTTACTCTTTGCTTTATTCTGGTTTATGGAATGCTATGGTTTACCAGCACGGGTCCTCCATGCACCTTATTCTTCTTGGCAGGATTTTTGGGGTGACTGAGTACTCCATACAGGGTCAGGTATTCCGATGATCTCAAAAAATTAGCTGAATCAGCTGAAAATCTGACCATAGGCATTACAAGAAGCTCTGATGGGTGGTGGACTTCTGAGAGTTGGATCCGGTTGTGAGCCTGAGCTCTTCACAGTCTCTGTGTGTCAGGGACCAGAAGAAGCCACCCAGCCTAAGATGGAAGCTCGGTATGTGCAGAGCATGATTAAAACATGCCAATATCTGTCCACCTGTCCTACGTGTTTAGGTTTTATTCACGCTCTTCCCCTAACCTTCCTAGCCTACTGCTGGTACAGCACGTTTTGCTGCTATCTGTCGCACCAGCCTGGCATTCTGCCCCAGTCCATTGGTCAGTTTTCTCTATACAGCTCATTTCTGATACATGTGGTCCATGAGAAGACACATCTAAGAAATCTTCAGCCTCAAGAGGAAGGGAGGCAAAACAAAAGTGGGTAGCTGAGGACAACACTGTGCCATTTCTTGAAGATGCCTTGAATTCTGCTGGCAGCAATGGAACCAACACTGTCCTGGATGATACAATACACCTAACATATAGATGCAGACCCTTCAGATGATAAAAGGGTGAAAAAAGTCACCTGAAATAAAAGAAACGGCAGGTGATCAGAATACTGTTGAGATCCAAAGAGAGCAGTTGCTGACACACATTCAGTGGGAAGTGGAACAACCTCTTCTTTGCCAAGGGGTCAGATGGTCTTGAGTACAGATGTCTATTACCAAAGGCAGGCTATTGAGGACTTGGAAGCTTGGGAAAGCTGGCACCCGAGCTGCCTGCCATGAGAGCTGTGCAAGTGCCAGCCAGGCACACTAACAGGGAGCAGGCTGGCTTCCAGTATAAATCAGCCTGGCGGGCATGTTTCCCCCAGAAACCAGCCTGGGCTTCGTCAGGAATTCATTGACACTGACACATTCCTGCAGAGCATGTTGGGCCACCAGGCAGGATATCCTCCCTATGCGCCGTCTGAAAATGGGACCAACTTTTGCAGTAGTGGGATGGCAGGAAGAGGGGCACTTTGTGGGCTGTGTGAACCTCACAACTGGAGCAGCAAATACGAGAAAAGCAGACAAGAAAAGGCAAAAGCTTGCTATGGTGGAAAGGTCAGCTGTTGAGCTTTGTGAATTCTAATGTAGACCTGTTTTGTTTACACACTTGATAATTAATGGTGTTCACCTAATTGTCTCACTAGACTAATTATTAGTTTTACCCTGTCTGTAAATAAGACAATCTGTGGTTATAGTAAAACAGAATCCCTCACTGTGAGTTTGTCAAATAAATGCAGATTGTGAAATACAAACATCTATTCTGCCCTGCGAGCAAAAGCCTGCTTTGTAATACGGCAAAGGGTAGTCTGGCTGAGTAATAAACCTCCTGTGAAATGCAGAGGCTTCAGAAAAAACAGACAGTGAATTTAAAATGCATAAGTAATTTCAGACTTCGTTAAACCCAGCTGGTTTGTCTTACTGAAAGCATCATTGCTTTTACAGCACAGGAAGGAAGGACAGAGTTTTTAAGTGACACATAATCACCTAACAAATGCCCGGTGAGGTGTTGGATGAGAAGCAGCTAGTGGATGCTGCAGACCAATAGATTTCATGGTGTAGGGGTGCTAGGGGGCAAATTTGACTTTGCGGAGAGAATAAGGATGGTGATACTGGAGTAAAGATGCTACAATAAGACTATGCTAGCTTATATTTTATGATGACACACTGCCTCTGCTGACTGCTTAATTCTTAGGAGAACTCAGTACCTGCAAGTTTCTATGGCCCTTGCAAGTGGATGCGAGTAGATATGAGTTGTGGATCTGTCCCTCATACTTCAAATACGTCCGTAAATGCTAAGTAATTTCCAGCACCAGTGAAGAGTCTCTCCAGAGATGCACTGTTACTCCCTCCTTCTGATGCATGCATAGTTCTTGCCAGCCTGCATGAGTACAGAGGCATGGAAGGGATTCTCTCACCTGGCTTTGACCACTCTTAAAGGAGGTGTGTGGTTAGGAGGTACCTCGCTCTCCCCCCTCAGCCTGAAAGGCAGTCTACAGAAGTAGCCCAGACATCTGTGTTTTAGGACAGCAAAGTTAAGTGAGATAAATTTCATCCTCCATAACAGCGCAGAGCACAGTTAATATCTGATTGCTACCTGCTATCTTGCCCTATGATGCACAACATCCTTAATTAATAAAACACAAGAATGAGACAACACATTAAATCGCAAATGTGAATGAGTATTTCACAGACATTTCTCTTCTAATCAGTGAGAAAACGAAGCTGAAGATGTGTCAGCATGCTCACAACAGCATCACTTGATATGACCATGCACGTGATTAAGCAAACCTCTTTCAAGGAAGTGATTCATTGGTTTGGGTTTGCTTTTTTCTTTTTATTGCATTATACATAATAAGCATATAAATGTGCTTTTGTTTATAGATGGCTCTGGGATAAAAATATACACTGTGTGCATCATCAGTTAAGTAATCTACGTCTGCCTTTATTCTAGGGTGCGGACATCAGAAAAGCACAACTGAAAGATGACCATCATGCAGTAATTATGTTCCAGTGTCTCCTCATTTTGAGTCAGATCATTTTGATGGCAGATAGCTTCTGTGAGATTGTTCTCCCTGAACATCTCTTAGAAGTTGTGAAACTCAGGATGTCTTGCCTAGCTGTGACTACTCTGAAGTACTCAGACCTATATTCTCCCATTGTTCTGGCTAATTTGTTAATGGATAATTGGTTTAATGGGAAAGCAAAGTTTCCTGTTCATAGTCAACTTTATAGTACTGCCTGCCTGGCTATGTAGTATCCCAAGATACTGGCTTCCAGGATCATATTTCTGATCTTCCACCTACTCCCAGCACGTATCTGATGTCCTGGCTTACCATGTGTCCTAGCCAACAATTAGACCTAAGCAAGTCAATACTGAGGAGACGTCCCAGGGTACAGCTTATCAGGTGCAGATTATCATCTCAACTATCCTGCATTCTGGGACATGCATGCTCTTCAGATGCAGAGTTAGAGCCTTCTCTCTGTATGAGGAGCATGTAAATGTTACGAGAAGAAAGTTGGTTTAGTGGCTTTTTGTTTATTTTTCCTCACTGGATTGGAATTAGGAGCCATGAATTTAACACAGTGTTTTACATGGGACTTCCTGTGTGGTCTGCAACAAATCATTAGTTGAATGTCCTGGTGTCTGTAAAGAAATAATGCTTCACTGCCACTTGTGCTCTCGAATATCAGCCTTAAGTTCATTGGGCCTCTGTAGTCATTTGCAAATTGCTTCAATTTACGAGCATAGGACAAGTCTTAGAAATCCTCTCTGCTTAAGAACAGGAAGCATTTCAGCACTCAAAAGAGAGTAAATGCTGAGCAAAGGTAATTTGAAAATTATTGCTGTGATTATCAAACTGCAGTACCAGTAAATAATGTGGTATCATAAATGTAGTAAATAATTTGCATCCAATTTCCACATTTCATGACAGAGTCTGTCTGGAATTTGAAGTGCATCATAGCCCTTTTCTGTAGCTCAGCCCTGGGGGAAGACCAAGGTTTACTGTTTGTGTTTAACTCTGAAAAACAAAAATCAAAGAGGGCAATCGCATCAGCTTCCTGCCACTGGGGGTAGAGAGGGCTCCCCTTTCAATGGCTTCTGTGACAAATTGAAATCCTCCTTGAACCCTAGAACTGAATCCCCTGAACTTTACCCCTGTTTTTATCCCTGATAACCCTTCTAAGACTTCAGAGAAAATACTTTGTCTGGAAGGCAAGAGCCCCGGGCTGTACCCAGCTCCGGCAGGGCAGCTCAGACAAGCGTGGTTAGCAGGACCTTGCCGTGCCACATGCATCCTGCTGGGTGACTCACCCGTGCGGTTAGGTCAATGGCACCATGAACTATTTCCCTACTTACCTAAATGGCAAGTGTGTGTGCGGGATTTGCCTTTCATAGAGAAGTGAAGCAAAATCTGTGGTGTGCTAACGCGGCCACACGTTTGCGTTATCTGAAGACGTTCATTGTGGGGATGCGGATTAATGGTTCTCCACCTCATTTGCCATACGGCTGACAGCTTGGCAAAGCCCAGGGCCTCCAGCTGTCGCACACGATGACGCAGCTGACGGCAGCATGTGGCTCGCTCTTCTCTTGCCCCCAATCAGGCTGTTTTGAGGCTGACTGAATCTGTGTCACTACATGCCATCAATTTACCACTTGGCTTGCCTAAAATGCTGTCACAGCTGCTTGTGGCTGACATCTTCCAGTTACCGATGTGGAATAGTCTCTGAGGACCCACCGCTGAGCTCCGCGTCTGCCTGCGGGCGGTTTCATGGGAATGAGCAGATAAGATTGCTTTTCTCACATTGTGCCCATCGTGATTATTCCTCAAAGGCTTGGGCTACTTGCCCAAGTTTATAAGAATGTGAATGTAAGACAGCTCTGCTGGCCACCAGTGCATGCTCCCTCAGTATCGGCCTGGAGGGTGGGTGATTACCCAGGAGCGGTGGGATCGCGTTAGGGTCTGTGTGCAGCTGTGTTGTTTAACATTTTCCCCTAATCATGATGGTTGCCCTCTGCTTTAATACCTGATACTGTTTCTGTCCCAGATGGGTGAGGATTTACACCTCCTCGTCACTATCAGTGTATCCGATGTACTGCCACTTGGTTTCTCTCTGTCTTTCCCGCAGCTAGTGAGAATGCTCTTGTAGGGCAGCTGCAGGACAAAAGCGAGATTCATCCACCCAACTTCTTTCTCCTGCCTTCTGCTTGTCCAGTGCTTTTTCAGGGTGATCTGCTTGAAGCGTATGCGTAAACAGCTGTTGTCAGGGTGGGCCCATATTATCTCCCACGTATAGCCAAACCAAGTTTGCTAGTTGCAGCTGATATATCTCACACACCTTCAAAACCATCATTACAGGTCAAATCTTTAGCATCCTTGAGCCTGGGCACAATAATGAATATTCCCTGTTTGAGGACACACTAATAGATGCTTCCACTGGTCAGTTCCTGGCCTGCTATCCTGAAAGATTTTTAATATTTTTATAGAGTAAGTAATCTCCTTCTCTGAGCACAGTGCGTTGTATCTTTAGGTGGTTTCTCTAAAAGGACCCAGTAATGGTTTTGGTGGGTTACTGGGTATACCAGGAGAACACAAGCATCTGTTGACTGACAGACAGTCAATATGGCAGGTCTGTGTAGTGATGGTTTGTTTAGGTGGAGTTGCAGTAGACATTAACTGGCTGCCATAATCTACCAGTATAAGTCATTTAGCCTTGATTTAGCCTCATGCAGGTTCAAAGCAGGGGGATCACATCCGTACCATGGCTACTCTAATGATGTGCTTCAGAGCTAGTTTTAGGACCAGAACATAGTTATAGATACACTTTTAGCAGTTAAGGGGGCTGCACTTGTAAATTGGTAATAGCAACATGTTATCATACAGTCAGAAGACCCTACTGTAAAAGCTGAGTACAATAGCAGCGGTCTTGTAATGATGTTACTACAGCCACACCAGGCATGGGGCAATATGGATGCCAGGGGTGGTGGGTGAGTGGCTTTCTTCCTTCTTGCCATGGTGTGTCTGCACCTTTGTGTTCAGCTGACCAGCTTCTCTGGTGAACCAGTGGATGGTATTGCAGATGCAGGAATGTACGTCAACGGTGACATCCTTCTCTTGCCTATGTCCGTCACACTGAACACAGTGAGCCCCTATGGCTTCCTCGGTGTGTTTCACTTTGGCAAGTTCAATTTAGATACAAACCGAAGCTGGGTTGAATTAGGCTTTTCAAAGTGATCTAGATGGCCCTGAATCCTTCTGACTCTGCGTGCTTTTTTTCAGTCCTCATACTCAAAGATTCTTTTTGAGATCCCAGCCTGAGCCACTAGGTTTGGCTTTTCCAACACTTTGTTTATGCTTTTCCTCGTGCTTTTCCTCCTCTAACCTGAAAATTCACATTTTGCTTTTGGTATGTGCTATTTTTTGCTTTTCTTTACTGGGGTTTTGAGCACGCTATGCAGGCAGGCTATTACCAGCCTTCCTTCATCCATCAGCAGCACCCAAGCAATCCTATCACGTTGGGCAGCAAGATCTCTTTACAGGTTTCTTCTAGGATCTGGCCCTACCTTTTGTAATACTTTGTGGCAGCGGAAAGGTTTCATGCAGCCTGGACAAGGATTTTACACCTGACAGCTGAAGTCTGTCAGCTCTTTGTTCTAGCTGTAAAGACAACCCCTTTTCAGCATCAGCTGTAGGTGTGGCTCATGCTCTCAGTTTCCAGCTTCTACCCTGCACCCGCTCTAACTACAAAGGAACAAAACAAAAGGCTTTCTGTTCTCAGATGCTTTAAGAATAAGGTGAAGTACTATATTTCTTGCAGTCATATCACTTAAAGTGATTTTGCCCTTGAGGACAGCATTACCTCACACACATCAAGAGAAAGTCTGTGCGCTTAAATGTCAGGCCTCATGAGACAAGAGTTGCTCTGCTATAATTGCTTATGTAGCTTTCTGCAGTTTTCTCTCATTTGATCTTTTATTGGTTCTGGTAGAGAGTGACCGATCATCCTTGCACAGATTTTCTTAACATAATGGACAATTTTTATTTTACACAAGGGAGGGATCTGTCACAGCAAGTGGAGCAGCCAGGTAAAACTGCTTAAAAGCCAGCACTCTTCTGCAAAGCAGCATGTTTGCAGAGCCCTGTCTCCCACTTGGCATATTCTTGTTTAACAAATATCTTAATCTCTACGGCTCTGCTTCACCTCCGCCTTGTTTGTCTTGTCTTTCCCTGGTGCAAGTTCATAAGGGCAGCAGCTGCCTTCCTGTTAGTACATTGGTGCCTTCATCTCAGCCAGGGGCTGTGGCGTTGCATAGCTAACTGCACTGCAGAAGCATCGTTTCCTTCAGGCCACTGCTAGAGAATGGAAACACAGCTGACATCTGATTCTCCAGATAATCCATAGGCCCCATGCTAATTACCTTTACACAGTAGGCTGCACAGCCTAAGTGCAGAAAAACAGCTTGTATCAATCCGGAGAACAGCTAATGAGAATAACCAGCCATTAACACATCAAATCAGATAATAAATGCTGGAGAGCACATCTGATGGCTCAGAGTCTCTTGTAATATGTGAGGGTTGGCTTTTTTTACTTCCCAGTAAAATAGCAGCCACTTCTGCACAGCTTAGCTTCATAGGAAGTAGCTTTTATTAGGGTTATAGATCAAATCAAAACATATGGTGAGTTATAGTAGCTGGGATTAAAATTCTAGACTTACCCATTAAAATTGTCTTCTGCCAAGGCCGTGTTTCACTCTGCTGATCAAGGACCTTAGGGACAGCTGGGGGAAGTCTGGGAAGAGTAGAGATCTCCAAGTCCAAGCACTTTTACCAACAGACTCAGGTGTGGGTACTGGGTGAAAAGAGGCAGCAAACATACAAATGAAGTGTGCCAGAATGCCCTCTTATGTGCTGTGTTAGCCTGACCTAACTCACGTAGGATTTATGTATGTAAAGGTTGTTTGGCATTGGTCCTTACAAAAGAAATACATTTGGAAATATGCTACCTGGAGTTAAAACTTTGGGACTAGGAATCAGGGGAGTTTTCTGAACTTCTGTTAGATATTTTGCTTGATGGTCTTAAATCTCTTCCCAATCAATTAATCTATTTTTGTGACACCTCTCCACAGTAGAAACTGGCAGTTGCTGAAAAACATTTCTCTTTGGTGTGGGAAATAGCAGAAAATTAGCAGCCTGGAGAGTGTAAAAGCAGAAGATGAGGACTGCTGAATGCTTTTTGAGTTGGGCAGAGTGGTGAGAAAGGAACCTGCCTAGGCAATGCCATCATCAACTGGGATTTGATGTCCCCCTTCCAGCTGAAGCTACCACAGGATCTTTCATGACCACTTCCCATCACCAGTGGTCTTACTCAAGTGGGTCAGAACCTTTCAGCTTCTAGCTTCATCCAAGGAAGGAGTACTGCAGCAGCACAGAGCTGCAGGATACTCTTCTCAGATATTTGTTCTAGTGGATAGACACTTGGAAGGGAAGAGAGTTGGCTGCTGCCTCACCTAGCTGCTTTGTGGAGCACAGAGCTTTTTTTCTTGCAAGTCTCTCCTAAACACTGCTGATTCCCTTCTGCACCATCTTTTCCTCAGGTAAAGCACTGGGACCCTGGCCATTCTCCTGCCTCACAGCTTTTTTTAGGATGGAGCTTCTTCCCGCCCTGGTACAGCATTGCAGAGTAAGACACTGCTCATTTTGCTATCTCTTTTGTGTGCATTCACCGTAAGATAGAAGACCACGATTCCCACCTAGGAGCAGACCAGCATAACAGGTTCTACAGCTGGACTATTTTCCATTCAAACCCATCTTTTAAAGAGTTATGCTTCTTTGCAACATACTCATGTGGCTATATTTCTTTAATAAGGCACTTGGACAGCAGGGTGCTGATGATGGCATCACTATGATGCTCTGTCAAGCAAGAGTCTCTGTCAAATCTTCAGCTCACTAAGAAAGTGTAGGTTCACTATGAAGCCAGATTAACTGTATTCCAGCTCACGTGCTTGTGCCAGGATGCTCTTCCCTGCCAAATTTTGATGCCACTCAGAAGCAGCACATACCTGCAGCTTGATTTCCTCACCTGTTTCATAGCATTATTAGCTTGGCTTAGTCAAGAAGTTGACAGCAGCTGCCTCACTGAATTTCACCAGATGGGCTGGCAGAGGCTTAAAATCTGGATGCTCATTTATTTTCATTACACAGACTACATCTGTTTATTGTTGGTGAGCTTGATGCAAAGCTAGTTGAATTGTTTGGGAGACTTTGTGTTACCTTCAGTGTGTTTGGATCTAGGCCCATAGGAACATTTGTTCCTTTTTGCTCAAAAGAGTCAGATGCATCAGGCTTTGTTCCCCAAAGTAAAAGCTGAATTGGAAAAAAGTGGTAGCTGGGAAGGAAAAGAAGGGGAATGTTTTCTCTCCCACCAGAGGACATATTTTGAAATAAGGGTAGATTTATAAAGCCTGCTTTGTTGCATGGAAAGGGAGCGAGGATCCTTTCTGGGGGTAGCTATTGAGGACTCCATGGATGAAAAACCTGCTGACAAGAGTTTCAATTATCACTAAAGTGAAAATATACCGTGTATTGCATAAGAGTTGTTTCTAGTTTTGCCAAGATCTGATCCCAAAATGAGAAATAACAGAGCAAGAAAAACTCCTTATGAAAATGACAGGAAAAAAGTGTCTCCTGAAATCTGAGACCTTCAATTAGTCCACATCAGGTCTTCAAGGAGCAGAGAATATCAATGAACAAGGACAACATTTCTTTCTTTTTCTGTGGCTCTGTCTTCTAACTTGTTTTCAAATTGCTTTGGGCCATTTCCAGCCAGCCTGAATTCCACCTAAATGTCTGTGCCTGTAGTGGGTTTAGTGCCTCTGCAGAGCAGTTCAGAAAGCCTGAGGGAAATGCAGAGTGAGACAGACAGCAGGAAACACGAGACAAAGAAAACACTTGGTGGTATTTAAGCCAGCTGAATGTGCCCATTTTCTTCTGTTTGTTTTTTATAATGGTGATATCAGCTGGTGTGTTTAAACATTTATTTCTGTCCTTGTTTTAGGAGATTGGCTGTGTAGAAGAGAATCCTTTTGCTTCTAAGGAACATAAGGTACCAACCATCCAGTGGATACTGTAGGATCCTTCTAGAAGGAAGATCTTGTCCCCATTATCCATGAACCTTCTGGGTTCACATCATATCTCACAAGGAAGTGGAACTTCTTGTGACTACAGTAACAGCAATTCAGAGACTATCATCCATTTGAGCTGCACATTTTAAGTGATAATCAATATTTGTACAGTAACTAGAATCTAAAATAAAACTAGTGCCGACTATACAAAGTTCTAGTTCCCAGTCGGGAGGGGAGTGAGTGTTATGTCTGAGTAACCCTTTTTCGGCTGAGTCTCCGCATCCTACTTTGTGCAGTGCCAGGGTTTGTTGGTATGCTGGCATACTGTGTGGTTGCCTGGCTTTTCAGAAGGGTGATGCTGTTGACTAGTGCAGGTGGGGCATTCTGCCTGGTCTCCCACCAGCTCTTCTCAGGAGGAAAATGATGGAAAGAATGGATGTAAAACACTTTGTTTGTAAGGCCAGTCCAAATCTTCCATTAAAAGTGTTTCCTTTTAGACCATAAGAAAGTTCTGGCAAAGTTACTGTGGAGACCTAAAGGCCTTTACATTTTAGGAAAGCCCTTTTTCAGTCATCAGACAGCAACAGTCACTTTCAGTTCTCTGGGGAATTAGAAACATGGCACCCAGTGATGTCCAGCTATGATATCTCTCCTCCCTGGGGGCTGCAGCCTTTCGGGATACTGCTGGGAATAGGGAAAGAAAGACAAAGAAAAGTGATTTGTCCAATGGGAACAAAACCTGCTTTTTTTTTTTTTTTTTTTTACCCCCTGCTCACATTATACCAGTCCTCTTGGGGTATAATTCCAGAAGCATACTAGCAGGTTAAAACTGTGATCACAGGGCACTGACCTCCAGATGGAGGTATTATATAAAACCCACAAACACCCCTCCCCTTTCACAGAGGAAGCTGTCAAAGCACAGAGCCAAGGGAGCAGGCACAGTTCCATGGGGAAAAGCATTTGGTTTCTACCAAGGCTTTGGGAGGATTTTATCTTGCTCATAGAATAGACCCGGCCATCTTCTGCTTTGTAAAAGGCACTGACTTTGCTGTCATCTTTCAAACTAGCACCCCTTATTGCCCTCCAGGAAAGCGTATTGTGGGGACTGGCAGCTCTCTTCTGTCCCATTTCTTTCTTCCTTGATTCCAGCCCCTGCACTCTCTGCACACTCAGGAGTCCCAAAAGGCATTAGAAACTGAGGTTCATTTCTTTGTTTCTTTAGCTACTTGCACGACCCTTTTCACCACAGCATTTAAATGTCTTTAATGTATTTAATTCCTAATTGCACACTAAAATAGGGAAGTCCTGTTGTCTGCAATTTACAGATAAGTAACTGAGGCGTAGAAGACTTAAGTCCTAGATCCTGGGCTGCATCAAAAGAAGCGTGACCAGCAGGTCAAAGGAGGTGATTCTCCCCCTCTGCTCTCGTGAGACCCCACCTGGAGTACTGCGTCCAGCTCTGGGGGCCCCAGCACAGGAAAGACATGGAGCTGTTGGAGCGAGTCCAGAGAAGGGCCACAAAGACGATCAGAGGGCTGGGGCACCTCTCCTGCGGAGACAGGCTGAGAGAGTTGGGGTTGTTCAGCCTGGAGAAGAGAAGGCTCCAGGGAGACCTTCTAGCAGCCTTCCAGTACCTAAAGGGGGCCTACAAGAAAGCTGGAGAGGCACTGTCTACAAGGGCATGGAGTGATAGGACAAGGGGTAATGGTTTTAAACTAAAAGAAGGTGCATTTAGACTAGATATAAGGAAGAAATTTTGTACAATGAGGGTGGTGAAACACTGGAACAGCTTGCCCAGGGGGGTGGTAGATGCCTCATCCCTGGAAGCATCCAAGGTCAGGTTGAACGGGGCTCTGGGCAACCTGATCTAGTTGAAGATGTCCCTGCTCATTGCAGGGGGGTTGGACTAGATGGCCTTTAAAGGTCCCTTCCAACCCAAATTATTCTATGATTCTATGATCAGCAATGGCATTTAATGCATGTATCTGTTTGTGGAGCTAGTCTTAAGTGACCTTTGTAAGGGCACACAGCAAGTATGTGCAAGAAATGGGAACCTAGCCAACATTTTCCAGGAATTAAACCACTGCCTATGCTAGTGCTTTCTCTCCATCCCTAGCTCCATCTCAACAGGATCAATTATCAACCTATGCCATCCTGCCCTGTGTCCTTGGGTTTTACTGTTACCTCTAACCTTTGTTTATAACAGTACTTGCAAAGGGTCAAGAATGAACTCAATTTCTGCCCCAAAGTATTCACAAATTCCTGTATTTCATCAAAAGAAACAACACGGAATATGATTGCCTTACTTTGCCACTTTGCCAAATGCAACAGCTCACCATATAGTATTCTGGACTTATGGAAACTAGTACCCAAATGCACAAGTAAATTAACCCGGGGGGGGGGGAAGCTTTTGAGGATGTAGGAGATCACTTCTCCCATTTTCTTTTTTTTTTTTTGTAAGATGGAATCTCCAAGCTTTTCAGGCTGTCACATTTTAATTTTTCAAGCCTTGAATAACTTGCAGAAGTTTGTATTCTGTTGAAAGAGCAGGTTTTTCCTGGTTTTATGGTTGTAAACACACCATGACCTTTAGACAGAAATAATATTACAACATATAATTATGTGGAAGTGAAAAAAAAAAATGAAAAGCTTTGCCGCTTCACAGATAATTTGCTGTTGCATTTATGTTTCCCAGCCTTGTAAAGAGCCTTTGTGAGTTGTTTTTTTGCCTAATGCTCCCACAGTAGCTCTCCCTTGAGTTTCTCATCTATCACCTAAAGCATTCTAGATAAGGTTTATTCCATACACCTGACTTTTCAAGCATCTGTTGGTTGCTGTGCATACAAACCTGTGAATGAATGTGGCAACTACAACACATTCAGATGCAGCCACATAAGCACCTTATTTTATTCTGTTTTCTATATGAACACAGGGTCATTTCTATCTTGTGCATCCTCCGTAGCTTAGGGGTAGAATGGTACTTTTAGTGTATTTTTTCCAATGAATATTTATCTACACAATATCCTTTAGCAGTCTTAGAAACTCCAAAAATTGGAATGCACCTACATAGATCCTTGTCTTAAAAATAACCCTCTCTCTTTTGAATGAGGTAAGAAAATATATGCATTCACTGACCAGACTATGACTGTTTTGTAGGCAGGGAAATGCAGTTGTTTGTTTGCTGTTCAGACACATTTCAGAGCATGTCTATAAATTCTCCTTCAGTCCCCACAGTCCAGTGTATGATAGGCTTTTTGCTTACTTTCTTCTGGAGCATCTAGCTGTAGTGATTTGAGGTGAGGACACCCGTCAGTTCAATGGAGCAAGGGGTACTTGTCTGAGAGAGACCTGAATCCCTGCTCAGATTCCAGAGTGATGGAAACATGCTGAGAATTTCTGTGAAGCAACATCACCATGAGCCCAGCCTCACTACAGTTCTGATTTTTCTCCTTTTCATTATATTTTAAATAAAAAAATTAAAGCAGAAGGAGACAGGGGACTCTTCACCTCATAAACAGGTCTCTAAGTGATATCTCTATTTTAAAAAACTATTTCTGGAAGAAGTGTGTGCTGTTAACTTCCATTAGTCACACCATACCCCCTAACATTTCTGTAGGGCATTGTAAATCAATAGAGCATAAAACAAGGTGGTTGTCCAGTGAGAAAGCTCATTTCCCTTTGATCTTCACCAGTATTTCAACTGTAGACCTCCGAGGAGCTCTTGTTTGGAGATGAGATTGCACAGGTGAGCACTATCTGAAAGGGAGAAAAAAAGGAGACATTGTATTAGTTATCAAAACATGAGACTAGCTTAGTTTCATCCTGTAATCTCTGCTGACTCACTTTGACCTTGAACAAGGCCTCTTTGTGTTTTCCTGACCCTAAGAAGGGGGTAACAGTATTTTCTGCTTCCTGGAAAATGATGTGAACATAGCTCAACGTTTCTAATGCACTCGTATGGAAGATACGATGGGGACACGAAGTTCTTTTTCCATGTAGGACAACCAGGAAGAGTCATAACCACAATGTCTGTAGTATTGCAAGCTTCCATTCAGGATGTGGTATCCCACCCAGGACACTACCTTTTTTACCCCCCTATAATTGCTTTTTTTTTTTTTTCCTGAAAGTTTCAATCAAAATAACTTGGCAATTCCAAGATTGGAGCTAGGAAAGAAAAGACATAAATTTTGTCCTCTTACAACTATTCTGGAGATTTTGCTTAGAGAGGTTCTGGCATCTCTGTCTGGTTTGGGACAGCGTCTAGTCATTTGGTGTAAAATCCCTTTTATCATATGTTAGTCAGTCACAAACCCTTGAGAAAAACAGTTGGAAATTGCTCAGTGATGCTTAACAATGAGAAACCCTGGAAATGTCACTCTTGTCATGCTTGAGCCTCTGACAAGGTTACCAATTTGATGGTGGAAACTGAAGTTCTGAGCAAACAGTAGCAATGTTTCAGGTGTGAAAGGAGATCCGTATTCTGATATTAGAATTTAGGAAACGCTGTGGACATGTGCTCTGTCTGTGTTTTTGTACAGGAGGAGATGCTACTCTTTTGGACCTGTCAGTGTAACTTTGACTCCTGAGAAGGTTCTGGAACAAGCTGGTAAAAAAACTACCTTGTAAGTACCTAAATGATCATAAACTGATAAAAGAAATAGCCAACAAGGATTGTTGACAATGGGTCATGTCAAGCCTGTTTAATTTCTGCATTTGGCTGGTTAAGTGGTCTTGGGGGGAAGAAAGGGGGATACAACTAATGTGATATAATCTCAATCCCAGTGACATTTCTGCTACTTCTCCATGACACTCCCATAAGGAAACTAATGAAATACAGTGGTGTTGTGGTCGTGAGAAGAAAGGTGTGCAACGGTTGGAAACGTGCTCACAAAGAGCACTCATCGGCTGTTTGCTGTCAAATTTCAACTGAAGTTTAGTGTTGCTCTGTTCAGCATTTCTCTTGACAGTTTGGAGGACCAACGAGAGACTATGGTCATAATATTAGCGAATGGGAGTGGTACAGGTCAAGGTTGCAAGTACTGTGGACATGAGCATCAGAATTCAACATGTGCTTGAAAAATTAGAGAGACTGAAATCAAAACAGCTGAAATTCAGCAAAGACAAATACAAAAGTCTTCCTCCTTATGGAAGACAAATTCAGCAGGCAAACACAAAATTGGAAGTTTGTGGCTAGGCAGCATCACAGCAGAGGAGGGAGATTTTTCTGACTGGACTCTATAGTATGATTTAAGATAGTATTTTTGTCTCCTAACATCTAAATGTGAAGACAGTGAAGCACTGGAACAGATTGTCTGTGATGATCATGAAATCTCCCCTGTTGGACATTTTTAAAGAACAAGTGAGACAAACATCTTTTGAAGATTTTTAGGTATCATTCACTAAGTAGTCTGTCTTTGTCCCCTTGGTGATAGAACACCCCTGGTGTTCTATGATCCACACTACACAGCTCAAGCTAGGTATATGTCAATAATCAGATACTGCTGAGGAAGAGATGAGCTTCGTTCTGACAATAGAACTACCTTCACATAGGCAGCAGTAGCAATTGTTCCACTTTCTCAAGTAGTGGTGAAGTCCCAGCTGGAGTCCTTTGTCTCAGCTGGAAGCAGTAAGTAGACACAGTCGAGGGAAAAGCACAGAAAAGCAACAAGCGTGATAAGAGGTGTAGAAAATGTGACTCATAAAAAGGAAGGTGAAGGCACTGGATCGAAATGAGAAGACTGAGGATCAGCACAGCAGCTTGGAAGGGATTGACACAGATGGGGCAGCAACTGTAAACTACTTTGCCGTGTCCATTTAGGGAAGGGCAAGAAAGTATCAATTTCACCTTCACCTAAAAGATTTAGGCAGGATATTAGGTAAGTCTTTCTATCTGAAAGTGTGGCAAAAAGTTAGGACATACTACCCAGGAATATCGATTTCTTAAAGTGAAGAAGATAGAAGTATCAGGGATGATGTCCAGATACTTTTAGCCTGCTTCAGTGTAGACTGTTTGACGAGGTGATCTCCTGAGACTCCTCCTAGCCTGCCAGATCTGTGAATTTATCTTTGGCGAGCATTTATTTTGGCATGTAGATAAAGTACGGGTAAATGGAGCCAAATGAATATATCTGGAAAAATCACTGACTTTGATAATGAGTGTGAGCCTGTTCTGAAGAAAAGAAAACAAGTATGTTGCAACATGCCATTGTCAGAATGATTTATAAGCATCATTACTTTTATGTTGTTTTTGCAACTTATACCCCTCCTATTAAGGCCTGAATTTGCTTAGAAGGGCCAGGCCACCGTGTAGCTTGTAGTGTTTGTGTCCTGTTTTGTTTATGCTTTGATAAGTCTCTTGAATTTTGGAGGACATCTCTTGTGAAGCCCCACATGGGTCAAAATATACTGTGCTTTCAGAAACAGAACATGAATCACACAAGAGGTGCTTTTGGTCTGCCAATATGGTAAAAAGTCTGTTGGAAGCTCATTCGATTGACATAGTTAAATACATTTCTGGAAATTCTCATCCTGCAGATTTATTTCCAATTTGCTAAAATCAGCTGGTAAGGACTAGGACTGCTGCCAGAACATGCCTTAACATCAAAAGTCTTCTCATCCTCCATCAGCATCTGCTTAATTGAGGCTGTAGAAAAAGTGTCTGCTGCTTTCCCTCTCTTCAGTGGCGAAAAGAAACTGCCTTTGCATTTGATAAGCTGGAAAAAGATGAAATATTTGACTGTTAGGTGGAAGATCATCCAGTGAATGTGAACCCAATGATGACAGTGTTTAATGTGTTTCTACACAGAAATTCAAGTGCAGCAGATACATGCTGTGCTCTTTCAAAAGCCAAAGAAATTGTCTCCTTTTCTAGTTAGCTGTATTACTGTTTAGTTTCTGAGAGACAAACCTGTTAGTGACTTTTCATTTTACTATAATACCTGCAAAGATAATTTTTCCGGAGGAAAACTGATTTCATGCTGTATTACTGGACCTGTTGGCAGGCAGTAATAGTGAGCCTCACCTTCCTTTTCCTTAGCAGAGAATTTGTGGAGAAAACAGCCCTTACTGCTATGCAGTTGCATTGATGTTAAAAGAGACATAATGACTCTGGGATACTATTATGGGTGCTGTTAACTGTGGAGTTAAATGACAAAAAGATGAAAAACATGTTAACAAACACTTTAGCCAGAACATCCACCTTTTGTAAGATAAAAAAGGGATCTCAGAGCTAGAAATTTTTCTATTCATTGGCCTCACAACTACACATTTCAAAGTAGGCATCCAGCAGCTGCTGTTTCTCTACATGTACTGGATTAGTTTTTCACCTCCGAAGACACTGAAATGGTATGCTGTGCCTGCACTGACCTAAGAACAACCCTGTGAGAGGGGGCAAATGGTTTTGCTTCCAGTCCTGTCAGGTTATTCTCTGTGCCTTGTGCTTTCCACCTTCAGCACGAGGACTGCTGACCCAGCCGAGTCCTGCCGATCAGGGCTGCATGGAGCAGAGACGGAACGTGGCAGGAGAGGTGCTAGGACAGGGCAAAGGCAGCAGTGGTGGTGGGTCACCCAGGGAAGTCTTGTGGGGTGGGGACATGGGTATAAACACATTTACCCTTGTCATGCCCACCCCACGTTGCTGGGCAAGGCTGTCCTGAGCCCTCCTTCCCAGCAGGGTGGAATAGCTGCCTCAGCCACCTAAACAGCTCCAGCCCAGCAAGCCCTGGGCCATGTCCTGCTGCCTCCTGCTTACTCTGGGCACATGCCGTGGATTTCCCACCCCAGTGGAAGAGCTGAAGCTGATGGGGAGGAGGAGAGCAGTGGTCTGGTTGGATGGGAGAGAAGTGTCAGGGAACTTCTGCCATTTGGGAACAAAAAGGTAGGCTCCCAGCCCCATCCTGGGTTTGCCATGCGTGAAGAGCCATGCTATGGGGGGTATTTGCAGTGTTACTTGGTGCTTGGTTTTATCTGAGAGCCTAGGATCACAATGCTACATTTGCCTATCAGTCAGACTTAAATGTATAGGGGATTAAGGCTTTGATTCAGGAAAACATTTCAACAAGAAGTCGTGTCTTTAGCAGTAAAGCACTTCAAGAGCTATGCTGAATCTGTAATAAACCCTTTTCTTTGATACTGTAAAATCTCTGTCAAGAAAGGCAGATTTCTAAGTGTCTTTAACTGCACTAGCTTATGAGTTAGAACAATGGAAAAAGAAAAAATGCTATTAGAAATTATGGCACTTATCAGAAACATTTAAAATACATTTAAATACGGAAAGCTGTGTCATAATCCCTAATCAGTCAAATCTGAAATTCCTATCAAATGCTGATGGATGTTTTGTCTTAGTGAAGACTGCAGAACTCTGCCCTCCTAATGGCATGGTCTGATCTACAATCACAGCGCCTTTACTCTAGACACTTCTAACAAGTAGCTTTACCAGAGGTTGGTTTTTTCCATCTTCACTTCTTTCTTAAGCTTCTTCTGTAGTTTTGAAACATTGATTCTTCCTACTTTTATACTCAAATCTTATTAGACACAACTATATATAACTGAAGCATGAGCTCATCCTTCCTTTTGATAGAGGAAGGCAGAAACCAAACCAAGTGGCTGGTACGTAAAGCCAGAAAAAATAAAATATATGTCTTTGAGTATGATTATACATTGGAACAGACTAACATGGGACACAGCAAATTCTCCTCTGGCAGTTTTTTAATCAAGACTAGATTCTTTTCTGAAAATAGACTTTAAGCAAAAAATGCATTATTGAAGGAAATTGGATGAAGTTTAGTTGCCTCTGTTATGGAGAGGGTCAGATAAGATGATACTAATGGACTTTTCCAGCTTTAAAATTGCTGAGTGCTTTATTGAATGAGCAAGAGAGTGAATTTTAACTACTCAATTATTTTAAATGGATACTCCCTTGCATAATGTGGCACTGTATTTTTCTCCCGCAGTACCTGATGAAATCGTTCCTTCCCAAAGATAAATAAGGAAGTCTGTAATTTTTCCACAGGCTCTTTAAAATGAGTAATGCACCACTCAAAGGGGTCTTTTTTCTGTTTATTTCTGGCACAAAAATGATGAGGACTTCTTAAGGTATTTTTAGAAAAATCCCACTTTTAAGTATGCATTATTTTCTGACAGCAGGATTTAAGGATAGATAGTAATTACTCTGTCTGTATGTATGTCACTGACATTTTGAAAGTTTACCTATTGCTATAGGAGAAGAGATAAGTAGTGTAATATTAAACTCATATTTCAGTGAAGAAGTAAACATTTAAAAGCCTATGGGGGATGGGTGACAGAGTCACAGATATAGCTGTAACACAATTCAAAGTGTCATTTCATATTTCTGACTATATCTTTGAAGCAACCTGAGTAGGTATTTAATATTAGACCTGCTGTTTTGGAGGCGAGCAAACTCTGAGAGGTGTATTGAAGTGTTACAGCACTCAAAATGCGAAGTGCCTGGAGGGCCCTGATAGCTGCTCGAGTCGTTGGAGGATGAACATATCTTCACACTCCTCACCATCAGTGTCCCTGGAGCTATGCTCTGACCAGAATTATAAAAATACCTTTCCCCTTACCCCCTCTTTCCAGCAGGAATAACTGCTGCACAGGGGCATTGGCTACCTTTGAGCAGTTCCCTGAATAATCTGCAAAGTAGGAAGAAAAAAAGAGATGATACCATATGGACCAGCTATTGCAGTGTTTAAATGTACCACAGAAAACCGTGGCCTCAAGCCTTTCCTCACAAGGGCCAGAGATGTCTCCCTCCTGAAGTCCTCTCTGCAATGCCACGTCCATGTTGCAGAAGGCAGGTGCAGAAGGGACTGACTCCTGGCCTATGGTTCAAAGGCTGTCTGTAGATCTGTTGCCAGGCACTTGTACGTGCCAGCAATTAGATTAGTACTCCTCTAGCAGGAAATATTTTTTTGTAGCACAACCCCTTATCAGAGTACTCAAATTTGTTACACTAGGTAGTATAATGGGAGTGGGGGCATTTGCAAGGAGACTGGCTTGTCAAAAAGAGGGAGAATTTGCTTACCGAAATAAAGTTTCATTCCAGAAAGTAGAATCATAGAATAGTATGGGTTGGAAGGGACCTTTAAAGGCCATCTAGTCCAACCCCCCTGCAATGAGCAGGGACATCTTCAACTAGATCAGGTTGCCCAGAGCCCCGTTCAACCTGACCTTGGATGCTTCCAGGGATGGGGCATCTGCCACCCCCCTGGGCAAGCTGTTCCAGTGTTTCACCACCCTCATTGTACAAAATTTCTTCCTTATATCTAGTCTAAATGCACCTTCTTTTAGTTTAAAACCATTACCCCTTGTCCTATCACTCCATGCCCTTGTAGACAGTGCCTCTCCAGCTTTCTTGTAGGCCCCCTTTAGGTACTGGAAGGCTGCTAGAAGGTCTCCCTGGAGCCTTCTCTTCTCCAGGCTGAACAACCCCAACTCTCTCAGCCTGTCCTCACAGGAGAGGTGCTCCGTCCCTCTGATCAGCTTCGTGGCCCTCCTCTGGACTCTCTCCAACAGCTCCATGTCTCTCCTGTACTGGGGCCCCCAGAGCTGGATGCAGTACCCCCAGGTGGGGTCTCACAAGAGCAGAGTAGAGGGACAGGATCACCTCCCTCGACCTGCTGGTCACGCCTCTTTTGATGCAGCCGAGGACACAGTTGGCTTTCTGGGCTGCAAGCGCACATTGCTGGGTCATGTTGAGCTTTTCATCCAACAACACCCCCAAGTCCTTCTCCTCAGGGCTGCTCTCAATCCCTTCATTCCCCAGCCTGTATTGATACTAGGGGTTGCCCCGACCCAGGTGCAGGACCTTGCACTTGGAGGTAGTAGTTGTAGTTGTAGGTCTGTTTGGATGTGACATGACTTTCAAGATGGGAAATTCCTTAAGCTTTGGTTCTTATGCAAAGTGCCTTTGCAGGTGACTCCTCTGGCACCTCAGTCCTTAGCTGCTCTTGCAGACTCTCTGGTAAGTTTTCTGCTCTTGATGTATTAAAATTAATTAAAAAAATATTTAATTTGGATAATTTTTGTGTTTTGTTCTTCAAAGTCCTTCTTTTTGGCCATCCTTATTGCATTTTTAAATTTAATCTGCCAGAGTTTATGATCCTTTCTATTTTCTCCCTTTGGTCATGGCTTCAGCTTTTTGAACTTCTTTCTAATGCTTTTCCTTGCTCTGCTGTCTAACAAAGCTGGCTTTCTTTTGCCCTTTCTTCGAGCCTTTCTGAAAAGACGGTATGTACTGGCACTGCCCTACTGATATAGCATCCCTCAGCAACTTCCATCCAGCTTGTAGGAGCTTAATTCTCATAGTTGCCCCTTTTAATTCCTTTTAAAATGCTTCCTCATTTTTATACAGTTCCCCTTTCTGAAGCTGAGCATATCTGTAATGGATATTTGGCTTCTATAAATACCATGCACTGCTCAGGTCCAAGTCAAGGGCTGCGTCTTCTCTTATGAGCTCCTCCATAAAATGGAAGTATCTAAAAAATTGGCCCCAGTATTACATCCCACTATGATATTTGCCAAAGGTACACAGGTATAGCTGAAGGCTCTACCAAATTGCTAGCCTTTACAGCCTCTGTCATCTCCCTCAGCATGGCAGAGCAGTGCCATGGCAGTGCCGGGGCAGCTGGCAGCTCACCCATCTCCCTTGGGCCTGGGATTTCCTTCCACGCGGGTCCTTTGCTGCTCAGCGCGGTGGATGGTTTGTTGGTGCACTTTGAGCCAAGAAGCGAGGCTGCGCTCTCAGCAGCCTGTGCCGCGTGGATCAGGTGAGGGAGTGGAGGCAAGCGACGCGTTGTCATTGCTGACGAACATGTGGCAACGTGCGCATCTTCCAGGATCAACACTCGCGCATGCTGAAACTCCAGCCAGTGCAATGAGCTGCACAGCAGAACGTCCAGGGGAAAAAGAGAATTGGAGTGGTCCTCCTACATAAGCAGCGTTTTCTATATTACTTGTTAAAAAGGGGACCTCAGGTTAAAGACTGGAGCTGAGGCTTTTATTCTGATAAAGGGATCTAGCTAGCCTACATTTAGTAAATGGTATTGAGCCAATGCCTCAGAAATTGTACACAAGATGACTAAGAAGTCTGTTTGTCCTGGCGTGTGTGAGGTCACCATTTGTGCACTGCAAACAAGGAAACGAGAGAAACAGGAGCTTGTCTTGTAATCCCACTGAAACGTTTTGGACTGAAAAAGCCTCTGTAAGGGGACAAATTGGTTAAGTGGCTGATATTTTCCGGAAAATTAAACACAAACCCTTCTTATAGGTACAACCACAATTCAGAGGGCAGCAGGAATAATGCAGGTGTAGGAAGTCAGTTCAGCCTGTTATCAGCCAGCAAATGCAAAATTAAATAAATTACCTTTGTCATTGTCGTGGTTTAACCCGCTCAGCAGCTAAAACAACCACACAGCCAGTCACTCACCCCCCTCCCAGGGGGATGGGGGAGGGAATTGAAAATGGGGGAAAAACTCATGGGTTGAGATAAAGACAGTTTAATAAGACAGAAAAGGAGGATAATAATAATAATAGTAATAACAATAATAATAATCATCTTTCATAAAAAGCAGATGGGTTTTCTTTATCTCCTTGCCTTATTTCATACTTATTTCATATTTCATATTTTGTGTAGTGATGACTTTGGGTGTATTTGTACCAATGCAGGAAAGAGCAAAACGTAACTGTGAAGACCAGTGTAGTGTTTACTTGGATAGGCTAGTTTTGAGGGCAGCTAGTCAGGTGGTAAAATTGCACACAAAAATGTAAACTGAAAGTACAGATACCACTTGCTTAAGTATCTGCTTCGGCAGCAAAATAGTCCCATTTTCTAGTGTTTTCAAATCTGTGTGAGGGAACGTCAGCATCAGTATTCTTACCTCGTCCCTGTGGAGCTGCCACCGCAGGAGGAGCTGTCAGGTGCCCTCTCCAAAGGGGTGGATGCACAGGGATTCTTTTGCTCAGTAAATCTGAAATCTGAATCTCAATTTCATAGTTGCAAATGGAATGAAAAACCATTCAAGTCAAGCTGAATATTTCCCTTGACCGTGGGGGCTTCATATCACTTCTGAGCATTCTTCAAAGCCTCACAAGTTTCCTTGTGAAACTAGGAAGGATGCTCTGTAGCACTGCTGTGATGTGATGTCCAGGGTTTCTTGGCTTCAGCCATGGATAAACAAATTTAGCAAACAAAGAGTAAGTCAAAAAAGAAACAACCTGAACTGCAGCAGGCCAGCATTTGTTGTGGCAAAGTCTGGCTGAGGTACCTGCTGCTGTTTGACTGACTCTTATGCACTATCTATCTTCTTCCTCACTTGAAGAAAGAAGCTGTGTAGATGACAAGACCCAGGCAGCTTCAGCACGCAGTAATCAGCGAAGGGAGCAAGCATGGCCATACAGAGAGCTTCCTTCTGGTGAAGTCCTACAAGACCAGTACAAAGTTTCATTTACCTTTCTGATGATGTTCTCCTGACTTCAATGGAGGCTTTCAACTGGGCAGCAGTAAATATGCTTCTTCAGTAGTAGCCATATTGTTAACTAATTCTCTCCAAGGCTGGAATATGCAGACCACCAGCTCAAACAGCTTGGGAAGACTCAGAGCATAGGGAAGAGTTGGGTGGAAATGATTGTTTTATGGATGCTTGTTCAGGAAATAGCAATAACTCTTGAACAGCTTGATACTGCTTTTGAAAACAAAGAATGAAAATCAATTTATAACTGATAAGCAGAGAAAGTAATTAAAAAGCTGGATGGGCTTTTACCCACAAGGCTAGTCTTAGTCAAGGATTCCAAGAAGCAAAAGCACGAGGTCAAGTAGCAGCTCAACCCCACTTTATCTCCCTGACAGTGACAAATGGTGGGCTGGAAGGAAAATCGCTTCAGACACGTGCAGACTTTTCCACAGCTAATCTGAAATTTTACATTTAACTGGTTTTGAAGCGTGTGGAATGAAGATGGTGTAGAGGATAATCATGTATGCTTCAGAGACTTTCCCATAACACAGCAATAACAAATAGGCAATAAAAGTGTCACAGACATTGACAAAATACTGACTATCCTCTTCCTTTGTTGTGTTTTTGTCCCTAAATATAACTCAATATTGTGGCCATGATCTTTGCTTAATGGTGACCTTCAAGCTTAAAAACAAACTGGACTTGTGGCTATATATATATATATACACACATGCACACACATAAAGGTGCTCTTCCTTCTGACAGAGAAAACCTAGCAGAAGTAAAAAACCGTTTTTCCCACAGGCTTTCTTGTTCAGAAATAATAAGAATAAAATATCAAATATTTTGGCTTCACTGAGACATTTCTGGGAAGCATCAGAAATACCGTTTTCCTAGCTTCTGCCTGAAAGAGCTAGGGAATCACATCTTTAGCATAGACATCTTTACTCCCAAATTTTTCCCCAAGTATTTGTGTTCTGTTTGTTCTCATTTATTGCTTTTTTTCCAATGTAAACCATAGTGTATAGCCTGAATTAAGCAGCCCTTTCTCTTCTTGTATTGCCTAGCTAGCTAACCTGTGGCAGAGATGGAATTATTAGAATTTAGGAATTTTTGGATCCTCAAAGTGCCCTATCTCTCTCTGGTCCTTTTAATTCTCTTTCCCGCCCCTTCCTTTGTCCCTCCCAGCTTCCTTCTCTGCTATGCTTTAAACCATTTCAAGATACAAATCAATGAACAGTGTTATGGAGAAAAAAAATAAATCTTTAGTGCTTTGACTATGAATAATACTAAAGAGGTTTTTATTTCAAAGGTTTGAAACATGACAAAAACTAAGGCAAAAAAAAAAAAAGTTTTTAGGAGGGAAGAAACAATCGAAGTTTGCCAACAGGGTGGCTCTCCTTCCTCCCACAGGAAAAAAAAAGCCTGCAATGACTTTTCCAAGATTTTCGGTTTTAATATGATTTTGTACCAGGAAAAGAACTAGCATGATTAACCTCTAAAGATAAAAAGATTTGTTAAGGAGCCTTTTCTTTGAGGCAAACGGTGGTCATCAGTGTAGGTACATTATGAAAAGTCCTGGCAAGGTGCACGTGGGGAGGGTTGATAGTACTTCAGCCTCTGACTTCCTCAAGGCTGGGATCTAACTGTGGAGGAAAGGGAAGAAGCATGAAAACCTTCTTCTGTGTTGTGCTGCAAGTGCTTCTCAGCCCTGATCTGGGAGCTCTTCCTCTGGGCAAGACGAGGTAAAGGTTGGAGCCAGTTCTGTCAATACTTATGGCAGAGATTTTGGGATCCTGACTACATTCCCTAAATGCTATTTTGAAGGGTGAAGCACTCTAAGCTGCACGAGTGAGCAAGCAAATAGAGGATGGAAAAATGAGACTCCCTACAGGAGGCTCCTTAAGGACACTTTCCTCCTTTGGCAGAAGTCAAGACTGATGATAGCAGCATTTTCAGATACTGCTCTGAGATGTCAGTGAAGCCCCCACAGACAACTGCTTGACAAGTCTGATCCAACTTGGAGGGGACTGGTGGGCACAGCCTTTCTGCACTTTCTTTCCAGAAGGCTTAATTAACTTCAGCTAGATTTGGGGGAATCCTGAGGGTTTTCTCCAGGGGAGCAACCTCTTGGAGCGTCAAAACTCTTACAAACATCTAGAGCTTCTGACAGCTGTATCGTTATCTCACCTTTTTTGTGAAGCTGAGAAAAAAAGAGGTATCTTTTGTGCTGTATGTGTTTCTTCCATACACCATGCTTTTAAGCCACCCTTATACTGAAAACTTCTGTTCCTTTCTGTGCTTTTGTCTTGTACATTGCAGTTACTGGGGTTTACCTCTGGCTTCAGCAGTGCAGATATAGGTCTTCTCTGAATGGCAAATCACATTTATTTCTGTGAAGTAGCTTTTGTACTGCTTCTTCTTCCCCCTGAGCCCACAAATGACTGCACTGGTTTTCTTACGGCCCTGTGGAGGGATAGAGGCAGTATCCTTCTTTGTGTCTGAGCCCTCAAAGTCATCACTTGGTTTGACTCTGCTCACAGTGGTGGTAAAGCTCAGCTTTTTATTCAGAAATCTCTCAACAGTCACTTGCATTCAGAGGCTCAAAATATTCCAAACAGCAAATGCTGCAGAACCCAGGAAAGAAAAGGAAATCTTAAAAAGATGGACAGGGAGAAAGGTATCTTGAAGTAAAGCTAGGCTGAAGGCAGTAAGCTTAGTTTCAGGAGTAGGGAACTGTACTCTGCAGCCCAGCAGAAAATCCCATTTTTCTGTAGGGCTGAAAGGTGTCTGTATTGTCCTTGCAGTTCGGCGTATGATCCAGTGATACTGAGATGTTTTCTATAATTATTGTGCCTGCAATTTTTCGTGGTGCCTAGTTTAGCTTTGAAAAAATAACCACAAGTGCTACTACAGGCTTAAGAGTTTTATCACCTGCAGGGTCAGCCAAATGGGAGTTTTCCATGTAAGGAAACCATCTTGAGAGGCTGTGTTTCTCAACTCCAGTCTTCACCCAAGGCCTAGAGTTAAAGAGTTATTTGAAGTCCTGCCACAAGCACATGTAAGTATGAGGCAGCATTATCTTCAAAAAGGCCCTATCTTGATCATCAGCCAGATTTTCAGGCTGTTCCCTGGAGATATAGCAGGACTAACAGTAAGCAGTAGCTGTTCCTTCATATCAGCTCTACAGTGTATTTCAAAAGGGGTTGTAAGGCCATGGTTCAGAGAGGTTCATAAGTCAAGAGGAAGTTGTAAGTAAACATATAAAGATGCAGTCAGTCTGCTTGAAGTGCAAAGTTCACTCCAGCTAGGCTTTAGGGTCTTCTCTGTATAGACACAACAGAGGTTCAAGTTCAGATGAGTACTTGGGGATGTTCCTAACAAGCTCTAAAGACCATGGATGAGTGGGACTATTCAGATCTGACAATCTGATTTGATCATATTTCTAACTCTGATAATACATTTTCTGTAAATGCAAAACTTTGTGCCCACTAAACTCCAGCATAATTCTTTATTTTAGAACAATTTCCTGGACAAAGCAATGTAGGTAGAACAAGAACTGATAAGAAACCTCAGAGTAAATACAAGATTGTACTCCTTTTTCCACCAGACCACATAATTTATATAATAATGTCAGTTTTTAAAGATTTGCTTCTGTATGACTGTTCATTCTCCAGACACAAAAATACTTCATGAAAGCATTTCAGTGTTTTTTCCCACCCAATTCAAGGCATGAAGTGCTAGAAGCCTTACAAGACTGTTCTTTTGGAGCTCATTCCCACTCTGGAGCAGGCATGCAAATGTTTGTGTGATTCTGCAGAATGTGTACTTCAGGGATCTGAGTTCCCTGATGGAGGAAGTGAGTAACTTGGTTTGAGTTCAGTGGCAGTTACTCATATCCTGTGAGGAGACAAGTGAGAAGGGGGGAAAAAAACATAAGAGGAGGAGGATCCAAGAAAAGAGATTGGGATGGGGGTGGTGAGGCAGATGAAATGACAATCAGTGAAGCCTCAGTGATAAGTGGTCCTCACTTATTCTGTCCTTTGCTGGCACAACACAGAGAAATTTGTCATAATTGTGAGAATACAAGTTGCAGGACAGTAAGATGATCCCTGATTGTTATAATTTCCTTGGGTATCTTTTAATATTTTATCTTTCAGTAGCATGTAGAATAATATGAAAATGTTGAATGCAACTACAAGTCCGTGTTCATAGACAAATGTTGTATGTAGGGGTGTGTGTGTCTGTATATATTTCTATGCACAGAGCTATAGGAGGGGATTTGGATTTTTAGAGATAAAGCTGAAAAACATGCTTACAAGTTAACTCATTATTTCATGCATTACTTCAGGTTTCAATCCTGACTTGCCTGTTGCTTTATGGATCAAATCCAGAAACAACTGTGTGTAATACTTGACAAGAAGAACCTTTACTGTGTCCAGAAATGTGTCACTCAGGAGTCTAAAGAGCACATTCGGGCTTGCCCATTCCAGATTCAGGTACAGAAATGCTGGATTATGGAAATGGCCAACGGCCTTAGGCCACTGATGACAACACCACAGCAGCTTCCTTCGGGGGGACAGGAACCACCCATGTTTCTATAGTGCTCTTACTATGGCTCTCTCTGCCCCTCCAGCAGAGGAGTTTCTCCAGCAGAGTGATGAAGGGGTTCAGTCAATGCCAAGGGAAAGCTGGGTGCATTAAAGGCAGGCTTGGATCCAGTCTTCCCTGGTCTTTGGGGATGCTAGGCTCTGGCATTTTGGTTCAAGTTTGTGTCACTGCTAAGTGTTTTACTGCATAGCGTGCATGGGCCAATAAACCGAGCTGGCTACAACAGCTCCAGCTGACACCAGCATTCTCTAAAGAAGTCTATAGCTTGGATTCCATTGATTTAGTCCCTTGCTTGGATCATTAATTTCTCCAGTAAAGTCTGGGGGCAGACAGGGAGCATGATGAGAAGGCTGATCCATTGCTTCCCAGCAGAGGCAGTTCAGAACATGTATAACTTGGGAGTAAATGGCATTGCACTAACACATCAGGTTGTGCCTATACATAAGTGCTGAATCAGGGCCATAAAGAAGGCTAAGTCTAATGCACTGTACTTAAAATGCTTCCCAAAAGGTTTTGGAAACCTCCAACATCAACTGAGATTGTGTTCTTAAGAAATGAGTTCAAAATAGGTTAAGGCAGGCTTATTTTTATATTGTGAAGCAGCCAAGGGTACTTTTAAAGTTCAGCAAACTGCTTGCCTGCCATATGAGACCAGCAATGCCACCTGGAAAATACTGTGCCTAAAATCATGGGGGGGGGGCAGAGCTTCTCAAACATATTTTAGAGCAGTTTTAAATGAATGTCACCCCATAACCCACTGCATGCACAGCATCTATCCTGGCTGGAAGGGAACTACAAGCTTACGGAAACTTGGACTTTCACAAGCAAAAATAAGTATTTATAATGGAGGAAAAAAAAAGTGAGGAATGGTGTGGGGAGAGGGAGAAAGATCAAAATTATTTTCTTACTCCTTTCTTTCTTCAAATCCCTTTGGCAAAGAATTCCCTTCCCCAAACCTTGACAACAGGCGCGATAAAGCCCATGACTAACATTTCTGATCTCCTCTGGAAGCTCCTGATTACAGATTCTCTCTCCTCAGACAGCAACTCATTTTTTTCTGGAGAAAGCACTGCTTACATAGCAGCATGAAGGGGTTTTGAGCAGCAGAGCCAGCTGCAAGGCCAATGGGTTTTGGGAGGACAGCTGTGCCAGGTCCTTGAGGGACCAGAGAGCCTATGAGGGAACACAGGGAGATGACAGGGGCAAGGGTGCCACTGGAGATTAGCGGGCACAGACAGCACCTGTCAGACACCCACAGACTAGTAGAAATATATTGAAGCCAGGCAAAAATGGGATGTAAAGAAAAGCTTTGCAGAGGGCATGTAGGAAAAGCCGGGTTGAGGGGGAGCACTCATGGGTCTCTCTGCTGAGAGATCAAAGTGGTGAATCCAGCTGCCTTAGCTTAAACTCAGTTTAAAGGTAATAGGGATGATGGGTCAAGGAGACAAGATGCAGAAAGAGTAGGTTAACAAGCAATTATATGATGTCTGCAGTATTTTATTATGTTTGTCATCTATCAACAAGTTCCTCTTCTCCTTCTATCTTCTGACACTTAGAATAATTTTGCTCTAATTACATGCCACAGTTTAGAATAATCATTTTCTTTTTCAGAGTGGTTGGAGACTGTTTAGAAATATTTTATTCTGTATTTCTCATGAGTCTGTAAATAGCCTTAGCCCCTCAGGATACGGCTCCAGGAGGTGTGGGACAAGCACATAATTCACAGACCAGAAGAAGAGGGTACCAGATTCTCCTCTGTATAGACTCTTGCCCTGGTTCTTAGGCGGCATGCAATCACCCTTAGGCGGAAAGAAGTTTTTAAAGGATGATATGGCAACCTTAGTACTCAATATCAAAACATTGTGCACAACTTTAATTTTTTATATTCTATTAACTGTCCTTTGTTCATTTATTTTAATTAGCTACCAAATCTAGCTAGTTTTTCTAGTGGCTTCCTGGTTAAACTGTTACATGAGTATTTAGGTCAAGTCAGCCTACCATTAGGAGAGACAAGAGGAATTGTATCTATCTGAATGTCTGTGCCTGTGGAGCGAATCTGAGAACTCCCCAAAGTCTTTCAATTGTTATTATTCATCTCTCTGCTCAGCACCTGGAGCTATTTTTAACATTGATATGCCAAAGTATCTACAAGCGTATGTGATAAGTAAACATAGCAGACTTGGGAATGATGTAAGTCCACAAAACCCCTGTCCCACTGCCTCTCCAAAAAGACATTAATGAAAATGTTGTGATAAGTGAGAAATGTCTGGTCAGCTTAACCATTAACACAGACTGAACTATTCAACCTTCTTAATAAAGGCAAACTTGTGGGCAGTTGTTGTGGGATGACATTTTCCTTAGGTGACATCATTCTACAATAATTTATTGAAAATATCGTGATGAAACATGGAACGAGACAAGTATTCTGGCCTTTCCAGACACCTGTGAGTCAGCCTTGACTGGTTTTTTTTCCTCCAAATAGAGACAGTTACAGAGCTAGTTTTCTGAAAGCTGTAGCAGTGACAGAGGCACTAATACAACGAGTAATTAAAGCATATTGTTGACATATTCTGGTTCTCTTACCCTTTCAATCACCCAGGCGCTTTTTTCCCCAGCCCATTCCCATTTCATAAGGTTTATTTATTAATATTGCAAATGATGGAGATACACAAAACATGCAAGTTTTAAAAACCTGATTAAATTGTTTCACTGTTTTTGGAGTATCATTGTGCTGTCTGCAAGCTGGCAGCACCTCACTGACTAGGCGGGGAAAGGGAAGAAAATCAGCATCAGACAGGAAACTCTTTACAGGAAACTCTTTAAAAATACAAGTTTCGTACTTTAGCCTAACGTCCAAAGCGCACTGCAGCTTGGTCATCCTTTGTGCATCTATCCCCAGTGGCAAAGGGACACACCTGCCTCATTAAACTCCTGTTGAATTACGGTAGGCCCTGGTCCTTCCCTGCTCCTTTTATCCTGTCACGCTGCAGGGACAGCTGGCGCGTGGTGGAGACTCAGACCCTGTCTGCATTGGGAAACTCAATTGATTTGTCGCTTGATTGACTTGCGCCATCCTTCACCATGACATACGCATTTGCTAACCTTCCCGGTAACAAAGGCCAGTTTTGTCCAAAGCCGATGGCATTTTGTCTTGTGGCCAGCATGAAATGAAGTGGTAACATAGTTCGTTGAGTAGATCTACTTAACGCCGCCGTAATGAAGGACACAAGGGAAATCCCTTCCTAGTGCCCTGAGGCAAAACGCGGGGTTTGAACGGACAAAGAATAACACCTGTCTCACCAGATAGGGTACGCGTGCCAGAAGAATGCTTGCACACTTCTTTCTTTGTGGATAATGAGAGCACTTTGTTTTAAGACCTGTCTTTCTAGCAATTACTTCAGAAACTAAATCAGCTTACAAATTACCAAAAGAAAGTAATACCAAAGCATACCTTTTTCATCAGGTAAACAGTATACATCTGTTAAATACAGTCAAACTAATCTCATCTCAAGATCTGTGTAGGACCCATGGTATTTATTTCATCATTGCCTGCCCAGTTCCTTAATATTTAATTACATTTATTTGCACTTGCCAGAGAATCATGAGACCAAGTTGACAGGACAGTCTCTTGTATGAAAACCTCATTTCAGAGAAAAAGCAGGTGAAAGTATGTCAAAGCAAAAAGCAGAGGTAGTCACAGCCATACTTGCCTGTTTCATCTGAGCCACAGAAAATAATTCTCTGTCCCTTTATGCCAGTTCAGAATGAATGTGTCTCCTGTTGCAAGATGCTAAGCAGATATTTTACTTGTCAGGACACACAATTCAACTAAATGGGTTATTCAAGAGTTTGATTATCAACAGAGGACTACTACATCCCCATTTTCTTGCTGCAATACTCTTTTGCTGTCCTTTTCATCCCACACACCAATCCTTGTACATCCAAAGTACCTATCTAGCCCCAAAGTTTAGTATGTATTATATTCAATCCATTTTGACTGACAGGATTTGAGATTTGAACTTAGGCTACTTACCTTTCAGCACAGAGCGCTAATTTTAGGGTTACATGCTGTTCTGGAGTGGTGAATCTTGGCGTCCCTTTTCTCCATGGAGCACTTTTACTCTGTGTTTTCATTTGTGCAAGGACTGGAAGCTGCATCTTTCCTCCACCCCTTGGATATATTGACTCATACTGAGTATGAACCACATCTACGTGTTCTCAATCTGTCTTTCTAGATTAATGACAATTTGAGTGATTCCAGGCGAGGTGAAACATCTTTGAGAGAAAAGCCTGGCACGGGACCTCAAGGATGTTTTAGAGAGTGGTGCGTAGGGTATCCCCTGAAAACTGTAAGCAAAAGTGAACACAAACAGTTTAAATAAAGTTTCTAGTGTAGACTCTTTTACTTCAAAATGCTGTTCTTCTAGACTAAAAGACTGACCTGAAGATGTGCTCTCAAAGGACTGACCTGAAGATTTTGAAAGGAAGGAATCCAGCTCCTGGGGACAGTACAGGGTTGTCACAACAAGGAAGAGTGCCTCCTTGCAACTGATTTTGCCACACTTCTCTCCTCAGCATAGGTTTATGGAGGGTTAAAATGCCAGAACAATGCATTTCTGGCAAGTGCAACAGCTGGCTCTATTGTGTCTGGTATAGGAGTTCCTGAGTACGTCAGGATTATGAATCATAAGTAAAAGAGAAAATTAAAAGCTCTGCAGTGCAGTGTCTCCTTGCAAACACTCCAGTGCAGTCCTGCACTCCTGTTTCTGGGAAAAGACGTTCCCTTGACCTCAGTGGGGTATTGTAATAAATCTCTGCGACACACTATTAACACCAAAGAGGTCAGGTTTTGTGCGTAGGTTAGATCAGAAGTACCGTAACAAGGACTAAACATAGGATGGAAATGAAAGGGGCTGCCAGGGTGAGCAAGACCAATTGCACACCACCACTTGGTATTTAGTTCAGAAGCATCCAGTCACACAACCCCAAACACTGAAACCAAAGAACAGAATCTCACACCACAAAGCTGTAGCACCAAAGACCAAAAGCCACAAATACTCGAGTACCACAGGAAGCAAGCACAGGTGATCAAGGGCACTGTTAAGGTACACATTCCCTACCGTAGTAAGAAACTTGTTAGATTAACTGCCTGGATAATCCTAAGAAATAATCCAGTTCCATGCCATAAAGAGGTAAGAAATAACTTTAACAATCCCTGCCACAGAGACTGGGGATGATATCTTCCCAAACTTAAATTTCAGGATCAGTCTAACCCTGAACCTGTGGTTCAGATGTACCAGTGCAGCACCAGGGAGAGTTTTCAAAGCCAGTCACAGTATTTGCGCGCCACACCCAGCTCTAGCTGGGTTCGTGGTTGGGTTGAAAAAAACATCACTCTTTGAAAAGCCATAAATCATAACATGACTTGCTCTGAAGACAGAGAAGCCTGGAAAATGTACAGTTAACTGCTGAATTTCAGTTGCCACACCTCAGTGTCAGATGTTATCAAAACAAACCACAAGTTCCCTTTACAAGGCAGACTACAACCTGTTTATACTTTAACTTCATTATTTAAGAAGGTATGTTATCACAGCTTTATTCCAGCAGCAATCAAACATAAAGAGCTGCGCAGAGTGTAAGCATAATCTTTCTTACTTATTATCACTTAATTAGCCTAAATGATCAAATTCATTTCTGATGCTGTTCCATAGGATTCTTCCTGATACAGTTTCCCTGGAATACAAATTTTTCTTACATTTTAGCCTACCAATTTACAGTCTATTCCAAAGCCCATCAAAGTCAGGACTTCAGATGAGGTCAATATCCACCATTACACAACAGACAATTAAATATGACCTAGTCATAAATAACAAGCAACACAGTTAAGGGATACTGGCATCTACAGATGCCTAGCAATTTTCTTAAATCATAAATACAAGCTCATGACACAACTTTTGTGTAAAGAAAATTAATCCCTTACTCCCCAGCTACACCTAAGGTTAAAACAATGCCTTTTAGTACGCCTCACCACCTGGATTCCTTCTCCTGTTAGAGAGGCTGGCAGGGATTAATTACTTTTAATTGGTCAATTAAGGACCAGGTGGAAGGAACCACACAGGTGAACATGGCTGTATACTCATTCACCTGCAGCTGCTGCAAAATACTTGTAGAGGAAGCAAGATAGGGAAGCAAACACAATTGTTCTTGGCTGAGAAATACTAATGTGATGAGTAGAATTACACTTTGCACGCTCGAGCACACCAAAACAAGTCAGAGGTGCTCATTCTGCCTCACTGCAGGATTTCACTCCCTCTGAGCAAACCAGGGGCCTCCACTGCAGCTTGCTGGAGTCACGGGAATGATTCCCCTTGTTGTTGGTCAGCACAAGCAAGGGCAGGTCCTGCTTTGCACTCCTCGTACACCTGTCTGACACGCTGAAAGTCTCAGGACTTCTGTAGCGCCTAGGAACTTCAGCTCTCCTTTGCTAACAGTGACTACTTACGGTTTGGGCTCTTGGATGCCTAAGGCAAGCTGGAACACATCACCCAGATCAGCTGTAAGCACCTTTTCATAGCTGACTCCCACAGTACAAATTAAAACCATGTAATTTTAACCAGTTGCATAATTTTACATTCAAACTCAGTGACTGTTGCGGAAGGAGGACCTCATTGTGCATCCTTTAGGGATCCAATTTAGGTGTGACTCTGCTTCCGTGTTCATGAGGCTAAAGTCACATCCACGCGGCAGCCCCAACTGTGATGCTGTAGGGAGAGTCGTGTAGCGGGAGCCCCGTGAGAGAGGAGGAGGTACCTCACCAGGAGGTCTGGTGCTGGGTGGATATTACATACTCACTCACTGCCCTTGAGGTCATTTAAAATGTGGGGGGTTGTTTCTTTTTTTTTTCCTTCTTATTCACTGCAGTGTTTCCCTTCCCTGATTTTACACTGTGCTTCTTTCTTGGTAAATCACACAGTAAATGTACGGAGGCACATGTCCCACTTTATGGCGCCCAGGACAGTTAGGATGCTTCTTTAGCTTTGCATACACATACCTAGTCCCACTGAAATAAAGGGCCTGCTTCCTCTCCATCACATGCCACTTGACAACAGCTGGGCTACTCTGCTGGCTTTTCTACAGCAGGAGTTGGATAAATCGTTACACTCCCGTTGCATCCGTTGCACAAGAGAAAGCTTTCTGACAGCAGCTTATTGCAATTTTTAAAACACCACTGAGTGAAAACCTCCTTTGCCAAAGCTCTTCTTCCAATCCCAGGTTGATTAAATGCATAGGGTGCTCACTGTCACACGCAGAGAGGTTTATCTAACTGCAGAATCTGAAAACTGCCCAGTTTTCAAAATTAATACTTGCTTGAGTGTTTCTTGATGTGAGCATGCAAAATAAAATGGCAGGCCAACTGTTAAAGAACCCACTCTTTTTCTGATGCCTCTGGAAAGGAAGCAGAGAGAGAGAACAGTATTTTTTTTCTTTCAGAAAGGCACACTTTATTAGGTTGCGTACAATTGTATTCTGACTGTCCTGACAGTTTTCCTTTAGCATCCGTCTTCTTCAGCACTGAAATAAAATTTCCCTTCCCCTGTTTTTCCCAGCTGGAGGCACCAAGCAAGCAGACTGTTACTTCTTCCTATTCATCACTCTGCAGACACCTGGAGAAGGTCCCAGAGAGACAACTGCGGAAGTCCCACCTCCACAATCTCAGTAGGGTCTCAGTGCAAGAGCTCCCTTCTTTTGAGCTCTTAGCTTCAAAGGTGTTGTCCTTTTTATGAATATGGCTTCTCTCCCTTGGATCACAGCTTGGGAAGACAATTATGATTTTTCTCTAGCACTTGTGGAAAGTTAATGTGTAGTCAATTGCTCTTCCACACAGCCATAGAATGAAGTACATTGTTTCCTGAAAGAGGGCTTCTATTTCAATCTTCTCCTTTTAAGTGGGCAGGGTGGAGAAAGGATGTTTTGCAGCCAAATTGCAGAGTCCCTACTCAGCTACAAATTTCCACTTCACCAAATTAATTCATTTAGGTCTTCAGTGAAGTGTGTAAGGCTAAAGAGGCTAAATCCAGGACCCTGGTAATATTTATAGTAAGTAAATAGCAAGTTAAAATAGTCAGGGGAAGATCTGTTTGTACTGTTGCGCTATGCTACCTGAGTGTTAGCTATAAACAGAAATTCAGAAGAAACATGGTGACAGTCTAAACAGTTATAAAACAGATAGCTCTTTTGTGCTCAGAGCAGGAGTTGAATGTACTTGGCTACTTGGTTGAATGCAGCAGCAGCAAGAATATAAAATTCCTGGTCTGCTTGTTTAGTTACCATGGACAAGCAAGGTTTCCTACAAGACTTTCCAAGAAACAAAAACAAACATAAAACCTGCACAGAAGTGTACACAAACAGCATGTAATAACTGTGAAGCTGCACTCCTACAAAGCATGTTATACTAACTACATTAAAACAGACAAAAACTTCCTGTAGATCATTTCCACCGTGGATGCTGCTCATGGCAAGCACATAAAACAGAGTGGCTGACATACTTGAAGCATGAAAAAACACCTCATTTGCAAACTGTTTTCTGTGCCCTTTGTGGCACAAAGCAAATAGGTTAGGGTCCTGTCAGTCAATCAACAATTTGTTCTTAAGTCAATAAAAATCATTCAAACTTTCTTCCACAGATTTGAAAGAAAAAGCCAGAACAAAACTTTTGCTCTAGTCTCAGGTTTGGTGCCCGAAAATAGGGCTTTCATTATTTCTTATGTAAGACTACATAAGAAGCTATATAAAACACAAATACAACTTCTTTCTTTAGAGGAGTCTGCCTTTGTCTAATAGTGAGTCAGCATCATCTGACAGATCAATTTTCTGTAAGTGTAGGATGTGGATTTTACATATCACGCTCTCCAAGGGCACCTGTTGGAAACTTGGGTCACTACAGCATGGAATTTCACACCACACAAGGTCAACTCAATGGCCGCCAGTGCACAGACCTACATCACAAAATCTCATCAATAAGAATGAGGCACCAAATACCTCAAGTTTTTTGACCTCCAGATCTGCCTTTCTAGAAAGGGGACAACAACATTCCTTGATACTTTCTTGATTCTTTCTGAAACCGTTAATGTGTCTAGTATCCATAGGACCATTTGGGTCGGAAGAGACCTCAGAAAGTGTCTAGCCCCATCTCCTGCTCAGAGGTGGGTCACCTGTGATGCCAGCTAAGGTTGCTCAGAGCTTTATCCAGTCAGGTCTTGAAAAACTTCTGAGAGTTTCCAGCTTCTCTGGGGACCACGTTCCAAAACTTACCTGTCCTAATGGTCATCAACAGAGGAGTAGGACAAGATGACATCTTGTGACCAGTCTGAACCTCTGTGGTTTCAATTTATGTCCACCGTCTGTCATTCTTCTGCCACGCACCACTGCAAAGAGCCCAGCCTCATCCCCTCCATCACTTCCCCATAGGCATGGTCAGATTTATGTTGGGTGCCCCCAAAGCCATCTCCTCTCCCAGCCAAGCTCCCCCAGCCTCTCCTCATGGGGGAGGGGCTCCAGCCCACATTGCTGTGGTGGCCTTCTGCTGAGCTCGTAGTTTTTCAACAACTTTCTGATGTTGGGGGCCCAAAACTGTACAGAAGGTTCCCGATGCAGTCTAACAATGCTGAGCAGAGGGAAGTAATCACTTCCCTTGATCTACTGGCTGCACTCCCGCTAATACAGCCCAGGATGCTGTTGGCCTTTTGTATTGCCAGGGCCAGCTGCTGGCCCACGCTCAGCTTGCTGTCTGCCAAGACCCCTAGGTCCATTTGAGCAGAGCTGCTCCCCAGCCAGGCAGTCTCTGGCCTGTATCGCTACAAACTCCCAAAATCTCCTTACATCAATCCTGCAGGCATGGCCAGAACACCCTCCTCATGCCACACGCAGCAGAAGCTCCCAGATCGCCAAAAATCATCTACAATAGTAAGCCAGGATTAACTTCATAAAGACACGAAGCTAAAATATCATTAATGCACTTTTTCCAGTATCTTTAAAAACAAGTGTACAAATTCCTCTGTGTTCTTGTCTCTGAAAATGAGAACAGCTGCTGCGAGGTGCTCCTTTCCTCCGAGCATGGCTGTTTATAGTAAAGAATACTAGGCTTTGATCAGCCGCTTATATTTACTAAATTGATTCCAACGTCTTTGCCAGTGGGCTGTATGGATTCTCAGCATGAAACGCTCCTGCTCATTTGAAGTGGTTGAGATTGTTTTTCAATGGAATTTTCCATTATGCTCTGTGCTATCATTCTTCAAAGTACAATTTGTTCACTGGGCAGTAGTCCTTGCCCAACATAACATGCAGAACCATTTTATATCTTGCTCATTACTTTTGTTTTCTTCCCATAATGCTTTATCTCCATTTATTCTCTTGTCTCAACTAAAGTTTCCTTTTACAGCTCTCTTGCACGTAACCTGATATGTTTGTTAGCAGCTGTTATGTCGGGTTTTTTCTCCCCCTACCCTCCCTCTCCCCAGTATTAAAAGTTTGGAGGCAGTCAAGACTTCTCAGGGAGGATACAATGCCTTTTTCCCAAAGGCATTTGCCTCCCTTTTTTTTTGTACTGAAAGCTGAGGTGCTAAACAGTACAGACACAGTAATCCTGCATGCCCTATAATTCCTGCATGAGTACCCCCCAAGGAGATCAGTACTATTACACACTGTTTTTTAAACAGGGATGTTTAAACCCCACCAGGAGGGGCTGGTCAAATCATCACATCTCTAATACAGGGGAAAGGAATCCACATCTCCAAGCCCAAATCTAACGCTTTGTCCATTAGACAGATGGAGCGAATCGGTGTTTCTCCCCTTTCTTCACGACAGAGCCCAACAAAAGATATACAACCTCACCGACTGAGCTGCCAACTGTAAAAGAGCAGGTGAACATTTACAACAGCTAGTCCAGCAACACAACACACAAGAAGTAGGGGTCACGCATGTTGCGGTATTAGTCACTCAAATATTACATTGTTTCTCAAGGAAAAAAAGAGCAATTTTGGCTCTCTATTGTTACTTGTTTTCAACTGTATCGCAAACTGCATCTCTATTAAATTGGCAACATTCACTAAACTAGACTCAGGTAAAGTACTGAAAAGCCTAATTCCTTAAGGATCAGCAGGCTAAAGACATATCTGAATTGCTCTTATCTCTCTATATACAATAGTGGCATGTGTAACTTTCAAGGTTATGACAGCATGTCCAATATATAGAAGTAGGTAGTTTTGATCAGGAAATGAGCAGCTACGTGGCAATAACCAGCATCCTACAATAATGCAAGGCTCAAAAATACAGACAATGACTAACAGTTCAACACCAAGCTCAGGCATTGAACCCTACATTATCTAGTGGTTGGTTTGTTGGGGTTTTTTTAAAAACATAAAAAGAGATGTTGGTACTTCTACAATCCTAACACAAGGGGCAAAAATTTATTCAGTGTGTGAAGATAAAAACCAAGAAACTCTCTAGGGCATGTTGGGGATGACAAGCCTGTTGCTGCTTCTCATCACAGCATTCACATGGCAGCCACTGCTTACAGTGAAAAGCAACATTACATAATAAGTTATTTTCAGTTTCCCCATTGCTAATTTCTTCCCAGTCATCCAATGCTTCCTCATTACTGTCTGCTTTAAAGGCATTCACCAGTTGCCACGAGAATGCAGAATATTAGCAGACACAGAGAAATGTCACAAGCAAGTAAGAGTAAGTGTGTCAGAGGCAATAATGGTGTCAAAGACCCACTCGTGAATTACAAACAATAATAAATACAATAATAGATACCTGCAGATTAATATTTTTTTAAATGAGATGCCAATGGCAAGAACACTTACTCTGCAAACATCAGAGTTAACTTATCCCTTTACTTGCTCTGTAAAGTGTGGTAAACCAGCCAAGTAGTAATACAAATGTTTAATTACCATTTCTGTTAATTAAAACAGATGGCCACCACTGTATTTACATCATTGCCTAGCACTGTCTCTGGCAGCGCTGCCACGGAACTCTGGCAAATTCAGGTGCGTCTGTGTTTGAACCTTATAAAAAATACACCAAGAACGTAAAAGTTTGAAAGTAGGAGTAAGCAAATTACACAAATCCTCTTAATATATTTTCCCACTGAATTTCCTTTAGGGACTAAGGCCAGTGTAATGAAGATAACAAATCAGACTGAAGTCAGACATATTTATGAACAGAAAAGAAAGCTCAGAAATTAATATTTTAAGTCAAAGAAACATATATCAATACACGTAATTGTAGAACAGAATGACTGATTCTCATACAAAACCTTCAGTTCAAGCTTTGATAAAAGACATCATTACAGACAATCAGAGCACTCCCGAGTTACACTCGGAGCTCCCCGTGGACCGAGAGCCGTGTTTCCAACGCGTCTTTCCACAGTTGGGTTTTGCGAGGGCGCGCTGCCCTCTGGCGCTACGAGTCTGGCAGGGGCTGGCTGTGCGTACCGCTCCTCGTCTTCAGCTGTGACTGGGCGATATCTGCCAGGGCGCTCTGGATCTTTTCCAGCAGCATATCCCCACGATAAACGACCTCTTCCAACCGGGCAGCTGCTTCGTGATTTTCTTCTTCTAATCGATACAGACTGGCAGCCTTTAAAATAAAAGGGAGAAAAGTAACAATCTTCAAATACAATACAAAATTTACTTCGCTGCTGAAGGATGGTGATGAAATCATTAGCGCTCCCCAGAAAAGAGAAGGATTCTCTCTTTAGCCCCTGAATTACATACTAGCAACTCCTTACAGGTTGTGACCTAAAACAGTGCATATCCACACGGAGTAAACACAAAACCCCTCACCAAATAGAGATGTCAGCTTCTTTCTGACTCTTGGCAAAGTACAGCTTTTCCCGATGAGAGGTGAGTATTTATCCCCCTCCCCACCCCCTTACTGAAAGATGCTCAGCAAGATGTAAGTGTAACTTATTTAAACCTTTCTGTTAAATAGCATATTTCAGATTTAACCTTTTTTTCCCCCCAATATTTTGTTTCAGAACCAAACTGCTTTTCAGATAGCCAAAATTTAGTGAAATAAATTTGATAAATATTTTAAAGTATTAAAATACTTTGAAGTTAAAATGTTTTAAAACTACTTGTTCTAACTGGACAACTGAAAAGACAAAACAAAATAGTTTCAAATTGATATTTTTTAAAGCCATTATACAGGTCCTTAAGAAGTCATGCAAATTGGCTAACTGGCAAATTCTATCCACGTATTCACCTCATGTTCTCCAACACAGATGTCTGTAGTGAGGGTTAATATAAGCATGAAGGACTTGATTGCCCTTGGAGGAAGGGTCAGAGAAGGAAGATGGCAAAAGGTAAAAGTTTGAAATTTAGAATCCAGCTCAATTATTTGAGTCTCAGTTGTGAAATAGTTAACTGCAGGTAACCCACAGATTTGAGCAGAATATGTACTGCCAACTTCACCACAAGGGAACTCAAAAGGGACAGGTAAATTGTGTTGGGCATTAGTGTGGCAGCCCTTTTATCATTTAAGACAAGCCTCAGATTTGACATGCATACCAAGATAACCTTAGGTGGATCTATTTTTCTTTTAATACTAAGTTCATCTCTATTAGCCAGGTATCTATCTACCACTTCTCAACAAAACCTATACTGCATATTTTAGAGTGTTTCAAGCACCTTCAAAACAGGTTTTTTAAAGAATGTCACAATATTTATCTTTAATACTGCACCAAATTAAACAGAAAATAAAAATCAAAACTAAAATCAGCAAGTGATGGAATCCAAGCTAACTTAACTCAAAACCACATCAAACAAAAAAAGATCAGAAATTCTTGTGAAATGAGATTCTGCATTAACAGAGCAAGAAACTGTTTGAGTATCACCTTTAAGGAAAGCATGCCCCTACTGGATATCCAACTCTTCTTTCTGGAGCACGCTGCTTTCCCTGCATCAGCTGTCACTATGATCAGACCCTGCTCAATCATGGAAGAAGCCTGTAATTTGTCTGCAGCAGGAAAGCTGTCTTCAGCTATTAAATATGCAGTTACATGAAATGATGCTAGTGTTAACGGGCCCAATTAGTATGTTCAGCAATTATTGTGACTAGTAAGATTTCCAAATTTAACCTCTTCTGTTTAAAACCAAATGCAATGTCACTGTCAAGTCATCTGTATTTGGCCCAGCAGGCACCTCTAGTATTAGTCTTTTGCAAAATGCCTTTGAATAGTTACAGATTATCAACCCAGGTGTAAAACCTTCAGGTGATCTTAAAGCAATTCCAGCATTCTCAGAGAAACAGCATTCTTTGCATCCTTGTTGCATTCTAAAAAGAAAATACTTGATGTAAACCTAGCAGAGGCAAAAAGAAGATGCTGTTTAATAGGCAAGATCTGTAGAAATAACAAGGAAAAAACCCAAACCCACCAACAAAAAAATCTCAACAAAGTGGCATTCCTTAAATTGTGGGTCCAAGGTATTTTTTGGAATTGAGAAAGAGCTGAGCATTGTGAAAAGATTCACAAGCTGTTTGCAGCAGTTCAGCTCCTGTAAGGTGGGGAATGGAGGCTGTGATACTGGCTGCGACTGCTAATAGCTGCCTGGCCAGTAGCTGCTGCCTGTTCCCATGCTCTTCCTAAAGAGAGAAGGAACCAGAAACAAAAGCACTGAGTTTATCTGGTTGGTCCAAAGGAGGTCACCCTATTACTGACAAGTGAAAGTGTTTTGTGACGGAGCTGGAGAACTTAAAGGATACCCTGCAAACCCTTTAACAACCAGCAACATTGTGGAAGAACAAAAGGCTTCAGTAAAGTGTTGGCTCTGCAGCTGCAAAATAAAACACGCTCCTAATGAGCAAGAGAATGTGAAAGATTATCTGAGGTTAAAAAACCAACAAAAACCCCACAATGAATCAGTACTCTTGCATCTATTGTATCAACATTTGAACATCTGGTGGAAAAAAAAAAGGGGTAGCAGTTTCCAGTATAATCTTATTTAGAACTAGTTGCAAGTTCAGTATTTCCACTAAGCCTATACTCACAGGCTACCCTCATGAAAAATTCAGGCCTATATTAAAGACATTTTTCAAGATTACATTCAAGATTACTCTCAACATAGAGAGTAAAAAAATGTGTTTTAAGAAAGGAAGACATTTAGCCTTGTTACATTTTGATATTTTAATTAAGAACACTCACCTGCAAAGCTGCCGTTGATTCTTCACTAGGCAGGGAATCTATTAGAACATCAATATCTTTCGCAGTTCGTGCAATCAATGCTGCGAACAGTTGGGCGTACTCTTTAAAAAAGAAAAGTCAGCCCACTCAGTACATTATTAGAAATAAGCACAATTCTGCATACACAAAATTCTACAGACTTGAAGTAAGCAGGTGTTAGAAGTTCTCCTACGTGAAGAAAACAACAGTATCACAACTGATGGGAACGCAACCATATTAGATGAAGGTAATTTGATTCCAAGCCTAGATGAAACAAGGTAACTGCTTATACCAAGGGCTAGGCTTTGTACAAATGAGAAAATAGCTAGAACTCCATCATGGTTAGCCTGTTAAGAAATCACTAGTACCAGTATTAAGTGTCCTAGTCACTACATTAAGTATTGAGAAGTAGCTAGAAACTCATTTAACTTTTCAATCCTTGCCTTGAAATCTACCACCAGACAAATAAAGGAACATGAGAAACAATGTCAAGGTAGCGATTCAAACAGATGGATCATTTAAATCATGTTAAGCAACAGATCTTTAGTGAAAGAATTTGAGGGGTTTTAATTTAAAAAAGAATTCCTATTCAGCCACAGAAAAAGTTAAATTGCCCCTGAGAAATGGAAAAGGATTGGAAGTTTATAACAGACCTTAATTTAGCTGCTGTATCACTGAAAGAACTTCATGGACTTTTATTAATAAGAGGCACCATAAGCCAGAAACAAAACCTTTCTGTATGGAATTGCATCCATTCAATTTGAATTAAGTTTGTTACTATTGTTAAAATACTGAAACAGCCCTTTTCAATTTATAATTTAAGATCTTACATATTTATGTTGCTTGGTTCATGAACAATTTGTGGAAGCAAGAGAGGAAATACTTTCTAATGGCAAAAAATCTATAGAAGAGATTGACATTCTCAAAGGTACGCTTGACTTTAATTTAAAAAAGCAAGTAACAAACCCAATGCATCCATTTAAAGCTTACTCAAGGTCACCACAGGGTTTTTCTGTAAAGAGTTTTAAGGCCTTCGTATTAAGGCTTTAAATATCTAAAGACACATAACCGGTAGTTTTGTTTTGCCTTATCAGCATTGCTAACGTGGCTGTATGATTTACTAAAGTCACTATATTCAGAGTTTTAGGAAAAGACAAATCAAAAGAGAAGTCAGTCATGACCTACCATTTTAAGACTTTAACAAAGCCTCCAGCTCCTGGCACCACACTGATGCTGACACCTGGGAGAGCAGCAGGTGAGGTGAGGAAGCAAACAAGCCTTTCAGCTGGCTCTTCCACCTAATTCCAGTATCAGAGAGCAAACCACCACAGACCAATGAAGAACTAATATTCAGCTGTCCTAGAAAGTGCATCACTGTGCTCCAAATAAGCCTCCCCTGATATCCTAATAGACAAACCTAATCTGATACAAGTTATATGTAAAATTTTCTTGGGGAAAAAAAAAAAAGAAAAATATTCAACATTAGAATAACATAGTTATTTAAATACTAACTTAAAATTCTCAACTCAGAGAGAACTTTTACTTTGCTTGCCAATTTCAGTGTCTTAGATCAGTTTCTTGTCTCTCAAAAAACCACAAAACCCAAAACAACAAAAACAAACCAGCCAACAACAAAACCACAGACAGGGAGATTCAACATGAATTCCTTAATTAACTACATAAGCAGATGATACATGGAAAACTACAAAAATTAAAAGTTTATGGCACAGAGAATTTTAAACTCATACATGATTTCACAAAATTAACACTAATTTTTTCTAAAAAGACTTCTTGGAAGTAATGGACAACTCCCTAACAACCTCTTGCAGCACTATTAAAATGGCTTATAACTGTAAAGCTACAGTGCAAAGAAACCAGCACAAGAAATACATTGTAATGCTTGCTTAACACTTAAAGTTACATTTCCACTATCACAATCTTATGCAGCAAGTACAGCTGACATCAATTTACAACTTAACTTCAGTCACTTCACCAATTACTGAAACAGAGCACAGATTTCTTATTATAGCATGTACTACATCAGAACATGTTTGCATTTTGTTAGGAGATGTGGAAAGTAAGACTTGCCTTCTGTTGGATTAGCAGGCTGATCTTTGTTTATTGCTGTCTGAATGTTGCTGAAAGAGGCTGGGGGGCCACACTGCTGCAACACTCCAATGGCATTGCAGAATTGGTCTGCGAGCTGCAAGCAGTAAAGAGATCGCTAACTTATTTCAGCACTAAAGCTATTTCAATTTTATTTTGCATCCCAGCGGACCCCACGCATCAGCCCGCCCCCACCCCAACGTTAGGTGGGAGCACACCCCCGTACCCCATGGTGACACCCCCCTACCTGGGGGCTACCAGCGCTCGGGGCTGCGGGCAGGAGACCGCGGGGGCGGGGAGAGGGATCGCGCCCCCTGACACACACAACGGCCAGACCCGGGCGCAGCAGCAGAGGCCGCGGGGGCAGGAGAAGAGGGAAGGGACGCGACCCAGCACCAGCCTGCCCTCCCCACCGGTAAGAGGAACGACAAGCGCCGGAGGAAAAGAGAGCAGCACCCTCCTCACCGAGTTCACCGCATCCTGCAACTGCGTTAACCGATCCGCCATGGCGCCGTCGCCACCGCCCACCCGACAGGGCGGCAGCAAGCAGCGCAGCCAATAGGGCGCCTAGATGTTGGGTAGGCAGGGGAGGGGCGGGGCGGGGGCTTCCTTCCGGTGGGGCAGCGCGGGCCTGGCGCGCCCCCTGCAGGCCGGGAGGAGTCCCGGTCCCACCTCGGGTTAGGTGGTGTGGCCGGGCAGCAGCACCGGCAGCCCCGCGGGCAGCCCCTTCAGGGCCACAGGAAGCCACTTTCTGACACTTCTCTGCTTTCTCGCCTGTGTTTCGCAGCTGCTGAACTGCAGGGCTGGGGCCAGGCAGGCCCCGGCTTTGAATAACGTTGTGCTTCGTTGTGGGAAGCACCCGAAGGGGAGCACCGTGGCAAAGGACGGAAGGGCACTGCAGTGGGTGCTGCTCATCTGGAGCAACTGGCATGTCAAACCCGTTATTTCTCTCAGAAATGCCAGTCCGTGATCATTATTGTAGCAGGGTTAAAAAAGAAAACAAACCCAAAACCTAATTCCTGCGTCAGCAGCACTAGAAGGCCAGTGTGCCAAGGAGCGCGCAGCTCTTGCTGTACAAGAGTCGCTCCGACACTGGCTGAAGGCAGCACCGCCACAAAACTACTGTGCCGTAGACCAAAACCTACCGCACATTTCTAAGGGGTTTACAACTGTTACTGATGTCAACGGGTTCTTTCCAGGATTTCCATGAACTGGATGGATGCTGGACTGAGCCTGGAATAAGTGAGGCTCATGGCACGAGACAAGCCTCTCACGGGCACCGTTTGTGACCAAAAGCCACGGGTGAGCACTTTGAATGCTGAGCCGTGAATAAACAGTGACTGAGGTCAACTATGACAGTGGCAAACGCTAAACCAGACTTTTAATATCTCAAGGATTTTCACTTAAAGGAACCTTGTTGAGCAGAACAAAAATAACCTCAGCAAACTAGATAACCTGAAGGAGAAAGGCTGCTTTCCTAAGCGCAGTAAGCAAAGGCGGGGAGAACTTGCACCCGTTTATCTGAAATATCTATGAACATGGAGCAGCATTCATCTCTGTGTTCTTCTTACGCCAGACTGACAGCTTCCTTTTGCATTTTAACTGGAAACCGGATTGAAGCAAGCTGGGGAAAACAAAGTAAACAAAACAGGGGTGACCATACAAGGCTTTTTAGAGCCTGGGTTACAGCACGTATTCATAAATGAGGCCCCAAAGTGAAACATACTCCTCTAAAAAAAAGAGACTTTTAATTTGCTTTCTGTTTTCTCCTGCCACATGCCCATGAATCACCTTCATGCTCAGAGGTGCCTTGGGTCTGAGGCCTCGCAGCGTTTCTTACTGCTGTTTATAAGCCAAAACCACCCGGAAGATACATTAAAAAATTGGGGGAAAAAAAATAATTAATAAAAATTCGACCCTCCCCACTTCGACCTGGAGACCGTCCCAAGCCCTTCACCCGCTCCTGTAACTACCACACAGCCGGCGGAGGATAAAAGCCCGTTGGGGGCGGCAGTTAGAACCGTTACCTCAGTCTGTCCCGTGCAGGTGGGTGGGGGGGTTTACAGGAACAGCCTCCACCGGGCGGGTTCTGTGAGGCGGCGCAGCGCCCGCCTTAGCGGGCGCTGCGCCGCCTCACAGAACCCGCCCGGCCCAGGCCCTTCCTTACCGCCCTGGTCGGCTCTCAGTCTCATTTTCCCCTTCCCTCCTCAGCGTCATGCGGCTCTTTCCCTGCGCCTTGGTGCTCTTGGGACTCCTGGGGGTCCTGCGTCATGGCGGTGCCTCAGGTGAGTGCGGGGGGGGGGGGGGGGGTGGGTGCTGATTGTGGGGCCGTGGCCGCCATTAGCCTTGTACTGAGGAGAGGGTGTTTTTGGTCGGGTCGACATGTAGCAGGGTGTAGGGGAAGGGGTTTGTTGCCGGGGGGGGCCTGCAGAGCGTTTTGGGGGGGTGTCCCAGGCGGCGGGCCGACCTGCTGCTGTCATGGGGGTTGAGTAAGAGCGAAGATCAAAGCGAAGATGTAGCTGTCTGCGGAGCTGGAGAAGAGTCGTGTATTCATGTTTATCTTACTCTTTGATGTGGGCAGGGAGAATCCCAGCCTCCCTCCCTTTATTTTTTTCCATTTTTTTCAGCAGCTTAATTGCTATGAACGCCATCATTTTAACTCTTACATGGATATGCTGATCTAATTTTAACCATGCCGTTGCAGGGATGTGGTACAGGGTGGTGAGTTTGGTGTAGAGTTGTATTCCTCCTAAGCAAACAAGGTGGCATTCACTACCTATGAGTCTATATGAGAAAGGTTAATAGTGGGATTTATTATTTTTTTTTTTACCACATACAGGTTCTTGTGGGTTCCTAGCACCCTGCAAACTGTGCATTGAAAACAACTGTCCCTATAAAACTAAGGAAATGCATGCAACCCCTTAGAATTTGGAGCTTGGTTCCTAAAATTACTTGTTGGCCATGAAGATGTAATCTGACTTTATTTGGCATGGGCTTTTTTTTTGTAATTCCCCAGTGTTCCTTCATGTGACTAAAATAGGCATCCAGGGATAAGTATAGCTTGTGAAGATTTAATAGTCACTTACTCTTTTCTGGTTAAACTCTTATCTGTTCAAATAAGGAAAAAATAATCTGCTTCCTCTCAGAGATAAGCAAGCAGTCCCTTATGTTAGGGCTGATGTAAGCCTCCTTATTTTTTCTTAATTTTTAAACTGGCTTCTACTGAAGCTTAATTGTCCAAAAGGAGAAATTTACTCTTGGGATACTTTGCAAGGTTGCAGGACTGCGTTTGGAATCAGTCTCAAGTGAAGAAGACTTCTCCTTCCTCCCCCCTGAGTCTCATGCCGAAGATCTTAAAGGAAAGCCAAGTGTTACCTGCTTCTTGCAGGCCCTAGAAGCTTAGGCTTGGCACCTAATGGTGGCAAGCAGGTCTGAGAATGAAGGCTCGGTGTTTTTAAATCTTAACATTTCTATTAAAAGATGCCGATAAGCAGTTTCTCTCCCGGACTTGATTGAAAATGAGTCATGTGTCTTTTTTTTTTTATAGTATGTGAAAAGGCAGAATGAATATGGGACTAAGCTAACTGCTTTGCCTTGAAGAAGCATGTTGCTTTATTTCCTTGCAGAATTGAGGGAGGAGGGGGACAGTATTTTCCTGGTGAAAAGCTAATAAGCTTTGTAATTTGTGTGCTAATTTCTAGCTGATCATTAGGCCCTTTAAACAAGGACACTTGCTTAATGGTTCACTTATTTGAAATTGTCTTGTGGTTATTCAGTCTTGGACACCCAGGTTTGCAGGGATGGGCTCTGCTGTCTTCTCATACTAGAAGATCCTGTTTCATTTTAAAAGTGCTCATAAGTACAATCTGTGCATGGTGACCTATATTATCTCTCTGGGGTTCTGATGGGGTGCAGCTTTTCAAACTTAGAATTTGTACAGAAGTTTTTATATATCATGTTTGTTACATTCCAGGGAGCACCACCTTCATGAAGCAGGAGTGCAACTGGCCTTGTTTGCTATGTCAAACCAGATTGTTTAGTGTTGGAAAAACTAAAGTCAATTTATAGTGTAATCAGGATTGAGCAGTGCCCTTTTCATAAAGGGAGCTTATCTGGATGAACTTAGTTTGTACTAGCTGTTTAGTCTATGCAGAGACAATGTTTTAAAATAAGAGGTTCACACAAAGCTGTTCAGCTGTCTGAATGTATTGGACAGCTGTTCACTTGCATCTTGAAGTGTTATTGCCCAGATGTGCAAGTGACATCTTAATCAACAGTGCCAGCAACCTGGCTGAGGCCAGGTCTTGCATGTTCTGGCTGTTAATCAGATTAGTAAAACTGTAAGCAGGTGACATGGGTACTTCTTCCCTCACTTTTCAGACTGTAGAAGACCTCATGACCTCTAACTTGGTGAACAGAATAATCTTCTGGGATGGGAGTGGTGCAGTTGGTGACAGGCCGCATTCTGCGACACTCTCTGCTTTAAGCATTAAACAGTGCTCTATGCATGAGTCTCAGTACACATGCAATTAAAACTTAGAAGCTTTCATAAATCTTCTTGCTTCTTTTGGGGGTGGGTGGTGACTTTATTTGGGGTTTTACTAGTGCGGGAAAAGAGAGACCTTGTAACAGGACCCTGCTATGTATCCATGTGTGCGTGTCCTTACAGGTCTGATATAATATGGCTGCTGGCTTTATTCTGTTAAGTAACTGTACACTCATGTTTTCCCGGCTCAAACTAGTTTTCAGTCTGAGCTTGCATGTAATCTCCCTTAAATGTCTTCATGTGACTACTTGTTGACATATTCCCTGCACTGGAAGATTCTTCTTACATCTTAAGACTTACATAAGGTTATTCTGCATATCCACTGTAATTTGGTTGGCACGGGGTAGAAATGCATTTTCTCTGACTGTGGAGAACCTCTTTGATGCAAACATACTGTTTGAGCATGGCACAGTAGGTAAAGACTGTTCCTGCATGGGCAGCAATGGCATTTCTTTAGTTGTGTTTCTTAATGGAAACTGGACTGTGAGGTGTCATCAAGAACCTTGTATGGTTAGTTGTTTATTGGTGATGGTGAATGGCACTTGACTATTGGAGCCGGAAATGTGGTTTACTTAGAGCATCAAATGAACTGAGGGCTTGGCACTGAATCAGCAGAAGGGAAATGGTTCAAGCTGGCTGTTGCTTGTTGAGGAAACTGCATGTCATAGGGAAAGGGTAATAAATGCTGAGCCTCTGTAGAGTTCACTACCTTGTTTCTTTGAGTTAAGAATAAGGACTTTTGATCTCAGAAGAGCTCCGAGAGGTTTAATTCCTTTGTATCTTTTTCCCACATGAAGGGCAAAACCAGTAAAGACAATGTGGAGTGCCGGAGTGGACTGTTGTCCACCTCTGCTCATCAGTTCTCTTTCATATGCTGGAATATCTGTGCTCCTGTTCTAGTATTGGTGGTACTACTATACCAAATAATGCATGCTCAATACTCCATTTTTGCTCTGCTCTTCTTCAGTTTCAATAATGTTGACTTCCTTTAAGTATGTTTTCCATTGATAATGTCTGTAATAGTGAGGGTTCCTCTCTTGAATCTAACCCAGAACTACTCTGACATGCAGTGACTATCATACTTCTCTCTACAAGGCAAGGAAGAGAGGGGATCTTACAAAGCGTTTCCAGACCTCCACTGTTTAAAGCAAGTGAAGCAATAAAAAAAAGCTGGGATGCCTGGATTTTATTCCTGGCTCTATTGCTGACTTGCTGGGTCAACTACCTCACTTCTGTGGTGATGATAGCTTTGCTGCATGTGCTGCTGAACCTGCAGTCCTGTTTGATGTGCTACCTTCAGTGAGATCAAGCTTGCCCGAAGAAACTTGCATGCTGTGGCCAGTACTATGTGTTCATGGAGGTGGTGTCTGTATCTGTCCTTCAAAGCACATTTGACAACACTGAACTCTGTGTGGCTTGCATAGTCTAATGCCTGTCTGAACTTGGGATAGCAATAGGCCTGACAAATTGTGAATTGGTTAATCTGTCTTGCTCTCCATACTCCCTTTCTGCCTCAGAGCACCACCAGTGACTTTTTCAAATGACAGAAAAAGAGAAGGCTGGAAAGGTGCTGTAGTCTGTGGCCATGTAGCAATTGCTCTTCCAGCAAATTTCTTATAAGGTTCTGCCACTCCGCAGTGCTTATGAACTCTCCTTTTAGTCATCTTTCAAGCCTGGCTAGAAGTGTGTCTCAAGGAGCCTGTGACCAAGAAACTGAAAAATACTTGTCTGATGGATGTAGCCATTCTTGTTCTTCACCCTGAATCTATGCTCTTCTGTCCAGACTTGGGTTTAAAATGATGTCACATGCACTCTTTTAGAAGCAATTATGCAAACAGTAAAGCAATGTAGAACATGTACCTTAATTTACCACGCTAATTAAACTTGAGAGAGTGCCTCTGACATTTAGAGTCTCGTGATTGTGTTGAAGTAGTGGCTGCATGTCTTGCTGACGAATGTGCTCTTATTTACGCAGAGGCCTCTGGATATGAGTACAGAGTGGAGACGAGAAACAAGACAGAGCAATGCAGGTTTTTTCCCCTTAATGTACAGCATCGAGAGGATGTATTGGGTTTCAGCTTTTTCCTTGAAAGAACATCTAAGCGTGAACATTTTGCGGTTCAGGAAACTGTGCTGAAGTTCTTAAAGATCAAAGAAAAATATTTTTTCCTGCATTCTAAGCTTTCACTCCAAATTTGAGTGTATAGATGTATAGTCTGTGCTTTTAAAATATTTTTCTTTAGCATTCATACTACTAGTTGTGTTTCTGGTAGAACTTAAGAGCTAGGGAGGAAAGAGGTCTTGTGAAGGGGAGGATATCTGAATGCTGCTCAAGGGACTTTATATCAGAAACTGAAGAATACACAAATCTTTTCTGTAGCTGTAATTTTACATTAATTACTGTTTGAAAACTTAGAGTAGAAACTTTTTCTACCTTAACACAAACTGCAGATGATGGGACAGGAAAATGGCAAATCTTTTTTCCTCCTAAATGGTTTATAATCCCCATATTTCAGCTGGGGTTTTATTGGTGATGTAGTGCTGGTATTAATTTTGGGAGTGAGCATGTAAGGGTTGAAGCTAGCAAGATGAGATAAGTTAGAAAGCAGAGGAAAAGTCTTTCTCAGCTGTGAGGTGAGTGGAGGAGGCATGAGGGTAGGAGCTCACCTCTGTTTATATATCACCAAGAGGCAAAGAAGCTGGCCAAAGATGCCACTTCTGGGCAGGGGAGAGTGGAAAAATAGCAGGAAAAGAGTACTGGGTACAGAGTTTTGGATGAGAAGACTGTAGCCCTTCCTTTTTTTTTGGATAGGAGGCCACCTGAGTCATCAGCAACAGTGTATATGGGATGGTGCTGTTGATTATTTTGTGTTTCTGTTGGAGTACTTGACAGTAGCAACCCTTTACATTAGAAGAGGCAACTTTATCAAGGAAGTACTGTGTATGTGTTTAGGCTTGGTAAGTTTTAGGTCTGCTGGGCTACTGTGTGTGCACGTAGAGGAATTCAGGGAAAAACCTGAAAGGCATCATGCATGCTCTGCAAGCATCTAGCCTGCCTGCTAACTACCAACAAAAGAGAATCTTGTGGCTTCTGTACAGCTGCTTCTTTCTCCTCCCTTGACACCCCCTGACCCTCAAGAGCCCAGCACAGGGAGAAACCAGGCTTTCTTGCAGGACTTGAATGACAAACCAAAGCTAATTCTCAAAGAATCTTATATCCTAGGTCATGTAGTTCTTTTTAAATTAAAGTGACAGTGGATCATGGGGTTATGCTCATTGTAAGAAGAAATAGTCTTGGTTGTGTCTTGGAAAAACTAGTCAGAATTTTAGATACAGAAATCAGGGTCCAACAGCCCTAATAGTTAAGAATAGCATGGGATCAAAAGACATATGTGAAATAGCTGAAAGTAGGTAAGTATACATATGTAAATCACAGATTTGAATCTGTGTTATAGAAATTGACTCCAACTCCCGTGGTCTGGGAATTCACCCAGGAAGTCTAACAGGTTTTGTGCAACCTGTCTGGCTAATGTAAGCATACTGGTCTGTATTTGCCAAAGAGCAAGCAGTCCTCAGTATCTTCTCTTATTTACTCTACTGAATGTTACTTGCTGTTGATTGCACTGGCTGCTCAGCTGCAGCTAGTGTCTGTTGCTGATGAGCTCAGCTGAATCAAATATGCAGCTCCTGGCAGGAAGTCGTGTGCCATGTATGTAGGTGAGTGCCAGGCTGCATGGTGGGCTCTCTAGCTGTATCTGTTCCTGCAGGTATAGCTCTATGTATAGTAGTTTCTGAAACCTTAATACAGCTTATAAGGTGAGAGTAGCATAAAGCAACATCATGCTCTGTTCCCAGCTGACTAATATTGGGGTAGTGGAAGCTTCCAGGCTCCCCTTGGTAAATGCTTCCCTCTAGACAAAAAAAGTTTTCCTTTTTTCGTAATGCAGGTCTTCTTGAGCTCTCCTTGGGAAAATTCAGAAATGTGCTACTTAACCAGACCAATCCAGTGGAAGCTGTAATCAGGAACATTGCCAGCAATGTGACTGTTGTTATTTTTCAAGTACATGCCCAGCAAAGTGATGTGGTGATATCCTTTGATAAGGTATGGTAAGAGTGTCACTTCTGTTCTTAAGTGCTACTTTTCTTTCAACAAAGGAGTTGGCTCTGGTACATGTAGGAATGTAGAACTGAAGCTGTATAAATAGTATGAATATCTTACCTACATGGCTCTTAAGATTTCTGAAGCTAAAATAAAATTGGTGGAAGTAGTGCTTATGACACGTGACTACTGACTACTATCTGTCAGCTTGTCAAATAAAAAACAGATTCACGATAAGTATTTGCCAGATACCTTATATGCTAAACATGATCACTTTGGGATGTTTAGTTGTCTACTGTTTTATGTGGCTTGAATCTAGCCACTACAGATCTGATGTCTTGTTACCCTGCCTGTTTGTCCTGAATCTAATTGGTGGCACATGGAAAAATTCCTCCATAGTATTCCAGTGAAGGCTACTACTTCTAGCCAACAACACAAGCATTCCTACTGCTATACACTAGCCTCAGTTTATACCATCATTACTGGATGCAATCTAAAACACTGATTTTTATGGTGCTGTGAGGCTCTTAAGTGGTATTTGAGCAGAACATAGACTAAGCTGAAGGTGGTAGATAGAGATCTGACAGCTACCATCCAGTTTTTCTCTCCCCATCAGTATTTTCCAAATGAGAATATACTGAGAGCCAAGCAGTATCCTGGGAAGCTTAGGAGATGAATAACCTATAACACAAGTCACCCAGTTCAGTCATCTTTGTACTGGTGAAATAGCCAGGATTACAGGATAAAGGCATTACTGTTACACCTATTCAGTCTGTGATTACCACTGGTAGAATCTTCTGTTGTCAATTCAGACCCTCTTTGCATTCATGGGCCTTATCAGGCCAAGGGCAGCAATGCATAAATATGGCTATACCCCTTTTAGGGCTGGCCTGCCTCTAGAAATAAGAAGTTGAGCCAGACCTTAAAGTCTGCCAGCTCCAAAGCGCTTCCTTACAGTGTTGCATCACATAACTGTGGCCGCCTTGGACAAAAGCACACTTTCGCCACTGAAAAATAGATTTGACTGCAGGTCAACTGGTAGTTCCAGCTACGTAAGTGGGATACTGCCATTGCTGGATGATCTTTCCTTGAGACCCCTGGTTCTGAAAGGGATGGTGATTGTGGGGATTGAGTCAGTAGCTGACCTGGCCCCAAGCACACTTTTCTGGCATGACTAGTGTTAAGCCAGCTGTTACACAGTCATCTCCATTCTGGTAGAGATAGTGAGGTGCTTCTGCACTTTGGTTCCCAGAATGTTCTTCTTGTGAGAGAGATTCCAATCCTTTTACAACTTTACTAGTCAATCCATTGCTGTGGAGCAGTAGACTTCAACTAGCTAGATTTCTTTGCAACTAGTTTGTGATTAACTGTTTAGTAATCTCAAACTTATTACTCTAGTTTTTGAGCCTGAGCTAGGCAGTGTGTAGTGTGAGAGGCCACTGCCTTTTTCCCAGCTCCTTTTTGCCATCTTCCTTTTTTACCAGCTAGCTAAGGGCTGAGCACCTCATCTGTGGCAACCGGCACTGAAATGTCTGTCCTACAGGTTTGTGGCAGGAATGTGACTCGTGCAATACATCAAGCTGCAGTAGAAATCTCCTCAATAAGAACTGCTTGTTTATATAATTTGTTTCTGTCCAGAATCCATCTGTGAACAGCTCGGGAACTGGAGTAGACAAAGGACTGGTTTCCATCCTTCGGCCTCAACAGACCATATGTACGTGGTACCTTTGGTCACTGGATGCTAGCCAGGTGCTTAGCACAGCTATCTCTATTCCCTATATGGAGAAAGGTATGTTCTTATTACTTAAGGGATACTAGCTCTACTTTTTAGATGTTAACTATGAAATTAAGTGTTGACCTTTCAGAGGTGATATTCTTACATGGTGCAAATGTACGATGGAGATGCCAGAAATTCTTTGAAATGGGCTGAAGAAGTTTAGTATCCCTGTTTAATTACGAGTCATGTATAGGATGTACTGTATGGTCTTGTCATGACTCCAGCCTTAGAGTAGGAAACTGCTGTGCATATGTATCGGATCCTGTCTTAGACTGCCGTGAAGCCACTTGTGTTGTCTGCAGGACTAGAACCTGCCAATTTTATGTGCTCAGCAAGCAGACTATACCCACAAGTACATGCGTTGCTGAGGTCTTGGAACTGTTTTCATGCTGTATAAGGGAGAGGTAAAAACTACTACAGTTATCTTTTCTGTGTTCTAGATCCTATTCCTGGAGGCTGCAATCTAGAATTTGACTTGGAAGTGGATCCGAATATTTACCTAGACTATACAGTGGTTGATATACATATCAAATTTGCCCCTGCAAACTTGGGATATGCCAGGTGTGTGAAAAACTTCAGTGCACTGAGCAAGACCACCTTTGTCCTGTATTTGGCCAAGATCATAAAGCAAGATTCTGCTGAAAAGGCTGATCATCCAGCTGCTGGCAGAAATCTTGTTTGCTGCAACAAACTGAGAAGTAAATGAGGAAAAGGAGGAGAGGGAGAGGCAATACATGAGAGAGAAAGATAAGTTGAGAGTTGCATGTTGTGGGAGAGGTTATGCAACTTCAGATGTGCAAGCAGTCAGCAAATACGGGATCTTTGCATGCCTCATACTGACTTAATCTGAGGAGCAATTGTGTATTATAGCCAGTTTCATTCCTTTACTGGTACTGAAGCATGATAATGACCTACAGTTTTGTTTAACATTGAGACTTAAAGTTATAAGCATTATTTCCTGAATGGTGTCCGGTGTCACAGGTGATAGGCAGGGAATGGGCAAGGCTATGTTCAGAGCTGTATATATAGCATGCGTGGGAAAATAAACTGATACCGTGATCTTTGCTGTTGTGACCTCTTAGAATTCTTGTGCTAGTTTCTTATGATAACTCATAGAAAGCCTCTGTAAATGTAAAGGCAGGTACCAGCATAGACACTACCTGCATCAGGGTGGTTCTGCATAATACTGCTGTAGTCTGTGCTCACAAGCACTTAGTCTTGAATTAGTTGCCGATGTTAACATCAGCATCGGCAGAAGCTGAATACTGCCAAATCAGACAGGAAACTTCTGAAAATTAATGTTAAGATCTGGGGGCTTGTGCTGGGCATGTAGCTGATCTCTTTTTAATTGTAGAGGAGCAAACCCACCATCCTGCGATTCAGGGACTGGTCAGAACTCCAGATGGCGGCTGCGCTATGATGTCTACCAGTACTTCTTACCAGAGAACGAACTTTCTGAGATGGTACTCATGAGCCACATACGGAAGATGTCTGAGGTGCAAAGTATCAAAACTAATGGCATTAAAGTAAGTCTGAAGCACTGGGGTACCAGACAGGTGGCAGTGGCACTATCTTAAGTTTTCTCCTCTGCTGTGCTTATCTTTCTTGAGTGGTGACAGAAGCATGAAGCATCAGCAGCTTGCTTATTGCTTGTATCTGGGATTTCTAGGAAGTATACAGTGAGTGATGCATGCAAAATGGCAACCACTCTCTAAGGATAGTTAGCACAGCCCAACATGTGGCAGAATTGAAGCTTCTTGCAATGGATCCTAATACTACAGGTAGACGTTAGTGAGTGGTCTGTGAGATGTTTCTACATCTTGCAGCCTTTTCTCAATTAGACAAGCTCTTATTGCAGTGTCTTCCTACTTGCTGAATACTGCTTTAGCCACAGTGTTCCCTCAGTGATGTTGATGCCAGCTTGCCTATAGCCATGCTGCCAATGAGTGCCTCTAAATCCAGAAACAGAGCCACTTCTGACAAAAATGGATAGTTTCCCACGATGCCTGATAGATGTTGGGGTCTGGTATCATCAGATGCTGAGGATTGAGCAGGGAATGCAAGGAAGAGAGGAGGGGAGAGAACATAGTGGAACTGTACTAGAAATGGGCACCATTTGGAGTGACATAAAGAGATCTCATATGTGAGAACAAATGCTTGCTGCATATTTACCTACCCCCTGGCAAAGAGACTGGGAGGGACAGAAGGGAGAATCTTAGTGGCCATAATCTGTCTGGTCTTGCTGGGGAGAAGAATGGCAGCCTTGCCTGCTTCAGAGGCCAGACCTGGGTTAGTAGACTGGCAGGGAACCTGAACTGTGTCCTCAGATGGAGAGGAGCAAAACATGAGTGGGAGAATCTTCTTCCCTGTCAGAAAACATAGTAGTGTTGGAGGAAGCAGAGTCTGTCCTGTATACCTTTAATGTTCCAATTGGTGATACTGAGAGGGTTCAGAATAGGAGAGCTCTTGCCTGGAGTTCTTGCAGCTCAGGGAAGGTGATCAGCTGAGTACTGCCTCAGCTGTATGGACACATCAACATGCCATCAGTAACAGTGACAAGTAGTTCCTTGCAGTTAAAAATAATCTTTTCTGTTCTAGATGCTTACACTGACAGCTGATGACAAAACCAATGTCTACTTTTCCTCACTTCCTGGACAAGGTGTGATCTACAATGTCATAGTATGGGATCCTCTTTGGAATACATCTGCTGCATACATACCTGTGCATACATATGCCTGCAGCTTTGCTGACCTCGTGGATAACTGCTCTTCTCTTAGTAAGTTGGGACTTGTATGTCCTTGCCAATTCATTTCAAGCTTGTGGTGCTTCTGAAGATTATTTTTTTACATATGTGGAGGAGCTATTCGTTCTACACTGGGTAGATTTTCTTACTTTTTGATGTCTACTTCTGGATTGAGAAGAAATTCTAGAATGAAAAAATAAGACTAAGGAGAGCTATTAGCAACTGAAGATTTAACTTAATGGAGGTTTAATATGTGGCTTGCAAATATATAGCTTTCAACTCTATAATGCCACTCTAGCTTTTTCCATTTGAATTGGATATATCATTTTGTAGGCCTATAGATGCTGCATGTGAAACTAAGCTAATAAAACATGAACTAGATTGAAGTCCAGCCTGAATTTTTTTTTTCTAACTGTGCTAGTGCTAACAGGAATTGGTAACCTACAAATACTTTGAAAGGAGATAGTCACGTAAAATAAGAATTAAGATAATGCCAGCAATAGCAAAATGACTACAAAATCATGCTGCTTCGTACAAAGCTATATAGTGATAGAATTTGAGTGGAAGAAGAGCAAAGCTGTCACTCCCACTATGTCTATGGAAGGGACAAGAATAATGAGAATATGGTTCATAAAGTAAGATTTGTTAATCCAATTATTTTCTTATCATATACTGTAACACAAGTAATTTATCAAACTCAGTGTTTTCTTACAACAACTTGAGACAAAAAATCAAGGCTAAAACCCTTTCCTCTAATTCAGCGGAAGGGGAAAATAGCTTAAATTCCAGTAAGAATTTTGCCTAGGACATAGGCGAGCCATACTGGGATGCTGATGGTCCTTTCCGTTGAATGGAAAGGAGGCTATGGTGAAGGCTGCAGTGATAAAGACTATTTGCTGTTGCCTGGGTCACTAATCCTGTAGCACTGATTTTTTTTTTTTTGAGATGACTAGATATCCTTTTTTTTAAAGCTGAGCAGAGAATTTTCAGGTAAAGCTGTATCAGTATTATAAATAGCAAGTTACAGCTACTTAACTAATTGCTACAGAAACTTCAGCCTTTTGAATAAGGAGGAAGCTCTTGATTTCTTAATCAGACTGGAACTACTTCAATATTCTGTTGGAGATCCTATCAAGATAACTGTTAGTTCTGCTCACATGGTGTGCCTGAAGGAGAGGCAGCTATTAAGTTGCCAATAGGCACAGTGACAGCAGCCCCTGACCTTAGTGTAGTCTCATTGTTGTAACTACTAGGCAGATGCTCTAGTAACCCTTTCTTTCTCCATATAGGCAAACTCTCTACCAAAGTATTCTTCACTGCTCTTGCTGTTCTCGGTCTTTTCACTTGCTTTTTTGGACACAGATTCTGGAAAACAGGTACTGAATGTTTTTCTTGTATATCTGGTTAGAATTTCATAGATGTAACTTTCTGTAGTTTAGAATGGTGGTGTTATTACTAAGAATCACTTGATAGCAACTACATACAAATTAGGTCCACTACTTTGCTTAACAGGATCAGAACTTTCAAGTGTAGAGAAGGAAGCTTCTGGTATTCAACACTAACCTTGAACTAGGGTGCCTGCTGGGGAACATAGATACAAATAAGTAATTTTGACTGTTTGAAGTGGTTGAAGACACCCCTTTCCAGAACAAAGTGTTGTCTGGCTTTCTGTTTGTGCTTCTTGGCCAGCGAGCTGAGATGTTACAACAGGGAAGGAACATGAAGGTGTCTGAAGATGTACTGCAGTGGACTTGCATACTAAACCTTTTTTCCCCTCTTCTCTAGACTTATTCTTCATGGGCTTCATATTCACAGGATTCTTCTTCTTTGTGCTCATTACGAGGGTAACTGGCCTTGGTTATGATGGTGAGTAGATGTGTCAGGATACCCCACGTTCTTCCCAAAGTATTACTGATGTGAATTCCATAAGTAAAATCTCAGTTGTGCTTCTTGTTGGCCAACCTTAAGATGGATAGGAGGGTGATACCTGGGTACTTGAACTGAGCTCTGATGACCATAATAGCTGAATACACAACAGAGTGGCTGTTGTTTCCAGCACCAAGTAGTGATGCAGAATTCATAGCTGTGACTATAAAAGACAAATTTCAGTATCTATCCAAGAAAGATACAGGTTTTTAGAAACTCTGGAAATTTGCAACATACTTCCTTCCTACTTTCATAATGGTTGGTCCTCAGTTTCAGATCAAATGCAGAGTTCATCTGTAAAATGGAGTAGAAGGTCTGTATCCTGCTTGTTAGACAGGCAAGAATTAGTTTCTTTTGTACTTGTTGGACCTTGTATAGTTACTTTTTTGATACATGTGCATTAACTGTTGCAACCACAACTTGCCCTGGGAACTCAAGATCCGATGTACATATTGCCAAGACTTTTCATTTCAGTCCTGTGCCACTTTCAGTAGCATGCCCTCAGTTGCAGACTGGAGTCTGAGTGAAATGCATGAAGCAAATACTGATACTCTTGTTTGGCTTTTTTCAGAAAGTTTTCATTAGGTAGTAAAATCAAGCATGTAAATAAAGCTGCTGAATATGTTATTGCAGTAACTGAAGCTTCGAATGTTGCCACAATTCTCAGTTTGGAATTTCCCTTTTCTTTTTCAGTGCGTCTTATTTTGACAGCAGTAGCTGGAATTATTGGAGGGCTTTTCCTGGTTGCAAGCTGGTGGAGATTTGGCTCTGTCCTACTCTGTGTGTTTATTATTGGACTTGTGCTGGGATTTCTCTTTTCATCAACGGTCTTCTTTACTCCACTAGGTATGCACTGAAATACTCTGCTGCAAATTGCTGGTTATTAAGTGAAGCATTCCTGCTGTATTACAAGGACACTGCAAGGCTCTAAGATGAATGCTGCTATCTGGTTTATCTTGGTGTGATGTTTAACTTTCCCTTTCTAGTGTTGGGAGGATTAGAGATGCACCTGAAGCCTTTCAGGTGTGCTGTAATTAAAATTACTTGGGGAGCCTGCACTGGTGGGAAAAGGAAACTGCTTATTCTGCAGAGAACTTGCTGAGGCTCTTCCCACCTAAGCTGCATGCCATCTCAGCAGTCTGGTGCCAGTTCTGCTCTAGGCAAGTGCTTGTTGTCTGTCTTGCTCTCTATTCAGAGCAAGTTACAGTAGAAAATCTGCAGGCTTCAGGCATAAAGGCATCACTGATTAAGAAGAGCTTTTGCTGTTACCTTTCACCATGGCTCTGGGAGCACTGCATTGTAAGAGTCAAACTTATATTTGCAGCTGGATTGACTTCATCAGGATCTTTAGGATGGCTTTGCTAAGAGAAACAATAGTCAAATCACAGCAAGCAAGGCTGTTAAGCTGGAATCCCTCAGGGACATCAGAGCATCAGCCATGCTGCTTTCTCTATTGTAATTTTAAATCTTGCAATTCTACTTAAGATGCCTTGGTGGGCCAGTGTTTCATTCTCCAGTTATCTGTGTTTGACTCAAGCCACAGTTCTGTGATAATCCATGCAGTCGCTGGTTGCTCTTCATTAAAGTAAAACAGTGACTCAGCTGGGGGTCAGCTTGTCCCCTCTGTTTAATTGACAGGCCTTAGAAAGCAGGGAAAGCAGAGTAGTGTTTGAGTGACTTACTCTTCCTAAAGCCAGAAGAGTTTGTTGCCTAGTGGTGGTGTGATGGCTGCACTTGCACTATACTCTAGAGTCAAACTTACATAGATGCTGGCTTATAGATTATAAACCTATACAGGCAATACAATGGCTTCTTATTGGGCAGAAGTACTCTGGTACTTTTCATTCTTATCAGATATGTAATGTATACCTCATCAAAAATCTCTTTCATGGGCAAGATCTGCTGTCCCAATTTTGAGTACAGGAGCTATACTTGACTGGGACAGTCTTTTTCTGTTCCTGTTTTGAGTAACTGTTACAATGCATCTTAATCAGCATTTGAGCTCAACAGCTAAGCTTTTCAACACGGTACTCTAGATTTCTGAATGTACAGAGTCTTGGGGGGGGATAGTTAACAAAATGTTTCCTTTTTTTGTAAATGACATGTGGAATACGGTGTCTTTGCAGGAGACTACAGGGTCTTCCGTGACGATGTTGTGTTCTGGGTGACCTTTTCTTCTGTAGCCCTGATGATTCCAGTGCTTTTTGTTGGCTGCCCAAGAATTGTAAGTAATCTGCACTGGGTGGAAGGGGTGTCAAACTTCTTAATGCAAAATGTAGTCCTGTGGGATATGTACAGAAGACTTAACACAGCTTCATGGAGCTCAGCACAGGACCACCAGCTCTAGGGAGTTCCTATTCAGACCTATGTGTCCTAAATGGTCCATAAGCAAAGGAATGACTGCAATGTCGCACGTAGCATCCACTAACACTTGCATTGAGTCAACTTGTGCTGTCTTAACAGGATATCTGGATAACAGGCGTGTGCAGCCAATTTCTTGTGGAAGAACAGATACAAAATACTGCCTTAAGGAGGTGGGGAGCAAAGACTGTTTATCAGTCTCCTAAAGCTGCATTTTTTTTTTCCCCCGTAGCTAAACATACTGGCCTCTGGAATAGTAGGCTCTTATGCAGTGATCCTAGCTATTGCTTGCTATGTCTACACGAGTCTTGCTTACATCACCTTAGACCTACTCAGAAGGGTCCTCAATGATTATTTCAGCAGAGCTTACACCAATGTGCCTTTTCAAACAAATGGTGAGTACTGCTCTTAAGACTTCTTTTTTAAAAGAAAAAACACTGCCTCCTTGGTTCCCTTATAAACAGTGAGTGAGGCTAGGAAGAGGTGAAAGGAGAACACAGTAAGTACAGTGTGAAATGAACACCCAGATGACAAATTCTAGTTCTCCAAAAGAAATACTGAGTAGACTCAAAGGCTCCAACGTTCCAGCAGGTGTTATGTGACAGAGGCCCTTGTGAAAGGTGCTTCTCAGGCTTGGACTACCACCTTGCTGATGAGTTTGCAGAGTGGGCAGTCAAAAGGCCTAATATGGTGACTGAACACACTCAACTCCGTGTGTTACTGCCTTTGCATGGATGTACTCTAGGCACGTGAGAGACAATACTTCATTCCTTTCTGTTTCTAAACTTGTTTGGTGTGCTTGGGAAAGGAAAGAATGTTCTGCTTTGATATAAGAATCTGTTTGTTTTCTTTCTTTCAGACTTCATTATCCTGTCAGTGTGGATAATGCTGGCCCTCAGTGGAGTTACTGTGCAGCTTCGCCGAGAGAGAAGTGAAGTGCCCTTCCCACCACACCCCTATCTCACCTGGAAGCGGGAAAGGGAGCGCAGAAGCACAAATGTTTTAGACCCTAGTCATCATATCCCTCCCCTAAGAGACAGGATCCATAACAAGCTACTGCATATCAAAGAGCTTTTTCAGAAGGAGCAGCCGGCTGGGGAAAGAACTCCGTTGCTTCTGTAACGTGTCAAATAACTGGTGGGAACAGAGAGAAAGAATCTAGGAATGGTGAGATGAATGATCACCAGCAAACCAGCCAGTGGTGCAAGATTTACCACTGCCAACTCATCCTGCTTAAGAGGATCGTATTTGCCCAATCTGGAAGAAAAGTTATCTGTCTGGTACACTACCTGCTGTTTTGTGACTCTTTCCTCAACAGCCCACTCAGCCTGCTGTAACACGCATATGTCTAGCTGCAGAATCTTGTGCTAATGGTCAAGTACAGGTATTTATCTTGTGGTGATCTAGTTTGTTTAGGTATATGAAGTATAAAGCAACCTGTACAATGCTGGTTCTTCCCTCGCAGTGTGGAAACCACTACTGAAATATTCCCTGACTTGCTCCTGAAGGTGAGCGGTCTGTCAGGTTGCGAGGGATGAGAGAGAAGGACCATACACAGAAGGAGTTCTTCTAGCAGGAACTGAAGTATCACCTTCTAATATAGGCACAAAATGTGTGGCTGCAGACACATTGGTTTCCAAGGAGTATTACTGAATCTTGCAAGCTAAACTAAGTAACTTGAATTTAAACTGCACTGAATTAACTGTTGTGAGTGTGCACTCTGGGGCTCAGGAAGTGGACCTGATCTGAGATGAGAAGACTTTCTCCCTTGCTTTCGGATGGTTCTGTAGCAAGCTGGTCATCTGGTCTCTGTGCAGAGATGACTGCTAAGAGAACACGAGAGGTTTGCCTCCCTGTATGCTTTCTGAACAGCCTGTTTCTGCTCTGATATAATCTCTTTTTTTGATGGTGCTGTCATAAAAGAAAAAACTAAACAAGCTCTTTGTAGCCAGTGGCAGTTTTTTGTCCTGGAATTGGTTGAAACACTAACTATTTTTATTTTTAATCAATTTATCTTTTAATTTTGCCTTTAAGGGGTGAAAACAGCATCCAGCTGGCAAAATACTGACCAGAATCCTTGCTGACTGAATGTGTTCCCTGCCAATTGGGATTGCATCTGCCCAAAGCAGAAGGCAATGGAACAGACCAGGGACCATGCTTGTGTTCAGTGAACTGTGATCTCATGTTGTGGCTTTATTCAATTCCTTAAACAAAATCAACAGCCATTTTCAAAATGCAAACTGGAGTGTTGTGAGTTTGGCTCACAAAAAAGCAGAAGCGGTCCTGAGGCTGTCCTTGGTTTTACCTGCCCTTGCCCCCGCTCCCAGTCCTGATCTTCATATTCAGTGTTTATGTGGTGATCTGTCATGCATTAAATGATGGTTGAAGTCTTGTGTCCTGTACCTGGATACAGGTTATAGTGGTTCTTCCTTCTTATTCTCACTAACTTTGTACCTTTAGTGTGAGCAGCAAAGGACATAGTCCATCCTGTCTGAAAGTGAATGGTTGTTCTGGTACCTGAATGAAACCACCATGAGTGAATACCTTAGTGATGGAAACTTGAGTTCTTGGCCACCACTTTAAATCTTGGTAGTAAGTGTGTAAGAAACAACTCTTTGTAAGGAAACTGGCAGAAGAGCTTTATCTGATAACTTAGTTGAAACTTAAAACACCCTGGCAGTGGAAAGGAATTAATGACTTTAAAGTGACTCTGCTTACTGGCCATTTCTCTTTAAGGAGTGAAAGCGTAATGACATAACATCTGAGGTGACTGAGATGATCTAATATTTAGAGAGACAAATCCTGTGATTGCTTGGAGCTGGAACAGCTGCCTCAAACAGCAGAGCAAGAAATTCTGCAATTTGGGTCCTGCTTCACTGTGCTGTTGTGTGGCACGTGGGGGGTGAATGAGGAGTTCTTTCCCTGGCCCCTGGCAGACTGATGCTCGCTGACTGCCCTTACTGCACTGATACTGAGCATGTCTTTGCCGTATTTGATGGCAAGTAGCAAACACTTATTTGGTATATAAATGCTCTTAAACATGTTTACCTTGGTTTTTTTATAACTGCTGTGATTAACATCGTGGAAGAAACAAGTTTAACTCTGATTTTTCTATATCTTTTATAATAAAGATGTCTTTTGAAAGAATATTGGAACTAAAAGGGTCTCTTTGAATTCAATGATGTTTTTACAACTTAGCTTTTGCCTTTGGTATTGTAGGGATAGTTTGTTTTGAAAAATGTCTTAGACCCTCAAGGGATGGGGGGGGAGCTTAGTTGACCTGTTGAAGGACTTCCTGTAGTTACAGTGACACCCAGAGGCTGAGAGTGTGGTCATGTTTTGTGTGAAACTAGTGAGGAAGTGCATGGTCCCAAGAGGCTTTTTATAGCTTTGTCGGACAAGGTTATAGAGGACAAATGGGTGGTCGTTGTTGTCCAGTTCTTAAGTGGAAACTAGTCTGCCAGATCATGTAGGAAGTCTATATGGCAGAGCTGGGCTTTGAACCTTTTTTTCAAGATCCTGACTTGGGGACTTTGTCTGTCTTGAATACTGCAAAGAGATGGTATGGGAATTTCTTCCATATTTCATAAACCATAGTGGGTAACAGTGATGATAATGAGAATACACTAACTGATCCACTGGGGTGTTGAAGAGGTAATTTTCTAGGGTTTTTTGTGTTGCAGGTTGCAAAAGGAAAACTGGATCCTACCCTGCTATGCTTCCGTTCTGACTGGGGAATCTCTCACTGGAAGCATTTACTGCCCTGCATTGGCTGTGCTACCTTGCAGTTTTGCTAGCTTAAGATAATGCTATGTGATGCTCCTGGGGAATCTAAATCTAAACTATGTTCTTCTAGGTAGTGATTCCCTGTAAAATCAAGTGTTTTGAAGCCTCTTGTAAACTGAAGCTTTCTGGGCTATGATGATGATCTACTTCCTGCTGCTGTAGAGAACTTTCCTGTTTTGATGGCTCTTGTACATCTCTAGCTCTGAGTTTTCTCAGAGTAGTTGTTGCACTGTAATAATGCTGCAATAACCACATCATGGTATTTGCCTTAGCTGCTTGTAGAGCTTTCCTAGGCCTGCATGTGTTCCAGTCCTGCCTGAAATCCACAGGAGAAACTTTCTTCTTCCTCCCTCGCTTTCCCACCCATGCAACTTCTCCTAGCACTTAAACTAGCTGTGGCACAAGTGGACATGAGGACGCTGATCTCTTTAAAGAAACAGATCTTCCTTTGTTCTTGTGGTTGCTTCCTCATCTTAAACACACAAACCCTGACACTACCACTTAATGGCGCGCTACACGTGTAAGGCACCTTGCCTACCTCCTTCCCCAAATGTTCAGAATGTATGACTGCAAGTAGAAACAAATCATGCTTTCCATAGGTCTACTTTGGAGGGGAGGAAGACAAGCTCTCCCCTCTCCTAAGCTTGGTGTTTTGATTTGAGAGCAGGTTATGGGAAATTATAGAAGGGGCTCACAAAACAAATGTTTCTTTGTCATCTCTGCAGTTACGTATCCTGTGCAAGTGGCTTTCCTCACTGGGAGGAACAGTGTGGTATAGATCTTCCAATCTAATAGTCCATGCTGCTAGTGCTTGGTAAGAAGTAAAGATATTAGTTTTTGCGTCTTCTCAACTGGGTGGTAGAAATGTTGCATGCATCAGGTTATAAAGCACTCAGAACCATTTTGGAGGCCCAGCTGCTGGGTATTACGTAAACCCCATGATAGAGACTTCTGAGAAAATGTTGTCTTGGCTTTCCACTATTGCCATTTGTGGCTTTGGGAAACCTGAGCAGAACGTGAGCTTTGTGGAGTGCCAGTCTGAAACACAAACTCAGTCCTGTGAAATACATTACCTGGCTGATATCTTTCTGGTACTGCTGTCAGAGAGGCTTTTACATGCCCTGGCTCGTTTGGTGGCTTGTTTTCTGGCTGTTTTGTTTTCCTGTGTCTGAGGTGCTTAAGCATTGCCAAAACTGTATGAAACTGTCCCAAGCAATTGGATACTGAAACAGAGGGTAAAAGTTAGTTTAAAACTGCTTGAGGACCAAAATCCTGTTGTTCTATGGTACAGACATCAGTAACTCTTCAGGAGGGTGTTATTTTTAATGAGAGGCTAAGGACTGAACTTGGCTAACAGGTAGGTAAAACTGCTGATATTCCTAGCAGGGCCCAGTCATGAAGCTCAGCCAACCACAGTGACCTCTGGTGGTGTTGGGTTTGGGTAGGAGAGAAAGTGGTTTACAATCTGCCTGTTAAATAAAAGTGCTGTGTTGCAGAGGGAAGAATGGGACTCTTTGTGTCTGCTCTCATCTCTCCTATGTCCAATGGGAGATCTGTTCCTCATTGCTGCTCTTGGGTGAGCTTGTCTGCTCTGGAGCTCCTGGGGTGATGCTAACAAAGAAAATGTTCTGTTCCTCTAATGATCTCCTTAAGTAGGCTCTACTGTATTTTTAACTCTTTCTTTAATTTTTAGAGGACTAGGTTAGGATACTTCTGCTCCTAACCCTGAAGTGTGAGGCATATGTTTTGCCTTGTAGTGTCTAGGCAGCAGGCTGGGTTAAGACTCCCCAAAATCATCCTCCAGTATTGCAGATCTTGTAGCTATTGCTCATCTACCGCATCTTTCTTCCTGCTTCCCTAACTAGTGCCCAGTTACCCTTAGACAGCCTTTGCTTTTCTTTGCAATAGCAAAAGAAGTGAATGAAGCTTAAAGGATTTCTTTGGTCCCCTCTGTCTTTTACTTCAACCTGGAACAGGTGCAAAAATGGCCTTTCCCAATGCCTTCCTTCCGGGAGTTGTCACTGACACTTTCTTCTCACCCCAGCGAGGCTCTCCAGCTCTTGTTCTGTCCTTGCCTAGAGCTGTCCCTTATCTGAAAACACTTGCAAAGGATGGGAAGCCCTTCCTGAGAAATAAATATGCCCCATCTTAAAATGTGTTTTTCACTAAGCCTTTGAGCTTTTCATCTCTCTGTCTAAAACTGGTGGCAGCGTGTTGTAGGTTTGCATGTGATCTTTGCAGTGGTACTTGTGGTGGGCTTTATTATAACTTTGGTTTCCGGTTGGTTTATCCAATGAATAGTCAAATAAGAAGTGTTAAGCTTCTGCTAAGTAAATATCCTACAGATAAGTATTGGAAGTGTTGGGTCAATGTGTTCTAACTCAGTGGCTGAGATGCATTGATATATCCCTGTGTATATTTGAATTTTGTCAATATTCATCTAGTTAGGTTGTCCCCTCCCACATCTTTAATTAGTAGGTTTTGATGGTTCAGTTTTCTTTAGAAATAAAGCTCAAATACCATTTTTGTTCAAGCAGATGCTTATTGTTTATAATATTTTTTTACTGATGTCAGACCTTGTCTGCTAGCACATAGCTATAGACAGACAGCTGTCTTGTGTTTGAGTATGTAAGGCTTTATACTTTCATGCGTGCTGGGGGAAGACAACTTCAAAACAGAGCAATAAATTAGCTCATTTCAGGGGTGAGGAGGAGTGGGAGGAAAAAATGTTTGTGCAACTTACCTACCTGCTTCAGAACTGGATTTTCACAAGTCTGCCTTGTCAAAAAAAAATATAATCACCTTTTGCAATTTTTCCACATTATCCTTAGTGCCTGCTGGTGTAACAACAGATTATCTAATGTCAAAATGAGCTGGATTGTTTTTTTAATCCTGAACACTATGGGGGAGGGAAAAAAAGCCATATGCAGGAAGGAAAAAAGCAGAGAGAGTATATCGTAGGAGGCAGCTGCTGTTTGCCTAGCCAGTAATTTAAGGAGTTGCACATGATGATTCATTTAAAAAATTGTTTACTATGTTCCTGAGCATGGTATTGGGAAGCCCAAGACAGTGATCGCCCTGCATTCATTAGCATGTTGTATTGTTCAAGCTTCTGACAACTGAATTTTCAGAAATGTTATCAAATGCTTTTCACTGTTGAAATAGCCATCCTCAAATATATTTAAGGTATTTTTGGTGGAGAGAACATTGTAGGGAAGTTATCTGTTCTGCCATTCTTTAGAAAAAGGTAAGACTTTATCTTATGGTGACAAGCAGGACTCTAACCACAGTCCCCTTGTGTTTCCCTTGTGCCACTGGTCTCCAGCTCATGTCTGAGGAGTGTTGCCAGCATGTACTTTTCTGAAGACTAGAGTGACAAAATGTTTCCCTCCATCTTGAGCAGATGTTTAAAGTTTTCTTCTTCTAGATGGAAGAGGAGTGGGGATTTTTCTGAACTTGGGAAATAAATGTTCTCTGAGGGAAAGGTGTGGCCACATTGGCTCCCAACATGTACATGGGGAAGGGAGGTGGCTGCAGGCAGCAGGAACTTCGGTACCTTTCCTCGGACAGTCATTGAATTAGAATCTGTTTTATTTTGTAGCACACTTTAATATGCGGAAGCTAAATGACTTTGTTTAAATTAGTCCACTCTACTAATCAATATGAAATTCAACTGCATCGCAAACAAAAGAAAAAATGGGATGAGCAAAAGGTGAGGCTGAAGGTGACCTACACCTCTGCCAGGTACGCGTGTGTGATATAAAACTGGTCTACGCTGCGCACTGTTTTCCCAGTGCACCTTGGTGTTGTGGAAGGGTAAGTTTAGCAAGAGGGCCTGTGATGTTGTACAGAATCTACTTTGGTGCTCTTTGAACAGTAACAACAGGCATTTGTGTGTTGGTGCTGGTTTGGGGATATGTGCGGGAGACCGTTTTTAGGCTAATAACGAGATGGTTTGCTTGCAAACCAAGTTAGACGAATCCCTCTGAGACTATGCCTTCCGGGACAATCGTGCAGACAGCTGGCAACTTTTGGACACCCACAGCTGAGTGGTGCTCCTGCTGCATCTTGCTGCTTTTTCTCCTTTTCTTTGGTCACTGGTGGCAGCGTGCAGCTTGATGCCACTTCCAGAACTTAAGCGTTACCAACAGCACGATGTTGAAAGGGCTGATAAAGAAATTGTCTAATGTTAAAGCTTACTTTTACCATGTTCCAATTTACGACTTCTTTTGCTCTCCTGTCTCATCTTCCCATTGTTGCTGCGTACAACCTGTCATACTGTGACCAGCATGTTGGCATGTTAGCCAATTTAGCCACCTCTCATCTCAGACATCAGTCTCTGCAGAAAGAACAAGTGCATGTTTTACACTCAAATAGATTTAGAAGTTATTTTCTTAATCAGCAAAAGTGCTTTTAAAACTTAATGTTTACCAACTAAAACTGAAAACTTCCTAAGCCACTGTAAATCTTAATTTGGGTATCTACAAAGATAAATGTAATTCTGCATGAAAACAGTGTCATTAGCTTTGTATTTTAACATAATCTTCTAACCCAATAGGTTTGTTAAAAGGCCAAAGCTATTTAAAGCTTTTAGTTGTACAAACCAGCCCAATTTAGTTTCAAGCTGCCCTTCAGTTTTAACTCAGTTGAATAGCTGCTTACATGTATTTATGAGTTAGCTTGACATTTATTACTTGTCTTTAAACACAGAATTTATGATACAGAAAAAAGCTGCTCTCATCAGAAATCACAGGGAAGCGGGGAAAACCTTACCTTGGCAGCTTATGCGTGTCACCCACTGACACTCTCATTTACACATCACAGAGAAAGGAACCTGGGGCTTGAACTGAGTCAAAGGGACTTTTTTTTTTTTTTAATCTTCAAGGAAAAACCCACAACTCTCACATCCTATCTGTAACAAAATATGTTTTGATCCAAAAATCAAAGCCCAGTGGACTGCTTTTTGTTTGTCCTTATGGCTCCTCTGTATTAGTAAACAGTTCCAGTGGTTCATTTGGAGGATGAGTAACTCTCTGTAGAAGAGTGTTAGTTTTCCAAGAGAAAATGAAGACTTTACAGAGGATTTTTTCTTTTGCTATATAGCAATGTGAATAAAAGCACTAGTAACTGGCCTTCCTGCCTTAAAATATAAAAATAAGCTGAGTAAATGACAAAATAATGCATTTTCTTAGATGTTGCTAACAAGGCTCATTTTGGATTCAGTACCTTGCTTTAATCATGAAGACTTCCATGTTTTCAGTGAACTTTATTGATAAAATAAGTTTACTGTACAGTACACAATTCTAGCCATAAATTCTTTTCAAGCCATCTGCATTACAAAAATAACAGGTACGCAATGAAAAATAGTCACTCCACACACCGTGAAGGTTCTTTAAAATCCTAAAGTGATCGGGTCAGGGCAATGATGGGGGGACGTATCAAATGTGAAGACTAGGAGTAGATAAATTAAGTCACATTTTTTAATTTACAAAAATAAACACTAATCAAGCATTATTTCATAATAGAGCAACCTTAAAGAACTGCCACAGACTAACAACCCTTCTCTGCTGTACAGCTCTGGAGATTGAAAGACAACCTGGAAAGTCAGCCATGAAACTGCATTCAGCATTAAATGGATAGAAAAGCTTCTGATACCAGTCAATGGCTGAAAAGACACTTCTGAAAAGAATAACTTAATCAACCAAACCCAAAATTTCTGGTAAGTTTGCAACAACAAAACACACTTCATTTAAAGAAAAAAAAGTTGCTTCTGATAAGTCACCAGCTTGCAAGTGCAATGCAAAATCTAAATTATAGAAGCATTGGCAAAGTTTTACAGATAGACAAGTGTATTTTATGCTTGAGCTAAAATGTTCCCCAAAAAATTCCCCCCAGATGTTTAGGAAGTTTGGAAATGGTTAAAACTCTTTTCCATGCACATGAATGTCCTTGATATATTCTTAAGCCTAGAACTAAGCTAAGATGCTCTGGGAAGAGAAGTAGCAGTTTCTTCATTTATAAAAAATGCTGTGAAAACTTGGAGAGCTTGATTTATCTGTTCTTTCAACTGCATTTCCTAGCATACGTATTAGTTAATTGAAAACTAGCATTTACTGTCTCTGCTAAACACTCCTTTCCCACCACTTCACTTTTTTCCTCCAAAGCACTACAGGAAGGAGGGCAGCAACTGACAGCAAAATATTATGCTCCCTATAAATTAGGTCACTGGGAACTGAAAGGTCACCTAAATGACCTGTGGGGCATTTACCTTGTGCTCAGGGAAGCTGTACTGAGTCAAAGGAAGTTGTATTTAAAACTGACATGCTTAGAAGTGCTTGATGCTTAATTCTTTTTTGCATTGTTGCAACTGAAAATCGTATTTGATTAAATGATGGTTTATTTCAGAGTAGGAGTATGTCTTATTTTGCTAAATGAGTTATTAAACAGCTAAAATATTCAAATGTGGGTGGCATGTATGGTCGTCTGTGGTTGAAAGCTTTCACTCTGCTTCTTTGAGTATGCTTTCCAAATAAACAATGTATTAATGTGCTGGACAAAAAGTGATGATACACATCAACACTAGGAATGTTCTTGCTGCCTTGACCAAGAAGTGATATAGTCTGACAAAAGCCAAATATGAATTATTTTTGGCAGCTCTTTACTACAAGCTTGCCTTGGTAGCACTTCCATCGCATCTGCATACAACATGAGCTGCACTTTGATCTAGAAAAGCCCATTCCTTTTCACTTCAAGTATTTCAGGATTAAAAGCAAGCAGTCTATTTGTCAGTATAGCATACTCAAACTTTTCCTAGTGCAAACATACCATGTACCTGAAACTTACTTAATTTTTCTTTAAGTACTAAATAGTCATCAAGAAGGATTTTTAAGAGTAGTGATTGCAGGCATGCCATGGAGCTTCTCCACCCTTCCCCCAACCACCCTTCTGCTGCTGCTACTTGGGTGCTTTCAAATTGCCATTTCCCAGTTAGGAAGTTTGGCCAGAGCAATCAAGAGGAGAAATCTATAGGACTAATGTGGCCTCTTAACTATAGTAAAGTAAAAGCTAAGGCAGAATGATACTGTGCTGTGTTCCAGAAAGCAATACAGTGGGAGCAGCTCCTCTCATGTGTTGAAAATACAATTAAGTATATGTACTTTAAAGAATCTTGTTCCATTAAAAAAAATGAACAACCTCAATGGCATTGCCTATATTTAAACAATTTGCCTTATATTTGAACAGGATACTCTGTAGCTAAACAACAGAAATCCTTAAGTTTTATGCTGCCTATGTACCCTTCCCATTAAACAGGTCGGTTGCAAAATGAGAATTTTTTAAAAAACTTACTAAAAGGAAAAAAATGTAATGTGGATCATGCACAAAGCATACTCATAAGTTACTACTTTTTAGCCAGAGATCAGACTTCAAATCTTACCTTTATTACATAATAGGTGCACTGAAACTTTGTATGAGCAATAGTTTATATAAATAATGTGAAATCTTTATCTGTAAAATGGCTTTATATAAAAATAATTCCCAATTCAGGAAGCGCATGAATCCATTTCCTACTGAAGTTAGATCTATGGCAATTAAGCTGTCACTAAGGTTTTTGTAGAATACCAATTTCAATTTATTTTACACAGTATAAAAGCCACTAAACTGGGGTTTAAGATGCATTAGCTTGCTGGTGCCCTATTCAGTAACAAGTGCTTGACAAGTGACCCCTGATACTCTGTTTGTAAAGTGTGCAATTGAAGCTTGTTGACTCCCATAGTCTTCAGCTTTTTCTCAGGCTCAAATCACTGCTTGTTACTAATCCTGACAGAGACGTGCTCTCTGATGCATCTTCTTTCTTGATGTTCAGGAATGATTCTCTAGTTATTTGAAGAATTTCTCTCAAGCCTTTGTTTTCTTGCTATAACCAGAGAAAGAAAAGGCATGTTAACTCCAGAAAGAAGTCAACCTAACTAATAGTCTTCCCTCTACTCCAAACATATGTATAAGGATTAAAATACTTATTTGCAGTCAGGTAGTGCTACATTATCTTCTAAAACTAAGAACATCAGGTTTCTGACCCTCTTGCTCTCTTGAATGAGTGTAAAGCATCAAAAAGAAGCTCAAAACACAAAGATGGGTAAGAAAAAGGTAATTAAGTTCAAATGTTGCATTTCAAAGAAATCTCCCCATCTTTCCATATGCTCTGACCACTTTGCTAGTACTTAGAGAAAGTGTTGATCCTCCAATAATAAACAATTGAGAATCCCTCTAAAAGCACAAAATTATTATTAAAAAAATAAAAGCCAAAGGTGTGGGTATTATTTTTTGCATCCTAGGCTCTTATTAGGATGAATTTGCATTATTTCCTAGTTTTGCTATACTCAGAGACATTAAAAAAGAGAAAGCTTAGGCCAGTATATAAATATAAATCACTGATTTCAGTGATGAAGTATCACCTATGCAGGACTTGAGAGTAAGCTATAGTGGGGAAAATAGTACTTACAGCCCCCCCCAACAAGAAACTGTAACAAAATAGCAGTGTGAGCAAATGGTACAGTAACTCAATAGAAATAATTGTGATAACACTTACTCCTTTGCTATTTGTGCCACTGCTGTTTTGATTTCATACTTACCTCAAGCTGAATGATACGTTCCTGCTCTTTACAGCCATGCTTCTCATCCATTTCAATGGCTTTTCTCATTACTGCTGCCATTTCTGTAATTTGGTCCACATGCACTTGCAGCTCCTAAGACATAAGAATAAAATAATGACTGCTTTAGTATTATATTTTCTGCATTATTAAAAATAAGCAAAGCATTAAGTGTGCATTTTAACTGCTGTGCCACTTAATAAAAATCTGAACACAGGCCTAAATCTGAGGATAAAAGTTCTGTATAACTCTACAGCATGAGCAGCCACTGTGGTCCTGTTTAAATCTGGTCTGCCATGTTGATGCCTTTTATTAGAATTTTATATATGCTTAAATGACTATGTCTTACATAGCTTTCATGTCTTCCAAACAGCTACAAGTTAGATGAGCCATGTGCTTGCTCTGACAAGGCCTTCCTGTGTTGCAGGAGTTGATGAATATAATTTAGAATATGCAGAAAGACTAAACTCATCTAAGAAAAGCAGGGTATGTGACATTCTATTTGTTTGAGACCTGATCTCAAGTCTGGTACAGGCAGTACCAGCCCGGGGTAGGCATTTATCTCTTAGAAACACCAGGTGAAGTGGTTGTCCTTACTACGTTGTATGTTAGAAAACTCTGATCTGTCCTTAGCTCTTTTTTTTTAGATACTTCTGCTTGAATTCACTTCCAATTCCACCTTATCTGGGATCTGGACTTCAGAGGTCCTTGTTGAATTGTAAACAAAATTTTTGTGTCCTGATTGACCTCTTTGTGTCCATTCATTAATGCTGGTATGGTACTTTCCTATTATAAATAACTAACTACCCCATTTTGCTGAAAGATTTGAGGAAGAGGAAAAAGAACAGTAGTTTGCTTTGCCCTTGCCCTGTTCTGCTGCCAGGAGTAGGATGATAGCAGCCACTTACATAGGCATAACACCTTTGCAGGGAAGCTAGATTTTAGGTAGTCTTCGCTGTTTGCAGAGAAGTGATCTCTTACTTGGACCTTGTTGGTTCAGGTGATGGTTTATTTTCTCACTGGCCAACCTACTAGCAAGAAATGCTTAAAGGGTCACTACTACTTTTCCCCTGCAGATCTAGATAAAAAGCCTATGCCTTTGGCATTCATTGCTGTTCAGTTAAGCCAAATATTTTAATGGTATTTCCAGAAACTTTTATTTTTCATTGTCTTTTCCTCAACTTGTCTTTTATTCCAACTCTATCATGCCAGCCTATCTATGCCTGACCTGGCCTTTGGACAAAATTCACAATAGTTACTAATATCAGAAAAAGCAGAACAGTAGGACTGAAATGAAGAACAGTATAGACTAAAGTTAAATCCCACCTTTAAATTATGAGTTTGACTGGAGGTCCATATATCTAGCAGAGGATCAGCTTGCCTTTTAAACTACCAGAAATTATTAAAACTACCCTAAAGAACTGCCTCACTTGGAATCATAAACTTTACCTGACCAAAACAAATACACTTTACTTAAAATGAACATTGTCCTTTTCGATCCTTTCTTCTCAGCCATTCCCATTGCCAAAGCTATGGTGTAGCTGTTTACTTATTAAATGCCCACTCACGGCATGGAGGGGTGAGAGAAAGGGGAGGGAAGAACCTGCGGTGAACCTTTATTTTCTTCTCAGTTTCCAGTGAAGGTCATTATATGAAATATTTTTCAATGAAAAACTAAATTTAGCTTGAGAGGAAGCCGTGATCAGTGGTAAAAGAATGAGTTGGCAAGGATGTACCCTTGAGAAAGACTGGAAAGGAGTTAGTGGTTTTTAGATATACTGCTGTCCTCCCTACTTCCTATTTTGCCAGCTTACCTGGCCCCTTCATCAATATGATTTAGGGCCTGTTCCAATGTCACTAACGTTAGATCAGATGCTATCACAAAACTGAAAGGTTCTAGTCTGGAAGGCAGATGCGTAAAACTTAAATGCTGTAATATCAAACAATTAAATCAAAGTGTTTCTTTATGAAGATAGCCTCAAACATCTATGAACACTTTCTGTATCGCTCTCCTTTTTATTTGCCACACACTGGTATTTTTTTCTCTGAAGAGGAAAAACTACAGACATTTTTAGGTCTTGTTTCAGTTGAGTGAATTCCAACAGCACACTTTAAGGGTCTTTACTACTAACACATACTTTTGTCATGCATACAATACTGCTAAAAGAAATTGGTTTTCTATTTAAAGGAGGTGCTTGTTGATCTGCAGAAATCAATGATTTTTTTTTTAATAATTTTTTGTAAAAGAGATTAAAGTTAATAACTGCCACTTGAGAGAACAGCAATTACTGGTAACTGTGAGATTAATTCTTTAGGTATGATGGATTTCTTAGTTAACAGGAGAGAAGTATTTAAAGATTGTTTCGAGATTGTTCAATCTTACTGAATGTGAAGGCTGATCAGAAGAAGAAATAATTAAATTCCAGAAATCATAAGTGTCAGGATAAGGGTGATAAATATTTATCAGGTGTTCTTGTGGGATCAGATTTAACCAAAGCGTTGAAGCCTAAATCTCCTGTTTAAATAATATTGTTCAATTTTTTATTTTTTTTTAACCTCAAGCTTTTAACCCATAAAAGCATTCCTAAATGAAATTTCAAAGTCCATTTCAGGACAGATAATTTTATCCTCTTGTCTTGGATATAAATTTACTCTCTCCTGAGGCTGTAAGAAATGTTATACTATATGCTAAGGTAACTTCTTTTGAAAAGGATATATAACTATAATTTTTTTAAAGTTTATGTTAAAGATATAGTTCTAATCCAATAAATATTTTCATATCAATTTAAGTAGTCTCATTAATTTCAAAGGTACTAATTACATACATGTGATTTTGTAAGAAGAAAAGAAAGCATCAAATTCTTAAACTTTGTTTTCCTAGTATGCAGACCCTAACTCTGCTTTGCAGACTTAGTTTGCTGAGGTCAAAGATTATGAAACACTTAGAACTAATGTTTGTGTACACAGACAGAGTTACACTGCTTTCTGATTAAGTTACATTTACAATGTAATGCAATACTTTGTTAGAAAGCTCCTGTTTAGATCTTAGTGGCCTAGAATCATCAATTTCCCTGAAAATACATTTTAAAAAGCCTAAACTATATTAATCTATAAAGCCATATATTAATCTTATATGAATCTGCTGAATATTCATATGTACCTCACTCATGATAGTTTACAAAAACGTTGCTCGATGAGACTTTGCTTTTCTAGTTTTCAGAAGCCATAAGATGAAGCACACCTAATACCAGTAACTTTTACCATCCTTCAAACATCTCAGGTTGCCCTGGATTCTACTTTGCAATCCTGATCAGTACTGAACCAAGAATCAAGGGTTGAAGCAGGAAAGAAGAGAGGTGCATGCTCAGTTATTCAATATTCAAAAGAGCTTGTAAAATACATATTTTTAAATTTGTTACATTTAGGGGGAAAAATATTTGAATATTGAATTGAAAAATCTTACTCCTCCTACTCTCCCCAGTAAGCATAGGTTAACTAATTATTTGTTGGAGTCACAAGCATAAGTTAAAGCCAGTCTAAATGTTTGAATGTTACTGAGATCTAGAGGCATCTGGAAGTACAATAGGGCAGTTGCCTTAAAGACCTAGGCAGAACAAACATAAATTAAGTACATACAGGAATGAAATGCTACTTGGTAAAAGCTTAAATAAATCAGAAGCTAGTAAGGTTGACTTACTAGACTGACCGAGTTTCCTGTTTGCGTTTCATGGACTGGATTATAAAAATTAGGACTTGTTAGTACAATTATATAAAAACTGAGACAACGTAAGCTTTGAACTGACCCACTACAAACTAACTTAAGTGTTAACTAAAAAAGGCAAAGGCAAAAAAAAAATTAAGTCATTACCTTGGAATGTTGCTCTTTTAACTTCATTATTATACTTGGATCATCCTTTTTGCTTGCCATAAGCAACCTAAACATCTGTTCTCTGTACTTGCTCATTATGAGTTCCAAGGCAGACTGATGTTCTTCAAGAGATGTGCGTAGTTCTACCAACATAATTTTAAATTCAGTTAAAGTTTAACAGAGAAGAAAAACAAGATGCAAAAGTACTTCAGCTTGAGAAAACCAAAATAAGCCCTTGAGTGTCCCCTCTCCTTGCCCCATGAAATCTACATAGGGTCTGCAAATGTCTTCAGTGGTGACTGCCCTGGGAAAATTCTTGTTCAGTCAGAAACAGAAGGTCTTTTGTTAATATGACTTCATATTCAATCCCTTTAGCTGATGTAAGCCATCTTGAGTATAGCTGAGGAAAGCTTTACTCTAGCCTCTATAAGCAACACTGTACAAAAGCTGGAAAGAAGTTCACAGATCTGTTTTAATCTGCAGCTTGGTAAAGTAAGAGTTAAAAACTGCTTGTGTTCAAAATATACTGAGTCAAAGGACAAATAACTCCTGAGATAAGACAGGATTCATAAGAATTGAGATAATTGACTGCTTTGCTGAATATAACTGTTGGAATACGTAAGGTATTCCAGGAAGAACAGTATATTCCTAGTGTACAGAATTCCAGAAGGAATTATACTACTGCACTCACTTACACTACAACTTCTCCTGACTACTCATAAATTAGTTATTTTTAGCAGTGGGAAAACACATTTCTAAAGGTATCTATATTGCAGAATTAAGTTCTATTTATCTCCTCATTTGTGCTGAACATTGGATAAAGACTGAAAAAGTAATTTTTGACACCTCTCTTTTTTTGTTAATCATAGTCCTAGTGGTTGGACATTAGGACTCTATTAGATTACATTATGTTCAATTAAGCTGACAAATTAAGATCAGAAGAAGAAAAAATCTTCTACAATAATTTTTTGAGAATAGATCAATGGTAACAGTCTCACTGATGTCAGTGGTGCAGGCTTGAACTTGGAAAGGGCAAAATAGTCAAGTCTTACCTTTATTCTCCTGTTGCAATTCCCTAATCTGTCTGTTTTCTTGTTGGATACCCATCACTAACGTAGATCGAGGACGATGTCTTGCTACTTCATTGAGCTCTTGAATTTCTTCTTGGTACTAGTTATTAAAAATAAAACAACATATCTGAGTAACTAAAGGCAAGCATTACTCGGCAGTCACTGAGGACCAGTTCTAATGTCAATGTCTGTAACCAGCAAGATAATGCTTGTTTTTAAATAAATATATAATACAAACAAAAACACTTCTGAAGGTCTTGTTAACATACTGCCCTTTAGAGAAACAAAAGTATCCCCTTTGTTTTTAAACAAGTTTCATACCTCAGATGTGTGTAATGGGCATGATTTAACCTTCAATTAATGTAGGTCAAATTCACCATCAAGTAATTTAAAACTGATATACATATGATAAAGAAAAACCATAGGGTATTAACCTCTAAATATTTACTGTGGCTTCCCAATACCTTAACCCACAAGGTTGTATGGGTACGAGTCACACGGATCTGAATGAATGGCTCCTGACTCCCAACCACTGAGTAAATATAATACTCTTCATTTGAAGTCACGGAGCCTCTGCATGACTAGTTTTACAGGGAAGAAGCGCATGCAGGGTTTTATTATTTTACAGGCCCATTAACGCGTCCTGTGTTCTATTAAAATGACAGGATGAACTCCCATATGGAAAGTTAGTGAACACCTTTATGTTTTTCCAGAAGTCCTCTAGTGAAAGTCAGGCTCAATCTAACAACATGCTTTGGACAGTTTAACATCAGAATGGGAATGATCACAAATGAGCTTAAGAGGCTACTCTGAAACAAAAGGAGACTGTGAAAAGATAAAGTATTCTGAATGGAAGAAAGCATGACAGGGCCTCTGTATGATTAAATGTGCATCTTCAAATTAATAAAACAAGTAGTATTTCACAAAAGAGCAAAACGTAAGACACCACACAATGGTTTGTAAAATATCAACCCCATTTCTACCAGCGTTCTTCAAATAAATGCTAGTTTTCAATACTTAAGCTAGAGTAACAGAGAAAACTTCTTCACAGGATCAAGCTAAATATATAAACAACCTATTTTTAGTTCAAGTCACACCTGTAATAAAAATACTTAGTGTGGTATTAAAGGATTAACCAAATAACATACTGATTCTACGTTGTATAATAACACACAAAAATTATTTTAAATTATGTGTTTCCAAGTTGTTCTTTTAATAGAGTAAACAAAGTTGAAAAACAAACCTGTTTCATTGCTTCAACCCGCTTGTTAAGAGCTGTAGTCTGTTCAATAAGGGCTTCTGCTGCGTTGTCATGTTCCCTTAGCCGTTCCACCAGTGCTTTTGCATCTGCTAAGGCTTTTTCAATTGTGCAACTCATTTCTAAAGATTAGAAATGCAGTATTTTCACACCACCACCTGTTTGCTATACAGAGAACAGCTATCTACATGAGATATATGTATATATATAGATAATATTTTTTTAGTCTAAAGCAGCTGAATACAACCTTTCCCTCAGAAACAGCCAGATATTTTGCTGTTTTTTAGGACTAGGGAAAATTTCTATATCCTAAGAATACCCTAAAGTCTGCCTTTCCTTTTCCTCCTTTTTAATTGATGTTGAGACCACATATCAGAGCAAGGAAATGAAAGTAAACTTTGTGTTGTGAGGAGAATATCAATATACTAAGTGCAAAAGGAGGACTGTTGAACATATGGAAACTGAGCAGTGCATGTCCTTCTATAACTAGCAGAGAGAAAAAAAAAAAAGAATATTACACTAACGTTTTCATTTTTCAATACTACCTTTTTTTTTTTTAATGTGCCCTCCGACCAATCAGATATACTTCAAGATATTTGAGAAATATAAATGCAGCACAAAAAAGAATGCCAAAGGACTACTGTGGGCTGCAAGATTTTGATGAATTAAATCAGCAGAGAAGAAACAGCTCAAACTGACAGAGCAGAGAAAATTACTCGTGGAAAATTCAAAAAGCCAAAAGCTTGAGTTTTCTTCATGTCTATAAATGAACACAAACATCACTGCATGGAATGAAATTGTAAAATTTTCAACAGGATGGAGAAAGATAGTGACTTAGTTGAGAAAAAGAACCAACTGCATAGTTAAAATACCAGTCTTCTAATTGCAGTAGTTGTTAGCAGAAATTACCTATTGCTAAACTTGGAAAATTCTTGTACACATTAGCATTTCCAAACCACTGGCGTTTACATTGAAGTTTTTCATATTCATTCTTCATAGATTAAGTTTCAAGACTGAGATTTTTTAGTCTAAGTGTTTATTTTCTTTTAAGAAACCTTGCACTTTTTCTACTGAAAAGGAAATCTACTTAAAACTCCTTGAACATTCTTCAGCAATCAGACAGCAACAATAGAGGTTTCTTAGGGTTACAGACCATATTAATATAAGGTTTAAGGCTTGATATTTGTTTCAGGAAACTTTCTGAGGTACTGAAAGAATCAACTAAATCCATTTCTTAGCCTGGCCATTTGCTAAAGGAGAGATTTCTGCAAGCATAAAAGGTCAGTGTGCCTTTCCTGAGCTACAGGGGCTCAAAGACAATTTTCTAACTTTATTAGGCACCTTGACAAATCATAGCCTAGGGTCTTTTAAGCCAAGCTTAACGAAATCCTCACATTTTCCTCATCTGACATTTTCCCACTGTCCCAGGTAAGTAGTACAAGTAAGGATATTTCAAACACCAGAAATTCCACCATTCATCTCAAAAGATTTACAAACATAGCAGGAATATCCTGCGCTCATGCATTAAGTTGGGGAAAAACTAAGCAAGACAGCAGCAGTGTTTGGAATGTTGTCTCTGAAAAGCTCTTGTGCACAGCAGAACTTCCTACTGAAAAGCATTTTAATGTGGTAATTTCATTAGCTGCTCCCTTTGCTCTGAGGAGCACATGTAATATCAAAGCATTTAGTTTACTTTTTCTAGGTAGAAGGGTCTTTCAGGGACCCTACCATCACAGAAAGGTTGAGACTTGCTTACTGACAAAGGAGCTTCTATAACTGAGCTTTGTGTCTGCACAGAGCACAACTGTTTTAAGCGGTGTTTTCTGCGATTCATGTGGTATCAAAAGCATCAGCATTTTGACATGTACAAGCTTCCTACACAATTAGTAATGTAAATTCCTTCCTGTTTATCAACTAGAGCTTTCACTTTAACTTCCATATGATGTATATGTGTATTTGAGGTATCAAGTCAAGTTCTTCAGCAGACTGGTGTGTTATCACAGGTAGTTAATTTATTTACTCTGGTTTAGCAGTTTGAGCTCTTTTTAAAATTATGTACATAGGGATCATACTGCATTGTTCTTAAGGATCTGTTTTTCTTGCTCCTCATTTCTCCTTCCAATTCTGGTCTCATGTTCTTACTGGACTACAAAAATATCACAGACGAAAGATGACCTTCCATGCTAGCTGGCTAGCACTGTTACAGAAATTGATTTAAGCAGATCCATATTTACGGAGAATTTGAAGAGCAGTCTTTAACTCAATTCATGGGTCATGAATTCTCTAGCCAGTACAAACAAAGCCTCTCAGGCCTCTCCAGGAGCTTGGAATACATTTGGCATTCAGACTACAATGCAGTTAACACCTCTGATAATTTGTATGCATCAATATAAATTTTTAAACACAGTACGTATTCACCCTCCCATGCACTCCCTCATTTTGATGCAACCCAACCACACAAGATAAAAAGAAACTTGTTTGTAGCAAAGCCACTGGCATTCTTTTTCACACCAAATGAGTTGGGGAAGACACGTGTGTGCCGTGTGTGGAATGTGGCCATGCAAATCAGCAGTGACTATCCACCCTCACTGCACAGCAGCTTCAGCAGGCCAGAGGACATCTCCTGTTTCCAGGCAGGATTTGAACCTCAAAAAAGAGAATCGCTATTTGTATCATGGTGATTCATAGTGACTCCAGATCTTGACTAGGATTCCTTTGGACAAGACACTGGCCCTAATCCTTGGAATTTAAATTTCTCTCTAGTTGCTCATCTGGCTACCTGTGAAAAATAAAACTTTTGTCTTATCCTAAAATAGACCTAAATCTAGACATTTAGGGGGAACACCCCCCCCAATTAATCAAATATAATTGATTTAAATTCTTACTGTATTTTTTTTATGAGCATGATGACTATAGTAGCTAAACTTAATGATTCCTGAACTCTACTCTACAAGAGGTGTGCAGTTGCAAACAAATTTGTTAGTCTGCAATCTTACCAACAGGGTCAACAGGTAGCAAGAGCAACAACTCAAACATAGCTATATGCTACTACATACTCATTTCCTGTCACTTCCTGCTATTTACTAATTGCTTTCATTATCAAATTTGACTGCCCTTAAAAAAAAAAACACACCAAAGAATAAAGCTCTTTGCGCAACAATAGCCTTCCTCTAGTTGTCTGCCCCTTCTTTCTTTTATATCCTTACTGAAAACTACCTTTTCCCATAGCTTAACGCTTCGGGTTTGGTTTTTGTGTGTGTGTGTGTGTTTTCCTCTCCACAGTTACCAGTTTTGCAAGGCTGAACCACGCTGCAGTTCCTAAGAGTTGTAGGCTGGCTGCAAACGTCCATTAGCATTCTCCGAGGAAAAGGAGAGTGCCACAGGCTGAGCAGGCGCCACCACCGCTTCCAGCAGCACAAAACAAACAATGAAGCCTCCCCGCAGTAAAACAGGCCCAGCCCGTAAACGATGCCACCGCTGCAGCCCAGTTACACGCTGAGCTGACCTGCGGTTTCTCCGCCGCTCGTCGGCCGCGGGAGGAGAACGGGCGGCGGGGCGGCAGCTCGCTCTCAGGGAGTGTCGCCTCCTCCCCGCCGCTGCCGCGAGAACGGATGCTCAGGCACGACAGCCAGGGCTGTCGCGACACCGGCAACTGCCGGGACACAGCGGGCTCGTGAGGGCCGATGAAAGCTCCCTCGCCAAAGCCGAGCGGCAGAACTCGCCCTGGCCTACCCCAGCCAGCAGTACTGGGGGGGGGAGGGGGGGTTGTGCGTGTGTGAGAGGGGACTCCTCCTCCTCCCTCACACCTCTCATGACGTCACGGCCCAGGGGCTCCCCGCGCGCCCCAATGCGAGTCCGCTGGGGTCCCAAGCTCCCGGTGGCGGCGGCGGCGACAACACCAACACCCCATCCGCTCCACTCCCCTCCCTTCTCCTCCGCCGGCCGGGTTGCCCCCAAACACCCCTTCCCCACCTCACACCACTCACTCATGACCGGCGGCTTCGGCAGCACCCGGCGCCGGGGGTGAAGCCCGGACTGGACCGGCCCGCCCCGCTGTCAAATGGCGGCGGGCCGCAGGGCGAAGCGGAGGAGGGGCGGGGGAGGCGCGTCCCCGCCAGTGGGCGGGGCGGCGTGAAGCGAGGGCAGCCGCGCTACCTGCCAGCGGCACCGGGCGGGCTAGCGCCCGCCGCTCTCGCGAGAGGACACCTTGCAACCGCTGCCCGCCCCACCGCCTCTCCCAGCTCTCGCGAGAGACGCCCCTTCACCTCCCGTCGCCTCGCCTCGCCTTCCTATTGGCTATCCCGATATAAAAGTCCTACCCCCTCGGCCGCCTGCCCCTATAGGGGCTCTCTCTGCTGTCTCACGAGAATGCTGGCCTCGAGCTCCTCCCCCTTCCCGCCGTGCGAGAAGGGGCGCGCGGGCGGGCGGCGTCTCGCGGCAGGGCGGGGCGGCCCGCGCCCAGGCGGAGGGCCGAGCGGTGGGGCGGGTATGGCGGGTGAGTGATCCCGGCCGGCCGCCGGGGCCCGGGTGGCTGGTGCCGCCGGGGAGGTGGGAGGGGAGAGGCGCTCCCCCGCCAGCGCTGGGGGAGCCGTTGTGCCAGCGGCGTAAGTGGCCGCGCGGGGGTCTCGCGGCCTCAGGGGTGGGCGGAGCGGGGGGAGCTTCGGCCGCTTCTCCCACCCCCGCGGGCGCCGGGCGCGGAGGCAGGAGCTGGGCCCCGCGCTCGCCGCGGAGCCTGCGGCGGAGGAAGCGGGCGGAGGGGCATGGAGGTCGCCCGGCCGGAGGCGCCCGCGCCCGACCCCGTCTAGGCCCCCCCGCGGGCCTCATCCCTCCTCCTCCTCGGAGCGAGCCCGCGGCCGGGCCCGAGCGCGGCGCGGAGCAGGACCAGGACTTCTGCACCAGAGGAGGAGCCGGCCCAGGTAAAAGGCACTTCCCTTCCGTTTCCCTCTTCTCCCCTCAGCATCCGGGCGGGCGGGGACCGACCTCGCTTCCTCCGGGCCCCGCCGGTCGTCTGCGGCCGCGCGTCCCTCCAGCGCGGCTTCCCCGGCCCCTCAGGCTCTGTGCCAGGCTAAAGATAGGATGTAAGTCCTTGGGCTGGGCCCCCGGCGCTGGGCTGGCCCTAGCTGCGGCCGGCCTCCCCTTCTGCCGAAGGGGGTGTAGTGTGTGCCCCGGCAGCTGTTGGTGAGGACGGGTGCGAAACCTGCCCCCCCAGAGCGAGATGCTGCCCGCAGCCTGGCTTCATAGAATCACAGAACGGTTTGGGTTGGAAGGGACCTCAAAGATCATCTAGTTTCAACTCCCCTGCCATGGGCAGGGACACCCCTCACTAGACCAGGCTTGTGTAAATTCTCCTTATCTTAAATTTTTGGTTTTGTGTATTTTGTAGTTCAGTAGCATTTGCGTGCACAAAATAGATTTTTGTACTCGAAACGTTATGGAAACATCTAGAAGTTGAATAAGTTTGAGGAGGAGTGTTTAGTCTAAGATGAGTGGTCTAAGTAGCACTAGTCTAGGCTTAATTTTCCTATGTAGTTTGGGTCTCCCAAGTTATGATGTCCACCCTAACACAAGGATCTGATGCTAGAGTTGCTTCAACAGTGTTTCTTTCAGCGATGCTATAGGAGAGGGAAACCCAGACTATCAATGTGAAACAGGAAGATGCACCACACTTCATTGCAGAGTTCTCAGGCCTCATAGCTGGCAAGAATACAAGGGGTACTCCTATGAGTCTTACTGGATAAGAAACATTTACATTATAATTCCAGACTTAACATCAATGTACAGATGCAAATATTCATTTAAAAATAGAAAGATGTACCTAGCAAAGTGAAGGCTGAAAACCTACTTCAAAGTATGATGTTATGTCTGTAGAGCCTAATCATAAATTATTTCTTTCCATGTTGCTTATTTTCAGAAATAAACTTTAAATAGGAAGCAGTTTCTGTACTTAAGTTTCTTTTAATTAGAAAAGTGTGAGGGTAATACTGTGCATCATTGCCTTTTCAACAGTGTAATTTTACATTTTCTGTATTTTTTCCATCTAAAAAAATAGTTTCTTCTGATTAGAAATCTAGTATGCTAAATATATGAACTAGTAAGAGTTCTAGAGGATATTTGTCTCCATGTAACTAGATTCTTAAAATGGGAATTTTTGTAGGTTTTTTAAAGCTTAACAGTTTTGTAGTAGCTAATGTATGCAATATGTAATCTAAATACCGTGACGTAAATTCTTTACAACTTGCATATTCTAGTAAGATAATTTTATACTATATAAATTGCATGGTAATCTTGTGATATGATTTTTTTTTGCCTTGTACAATTTCTTTCTGATTTAAATATCTGTTTCTTTTAGGAAGAAGATGAAAATCTTTTCTGAGTCTCATAAAACTGTTTTTGTTGTGGATCACTGCCCATATATGGCAGAATCCTGCAGGCAACATGTTGAATTCGATATGTTAGTAAAGAATCGGACCCAAGGAATTATACCGCTAGCACCCATATCAAAGTCACTATGGACCTGTTCAGTGGAATCATCCATGGAGTACTGTAGAATAATGTATGATATTTTTCCTTTCAAGAAACTGGTAAGTTTTTCTAGCCATACTACGTATAGTACTTGGTAGTATAAGGGATATTTTCCCATTTTAATGAAGTCTCTTAATATCATTACCTGTTGGTTAGATTAAAAAGATCAAATATAATTTATTATATAAAAATTTCTTTGTGTTGTTGATATACTGTATAGCTATTTAAATTGGTTTGAGTAGTATATGAATTCCATTACATATTTATTTTTGAGACCTTTCATTGTCTTAATGTCACTTTGTAACTCAGTGCAAAACATGAGGAGAGTTGCTTTGAGGCAACTTACAGCTGTATTGTTGTGTTCTCCAGAGCTATGAGTTTACAAAGCCTTGTGTGAGGTATTGCTTCAAATGGAATTTTGTTTCTAAACACACTTGGTAGCACTTCATAAGGTTTTTGGTGCTGACTTTGGAGGAATTCTGGACTTTAGGAAGAGGTAGGATTGCTCTGAGGTTACCATTTTGGAAAAGTGGGAGAGCTTCCTGGCATACAGCTCCTTGTTTAGAAAAATAAATGCCTGGTGGGTTCTGTAACATTGTGTCTTAAATTAACATAACTAATCCCTGGTTTTTTTAGATCTTTTCTCACTTATTGTCTAAACTGTTGTGCAATGTCCTAAAGGTTAGTTACCCTTAAACCAAAGGGATCTTAAACAACCTCGTGACAGTGGTATTGGTACACAGTAGTAATGGTGGCATGCTGGCTGTGTCAGAGAAGCTGAGGCAGAGGCTGGGCGCTAACAGATGCCTTGGTAGTTCAGTGAGTTGATATGTGTCAGCTGTACTGCCTTGATGGATTGCATGTCCTAGTTCTCAGACAACAAACATTTAATTTAAACTCTAGCTTAGAGCATTTAATATGCAGTCAAGTGCCATTATGGGATTATATCAATGTATGCTTAATAGCTTTGAATCAGTTGGCTGAACTGGAGCTTGTGTGGTATGAGAAACTGAAATTGAGATGGAGGGCGTGCTTCCTCTTGATGTTTCTGTCATCTTTAGAACATATTTTGTGCTTTGTTTATTAAGTCTTGCTGGATATTTACCCCTGCGATCTACTGTAACAGTCTTTGGAGAATGATTTGCAATATTGCACTATTAGAATTTATTTTGTAGCTATTCTACTGAAAATATTGGCTAATTATTAAAATACTTCATAATATCCTGCAATGCTAATTTGGTGTAAAGATTGATTTAATGGCTTAAAAATATAGAGTAATAAGTTGTTAATTATAATGTTACTAATGGGGTAACTGAATATAGCAGGAGTGGATGCCTTTTGTGGTTTTGTTGTCTTATTTTTAGTTTGGCTTGTCACTGCAACTATCTCCAGAGTACCAGAAGAAAGGTGTAATTCATGTTTGTTTGGATTTGGGGAAGTAGCCATAATGGCTGTTATCTGTATGACTGGCTGTTATTTCATGTGTGCTTTCTTGATCCTTTTAGGTGAATTTTATTGTGAGTGATTCTGGGGCTCATGTCTTGAATTCTTGGACTCAAGAAGATCAGAACTTGCAGGAGGTATGCTTTGTAACTGTTCTTCTGTTTTGTAAGTCTAGTTTAATAATGGAATAAATAGCAGCTTCTTACTGTGTTCAGTGTGAAATAAGTTAATTAAAATGTTGGTGGATCTGGTCTGGAATTATTGCATAACAGAATTCTGAATAGCAGCCTGTGAGGCTGGACTATTTTATAGGCAGTCTTACATAATTTAAAAAGAATCCAGTAGCTTTTGAGTATGGAGTTACGTATTAAAATCAATGTTATGAAAAAATTACTTCGGTATTTCTTCTGTAATTTGGTGATACTTGAATTTTGAATTTGTTTTGGTAGTTTTTTTACATTTGCATGATAGGCAAACAAACTGTGTTTAAAAAAATAAAAAAAAAGTAAATATTCTCTTTGCTCTCTTTTGTTGCGTACTGAATGAGTCCATCCTCTGAAAAATTTACTTGGGGGAGGAACTGAATTTCCAAATTCTCAGAAAATAAAAGCAGATGGCAACTCATAATGTTAGAATTTCTTTCAGGTATTGGATATAACTTGTTATTATAGCCAGGTATTTTTCTGTAATAAATGAGCATATTATATTCTCAAGGTTATAGTAACAATTAATAAATGAATTGCAAAGGATAATTTAGGGCCAAGTGTTTTCCAGAAGGCTGGGAACATATAATGGTCTTTAATTGCTCTGTTTGATTTTTCCCCAACAATATTAATTTGCATGTAAAATAAGTTGTAATGATGTCTTCTCTTAACCAATCATTTTAACAAATGGCTGGAAAGTAACTTTCAATAATAATTTCTTTCTAACTAGTTGATGGCAGCATTAGCAGCTGTTGGGCCACCTAATCCTCGGGCAGATCCAGAGTGCTGCAGCATACTTCATGGTCTGGTTGCAGCAGTTGAAGCACTCTGCAAAATAACAGAATACCAGCACGAGGCTCGAACCATGCTCATGGAGAATGCAGAACGTGTTGGAAACAGAGGAAGAATAATCTGTATTACTAATGCGAAAAGGTATGTATGATAATGTGTTTCTACCATTTAAAAAAAAGTGATTTCGCACATTTTTAGAACTCTTTCATTGATCGTCATGAATTTAGTGCCCTAAGTAGCTAGCTTTTTTGTGTTCTGTAGCTCATATCTTGCCTTAAGAGGCCGAGAGGTCTGTTATAGTAACAAACCAAAATTTCCCACTTGAAAGAGGAGAGCATTTAGTGGCATGTTGGTTTGAACAGGAGGACTCATCCTGCATTAAAAAAAAATATATAAAATGTCTTTCTAGTGACAGTCATGTTCGGATGCTTGAGGATTGTGTTCAGGAAACCATTCATGAGCATAACAAGCTTGCAGCTAATTCAGATCAGTGAGTATACTTTTTACAAACATAATTTCTCTTATTCTGCACGTGCCTGTTATATCTTTATGAAATATGGATGTATTTTTGTTACTGAAAACTTATTCTAATGAACTGTTTGAATGAATTTCTGTGTGAAATAGAAGGTGCTAAATCATGATACTGTTGACTGAGAGCTGGTGTATAATCATTAGCTTTTCAGTATCATCCGTTATCCTCATACAACGGTATTTCTTAGGTTATTACCTTCTACATCTTGCTCCAAAATGAGACACGCAACTGTGCCTTGTTACATATTGTATACTTGTAATCACTAGTGCATCTGATGCCTTTTTTCTTGATAACACTGCATTAATTTTACACTCATCTTTCTTTGACTAAAATGGCTAACTTCTTTGAAACTAGTTTTTAATTTCTAAATTATGGTGTTGCCTGACACTTCCCTTGAGATAAAGGAATCTCTTGAAATACAGGTTGCATCTCCTCTGAGAAAACATTTTTCCACCATAGGTTTTATCTAATTAAACTGTGAACTGCTTGGCCCAGGGACTGTGTAAAGTGCCTTGTAAAGTGTATAGTAGGTTGAGATCCAATTCTTGATTGCTCTTTAGGTACTTAAAATAGCAGAAGCTGGAGTCTCCTATATTTACCTGCTGCAATTGCAGTTTTGTGTATGTATAGTGAATACTGCCCCAGGGAATCAGGTTCTAAGTTCACTGTAAAGACAGAAAAATGGTCTCATTCCTGTAGATAGAGCTGTGGAACAATGTCTCAATCTCCCTAAGTTTCCAGCCACATTAGGAGATAAGCATGCTATATTTGGGAGGTTGTTTTCATGTTCCCTGGAATCCCCTTCTTAATACCCGCATGCACGCTTGGAGACACAAATCCTCTGTAGTGTCAATTTTCAGTTGAACGAAGCTGAACAGATTACACCAGTTAAGGATCTATTCCACTGATATGTCCAAAAAGAAACACAGCACTATAGCATCTGAAGAGCTAGAAATGTTATACATTTTTTTTTATTCTGATAAAAACTTATTTTGAAGTATGTGCTTTTGAAAATCATTAATGTAACCTAGTTTCTGCAGAGTATTTTCAGAAACAGTATGTTGTGATACATCTTCATGATTCTGTGTTCTGGAAATCAGATGACTCTTGGGAGAATTGATCTAATTTCTAGGAAAGTCTGCCACACTGTAGGCTAAATAGAATGTTTTTATCTTTAAGTCTAATGCAGATTCAGAAATGTGAATTGGTCTTAATCCACACTTACCCAGTTGGTGAAGACAGCCTTGTTTCAGATCGTCCTAAAAAAGAGGTAAGGAGCTTAAAATGAGAAAATTTATCCAAGGATTTGGAGCCACGTCAGACTCAAAATAGGCAGTGCAAATTAAATATTCAGCAATAATGTTTTGATTCTCTGGTAAGGTGCAGGAAAAAGTACAGGTGATAAATCTTTGAAACACTGACAGCCTGCATATTGCCATCTAAAGCATATGCTTTGTTTTCTTGTCTTGTAGTCTTTGTGCATTTATGGTACCCTCTTTTTTCATGTCATTACTTAAATTTCTTGCATCAATAATTCATGATTCTTTTTTTTTTTTGTGAAGTAAGCCTGTTAATGCCATAGAACAGTAGTCTTGGGTTTGGGTTTTTTGAGAAGGAAATGCCTGTTTAAGAACCTAGTGCAAAACCTTCAACTGCTTGAATAGGTTAGTTGAATAACTTTCCTGCCATTCAGGTGTAAGCTGCAAGCTAGCACAGGCCTTGTTTCCCCAAATACCTGTTACTGAATGATGTGGATATTGTTCAGCACTGCGTGTTCCATGTTATCCAGAGTAACATGTTAGTGTTTTTAGCCTTTTGGTTGAATGATTTTCTCATGAAACCAAAACGAGCTTTTGTTTATAAATTCTGTTGTTCCAGTGTTAGCAAACAGGATACCTTTTTGATGAAAAGCATTGGAAAGCATATCTGCTTCCAAATGAAAGGGTAATATATTGTAGGAATGTAAAATATGCTCGGAGTTCATCAAATACTTGAAGTACTCTCCTACAGGTACTTTTAAAGATGATGGTACGAAAAGGTGAAAGGATGCATATAAGAAATTATTCTATATCTTAACATCTCAGTTCAGTAATAAAAGCGTGTCTGCTCTGTGGACCTGTATACTTAGTGGTGGTTGTTTGAAACCAAGTACATAAATATTTTGTAATATATTCTGCTCTTCATCAGTCTTTCTCTGCTCAGTATTTTAATGTGCTGTCTGTAAGAAAGAAAAGACACAAGTAAAAAAAGTCTTATCCTTAACATGAAAGGCATCTAGTCCTGCATATTATTTCATAAATAAAAAGGACTGTAATAGCTACCTTCCTGGATTCTTCTCTACAAAACTCTTTTGTAGTTGTGCTAAAAAAAAATAAAATGTGAATAGAATAAATTGACTACTACTTTCCTCTGTAAGACAGTCATATTTGTCACTGGGCTGAGTTTTTTTACGTTCCTTTTCTCCCAGAATCCTAAAATCAATGTCCTTGTTGGCTAGGGAATAATCAAATGCATCTTATGGCTTGTGTTTGTTTCCCTTGTGCATATATGATGCACTTGCAGGTAGGTATTTAAAAATTACTTTGTTCCTGTTAGTAAAAGGGTGAAAATCTTGGCCCAGAGCTTCTATTAAGAGGGTTTGTTTCCCATGTTGTGATACTAATTCTTCATATTAACAGTTAATGGGTCAACTTTTGTAGCACACTTCTAATTTTTTGACAGTTTCTAGCAACCGCAACTATAACAACTGACATAACCAGCAAGGTTCTGAATGAGAAATTTTTGCTTCTTCATTCTTAGTTTCCCATGGTGTGGGGTTTTTTAGTGGCTTTTCCCCCAGTTGAATTTAGCATAAATGTGCTTATTTTAGAGTTTCAAATGAATAATATCATTACACGATACTAGTGCCTAATCCATTAATACTATATCCTGTATGTCAATTTATTTTAGCTTTCACCTGTTTTAACCAGTGAAGTGCACAGTGTCCGTGCGGGGCGGCATCTGGCTACAAAACTGAATGTTTTAGTACAACAGCACTTTGACCTGGCTTCAACCACAATAACTAACATTCCTATGAAGGTAATATTGTGTCTATAGCTTTGTGATAACTAGTTTGCATCACTTCTAAATTTGTTTGTAAACTTCTAATATTTATTTTAATTGAATTTTTACATTGTTTTTCTCTCCATATCATATTTTCTGTTTTGTGGTTTTTTTTTTTATTAGCCCACATTCAATGACCAGGTTAGTAAAAATAAAGAAGGGGGAAAAGTAAAGAAGGATCACAGAACAAAATGTTGTATTGCTGAATCTCAATTTTTGATGTAGCAATACAAGTGTTATTTCAGTTCTGTTTGTATTATTTTATATAAATACAATCTTATTTACCTCAGATTACTTTGTCTGTGATTCTTTTGTCTTTCTAGTTGTGTTTAGATATTCTTGACCCTTGTGCATTTTAGTGGCATAGTGAGTCTCTTTTTCCTCTGTTTCGTTATCATGCCCACCCAACATAAAGGTGTTTGTAACTAGTAGCTTAGTTTTGACTAAAGTTTTTCCAGTTTGAAGATCCATAAACCAGAAACAGGGTGACAGGGGATATATCTAGTTAAAGATATTAAATCAAATATCTTCTGTTCAGTTGTTTGTCCCTATTTTTAAATATTTTTTTATCACTACTGGGAGGGAAACCAGTGCAAATAAGAATTTCAAGTATTAAGTTTACAGTAATTTTCTGATCAGACAGCCAGAGAATTGAAACAGAAGTGTCAGTATTGAAATAAAAAAGGCGGGGGCAGATAAACTTTCCTCATTTACAGAAAAAAAAACAAGTTCTAATACTGTGAATCATCACTTGCATCTTTGAAAAATAGCAATATTGTATGCATTTTAGAAGTTAAAACATGAAATTAAAAATCAATGTATCTTCACAGCTTTAATGAAACTTTGACATGGGTCATGGCATAAATGTGACTTAAGTTTGCAAATACCTTGTTTGTAACTTTCTGACCTGTGTGCTGCTGGTATGCCTCTCCCTTCTGCCTTTGTCCTTATAGTAATAGACTATGTTGGGTTCTCTGTGGTTTTTTTCCCTTTTTTTTAAACTTGGAATAAATTACCAAGGTTACTGTTTTGTTTTTTGCTAGTCCTCTGCAGCTGTTTAAAGATGCAGTGTCCTCTTTACAAACATCCATTTTTTTGAATTATAGATTTGCATCTACAAGTACACTTTTTATATATCTGAAGTGCAAGAAAATGATATTCAGTTCTAAGTGGGGGGGGTTTGGATTCTTGAGATTTTTAGTTGTGAAAAGTAATTGGCAGTCTATTCTGCAGTGACCATTTGCTGCTGCTCAGTATGTTTTAACTGCTGGTGGTATTCAATATGTACTAGGCTTCTTTAACTTCACTAATTTAAACAAAAATAGTTAAACCTATTTTCTACCTGTATTTTACACTGTGCACACTGTCATGACATTTGTATAAAGAGGAAACCATAGGGTTTGAAAAAAGGAAAAATGAGGAAAAGCAGATGACTGCATCTTTAAACAGGTCAGAGAGCAAACAGTTTCCTCAGCACTGTAATCCCATTGTTGTCTGATGCACTTTGGAGACTTTTTGTTTTCTTCTGGAGTGAAAGGTAAATGTAGAATCATTCATTTATAAAAACAGTGACCTCTAGCTAAAATAATTGTATTTATTCTTTCTACCATTCTCTTTTAAAGGAAGAACAACATGCTAACACATCAGCCAACTATGATGTGGAGCTTCTTCATCACAAGGAGGCACATGTTGACTTTTTAAAGAGTGGTAAGTAGAAACAGTCCTCTGAAAGTTGCTTTGAATCAGCCTGCTGGAAGTATTCACAAAGCAAGATTGCGAGCTTCAAATTGATCTAAATTTCAGACACGATTAGCATATTTTCAGTTATTCCTTACAACCCACAAACTTGACTTCTAATGTTGGCATTGGAGTTTTACTCATTATTGGCATATTTTAGTATAGTAATAAGGATACAACAATGAAAAAACAGGTCAAATTTGTCAGACAGGGCCTCACATACGTTCAGGATATTTGTGTAAGATTTGAGGGGTGGGTCAACTTTTTATTGATATAAAAAAGTAGATGAGAGACCAGATGTGCAGTGATTTTACAACAGAAAATACCTCTTGTTGGGTATTTGTGGAAAATTATTCCTTGCACAATTGACCTTTTAATCTGTGTGTTAAGTGATAATAACTGACATCACTTGCATCCCATGGGCCTGTTTATGACAGTAATTCTTTTAGAAAAGACAATAGTTGTTTGGCTTTTGAGCTCTCTTGTTGAATTTGAAATAACTAGTATCCTTTTTGTAAATTTGGAATTATTACCTCATAATTCCTCTGAGGTGAATTTAACAACTCTTAACTGAAGTTAGAAAAACACAACAGTAAGCCTTATGCAAAACTATTTTGTTTGGGAAGCAGTGTTTGATGTAAAATTCTGTTAAGTCAGGCTAAAAATACTGTATTAGTAGAACTAAAACCAAAGCTGAGCAGTGAAAAAACCCTCAGGCTGTGCCAGTGTGTTGTGGAATACTTAGGCTGTATGCCGTTTCAGTGCTGAAGTCTGATTTGAAGCTTTTAAAAGCTTGAATATGCTTCATTTTCTCCTACTGCATTGATTGTAACTTCTGTTACATGATTCAGTAACATTAAAAGCTTGGTCTGATTTACTATGTGTGTAGAATACATTTATTTAGATATAGGCTGTAGATTTTAGTTTTACTATCCAAAACTACACTGTATAGTTTTAAAGCATATTAGAAAGTTGGTAGTGGTTTAACTTCTAAGAAGTGAAGAGTTTAACAAATGAGTTGTTTGTTGGAGTTATTTAACAGAGTGGATATTTCTTTTCTGAAGTTTGAAATCATATGGTCCATATGTAGCCATTTTAGGGAGTTTGTCCTTTTTTTATCCTCTTAAGGGGATTACCATTACTTTGAGGAAAAGGAGGTAACTCCTCATTATCATCTACAAGTACTGTGCTCCGTGTTTTAGTGGAGTGTAAGATTAAAGGTTGAGGAAAAATAATAGGATGTTGCAGTAATTAATTCAGACTTGCCTGAACTTGTGATACCATGTGGAAAGCGTAATGCTTCATTGTAAGGGCTCAGAAATAGTTTTCTAATAGGTATTTGCTCAAGGAATAAGTCTGCTAGTAAAAGCCAAAAGCAAACTCTGACTACAATGCTGCTTCAAATTTTTTTTTATCAGAACTTTGAGAGGAAAAAGTTTGTTCTTAGATTCTGTAAACTTTTATTTCTTTTGTTTTTAAATAAATCTTTCAGCTGTAATAGCTCTGGTGCTAGGAAAGTAGGAATTCAGTTACATTGATCTTATTTCTGTGAAATATTGCTAGACAATTTTTAGATTAACTGAGTTTGGCCTTCAGATGTTCTGAGAGTTTCTAAAATGATTCCAGTTATTTTAAGTTAACTGAAAAAAAATCAACTTTTGCAAATTACCTGCATGATTAATAAGCAAATCAAACAAATCTTTAGTGAGGAAATGTCTTTGATATGAAATAAAAGAAAACTTCTTACATGAAAGATTAGACTAGACCCTAACATATTACATAGTGTTACATATTGATGTATGTGTCTCATTCCTCCCAGTTATGGTGGATTTGAGCATAATAAATGACTATGCTACTGTAATTTTGAAACTTCATGCAAAACTCAGCTAATTTTTTCCTGAAATAATGTGATTCAAAGATCATGAAGAATTGCAAAACTCACTAGTAGAAACATAGCTTAATGTATTAAGGAGTATTTATAATGTCTGTTTTAATGCCTTCAGGTGTTTTTTGCCAGACCAGTTATCAGTGAGGAGACGTATGAAAGTATTTTAATGATAAAACATCTATGACCAGTAAAACATGTTGAGAGATGTTCAGATTGAATCTGCCATAGCAAAGATACTGGATGATGAGATCAAATACTTTTCCCCCAAAAGCCCAACTTGTGCCTTTAGATCACTTTGTTTTGACTTTAGGATATAATTTGTATAAGAAATGATCAGCTCTAACATTTGTTAAAGATTCTGATTTCTATGTGGGAAATTGAAAATTATGTATGTTTTATCTATAACACATTCTTTTAAAATGCCTAGGATCTTAAGACAATATCTTTTTTAAAGTGTTGTATCAAACCTATGGAACATACTCAGGAGCTGCAGCATTTTGTTTGCTGAATTGTTTTTTAAAAAACATGCAATGGCTGCTGATTTTTAAAAGATTATTTTTTTTCAATTGTCACTACTAATAGCTTTTTTGCTTAGGTTAGATATCTCACTTTTAAAAATTAGATTACATTTTGTACGTGCTCGTGTTATAAATATCTTGTACCTTAGAAGTTTAGAGGTTTTTGCCATAATAAAGAAAATATGGTTGATCATGTTATGACACACTTTTTCTGACTTTGTTGCAGGTGATAATCATATAGGTGGCAATAGCAGAGAAGGCACATTTAAAGAAACCGTAACATTAAAATGGTGTACTCCTCGAACAAATAGTGTTGGTAGGTAATATGGTATCTTACAAAACTGATATTCTAACTTTAGAACACTGTTTTTCCTGTATACTGATAAGAATCTGAACAAGGAGGTAATTAGTGTCTTGTTAATGCTGGTTTTACCTTTTGCTCTATAAACCTTGCTGCTGTCTGCACCTGCTTGATTAATGGTCATTCGATGCTCTCCTGATCTTGGCTAATCAGTGGTTTGTGTAAGATGTGAGAGGATCAGTAGACTAGTTCCTCTGTATTAACTTTCAGATCTGAGTAAGGGAGAGATCTCTACCCAAATCTGAGTACGGGAGAGAGACTGGGAAGATTTGGGGTAACAGGAACCACCCAGCCATTCAGCTCATGCACGCTGTAAACTATCAGCAAGATATGTTGACTCTTTGAGCCAGCGGGTCAAAAATATAGATAAGAGAAAAAAGAGGAGGCTGACCCTGCAGTGAAATAATTCAGGAGATAAGGAACTGGAGGTTCTGCTGGAAATAGAGCTTGGGAATGTATTAGGTTCTTGGAGTTGAGGGTACTGGAACGATTGTGAGGAGATGGGGAAAGGAGCAGACTTCTAGACTGAGACACAGCTAGACTTTTTAGTTCTGCTGATTGTGGAATAGCTGCCTCCTCTTCCTTTCTTCTGTTGTGTGGGATTTTTTTTCTTTATGTGGAACTACACTCTCAACTTTTCTACTCATTTATTTTTCAGAATTACACTATTGCACTGGAGCGTACAGAATTTCACCAGTAGATGTAAATAGCAGACCTTCTTCATGCCTTACTAACTTTCTCCTTAATGGTAAATTTGTGTCCTTGGCTAATTATTTAATGTTTTAATTGTTAATATTGTGAATGGATTGCTTACCACATTTTGGTTCGTATAGCAGTAAATGTCTATATACTGTAAAAGTGCTTGGCCTGACCGGTGTAAATTGCACAGGGAGCGTGTGGCTAGCATAAAGCACACAGAAAGAAAGTGGAAGCTGTGTGGCCTGATCAGTATAAAGCGTAGAGATTGAGAACGTGATGGGAAACTTACCCAGCTCAGAGAAGGGGATGCCCTTGGCTGAGATCATACAAAATTGGAATAGGAGTCTTGGTGCAGCAACTCTATCAAAAAAGCACGCTGACATTTTATGTCAAGAAGACTGGCCAGCTGTAACTAGACATGGAAACCTGACAGAACAGTGGCCACTGCAAGGGACCTTTGACCAGCACGAACTTACCTTTCTGCAACATCACCTAGAGGATAGGTTCCTGGGACAAATGGGTTACTGGGGTGATTTGGCACAGGAGAGCAGCGGGATGAAAGAGGCCTTGCCAAAGGTAACGCTTGCAGTAGCAGAGGCTGTTGCCCTGAACAAAGCCTCAGGTAATGCTCCAATTGCATCTGTTCCGCTTTATGTGTCTAATCCTCCTACTTGGGAAAAACACTACCAAAACATTAGTGTTTTGATATCACACTGATGTTTTGGTAGTGTTTTTCCCAAGTCTGGCACTCTTTGGTTCTCCATGTTCTGCCAGTGAGTGCAGGTGCACAAGGAGTATAAACCAGAAGATAAGGAGGCTCCAACCCTTGACTGAAACTGCAAATCAACAAGATAAGAGCCTGCTTACCTACACAGAAAAAGAATCCAATTAGAAGACCCCGGACCAAAAATCACCATGGGACTAAAAGACACATAGACAGCATGTGAGGGATGGGTGTATAGATCAGAAGGGTATAATTGTCCAGGGTTTCTTTGTTAAGGGTCCCTCTCTTTGGAGGCACCCAGCCTGGGCTGTTCTTGCTGCTGTACCTTTCAAATTAAGTATTTTATAAAATCCATGCCTGAGACTGTGCTGTGGGAAACCTAGGGTTGAACCTGAAGGAGGAGGAAGCATGCCCAAGAATAAGTATGTGTGTGCGCACAATACCATGAATGGTGTGTGAATGCTCAGGCAGCAGCTCCTCCTTAAACATTACCTTTTGTTTTTTCATGGCAATGAGCAAGATCTTGCAGATAATCTTGCTATAAAAGGTTGCTGTTTAAATACATGACAAAGTTAAACCAAAGCTGTTTCTTCCAAACAAGTAATATGTAGTCAATGTTAATTACATGTTGGTGGTTTTACAGTTTGCAAACAAAATTGCATTACAAACATCCTTTTTAATGGGATGTTTTCTTCAGTCAAGTCACTTGACTGTCTAAAATGTGCAGTGGTTTTATTAAACACCGTATTTTTATGTATTTTTCTCTGAAGATTCTGTACTGATAAAGTACTTTGATTAATAAAAATGGTTAGAACCAAAATGAACAGCATATTTCAGATAACCACTCTTCTAGTTTTGCTTCTTCATAACAACCAACTTATTTGGAGAATGCACCCTTTTATGCTTAGTGTATTTTACTGGAAATAAGGCAAAGGCAGTTTTATTTGTCTGAAATACAGTATCCATTTTAAGCATTAACAAATAGTATCAATTGATACCTTTATATGCAAGTAGGTTGTTTTGTGACTTTTTAGAAGTTGCAGAAACTCTCTCATTAAAAGCAATAGAGCCAAATAAGTTCAGTATACAGCATAATCTGTAATAATTAACAATAGCAAACTGCCTTTACACAATATACCATTTTAATGTCTTATGGATTTTTCCTAAGAATAATGTCCTGCAGAGAATGTGATTGGTTGGTTCAGGAGGGATGCTTTTTGATCTTTCTGTGTAAAAGAGCATATTACACTATATTCTGTGTAAAGACATGGAGTAAATACTCAGAGGAGATAGCTGTTTCTGATTCAGCTAGGTGAAAACAGAGCTTTAATGGATTCAGAGTCTTACTGGCTAGGTACAAACCTGTGTTGTATACATGTAGTTTTTAATTTAAAATTGCAGCACACAGTAACTAATGAAACTGATCTCATTTCCAACAGGCAGGTCTGTTTTGTTGGAACAGCCCCGCAAGTCTGGCTCTAAAGTAATTAGTCACATGCTCAGCAGCCATGGAGGAGAAATTTTTCTGCATGTTTTAAGCAGCTCACGATCAATTCTAGAAGATCCCCCATCAATTAGTGAAGGGTGTGGTGGAAGAGTCACTGATTACCGGATTACAGTAAGACTCTTTTTGTTTTTTTCTTTTTTCTTCAGTTGCTGCTTATGTCAGATGACAAGAGATGTAGTGCAATAGATGTCTAAAGGAAATGTTGGTATGTTTTCTGGGGAGCTGGAGTGGATTGCGTGGTCAAACTGGTTTTCTTTGTACTACTGATACATATTTAGTACAAAGTACATCTGCTTACTGTTATGCCTGCTTCATGGAATCCTTTCTGTGTCAAGGAAGTACTTGCCTCCTTATGAGTATTTAAACTTTGTTCTGATTCTGGAATAACACTTCTCTTGTCAAGTTTTTTCTGTGGGCTGGATACACATAGGACTATATCCTGATTATTGTCAGAAGGATAGATTGCATGTGGATGGCTTGTACAATAAGTAGAAAAGATGTTGTAAGCTTTGAACCCTGGATATGGAGCAGACAATCAGCTGGCATTCATTTTGGTTTTTTCTTTTATTTTTTTCAACACATCCTTTGTATCGGTTGTAAACAAGCAGAAGTGGCTTCCAGAAAAACATGACAAAACTCTTACCATATATGAAATACCTTGCAGATCCTTGTATTAGTTTTAACCCATATTTTTATACAACTGTTTTTGTGTTCACCTCGAATAATGTCTATCTGAAAGCTAGAAACAGGATTGTTAGGGTCAAATTTAGCAGTGGGGATGGTACACAGTTAGTGATAAGCAAGACTATGCTGTTTCTCCCGTTCAGTGAAAGTTACGTTGTTAGAGAAATGCCTAATTGTATCTTGTTTGGTTATCATTAGGATTTTGGTGAATTTATGAGGGAAAACCGATTAACTCCTTTTCTAGAGCCCAGATATAAGATCGATGGAAGTCTTGAAATTCCATTGGAACGTGCAAAAGATCAGTTAGAGAAACATACTCGTTACTGGCCTATGATTATTTCTCAGACTACCATCTTCAACATGCAAGCTGTAAGTAATCTGCGGTTTGTAGTCTTTTATTGTCTTCTAGATTAAGTTTCACTATGTCACTTTATGAAATACTAACTCTTAAAATCAATCACTTGCCACAAAATCAGTTTATTTTCAGCGTTATTTTTAAGTCCTCTGTATTTAATGTCAATAGGTTATTGGAATGCCATCTAAATAGGGTGGAATATTTGAACCTGACAGCTACAGTGCTGCTGGGTAAAGAAAACATGCATCTACTTATACCTGCTTAGAGTTACTACTAAATTGAGGATAAGAGGGACTGGTTTTTGTTGTGTGGGGGTTTTTTTGTGGTTCCACTGCCTTTGATTTCTTTGTTCTTCCTATTTCTCTCCTGTGATATACAGATTTTCTTGTTGACTTTTGTTTTGTCTTGCAGGTAGTGCCATTAGCCAGTGTGATTGTAAAAGAAGCAATGACTGATGAGGATGTTTTGAATTGTCAAAAAACCATATACAATTTGGTAGACATGGAGAGGAAAAATGATCCACTGCCAATTTCAACAGTTGGTACCAGAGGAAAGGGTCCAAAAAGGTTACATGCATATCTCTTTGTTGATGCTGGACATTTTTCAGAAGTACTCTATTGACATTGTTTTCATACCAAATTTTAAAAATTTGACCAAAGGCCATATGTAGTAAACTAAAATGCTATATGTATGCAAAACAAATGCTGTGAATACTTTGCCTGCATCATTTAGAGGCTATCACAGTACTGATATTTCCGTATGTTAGGAAAAAAATACATCATTTTATTACCTGAGAATTGTGAGTATGTTAAAAACCATGAAAGCAGAGATAGTCATCAAGAAACTTAAGGTATTGATACAAGCTAGGACAGAGAAAGTGGAATAATTTCAAATTAATGTAAAGGAGAAGGTAAGCATATTATAAATGAACAATGATTTAAAATTGGGTTATATTAGAATAGTCAAATCCTTTTGAAACAGTTACTTAAAATATGGGCTGCTCCTTTAAAACAAGCATCCTGATACCTCAGTCATTGTGATGTATGCATTGTATTTTCAAGAATTGGTTGAAAAGAAATTCAGCTACAGATTTGTCCACGTGACTGGATGTTACTTACAGTAGCATGGTACAATTCTTTCTATTTTTTTTATCCAAAGAATTAAATAGTAATTAATGTACATGTCAGTACATGAGTGGCGCTCTGCATATCCTGACATTGCATAGTTCGCAAACACCTGAGAGGATTCAGAAGTGCCTTTTGACAGTGAGGTCTTGTGGAAGTTAAGAGTCTGATTTCAGTGGACACAGTCCATTTCAATTTAAACTTAACTCTGGATGTCAATTGGGAAGTTTCAAGGCTGGAGTAATCCCAGGTGGATAGACCTCCAGTACAAGAGGACAGAGAATCTGTTTGGAGTTATTTTTGGTTTGGGGATTTGTTTTTGTTTCTTAAGGTCTGTTTTTAACCTTAATTTAATCAATGGGTGATTTAATGATCTAGGTAATTCCGTATGTAATATCTTTTTTTCTGGCCTTGCTTAGAGATGAACAGTACCGGATTATGTGGAATGAATTGGAGACCCTTGTACGAGCACACATAAACAACTCTGATAAACACCAGCGAGTCTTAGAATGTTTGATGGCTTGCAGAAGCAAACCCCCAGAAGAAGAGGAGCGCAAGAAACGAGGTAGAAAGAGAGAAGACAAAGAGGACAAGTCGGAGAAGTTGGGCAAAGACTATGAATCAGATAAGCCATGGCAAGAATCAGAAAGGTAAATTTTCTAAAGTGAAATAAAACTGCAGCGTGATAGTTTTTATCCTGCCCTACTTCAAAGAGGAGAGGAATTGCAGTGAAACAGTTGTAGGTTTCAATTTGATGTGTTCATGCTTGTAACTTTGGTTTACTACCACTGAGTGTGAATTCCAAGGTTTTTTGGATCAGTCACCATTGGCAAGCTTGGGAAATTGGCATCTTATTACAGTGCCTGCTTATCAGGCTTTTCAAATTAACATATTTTACGAGCAGTATGGGTCTTGGGCAAGTTGTTGACCACTTAGCAGGGCTTTGCAGCTTGAGGAGTCACTGCTGTTGGATTTTATCGTAACCACACTACCTATTAGACATTAAACCGCTTTATAGAAATGTAAAGCGTGACTAAAAACTTGGGACAGGCAGTTATTTTCTCTTGAGCTGTAGATAGTTTAGTGTTTGGGTAGATAAACAATCCAGATTGATTTGACTCCTCTTTAGTTGAACATCAGGATTGATTGTCCATACACCTACTGCCTATAATTCGTGTTGTTATTGTAACTTGTCTAAGTGGTAAGGATCTGTCAGTCTCTTCTGTTTTCTGTCTTTCAAACACTATTCTAAAGAGATCAAAAAACTCTCATGGTAGTAAGCTTAATTTGCATATGTTTTGTGCATGCTGTGATCATTTAGGATAGGAGAACCTTTTCACCTATTATTGTCACCATGCTGATGACCTTTCATGCCTTTCTGTTTATGATCAAATCCATTCCTACAAATGCTTTTACTTTCACATGTGGGACAATACCAGGGACTGCGATAAAAGGGATTTGGTATAGAATAGGTCTGAATTCATGTAGGAAAGATAATAGGAAATCGTGTGGTATTTTTTGTATATGCATTATTACTTAGTCTTTCCTTCAAAATTCAGAATGATCAACTGTCTTAACTACAATATAAATACTGGTAACTAAAGTGAAATTATATTTTAAGATCCTTCCCTTTTACTTAATGCTTTAACCCAGAGGATTATTTGGCTAGTCTTCCCTATTGTTTTTCATCCATTCCAGAGGATTAAAAGATATTTTCTTATGATACGGATTGCCCATAACTTTGAGGAGTACAGAATGGTATTGAGAATCATAGGTGCTGCTCTAGCACATTTTGCTCCACTGTTTTCTTTCCCCCTCAAAAAGGTTAAAAGGTCTGTTGGATCGTGAAAAAGAAGAACTAGCAGAAGCTGAAGTTATCAAAGACTCCCCTGATTCTCCTGAGCCACCCAACAAAAAGCCGCTTATTACAATGGATGAAATGCCAACAGTTGAAAAGGCAAAAGGTAAACCAGAAGAATTGGAACAGATTATTTCTTTTAAAGATAGAAGTTGTTGTATCAGACTGTATTTTCTAAAGTAATGAGATGAATCTTCTTGGAGTTCAAGCTAAGTCAATGAGGATATTTTTTAATTAAACATTCAAAGTTGAGAAATTCTTGGTAATTATGTTAACCTCAACAGGTCTGTGTAAAAAGAGAGATACCAAGATACTGTGTGGGTCTACGGAAAGGCACTTGGGTTGACATGGGGATTGGACAAATTTCTGCTGGTGCTGTTTCAGCTACTGTATGTCAGAAATGCTGTTTAAGGACAGGTATCAGAAATCACTGTCTCCTGCTGACTAATAAATATAAACATGCCGAAGCAGTATAGTTGTTGAAATGGGCACATCTCACTGACTTCTGTTCCTTGGTGTGAGCTGTTACCATCTGTCGCAGTGGCTGAGCTGATGTTCAGATTCTGCATTTGCAGCAAATCGCTTATGAAGCAACTTCAGCTGTTCTCACTTTGCATATTTTGTATTTGTGTAGCCTCTATCATAAGGTTATTTAATATGTTGTACTGCCATAGTCTGTAATTTCTTCCAAGCCTTTATAATGATGTTATGTTTACAAATACAAAAATTAAATCACTTAGACTTATTTAACTTGCAATTTTAGGGCCAATGTCCTTGCTGTCTTTATGGAGCAACAGGATTAATACTGCCAACTCTAGGAAACACCAGGAATTTATTGGTCGTTTGAACTCTGTCAACAATAAAGCTGAGCTATATCAACATCTGAAAGAAGAAAATGGGTTTGTATCAGGAAATGCATCACTACAAATATCTGGGCAGTAGTCAATATGCAGTATGGAGGAATACTTCAGTTACAGGATTAAAAAGACTCCTTACTCTTTTGAGGATTAAAATGTAGCAAAACTCTTAAACTTCAGGGTGTTAAATGGTAGCTAAGTTGAGACTTCTTGTGCCAGTCTATTGCTCGCTTTAGCTTCCAAAGGAGTGGCTAATATAAAGATATTGTTGATAGTAGAGTGGTTGAATCTTAAGCTGTGCTGTAATGAAGTTGATAGTCCAAAAAATACTGAAAACCCAAAGGAACCTCCTTTTAAGTAAATACGATAGTGGTAGTCAGTGATCAGTGTAAGAAGGGTGAAAATGAAGACCTTGAAACAAACTGCTAAAGCTCAAGTTTTGGTAATGGACTCTCTGTAGTCACATCAATATGGGCTTTTGTCTTTTGGTGAGGTTGCTATGGATAGCTCTTTGTGGCTGGAAAGTTTCTTTGCAGAAACCTTTCCTTTATGTACTGATTCCTCTTAATACTTCTTTAAGCAGCAGATAAGATTGTATGTTAGGGATAGGGAGAGACAGGATGATCTGTGAAGTAAAAAATATTTTTTAATAACTATTTAAGTGATTTTTTTTTTTCTTAATCTGTTGGTTGTATTTCCAATTACAAGCCTTACCAGTTGTTGTCTTGCATTTCAGAATGGAAACAACAGAAAATGGAAAAGCAGGCCGGCAGTGATGATTAATTTTGTTTCTTTGGACAAAACTTGGCCGAATTGCAAAAATATTTAATGCTGGAATTGATATCGGTACCATTTCAGTACAATTGTATAGCTCTGTTTTGATTGTTTTTTACATTTTTCTATTTTTATTTTTGCTATGGAATATGAAATCCTCATATCACATTAAATTAATAGTGTGCAAATAGGAGCTGTCCTGAAGTATTTTACAGTCATGTTTTTAGGATGAAGAAAACCTGTGCTGCAATGGACTAAATCAAGTAATCAAAAATGTTAGTCAGTTTAAAGTTCTTTCCCATAAGTATTGCTGAATGTTTAAAATCAGTGATGACTGTTTTAAAAAAAAAAAATCAAGTAATTGATAATTAACTGATAATATTGTTAATTTTGGTTCATGAATACTTTTATTTATATAAAACTTCCTCAGGAGTCCAGAATTATGGAGAAGACCGCACACTGAGTACCTTGTCACTGAGTTGAGAGAAAATGCCAGTCTTTGTTTTCAACTAAGGGGTGGGAGAGTGAGTGGGTTTACAGATAAAAATTGTTGGTTTAAGGACTTTTAAAAATTGACTAGAAACGATCTTTAGAAAGCAAAGCTTTTTTCAGGTTGTTGTTCTGGAGTTAAGTCTTTGTAAGCAAAAGTAAAATAAAATTTTTGCTAATCATTAAATTATTTTTTTGATGAAATAAGCCCTCTAAGACACCTGTGGTTTTAGGTCTGAGCTTTTTGAATGTCATGGGGAAACTTACTCTGAATATTAATGGCTGTGAAACAATGAAGTAGATGATCTGTTGTCAGTGTCTTTGAGTAGAGCCTCTTTCTCTGAATGAAGAGTAGAATTCTCAAACAGGAGGACTTACCCAATGTCTGTGATCTATTCCCTTGTGAGATTTTGGGTTGGCTTCCAAATGGGGTCAACTTGAGTGGGCTAAGGAAAGATGAATAGTATATCAGCCTTCCTCTGATCTGCATCTGTTGCTTTATTCCAGCTTGTATAAGCAACTGAAGGTCTCACAGATTTGATATATTATAGTTTAATTTGATATAACACACATTTGAGCTTTTCTAAAACTAAATACGTTTCTTCACCTGGAACTTTAAATACCATAGTTCGTGATGACTGGATCTGAACACAGATGTCATGCAAGTATTGTTTGCTTACGTTGGTAGCTGAGTCCTTTCTCCAGCTGTGTTAAAGTACCATGTATAGTTTCAGGGTGATTAGCAACTGTGATGCAGATGTGTTTGCTATTAAATTATTTTAGAACCATTTTTACAGGATTAAAGAGTACTTGCATGATAAGATTTTATCATATTCTAAAACTTAACATAGCCTTTACAGCAGCAGTGTGTAATTTTTGGAGATCCTAAAGTCTGAAGACTTTTTTTTACTACTTAATTGAAAATAGGAAGTCCTGCATCACCACATCTCTTGATATCCTACCTGAAATGTTCTGATGGAGAAAACTACCATGGAATTATTGTTTCTCATAAGTTTCTGGGGTATCTTAATGAGATTGTACTGCATATCAGTCTGGATATTGCTCTTGTTTACTGAAGGAGTTTTAAAGTCTGGAACCTAGGGAGTGCATAAATGTCAGCTTTCTGCAATTTGCTTGTCTAGAGAGTATAACTGAAAAGCTTATCCTGTGCCGTGGGGAATTGTGTGTATTGCATCTCCTGATGTGCCATTAACATTCAGCTGCAGTCCTTAAATATGCACAGCAATTAAATACTGTATTAGAGGAAAAGAAAAATTCTGCACCTGCTATTAAAATATGTATTTGTTTAGCTTGTTTGCTAACTACATTTTCCACTTTTGGAACATCTGCCAGGTAAGACTTATTAAGTGATTAAATGAGTGGGGCTCGATTGTCCAAGGTGGTTGACTGTGGGCCTGTATTTGAAGTACTTGAATAGTCTTACCGAGACATGAGATACTACAAGGGCTGATGTTTCCTGCAGTAATCCTTTAGTTTTATATATTACCAGTCTTATGTCTAGACTATTGATTACAAGTGAATTACTGCTGCTTAGCTGACTTTTGCATCAAACTTTAGAGCTGGTTTATAGCTGGATGGCTTTTAGAAAGTGTTGAAGCAGTCATCTAGAGGAATTTCTATTTATCCAGAAAGTTATTCAACACTGTAAACCCAGACAAGTGCTACTTGTTCATGCAAGAACATGTAAATCCTGTCATTCCTGTCATATTTGCAGAGCAACTGCTGTCCCAAAAAAAGAACATAACATGTTGGCTGCATTTTCATATGCACAGCTAACCTAGTGCATGTTGTTCATCTGCTCCCACAAATATGTTGTAACTCGAGGTGAATTGTACATGTACAACGCACACGCAAATATAATTTCATCTGTTCAAATACTTTGGTCCTGTAGCTCTTGGTACACTCGTGGCTAGTGAGCTGTTCAAATTCTCTTTCTATGCCATAATCACTGGTTGGCCTGTACTGTTGTTGGGTGGTGCGAATCTTAAGTTTGGAGAGAAAGCAAGCCAGCGGAGGCTGCAGGGACCTGCGTTGGTATGTCATGCTGGCATCTGGTGGTTTGCAAACATTCATCTCTGCTACAACATAAGTTGGACCCCTGGAGAACTGTTACTGTCTTCGGGTTGTGGGCCATTCCCAGATCTATACCTGGGCTGGATTCCCTTTGGACTGGTCAGCAGCCTGCTCCCAAACTGGATCCGATTCTGCCTGGTTTCCTTACAGTAAGAGTATGCATTTGTGCCTGTGTTCTTAAGCGTGCAAAAGCTATTCTTTGGCTGACTCACTCTCTAGTGCCTGCTCACTGTTAGAGCAGTGTCTGTGGTGGTTGGACTGCCCTGTGTCCAGGGTGGCTTCTCTACCTTCTGCTCAGTTGGAGTTCATCAGAACAGTGGGTGGCTGCTACATACCGTGTCAGCAAGAGCACACTGTGACAGGATAGTTACCCTGTGAGTTCTTGTTTCTCAACAGCTTAGTGAAACTATCTCCGGAGTTGTAATGTCAGTGGTCTGAGGCTCTTTGGCCATCCACCTTCTCCAGTGTAGTCCTGTGGCAATTCTGGAAAGGGCATTCTGTATGTATCTGCTGTCCTTTCTGTGTGGTGGTACAGGTGGTGCTTTGGTCCTACTTCACACTGTGCTTTCAGGTTCAGGGAAGACTTTCTCAGTTCTAAAACAGTTTACAGATTAAAATTGGAAGTTATGGATTAAGTAGTTTAATCCATAATTATGGATTAAATTTTGTATATGTTAATCTATTAAGGATTTCAAAATACTTGAAAAGCTTTTAGAAATTTTTACACATTTTTCTTCCCTATGGCCCTTGCTTGGGTGGAAGCAGACAAGAGAGACAGTTTTACCGTCAGAAAGCAAGCCTGTAACTTTAAAATGTATTTTTAAAACTACATTACACAATTACTTAACAGAGTTTCATGTTAAGTAGCTACTGTTGCCTTTATAAATGCTACATATAAAGTATTTAATAGAAACACTAAAAAAAGTTTTGGAAGATTGAGGACAGAGACAATGTCACCCATGAGAGGGGGACACTACTGGATGCTTTTTTGAAAATACAGATCTAAAATTCTAAGATGACCTAGAGTCTTAAGGGTTGTAGCACTTCTGAATTTCAATGGAAACATCATGTTTTGTGATGGTCCTGACAGTTCTGCATCATCTGTGTAAAATGGATATTTATGAATTGAGGAGTCATAATGGAGTTAGTTTTACTCAGCACTGGCTGTGACCCCTCATTCCCACTGACATCAGCTTGGTATACATTTTCTTATTCTGACTTACACAGGCGTATTACCCTACCCACCTCATCTATGGATTCCTTTATCTGCTTTACTTGGCATTTTGCTCTAGTACTTAGTTTCAGGGTTCTGATTTTGCTAGTGCCTCTTTGTCAGACATAGATTAAGTATGTTCTATTTTAAATTGGAAAATGATAAAATCACTAACTGGTTATGATATTTTTTCTGAGTAATAATGATAGTACATTCTAGTACAAATTGTCTTTTTGTAGATTTGCTCTTAATATAATTTAAAAGATCTTAAGTCTGTGGATATTGCCTCGGTCGTTCTGGGTAGTCATACCATCTTGATAACGGGGAGGGAGTTGGTATTTTGGTGGCTGGAAAGATGGCATGGTGTCAGGTGGTCTTATTGACCTAGAATACTGCTCTTGGGAGGTAAGTGATACTGAAGGTGGTATCCATAACTGAGGTGGAGGTGAAGCCCTGCACTCATGTACAGGTGCTTTGCGAGGTTTCAGGACATCCAGTTCTACATTGGCGTGGCTTAACTGGGAGTTTCTCTGAAATGTCACAGACTCTGATCCAGGAATCTTCCTGTCATACTTGCAAAACCAGTAAACTAGTATTATCAGAACCACCCCAACAGTGATGCTAAGACTGCCTAGTACAGCAGATGGAGTCTTCCTCATCATGGAGTTGTTCTTGTCTTGGAGTGTAGGCAGAGTACTGTTGAAAGACCCATTGAATGGCTTTGTAGTGGGAAAGCAGATTTCACTATATGAAATGTTGAAAATGACATCAATTTTATATTCTGGCAACATTGCTTGGACAAAGCATGGGCTGACATACCCATCCGGCACTCTTAATTTCTGTAGTGCTTCCTGGATTTCATCTTTTGCACACCAGCTGGAAGACCTGTTGGCACTTGTACACAGTGAACTGTTATACCATGAGATGACTGTGGACCCAGGTTTGAGAGCGGTCACCACTATGTCTTTGGGACTGCTGGAGTTCAAATAGAGGGAGAGCTTCTCTAGAAACAAACTAATCCTTTTCCTCTCTCTCAGGAAGGAGTAGTAGCTGTTTTTTGTTCTGACGGTGTAAAGGTGGCAAGGTACGTTGGTGGGCTTCAGAAGCTCAATGGTGAAGGATTCCCAGGCAGTCAGTCCTCCTGAATCAGTGGCAGACAGCACAAATTCCTGAGGTGAATACTGGAAGTCAATATCAAGGGCATAGCCATGCATGATTTGCTGAGAGGTGTTAAATTGCAACCAGCTTTCTGGTCCCAGTGGAGAGCCATCAGCTAGAATGATTTGTAGAGATAACTGAGTTGAGTTGCCATCTTCCTCATCGTAAAATGTGTTGGCAGGTATAGGAAAAAAGAAGAGGCATCCGATAGTTGCTGTTAGGAACTTAATGGAATGAACCACCTTGGGGGAAGTGTTTGCTTGCCCTTTAGAGAGGAGGGAGAAAAGGAAAGGAAAGAATGAGGAAAAAATAGCTGCCCAATACTGAACGATAGCAAAGAAATCTCATCAGCCTCATAAGATTATGGAGCGTGTTGGCTAGAGGGGACCTCTGGAGGTCATTAGCCAACCTCCTGCTCAAAGCAGACCTGTAGCCAAGATGAAATGAGTGCAAGCGTGGCTTTGCCTAGTTGAGTCTTAAAAATGTCTGAGGATGAAGGGTCCCAAGTGTCTCTGGGTGACTTGTTCCATTGCTGCATTACCCCTAAGTAAAAAAAGCTTTCCTGATGGCTGAACCTCCTGAGACGCAGTTTTGTGGGTATTGCCCCTTGTTATATCATCTACCGCTTTTCAGAAGTATTATGTTGCTCTCTAGACTCCTTCCTGAGAAACAACTACCTAGGGATTTTATTTAGGGTCAACAGAACTCCCCACTGCTTTTCTTACACTATTTCCCTTTGTGATAGGCACTGGAAGTCATTTTCCTATGAAGTAACTGAGCACAACCACTTAGCTACAGCATCATTTTGGAAAATGATTTGAAGATTTTTTAAATACTCTTTCTGACTCCATTAAGATGGAAATATGTTGGTAATCTAGAGTTTCTGATGCATCCTTAAGTGGGGATCACATACTAGTCCTTGGAAGACTTAGGCTGAAAATACATGGGTGATAACTATCTAAAATTCAATAAAGCACTCTCTTTAATCTGTATTTTTTCCAAACCCAGTGTTAACAAGACTGATTCAACCTACCAGACTATCAGAGGATAATCTCAAAAGCAATTAAAAGGGTTCAAGTTTAGATTTTAGTCTTAAACTCATTAATTCAAAACTAAAACCGATTAAAGGATAAATTATCTTCAATCTCCTTTACATTGTGTGATAACTAATGGCTAGTGTCTTGTAAATCAGAAGCAAGCCACTTCAGCTGTTGTCCTTTCTTAGCCTGCATTCAACTGGGCAGATGACATTTGGTTTTTCAATGGACAGTGTGCCCATCACCTCACGCAGCCTCTTACCTGCGAAGATGCTGAGAAACCGGTAAGGGAAATTGTGGACTCGCCTCACTTCTGCTGAAACTTAAGCTTATAACAGTACTGCAAAGTGTTGTCCTTGATCACATCTTAACAACTGCATCTGCTTCAGCATATTTAGATATCTGTTTAATGAAAGAGTTGTAAATATGCACAACACTGTTCTTTCTAATCTAACATATTAGTCAGGTCTTGTATAGTGCCTTCCCAAACAGTAATATCTTATTATAGTAACTTTTACACAGAAATATCACAATATGCCTCTCAGGTGATGCATTTACTTCATGGTGGCAGTTAAGTATGTCGAATTTTCTAATGCTTTAAATATTGAAGAATAGGGATGATGTTCCTTCCTATTACTGCAAAGATCTTGCTTGAATATTTGGGGTTTTTGCATTTTGTGTTATGGAAAGCTTATGTAGACTTCAAGGCCTGCCCTTGTATGATTGGATGGTCTACTAAAACTGCAGTCTGGATTACAGTTCGAAGCTGCCCAGCAGGAGACTGCCGGGTACTGTGATACTTTACCTATCAAAGACTAGCACACGTATCTCATTAGCAGGGCTGCCATTAGGCATTACCTTGATTTGCCTTCATTCCCGACATTAAGTTTGCAGGAACCCCTGGGAGTGTGCTTGCACAAGCTGAGATCCTCAGAAAGTGCATCAGCTCATGATTATGTCTCCACATGAAGTGTCCTTTTGGGAAACAGACATGATTCCTGAAGTGACAACTCTTAACTCTGCAAGGAGTTGGTCCCAGCCCTGATGTCCGAGTGCTCCATCATCAGATTCTGAAATGGGGCTCATGTACGAGGTAATAATTAAAATGTTATTGTTTCATCTTCTATTTCCAACGCTAATCACGGAATTTTTGTTAGGGGATTTTATGAGAATGTTTGCTTTTTTCTTTATACCATTGAGCTGTGTTTAGCATCAAGAATAATTTCAGATTAATCAGGCAAGCACTGGGTGTCTCAGCATCACCCCATTTCTGGAGATGGCAGACACCCTGCCTGGGACAGACTACTTGGAGTACTGCATATCTGCCCAGTTTGAAGAGCTCCTATGAATATGTGAGTGGACACCAAGCAAGCTGTAGGATGATAAGATGTAGTGACAAATTTGAAAGGAAGTCTCCTCTGTGACTGTTAAGTGAAGTTTGCTGGCAGGCTCATGGAGTAAGGGAGAAGATGAAAATGCAGGGAGTTCCTGCAACCTGTGGCAAAAATGTTCCTTCCCACCACTTCTGGATCTCATTTATTTGTGTTTTCTACACTTCAGGATAGGGACCAATTTGCAAGATTGCATGAAATCATGCCCTAATCTTATCCTCTCCTTATATATTACCTAATGTAAATAATGAGGGATTAATTCAGAAGGACGTGAATCTTTAGGTCATGATAGTTTGAGGAACTGCATGGGTTCTAGTATAGGACACTAGAGATACCTTGCAAGATAAATAAAAAGGTTGATGACAGCTATGTTCAGAAGTAACATAGAAGTAAGCTTCTTTTTACCTGGGGTTATATTCTGAAGCTCTTGTGAAACAGAAAATGGAGGAAGGATGCGTGCACTTTCCATGGACTGCAGTGTTTCAGATGCGGGAAACAGCAAGGCGCTTGGATCCTCATGTGATGGCAGTAGTGTCTGAACCACCTCTGTGAAAATGAGAAGATCATTAGAACTTAAGGTGAAAGATCATTTAGATTTATGTAAAGGGGACCTTGTGTTAATAATTTGATATGGGTTTGGGAATGTGGTTTAAAAGCTTTTATGGCATGTGATTGAAAACTCTTTGCCAGCATGGGAAGGAAGCCAGGGTTCAACCTCCCCTTTAGAAAATGGGGGAACTCTTCACCCAAGTGGCTTCTCTCACTGGAGCAGAAAGATATTTTTTAACATCCCTAGATGGCCTGTGTTTGCGAGAGTGTTGGCAGTATTATGTTAGGGCTGTGTTGCCCATCTGTGGGGCTTGGACAGATGCTTGCTTGGATACCTGATTGCAAATGTAAATATTTCAGACTATATTTCAGTCTTGTGCTATGTGTATGGGCTTAACGTAGGTCTAGTAAAGTTTTACAAAGATGGTTCTGAAGGACATTAACAAGGTCAATGCATTAAAAATAGGGGCAGTCAGGTCACTGACTCTGATATTTGGCTCTGAATGCTGCACTGTTTATGATGGACCACGTGTGCCTTTTTACAGATGTAATATAAGCTGATTCAGGCATAATCCTGCAAATTTACCGAACTGGTCCTACAAACATACCATCTCTGTAGTCTAGTATAGACTTAGACTTGCATCTCTGATTCATGCAGTTGGAGAAGGTGGTCTATAGAGGGTATCTGTTCTAATTATTAAGTCTGTAGGATACTCAACTACTTATGTGCCACTTCTGATAAATTTTTATTGTTCTGTTCTTAAAAACCCTTCACAATGTTCCCCAAGCATCTCTTCTAATGTTTTATTGTCCTTACTGTGAGAGAGTTTATTTAATATCTAACTTAAATCATCTTAACTGCAATTGAAAGTCATTAGTACCGCTTCAGTTCCCAGGGGATACTGAGAACACTTCATCTTTTCTGCAAACTGTTAGGTCAACCTGTGTTCTTGCCTCAGACTTCTAAACTAATTATTTCAGTTTGTCATGTTTTCTAGACCTCTGACCATCCTTGTGTTCCTTCGGAACGAGTCCACATCTTTCCTTAGATAGGACAGCCAAAGCTGGGTCTCATCGTTCAGCTGAGCTGTTATCTGTACCAAGTTGAGCGAAAAAATTACTTTCCCTACTGCAGAACACTGCTGCTGACACATCCCTTGTGCAGTGAAGCTGTGCTTTTGCAGAAGAAACTGTATCGGACTACTCTGTCGGGACTTTCAGGGCAGGAAAGATGATGAATGGAAAGCCAAATCTTAAACATACCTGGTATACTGCTGGACAGATGAGAAGTGGCATTCAATAAAGTCACCAGAGGTAGTACTTCAGCATCTGACCTGATGTCTGAGATTTTGTGTGACTCCAGGGTAGGCTCAGTGATGTTTGACAAAATCCTTGTTCCCTGATCTCTGTCTGAATGCGATTCATTTGTGCTGCTGGATAAAATAGTTGCAGACTGCATCTCTGTTCTGAGCATGCTGCTGCCGTAAGAAGAACAAAGTGTATTTGTTGGTCTGGATAGCTCAGGCATGCCAAAGCTAGAAAAGGCTACTGGCAGAGTAGGAACTGGAGCGGTATCGGGATGGGACAGAATGATCAGAGTTGTTGCATAAGATGCTTCAGCTTTACTAGGGTAAGTGCTGTATGACATGCTAGAAAAGCAGGCTGAGGCTTCAGGACTGAAATTCAATTTGGGATAGAGGGTCTGTGCTTCTCCCCGGGTTACAGAATAAACTGTGTTTTTCCCTCCAGCAAATGGAAGCCCACTGGGCTGTGGGACAGTCATAAAAGGTTTAGATAGCTGTTCACAGTCATTAGCTAACACTTGGCTCAGACTGCTACTTGCTAGCACAGGTGGAAACGTGTCATCGATGGGAAATGTGAAGTCAGACAAAGTTGTGGCTCCTACTGAAGCTTTTGGGAATAGTGAAGGGAGTGTTTCTGGAGAGAGGGATGCACTAGAAAGCATTTCAAGTTCTGGGAAGTGGCTTTTTGCCTCGTTGCTGTCATCTGGCACTTCTGATACTGACGTTGCTTCTGGCAAAAATACGTGAAATTCTGTCTTAGACGGAAATGCCTCTGCTGAGCTGTGAGGCCATTCATGAAGAGTGTTTATCACCCAAGTGTACATGGGCCTGGAAAGCAGGTCTGTGTCTGAAGTGATGTCCTGTAGGAAATAGTATGTGGATACTTCTGATTTACTAGAAAGGAAATATGACTCTGTCTCAGGCACGTGAGGCTTTGGCTGTTCTAGCAGTAAGGATGTGCCAGAAACCCTCGTAGGCAGCACTTCCAGTTCAGTGAAGAGAAGCATTGTTTTAGTAATTAGTGAAGGCGAAAGATCTGGAAAATTAGAGTCTGTAAACATAATAGATGCTGGCAGGTTGGTTGGCATGTCCCATGCTGACTCCGTTTCTAAGGTGACCAAACTTTCTTGACTTATAAGATGGATATTATTCTGCATGTTGTAACTTGCCATTGTTACACTTTCTTCACGGAGAGATGATAAACTCTGAGTAGATGATACCACAAGTTGTGTGAGTAAGTGGCTTGGCCCAGTAGAGGACAAAGGCCTGGAAGAACCTCCTGCAGCTGGTCTCTGGGTAATTCTAATCGGTTTTAATGTAGGTGTTGGTGTGATCATTAATTGCCTACGTTGTTGTCTTGGAGACTTTCTTTCATAATCACCTCTCCTAAGTATTCTCCAGCCTGCAATTTCATACCCTAGCAGCTGTGAGAGGTGACGTGAGTCAATGTTATGTTGCAGGACTTGGATGAATTCGTGGAGCATGGCAAACCCTCCACACATCACAGGCCAGGAAAGTCCTATGTAATGGTTCACCATAAAGTCAATATGCCCAGTGTCTTCAGCCAGTACGGTCAGGCTCCATGAACCTCTGTGTGCCAAATCTGTGTATTGCAACAGGGTTAGCAGGAAGGAATCCAGGTGGAGATATTCGGCCATCGTGCGCACGATGTAGAGACGTTCCTGTACTTCCAGGGTTTCTGCTCCAGTAGAGAGAATGATTTCAGCAGAAGTGATGGGAACTCCCTTCCCACACCTGACACTGAAAGTCCAAAATTGCATTGGTTAAGAGTCATTTATTTGCCACCCTGGTTTCGTGAAGATACCTGTTTAGATTTAGTCTATTATGCACATGCATCACTCAGAATTTTACCTCTTAGTCCAAAACTTCCTCCTACTGGATATATGAATGTTTCCCATTCCATTAATTTCAGTGAACACTAAATTTGATCCTATTGCTTGTGCAGAACACAGCAGCATGGTCTGAAGTTATGTATGGTGGCTACCTGGAAAATCAGTGCCCCAACACCGCTGGGCTTGCAGTCTTCATGCCCATGCTTGCTGTGCACTACTGCTGTGGGGAAACAGAGCTTCCTGCTTTTAGATTCCATGTGTGCTCATTCAATATTTTGAGGGGTTTGTTTTGGTTTGATTTGGGGATTTTTATTTGTTTCCCCAATGTCATACTTCCATGGTAGGAAAAAATCACCCTGTGTCAGTTAGGGAGCACCCTTTTTTTTTTTTTTTTTTTAAATCCACCCCCTGAGTAGGGTAAAAGCCGTTGGAAGCTAGCAGTACTCACTGGTAGCTGTTTGTCATGTGGTTCAAGCTCCCCTCTGTGTCCAGGAATAAGATGTCATCTTGAACGTGGATGGTGAAATTTCCAGCAGCTCGCAGTGTTTTTTGGGCATGCGTCCCTCCAGAGGCAGCTATGTTCAGCAGGTATACTCCGCTCTCCCCTGCCATCGGCAGTCCTTGCAGCGCGTTTGTATTGGGGTTGAAGTCCAACCATTTTGGCAAATCGGCACCACTGGCTAAAGTGACCTGCTCCATAAGAGGACAGAATTAGGTAAGCAGAATTAGAGATAGGAAATGGTGTTACTACTCTAGTTTTACATATGGCAAGTTCTAACTGGACAGGAGTCCAGGAACAGCCACAAATGACCCATTAAAAAAATCTAGAAACCACAATGCCTTGGTTTTTGTGTAGCGCTTGTTTTGTGTGGTTTTTAATGTAGGGGCACCACTTACTGTCTGCTTTTAAGACCCTGCATTCTTCAGACTGCAGGTAGATAAAATACATGTCGTGTGGGGGTTTTGTTCATTTGCTTAGTACATAACCGCTACGTTGTCAGCGAATGACGGTGAGATTTTTGCCATCAGTTCTACTTATTTTTAATACATTTGAAGCACTTCTCTAGAAAGAGATTTTTTAACGAGTTCATTTTAGACATAAAGTGAATACCCATTTGCTGCAGGATTGTACCAAGAAGTGTATTTAATAGCGTTACCTTGTACTGAGTTATTGTTCTCTGAAAGGCAAATCCTGGCACTGGATAATAGAATATTTTTCCCATAAGGACGGTTGCATCTGGGATTCCTTGCAGACTCTTTGTTTCTTCACGGCTGTTATTCGATCCCTTGGCAACCACAGCAGGCATGTTTACACAGACAGATATCAGTGCAAAGAGAAGAGGGAGCCTGGGTAAGACTTGAGTCCTCGGGAGCAAAGGGGACCCTGAGGCAGGAAACCTTTTGTGGGTGCCCACTTGGTCCATCCTCACCCAGCGGGTGTAGGGGCCACCGGCAGCCAGGTGCTGCTACTTCATTGCACTTCAGAGCTGTGGGAAAGAGGGAAAACCAAGCCAGAATGTACATGCACTCCAGTCAACTTCACATTGCAGGGAAATGGAAAGCTGTCAATGTGGCAAGGGTTCACACCGCGTTCCTTACCGATGGTCTGTTTGGCCATAGCGCCATCTGAGGAGGGTTATAGGATTTCAAAAAGCCTCGGTACTTACCATCGCTGCTCCATCCAGCTGAAGGTTTTTGATGAGAAAACACCACATAGCACAAAGTCAGTTCATATTGCTTTTTAACCCAGTTTCCTTCAAGCTTACTGTTGTTCCCATCTCGGCTTCTGTCATGATAAAAGCCCACTTGGTCTCCAGGAGATGAAATGCTACACTAGGCCCTCATCAGGGGGGCCTTCAACATATGGCTGAGGAGAGCCAGAAAAACAGCACAGTAACCTGACCTGCCAGGATTTTGTGGTATAGCGTAGCAAAGGCAAAGGTGAGCAAAAAATTGTGAGAGCGAAGACAGGCTGAGAATCAATATCCTTTGCCTTGTAGCATCAAGGGCTGGACTCTTGACTTGCTACATTTGATGCTCTATTTTCAAGAGGACATAAAAGTAATTAGTAGTAACATAGTTCCTGCAGGTGCGGGGCTCTCGTAAACCTGTGAGTGGCTTCCAACTTTTACATGAGAAGGGCAGACAACATGCTTGATCTGTCCTGCTTAGGATAGCTTTATTTAAAAGCACACTAGAAGAAAATAATTGTAGGCAGCAGCAACAATGTTGGCTAAACCAATTGATACAGCTGGAAAGAGATGAACAATCTTTTGGACCCAGCCGAGTGCAGCAGCAGTGCCGTGAGTACTTCTTTCTTGTTACAGCTCTCACAGCAGGACGTCTTGAAATTCACGGCCCTCTTTGCGTTGGCTCTACAAACTCAATGGCCATGTATCTAGGAATGAGGTCTTGCTCTGCTGGTTTTGAACAAGTATTTTCTTCCTTCTGTTTGTGGATGTGTTTGCTGTGTGCTTTGTAGTAGTTGCCAACCTTTCTGTCGTGCTCTGTTGCTCGGATCCCTACCATTTTAGTGATGAGTGGAGTACGCTTTGGATAGAGCGAGAAACGGTAATGTAAATCATTGCTCCTAAGTATCCATGTGTAAAGATAAAACCTGTCATACCTCTTGAAACACAGTGGTTTACCAGAGTCTGCAGTGTGTCCTACTGGAAGTATACTCTGGAAAAAAAAAGCCAAACCACCAACAGAAAACCAGTTGCCATACTGATAGGTGTGCAGAGCTTAGTGAATGTGCTTGAGGTTGATGGCTGCTTTTGGACAGAGATGAATCTGTATCCAGCTAAGTCTGTTTCCGTTGCAGCTGTGATTGGCTCTGAATAAATCAAAATTTGTGTTTCTTTGATTATGCTCAGTTTTGCTGAGAAACAAGTAGCTACGCTCAAATCTCCATTTTGCATAGTCCGTGTCTCCCGTGTTTCCTTTCTTCTGCGGTCTCTAAAAAAATTCGCCAATTATGAAACTATGAAAAGAGCGAGTAGGTGGTGGGGTGGAAGTTCAAGTTGGAGATGAGAACTTTTATTTAGAGAATATAATTCTTATGCAAGGGATTGGGTGCTTGACAGCTGACTAATCTCTCCTAATGAATTTGCCTCCTGAGAGCTTAGTAAATATTGCCATGTAACTATGTATGAATCATCAGTGTGCTCTAAAATGATGGGAATGCTTTGAGATCCCTTGGTTGCTGTGAGCTGAAAGGAGTCAAAACCACCTCCAGAAGTGCAGCATCTGCCCTAATTCAGGGATTCAAAGCCCACGGACCCACCTGCATTTCGAGTGGGGAAATGCCAGTGAGTGTTTTGCCTATTTGGATCCCTCCTTAGTAACTTTTGACCTACTGGCTTTGACAGCAGCAAATATTGTCTATTTGCTCTGTAGTGTCAGGTGAGGCAGAATATTTTCACATTTCGTGCTGTCTTGGTGCTCTGGATATAAACTTACTAAAGCTTCACATGAATATGCTAGGGAAGCTTAAAATAATTAGATTTTTAAAAAAATTCTCTGGAGACTTCCTGTAATTCTCACTGCAGTACAATTAGTGAGCTCATAATTAATTTTTCTAGCTAAATTGCAACAGAGGAATGTGGCAGTCTATCAGGTAAATGTCTTTTGATAAAACCAGAAACTATCTAAAGTGCCACTCTATGGCTAAATGCAGGAAAACTTGTAGAAAAAACCCTGTAGCTCATGCAGAAACAAGAACTCCTGGCTTAAAGTATTTATTTCCCAACCAGAACCAAGAAATATCGAAACTTTTATGGTGTAACTTCATTCTCATGTGATTTCATGACCAGACTCCGTTGAACCAGGTACATAAAGGTGGGTAAGTGTAATCCAAAGTTCACCTGAATCAAACAGGATCTTTTTAGGGCACCCATAAGTACTTGTAAAGACAAAAATGCCTTATTTGTTTTCCTTCACTTCTAGCTCTAGATACAATCTTTTTCCTACAAGTCTGCACTAGATTTCCACAGATATGATTCTGGACCTGGAAAAATACCCACCCCTAAATCTGCAACACCAGAAAACACAACTGAAGGATACACTCTCTATCTTCTTTTTTTTTTTCTTTTCTTTTTCTAAAGACAACTCAATGATCAAACAAGGGAGTGGAAACACTAACTTGTAAAAAGGAAATCGCGCCTGTCTTGTTTCCCTGCACCACCCCTGCCCGAGGCGCTCTCTTGTCGCTCCTGCCTAGAGGAAAGGGCCAGCAAACATCCAGCGCTTCTCTGGGCAATGTTTAGCAAGCCTGCTTGGAGGGGCTTCAGGTCTCCTGCAACATCCCAAATAGCCTAAAATGGTGGAGTTTTAGGGCTCCTACCACAAAGCTAATGGGTTTTTTTTATGAGGTTTGTTTTTATATCTATTAAAGCCCCAGCACCTGGAATCAAGTAATTGCTTGGCAATTTTAACTTCCTTTTAAGACATGTTGATATTCCAGCTGTCTTCTCTGCTGCAAAAGAGATCTAGATATTCTCTTAGTATCCCCAGAAAACTCAGTAAGCAGAGGGTGACTTAAGGGAACCAAAAAAATTATTTTTAGGAGGTCTGATTAATTTTTTTTTTTTGAATGTCTGAAGCTGGCAGTGGTGACAGCCCGGGGGTCCCCACCTTGACAATTTGCCAGGCAGTTTCAGAATGGTTTGTGTTGGCGTAACAGGAAGTCTGGTGGTAGCACATTTTCTGCTGAATTGTTCAGTACAGTGCAGTTTTCCACCTTTTTCCTCTGACTTCCATTATATTCCAGGAAAAGGCTCTTGTGTTGGAGTTGCCTAGTAACATATAGAGATATGCCTGCAAATTGGCTGTCGGTGCATTGAGTCTTATGCAAAATATGGGAGATGTTTATTGCAACAGTCCAAACAAAAACATATTGCCTGTTTCTGGAAGACAGAAACCCGGTAACTGTGTGTTGGGAAAGATAAAAATGCATATGATGGAAGAAAGGAGCCTGTATTTTCCTGTGTGTCTAAAGTGATGTCACTCCTGTGTGACAGGCCAGCCAGAACTAGCGTTGATCATGGTAACACACCCTTTCTATACAGGGATAAAAAGTCCCAGGACACAAGACACGCTGATTTCCAAGAAGTTTTCACTTTACACAGGGTCGTTTTTAACAGCTCACCCCTTTATCCAGACGCAGGACTGTGTCGAAGGAGGACATGCGCTTTATTTTCAATATTGGAGGAAGCCTAGTGTTGTCACCGAGGTGTTGCCCCCCCCCCCCCCCCCGCTTATTCAGTGGGGTCAAATGGCAGATGCGTAGTGTGGCTTAATGCAAATGATGGAGAAAGTCAAGGTTTTGGTGTCTGTGATAAGTGTCACAAAAAGAGCTGGGTTTCTTTTCGTGCCTTTTCTTCAAAATAATAAAAAAATATTCCATAATTTTATGAATTTTAAACATGCTGGTGTTTGAGTTGCTGCCTCAGGTTTTCTTTCTTTTTCTCTTATTTTAAAATGAATGGGGGAAGGAGTGGAAAGGACAAAGGAACAACATCTGAGGCAAAGCTGCTGCTTAAACCTCGTTTTTACTTCTAGTTCTCATTCTGCTTTGCACTGGGAAAGTATTTTCACTTCCCACCTCACTTCCCTCCCAAACCCTCGTGTTTCCTCTGAGAAATTGTCTATGTGGGAAAGTTTAAACATGAAAGTCAAGGTATGAATTTGTACTGGGGTTAAATTTGGTTTTAACCATGTGAATGCTCTTGCTACAACCATTTTTTCAAATTATGGTTTTCTTTTCCTCTTTAAAGCTTAGCTTATGGCCCTGCAGACTCAGGCACTTACATAGTTACAGCTACATACGTAGCAGATAAAACTTTCCTGCTCAGACAAGCCCTCACTATTTCATCTTAGACTTTTTTTTTCCCTGAGGGAGAGTTAAAAACTGAGAAGAAATAATTTACTTCAGTGATTTCATTTTCTAAAGTACCATTTTTTTGTTTTCCATTTCAATTTCTTTGAAAATGAAAAAAAAAGATTAAATTCAAAGTTTCCATTTTTTGATGACATCTTTTTGATAAAACTTGAAATGGTATTAAATTTTGGCCTTTTCAAAATTATTAGCTGTTTAATAAGGAAAAAGTATGCTCTGTTGTAGCAAGGTTTAGTTTTTAATACTGTGCTCTGCAGGGAGGGAGACGGTGCTAGAGCTGCCCATAAAGCAGGACTTTTGGCTTTCCACCCTTGTAAAATTCATTGCAAGATCTGCAGATCTTTAAAGCTGCCTGCATGTGTCCTCAGCTGTTAATAAAAACATGGGCCATTGCTTCAAAAGGGATTTTAGAAATCCTATCAGCTGATATTACTCAAAGCTGTCCTTTATGGCTGGGCTGGGTTGGGCTGGGATAGAGTTAATTTTCTTCACGGTAGCTACTATGGGGCTATGGTTTGGATTTGTGCTGGAAACAGTGTTGGTAATTCAGAGATGTTTTTGTTCCTGCTGAGCAGGGCTTACACAGAGTTGAGGCCTTTTCTGCTCCTCACCCCACCCCACCAGCGAGGAGGCTGGGGGTGCACAAGAAGTTGGGAGGGGACACAGCCAGGACAGCTGACCCCGACTGACCAAAGGGATATTCCATACCATATGACGTCATGCTCAGCATATAAAGCTGAGGGGAGGAGGAGTAGGCGGGGGGCGATGTTCGGAGTGATGGCGTTTGTCTTCCCAAGTCACCATTACATGTGACGGAGCCCTGCTTTCCTGGAGATGGCTGAACACCTGCCTGCCCATGGGAAGTGGTGAATGAATCCCTTGCTTTGCTTGGGCACACGGCTTTTGCTTTACCTATTAAACTGCCTTGATCTCAACTCACAAGTTTTCTCACTTTTGCCCTTCTGATTCTCTCCCCCACCCTGCTGGGGGGGAGCGAGCGAGTGGCTGCGTGGCACTTGGCTGCCGGCTGGGGTTAAACCACGACAGTGGCAAATGGAGCTACTGCCTGAAATCTTTTGGCAATGTAGTGTTGGGTTTTTTCCCCTCCTCTGTTCTTTTTTTGGTCAAATATAGGAGCCTGAGCAGAGCTGAGGTTTGTACAAACACCAGGGCACGATGGAGGCCGCTGTGCCAAGTTCCAGCCTCGTGTGATTTTTTTAAAAAGGGGGTGGGTTATGTACCAAACAAGGAACACAAGGTTTATAATGGACACACTGACAGAACCTTATTTATGGTGCCTGCTGCTGCTCCCGGGCTCAGCTTTTGCATTCAGCCAGCGTTGCTGCCTTCCCACAGCAGACTTTCAAATGAGTTGCTGTAATAACCTCATAATGTTTTTTTTGTCTCGCTCAATGGGCTTGATTTAGCCTTTCTCATAGCTGATGCGACAGTTTGGGACAGAGCTCCCTTCCCCTGGCACCAGCCCTGAATTTGGCTCAAAGCCCTCTGTTAAATCCAGCGCGGTCCCTCCGCTAATACAGATGCTGTTGCTCTGGCTTTATATTAGATGGTTCCTATCTGCTTTGCTAGAAGGAAGGAAAAATCACATTTCCTGTGATCAGATGTGGATCTTTTTCAGAAGGAGAGTTAATTCAGCCCTGCCTGGAAATAATGAGAAAGAGGTGGAGGAGTTGGCAGCACTGCCCAGTGCAGGAGAGGCTGGCTGGATTTGGGGTGTGCAGTGCACCTCGTTCACCCTTAGGAGGTTTCAAAGGTGTTGAACATGGGGCAATGGGTCTGTTTGTCCTCCTTCACCCATTTGTTGTTTAAAGTGAGTCCTAAAGTGCTCTCTTTAAAAACCAAACAACAGCTGAAACCCCTGTGCCTTTCTCGTGTTGCAGAAACTGAGAGGCTGTTGACTGATGGGGGATAGGAAGCAAATTTACAGCCAGATCCCTCTTACCAATTTTTTCTCCCAGATGTTTTTCTTTCTCTGTTTGTTTTACTTTGGCAATTAACTAAACAAATTGCTGTCTGAGCAGCGGAGCTAATGGAGTCTGGTTTCCTTCAGGTTTTTCTGAAGTTCCCTTTCTTCTCACTTAATGATCTCAGCTTCATCTTCTGCCACGCTGTCCGTGGGGAAGGGCAGCAAGGAGCCGAAGAGCTGAGCGCGGCTGTCTTTGGCTTTCCCTTCCCTCGGTGGGGGCATGCTTTTGGATTTCTGGCCTTTACCCAACTTCTAGTTTCCAAAAAAACTTGAAAGAACATAATTTTCAAGGCGTCCTTAAGATCCATTCCCTTCCAAACGCTCTAAGCTGGCTAACGGGGTCAGGCGTTTTTGGCTGGGGAGATGACCGGGTTCTCAGAGGGGACAGACAGGCTGCAATTGCACAAGTTTCATTTCCTCACGACACCAAGGTGGAAGGTTAGTTCCTGGAAGCCTTCTTTTTAAAAACAAGGCTGTATGTTTTCTGTGTCCCTCAGGGCCGTCTGGGTGAGCTGTTCCTACTATTTCTCAGGACACTTGAGCAGAATAAAAACCCGTATCCTCAACAAAACACTTCAGGCTGCCTCTGTTGCAAAGAAGCAACAAAATGAGAGGGGAAGAGTGCAATATCACTTAAAAATTACTTTTCTCTTTAAAAAAAGGAGATCCTATGATAGTTACAGTAAAAGTAGTATTTATGGTCATTCTTGATTTGATGACAATGTTGACAGCTTCCTTTCAATTGGGTTGGCCCATAGTTACCTGTGGGATTCCATTTCTGCCTTTTTTCAGTTTATGCCAATCTTCTCCCTGTTGTAGGTGAAATCAAGTGTTGCTCAGAAAACCACAGCTGAGGAAAAGTGTTGTCTTGTGTGTGAAACCAACGATTGTGGAGTTATTGAGGCCTCCACAGTGAGACAGGTGTGAGTCCGCTTTCACGTCTTTGAGGAATCTCATGACTTATCAGCGATGAAGCCAGGACTTTTGATAGGGCACTGAATATAATCCCTAAATATTTAATATGCCAGAAATTAAAGAAAAACAGCTTGTCAGATTTTAGAGTGGGTTGAGACTTGCTCCAAGACCCTGGTAAGTATGTGCGTGACTCATGTTGAGGTGCTTGAGGGGCTTTATTGAGGCTTATCAGTGTAATAGGGAAAAAAAAAAAAGAGGGGAGGGGGAAGGCGGCTCTTGAGGTTTTAACACTAAGGGAAGTGAGAAAGTTGGAGTCAAGTGTACTGGGGGAAAGGGCTGTGCATGCACATTCCTTACAGGTCTGTCTGCACTGCAGTCTTGCACAGCGCCTCTGACACATTCTTAGCTCTCTGATAAGGGATCTCCTCAGAACAGAAGCACAAATTTGTGCCCATTAGTTGGTGGAATTTTTTAATATTCTTTGAGTGTAAGATGAGGCCAAGAAGGATACTATGATGACCCACACCTACTCTATGCTCTTGTGCAAAGAGTAAGGTGCAGCACAAAGAGAATCAGCCCCAGACTATAAATTATGTTGAACTTGGGGAATGGGAGAAAATCAAAACAATTTAGTTTGTATAAATGCTTCTTGCCTAAAACAAAATTATGCATGAAATAATGCAAAAATCCTTTAGCTGAGCTTAGTAACTACTCTTACAGAAAGATGGAGGAGGGTCGATTTAGATTAGATGTTAGAAAGAACTTCTTTACTGTGAGAGTGGTGAGGCACTGGAACAGGTTGCCCAGAGAGGTTGTGGATGCCCCATCCCTGGAAGCGTTTAAGTCCAGGTTGGATGGGGCTTTGGGCAACGTGGTCTAGCGGAGGGTGTCCCTGCCCATGGTGGGGGGGGTTGGAACTAGGTGATCTTTAAGGTCCCTTCCAACCCAAACCATTCTGTGATTCTATGGCAGCAGTCTTTGTGGGGCTGCATTTTCAAAGCCTGATCTCAACAGTAGGTTTTGATGCTCTAATGAGGTATCAGATAATATAGCTAAGGTTTTAGGAAAAGTTCAAGTTCTTTTCCTGCAATCCTTCAGAGCTTCTGGAAACTCAACCCATTTCTTTAAAGAACTGGTTATGGATCTAGGAGCCTTACTGAAGGCTCTTATTTTTGCAACTATTGGTCTGGCTATTTGCCTTTTTTTTTTTTCAGGCTGTTGTGCCTGGATGCTTTTATTTGCATACATAATGTTTGTTCCTGCAACAGTCACCATTCTAAAAGTTACCATGGTAACAGATTTTGCAGTTGTTTCCTTTTAAAAGCAGGGTGAGAGTACCACTGTGACCTCCTGGCTGGGTGCTGGACCGGGAGCCAGGAGAGCCGAGTTTCAGTCCTGCCTTGGCCACCAGCATTTGCCTTTGCCTGAGCTGCCCCTGGCAGCAACCAGCAAAGCATTTCAGTGATTTTTTTCTTTTTTTTTTTTTTTTTTTGGGGGTGCCTGTTGTTGGGCAGCCACCCAGACCCTGCCTGGCAACCTCCGGCATCCAAACCGTTTGCCTAAAGGACTCTTTCCACACCTATGGGTTTTCCTCACATCTTGCTGTCCACCCCTGGCCCAACGCCCCCCCCCCCCGCCACATGCCGGATAGCCTCCAGACCTCTCTGCTTCCCCAAACTCCTTTGTAGCTCCTGCCATTTACTTCTTGGTGTCTCCATTCCTCTTCTGACCCCTGGTCTGTCCTGTGGACTTCACCACGTTGGTTGACTTTGTGGCTGTACCTCTGTTGATCTGTAATCGAGCACCAGGCAACTGGGCAAATGTTGACTTTTTTCAGGACCCAGCTGTATGGAGAAAGGAGTCTGGGTATGGTTCTTCTGTTACTGAAACTCATGGACGTTTTCTTTGTTTGTTTTGTTTCTACCTACTTACCTATTCTCAAATATGCCCAGACACGTCAAAACGATGATGATCAGCTTGCATGAAATAAACTAACTTTATGCTTCTCGATGTCATTGATCTTTAGCTCATCCACTGAAAGCACCTAAAAAGAGGGGCAGCAGTGTTGGTCTGTTGGTTTGGGGTTTTTTTTTGTTTGTTTTTGTTTTGTTTTTTAAAGGACAAATCTTTTTTTAAGCTCAGCCTGCAGAGCAGGACTACGGGCAGGTCTTCTGAGCTCCCTCTGATCTCCTCCTCGATGGATCAGCCTCTTTCATTGCTCTGGCATCGTGTCTGTGAGAAGAGTTTATTGGACGGGGCCACCAAAAAAAAAGCCTACGATACAAATAGTTTATCTCCAAACTCTGCTTCTGTGTGTCTGCCAAGTGATAATTGGGGGGGAAGAAAAACCCAACCCTCATGATACCCGTTTGGTACATGACTGACAGATTTATGATAGGATGCAGTTTCCTCCATTTGTCTGGCAGCGAGCGACAGGACTGTGCAATTGTGTGTCCGCCTTCTCGCCGGCGAATGCTTCCAGCTGGATCCAGATGACAGGAAATGATTTAGCGAAAGGCTTTTGGTGACAATTAACAGAATTCCTGCTGATAACTTTTTTTGTCCTCTCCCTCAGAATATTTTTACAGCAAGCCCTAAGTTGTTGCTGAGTGGCATTGGAGGTGGGTGGTTACCAGTATCTGATGACTGTGTCACGGAACAGCTTTTATTTCTGTTGAAAGTATGGTTTATGTTTTTTAATCTTCATCTCTTTAGTATTCTACTTGGTAATTAGAGCAACATAAAAATTTATTTTTGTTACCAGATGGTCATACCCTAAAAACCAGCCCAACATGGCCTCAAGCAAAGGAGACCTATTGTCAAAGTAACTTAAGTAAAGCATAAGATTGTCCAAGAATCTCCCAGTAGGGAGGATCAGGGAAGTAGTTTATGTTTATGTCAGGAGTGGTCCAACTGCACTGTGAACTGCTCACTTTGCCAGGAACAGCCAGGGGCTCAAGTGAAGTCCTGGGATCGCAATGGTAGTGTCAACTGTGGAGCATATATGTTTAAAGAAACAACTTCTGCAGTGCATTCCTGTGTAAGGCATCTCTCCTGCAAAGAGGGAAAAGTCAATATTTATTTGCTGTCACACAGGATTACCTGTGTTAAAGAAAGGAAAATACTGGTGTTGGATCTGCTTCCTTGAAAAATTCTTAAGAATTGTCTTATACTTGATTTCCAACACTGCATCTCTTTCCTTAGAGCTTGGTGGTCTTCAGACCTAAGGTTTTGTTTCTCACTGTGGGTGAAAAAACAGTCTGAAATCCTCAGTATTGGCTCTTCTCTTTGAAAAGGAGGAAGAAAAAAAAATGTTTTTGAAGAGTTGATACACATGGGAATTAACCAGCTCTGTTTTCAGTAGATAAATTACAGCTCAGGAAATTAAATTACAAGTGAGATGGATATTTGTCCTTGGGAACTTGACACCTGTAAACAAAAAACTTTATTTTGAGAGCTTAAGGAGCTACTGTAAGCTTTGTGCTGGTTTCACGTTTGAAGACTTCTTTTCTCCAGCAACGTTTATTGCACTGTAGTCTCCAAACTGAGATTTACTGGAAAAGGGCGGAAAATAATGAAGCGAGCGTTGTAAGATGGATCAGGTTTTTCTGCTGGATTGTTCATGTTGTCAGGGACTCTTGTAATGAAGCGCTTTGTGGGAAAGGAGCCTTTCATTGCTGTGCTGTTAGCAGAGTACAGGCAAACTGCTTTTATCTGCTTTGGAGTCGGTTTGAATACTGACAGCTTGAATCTTTTGATCTGCGGTAGCCTGGCTGGTGGTTTTGCCCATGCAGGAGCAAGCCCAGGAGCAGAGAACGGAAAGGGAAAACTCCATTTGGCCACATAAGGTGGAAAACAGGCAAGTGATGAGACCATGGAAACTGTGCTGAGAAAGTACAGGAAAAATGGACGGGGACTGGAAGAGTCAAAAATTGCACAAAGCAGCAGAGGCTGTGGTCCTGGTCTGCACTTCTGTAACTTGTGTTCTGAGACAACTTGAGCTTCAGCTAGAAAAAAGTGTTTTCTTTCTGAGTGTACAATGATTTAAATAATTTCAGCTTCCTGGGGAACATACCACCTTGTAAAGTTAAGGTAGTTTTTTTGAACCTCAGAAATTGTCTTGTAGGAACTTTTACAGAAGTTCCTGTGCTCCCTTTCCCTTCCCCCACCTGAATATAGACAGATAAAGAGGGTTGAAATCTTGGGTTTTTGCTAACCGCGTTTTTGCCTTTGAATGACACAGCCTGTTTGATTAAACTCCAGCTCTGTCTCCTCAACATGCGTCACTGTCAGCCCTGTTACAGCACCTTCCATGAGAAAAGATGAGCACTGCAGTTTTGCCTCACCAGTGTACAGTAGAGCATTGGCAGGTGAGGAGAGACCGAGAGGAGGCCTGTCTGGGCATGGCTAATATGAGGACTGACCGGCACGGAAGCCCCTAAATTCAGAGGTGGGAGAGCTGATGGAACCAGTGGGCTGGAGCAGGTTGGGCGTGCTTCTTGCTCAGCATGTGTCTTTTCTCCTCACCCTTCAGCACAGCTGGGAGACCTCCCAGAGGTCCCCCAAGCAATCTTTAGGTGGTGGTGGTTAAAACAAAAGGTGGAGTTGCTTCTGTCAGGCTGCTGGGATGGAAATCCTGAGCATTTCCACTAGGCCAAACCGCTGTTGGGCAGGCGTCGGGGACTGTAAATGTGTGCCACCCCAAACCAAAACCAAGTGCTCAGTGATCACCTGGGGATAACTGGAGATGGAACAGGCCTGCAAATGACTGCACGCAGCCCAGCCAATCCAAGTAGTACTGATAGAGGACAAGGTGACTCTGAAAATGATGCGGCAGCTCACAGCTTTGAAGGGAACCCGCTGGCACGTGAGGGAAGGACCCCTCCTTCCACAAGCCAGAAACCTCAACCCCAGCGTGGCAGAAACCAAATCCCTCGGTCCCCTGTTTGCAGCACTGGCTTTCAAGAGCTGTGCTCGCTGAGGAGCTGCTCTGTGGCAGGGTAACCAGGCTGTGCTTCATTTCATCACCCCTTTTTTTAAAAGAGGCTGCTGATGTCGCATTCTCCCTCTTGGCTCGGTGCAGCTGGAAGAAGGAGGTGAGCTGGCAAAGCCAGCAGCTGCTTGAAGCACTCCAGACCTGTCTATGCACATCCTTGCTCCCAAATTCCTAGGGTTTCAGAGCAGCACAGCCAGAACGCTGAAAAAGCTTTCTTTTTAATCTCTCGATCTTCACTCTGTGTTTTTGCCGGTGCAGGTAAGAGATGTACGCTCCATGCTCTGCATGTACTGGTGTTTCCACCAAGGTAAACAAGAGATAGTCTAGGTAATTACAGAGAACAATCTGAGCGAAACATCTTGTCTCTACAGCTGGTTCCTGTGACACAGGAGCAGGCAGAGCAAGCAAACTTACCCTGCCAGGATATCAGGAGTGTTTCTCCTTGTTCAAATAACAAGAAATGAGATTCATCGGTCTCTGCTCCATCTAAATTCCAACTCAAGCATGAAGGAAAGTTTGGCCTGACTCAGGTTTGCAGGGGTCGTGGTAGGGATTGGCTCAACTGCAGTACTCAGATCCATTTTGTACACACATCCTAAATTCATGAGGCAGTTCTTCCCACGGCACATCTGAGGCTTCAGGTTTGGTTTGGGAGCTGGCAGGCCACTGCCCTTGGTGTCACTTTATTTCTCATTTGTGGTGTTACATGCAATGATGTGACATTCCAGTGTTTGCTCAGGTCCAACCCTTGGAATAGGGCAATACCTTCAACAGGCCCCAAGGACAGCTCTAATGTGGGAGGCATTTCTTATGCAGCTAAAAATCTGCATGGTTTGGGGGTTTTTGTTTGGTTTTGTTGGGGTTTTTTTTTGTTTTGTTTTTGTTTTTAAAGCAGGAGACAACCCAGCTGAAAGCAAACAGGATTACATGATATTATGGAGATCAGAATTTGGCATGCAGGTTACAAAGCAGTCTGAATCCCACTGGATGAAAATGTTCAACAACACTGCAGAGCCTGACTGCTTCCTCCCAGGCTTCACCTGGGGCCAAGGGCAAATCCCAAGAAGAATTCTGTCCACTGGTACCAATGAGACTCACTGTCCGTATATATATAGGCAGAGAGAGTCTCTCCTAAACATGTAGATATGTTTTGATTTGGTGGATTTTCTTTGGGTAAGTTAAGATGATGATGATAGTTGGCTTTGCTTTGCAAGCTGCATGCCAAACTATTTTTGTAGCTTGCTTTATAAACTTAACCTTTCTAAGCAAGTTAAATGGATTTAAGTCCAGAGCTGTTAAAACCAGTGAAAGTTTAGCCATGGCCTTCAATAGGGACAGGAACGCAAGAATGGCGACAGCAGCTCAGACAGGTGATTCACCTGGCTCAGCATCCTCTCCCCCAGTAATGGCCAGAGGTGGATGCCTGATGAGCAAGAACAAGGTACGTACGCAGTGATGCTTGCTCCTCCAGCCAGGTTAGGAAATCCATGAGCTGGACAAGGTGTTTGTTTACAGCAATTTTTGGTTGATTTCTGTGAGCTTTCTTGGTCTCCCCATAAACCTATATAAGTTTTTGGCAACCCACTGCAGCCTCGGGATGGAGCTCTGCATTCTTGAAGAATGTTTGCACACTTAGTGTTGAATTTTTGTTGTTGTGGCATTGTTTTGCTTTTAATGGAATTTGTTTTATCACTGTTGCAGAATACAGAATACAAAGGTTCTCTGAACCTTTTCACGTTCTAATATATCATTTTTTGAGTGGAGGGACAGAACTGCACCCCTACACGAGGTGTGGGCCGAGGTTAGGTTTATGCAGCAGAATACAGCCACTGTCTGGTTTGCTCCTTATTTTTCTCCTAATAGGAGAAAAGCGTCAACCCTTAACAACCTCTATCGCTTTGTCACTGCGCATCGGGCCCACGCTGTTAGAGGGTCTGGAAAGGACGTTCCCCCTCTTCCAAGGGTTTAGCTGGCTGCAGTCCAACCTCATCTGTCCCCTCATCCCAGGGCAAATACAAGTTGGAGGGGTTCCTGTTTCTAGACACCTCAGCCTGTAATTTTGGGCTGGTCAGAGACAAACCTGCTTGTGGGAACTGGGAAGGAGGAGCGGGCTTCATTCTGAGGCACCCCTTGGAACTGTTTTTCTAGAGGTTTCTTATATGTCTGCATATGTAGGACTCCTCTGAGCAGGTAGCAAATAAATGTAATCGAACATGTGGAACACAATTATTCAGACCTTGTCAACATTAGGAATATTTATCAGCTGGGATTTAGAGATTTCTTTCTGTCTCTCTTTTTCCTATATTTAAGGCCAGGTGCTTTTGGGTGGACTGGGCAGCAAATCTGAGGCAGAAGCTGGAATGCGGCTCCTCAAATGCAGAGGTGAAGGTTGTCAGTGGAATGGGAGACTTATTTACCACACAGAGTGCTTTTAAAGGATGTGCAGCAGTTAGAAACAAATGTTTTTGAATGATCATCAATAAATGCTGCAAAAAAAAAAAAAAGTGCCACGCCACAAGCCAAATTATTTTCCACTCCAAGTCATGTTTGCTTCACTTCTTTTTCCTGTCTCTAATCCAAGCCATGATTAGTAATGCCTCCCTCTCCCAAATAACTGTCACATAAACATCATTTTTATGCTTGTTGAAGAGCAGTCACAGCTTGCCTATCCTGCCTGCCATCACCTTTGTGCAGGTTTGGAGCTGTTGTCTTACCCCCAGTGCTCTTGGGAGGAAGCGCAGAGACGAGACCTTTGTGGACGTGGAAATGGTATCGCTCCGCAGCTCCAGTAGCGAGGACCTGTGCTGCAGAGCTGGTGGGCTGGGATACAAACACCGGTGCCAGGAGTGCAATTGTCAGCAGCGGGTTTGTTGCATTTCAGTGTGAAGGCCAAGCAATGAGGACTTAGGGGACATCACTACTTCTGGCCTTGTCTGCTCCTTGGTTTCCATAGCTATGGAGTGAAAGTGGTCTCACACTCCCTCAGATTTGGGAGGAAAAAAAAAAAACCTACAAAACACTTTCATATCAGTAAACACAAAATAAAGTGGAAAAGGCTAGAGTTAAATTTACTCCTGCTTTGGAGACCGAGGACCTTCAGGCATCACAACACCCCTCGGGGAGCAATACTAAAAAATAAATTAGTAACCTAATTTTTCAGCAATTACTAGCTTTGGGGAATTTCAGTTCGAGCCCTTCACAGTGGTGTTACAATGCATAATTATATGACTTGAGGTGCGGTTAGATAGATGCAAATCATCTGGCTATGCTATCTCTCCATTTAATCAGTGATTTGTTTGCCATTTGGGTACAGAAAATACTTTGTTTAAAAATGACTTGAATATACTTCCAGTAAGATCATCAGTGGGAAATAATAAAACGTAGCTGATTTGCTACTAGTCAAGAGCACCCAAGACCTCCCTGGTTTAGTTCATTTACTCTGAGCTTTATGCAATACATGGTCAGCTAAATCCAGGCACAACACAAACCATACATGATTCCTCATGTTCTCTCTTTGTGGTCTTTCCCATTAATCTTTAAATTCATTAGAAACACCTAAGCTGGCTCCTTCGTTTGCTGGGTGTTCCCCTTAATTTGAATCCTACTTTTCATTTTTGGGGATATCTCTTTGCCGTTAAAGTTGTTGTATGTTACTGATACGCTGGTATTTTTATGGAAATAAGTGTAAGAATTTTGTAGCAAGTTCATGGATTTTGGTCAGGGAACATAAATTATCCCTTTTGCAACCAGCATACTGATGTGCGATGATGTAAAGAAATTTGTCAGCAGACAGCTGGGTATGTGCATGCATGCGGGTGTCTGGGACAGACCAGTGGGCACCACACCCAGATGAGCAACCTGAATAAAAGCCAATTGAAAATGGTAAAAATTCTTCTGCATTTCAGAATATGGGCACTTGACAACCAATTTTTCATTATTCTTTCCTAGCCCTTACCTGAGGTCATAGGTAAAGGCTAAATCACTGCCTGGTCTGTTAGCACGGTGTCCAGCACACGGGGGTCCAAATGACTGGCAAGGGCTCCAAGGTACTGCTGCATTACAAAGAATAAATACCAATTATTAGTTTGGCAGCTGAAGAAAAGGAAGAAGTTTCCTTTCTCTGCACAATAACCTATGTTTTTTTTATACAGGGTGGGGAGGGATGTGCGTACCTGTCAGTGCACTGCAAACACGGCAGCTCTCAAAGTCCCGGCTGAGCCAACACTGCACCTCCCACGGGAAGGAGGTCATTCTCTGCCGTGTGTATGACAGCCTTCAGGAGGGTTTGCCACCTTGTAATATAAACACTTTGAACTTAAGCATCAAAAAAAAGTATCATACTTCCATGCTACCTGTAAAAATCAAAACGAAAACTCGTAACACAAAACAAACCACGGCAATCCCAGCGCTCCTCCCGTGGTTCTGCCCCACACGTGTAACTTGGTGGGGGAAATATTTACCGTGGAGGAACGTCCCGTCCCTGACCTGCCATAGCCTGCTCCTCCTGGGCTGTCCGCCTCTCGTTCTGCAGGGTCTCTGAGCGTTTGTTTTGATAAATAGACACTGCAACTGGATGTGGATGATCTGTGTGGTAAGAACGCTATTAATTTGAATTTGTCTGTAGGGGACTACACCAGTCAGTTAAGTCTGCGTTCTCTCTTTCTATGGGATGAGTTTAAAATAAAACAACCTCCCGCTGTTGCATCCCTGGCGTTAAAATAGGAGCTCCAGCCGCTTTCCCAGTGCCAGAACTTCTTGGTGGTTTGAACACCAACTTGGGACTTGGAGACACCACCACTGTGCCTTGCCACTGCCCTTCGAGGCATCACGAAATGCTCTTTTGAAGTGTTTAAGATGTGGATAGGAACCTCTCAGACTTTACAAAGCTAGCTAGGCAGGTTAGGCACCGGTGTCTCCTTGTTCTCTGCAAGTGCTTCAACAGCTCAGCTGGTTCACAGAATAACTAAATCTTCCTTAATGCCTGCTTCTCAGTGACTAAACATAAATCTCTTCTCAGATATCTCAGTTCTTCCATTCCTCACCTGTGCTGTACCCTATTCAGGTAATGCTTTGCTTTCTCACATGGAGGTTGTCCAGATACATTCATTAACGTGGTGCTTACGTACTGTGGGAATGGGGGATAAACCAGTTTTTCAGATGCGATAGCCAAGAGGAAACTTTTATCTATCAAAATACACTGAAAGATTCTTGATGCTGAGGGAGGGCTTCTTTTCTCCACTGCTTCCAAAATCCTCCGTGCTCCTTGACGTTTGTAGGTGGTGTGCATGAGCCAGGGGCTGAAAAGGAGAAACAAGGAACAGGAGGAAGCAGCAACAGCAGACAGCCATTACCTGTCCCCGCTATGGAAGGATGGAGTGGCCTTGCAGCAGTTGAAGAGGTTGAAAACAGGAGGTAAACCAAGGGTAACGGGTAGGAAGAGATGAGCGAGGATTAAATGAAAGCTTGGGGCACAGTTGTGCTGCAGATCAGCAGTGGCTTGGCAGCACGCACTGGGAGGAGGGGCGGGTTCGTCACAGTGTTGGCATGTTGCAGGTATGTTGCTTTATTTGGGTTTTTTTTTGTGTATCGTATTATTTTAGCAGAAATGACACCAAGTATGAACCACATCATCTGCCACCTTCACGGTCTTGGAGAGTGGTTCAGCAGCATCCTCGCTCGGCTCCATTCTGCTGCGTCCGTGGAAGTGGTTGCCTGTTCCCCTTTTGCCTTATCAGCTGCCCTGTGGCTCCAGCCGGTGGAGGTGCAGTTTAGGGGATTTCTAGAGGCTCTTGTTGCCATGGGAAGTACGTTTTTCTCCTAGCTCTCAGAGAGCAAACTGCTGCGATGAGAAAATGAGTAGAAATCAACAAAATTTTTTCCATTGGGGACTTCTTTTTGCCTTTATGCCCTCATTTTCCTTGGAGAAACATTATATCCCTAGTCAATCTGTGGGTGAATCTCCATCCAGCCTGTGCCCTGATATGATCCAGTCCCTGCTCCATATATATCTTGTGAGCATGTTCTTAGCACTTGCAGCTATTGAATAACAAGTATGCAACAAGAATGAAATCGCCTGTTTGCATATTTGTGTCCCTGCCACTGAAAAGATATCAGTTCCCACAGGTGGAGTCACAGTTGTGAAACGGAGGTGCTAATAGTGCTGATCTCAGATACCAGGCTTGGCTTTTGTTTCCCATCTGTTTTCAACCAGCAATTTAATGTTACTGCAGTGCACTGAGGAGATAATGTCAAGGGTGGTGCTAAATGTATTTGTATGCATTTTTAAATTTTGTTCTTATTCACTAATTCTAACCGTTTCTTTTCCTATGAGGTAACAAAATGTATTTCTCCTGTGCCTTTTAAACAAAACCCCATTTCACTAGTAGAATAACTTATCTACTGCTAACATTTCCTTTTTCAGATTGACAAAATGGAAAAGATGGGTAATGATTCCACCTTTTTAATGCACTCCTTTGTGGTTGCCTACAGATTAGTTAAAATCTAATTTCCTAAACGTGTCTATATCTCAAAGTTCAACTACTACTAAGATGCAAAGCATCTTGCAAGAGCTACTGAGAAATAGGAAGTTATTTCACTGACTTAGTTTTTGTATAGCATTCAAATAGGGATTTCTTTAAGTATGCACATCACTTATCTATTTAAATGTTATGATGCTGGAGGATATGAAATTGCATGTCTCAGCCTTCCAGGATTCAGCTGTGTTATGCTAACTTTTAAAGTATTTAAGGAAGATACCCAAATGAGGAACATATTTAAAAAAACCCAAACCAACCCAAACAAACAAAACCCAATTCCTCAGAGATGAGGCATGAACTTAATGCAGGCTTTTTTGGTATCATCTGTTTTGTGACTCAAGACTTCTACTATTAGCACAATGTCAAATATCGATGCGTGGTGGGGGACAGAGGTAACTGTACGAGGCATTCCTAAATGAAAAAGCAGTTCAGGCATTTCCATGTGATTAATATGTAGGCTTTTTTTTGAGTTCCAGGTAAATTTAGCAGTTCAGGATTCAACATGCTTTTAGACAAGATTTTTGTTTCAATCCACTGCATTCTGGAGTGCTAGGAAGAGAGAGACTCCAGTCTGGGGATCCAAACATGGGTAGTGCTTTGATGTTGTCCATAATTCCATATTAATTTTTAAAAAAATCTGTTTCTAATTAATCTGTTCTTATTCAGGCTCTTATTGCTTGGGCACAACTGGGCTGAGATGACAGAAATACATTGAGAACATCCCCATATACGGTGATACTTTCATCTAAGTGTGAAATCAACTTGAAATATTGGTCGCGTGAGCCTCAAATCTTGGTCCGTATTTGGCCTCAAAGATATTTGCTACCTACTTGGAATCCCAGCCCCATCATTTGGTTGTGCTAATTAAATCATCCCATAATGTCCTGGAAAGTAATCTGCTATTGGGGGATAGGTAAAGGTAGAAGAGACTTTGGAAGAATCCAACCCAGATGCACTAACGTTGATCAGAGGTGAGGGCATGGTGGGCTGAGACCGTCAAAGAATTTCTTGTACCTCCCTGTCAAATAACTTTCTAGACACAGTAATCAAAAGGAAATAGTAATCCTTCCTCATGTCTAATTTTTCCTTCCTAACACATTCCTGAGAAACATCAGATATTTGGTGGTGTGCTTTTAGAGAGGGGTGAGCGAGAGGAGTTATTTCTTTCACTGGATTTTAATGCCTCCAGACCTCCCTAGATGGCTTCTCTGGAAATGCAGTGCCAACTATGCAAAGCCTGTTGGCTTGTGTTCACTTTCCTAACGTGTTATTTTCAATCTGTTTTATCCATCTCAAAGTTAGAATAGGCCTAAGGTGAAGATCTGCGGCCCCTGCTATCACGAGGAAAGACCAAGACTCCTGAGAAAAAGCTGCTTTTCCTGCCGCCTCCTTGCCCGCACTTCATCCCACACTTAGAAATGCCCGTGTGGCCCAGGAAGGATGGGCCTGGCGACAGCTGCTTGAGTGAAACTAATCGCAATTTTCTTTTTCCTCTAGTAATTTTTAATGTGGTAAAGAAAAAAAAAAAATAACGCTGGCAGAGCCCTTTTCTGTGTGCGTGCGTGCGTCTAAAGAGTTACATGGCCAGTATGCTAGTGAAAGGAGACATTTCCTGCAAAAAAAGCAGTATTTAACTTTGGAAAAGTTTTTCAATAAGGGGAAAAAAAAAAAAAGAAGATTGGAAAAAAACATCATAAGCACAAGGCTTTTTAATTAGTCCTAAAGTGCGAAGCTTCCACAGGTTTGAAACATCTTTCCTCGTGCTCTGCATGATAAAAAAAAAAAAAAAAAATTAAGAAAGGTAGGAGGTATTCCTCAGGTACACTTTTCAAGCCTCGTGATTGCAATTAAATTGCAGCTATATTGCAATTACAGAGATATTTCACTACTTTTAATACACTAGCTGTGTTCTTTAGGAATACTAAGTACTGCCACTTTATCCAGCTTGCACATATAACTGCATTTTTAGGCTTCTTACTAGAGCTGTTGCTTTTCTTACTTTTCTTTATCGTGGAAATTTTGGTGAAACTTTTGTAACTTTTTTACTCCAAAATTAAGATATTGAGTTTCAGTGAGATGTATCAGTCAAAATGTTCATCGTTGCATATCTGGTTTCATATATAATTAAAGAACTGCTGTATATTAACTATGCTGTAGCCACACTGCAGCCACTGCCATAGGGTCAGCCTTTCAGCTGGTAATAGGGTATCAATGACGGGACTCAAAACACAATTGCTTTGTAATTACAGTCACCGTACTGTACAGATCCACTGATTCTTCTGTTGCACAGGTCGTGGTTAGGAGTGGGCTAGCTAGTGAAGTGAAAAGCAAAGCAGAAAAGGCAGCTGAAAAATGAGGCTATTTGCTTTCATTTCCTTCTGTGAAGATGACTTACTTTTTTCCGCCTTGCATTTTCAGGTTTGAACCTTCTGAAATCTTATGACAGCCAGCAGAAGAGAAAAATTCAAACAAGGTATGCCTCTCTTTGTTTTGTAGGGAAAGACTTCATTTTTAGGCAGCCAAACAGAAAAGAAACCCCAGGAGACGCTGCCTGATTAACAAGTCTGCGGGGGCTGGCAGGGAGTTCTGCAAGGTTGAAAGCAAACTTGGTGTAACCGTTGGCACTCGTTCCACGGAGGAATAGTAAGTTCATTTTTGTGCGCTTCCTGATGCTTGCTCTGTGGTTGTGAGCTGATAGAAGGCAGCGCTTCGACTTCCTGAATCCTCTAAATAAAGCATCCTTTCTATATAGATGTTTTCAAAGAAAGGCACATTGTACTTTCTGCTTTGGTTGAGTTTTCGTACTTGGCTCTTTGAATGAACAACTTTGGTCGTTAAACAGTTGGAAACTTACTTCAAAAGGCTTGAATGTATTGCAAGGAAAAATATCTTCACTTGAATGGCTTGGAGCTGCTCTCAGAAGTTTATTTACATAGCTGTTGTATTGTGCCACAGTTTGAAGGGCATCCAGGCTTCCTCTTTAATCTAAACTCCTTTTACTTAAATAATTAATTCACAAATAACTTCAGTTTTCATTATTTCTGTTTCTTTCAAGAGATTACTATAGCAAAAGAGTGATTATTTAAATACTTGAATTAATACATATATTAGCTCTTTTAAGTTCAGTTGTAGCAAAGAGCAAGTCAGCCGGTCCCTGTCCATGCACGCGCGCCATAACGTGCACGAGTGTGCCTGGATAGTGAGGATGCAAAGCTCGTACCCGTGCCCTAGTGAGACCTCCCAAAGGACACTTGTGAGAGCTGTTCGTTTTCAGGGCCACCTGTAATGCTGAGAAGAACGTGTTTCCCCCCAGCAGAAAGTCCTTTATAAAACTAGGTGTTATGAATTTAGCTAGAATTTCTTGTTCCTACTAAGGCAGTTTGAATCAAGTGGGTAGGCCAGCACTGAATGCTCCATATTCTGGTTTTCTCATTCTCAACCAAATAATGACGCTTATTTTGCATGATTCACTACACTCTTGTTTTATTATGTTACTAAATCACATTTATCTCTGTCAGGCCTCTTTTTCCCCAGGGTATTCTGTTGTTTCTTTTTTGTTTTGTTTTCTTTTTTTTTTTTTTAAACCAGATGCTTAATATTTTGTATGGCATGAATACCGACATATTGTTTAAAACAACATCAGTAAAGAGTTAACTCCCACGACGAGAAAAAAGGCAAAATGAGTCCCCACAGCTAGCTAGCTATCAAGAAATCATCTAGTACTCTGACGTTTGCTATAGGCAAAATAAAACAAAGCGCTACCAGCAATAAATCAATTCTTGTGTGCGGGTATTGTCAAAATAAGCTGTTCTGGCGTGCTCTGATCCAACTTGTAGGCCAAGTAACGCCGTCTTTTATACATCCAAGTGTTTTGAAATGCCATTGTGCTCAAGGAAGAGCTAGGCTGTCTCAAATATTAATATCCACAAGGTAATGGGTGTCTCCAGCTTGTGTGGGAAACTTCATTAGGTGCCTTCAAAAGCCAGACCTTCTTCAAGTAAGCTGTTAATTGTGCGTTGCTTGAGATAAGTATATTAAAAATATTCCAACCACGGATGGACTTTAAAATCAGAGGAGTTGGATTTTAAATATCAAAATGTCTGGAATGGTCTGATCTCTTTTTTTTTTTTTTTTTTTTGGCCCCATTAGAAAGATGAGAAACAAACCGAAGGCTTTGGGTCCAAACTCTCATATACTTCCATGCTAAAGCTCTGGGGTTGGGGTTTGGCCTGATCCCATCTATATCTATAGTATTAAAACAGTTAAAGGCATTCTTCTCTTCCCCCTCTTCCCCTGCAGCTGGAAAGCACTATCCTCTGCTTTCGTGAAAACAGACATCAATGCTGCCTGTTTATAAGCCTCTAATTGCTCCAGTTAGTTTGCTTTCACTGAAGTGGCCTATATATCTGTAACTTCACACAAGAGGTAGGTTGCGTAGGTGTGGGATTAAAGTCCTTCCAATCAGACAATTTTCAAATCCATAAAAAAACCTCAACTTCTGTCAGGAGCCTCCCCTGTTTAGACAAGATGAGCGGGAAATTCAGACATCTTCCTAAGACGTGAGGGGTGGAAAAGGAGCAGGAACATGATGACATTGGCCTATTTACTTGGTGAGTTGAGCCTGAGGTCATTCTAATATTGTGTATTTTCACATCTAAAGTGGATGCTCAGTGCTGCAATGGGGTGTTTCTATTGACCGACCTTTCTGTGGATAAACTACTTCTATGCCTCAGCACCAGAACGAGCATCAAAATCTAGGATGTAGAGATCATGGCGAAATTTCCCTGTATTAAAATGCTGCCCAATACTTATATATAGAGATCTAATTTTAGAATACCACTGCAAAGATCACTAGAAATATTTTCTTCTCTGAAAATAAGCAATAGACTGGAAATGAAAGTTGAGTAAGAAAGACTTCTTCAGTTTTACAGCGCACAGAGTAATACGTGTGCTGGGGCAGCCTGTCAGCACTAGCTGATGATTTCTGCATCTGGGTCCTGTTTCACGGTGGAGCCTGTATTCCTAGCTTTGGAACAAAAGATTACCAGAGATAACTGATGGAAAACATATTCCAGTTATTGGCTAAGCGGCCTCACCTTCACCCTGCAGCTAATTGCAAGGTTAAAAACTGTAGTCAAAATATCCATATTTATCAACCCATTTGGTTTATTTCTGCTCCAGATAAATGAAGCAATATTCCATTACCATCTCTGACCATGCTTTATTTTTTCTATGTAGACTTGTTATGACAAAATCTCTTCCATTTTAATTAATTTTTTCCAGATACTATCTTCATAAAACTAGCACTCAGAGAGGCACAATCATTATTTTTAATAGAAGAGGGTTAATACGTGTTAAAAATGCTAGAGGAGCATTCGTCACTAATGTTTTCTGTCTGCAATGAGAGGATCAGCAAGGCTTCCTCAGATCTGCTTTTCCAGGGTGATCTCCGTACCAGTTTAAGACCTGGTTTACAAAAGCGGGTGAGTGCTTGCTTATTTTCAGTGTACAAACAATCTCATAACTTCAGTGAGATTGTTGGACTGTTTTAACGAGAGGTTCAAAATGAAGCATTTGCTTAAATACTTGGGTGCTTTCAGGATTTGACCTTTTTTCACAAAAATGGTGATTTCATGCTACTCATTTCTAGTTAATAGCCGTCACTGCTCAGAACTGGATCGAGATTTCCAGTTAAATTCATATATATATATATATATATATGTCACTAGAGAGCTGTGAAATTGGTACCAGCTTTCAGCTGCTGGCTCCAGCATGAGCCAAGATGAACCAGCCTAGTGCCTTGATTTCCTTGGGGTGGGGGAAGAAGCAAAGATGGCTGCAAGTGTAGGACTCCTATCAGTTCGAGCTTTGCCACAGCAATTCTTCTGAAATGACCTGAATTAACCTTCTTGTAATGCCAAAACGCGCGGGGGGGCCCCTTCAGTCGCCTGCGGGCAGAGCTGTCAAGGGCATGGCAGTCCTGCTTGGCTGCTGCCAACCTACTGCCATGTCTCGTGGGGTATCAAAGCACACTTGAAATGGCCCCGGTCAGCTACGTTTAGGCAACAGCGTTGAACCTTCCTGGCTGCGGATGATCCCAAATGGGGGTTTGCTCCCAGGCGTACAAAGGACCGGCAAACTTGTCGCTTGGCCAAGTTCTGAAGTCCATTCTCAGGAAAACTCCCACTGATCTAAAGCATGCCAGGATTTCATGTGCTGCTGGGAAACCTGAAACCTCCCTTGCTAAAGTATCTTAATTAGGCCATTAAAGCCTGGTATAAAATGGCTGAGATAAACAGGGTCAGGAGGCCAAAGAATATTGTCAATGCATTGTAAAGCCTTTGCTGCTCAGCCGTGGTTTCAAACTGTCCAGAACCAGGTTTTTGTGAAATAAAACACCTGAGCCCTCTGCCTGGTGGCTCCTGAGGGGACCCTGGGTCAAAGCTTTTCGCTTAGTCAGCATGTGGGCAGGGAGCTCTAGCTTCTTTTTCCCCCTTCGGTGCCTTGCGCTGCTCTGACTTTCAGTTTCTAATTCTGGTATGTTTTAATTTAGTTCAACTTTGGGATTGAATATGTGTGTTTTGGGCAGTTTGAAACACCTCATCTTTGGTTTTGCTGTGCAGGGGCCAGTTCTAGAACAAGGGCTCTGGCACCCGTTCTCTTTGTATTTCTTTTCCAGAAATGTTTTGATAATTGTGGTTCAGTCTCTCCTGGAGACTGAATTTGAAGAATTTGGTAAAGTGTCAGATGTAGGGCCTGCGTACGTACACATGCACGTAAGCAGAATGCCAGCACAGATCTTTGATGGCTTTGTATCCTGGTGGGTACAAAGAAGAGACAAGTCCAAAATATTCAGCATAAAAGAGCAAAAGGGGAACTCTAGAATGGCACGACAGGTTTTTTCTGTACATGTAGATGGTAAAACTTTTTTTACTTTGAAGACTCAGCATTTCTGATGTCAAGAATTTATGTTCTGAAGTAGTAAGATAAGGCTAGAAGCTGTAGATGTGGGAAAATAAATGCAAGTATGAAACCCTCAACCTATTACTTCCAGCAGTCTGCACATTCCTGCAACCAGATTTATATTATTATTGTTTGAGATATAGTATTTGATCAGGCTGTTAGACCTGGGTGAGTTGTTTCTTTTTTTTTTTTTTTTTTTAATCCAAACAATCTGTTGGAAAAATACAGTGGGTAACCAGTACTACTGCTGAATTTGCCCGTAATTAGGAGCGTTGTCTCAGGGATGTATAGTGTGGCTGAAGAATCAGAAAAAGTGGAAATATTTTGATTCTTTTAACCCTTGGTGGAAATTACATTTTTGTTTAAAGAATGCACAACATTTTTAAGAATAAGAATCCCACGCCGGCAAGTAGCCCTTCCTTTGAACTAAACGCTTCCACTCACTGCTGGATGTGTGCTTTTGCGGGCCCGTACTTGGTTTGGGGCAGCGCGCTGAAGCCGCGGGGATTTGCGCAGCCCCGTGTGAGCCCCTTTGGCTCCCAAGGCGCAGGCTGCAGCTTGAGTAGCCCTGGGGTAGCGCCTCGGTGGCCCTCTTCCAGTGTGCCGGGGGGCTGGCAGCCCCCGCTCCAGTGAGCGCGGGGACGCTGCGGTGTCCCCTCTGTCCTCGGGAGAAAAGTCTTCCAGAGCGTTCTCTATTTTGAGGTGTTTGGGATTTTTTTTGTGGTTTTTGTTTTTTGGTTAAATCGGTGGCGATTTTCTTATGGAAATAGGTGCTGTGGGAATCCCCGCACAGGATTTTGGTATGATTACCTTTATGATTTAAGAAAATAAAGAAGTTGGGGTTCCTAAAGCTTGTAAGCCATAACATTGAGCGCGCCCGAAGCTGGTGATTAAACTCAGCGCAACGGTGACCTCTTGGCCGGGGGGGGGGGGGGGGGGCGCAATGGGGAAGGGACACCATCCCACCCGCCGCTTCGGCTTTTCCGCTCTGCCCCGCTGCCTCCCTCGGGTTACAGCCCCAAGGAGCCGTTTCCCAGCCCGCGGTCGAGGGGCGGCAGGTTATCCCCGGGCCGCAGGGAAATACCGAAGAGTTATGGCGGGCGGGAGGGGGGTGCCTCTGGAGCCGCTCTCCCGGCTGCCGGGCGAGCCAAAACCACCCTGACCCGGAGCCCGAGGCAACGGCCCCGCTCCGTGGGTTTACGACCCCCTGGCCCGGGGGTGGCAGCGGCGGGGCGGGGCGGTCCCGGGAGGCGGAGGCGGGCGGAGGCGCAGGGGGCGGTGCGGCGGAACGGCCGAGCCGTGGCGGTCCGCGGAGGGCAGCGGCGCCGCGCTCATGTCAGCCCGCGCCCGCCGCCGCGGAGCGCCGCAGGGGCCACGCTGAGCGCCCGGCCCGCTCTCCCCCCGCCACCGCCGCCGTGTCTCGTCTCTTCGGCCTCCCCCCCCACCCCTCGGATCGGTGTTATTTTGGTTTATTTTATTCCTTTTTTTTTTCTTCCTTTTGAAGGGGAGGAGTGCGAAATCAACTAAAAATGAGCCAAAATGTCTGAGAAAATGTCCAGCTTTCTGTACATCGGGGACATCGTGTCCCTGTACGCGGAGGGCTCTGTCAACGGCTTCATCAGCACGCTGGGGTGAGTGAGACTGACTGACTGACTGACTGACTGAGCGAGGGGCCGGGGGCTGCCTGAGCCGAGGGGGGGTGGCGGTGCCGTGCCGTGCCGTGCCGTGCCCGCTGGGGGCGGTGACCCGCGGGCAGCGCCGGCTGCAGCACAGGAAGCGGCCGGCAGCGCGCGCTGCCGCTGCCGCGACCTCGGTGGCGGAGAGGGGAAAGTAGGAAGTGATGAACGGCGAGAGAAGGGAGGAATGAGCGAGGTTCTCGCACAGGCCCGGAGCAGCGGGGCCCGGACGGCGGCGGTGCCCGGCGGTGGCTCCGCGTGGGGCTGGCCGCGCTCCTCCTCGCTCGGCTCCTGCCGGGGCTGCACCTCCGGGCCAGCCCAAACCGGAATACCCGCTCTGTAGAAACAGTCCCGTGCTGTACCCAAATGTGTTAACGTAGTCGTTATTTGCAGCTGACTTACTCGGGTGCGGGTTTTTTAGCGGTGTGTGGTGTGTGTGTTTCTTTTACTGAGAATTTTTGAGGAGGACGTAAAAGGACAAAAACTTTGCTTTTCTTGCTCATCGCGGCAATCAGCTCGTTAAACGTGTATCCCCTTACTTCTGGTTTGCGTTTGCCTGAAGTCCTATCTGCGGTCGTTAGTAATCAGATACTTCAGTTTCATGGGGATGCTTTTTCCACGAGCTGCTCTTTCTCTCTGTGAAGAGCTGTAACATAACTAACTGTGTCTGCTTCACTGAACTGCTCCTCCTTGCTTGAGGTTTTTAATCACCTTGACCGCTTTAAATCACGTTTTTGGAATCCAGGACAGAAAACCCCAGCGAATGACATTAGGAATACGTTGATATCATGTAACATGGTTATGGTGATATGTGCTGCGGGTGCAGCGGTTCCCTCTGATCTTCGTAGGAGAGCTGCGGTAGTATCAGTGACTTTGTGGCATGTCCTCAAACCTTTGGCAACGGAAACATCTCCTGCGCTGCTTGAATCGTAGTGATCCAATTGACAAGGCAGCTCAAACTTCAGTTAAATATCGGTGTCGTTTGCTGCTTAAATGTTAGCTGTACCTTCAGAATAAGAATTAAACGCGCTAAGGCTGATCTGCTGCTAATAAACATGTGCCTGGGTATCGCTCCCGTATGTTGTGTTAGGCTGCCTGCTTCCTGAGATCTCTTCAATGGGGGACTGTAGGGTGAAGTAAAGGCAGTATTAAAATGCTAACAATAAACGTCTAAGTGACTTGGTGGGGTACCGTTACTGGAAAAGAGATGGTGTTCAAGGTCCTTTATATTTTCTTTATCTTATTATTACTTCCTATCCTTGCTGTTCACTCATTTAATCTGTTGACAAGTATTTATTCCATAGTTTGTTCCTCTGTTTGTTAATTTTGCACCTTCTCTATCTGTGACTATTTTGCCTCAGATCTCCTTTAATTTTGCTGACTCTAGTAATTTTAAATCCTGTCTGAAAACGTTTGCTTTCTGAAACTGTTAATCACTGGATATTGTTTCTTATTCTCGTAACTCCAGCACTACTTCTTCGTTGGTATAATTTGTTGTTGAGTTTTTGTTGTTTTGTTTGGTTTTGTTGTTTTGTCTTATTGCTGTATTCTGATATCTGAGGGAAGCTAAATTTGCCATGCTTTTCTTTTACTTTTCATTATGTTGAGAAATGTTCCTCATTTTGCAGAACATCTGCTTGTCTACAGTCAGAAACATTTCTGCTGTGACTGGTGCTTGTACAACTGCGCATTGCTTGAATACGTGTTGGCGTTCTCATGTTGCAGTCTTGAGACCACTGATCCTCCCCTCATCCCTTGGAGTTAGGGCAGGACATTTACCCCCAGTTTTATTGATGGGAAGCCAAGATCTAAGCTTGCCTAAGGCACACAGAAGTTCTTTACCAGGAGAAATAATTGAACCGAAGCCAACACCCTAACTAACAGGCTATCCAGGCTCTCTTTTAGTAAGAGCCAGCTAACCCAGCTCAGGAAAACTACCTGGGATGAGACAGGACTCCTGTGCGCGTCTCTCCTTCAGTGGCAGTCCAGGAGTTCGAGAATGCCGATGTAGCTCTGTTAGCTTTTCAGTACAGCTTTTTTTGTGCCCTGCTCCCTGGCATGGTAAGAGGCAGCTGCAGAGCCAGGAGGCTGCAGTTGAGGAGCTGAAGGCCTTGAAGGAAACGTGAAGTCACCAGTGGAAAACTCCTGTTTTGGGAATGCTGACCCCTCTGCTGGTGGTACAAGAGCTTGGACTGAAATTTAAAATTATGGTGCTAGATCACATTATCTGTGCTAGCTATTGTAATTGCTGCCTTTGGAGCAGTTGCAGCAACGCAAGAGGCAGAAGAAAAACAACTGTATGTTCAGGGAAGACATTTGCCCGGCTGCATGTTTGGTGTGCAACCATTGCTGAACTCCTGCGTCTCCTGCATTCCTGCAGGTCCTCTGTTCAGATGCTTGCGGTGGCTCCATCTTCCAGAGGTGCCTCTTGTTGGTGAGGACGAAGTGGGGTAGCAGCAGGAATGATTGCTTGCTCGCTTCCTTTGGCTGATGCGGGTCTTTGTTTTATTGCTCTTGCCTGTATTGCTCAGAGTGCTGTTCTGAAAGGTGCTGGGCAAGTTAACTCGTTGCTTTTACACTATTTAGTCCATCAGGTAGTCTCATGCAGTTGCAAGAACTTGAAATCCAGCTCAGGTCTAGTGACTCTGCAGCAGGGAGAGTCCTGTTTATTTTAAACTGTCAAAGGCTAATTGTTTCTTAAACAAAGCGTGAGTGAGGCCATTCTATAAATAAGATTAAAAAGTGCACAGCACCTCTCCAGGCTGGGGAGGTCTGTCACGTCAGCGGACCTTACTCCTTGAAGAGTTGAACCAGCTCAACAGATTAACTTCAAGGTGGAGATTTCTAAGCAAAGGCTGTTTCGTGCATTTTAGAATATTTTTTTGCACGTGAAAATTTCTGCATTAGCAAGAGAGCTCAGTTTAGGAAACCTGAAGACAAGGGAAAGATGCAGCTGAGCTATTCAGATCAAGTGTAGGATGAGATTAATGTCTACTAGAACCTGAGTGTGGACATCTTCCTCTCGTGCACTGAGGCCATTCTAGCCTAGGAGGTCCTCCTTGTTCAGGAGACGGGGTATCCATGTCCCCTGGCCCTGTGTCTCGGCGAGTGTGCTGAGTGGTGCTAGGTGAAGGCAGGAGTGTCTCTCCACACCTCCCTCTACAAAAAAGATTTGAGGGTTGCTGGAACAACGAGATGCTGTAAATGAGACCCAAAAGGTCGGGGCACTTCTGTGAGCTGGAATAAACCTGTGGTCCTGTCCTCGTTTCTGAACCATTTCTTTATTGTAAACAGCTGTTGAATGTGAGTGTGAAAGCTCTACTTTTAGATTTGATCCCTCTTACTCAGAAGAGGAAACTGAACCTCTCTTCCGCATCTGGGGTTAGTGCTGTAGCGTGGGATGGGGGCAGGGGCAGGGAAGTCAGGCAGCATTGCTCCGAATTCTTCCTCCTGTATCCATATTTTAAGAGAGCCCTTGTACTCAGTTTTTGGAACAGGAGGAGGTCTAACCAACTGTCTCCAGGAGGGTATTCCAGGTTATGGATCCCAAGTGGAGATGGGAACCTCTGGATAATGATACGGGAGAGGGTTTTAGGGCTCAGCATTCTCTGTTGGCTACCACAGGTCTTTGGATAGTTGAGGTACCGAGAGTCCAAGCAACCCTCTGCTCTTCGTTCTGCTTGGCTTTGGGCTCATTTTGGGTTTGGTGATGTGTAATCTGGCTTTTTCAAGCTCAAGGCCCTCTGAGCTTCTCTTCCTCCCCCTCCCTTTTTAAAAAGGAGAATGTTTTTGAATGTATAAACTGGTAGTCTTACCCTTTACTACAGAAAAAGAAATATTTGGGAAAAGGATTTTACATCCATGGGTAGCTTTCTGTCGTTTCAAGATGTATTTGGTACTGTATTATTTAACTGTGTTAATAACGTGGGTTTTTTTCCCCCTTTTTGAGATTTTAGTGTGTTTTAGCTTCTGCACAGTTGGAGGCTTTATGTCCCACAGGAGGTATGTGGCAGAGGTAGGCCACAGGTATTTTAAGTTGTCCTAGACCAGCATCTGAACCTCGAGACCACCTTCCCCAATATTTGGGCTTTAAATGTTGGCAATGAGGCATGCTGGAAATCAGAGCTGCTATTAATCACCTATCAGTACAACGAGGTGTGGGGGGGAAAGTATTCTCAGTTGGAGAGGTGGAAAAAAAAAAAGTAACAACGGGCCAGCATGTTGGAAAGTTTGACGATGGGCCTGTTAGTCACCATCGGTAGCTGCATTCCTGTCTCACCTCCATAAACGCGCTTCTGTGCCGTAGCAGCGAGAAACCTCATGGAACGTAATTAATGGAGCGTGCAGCAGGAGCTGCCTGCTAGGTGATATATGGCCGTGGATGACGAGGAGCGCTGTGACTTATTTCTAATTAGCAGCGAACAGTGTGTTCTAGAGTATTCGGACTTGTTTTCTTGAGTTTAACGTTGATTTCTCTTGAACAACTTCTCTTAATTTGTGAAAATGTTAGCCAGAACTTTCTGATTTGAAATTAGTATCACAGGTTTTGTTTGAGCTCCTTCACTAGGCTTTTGTGCATTAGTTGTCTCACTGAATTTGGACTTCACGCACAGACTGAATCAATCGTACTTTGTGAAGAGACAAGATTGAGCAAAGTGCCTGTGGAACAGCATAAACCAAAATATTACAAATATCACGAAAGCTAAAGTGTGTCATCTTGGTGGCCTCAGGAATGGTGCTGAGAGAAAAGATGTAGTGACTGATGATGCTTAAAACACAGCAATGTACTATTTTAACTGATGCTTTTTTTTTTTTTTACCCTTCTCTCCTACTGCCTGAAAATGTGAGCTACGGTCAAGGAACAGAATATATGTTCTTTAATAGCAAATTTTTCTTTCTTGTGCCAGCTGACAAAATGTAATTAGTCAGGAAAGAATAAAAAGCCTGAAGAAAGTGAGAGTGGCATAATTAGAATCACTCATAATTTAACTCTGATACAGAATCAAATAATACCTGGAAGAGGGAAGGGAAAATGAATTTCAGCTTTCTTGTGGGTAAAAGTACTTATATATTATTACCTAGGTACTTTATCCTCCTGACTGACAGTACCAATGAGATTTGACAGTTTTGATTGTGTTTCTTAATTTTTTTTTTTTAATACTGTGTAGGATTAGCATTTTGAGAAATACGTTCTCTTGGTTCTGTTCCTAATGCGAAAGCACTGATCTGAATTCTGCAGCTATTTTGAATGTATGCTAATGTACCTGGGAACCTAATTTGGCCCATTATATGACACTTTTCAGCTATATGGTGTATTTCTTTTCTGTGATAACTGTCTTAACCATGAGCCATATTATATGCATTATTAAATACCTTCATTGATCTTACAATAAATGCCACATAAGCAGAGATGTAGACATATAAATACAACTCTATCTTGCATACCTTGCAATTCAATACATATATCAAAGCTTATATCCTCTGTAATTATCCACTCACATTAGCAATTAGGCACCACTCCAGCTTTGCCATTTATAACGAACTTATTTTGATGCTCATCTCAAATATTCTAACAACAGTGCTGTCTTTAAATAAACAATGAGACAAAGCTTTCCACAAAGCGCCCTTATGGGAATGCAGGAGTAATGAGCCCCGGAGGGGGTTTGTTTGTTTCAGAAGTTTTACTTGCACACAGAGCACAGCTTGGGTGTGAAGGACATAGGATTAGACTTAATTACGGCATTATGATTTATGAGACTGTATGCTAAAATGTAATATCCTCAGTTCAAAGAGCTCATTATCAAACAGAAGTGGAGAGAAAATTTGGGTTAGGGAAAAAGAACCAATTGATTTAATGTAAAAGCGAGTTTACCCGTAAGCTGTGTGGCAGTAATGGAAATGAGAGAGGACTTGAATTTTAAATTGAGACAAGTGGTGTGGCTCTTACAACCTCTGTAGTTCTCAGATGGGCTATGGGTAATGTGAGCAGTAGTCGGGAAAGAGAGGGGAGATTGTTTAACTTGCATGACGTTAAGTCTAATTTAACTTCCTTTTACGTAATAAGGGGATTAGCTAAACTGTCTTTATATGGTTCTCGGACTTGCTAGAAATCAAGGTTATTCTATATTTTAAAAAGTGCCACAGAAGAAAGAGTCCGCTCAGTCTTTGACTTCCCCGGCTTGGAGCATTGTCTCGTAAGAAGCGCAGGGAACCTTTGCTCAGTCGGGTGTTTCACCGCAGAGCGAGGTGTTTGAAACCCGCTGCCCTTCGTTGTTAATGGTGCAGGCCGATGCTGCTGCTTGGCTGAAGCGTGAGCCTCTTTGTTGGGCAATAGCACAAAGCCACGTCCTCTGCATGTGTGTTTAATGTACTTCAAAATCTGGTTTTTGGTTGCTTTGAAAGGTCTGTTACTTCTTGTACGAAAGGGAGATGGCTGAAGTTCAAGTGTGACTTTGATATACTTGATTAGGGATGTTTGTCAAAAAAAAAAAAAGATGAAAATGAACGGTAGTTCAGGATTTTACTTTTTTCCTTGTCTGTGTTGTATTTTGTCAGAGATGCATATTTTAATTATATTAAGGACATAAACCCCTTTATGACTGATTCTTTTAAACCTTCATTTGTTATTTGTATTGTATTCTATCTAATTACTTGAATCAGAAGTTCCATCACTAGGTAGATACGCAGACACTTTCTGATATAGGTCTTGGTTTCAGCTGCTTATAGTGACACTAAACGTTGCCTTTTTGGACCCAAGGTAGGTGCCTACAGCTGAATGTTTTTTGTGGAAAGTTTCAAGTAAAATGGCATTTCTGCGAAGAGGATAAGCAAAAATGCATTGGTTATCCCTGTTTAAAAAAAAAAAAAAGATTTTGCAGCCGTGTGTTGAGAACCTCCCTGAGCTGCAAGCGTGGTCTTGAGACCCACTTCTCCTTCAGCATGTAGGACTTGTCCTTCTCTGCCGCTTCAGAAATTTGCTCAGGGTTTGACATCAGTGAGTTGAGGAAGGATCTCATTCAGACCCCTACGACCGTGTGCGCTGTCTCGGTACCTGCGTCTTGCCGGGGGGCAGCAGGTGTTACCTGGCAGGGGCAGCTTCTCTCTGCTGGCACCGGGCACCAAGAGGCCCCCACCTGACCTGCAGCGGGGTGGGTGGTGGATCCCAGTTCCCAGGATTTCCAGATTCTTTTTCTGGGGGGCACTGGACGGCTTTGGTTGTCCAACCGCTTTGTGTTCCCTATCTTTGGGGAAGTAAAAATAATTTCTGGTTGTGCTACCTCAGTTCACTTCAAATATGAAACAAACTTAAACCAAGAAATTACATTCTAGCAAGGTGTAATGGTTTTGATTACAAAATTGGAAACAATTAAACCAGGAAAGCAAAAGACAGAGAAAACAGAGGCCTAAAACATGCTTGTTATTCATGTTTTGTATTAGGAATTGCTTGAGGTTTTGGCTCAAGCCAAAGTCAAGGGGGGGCTATTTTGGCTGCGGTAGCCAAAAGATTGTCAGGAGTAGTCTTGTCACTCTAGTGCTGTCTTTTCGACAGTCTGTCTGTGCCCAAATCTCTGTCAACCTCTTAGGCTTATTTGTTTGTGGTTTTTTGGTTGCTGTTGAATAGCAGCAAAGCTTCGTCCAAAGCACATAATTTAAAAACACGTCTTATTTATTGCTTCATAATAAAAGAAAGAGGACCCTAAAGTGTTGACCGGGCAGGGCTGCCTGGAGTCCGTGTGAGTGCTGCTGCACTGTCCTGCAGCGTACCTGAGCACGAGCCGCCCCTCGCAGAGCTCCTGCAGCGCTGGTTCTTCTGCTCAGGTTTACCTTTTGATTTAGCAAGCTAAGTGAATTGTTGTTATAAACTTGGGGCAGACTTTGCAAACCATGTCCATGAGCGCTTTTTCCCCCCCTCTTCCTTCTGTGCCTCTAGTCTGGGGGGTCCTTTCACGCTAGCAGGAACGTTTGAGATGCTGCCTGCGCTGAAGCTGCCCCAGCCCGTCGTGGGCTTCACAGGTACATCACATCGCCTGATGCTTTCCCTGCTGCTACTTCCGCTGGCTGACGAGTGACCACGGGGTTGCTACAGGTTGCAGAAGAGAAAACAGGAAAACAATCTCCCCTGTCCTTTCAGTGCTCCCTCGCTGGCCCCTGGACGATGAAGAAGAGGGGGGGAGATGGGTGCGGAGGGCTGTGCTGGTGGATGTAAGGTGAGGCAGTAGAGAAATCGGCAGAGCTGGGACACGTGGAATGAGGTAGGTGTGCGTGGTGGGGCAGTAACTGATGTGCCTGGTCTAAAAAGCAGCACGTGTTCGAAGGGAAGTAGGGCTGAAGAGGAACAGAAGAAGATGGACAGTTGCTGGGAGATCTTCTGGGAGTCCTCTGCTGACAGAAAATAGCTATGAAATCTACTGGCAAACTGTCTTATTTCTTTTCAAATTACTCCGTGTGGAAGAAATCAGCTTGTCGCTGCCACTATGTACTTCGCTATTTCAAATGGTGGGGGTCTGTGCTGAGGCTAGTGTGGTCTTAAACAATTGAATATTTGATATTTTTTTTTTTCCCGGGGTTTTTGGTGGTGTTTATGAAAATGTGTAATGATACTACCTTCTCCAAGAGGATGGCTGAGTTAAAGTCTGTTTCTCAAAGAAATAGCAGTTTTAAGATTGTCTGTGGTACCTTACGCAATTCTTTGTGTAAAAGCACAACAGTCTTTGCTGACGTAGCTCCGTACTATTATCCGCAGTGCATGGCTGATTTGCTAAGTGCATGCAATGTCCAATACTTTTGTAACAACTAATCTTATGTATAATGAACTGTGGTACTATGGTAATCTTCTTATATAATAAATTTTGGAAGGTTCGTTTGAAATGCCCCTTTAAGTTATTACTGCCACAGGAGTGAGGGCATAGAGTTGAAATTTATATGAAATTACTCTGCAGAAGGCAGCTATAAGAGCATATCCAAGTGTTGTTACTGTTTGACACTAAAAGTTAAGCTTACTACAGCTCTCTACAAAGAATTGATATTAAAACAGTAATCAAGTTTTTGTTCTTTGACCTCTGGGAGATAAAAATGATTGTAATTTAAAAAAAATCAACAAACCAACCCTGAACCGTGGGGTTTTATGTGAATCTCAAAATACAGAAACTTGTTATGATCCAATGCTTGGATGGCTTATCTTGATTTACTTCTAGAGACTTGTTTGAATTTCAAACAAGTTTTTTTTCCTGCAATTGACATACACGAGTTAATGAATGTTGCAGAGGCAACTGAAAGCATACATTTGCAGCATTGGAAAAACAACTGCTCAAACTCATGGTAAGCCCCAAATTTTTATCCCTACTGCCCAGTTAAAAGACAGCAACCCAGTTCTTTGGGTTTTTCCTCTTTTTTTGGTGTAAATGCGTGCTGGTATCCCTGTGCAGAGCAGAGGCAGGCCAAGCACAGGGGGCTCCCGGCTGCCTGCCTGCCTCCTGACGCTGCTTTGGATGAAAGCTGGAGGAGCAGCACGCACAAGCCACCGAAGCATCCCCAGCCACCCCTGCAGGACGGGTTTCGTTTCACTGTGGGGAATTTTGCCTGGCTCCAGTGTGCATCTACATCCTGACGCCTGTGAAATTATGTGTACTTGTATAATCCTGAGCACTGTGATGTGGAAAATTTCAGTAGGCAGCTTTTGAGGGCAGCTAAGTTGAATGTGACTGGTATAGTTTTATCCTAAATCTTGCAATACCTGGCATTATTTGTAAATCCCATCTCCCAGGGCTGTATGAATTTTGGATGGCCTCAGCTTCCACGTAAGAAAAAGTGAGTTGCTCTCCCTCATGGATGTGGGGAAAAGCTTGAAAATAGGAATGTTCATAAGTGAAAGGTGTGTAAGGAGTGCCCCAAGTTTAGAAGTAATTTTCTTCTGCTAAGTTTAAATCAGAGCACGTGGTTTGCAAGTGGGGGGGATGACTAACTAATGGTATGTGAGTACTTGAGGCTGGAAACAGTGCTTTTTGCATGACTTTGTCATTTTAAAGTTAGCTGGGTTCGGATTTCTGACACGTTCGCCAGTTGTTCCAGATAACTGGATCAGTAGCGTGCTTTGCTAAAATACTCTGTTACCTTTTAAATCTAGTTAATATATTTTTTTTAATTGTTCAGAAATAATAAATAGAGGAAAAGACTGGATAGCAGTTTTGAAAACACTAGCAGCAGATCTTTGAACATTTGAGCGGTGAAAAATGTTGAAATGCATCACTAAGCAAATTCCATTTTTTTTCCGATCAAAGACTAAAAGTTTTAAGGCTATCTAGAAATTTTTTTTAAAAAAATAATATAAATTCCTTCATTTAAAAAAAAACCAGCAAACAAACTGTGTCAAGTGAGAAAGGTTAGCTGCCTGTTAGTAGTATTTACTTTGACATCTTGGACGATTTCCGACTTAGGCTATCGCCTTTTGCCAAGCTAGGTCGGTTTCAGCGGAATGCACCATCCTCTCCTTGCCATCTGCCACTTGTGAGGGTGCCGGTCTGTAGGCTTCACTCCTGCTCCGAATTGGAAAGGCAGGGCCTGGTGAGCTTCACTCTACACAGATTGCTGAAAAGTCAGTGTTACGTGAAGAGTTTGGTGGAACTTCGTTGTTCTAAAACGAGGTTTTACATCAGGTAGGGCAATGTCCGTGATGCTTCTCAGGTTGAAGACAGAACTCAGCGGCGCTTTAAGGTTGAACAGGTTTCATAAGTAAGGAACTGATGTAATAAATATTTTGGATTTTATTGTTGCTGTAACAACAGTAAAGTTGAATGCTTCAGCAAATACCAGAAGCTCAAATTTTGAATAAGATTTTCAAGTATCTTTTGTAGATAACCTTTCGTATCATTGCTGTCGTTGTAGCATGTTATTTATAGACAGTGTTAAGAGTATTAGAAATCAGAAAAAAAAAATCCTTGCCATTAAATGATAAAAGTACAAAATAACGTACAGAAAATTTAGTGGATATTGTGGTGTGGGGTCTTTTTTTTTTGGTGAGGAAGTAATAATTTATTTGTGTCAGGCTGTAGGTGACTTTGTTACATATTATATATATTCTTTTATTCAGAAAAAGTAACTAACAAAATAGAGGCAAAGATTCATGACATTATTTCCTGTACAGATGGTCTGAGATGTAGGTCCGACTCCTACAAATTTGTAGACTTACAAACTGCAGATGTCAAGAGGCATTTAAAAAAAAAAAGCCAAAAACTGTTGAAGAGAATTCAAGTTAAAATTTCTACCTCCCTGGATAGATTTTCAGGAATAGTAATAGCTAGATTAGGATTTGGTCATGAAACCATTCAGAGGCGGGCATCCGGCCCTTCCGAGAGGGCGCTGCTATGGACCCTGGGCAGGCGCAGGATTTGGGTTAGAGGTGTGCTCAGTTTGTGTTTGCAATGACTTCTCTTGCAAAAACAAAACAAGGTCAGGACCTGGCAGGCAGTGAGTCCTGTCTGTATTAACTTTTGTAGCTGAACAGGTTTTTCTGCCACTCAATGTAAGGAGCAGTTACTGTTTTTTTTTTTTTTTTTTCTATGTAATATCTAGGATATAGTAAAGCCATTAATTGTAAATTTCTGTTATAACACCTCATTTGAAGCAATACTGTGCATTAGACTGGTGGAGTCAAGCTCCTGGTCCACAGGACCGTTTCATGTGATCCATTTCCTTTCTATGGCAGATTAAACCATCTGCTGTGATTAGGCTGCTCTTAATAGAATCATTTTGAATACTTGAGTAGAGGTGGAAGTGGGACAGTGCTAGTTTGAGTTTTCAGCGATGGATCTAAAGTATGTTTAAAGGGAATTACTGTAATAAGGGATGGTACGCAAGCAGAGGAGTGACTTGCATGAGGTTGTTAACAAATTGTGGAATATAACCAAAGTCTGCAAGTTCTGGGTCAGTGCTTTTTTTATAAATGTTGATCTAGTAAGATGTTCAATGCTAAGTTGCATAGATTGTTTTATATTGGCTTATCTCATGGTAAACCTTGGGAGTGAGCCAGCTGTGACAAACCTAGTTAGTTTATTAAAGTTCCCATGTGTCAAACATGTTTTTAAAGTATCTGTCTAAAGATGCAGAATGAGCTTCATCATTGCAAGAAAAAAAGCATGTGCTGAGAAGTGTTTTATGCTTGCTGGCATTATTGTCCTGCTCGTATATTGGGTGGAACCTCATTGACACTGGTAAGTATAATTACTGTTCTTCATTTGTAATGGAGGTGCGAGATAAAATCCTTCCTCCTTTCTGCAACCAGCTGAAGCAATACAAGTCACCACCCAAAGCTCATACACTTGATAAAGCCTGAGTAAAAGCTGAGCTGTGTTACCCAAGAAGCTTCTTAGAAAGACGTTCAGCATCGACAGGGCAAGCTATACAGGCCTAAGTGAGTAGAAGTATAAAGAACGTAGGACAAAAACTCAGTCATAGGCAGAGAAAACCTGCTACATCGACCCGAGGAAAATAAAAATGAGAGTGTGCTACTGAGCACTATTCTCTCTGAAAACTCTAATCAAAGAAACTCCTCCTGTGTCCAGGAAAACAAGAATTTATACATTCTTTCTGAATAAATACTCAAGAAAATACCTGACACGGTCTCAAACTTTTATTTATAGCTGAAACAGCCCTATGTCTCCAGAACTGACAACATTGCTTGTGACTAACAATAACCTGGTATCATGAGATGGATCCAACTTTCAAAATGGAAATTCGTGACTGGTGTTCTTGTCTCAAAAGAGATCAGAGAGAACAGCTATGATTCTAATACAAGAACTGGAAGCCTTGCAGGTAGAATTAAAGCAAGAATAAAAATGCCATCTGAAAAAAAGAACTGGGTGCACCTGGAGTCAAAGCAAAGAGGTTTCCCAGTGAACACTCTGATGATTTGCACGTGAAAGTGAAACCTTTTATGAGCAGCAGTTAAAAACTGTTTGGTCAAGTTTGGGAAATGAGCAGGCAGTATACCCACTCTCAAACAGCAAGGTGGGTCAATGGGATGGTCAAAAATATATTTGCTGTGGTTCTGATCTGGTTTTGCACAAAATATAGATGAGGAAGGCTTTGGATTGCTTTGAGTTTGAGCCTCAGCAAAGATTTGACTTTAGAAACGATTTTGCGGATCACTTCTGATTAACATAATAATCAGTTATCCAAGTGTGGAAACCTGAGTATGAGAAGACAAAGGGGAGTTTAGGAGGTGATGAAGTACGATAACATTTTTGAACTACCTGGGGAGAATTTGTGTTGGTGCTTCGAATTTCAGACATTTTCATCGTAATTTATCTAAGAAGTACACGGTGAGGACAGACTATGCTGAGGCATTTTAAGGATAGCTTGCCATTGTAGGAATTAATAATAGGGCTGTGCTTTCACAGATGTTCACAGATCTGGGAGCAGTAGGGTGACCTTGATGCTTCACCCAAATGAACGCTCTGGAGGCTAGTTGCAGATATTGCCTTAGGCAGAAGATCAAAGGATTGTTTCAAGGAATGACTCTGCTGAAAAAGAGATCGCTTTTTCTTCCCTTCCCTTCCCATAACTTGCAGAACCTTCTGAATAAGATGCAAAACCTCCTGAATCATCCACTCGATGAATGTATTGTTCCTGGAATGGACTTCAGAGCAGCCAAAAGCTTTCCCAGGGGAGAGCATTTGGGGAGATAATTGGCTCTTGCAATCACCTCCCCTCATGTAGCATCCTCTCAGAGTGGCATGATCAAGGTTTTCTGGTCACATCAGGCAAGCTTGGAGTTGGGAAATGAGATAGTACTTAGGAGGTTATATTTGTTCAGCAATTGTATCGTGGCTTTGAAACTGCTGAAATTGAGGGGGCTGCAAGAGTCATAGCTGATTTGAAAGAAGTATGATTTGGTGAAGTGTAAGCAGGATGTGGAAAATGTGCAGGAAATGTGATGTTTGCAAGATAGATAAGACAGAGAGCCCCAGGGCAACAGTATCTTGTGGGGACATCAATGGAGCATGTTGCTGAAAAGCTTAGGGTTTTTTTCTACCAGAGAATTGATAGTTATGACTGTCTATTGACATAGTCATGACTTATTTCACAAAATTGCCTGATGCTTGTGAAGTCAGGCACCAAAAGGCACTGGAAATAGAAGAGACATTGCTGAATGATTTTTGGTGATTTAGAGTCAAGAATAAGCCACCTGTAGATCAAAGGAAAATTTAAAATTCAAAGTACTTCGTTAAGTCTTTGAAACTGTAGACTTCCATAAAAGATGCACTATCTCAGTGTGCCCACAGTCTGATGGGTGTGGTAGAAAGGATCATTATGGACTCATACCTTCAAATGCCTTATGTTATAGACTCGGAATATAGGACACTGTATCCCATTGCCTTTGAGGGACTTAAAACAGGAGTGGATGAGAATTGTACTCCAGAAGTTATTTTGTTTCAATATAAAGCAAATCTCTTTCTTATAAAGGAATTTTGGGGTGATGCAGACTCTGCAGAAGATCAAATACTAGACTGGAAAAGGTCGTTCAAGCCTGTTTGGTAACATGAACGTCTCTTGGACATATTTTTACAGGAAAGTGTATGGAGTCCAGGGATTGACTGGATGTGAGTGAGACACAAAGAATCAAGGAGAATTCAGTCTCAATTGCACTTTGTGCCTTCTTTTTTAATGTAGTTTCAGATACACGTGTTAGAATAGTTTAGCTTGTAGTGACAAGTGCATGGGCTAAAGAGACCAAGTTCATGTGCAGATTAAAGAATGAAGATTTCCCTCAAACTGGAGTGAAAGTGGTTTTTTTCAGTAGCTGCTTTTCATCCATGATCTCGGTTTAGCAGAGGTCATACAAGAACTAGAGGTATTTTATCCCTTTTGCCTGAAGGGACTGAATTCAATCAATTCAGTCCCCTGAGGATACTGAAGATAACTATATTCCCAGACTTGCCTGAGTAATGAAATGTCTTCAGGTATCTTCAAATACTGTCAGAGTGGTCTCTGCGCCTTGGGTGTGGGCATCTGGGTTGATGGATGATGTTACCTGTTGAAGGAGTTTTGGAATTTCTGTGTTCTGTCTGTTTTTGCTCAAGATCAGGATGCTTTAATGTGGTGGTAGTTTGAGGGATCAGATCTGAGTGCTTGTTTTCTAAAGATTGATGAAGACACGCATTATTTCTACTTAAAAACAAGCACAGATTTTTTTTTCTCCTGAGTTTTGCAGCCAGAAGGAATATAGATCTGTTTTGTAAGCTGGACATTAAATATCTTCCACAAGTTCTCAGTCCTTCTCCGTATGAAATGAGACTGAATTCTTCTGAGTGAAATGAGGTAGGTTATTTAGTCTAGTTGGAGGAGAAGAGGGGGGATGGTTTTCCTATGCATTCAGTGAAGTATGTTGGTAGCTTGGTCTGTGTGGTATATGGTCCTGGTCTCTGGGCTGTGAAACCTGAGGTGGTTCACGGTGGTTCCCTGTTTCCAACATTTAATCTACTGTGTCAGTTGTGGAAGAACAGGAGGCTCATGTTGTCCCCATTACTGAGCTTTGGTGTCCTGAAAGAGCAGTTGGTGCTGGCAGCAGCATGCTGCAGGGTATATTTTGACCGCTGACACTGCTTCTGCCAAAGCACTTGCTGTTTGTGTGGTTGGTAGGAGGATGTTGAAGGGAAAATTTGAGCAGTAGGGAGTCCACACAACCCAAACAGTAGATAACAAGTGATTATCTGTTATCACTAAAGAGTCAATCTTATTATGCACAGTTTCTGCTTCTAGGGTAGTTTGAAAAATTAAGAGAGTCTGAGTCTCGGGATGCCAGCGAGCTTTTGTTTCCCGCTAGTTTGTAGGAGGGAGGAGATGTTCCGATCTTTGCCCAGATTAGGGAATTACTTTAGGAGGCTGACTCCTCCACTACCCAGTCCCTAGATTGAAGGCAGGATCTTTTGGGATAAACAAGGCATGTGAAGGGACTGAGGATTGCCTGGAAGATACCAAGAGGTATGAGATCCTGTCTGTAAACGCTGAACTCTCTAAGGAGCAGCAATGGACAGGACTTCAACACTGCCCCAGCTGGCTAGTGGCTCTTTGTCTTCTGGAAATGATGGATTTTCTTTTTGGAGGCTGGTGTTCCCACATTAAACTGGCACCTGAGTGGCCAGATGAATTTCTGTGCATCTGGATTTCTGATCCATATTAGCCCTAATGTGGAAGCAACTGCTTTCAAATGGGTCTTGGCCAGAGGGGATTGCTGGAAGGCGCTGGGAAGTCTTATTTTACTTCTGCCACCTTTGCTACCATGTGTTGAGAGGAGGGGCAGTGGGATATTTGTGCCATCCCTTGCAGGTGGTGAATTGAGCGCTTGCTGGCCAGGTGCTTTCTGGGCACTGCGTTGCCAGAGTAAGTCAGCAGAGAATCTGAGCCAAATGCCAGTTGAAAGTCTGCTCCACAGCTATGACAAGATCTGTACAAAGTTAGTTGACAGGAACTTATGTACTGCTTTGGTGAGTGTAAGTACTGTGATACTTTTTTCTAATTTCAGGATGACAAGTTAGATATAAGCTTTTCTTTTGTATAAACACAGAGCTTTATATACAAACAAATAGCTATTTTCAGTTTTCATTTCCTAAAAAAAAATAAAAAATTGAAAAGTAAAAATAAACAAAAATATGTTCTTAAACATCTTCAGATTGAGAATTAGAAAAAAGAAACAACAAAGGCTCAAGCTCCCTTCCAACTCACATAATTGCTAACACAAAGCTGCAGACCAACCAGATGAACTGCACATTGTGAGGGGCAGGAACAATTTGTACTCCTTTTAAGTTGCCGGAGTAGCAAGCAGCAACGTATGTGCAGTGGAATAAATCCTTGTCTCTGCTTTCCATTTTTCTAAGAAAGATTATCCATTTAGGTTTAACCAATATCTGTTTATATCTTAATGGATCACAGGAGAGCAGTTAACTTCTGGTGTCTTATTTAGGGCACTATACTGAGGGAAGAATTTATATGCGAGTAAACTGCGGTATCGGAGATTATCATGCCTTTTGACTTGGTGAATAGTTCTTCAAACCACTGAGGCTGTGGATATACATTTAGTCTGCAAGCTATTTTTTTTAGCACTGACTGCACATCACTGTTCATCATCAAAACAGTTTATGTGAGTGCTTCTTAGTGCTCTCCAAGCAATATGAGTTCACATACTTAAACAATTTAGTAGATGATTTGTGCTAAGAGAGTTGACTGTTGCTGAGAGTCAGTCAGGCTCTGAAAGGCTGTAACATGAAGTGAATGAACTAGCCCAATGTTTACTTTTGCCTGCTCCTGCATTTGGGTCAACTTAGTCCTTGTATTGAATGTTGTGATCTATGAGTCTTGTAACTCAAGATAGTGTCAGACATCACCTAAACCAATGCTGGTTTATTTCCATGTGTCAAATAATAGAGAGTTTTGCTTCAGAGAGGTACTTGGGGCAAGGCTGGCAGCTACCGTTTCCAATCAGAGAAAAAGCTTGAGAAGAGTGTGTCTGTTTTAGCAGGAGGCCAGACCTTCTGCCACTCGAAGCATTTCAATGTCCTCTTAAACAGAAGTGTTAATCAAAATATAGCAGACTAATTGTTTATGTGAGTGGATGAGATTATCCCAGACAATGTGGTGCTGTTTGACTTGGAGAAAGAACTGCGTAACCATACACAAAGCTGCACCACAGAGATAGTCGATTGGCTTTTTGATTGTGTAATAAAATCTGGAAAGGTGATAAAAATGGAGCTGATTTTTGGGTGGGGTGCTGTACTATCTTTTCAGATCAGCTTATAGCTGAGTCGTATTATTTACTGTGCACAAATGAATAGGGAATCGTAGCTAAGGCAGTGAGCAGGTTTTTAATCTTCATGTGCCAGGCAGCGGTTAACTTCTTGTGATAATGGGTAGCAGTCCGAGAGGGTTGTGGAGTGATAAGGAAAAGGTTAGAACAGTTTTACTCTGCTGAATATCATTGCACAATATTAGATTGACTTTAGCAGGACTTTTTGAATGGGGGTTGTGCACACCAATTAGTTTGTTTAACTTGAAACTAGATGTGAACTTTGGTACGCTATTTTTGTGTCCAGGTTCCCTTTGCAGGGAAACTGTCCAGCGGTGGGGCGGCCGTGCTGCTACAAGTCACTATAGGACCCAGGGTGGCATGGATACAAACCTCAGGATCTCGGGCTGGCCTGTAATTGCATTTAAGACCATACACTGACACAAAGAGATGGAATACACAAAGTACCCTGAAAGGTGGAACGCGTTCTTCCTGGGAAGGGCTGCTTAAATGTATCCCACTTATTTTCCTAATGGAAAAAAATAAATAAAAACAGAGAGTAGCCTGAGAGAGCTCCGAAAATGGAAAATGCTAGCTCGCTATTGTGTGCCTGCATGATCCTCACCACCCTGGTTGCGAGTTGGTCATGCAGGAGTAAATAATGATGACTACTTACTCCATCACCCACCGTGTTCTCACCTTGCTTTAGTTCCTTGTGGTAGCTGCACGGTCGTCTTCAAACCAGGTCCTTTCTTTTCTCCTATCACCGCTCATATTGTTTCCCCCCTTCCCCTCACGCCAGCAGGTGCAGGACTCCTGCCCCCTCATGCTTCTCCTCTTCCTGAGTCCTTGGAGCTCGGTCAGCGTGCCGTCCCACCGCCTGCCTTTCTCACATGTCCGATTTTGCCCTTTCCCTACCCTTCTGCTGCTGGAGGGCATGTGTTGGGTACCCACGGTCAATGAAAACTGCTTGCTGTAGCAGGGCGAGCTAAAAACCCCTGGAGGTTCCTTGCAAGTTGCGATCAGGGCTCTGCTGTGGGTGCCCCTGAGGTCCTCCCTCTCCTCTGGGTGCCCCTGAGGCCCACCCTCCCTCCCTCCGCAATGCCTCCTGCCAGCCAGCACAAAGCAGCCGCTTGCCCCGCGTTGCAGTGGGTCCCTGGTGGTGAATGGAGAAGGGGAAATGATTTTTTTTTTTTCACAATGTATACAATGAAAGGAAGCACTGTAATAAACCGAGTGAGGTAAAAAAGCTTTCCCGGCACATTACCTTCTAACACTTCTTCATCCTGTTTCTCTACTCCGCGTCCCACTCGGTGGGACTCCCCTGTCGGGGGGGGGGGCACTGGGGAGGGTCACGTCCAGCGCTCGGCCCCCCCGACAGCTGGCTTCTGCCCCTACCAGCCCCCGGGGCTGGGCTTCCTTGGGCAGAGCGGCCGGGGAGCCCTCGCTTGCTGCCGAGAAGGGGCTGCCAACGCGATGCTGTAGGCCGCCGTGGCTGCAGCTGGGGTGAAGCATGGCAGAGGGGCTTCGCCTTCTCAGCTGGCGTAGGGGGAGGCCGCGTGAAAGCCTCGCTTTGTCCTGTCGAGGGGAGGATTTTGGCAAAAGAAGGGGGAAGGTCTTGCGTACCTTAGCACATTGGAGCCGGTGTAGAGCAGCGCTGTTTTATTGCTGATGTAGCAAAAGGAATAATAAAGTGTCCAGAAGTTAAGTAAAAGGCAAGGGGGGTGGGAGGGTGGAGAGAGGAAATACTTGGAGATGTCTGCAGTGCTTCCTGTTTGCTTCTGAAAATTATGAGTCAGATCCCCCACAAACAGGAGAGAGGGGTTTGAAAACTTGTGAGATTTTAAAAAAGTAATCATGCACGGATTCATTCTCTTGGTCTGCGGGTTTTTGAGCTTTCAGAGCCGGAGGCCGTTTTTCACGTTTCTCTGGGCAGTGGTGACAGCAAAGAACACATGCTCTTTTCCTCTGCAATGAACATAGGGTTTTTTTTTTTAAATCTATATTCATACAGCATCAGGAAGTAGACCAGTAGAAAAGATACCAAATATCGCAAGATTTGGATAAAATGTGTGATATCATCGCAGTCCTTTGAGTTGATTGCTTTGACTTGAAAAACTTGTGCAAGACGAATTAGTTGTAACCGTCAAGCTGAATTTGCCATTGCTTTATGAGTTATATACTTTGGCACAGGAGGGAGAAAGTGCGTTGTGTGTGTGCCTGGATCGTGTTTGAGAATAACAGTGCTTTGTACTCACTGATCCAGGAGGAGGAACCATGCTCCTTTTGCCCAGGTAAAACACAGTTTGCACCTTTAAAACTCTTGGATTTTATGGGATTGTAACATGAACGTTAGTAAGTGTGTGTATAGCAGTAATGCACTTAAAAGGAAAAATGAAGTGGATGCCATTCCTCCCCTTACCGTATCACTGAAGTGCAGGCTTTTCTAGAAGACATGATTCTTTGTTTCTCTGCCAGTTAATTCCCAGTAAGTGTATGTAAGTGATAAAGGACTCCAGCTCTCCAAATAGAAAGTGATTACTTGCAAACTTTTCTCCTCTTTTACAGTGTCAGGATAAATTGTACGAGGAGACCGGGAAAGCATTTCCTTCAGCTGAAAAGAATGCTGCAGAACTCGAGGGCCTTAACGTAAAAGGCCAAACTCATTTCTTTGTAACAGAGCTTGTTGTTAAGACACACCTTAGTAGGTGATATAACATTTGGACAACTGACAGCACAGCCTGAGCATCAGCGCTCTTCGGTGTTCAGCAGAGTGATTGCTCTGATATTTGTCGTGATTAAAAAGCCCCCTCATCCCAGTTCAGCAAAATGTTGTCAGTACTGAGAGCGCAAGTGGAAGCGTTAGGTCAAGGATGGGACCATTTGAAAAAAAAATTTCTGCTGTGTCCATACCGATAAACAAACACGTGCTCACATGTCCCCTGGGTTGCTGGGGCGATGGTCTGTACCAGCGAACTGCTGAGAGTGTTTCCTGGTGTGATTCTGGCACTAATGCTGTCCCCAGACCCTGTGCAGGGACGGGGCTGGAGGGTTCTTGGAAGCTCCTCCTGGAGCTCCTCAGCGCCGAGGTCTGCTGAGGCAGACGTGGGGGTTTCCGTGCTGCTTGGCCTCAGACCCTGGGAGCATTCTCGGGCACGTTAAATTTGCTGTTGTGAGTATAGCCTCGCTGCGTTAAAACCGGAGGGAATGCCAGCCTGCATTGTGGTCAGTTTGAGAAAAGGTCTGAAGCAGTTTTGAGGTTTGAACCTGCTTATTACGGCATTTTCCCATTTTAAAATGCTAGTTATGAAAGACTCACACAGGCAGTGCAGCAATGCGTTGGCTTTTTTTCCACCTTTACCTTCATGCCAGTAGACCTGCACAGAAGCTACTGTTTTGCCATTTTGCTTATGGTTGCTGTTTCTTGGCTCTCCTGCCTCCCAATTCCTTTCCCTGTGGAAGGAGTGTTCCCAAGCATTTCCTCTCCGGGTTGCTTCTTGGCGCTGGTACATGTAACTCTCCTAAGCGAGCGTGTACAGGTTGGGTGTAGGTGTGGCAAAAGGCTCCGAGAGCTGCTCCCAGCTACTGGGAAAGCAGCTCTGAGAGAATCTGGAACACTTCCCAAAATGATCTGTCCCAGTAGGAAACTGGCTCTGCTTAGTTTAAAAACAAGTAAATAGTGTCACTGTAATTTTTCAACTGTTTGTTTGTTTGGAAGGTATTTTTCAACTTGCTGCAGAAGAAACAGAAAAGCAAAGAGAATATGCAAAAACACCTGGTCCAGCTGCAAAAATTTGTAAACACTTATCATTGCAAGATGAAAATAAAATAAAAAAAATCTTTTGTTGAGAGAATTGGAACATGTGTTGATGTGATCTCGTATCCTTCAATAACTCTGCATAATTCTCATTACCATCAGTGGGAGCTGGACACATATCAAAGGGTGAGCAGACCTTGTTCAGTGAATTCCTGCAAACCAAGTCATTGTCCCCGGAGGCAGAAGTAAACGCTGAAACCAGCAGCAGGATTTTGGGAGCTGAATTACGTGTTGGGTATGAGCTTGATGGTGGTTACGCTGTTAAACTGACAGCTTTTTATCTGAAGGCAAACCCAGATAGCGCTGTACTTCCAGAGCGATGCCTTGGCAGGAACGTGGTTGGGGAAGGTTCATGGTTCTGGTGTAAAGCACGGGTTTGTCCCCAGTGCCAGGATATATCTATATATCTATCTATATATATCATGCCCCGTGGAAGGGGGCTGTGCTGGTGGGGGCCCAAGTCCTGCCGCATGGCACAATGTGCTGGTTGGTATTGAAGGCAGCAGCCTCTGGGGTACACTAAAGAAAGAATATAAAAAGCACTGAGTTAAATGCTTAGTTGCTGTTGCAAAGTGCTGTTTGACTAACTTCAATGGAATTACACGTGTTCACGCTAGCTTGGGACTTGTCGCCATCTGAAGGCCTCCGAAATGAGGCGGGTCCTTTCTTCATTTGGTGTCCTGACATATAACAAAGTTTGTAATATTGAGTTATTTTGGTATCTATGTTATCTAAAGGAGGGGAATTTTTTTATCTTTAGCAAAAAGTTAGGCACATAAGATTTGCCTTTGCTGTGTGAAATAAACACTGCAAAATGTGTAAAATGCCAGCATTTTAAGAAATGTTTTCCTTGCACATTTTTACATAAAGTGACATCAATTGCTCTGCCAGATTATTACTGTTTATGTTACAAAATGGCAAAAGACCTTGATTTGATTTCCAGGATCTAGATTCCAAGTTGTGTTTGCAGGATTGGTAATTTGTGCCTATGTATTTGTGTATGTATATATTTGAGTATGTATGTGTTTGTCTATATATATGTTATTGTCTCAGAATTGTTGAGGTTCGTTAGAGACCTTACAGTAGCATTTGAGGCTGGTTTGTCTACTTAAACAACAATATTTTTACATTATACTATTTCAGCCAAATGTAAGTTTCCTAATTCTCTCCTTTTGCTTATGCTTCTTTTATACAATAAGTGTTGCCGTTTTGATGTGTAGGTGTGAATGCCTTTGTTACCATTTTTGGTGATGAAGTCACTTTTTTGATGACGGGACAGATATCAGTGTTTCTCAACTGTATTTTTCTGGGTAAAGCTCTCTGTTTTCATTAAATGGTGTTAACAGTGGCAATTTCAGCCTTTCCGATTCCTTTTGTTACCACACAGTTCTTCAAAACGGTCCTTTCAAGTGGACGCTTGTAACTAGGCGTGACATAGCTATAGACAAATCTGAGCAAAAAGCACAAAGTCTTCTGGTGCAAGCTGAGTGTAGAATTTCTTTTGATTGTGATTATTTGCTCTCTACTGCTGGCTTGGCTCTGCTGTCTCTGGCTGAATAGGTAACCCTGCAATGAGTTCTGCATGTCTACTTGATTTTAAGACCAGTGATATTATTAATAGGACCTCTGTTCTGAAGCCAATATGTACCAGTCTGATAGGGACTGATTAGTGAACTACATGCCTAAAATTCACATGATGACGTGGGCTTGCATAGTTCTGAAAATCCCATTTTTAGTTAGCAGTGGTCACAGTGTCAGTGTTTCTAATGCACGTTATGTGAAAATACCTAGTAATTTTACTAGGTAGAGTTGAGCGGCAGACCTGTTATGGGTAGTTGTAAGGTATAAGTGGGCAGAACTGATGTGTTTAATCTTGATTTTCTGATTTGCTTCTAAGTAAGCATTGTGTTTTATTGGGCCAAATCCTAGACTTGTTACAGTATTTGCATTCGGTATGTAGCTAGTTGGACTAAATATGAAGTAGAAGAGCTGCAGAAGTTAGATTTTACTTAAAAAGTTTGATGAAGGATGCCTCGGATGCTCTGAAAATAAAGGGAATGTTTGGAGATTATCATGAATGTTTGTGGTATGTGGCCTCTGCCCTGAAGAACATGAATATAAAGCCTCAGTTGAATACTGTATGTGGGATAATACTTCAAATAGACTGTTGAACAGCTGATGAGCAGATGATGACATTTTTGGATTTTTATGTATGATAATATGCTCAAAGAACTACAATATTTTAATACATAGGTTCACTTCTACAACGTCCTGCTTCTTAAAGTCTTGTCTTGAAATGATCAAATTTCCAGTTTTAACAAAATTGTAATAATTAATACAGCTTGCTTTGCCTTCATCATTTTGCATACAATTAACTAAAACGGTCCTTTACCTCTGTCTTCATGAGCAGTAGTTGAGCGAGCTTAATTGAAACTGAAGGAAGGTTTTTCTCTTTTGTACCACCACGTCCTCACCCTTGAACGTATACTGTGGGACATGCTGGCAATCTTTTTTTTTAAAAAAATGCATATTCTTTGTACCCTATGCGTAGGCACCGTAACATAACGTTTTTCTCCAGTCGTTGGAAAGCCGGCAGTGAGTGTGCACCTCCAAGAGTGCGGTGGTATCAGTCTTGTTTTGCTGAGAGGTGCGCAGAAGGAAGGTGGATGGCAGCAGGAGAAATACCTCAGCCAGGTCCTCCTGGGTTTCTCATCTGCATCTCAGCAAGGCACAAGAAAAATTGCCAGGCATTCAGCTTGAACTAGGAGAAAAGCCTTGCAGAAAGCTAGTACCTCCGTCCTGAGATGGCTGGAGGTCTCACTTAACATGTTTTTCCAAAGCGTGATCATGTCAAAGTCACACGAGTAGCTAATAGACAAGGGAGAGAGGGATGCCGTGTCCAGAGGATGTTTCATCCTCCTATTTTACACATCTGCCCTGCAGCAGGTTGTTATTGCACTCTGGAGGTGCCTGTCTCTCAATCTTGACTGAAGAAGGATCTCAGATGATGGATTTGAGCTAGATACCTAACACTTACTTGGCTGAACCGAGGCCACCAGAATGCCATGTTCCACCCTGTCTCCAGGCGAGATTGGTTTGGCAGTGGTGAGCTCTCTGGTGGTGGGCTCCCTCTGTTTGAAGAGTCTCCCACATAGCCGTGCACCCAAAAAAGAAAACGTTAGTAATGGAAAAATTGTCCAATCATCTCCTACGTGCTGCGTATTGTTAGTGGGTCTATGTTCTGTAAGCCACTACTGCTTTCAGAAAGCTTTTCTAATACCCATTTTATCCTTTCCATTTCTTAGCTTTAAAAGAATGTCTCAATACAAATTTCATCCAAAAGAGTAAGTTTTCCTGTGCAATCAATTTCTTCAATCAAATGCCTTTAAGCTATCACAACATCCTTGTATGACAGAGTTTTACTTTTCATATTAAAAAAAAAAAAAAAGGAAGAAATCAGACATTTCCTTGGTTTTATGGAAATGTAATTTGTTTTTCAAAATACCGAGACAGACTGAAGCCAAAACAAGCCTGGGAGCAGAGCACCAGCATTTTGGAGAGGCGTAGCAGGAGTTTGTGTGACTGGGGAACGAGCCGACTGGGCCGGGCTGGCACACCTCCTCCCATTGACAATTCCCAAGTCCCCTTTTGAGAGCAGAAAATAGATATGCTTGGCACCACGGGAAAATGACTTAATGTATGTTTTATTGATGTGCAGATCTTGAATTACTGTGTGAATGTTTGTTTACTTGGCAAAAATTAGTATGCACAAGCTAAGTTCAGTACCATTTCCCCTTTGCATAAATGATGTGTCTATTATGCAGGCCAAGAAAATTGCAAAATTGGGACTAAAATCTAAGAATCATGTTTTTTCCCCTCCACTGTAATCTCCAAATAACGCTTTATTCTATTGTAATAATTTATTTTAACTCTATTCTTATAATTTATTTTAATTTGCACAATGTTTTAAATGTAACTAACTATAAAATGGATAAACAAATTCTACTTGAACAGGTTTCTGAAGCTTTTACCATCTAAAAGCATGACTGGATATAATGTAATTTAAAAGAATAACAAAGTGGCATTCGGGATTTATAGCTGGATTACTTAATTGAACAGTCAAAACTTCTGCATTTTTTTTTTTTTCCACTCTGACATGCAAGCCTGCGGGTACAGTTACAAGAATATATGAATGCACTATCAGATAAAGAAAAAAACTTCAGGGCTGATAATTAGTGCAACTGTTAATGCAAATGTGGAGCTGCCTGCTCGTGTGCTGTTGGTATCTTGCTTTCTGCCCTTCTGTCCCCTTGACATTTGATAATAATAGAGAGACCTGTGCAAGCATTTTTCAGCATGGTGAGAATGGCTGAGTGTTCCTGATATGTGTGGTTGAGGTAAAATGAACCCACATTCTTGTTTTATGCTGAGGATGGGTTATGGTGAAATTTGTCTGCTGTTTAAGACGCTTTGAGAAGTCTGGAGTATTTGAGATGCATAGAAGTTTGTTTTCCCAGAGTAGGGGTATTGATTTAATAGCTTCTTTCAACCTGTGTTAAGCTTTGTGTTTGTAGCAATTAAAATTTGTTCAGAAAGGAAAGGATAAAATTGCTAAAGTTTGAGGCAGGCAGCAGTCAGACTTTCTAGTCTCCCTCTTTGGCATGTAGTGCAGTTCTTGTTTAAATATTGCGTACTATGATCCTCCCGTTTATCAAAAGGCATTTTTAATGTGGAATCTTCCTAAATGGTACACAGGCCTAACAGCCTTGCTATAAGTGCAAGGAAGATCCTTTTTGTTTTCTGTGCAAGCTGGGGTTAATGTAGGAGACCGTGAAAGATGCAGAGAAGGTGGTGATGAAAAATTAGGCTTTGGAAAGGAAGGAGACAGGAAAAAAGACAAATTTTATACAGTGGGGCTAAATCATAGAGCTGTAAATAATTTGAATCAGGACTGGTAGTCCAAAAGGAGCATGAACTCATATTTTGCGAAGGGTGAGGTGTGATGACTGTAGATTTTTGGCAGGAGACCGCTTGAAGCAAGCACGAAGTGGGCTGACCTAGATGCCTGATAAGAGCCTCAACGAAATGAAAAGTGGGTGGACCTGAGGAAGAACTGGGTGGACCTGATTGTTTTGGCACTTAGGTATTTGATGCTTGATTTCCAGGGCAGCAAAATTTTAATAACCTATTGTTCGTTATTGGTTGGCTACTTAGTGATATGACTAGCATCTCTCTTCTTGAGCGGTTGCTGGGATGTGCGGAGTTGCAGGAGAGGCTTTGTATGCAGGAGCTGTGGTTGGGAAGGGAAGAAGTGTGTTGGGTGGAAGGTGCTGAGGAGGAGTGTTTCTGATAAGGAGGTCGTGTATGTGAAGGGATGTCTGTGGAGCCAAGGAAGGGAGGCTTTGAGAGCTGGTCCTTTGTTCGCGAGGGGGCGTTGAGGTTATGTCTCTTTGGGATGTAACCTCAGCGTGATTTGTGAACTGATGTTAAACAGAGATATTGCCTGGCTCCACTTGTAATTAAAAGGTTCCAGTCCTCTTGCTGATGTCTGTTGTCAACGTTGCCCTTTCTTTCTGCTGCTGCCAGGCCTTATGCTGCTCAGAAAATCCATGAAATGATGATACCATTAAGAGAGTAAAAGCTGAGCAGCTGAGAGTGTCTTAGATTGAAGACATTGCCTTTAGCTTAGTTTATTCAGCTTTTTGAGGTGTCAAGTACTCTACATGTGTGTAAAGAGTACACATAGGAGTTCTGCACATCCCTGTGTATTATAGTAGTTAGACATCAGTAGCTGGCTCTTGCATTTTTTTAACAAGTTACGCGCACACACACACACACGCATGTGTAGTTACAGGTATGAGAGAGTGTGTGCTTTGTGCATTTTGTCTTGTGTGTTTGTTTTGGTATTGTTTTGCTTAATAATATTGGCTATGAAAAGTGGAAGTCTCTGTTGGAGTCTTTGTAGGAAGAGACAAAATACATTTCAGGATGATTTTTTTTTAAAGTGAAGGCACAAACCTAAGATAAATGAATATTATGTGGCACAACCTAAAAAACATTTTATGTTATGAAAGAGCCCTAAAATTCATTAAATCCATCATCATTCCTTTTCTATTTTTTTTCTTACATTGGTTTTTGTTCTTCCAGAATGCAACTGTATCTCACTAGTAAATTTAAAATAACTCATCATTGTGAACAGGTTTTTTTTTTTTTCTAGGATTATCGCTATAGAACTATTTCTTGATTCTCACGCTACATCTGCAAGTTCCTAGAAACCTTTGGTGTATTTACCTGTAGTCTGTGTTAGGTAATCAGAGAAGCTTGTAGAACGTGAAGACTCCTCCAGTGTTTCTGATTCGTACCTGTAAACCCAGGTACCGTTAGTCTTCTCTGCCGACATACCTGCCTTATCAGTTACACTGCTACTGCTTAGTCCCGCTCCTCCCATCCACGCGTCCTTCCTCCTGTTTCCCCAAATACGCAGTGAGTCCCCGCTGGTTCTTCACACGCTTGTTCTGGTTTTTCTTTCAGCGAAACTGTCTGCTTCTGCCCAGTGTCTGGGGAGCAAAGTGATACTAGAAGCTGTATGAGGAGTTTAAAGTTTGTATTAGGCTAGTTCTGAATACAAATGATTAATAGTATGGGGAGAAGTCGATCTGGTCCTCTGGTCCCTGAAACAACAAAAATGAGAGGGACCGTATTTGAAACTGCAAACGCGTTTAGACAGGTGCCACCTTATACATGGAATTCATTGCTGCAAGATATTATTAAATGGAATGCTTCTACACATGTTTGGCTTGGCATGTGGTGAGAAAGGACAGATTTAACCCCCCCAAACAATGGGGGAAGATGAAGGGAGAGGAAGATAGGGTATAGGACTCTGGGCAGGTTTGTGCTTTGACTGCTCCACACGATAAGGTGCGTTATCGTGGCTGATGCTAACAGGGAGCTGAAAGCTGCCTTTGCTTTTTTCCCCTGCCTCTGCTGAGAAGCACGCCTTAACTCCTAGGCATTGCTTTAGATAGTTTCAATTCTTGTTTAACATGGCTTTGCACGCTGTAACGTGAGGTCTTAATGGCTTGATGAATGCCTGCTGGTCTGTGAGGTTGGCTGCGTGCGGCGGCACGGTGGGGAGCTGCCCTTGCGTCCCCTGCGGCGAGTGGAGAAACTTTCGCTGCCCTCAGTGGGAGAACGACTGGGCGTCTAAGACGAGCAATCCCATGGATGTTGTTATTTTCAGACCCTAATTCTGCTGTTACTGATTACAAAGGGGCGTGCGTAAAGTCCAGGGCCATAATTATTATTTTGACTTTTCTGATGATTTATCTTAGGCACCAGTGAACTACTGCACAACTTAATTACTACAGCAGTGCAACAATTTCTTGGAGGCATTGTGCATAAACCAGATATTTATCGTGTTCACGGAAGAACTTGCACAAATAAAAATCCTATCATACGTGTGCAGGAAACCCCTTTGTTGTTTATATGCTGCCAACATATGAAAAAATGAAATGCAGTCATGTTGTATCTGACAGGTACTGAATGACAACAGAGGGCACGAAGCGATATTACCTGTTTGCAGTCCAGCTGAAGAATTAAAACCCTTTGAAGTTTGCCAAAGCTCCTTCAATGATACAGTGGCGTGAATATTGGCATAATAATTTAGATCAGTTATTTAAATAGCTAGCAAATTTGGTAGTATAATATCGTAAATTCTGCCTTTATCTGAAAAGTCTTCTCTGGTGCACTTTGGCCTCCAATGCAAACCAGCAAGCGAGCGATCTTAAAATGTGCTGTGGTCTGACAGGAGCTGCAGGTGCCCAAGACCTTTTTGTAGTCAAGCCTGTTGTTGGGTTTCACACATCTCAAACGGATTGTTTGCAGGTTACAAAGGTCACGAATTACTGGTTGTTTACTGCAGCCACCTAGCAGGCTTCTGTAACAAACCAGCTGCTGCTTTTTGGCTCAGTATAAAAAGTGAGATTTGAATATTATAAATTGTGCATCAGAGGAAGTGGTCTGTGTTTGAAGAGCCTCTTCTGTTCCAGTCTACAGAACAGGCTGAAGTTTTCATCGTGTGCGATGTGCAACTCGACTCTCACTACGGTACCGTAACAAGCACCTCCACGTTAAACAAGGAGCTACTGAGCTCTTCGAAGGACATGCTGCTGGAATACAGGATGAATGTCATTATGTGGAAATCGTGGGGGATTAAATCGTGGAAAGATTGCTATACAGACAAAGCAATACTTTATTCAGATTTTTGTCCTGTGTTGTAAGATAGAAAGGTGTCAGAAGCTGAGGCACTGGGCGAGGGCTCAGGAGATGATGTTTCTGGTCTGTCGTGCCACTGTCTTGCCCGCTGTCAATTAATCTTTCTGTGCTGTCACTTCATGTCTATAGGATGTGGGAGTAGCAGCAGTTCCTTTCTCCTTTCTCTTATGTCTTTGGTTCCTAATGACTGCAGAACTCATTTATGGTCCTTATCTTTGTGCCTTTAGAGAATACTTAAATCAAAGTGATTGACATTAATTGTTTAATGTCTGTTTTCTGAACCGTGGAAGTCTCACGTGTTTGAACACTGCAGCTAATTGGCTCAGCGAGCGTGCAGGCTTTGTTTGTTTTTCTCAGCACCGACACCTTGTTTTCTGTATGACTTTTGTTACGGTGATGTCGCACCACGATGAAAGTTTTGCATTTCATCCACAGTTACAGTTGTCATGAGGGTGCACAAGTTGTCACCAAAGAACACAAGATGTTCCTTGTGAATTAATTACGCTCAGCTTCCAACGTACTGTCCTCCATCCTGACAGTGCGTAAGGGTCAAACCTTATGGGTTCATTCAGAAAGCCTTTGAGGGATTTTGCTGAGGGGGGAGTACTTCTTGGCTCTAAAATCCTTTGCCAAAGCTTCTGTTAAGGTAGTCCTTTCCAGCCCTGTTTCTTCTGTGACTCCAGGTTTTTAGGTGCTGTTTAGAGGAAGCTTTGACCCATTAGACCTAGAGGGCATCTTGCAGGACTGACTCTTCCTAAGTCCTGCTTTCCGAACCTCACTTTGTTCTTGTTAAGCCTGGCCTAACCCAGACTGTGAAAAACACAATTCCTGGAACTGTTACTTCAATTCTCCTTCCTCGCTGACACCTCACATTTGCATCCACTTATGTTATGAGATCTAAGCTGCTGACTTCCAAAATTCTTTATAATTTTTGCTTCTGTTTCTGGGAGCTGCAACCGCAGTGGACAGCTTGGCAGCGGTCAGCTTGCTGGAGGTAGAAAATTCATGGACATGCTGGGGGATCGGTCTTGCTGCGCTCGTGGCTAGATGTGAAGCCTTCGCCAACTTGAGTGAAAACTGAATGCATCTATTGCGTAATTTGGCTCAACCCGAATTGTGCTTTTTCTGGCAATTTCCCACAGAAAATGCTGCTAAGACTGTTGTTGTGAAGTGGTAGGGCAGTAGTGTGTCCTTAAACATGATTTTCCTGAATAATTGTTTGAAACAGGCAGATTATTTATGGCATGCTTCCTGAAAGGAAGCTGAATTTATGTTTAGGAAGTTCTGTGATAAGATTAACAATTTATATTTTTGAATTTTATTGTTTATTTAGCTTCTAACATATTGTGAGAAATATATTTTACGTGTAACATCCATGTACGCGGTGTAACAAAAGGAACTTTAACCAAATTTAAATGAAGTGGGATCTGAAACATAGGCCATAATTTAGTGCAATAGAAGAAATCCTCTTTCTTGAAGGAAGAAGTGGAGTTTTCTTTTCTTGGTTATACTTAGTAAATGAATAATAGAGTTTCTGAGGTATTATTTGAATTAAATTGCAGAAATGTGTCAACTTGTGTATCTATGGCGTGACAGGTATGTCTCTGTATTTATATACACTGATGTCAAACGCATGATTTAGTAAGTGTAATAACTTTTGTTTTTCTAGGTTAGTGGATGACCGGTGTGTGGTTCAGCCCGAGGCAGGTGACCTTGCTAATCCTCCAAAGAAGTTCAGAGGTCAGTAACTGGGGATAATTTTTTTGTTATGACCGATTGATGCATGTTCTAACTCCTTGGGCACTTTGCCTTACCAGACACGTAACTTCCCAGATCCCTTCATGATTTGTGAACACATTGCCAGAGTTTCAAACTGGAATGTGAATGACAGATTTTTGGAACTAAATACCAAATCAGCAAAGGCATGAGGGATAGGTGGAAAACATGGGGAAAGGGACTAGTTTTCCTGTAGTCCAAGAGTTGGTTGCTCTGTTCCGTGCACTGAACGCTGATCCCCTGGTGTGTGACCAACTCCTTGCTCCAGCCCTGCTCTTACAATGGCAAACAAGCTCGTGAGATTCAAAACTGCCTGAGCTGCTGTTTTTGTTGGTTTTTTTTTTTTTTTGAAAGATAAGACAACTTTAATGACTACCCCCAATTATTTTGTCAGCTTTTTGTTTTGCTTTTGCTTAAAACCCTATCTGATTTTTCTCAACCTTCTTAGACATGACCTTGTAGATTTGGATAATTCTGTTATTTTGCTTATTGGAGAAAAATAATGCACTGACAACATGCAGTTTCTACTTTCTGAATGCTAAAAAAAATATTCCTGTGGTATCGGAAGTTCTGTGTGTTTATATGCAGGGAAGGGAATAAAACGTCTCAGTCTTGCCTGTACTCGATTTAAGCCATTGGCTCTAGCTGTGCCAAAGTAGAGCCTTACTAGCCTGATCCAGACCTCTTTTGGCTTAAAGGGGCTTAGATTCACACCTGTTGTGAGATAGACAGTAATGGCTTACCTGCTTTAGAGCAAGGGAAATGTTTCATGGCTGTTTGTATCTCTCAAGGGGTTGCACTGACATTCTTAACCTTACTATTTCCAGTACTTATTATATACTGTAGTATGTATATGCTATTATCGCAAAAAAGTTGCATTTAAAACATTGAGAGACTGAAGTTCTGCTTTCCCAGAGTATTCAAGGTTTTTTTCCATTATATATTCAGGAAATGTCAGCAGTTGGTTCCAGTTCCAGCTGTGAACATTCAGTGCATTGGCAGATCTTGGAAGTTGAGAAAGTGAGGCTGTATACTTAGAAACTAATAGTAAAATTTCAGTCATCTGTGTGATGGAATAACTTTATAGCAGACATGGGGATAGCATCTAGTTCTCCAGTGTGGCTTTTGGGCTACCTAACTGATTTCATCCTCTTGCTGCCTGCAAATACATGTTTAATTCACAGCTTCCAGGTTGCACAAAATTTCAGGTGGGGATTCTTTGGACAGTATTTCTGTCACTTTACCACCGTGATGTGTTCCCAAAGTAGAACATATCCAGGTTTCTAGATGAGACAGGAGTCACTGGAAAATATTTGCATGTGATAGTATAATTGCAGAATACATCCAAATGCCTACAATCAAGGAGCTGAACAGAGGCTAAAAAGACAGCCTTAATTTCTTCATTGTCTAACATTTGAGGGCTTGATTTTATAACTTCAGTACAGTAGAGTTCTTTTATTGCAGTTCTGTGATGTTCTTTCCTAACTTGAAAAGGCAAAGAAGGAAAAAATTGATAGTGTTCTGTGTTGAGTTGTTTTTTTTTTTTAAAAAGGTTATTTCAGCAGCATCAGGAAGGTCTGGGCACTTTGATTCAGGGTGCAAGGAACTCAGCGCTAATGGCATGCCATGAGTGGTGCCAGTAGTACGTGTGTACGTAGACCGCCTGTCAGAAGGGGATAAGATACAGACAAGACGTACAGCTGTTTGCTGCTGCTGGGGGAATGCGAGCGCTGTACTCCTGAGTTACGCCCCAGCTTCTGCAGGGGAATGTTTTCTATTAGTTGTAGACAGTTTTGGCTCTGTTCCCTATTGCAACCTCTGTCTGTTGCTTGCATAACGCATCCCTTTATTTCTGGTTGCCTCTGCTCCCTCTTCCCCACAGCATCTAACCTTTCCTTTTCTGTGACTCAGATCCTCCAATTCTTGGGGATCCCCTCTTCTCCCTTTCCTCCCTGCCCCACAACTTGTTACCAGCTACTTTCTTCCTCCTCACTGCTGCTTCTTTGCTCTCTTTGGCTCCAGCAGCCTCTCCTCCTGTCAATCCTCACCTCTTTCTGGTTTAGGGTGCACCCATACCTGACTTAATTTTGAAGTGGCTTGCTTAGCTATTGCTGGCATTGTGGTAGCTTGCAAATTTGGATGAACTGCAACATCTGTAGGAGAAGCTAAATTAGTGAAAAAGTGAGTTTTGTCACCTTAATTGATGCAACCCACCATGCTATAACATCATGGCATCTAGTAGCATTTTCATGTTGCTTCGGGTATGTGTAATTGAGTGGCATTCAGGAGAATGGCTGCAGCAAAGATAAAGCTGTTGTTTGGTGGTTCTCTCCTCCTTACAAGTCAAATTCTAAGTGTGGGAATAGCAAGGGTTTTGCTGAGAACACAGCAAAACCTTGCTGTCTAATTGTGATTTTTAGTGCCTGGTACCACAGAGGTGTCTGTACTACGAGAGCAACCAAAAGCACATCTATGCCATGCTTTGTTAAATTTCTTAGCTCTGCTCAAGAGCACTGAGGCAAGAGAGTTGCTAAATGTTGTTCTTATAACCAAGAAACATAAGCAAACCCCATATTCCACTCCCCCCCCCCCCCGAGAATCTTCTGGGAAATAGCATTCAATTAAAATAGCAAAGTTAAACAAAAACTGCTTTAAGTAGGTTCTTGACATACAAAGAAGACTTAGGCATGAATGATTAATTGAATGATTAGACATAAGCAACTAAAAATAGCATCTAACAGCAGGAAGAGTAGGGCCTCTTTAGTAATAGGAACTGCTGTCTGTATGGTTTACAATGTTTTTATCACTGATAGCTGAACTGGCGTTGATTTGAGGTTAGGGCACGACCTAAGAGTCAAAGAAGTATGAGAAAGGCATGTTTCTAACAAGATGTTTAGATTCCAAGGACTGACTCCGAAAATTAACTTCAGAGGACTATGTTTGTTCTGTTTTGGTAATATTTTTTCAACCCTTTCCCCAACAGAATTTTTTTTTTTTAAAAAAACCCTGCGTTTTCTGACTACTTATATCCCTCCTACAGAGTTCACTTGGAGATCAAATTTAGGTACTGAGCAGTTGGCGTGAACTGAAAGCCTACGTAAAAAGGTGTCTCAAAATAGCAGTTTCATTTTTGTTATGTGTTTACTTTTTTTTTGAGTGGGTGGTAGCTATTCTAGTTGTTTCAGAACATCCTACAAAATGGAGTGTTGTTAAGCTAAGGAAAGCTGTGGTTGCTTTTCATTTTGTGTCCATACAAAGCAGCTGTGGTCCAGATTTCCCCTCCAGTCACACTGGAATGAACCTGGAGTGGCTCTGTGTTCATCAATGTGCATATCCAGATTTGCATCAGTGCAAAGGAGGGCTGAATTTGGTCCCACACGTGTTTCCTGAAGTCTGTTAAAAAAAAAAAAAAAGAGGCATTTGTGACTTTTCAGTTGAATTTAAGGGACGGATCAAGCCAGGTGCTTCTTGTCCTAATTCTAACTGAAGCTAGTGAGAGCTAAAGCACTTAGTGTCGTGATGGAAACGCTTACTGGGCTGCAGGGTCAGCTTCACAGAGATTAGGAAGACTAGTGTGTGCCAGAAGCCCTGTGCCTCTGAAGAAAAGTCACATCACGAGCAACAGAACTGCAAGTTTCCTCAGAGTGTGACTTTAAGCACAGTTCAGCTTGATGCTGTGCTCTCCAGTGGGAAACACTTCCAGCTTCCAAGTTGTAGAACAGCAGAGATAAGACCTGCTTGTTGGTCAAATTTAGCAACTCTGAAAAAAGGAGCACAAGTCTCTCTTCTATTGTAAATGTAAAATGACTTAAGTTCTTAAATTGATTTAAACTTCCCTACATTTTATACCCCTTTTTCTTGAGGCACCTGCAATGAAAAGTGATGTTTGAGTTCCTAGATAATCCTCCTCTTGCCTTTCTCTCAATTTTTAGTTTGTTCTAAGCTTTTTCTGACATTGTTCTTTCCTCTTCTCTCCTTTCCATTACGTTCCTCTGCACTCTCTCCTTTCCTCCTCCTACCCTTTCCTCTGCCATCTGCCACTTTCCTTTTTACTTGCCTTCTCCTACGTTGTTTTGGTTTGTCCTTGTGTTTTCTTCTTGGGTGTTTTTTTTTTTCATTTTCTTCTCAGATTCCTGATTGCTTTTTCTGTTGTCCTCCTTAGGACTTTTCATTGCCCCCCCTCCTTGATCCTTTACATTCCTCCCCGTCCATTCTCACTTCAGCTCTTTTTTGCCTTTCTCTATTTTTTCCAAAATCCATAGATTTGTACACGCTGTGAGTTAATAGCCTTATCACTTCCACTTGACCATTTGTCAGCCTGCTGGTTTCAGTAAAGCCATGTGATAATTTCTGTAGTTCTACAAGTCACAAAAGTCTTCCATGATGGGCAAGAGTTGAATTTCTAACACTTAAAAAAAAAAGGGGGGGGGGGAGGGGAGGGGGGGAGAGAAAGCATCCGACAAATATTGTTCTAAGCCATCTTTATCCAATATCAAGAAATATTTAAAAGGCATAATATGAGTTATTTTCCTTTTCAGACTTCCTGAGTGTAGTTGCTTTTTGCTCAGAGGATGTGCTGTGTGTGATTATTCCACCCACTGCTGCCTTTTGTAAAGTGAAGACTGGCATTTGGGGCACACTTGCAGGCTGAGGGAGATAGATGGGCAGGTTGGTGCTGAGTGCATCCTCTCTCTGTGGATCATCTCCTGCATCCTGGGAGTTGCTGCTTTCCGTCTTTTGATTGTTCTGATTAATAAATGTCTTTTTTTTTTTCTCCCCCATAAAATAAGCAATTGATATATGTCTCAGCACTGATAATTTATCATATTTTCTTACTTTCTAATAAACCAAGGTGTAGCGTAGGAGGTGAAGCCTGGAGTGTGACCAGGGAGAGCTTCCCCTTTTTTTTCCATTTTGTAAAGAAAACTTGAGGTGATTTTTATTGTTTTAAAAATGGGGGGGTGGGGGTGGAGCTGGGGTGGGCAATGTTTCTCATTTTCTCCGTCTTCACTTCGTGCACCAGTAATTGAAATTTTGCCTAGAAGACTTTGTGGGTATGAGAAAATTGATGAAACTGCAGAAGTTGAACGCGTGAAAGTTTAGTAAGTGAAACTGGCTGATACTTTTAAGCTACTTGCTTTAAAGCTATTTGTTTACCTTTGATAGTGCCTACTTAATTAGTGTCCTGAGGAAGAGAAGCATTTATGTAAAACTCCATAAAGTGTAACGAGTTAGGACTCTCCGAGAACGTCTGGAGAAGTTAGAAAAGAGACAGTCTGTCTCATGGGTTGCTGGGCTAAGCTTGTGATCTACTGCGTGTGCTGGAAAGTTGCTATATAATCTTATGCCTTAGTTTTTCTTTTCTCCTGTTTAAACTATACCTTCTATGGGACAGGGAATGCTTTTTTTACCTCCTGATGTTCAGGACAACAAGGTTTGAATTTATATAGTATCCTGCTGTTACTCTAATACAAGTAAGTAGAAAAGACCAGGGAAAAAAAACCCAAAAACCAGATGACCTATTTTTAATGTATCTGGAATCTTAAAAAAAACCCCCACAAACCAAAACCAAAAAAGCTTGTCTGGAAACAAAGAACCTGAGGTTTTTTGTCTATAAATTGAGGAAAATACAATTGAAATAATACTGATTTTAGAAAAGTCCTTGATAGCTCAACTTGTAGAGCACTGGACTGTAAGTCAGGAGAGCTGTGTTGTGCAGCCTGGCTACAGATGGAGCTGCGTGGCTGAGGTTACACAGCGCCTGCTCTACGTTTCCTTTTCTTTGAGAACTATGATTAGAAAAAATTCACCCACCTTTGGGAGGCAGACCCACACGGCAGTGACTGCACATTCGTGTACGTCTCTCATTTCTCTGCAGTGTGGTGGCACTGAGCTTTTTGAGGCTCTGCGTGAGGATGGGAAGCGGTGTGTTTACTCAAGTAGCAGGATGTGTGGGGAGTAACTGAGAAATGAAGACTGGTCCTATAAAAAGAAGGTATTGTTACTTCAGAGAAATAAATGTTTCATGAAGTCTTCTGAGAAGGCACATTAATTATAGATTGTTACAGAAAATAATAGCTGACTTTTTGCCTTACAAGCTGAAATCCCGACACTCAAAGTAAAATCTCCTACAACATATGGTATGATTTAACACTGCACAGCACTTTGTAATTGTTTTTTTCTTCTTGGTGTCCACGGTATTGTAAAAGTTACCTGGGAGTTATCATGTACTCTAGGTTGTATGATACAGTTCTCATTGTAAATGCTCCCCTTTGAAATGAAAGTAACCACCTCTGCGAAGTGGCCGGGTTTGCTCTGGTAAAGATTTGTAATGCTTTCTCCTAGGAACAGCAACTCCGGGCTGTGATTAGGGAGCAGATTTGGGTCAGTGCCAAGGAAAGTTCTACCACCGGCGATGTTTTTGTATGAACAAGCTTTGCCACTGCAGATAGTAGAGGAAGATCGACTGCTATGAAGGGAAGAGGCGATGCAATGGAGAGCTTGGTATAGCGGTGGCCAACGCCTGAGAGAGCAGATGGTGTATTTGCAGAACTAGAAGCATTGCAGTGTAGTTGGTGGCTTGAGGGCGGCACTGTTGCAAAGTGCTGGCTCTGGGGGCGCAGGCAGCGGGAGGAACGTGTGGCACAGTCTTGCTAGTCGTTTTGGCAGCACTAACATCAGATAGCTGTGCTTAGCTGGGCCTGATGGCAGTTGAGAGCGCTGCCTGTTTGTATTTTGTTAAGAAATGAGAGTTCATTTTTACTTAGGAAAGACAAGGCCAGCCTTCACACTAGATTGCCCTTCCCTCTTCTGTTGTACTGCAAGAGCTGTTCCTACTGTAACGTGGTTTCAGTAACTCCTCACAGACGGTGAAGTGATGGGGATGTTGGGGGATATATGGAGGATATATCTCCGAGGAGCTAAATCGCCGCCTCTTCCTCCCTGTGTGAAAGATTAATTCCATTGGATTGGCAGTGTTGAAAACGAGAATAGGATCTACCTTGGTATCTAGCATCTTCTGCAGAGAGGGTATGATTTTGACACTTGAATTTCCACTCATAAGGGTGGAACAGAGGAAATTTTTCTCGTCACATGTATGATAGATGGGACTTCCCACACGTGCTGTTGTGGATTGGTGGGCTGGAGTTCGTCCTAGGTAGTTAGCAACTGCAGATGTTAAACTTGGTCTGGGAATTACATAGTGAGTAGACAGCACTGGAAAATAGAAACTGTCTGCTGCTGTCCTGACTCAGTGGTTAAAAACCCAGGCCACGACTTCAGGATAGTTCCCTATGGCTTCCCCTGCTGACATTTTTGTGACACTAATGGGCGAATGACTTGATTCCACTGTATGTAAAAATGACATGTGAGATCGGTAAATTCAACAGGGTCACTTAGACGTTGATCCAGTGTGTAATTGAAATGTGCGCTTGATATTGTGGTTGCTATTTCATATTGCAGCACCTTTGATAATGGAGGTCAGGGTGGCTAAATGGCGCTGTTGGAAAGGGACTCTTTTCCGAGAAGGCAGCAGGAGAGCTGAGGGTACAGAGAACTGTTTTCAAATTATTCTGTGCTATGGGATGCGTATGCCACTAGCTGTGTTGAGTGCAGTGGTAAATAAGCACTTAACATTGCTCACGTGGAGCTTGAGTGTTGGTCTATTCTCCTCTTTTTCTCTTTCTTTTCTGTGGTGTTGTGAGGAGCAATGTCTGTGCAATGCTCTCTGTGCATTGTGGCTTGCCAGTGGTGGTGCGGAGTCTCTTCTCTGTGGGAAAGCTGCCTGATGCCCAACAGAGAAGTGATGTTGCTGATTCTGGCCAAACTGTGGTGTACATGCCTGCAAGATGTGCTTGTAGGATCAAAAGAGGAATTTTTTTTATTCTTAATTCTGCCCAAGGTGAAACCTCCTCTAAGTAGGGTATGTTGCTGCTATTACCTGGCTCTAGCTTGTGCCGCGGTTGGGTGGCTGGGAGTCAGGTAGGAATAGTTGGTTTCCTCCCGTCTCTACCTTCCTGAGACCCAGACATGGAGCAGGGAGGAGATTCTTCAGAGGTCTTTCTTCTCTGGATCTGGATTAGTCCTCAGAGTGCTTGGCCGTCTGTGACAGTTAAATGTGGAGAGCTAATAATTTGGGACAAACCTTCCTTTGATGTCTATAAATCACAACCCATGTTGGGGAAGAGTTTCACACTGTAATACACAGGCAGTCCTGTATGTTCTTACTAGTCTCACAGTAAAACTCTGATTGCTAATTAATACTTTCCTGTCCTTTCCTCTTGCTAGTTGACAAATGTGGGGTGTGAACAGACAATTACCAATGTTTGCCGAGTAAAATGTCTTTTAAGCTTAGCTTTTAGAGCAGTTGATGATTGGGACCATGCAAGGCTAGGTATCTTTTATCACTCTAAAATTAGTTGTATTTGGATGAATCGTGAGCCTCTATTTCTAGTCTATAGGACTGTCACTGGCCAAAAAATACCCAAAAAATCTTGAGTCAAGGATTTTCGCAAAATTTAGTTTACTGCCAATTAACATTGACTTTCAACTATTGATTCCAGTATAGGGAAATAAAGATGAACAATTGAACAAGCACTTAGGGAAGCACCCCTTGGCTTCCCTCCAGACACATCTCTCCCCCTTCCCAGTCCCCAGGCCCCTTGCCACACAGCTCATGTGGTCCCCATGGGGAGAGGATGGAGGTCGGTGCCTTGCGACTTGTTTTCCTTTGCTGCTCCTTGTCTCTTACTCTGCAGCTCCCCTGGTTGGCTGCAGTCCCCTCAGGGGGTACCTCCTCCTCTGTCATCCTTTGCGCAGCCACTCCCGTGTTCAGTTTGTGTCACTTTGTTGTTTATACTGTTAGGTTTTTTTAATCAATCTTAGTGAAGGTGCGTGTAGACCCAAACACCACGCTAACCTTCTCGGTGGCTTGCAGCCGAATGTCTGTGCAATCCTTTGTTTCAGCGGTGCCAGAAGGAGCAGGGCAGCCAGATGTATTTTTTTTTTTCAATGTTTCACGTGCCTTCAAACAGTGCACCTGTAGTGCGCTGCAGCAAAGAGAGCTAATAAAGCAGCAGGCAGTTGTTTGTATGGCAGGCTCACAGACTGGGACTCTTGAGAGAGGTTGCAGAGAGGTTGCACGGAGCAGGCACATGTGGGGCGTCGAAGGCTTTAGGTTCAACTCAGATGTTCTGCCACCCTTTTTATGGTATCACTGCCATCAAGCTGTTTGGTGACTATGTTTAAACACTGGCATCTAGGCATTTCTGGAAAAAGAAAACCAACCCAAGCGTACTTACAAATGAAGGAAGTGTCTTTCAACATCACTTCTGAGTATTTCTTTCAATCTTCCCCAGACTGCCTTTTCAAGGTGTGTCCTATGAACCGATATTCAGCCCAGAAGCAGTACTGGAAAGCCAAGCAAGCCAAACAAGGAAACCATACAGAAGCAGCCCTGCTGAAGAAACTTCAAGTAAGAGACATCTGTATTTGTAATCTTATCTCAATCTGCAGGCTGTAGAATTACAATAGTATGAGAAGGAATAATAACAAGTGCCTTGGGAACAACTGTGATGGGTATTATTATGCCACCGTAGCAACGTTATATTCTCCTTAGCTCTCCTGACTGGCATTTATTGTCCCTGCCCTGTTTTTTATCTTACTTTGGGCTGGGGGTTGTGCCTTTGCTATAAGAAAAATACTGCTTTCAGAAGTTTCATAAAGTAAAAATGGAGTTGTTAAAATCAGGAGTGGGCCCTGGTTTAAATCATGCTATTATTTTAGAAGTCCTTTCCAGGAGTTAGGCAGAGGGGTGGACAAAGAGATGTTTTCCACGCTTTAGTCTGGAATTTCCTCGGAATTGCAGTTGTCTCTGCTTTCAGTCCAGGTGATTCTTCTCTGAACCATTGGGCAGATTCTATTTAGGCATCAAACACAGTGTGGATGAAGTGACTCCTCTGTCTCTGAAAAACAGCTGTCCTGATGTTATAACTGGTTGCATAAGACTAAGTGAAAACAAGGTCATACCAAACCTGGTTGATAGCTTCATGTGCAATGGAGAGGCTGCCCCATGCTTCCAGTTAAAAACAGCAGTGAAGGCACATGGTGTGTGGCTGGAGCTGGCTACTCAGCAGTTGGAGCTAGGAGCTGAGAGTTTGTTCTGTCGCTGTTTTTGACCCAGACTATTGTGCTTAGCCTTGGTTTTGCAATGTGTGACCTACTGGTGTTGTTCTGTTTATATATAAAGTCAATATATTTGTATGCAATTAAAAAACGAGTAAGAGGAATAGTGAAAGGGAGGAGCTAATCATAGGCCCTTCTTTTTCCTCCTTCAGGATGAAATAAAGCACCTGGAATTGCTTTTCATGCTTGAAATTTTTAAAAATAGCATGCATTTCAGGTGGGATCATAAATTGTGGCTGAGTATTCTGGGTAATGAAAAAATCAGAATCATTACATAGGGTATGGGTGATAATAGTTCAGAAAATCATGCTCCAGCAGGATTCAGGTGCAAATATTTTCAGTGCAGCAATGCCTGCAGGTTGAAGGAAGCATTTTAAATGTGATACCATTTCATTTTTATACTATCTGTTCCAGTAGCTGAATACAGGTACTGATTTTGTAGAGTTTAAAGAAAAAAAATCATTCTCTTGCAGCATGCCGCAGAACTGGAACAAAAGCAGAACGAAAGCGAGAACAGAAAGCTGTTGGGCGAAATTGTAAAATATAGCAATGTCATACAGGTAAACCAATTGAAATACATCTGCACTCTCTCTGAGCTGGAAAGGAAACAGTTGTTTCATTTCAAGGTTATGGTGAAAATGAAACTAACCACTGTAATCTGGATTGTCAAGGGTCAGGTAAACAGAACTTGGTGGAGTTTACAGTATTGTGTTTTTCTGTCTGTTTTAAAGCCTACCAGAAGTGCTGCATATTCATGTTTAAATAATATGTCATAATAAAATTTTATGTGTGATTTTTGCTGCTGCGGTTTGGAATCTGAATGTAAATATGTATCTTTTATTTTCAAGATTTATTTCCAAATCATATTATAGAGGTGCTGTGCAGGTCCTTTTAAATCACTGAAGTCATTTGTACTTCATGACATATAAATGAGACCAGAATTTACGTTCTTAAGTGCAGCACAACTTTCCTGTAATGGATGAAATTCCTGAAGGTAACACTATTAAAGGACCCTTGCCCTACCTGTAGTATATGCTGTCAAAGTGATTGCTGACACATTTCGCTCAATCTGAGATATAGCATCTGTTTTCCTAAACTGCAGTATTCTTTGATAACTCTCTTCTAGTTTTATTTTGTCTTTGTCTACGTTAAGAAAAATCACTACAGTGTGAAAGCCCGCGCTTCCTCTTTTGACTGAAGGGAGAAAAAGCAACAGCCATACTAAATTTTTTTAATTATTATTTGTTGACAGCTACTGCACATAAAAAGTAATAAGTACCTCACGGTCAATAAGAGATTGCCGGCTCTGCTAGAGAAGAATGCTATGCGGGTGTCTCTGGATGCTGCAGGGAACGAGGGATCCTGGTTTTATATCCAGCCGTTCTGGAAACTGAGGAGTGAAGGTGACAATGTAAGTGGAAATACAGAATGTCTAAGAGGGAGAAGGCAGAAAGTTTCCAGAAGACACATGATTTCTTCGCTACTGACATAAATCACAATGGATTAAGTTCAGAAAAAAAAAAAATTTAAACAGTGCTTGGGACTATTAGCTTTTAGATGTAACTAGAAAGTGTTACCAAATTATATGGTCTGGAATCTGAAATGTTGTCACATTCATCTGTGCCTCTGCTGACCTGTATTGGGACGTCTTTGCTAAGTCCACCCGTTACGTGCAGTTTTACAAAGCTGATAATAAGTCACAGTTTACATCAGAGTAAAAATATTTTTTAAAAGTTTTTTTTTTTTAAAATATTCTAGGCTACATTTTTTTTCAAGAGGACAGCAGAGAACGTCTCTAGGAAACACATCAGGTTTCTTTAAATCTGTATCCCCCCTCAACACGAGAATGGCATCTATGACTGGAATTGGGTTGGATGGTATGGTGGGCCTTTTCTGGGCAGGTTTCAGTAGGAGCCTTGCATATTGGTAAGAGGAAGAATATATGGGAGAGCTCTTTGCTGTAGATCTGAGAGTTGCACCACAAGATCAAAATTCAGTTCTTCATTCAGTCGGCTGCGGCTTGGTTAAGTGCCCGCTGTGGAAAATTCAGATCTGCCTCTGGGAAGGCCACATGATGAACTTGTGTGGTTTTATATTGTAGACCTGGCTGGGAATGTTTGGCCACTCTCCCTTGTGAAGTACTCAGTGAAAGAGCCCTCGCAGGATCGCAGACAGGAATGCCTGTTTTCTCGTGCATTTTCTCTCATTAACTTTGTGGTTACCCAGCTCTTGGGACGCTCTCCAGGAGGAGTGTGGTTACTTGCAGTTCCTTTTGGCAATCTGTTGCGGGGAGGGGAAGGACTGTATTCCCGGCTCCTGCTCAGAAGCCCCTAAAAGTCATAGCCTTTCCCTGCTCCGTGCAGTGATTGGAAGGGTAGGTGAAAAGCTCCCCTTTTCCCCAAGGCTGTTGCAGAGAAAAGCAGCAAACACGAGTAGTCCTCTGTGGCACCTCTGCATGGCTTTTCAACTGGGGAAAGGAAGTGTTGTGGATCAAACATTCCTCTCCCTCTTTGGAAAGAAAAAAGGTGACTTACTGCTTTAAGTTTTTGACTTAATTTCTTAGAATAACATTGAGTCAGCATCTTCTTAATTTCTCATGCCTGGGAAATAAGTACGCGTCACACTCTCCAGAGCGAGGACCTGGGGATCCCAGGTTGTGATCTGCAAAGCCATGGTGAGCCCTTGCAGCTGAGCGCAGCAGAATGATCGTAAGCCTTAAAAGCCATCCTCAGTACTGCAGAGCTTTTGATTTAATTTGACGCCGTTGTGGGCACATGAGAAACGTGAGAGTTTGGAAGTGGTTTTGCTGCTCTGAGAAGTTTGCAGATGGCTGTAACATCCTTTTCTGCAGACTTGTCTCCTAGTTTGTTCCCTGTGGGGCTGTATTTGACAGGCTCTGTGCTACAAAGACACTGGGGGAAACTGTTAGGTTTTCTCCTAACTTAATGGCCTCTTTTGGAACCTGCCTGCTCCTCATTTTCTGTCACCATGCGTTCCCTTGCAGAGCCATTATTTCACCATTCACCATTCACCATTATATTTTACAGAGGGAAGTCTCGAGACCAAAGTTTTTCCTTCTTTCTACGAAGCCCAAACAGATCTGATAATTTTCTTTGCAAACTTCCAGAGCTAAACATCAATCCTTTGGTAGCTTTCTCAGAACTGCTCTGGCAGATTTCCACCCCTTCAGCGGCTGCAGAAACTAGGCAGCTGTTGTAAGGGGGACAACGGGTAGCAAGCAATGGGGGAAATCCTTCATCTGGCTCTCGCAGGCAGAGGTGGGCTCCAGCCTGGTACCCACTCCTTCTCTCTCAGTTACTCCCAGACACGTGCCCATTAAAAGGGCTGGTTTCTGGGGGACTCACCTACAAAGCACCTAATACCACATAAGATGGGGCCACTTTACCTACTCACTAAGTTAGCTTTTAAAAGACTTTTTTTTTTTTTTTGTATACTTTTCTTCTGACCACTCCGTGCATGTAGTTAGCTTGGTATATCAGGCCCTTATTCTGTTTGGAAACTTTGAGCTTTTTTTTTTATTTTCAGTTTCTGTGCTATAACAAAGAAATTCCCTAAGAATATACATTTTAGAAAGTCTTTAGAACAGTAGAAGTGAGTATTGAATTACTACTTGGATGACTGATACTGTGTCAGATAACCCAGGCAAGGTAGAACCAAATATGCCACGTATCCTAACAACAACAACAAAAAAACCCGGTGGTTTAGTCTGGAGGAAGCTGTGATATAGGCAGTCATGTGTGTGACTTTTATGGTAAGTCATCATGCTTGTGAAATACTTGAAATATTATTTTTCTGAAGGAGGGTTAGCTTAGCTTCGTTAACAAGTCATTAGTTATGCAAGTCAATGAAAGTAATGAAAAAATATTGCTGAAAATTTGCAGTAATTGGCATAACTCTGCAATATCTTATGCAGACTTTTATTAAGCATCTCTCAGCTCTCCTTTAACTGGAAGATGTGACTGATTAAGGCTAGAGCTGGTTCCAGTTTGACTAAATAGCAAAATGTGCACTGATGGCAGGATTACCTCTGTGTGGATTGCATTTTTGGTTGTCTGCCATTTTAGTTGTTTGAAAGCTTGATCTTGCAGCATCCCGAGGAAGGTGGTCTTAGACTTGGGAATGCCCAGCCATCTGTGGGAAAGTTCTGTTAATCCTCCCGACCTTTGAAGTGTGTCAGCAGTGCGACTAGCAGATGTGGTTATAACATAAAAGCAATGGCGATGGAGTAGCAGAGCCTTCGGTGTGCCCGATAACCTACTTGGATAGTTAGTCCAAACTGAAATCGCTGCTACTGCATCTTCACAGCTAATGTAACCTCTTGCAATTGCCAGTCTTTGTGATATACTACACCTATACTAGGGTATTTGCCTCAACTTCTTGTGGTGTAGATGTAGCTGTCAGGTGGACTTTCTGGGTTTATATGCAACCACAGAATCGCTCTAAGTGATGCCAGTGCTGGTCCCGCACCCAGAAGACAGAATGCAGTCAGCTATCCGCACTCTCAGTATACCCTTTCCACCAAGATGTGGACAAGTAGGGTTGCATGAATTTAGAAATTACCTTGTGGGGGAATAACTCCACTGCATCCAAGACTGAAGGACCTTGTAGGTTTATCTTGAATTCAAAAGCTGGATTGTCTATGAATTTAATCATTCTCTGGAAGTTTCTTATCTAGACTGGAAGGGGTAAAGAGTTTTGTCAAAGCAATCAGGAATGTAATCCTCAGAAGTGTGTGTCTAATGTATCTTTAACACATTAATGTCTGTATGTAAGGAAGAAGTTCAAGAGACCTGTCAAACTATTACCCACTGCTGGTCTACAGCATACTGTGGCCAGCTGTGCCCAAGGATGGCTAACGAAGAGGACAAAGGTGTCAATTTTAACCTTGGGAATACATTGCTCTGTCTTCTATGATGTCCATCTAGTCCAATTCTAGAGGCAGAAATCTGGGCACGTGGGCATGCATGTGCTCTGCCTCCAGTGTTTTGGGCATGCTGTGGCATTATATGGAGCTGGAAATAAACCGGGCAGGGGATGGAAGAAACTAAAAGGAGCAGACTTGTTGCTAGCCTGAGGCAGCCATGTATAAGAAAACAGGATTCCCTCTTTCAGGAGAACTTTGCTTTTGTTTTCTGCATCACTGGTGGAGGGTATATAGGAAACAAGTGCTGTTAGAAGCAGGAAGAAAAAGAAGAAAGAAAACCACAGGATATCTCATTGCTTCTGTGGCAGCTGGCAGAGCTGGCCAGCATCAAGGGCAGGTTACTGATGTGGACTTGGAGCAGGGTAGGAGACAGACACCATGACGCCACATAACAGTTCTTCCTCAGGTGTGTGCCCACAGCAGAGTAGCTGTGTACGTCTCCTTTCCTCTGGTTGCTTCCGTGATAGTCACAGGCTTGCATTCAAAGATACCTTCCCCCTACTGCTCCTTTTTTTTTCTTTTTTTTCTTTTCTTTCTTCTTTTTTTCTTTTTTTTCTTTTTTTTTTTTCTTTTTAAAGAAGATGCTCAATGATGTGTTCTCTTACTAATTAGGTTGTTATAGTCCTGGTGTACTTGCAATAATTTTGAAGTCCTGATTCCACTTTGCAGGATGCAAGCCTGATGGTTTTTTGGTTAATGAATTGTCTGGTCATAACTTCTTAAAATGGGCTGTAAGTAATGTCTGTGTGAAGCATGGCATGCAGGAATGTATTGCATAAGTAATGTATCTTAAAGGCATCTTGTCATTATTTTGGTTCCATTAGTGAACTTTTTCTCATTACTTGGATCAAATAGGATTTCTATGTGTAGTCTGAGCATGATGACACTGTCTTTTGCTACTGTTTATTTTAGCTGTTTTGGTAAAGAACAGGCAACCTTCTTTTTCACCTCTGTAATGTGTGGGCCAAATTCACCTGTGTGGAAGTTACACGAGGCTGAATTGGGCTCTGCTCTTTCATAGGAAACGTGCTGACCAATGCAGAAAGTGTTTTTGTTTGTTTGTGTTCCAAAAGAAAGCATGGCTTGTGCAGCATTTCATATAGCAAAGATCACATGTAGCCACTTGTCTTCCTGTGTGTGTTTGTGTTTGAAATTGCTGTGAACAACATAAGCAAATCAGGACCCACTGCCAACCAATCTATGTGGATTGATTTATTTTTTTTTTAATTATTTTTTTCCACCTCCTAGGTATGAATTGAATTCTCCATATGCATGTCTCAAGCACTTTTTAGGTCAAAGACATGTTCATATATTGTTTTTCCCTGTCTGTATAGGTAAAGAATTGCAAGGGCATGGGAATTTGTTTGCAGGGAGTCAGCTAGGAACTCCTCTTGTAGAAAAAAGGTCTCTCAGCTGATAGACCTGCTGCCTGCGTTGGGCTCCAGAGAGAGTAACATCAGAGGGGATGGAGTATGTTCACCTCTCTCTGAATTCCCAGTGATTTATGCTCCTTTCCAGATTGCAGACATACAGTGTAAATTGGAGAACTCCTGAGCCTGTCCTGACATATGCCAGAAGATGGTCCACAGAGCTGGGGAGTCACTGGACTAGAGAAGTTTTGTCTCAGGCAAATTTTTAAGGCTTTTGTGAAATGAAAGACACACCGATGGGAAAAGGTTGACTGACAGCAAGGGAAGGAAAAGAGTCTTGCTGTCTGACTACAGATTATTTTCTAAGCTTTTTCTGCCTTTTGGCTGGCAGTATATATGGAATAAAGAGTAGTTAATGTAACTTTTTGATGAACTGAACTGCTCTTGGAATTCATAGATTCGTATCTATTTAATGATCTCGAGTTTCTGTTGAACAGGGTGACATGCTTACTGAGAATGTGAGGATTCATTAGTGTGAAATCTTGAACCCAAGCAATTGTAGCGGCAGAGGTGAACAGAGCTGGTGTGTGAATTGTCTGCAAATAAATTCACTGAGTGCCATTCCTAGAGCATGCATTTGAGTCATTTTCTTAAAATGTAACATTAGTTCATTTTATTGGATACTTACATAGGTCTAAATTGCATTTTATTTCTGACTTCCAGGTGGTTGTGGGAGATAAAGTTGTGCTGATGCCAGTCAATGCAGGGCAGCCTCTACATGCCAGCAACATTGAGCTTCTGGATAACCCTGGCTGCAAAGAGGTGAGTTCGGTGGAGGGAGGAGGGGTAATTGCTAATCTGAGATGTACTATATGTTGTTCTTTACTGGTAACGAGAACCCCACCGTGGGCTAGATGCCAGTATTAAACATTGGTTCCAGCTTGGCCTCAAAAACCCCAAATCAAGTATACTTATTCTTGGCACAATTCTGTCTGGCACTGAAAGCTTTGTGAGGTTCGCTCGAGTATCTGAAACTCTCGCTGATGTAAGAGTACGTTCTCTTCCAACAGCTCTTTAGGTCGCCTTTGGTAGGCTGTAAACAGACAGAGCAGCATTTTGCCCGCTGAATCTTCTCCAACATCAACATTATTATTAACACTTGAGAGCTTTAGGACCCATGTTAGGAACTGTACAAATAGGTAGCTAAGCCATGTCCCCTGCCAGCCTAGATGTGGTGCGGTCTTTTAGAAGAATAGAATGTCTCAAAAAGAAAAGAACAACCCTTAATCCTCTAATTGTGGGTCTTTTTCCCAAAGGTAAATGCTGTCAACTGTAACACAAGCTGGAAAATAACTTTGTTCATGAAATTCAGTAGTTACCGAGATGATGTATTGAAAGGGGTGAGTATGATTTTTTTAAAATTATTTTTTGAATTTGGAAAATCATGCCATATTTGACTGTACAGAAATACTAGATGGTGAATAAAAGAAATGGAGCTGTTGAGGACCCCTCACTGCTGTCCTTCAGCAGCCGGAATATTTTTGCTCTGTGTTATTGTCTTACTAAGTGAAATTGTCTGGATTGTAATAGTTTCCAGCCCCTTTCCACTCCCAGGGACAACTGAGGATGCATGAAAAAGATGAAGTGCAAGCCCAGAACGATGAGGGGCTCTGTACAGAATAACTGTGACGTTTCAGTTTATGCCAAGATGCTAAAGCAGGTATAATAAGCTTACAGAAGGGAGGGAGGCAGGAAAGATGACAATAGCTGTAATAAACCAATGTAGCTTTAAACGCTCATGGTTTGCACAACTTCATGCCTCTAGATCACACTCTGAGATCGCTTACATTTTCATTTTAAATACATAAATTTTATCTGTCCTCGCTTATACCTTAATAAGTCATTATCAACTGGCTATTTTTTGGTAGGTATCAAGGTACCAGCAGTTTTTGAGGAAGAATTTGAAAGGGAAAATGGTGTATCTGTGTAGACCCTTTTGGGAATAGTGTTTGAAGACTTGGGGAGAGGCAGAAGGAAGCAACAATGATGGCAGCAGAATAAATAGAGGACATTGGGTTTGGGTGCATAGTAGAAGAGATGAGATAATAGAGAAATCTGTTCACTTTCCGTAAATACTAAAAGAGACCAGAAATAAAAAAAAAATCAATTTAGTAAAGTTAGCTAAAATTAAAAATCATCTTTGGGTTAATTGTTGCCCACTATACATTGCGGTGCTCTGAAACAAGTTCTATTTTCACAAAAGTGCGTAGATCTCCTGCAGGACTGAGTTACCTCATTTGATTTCCAGACTCAGCGCCAAGATTGTATGCTCTGCACTTGGTACCTGCCACAGCAATAGGAAGCTAATAAATGTTTTCTTTACATCAGCTATGTTGACATCACTGAAGCTAGTACAGATATAGAGGATGAGTCTAGCAGCTTTGCCTACCGCTTAATAATGCTTCTTTTTTGTTCTACTTTAGGGAGATGTTGTTAGGCTGTTTCATGCAGAGCAAGAGAAATTTCTGACCTGTGACGAATATGAGAAGAAACAACATATTTTCCTTCGTACTACATTGCGTCAGTCAGCCACTTCTGCAACAAGTTCTAAAGCATTGTGGGAAATCGAGGTATTTTTTTCTTGTTATAAATATTTTAGGACCTGAAGGCCAGGGCTCAGTAAAAATACTTTACCACAACATGAATCATTCATAGCCTCTTGATATCGTCATACACCTCCCTGTAACTATTATTATTTTATAAGCAGTTTGTGTAGGATGAACACTGAAGAGGTGCTTTATTGCTGTGCATGTGTGGAGGGAGGATATTTTCTTAATATATTTACCTGCACTAAGATGACAAAGGGTCAAATTCAGACTTGAGTAAATGGTGCGAATTTATCAAAGCCAGTCGAATAACAGTCATATATCCTGAGTTCTGCGTGTTGATATTTGACTTCATGTGCAATATAGAAAATTGAAATTCATGACTGACAAGAAATCTCACAAAAGTGATCGAGTCCATTCTTCTGCAACAGGGCACATCAACACCTGTGTAAGGTTAGGCTGAATAAAGGTGGTGTTGCTGAATGGGGATGATTTTGAGATGATGACTAGCAGATATATTTTTGTTTAACTGAGAAACTTTGGAAACTGGTATGTTTCAAACCCTTGCTATTACAGTAATGTAATTCCTATATACAGAAGTTCTTAGGTGCTGAACAAACTTTGTGCATTTAAAACAGAGCTCCTCACTCAGGCAAATGGTTGATTTTTGTCTGAGTAAGGGCTGTATTGAATAGAATGTGTCGTACTTGTAGTTATTTGAGATTACTTTAACTCCATAAGAGAGACAGGCACTGCTAGGTTTGAAGGTAGCAAATGACCTACAGCTCACTCAAGGGGAAAAAGAAATAACCTGGGATATTTCAAATGACAGGGGGTTTTTTATTAATGACAAAAAATGCACCAGAATCCCGCAGTGTTGTTGAAAATAGAGCTGGTATAAGTGGTGAAACAATGTAAGAGGGTTTGAGTTTTACTTTTAAGTAGTGCCCATGTACGTGTAGAGCAGCTACGTTTATTTTGTTGAGCTCCAGATTCACGCCGTGTCAATTTAAAGCAAAACTTGGCTCGTCATGTTCACAGGGAGTAGTTTAATGAAAACATGGAAAGTAATAGGAGGATTATTTTCTGGCACCTGGCAAAAAATAAATGTAAAATAGTTATCTACGGTGGGCTTAGTGTGAGCACAGAATTCCTCTCTGTGGTAGATTATTTGTAATTATGTATTTTACATATTTTTATTTGGAATGAGCTGTAAGAAATGTCAGTGATCTAAGTATGATCTTGAGGAGCACGATTAAAATTTGTACTTTTTCTTTTAGGTTGTCCATCACGACCCTTGCCGGGGAGGGGCAGGACAGTGGAATAGCTTGTTTAGATTTAAGCATTTGGCAACTGGAAACTACTTAGCTGCAGAGGTAAGAATGTGAATTAAACAAGTGGTTGTGTGCTGCACAACCAAGTACTATACCTGCCCTGCTAATTCAGAAATGCTGTAGTAGGTAGGTCCATGATGTAGGTCTCTGAAAAGATCCCACATCAGGTCTGAATGGGGAGAACTGGATGTGTGCTGCTGTGTCATGCTGTATTGCTGTATCCAAGGGTTGCAAGGAAAATTTTTAAACTACAAGATGCTGGTAGGTCAGTTCAAGATAACATCTAACCTTAACTTCAGCTGTGCTGTTGCATCTTGAATCTTCTTGTCATGGCAGCCGGAGCAAACACTACTGTTAAATATCCGTCATATATACACTGAAAAGCCTTGGATTCATTTATCTTGCTGTTCTTGTTTGCCGTAGATTTTTGGAGTAATACTGTGATCAGTCAAATATTATTCTTTACTGGCTCAGGCATCCATATACAGACTAAAGCTTTTAGAGTCAAACGGAATGTAAGGTAATCACTGAGCTTGATCGGAGAAGTCTGTGTGCAGGCACTAGAGCGGATCTCTAGACTGCTCAGGAGTTGTCATTCCTACAGGCTCGAGTCGTCTTGAAAAACTGTTTCTACAGTGGTAATTTCAGTGTACTGATCTGTGTCAGTCAGCATGTGGTCCAAGGCATCTTTGTGTTCTGTAGAAACTTGGGGAAGGACAAACTTTTCATGTATTGGTGTCATGACTTTTGATGTCATGCTAGTGCATTGTGATTATAGCAGGTTGCAGTTCTGCGGTTACACTCTTGTCTTTTGACTAAAAAAAAAAAAAGAATAAAGAAGGGTCTGAGGAAATCTTGCCCCTTTTGGTGGAACAGAAGGTCCAAGGGAAGGAGGATGATCTTGCAACTTGTCTGATAATTATCTGGTACTTTATGTTAAGGCAGAATAGTGTTGTGACTCCCCAAAAGAGAAACTTATTATCTTTTAAGACCCATAATTGCTTTTAAAAGTAAAATAGGGCTTTGACAAGCTGGAAGAGAGCAGATAATACCAAGTTTATGAAATGGGAGAGCCTTGGATTTTTTCCTGGTTGCAAGAAGCCGCGAACTTTTAAAATCATATCTAATCCATATTAGAACTAGTCTGTGTCCAAATTATATCAATGGAATGAAAAGTAGTTTTTTTTCCCCTCTGATTTAGTTAAGTCTGTGCAGGATTGCCTCTGACTTATGCTTGTAAGCACGAGTGTGAAAATTCACAACTACAGGAGCCAGTTATAAATCACTATATGTTAGAGAATCTCTGAAAAAAGACTTGCTCTAACTGGATTGAGTTATGTTTACAGCAGTGCAACTTCTGTACGCAGACAAGACGTTGGTATTCCCAGGGTGCTGCTTTCACTTTCCAGCGCCTGTCACAGCCTGCACTGATTTCAGAGTAAGAGCAAACAGGGGCTATCAAACCTTTACTTATTTCTCATTTTGTCAAAACCAGTGTCAAAACATAAACGGTGGACCACCAGGATGATACTGATATTATTTTCCATCTAAGACTGAATGTAATTTGGATCTTTTCCTTGGTGTTAGCAGTGGCTCTCACAGGGTAAGCCAGAAACCCGATAGGCCTGAGTGAAGAGCATCATCCCTTGAAAGGCCGTGGGCCGACACGCCTTTGCTCTGCTCTGCACTGCTGCCGCCGTACTGCAGCAGCGCTTTGGCTTGGCTGAAGCCAGCTGGCTTTATTGCGTAGTTAATATTGGCTAATTTTCAAGTGGCAACCAGTACTCCCACCTAAGAGACGGTTCCATTTTCCTCTCTGCTTGCAGTGGGAGATGCTCCTAGTAGAAAGATTTTATTCAGACTAGCTAGGCTGATGGAAAATCAGGAAAGGCATCAAGCACTCTGGGCTTCCTTCTCCCACCATACCTCATCTGCTCAGAGATTTTCAGGAGAAAAATCTTCAGGTGAAGAGGTGTCACACTACACTGAACGCTGAACCTGACCTTAGGTCCTTTCTGCCTCTGGAAAGGAAATGCGCAGCAGGAAGACTCGTGATGTGGAGAGCGCAGTCGGCACAGTACAGTGAGAACTGGAAGAGCATTTGGGTTGAACAGAGGTGATATGCTGTGACTGGAGAGCAGCGTTAGCTACTGTATCTGTAAAGTGTAAAATACCTGCTGGTGGAGATATTAAAGGTACTGCTGTAATAAAAACCTGCAAACTGTGTTCTACATGCTTCACATGTCAGGCACAACACACCAGCCAGACATACGTGCCAAAGATTTATGAACAGGCAGGCAGACACCGAATGTGCGTGAGCTAACTTGAAATCATTTGGGCAGAGCTTACTGAACATTTATCTGTGCTCTTGCAGCACAGGAAGATTACTCATAGTATGGACTATCAACAGCGTCACACATTGCCATGACCTGATTTTGTTTAATAAAGATGTCTTTTGTTTGATAAAGATGTCTAGGGTGGAATAAGTAGTACAGACACATAAACAAAATTACAAATCATTTAAGTATTCTGTTGTTGGCGAATGATACAATTTCTGTCACAGTTTGACCTATTGTAAATCAGGAATAATCACTGTTTATAACCATCTTTTCCTTACTTGATCCTTCTGTAAATCAATTTGACGTGTACCAGGGAGACTTCTGCAGTAGAATCTTGCATGGGTCAAGTCTCAGACAATGAGCAGAAGTGTCCTTCCCCTGGGTGTCTCCTTTTGCTCCTCCACAGCTAGGCTTGTACCTCGTGTGAGCAGTGCTGTGCCTTCTCTTTCTCTCTGAGGCTTGCTGTGCCAGATGTAACCGGTCAGCCCGATTTGTGACTCAGTGGGTCTGAGCCATGCAGTGAAGGGATGCCGCTGGAGCTCGTTAAGGCCAGCGGATGGTCTGGAGACTAAGGAAATTCAAAACAGTTGCCCCAGAGAATTCAGGAATTTAAAACTAAGAAACTTGAAGATGTTTCAGTACTACAGTAAGTAGGTTTAAAAAAAATAAAAGTGAGACAATACAGTTGTCCAGTAAACAAAACATATAGGTGAGTACTTTTAAATCTAATTTGTATAAACTTGAGAGAATGAAGTCAGGATGTGTAAGTCCTAAATTCCATGTTCCTAAGAATCACAATCAGTTGTCCAGCTTTTGTTGCCTTTCAAAGACTAAGGGTCCTCTGATACCTCTGACTTCTGACACAGTCTGAAGTAGCACCATTTCCTTTAATCCTCTTTTCACTTGGCATTACTTAGGCTGTTACTTTCATTAACATGCTTCAAAGTTGCTTAAGACCTACTAATACCACAAAGCAACCTAGACCTTACTACCAGACTATGGGCGGAAGGTGAGCCACCCTGAAAGACCCACTGCTAAAGGAGACCCAGTGGAAGACATTCGCTAACTGGACGTAGCTGCATTGTCATTCCCCTGCTGCTGTGCACATCCTGGGGAACACGGTCTGACACATCAGATGCATGTATGCTCTCACACAATTACTTAAGGCACAGGAGGGATATGCTGAAGAAAAGGGTTTCATGTTTGGTGGTAAGACTTTGGGACATCAGAAATCTGCATAGGTGGTAATGTCTCCTACATGTCCGGCGTTTGGAAACCTGAAACCACTGGCTCAGACATTCACAAAATAATTGAAATCATAAAAAAGTGGAACCAAATACTCAGCTGAGAAATTGGAAAGAGAAATTCTCTTCTTTGGAGACAGTGGGAGTTCTGCTGTTAGTGTCAGAAGGGCTTGATTTCACCCAAAAGCGCTGATTCAGATCCTTAGCAGGAGATTTAGACATGAAGCCACCAGCTAAGAAGATCCAGGCTACCGAGTTTTATTCTCATCTTCACAGAGTCATCAGTCTTTTAGAAAAGGTTCTGTAGAAGATTCTTTTTTTAGCCCTGCTTACAGCAAAATGACCCAAGTTACTTTGAAGTTTTATATTTATAAAGAGAGGCTGTAAGGTTAGGTGAAAATTGAATGTTTCAAAGTAACAAAGACTTTCTCAAAATTTTTTAAAGTCTTTTCAGTGCATGTACCACATGTAGAAGGCACCCAAATCTATCTATCTGCGTGTGGGAGCAAGCTGCAATTTACTTGAACAGCCTTTCAAATGGTGCAGGTTGGGACTACACAGCTGTGCCTTTCTCATGAGCACACCTAACCTTTTCAGTATTCTAATCGCCAGGATAAAAGTCTCTTTGAACTGAATATCAGCTTATTGATTGTTCTGAACCAAAACGTGCACCTTTAATATTGTTCTCATGTGTGTAGCAGCTCCAGTTCTGTGATTTCTAAACTGGATAACCTGTACTGAAACTATTAACGCTTGCTGTATGAGGATGTTAAACAGAAATATGTGTGCCCATGCATATATATACACGTACACAAGAAATGCAAGATAAGTCTGTCATTTCATAGTAAGCTTCTCAGGTGAGACGGATATCGCTAAAATAGTCACAAAATATGTATGCAAATATCAAATCACATGCTAGTCTCAGACATTGCAGTAGACAATAGAAAAACCACAGTACCTTGCTTGTGAAACATTGTGAACGCGTACATAATCACAGTGGAGAATTTGTAAGGACAGATCTATGATAATTCTGTTTTACTTGAACAGACTAAACTAGAGTTACTAGATACCTTGGCAAAGATACGGCAGTAAATCCGGTGAGGTATTTGTCTTTAACACTGAATTAACTGTACTATACTAAATGAATTAAGATAATGCAGGTAAGATGGCAGCCTTAATGTTTACCTTCTGTGATTCTAGAAAATTGTGGCCATAAACAAGGGTTCAAATTATTATTGCGTCTTCCAAGGTAGTGCGTAGAGTACTGGTGTTGCTCCAAAAGGTAATCTGTGCCCTGAAGTTCTTCTAGATGAAGGAGAAGAGTGCGAACAAATGCAATAGGTTGAAGCAATGAGCTCAGAGGTAATGGCAGAACCAAACATACTTTTTCTGACTTGTAGTGTGCTTCATTCACTAGACCAAATTGTTGCTCGTACAAGGGCCCTCATTCAGTAAAGCTCTCGGGAGTAGCCTTGTCTTTGAAGTCAGTGGCGCATGAGCATTTAGGTGCTCAGGGGTCAAGGGTGTCTCAGATACTGACCTGATGGGTTTGGACTTCCTCTAAGGGTTTTCACTTGTGCAGCCACCCCCTGGATTTCTTTGACCATTATAGGACTGAAGCCTCCGCAACAGCCACTTTTAACTTTCACATGTGAGTATACTTCCTAAGTGGCTTGTACAGCGTAATTGGGATGGCAAGCTCTTTAGCACATATCCTGGTGATGGACAAGTCACAGATAAAGCTGTCCACTAGCTAGCTGCTTTGGGCAGAAGTAGCAATCATCTGATGTGCATCCCCGATGTGTGTCCTACTGGAAAACTCTTCTGGCTTTTTTATAGGGTTCACTTTCTCCTTTCTGCAAGACTGAAAGTGCAGGGTTTAAGCTGTAAAATGGATCAACTCTGATCAGAGGTTGTTCTAAACTCTTCTGTTCAAATCCCACATGAAACATACTGCCAGCTTTGGGGTTATTTTAGCACTAGATGCTCAATGGAGTTTCATTTGAAGGTAGGAATGATTGAAGCCAGTTGGGCTGAGCAGCACAGGGTTATGTGCACGTGCAATGAAATGACAAGTGTATGAATATTTTAAATTGAACAGGAAGTCCAGTCCAACTCACCGAGGCTGTAGTTCAGTGGTAAGACCTCTTCAGTGGCCGTGTAGGCTTGCAGAAATGTCACGTTTCCGTGTTCCACACAATCTGCTGATCCTGAGGTGGTGTTGGCACAGACTCCCGGGTGCGGGGAAGAGGGAATAGTCTGTGCTGTAAACCAGGTCACTGAGCTAAGGCACAAGTGGTTGGGGTGGGTTAGTTAACAGGGGCTGCTGAAGCCAGCAGCAAAGGCCTTGCCTTGTGGGACTGTCAGCTGAATTTCACCTTGTGTTGGTGTAGACCACTTGCTGAGAACCCTTGAATCAATGGCCGATAAAAGTTAACTCGTATTTCTTTCATCTTTTCTGAATAATTTCTTCCCATATTATCTCACTCTTCTGTCAAAATTGCCAAAGTTTCTTTTCAGAGAAGCTGATGTGCATCATTCGCTTTATATTGAGAACTGCTGTTAATCTTGGTTTACGTTCTTTTAAATGGATTTTTGTTATGTCTTGGTATTAAAAATATTACCCTGCCATATGATATATATCATTATAATATGGGTTTGTCTGGGTGGTCAGAGACATATAGTTCAGAATAAATTTAATCCTGTTGTAATAATCACTTGATTTAGATCATGGGGAAGGTAGCCGAGTGCATGTTCAAGTTAATGTTGATAGAAAATAATCCTCTCCTGCCTACTATAGGACATAGTAAAGAAGCGGAACTTGCTGCCACAAGAATAAAAACCAAAGCATTTGATGAGATTTTTAAGAAAGATTATGTATTTGTATCCTCAACATTAGCTAAGATAAGAAAAAAATGTAAAAGGGAAATCAGTTCTTAAACTTGAGGCTATAAACCGGGATTAAGCCCTTGGAGCCCTGGAGAAACTTTCTCTAGTTACATGGACTTATTTTTCTTTCACTTTCTTAAACTGCTGTGAAAAACAAGAGTACTGCATAGGATGTTTTATTAAGGCAAATGAGATTGAATATTTGAAGGCCATAATTTAGGTGTTTTGATATCCATTTTTTGGAAATTGGAGTACTGACAGAGATCTTTTTTGTGTTCAGGAAGCAAAAAGGGACTGCTGTTTGCCAGTGGTATTTTTTGGGGTGACACGGACACAAACCTTTGCAGAAAAAGATATTCATCCACTGATCTTACAGCTTACACAGCGGAGGAGAGCATAGTGATAAATGCTCTGTGGCTCCTTCTGCCTTTAAAAACAGTAAGGCAAATAACTGGATAAAAATGGCCATGTTTAAGATGTGCAGGTACCTTTTGCTCAAGGATAACAGTTTGCAAACCAGAGAAGGTACCAGGAGATGGCAGCATCCACCAAGGCCTCCATGCATCTGCTCACACATTTAATTTGTTGGTACTGCGGGACCGCCTTACCTGGAGATTGCTTCAAAATCTTCTGTTTGAGTCATGTTTTTCTAGTCTCTTCATTAAATGTTAATACAGTATTCTGATTAGTTTCTATCTGTTGGGCTCGGTGATTAAAGGTTCTTTTAAGAAAAAGGTCTTACCAAGGTGACAGAGTGAACTCAGCACCGTAAGCCTTATTTCTATTTTTCACTGTCTCATAGGAGGCGTGTGGTTTTATTTTAAAGCTCTATAAGGAGTGAAGGATAATTTACAGCTATGCGTGAAGAGATGGAAGAGATCCAGAGACCAGCGGAGGAGGATGAGGATGATGGATTACTGATTTACAGAGCCAGTCCGACCTGTTCCGCAGACTTGGATGTGGCTTTTTAAAGTGACAGTTGGAAGCTGTCCATTTAGCAAAACCCAGGGCTAGATTTTTCCCAGGTTTTTAAGAATCTTGGGACTGCAGCTAAATGTCTTGATCAGACTCATCTTGACTTTGGTGGAAGTTAGGAGCAATGTTTGCACCTGTGGGTGTGCAGATACCTTCAGAAACCTGGATCTCGGAGGAAGGATTCCCCCCCCCAGCCAACTAGTTTTGCAGTAGTGATCTGTGAGCCCGTGTTCAGGCTTTTTCAGTCCTCTCTGAAGTTGGCTGCATTTGAGCCGTGTTTTTATACATACGAGCTTTAGGAGGAAGGGAAGCATGAAGCCATTAATGCAGCATTTATTGTCATTTAGTCATTGTAAGGACTGCTTCTGTTATTAAAAATACCACATCTGCTGGTATTTCATTTTGATGTATTCCAAAACAGCAAATGTAGACATATGGTCTGTTCTTCAGGGATATTTTTTTTTTTTGCTTATCATTTCAAGATTAGTTAACAAGCTTTTATTCAATTATATTTGTGCCTCTTTTTATTTTTGAGGCTTGCTGGAGGTTTAGAAGGCTTCCCTCTTTTTTTTATTGTGATTTTTTTTTGTGTGTGTGGTTTTTTTGTTTGTGTTTTTTTAACGGTAGAAATTTCAATAATGTCTAATTCAATCATCCTTAATTATTTCTGGGAGAACCGCTGAAAGCATATGTGATATTAATATTTAGAGCATAACCTTTGAAGAGATGAGGATGCTTTTTCATATAGCACATGTTGGGATGGAGCTGCTGAAGCTCAAACTGAGGTTATGGCCCAGCATCCAGGTTAGACTAAAGGATCTTGTAGACATTTTTCTTTCTTTTGTCTTCCTGTGCAGAATGGGATCTGGCTGTGTGGGACTGAGCACCAGGTGCCAGTGGGTGGCCAGGTTCTCTGCCCTTGATCACTGTAGAAGCAAAGGGGTTTCCCAGTCACCACTCTCTCCTGGCCTTACGTAGAGCTACGTGTTGCGGCAGCTCCAGCTTGTGCTGCGGCAGCTCCAGCTTATGCTGCCGATGATGATGATGATGACCTTTAAATCAGTGGTGATTTAGGCATACCAAAGCACTGGCCTGCCATTACTTATTCAGCAGCGAAAAATGCCATCAAGACGACCTATCCTTTCTTCTCACGATGAGGGTGAATAATTTGGACAGGAAGGGTGTCAGAGCTGATTCTCCTCCCAGTTTTTGACTAGCAGGTAGTTCCCCCACGGGGGGAGGGCTCTCCCTGCCCACACTTCGCCCTGCTTGTGCTGCGTGGGGGGGCCTGAAGCAGATGAAAAGCTGCCGCTCTCCCAGCGCTCCCTGGAAACTCGTCTCATCTGCTGAGACGCGGCTCATAAGCAAAACAGCAGCAAAGTACAATCCTGAAATGAAAGGCCTTTTTAAGATTTTTAAACTTTCCTCAGGTGATGGTTATCAGGAACTTTGTGCCGACGCAGTGGCAGTGTTGAATGGGGTTTATCGGGGTAGAGTCGTAGCCAGTCTTTCTCCAGCGAGTTAATAAGACGGCAAAAGTCCTTTGAATACCACTGAAGTCTTTGAAATTGTGCAAAAGTCCTTTAGATTTATCGAAAGCTAATCAGCATGACGTTAACAAAGAACAAAGCAAGCCTAATGAAGATGAAAGATTTGAGAAGTGGATTTTTTTTTCTTTTGTGGTGGCTTTTTTTTTTTCCTGAAACGCTTGCCCTTGTTGATTGGGTAACAGGCTGTGTGTTAACAGGCTGGTTATCAAATGAAATGGGAACTGTTTCCGTGTGTTGAATTAGATCCTTTTATTCTTTGTCTGTCAGGGTTTCCTTCATAAATGTGGGTTTTAACCAAGTCATTAAAATGCTTATTTAGCTGAAATTTGGCGATCTAATTCTTTCCCTGATGAGATGTTTTAAATATCCTTTACCTAGTCAACACAATTTGATTAAAATCAGCATGGGTGTTTCTTTCCCCAAACTGCTCGCTCTCCTTCTTAATTAAGAGTGTCCAAAAATAGCCTGTTTGGGTACTTTCTGTGCATTCCTCTGTCTAGGAAAGCAATTCAGTATAAACTCTCCACAATATGGGCTGAGATATTATAATTCAGTTGTTGGACTGTAAAGCATACCTTACTACGCGAAGATGCAAAAAATAAAACTAAAGCCAGGAATAACATATTAGTGAGAAGTTGTTCTGCTCAGTAGTAGAGCCTCAAGAGATTATGCAGTGTTAAAGTCTTATGTATTGAAAACTTTAAGATATAACTTTGACTGGCTTTAATCAGTAAAGATGTCATCAGTAGAGATGACAGAGCCTGAGACTTCCGGCACTCGATCTAACAGGATACCTCTTGGGATTAGCAGGGGATGTGCATTCTCTGAGCACCAAACACCAGAAGTAACACACAAACACATAGGTGAAAATTATCTTCCTACTATGTAGACTCTAAAGGAGGATGATCATGTTATGGAGGCATTAGGCAAAAATTCAGGAATGAGATTCCTTGCCCTTCCAAATAATTTTAACCAGAAACGATTAACGACTTTGTACCTCAGTTTTCCCCCTGTAAAAGCTGACTTTTATTACGTGTTTGTCACACATACTCTCTACTGGGAGCCTTCTGGTGCTCCCACAGTACGAGTATATTGGTATATATATGCATTCATACATCTACTCTTTTTACATGTCACTATGTACAAAGGCTGAACATGAAATCTGTTTAAAAGACAGCTATTTTTAGACACCCAGGAGCATATAAATGCTGTGATGCTGACCCTGACCTTCAGGTTCTTGCAGATACCCTGTGCAGATCGTGAGTTGGGAATTTGGCTTCTTAGAAAAGTGTGCAAATAAATGCAAGTTCTGTTTAAAGAATGTATTACCTTCTCTGTAGTTGCAAATCTTTCTATAAATGCCAAAATAATCAATGATTTTAATGTTTAAAAACACAGTCTTGTGTGGTGGTGGTGGCCTTCTCATGGCACTGACTGTCCTTGTCTGCTGACAGGTTTGCGAGGCTACTTCCAAGCTCTCTTTTCCCAGTGGATTAAGTCCAAGACAAGTTGAGGTCCCAGATACTTCCTGTGAACCATGTTGTGCAAATTGCATTTGCAATTACAGTGGTACTTACCTGTTGGTGGGGCCTTAGCGTAAGGAAAAGCTCACACAGTCAGCGTGCACTGTTAGCCTGTGTGTGGGAAACTGTGATGTCTCCCATGGTGCTGTGATCTGAAAGAAAAGTTGATGCAGTAGCCCCATTTTCTGGAGTTTAGGAGATTTTATGTAGGCTGGGGGGTGTGTAGAGTTGGGTCTGGGTTCATATGTATAAACAACTGAAAAAGATAAAGTGTTTGTGATGTCATAAATCATTGTTATTGGAGCTGGGAGAGCTGATTACCTTAACCTTGCCCAACTGCAAAGTCCCCACACTAGAGCTGGCTGCCTGCATGGCGGTGGAGTGGAGGACGAGCACAGCTACTGTGAGGTGGCCAGTTCACCGCTTCGCTGACGTGAATTCTCCTCTGCCCTTCCCTCGTTACTTTCTACTAAAGCGGTCTGTGTTACTTGATGTAGATTGCACCTCCCTTCCCACCATGCAGCGATTGCCATTTACGCAGGTGCTTAGGTTACGTGGCCGTACGTAACGGACGAGTGTTGAGATACTATCATGAGTCTTAGGAGTGTTTTCAGCCATGAGGAAGCTGAACTCTTATTTTGTGATACCTTTCCATGGATGGGAGAGAAAAAGGTGAGAAATGGCCATACTGAAGTTTGCTGAAAAGCAAGCAGCGGAGGATTAGGATTTGTGGGTTATTCTGTGTTGGAAAAGAAGCTGTTGGGATTATACTCTAAAAAAAAAAAAAAACAACCAATAATGAAGCTATTACGGTAATGACTTATACAATCACACTTGCTTGAGCTCTGCAATTTACAATGCATTGTATTCTTACTGTATATTGACTGAATGCGCCTTCCGGTGGCATTTTATGGAAATATAATACTGTATTTCAGCTACTGTACTTCAGTAACATTGTAACTTCAGCACATCCAATGACACAAAAAAGCTTGATGATGGTTGAACTTAAGTGAGGCCCATTTTAGCATAGTGTTCTTACTTTCTGAACACCTGCAAAGAGTTTTACTTGATTTCATTAGCAACAAGGAAAAAAATTATTAATGTTGTTATTTTCAAGGATTCTTTTCTTTTGGAGGCTTATTGAAGAGCATGGAGGTGTTGTTACATAAATCAGAAAAAACAACAGATTTTGGAGTCTTAAGACCGTCACTGTGTCCTTAGCTTATTCTGCTGTACTTGGATCTTGAAAAGGACTCAGAACAGGTATAATATGACATACAACCCTACATGATTTATGCCCCTCTACCTGGAGAATATAGTACGGGATAATATATTAGGTAGTAGTCTGATTTTCGGAGATGCTCAGCACCAACAACCTCAGCTGAAAAGAAAATGAAAGTGGCAGCTGCTCAGCACAGCTAAAAATGGGGCCATGAACGTCAGCCCTAAAACTGCATTCCATCATGTTTACTGCTTCGTGTCAGCATCTCAAAACTTTCTTTAAACAACATCTTTTTAGTTTTATTATCTCTGTTATGGTGGAACAAGAAAAACCATCATGAAGGATGCACTTTATTTTTCATCTGAGCCTTCTGTCTTCCTCGGCCTCTGTCCACAAGTGAACTATTTTGGAAATTTGAGGGCAATCTGTTTAGTGATTTTTTTAAAGTAGGCGAGAAGTGGCGTGGGAGAGAGATTTTCCTAGTTTCTCCTGTTGTTGCTATATTTTTTTTTTTTTTTTAAAGCATCATTCTGTTGAAAGCGAACAGCTGAAGAATAGCAGAATTCAAGGCCAAATTCATACTGGGTAGACAACTGTGTTCACTCAGGCCCTTCAATGAAACATCACAGATTTATTCCATTTGAAGTCCTAGTCCTCAGTACATGGTTCTCTGTGCTCAGTCTAGTGACAAACCTGAGATGACCCAGACTTTTTCTCGCTTCCTTACAACCAGCAGAACCTGAAGGTAGGATTGAATTTAGCCTTTCTGTACCTTCTCTGCACCTGTGCTGAAAGGCCACTGTGCGTGGCTGTGACTGAGGAGCGCTGCCTGATCATGTTCTCTGTTCTTGGTGGAGGACCAAAGGTAGGGACCTGAGCTTGGCTGTTAGAGTGGGAGTGGGCAACTAGCATTACTCTCAGGTGTCAGGTAATGCCGAAAGAAGTGTGAGAACTTATGAAGAACCCAAAACTATATGAAAACAGCAACATAAAGATGTATGCATACATGCATGCATATATGTATATCTTCTCATTTTCTGTTGTTCAGGGTTCATCTCCCATTCCTGTTGCTGTATGACAGAAGTAGGTGGGAGTTGGAGCTAGGAGACTGTGCGAGAATGCCACGGAGGAGCAAAAAGCAAGATTTGGGATAGGTGCCAATGCAGGGAGGAAAGCAGGCTCTCTAAATTAGATTCGTGAGGGTAACGCGGTGGCTAATGCAAATACTGAAATGAAGACAGGAGAATAAACCTTTGGTCATTTCTGTGTTAGCACATCTGCAATTTTGGGAATATCTAAAAGTTCTCCTCCTTTCTTCGGGTTCATGATGTGGAGAGGAGCTGGCTTTTTTGGGTAAAGGGATATAAATGATACAGTATTAATACAAACCGTATGAACTTAATAAAAACTCTTCACAATAGTTGTCTGTGTAATGTTAGATGTATGATGACGTGATACTGAAAAGTTTTACTGGAATTCATTCAGCCTGCCCTGTGAAATTCACTTCTGTCTCTTCCACACTGGTAATGCCACATTCAAGCCAAGAAAATGACTGTACTTATCGGTGACATGTATACGCGCTGTCGTTGCTTAAGAACTAAATTACCATATATAACTAATAATTGCACTACAGCATTTTCAACGCTTTGAAGGCATATGCTATGTCAGGGAATATGGTAAATATTGAGGCAAAATTGTTTCATTATGTAAGTCGATTCTTGAAAGGTTTCATGTGCAGCCAGTGTGTGGGTGTATGTGTGTTTGTTTATTTGAGGATATATCTGCGTACAATAATCTTTCATCTTCTAGTCTACGTATTACCCTTGTCAAAAGTAAAATCATATGAAGCACTGTTAAATAGTAATATTTTACACTTACTATTATGTGTCTTTCATCCAAGCTTCTCATACAACTTTAGTAATTAATTAATGCTTGATAATCCTGGTATGACATAGAAAATACTATCCCCGTTAATAATGGTTAAACAGAATCACAGGGTAAGTAAACACTTGTCTATCGTGGCATTGCCTTTCCTGTTTCAAAGATGTGTTTATTCTGAGTTCACTGTCTTCCTGTAAAATCTCAGTAGATATGAAGCATGTTAGTTGTTATCTCAGTGTATCTGCTCAAGGTCAATCTTGGAAGTGGTTGCGTGTGTGTGGGTGACTCTAACTTGCCGTGTTTAGATTAGTAACTGTCTGTGCTTTCTCCATCATTCTTTTTGGTTTTGGTTGTTTGAGATTCCCCTCTTGCGTTAACAAGCTTGATTACAAGATGCGCTTTTTTGAAGAGAGGACATGGCTAGTTAAGTCAGACATTGAATTGGTAATTCGTATACTCTCACTGTCATACTGCTTCTAAATACTCCATTGTCCTTTTGCAGGATGGATACATAATAGAGAACTGAACAAACCACTCTCCCTGCTTTCTGAAATGTCTAAAAGCTATCAAGATAGTATTTGACTTCTTTTCTTTTCCAGCTCAACCCACACTATCCAGAAGGTAATAATGAAGGAAAAGCTTTGGTAAGTGGAATTTATTTGTTGCATATAATCTGGGAAATACTGTATCCTTAACCCAATACAACCCAACATATGAAAGTCCTTCATAGCTTTCCTTTTACTTACATGTTATGACCGCTGGGATTGTTTTCTGTATTCTGTGTATTCTGTATTCTAGGGTGAAACTCAGAACTGGTGTTACAGAAAGTTTTCCCTTGCGTCAAGCAAATGTTAGGAAACGTTCAAATTCTGCATCAAATTGACAGTAGTTAGAAGCTGTTCTGCTTGGTGACTGCGGATATGAAATGTATTAATTCTTTTCAAATCAGACGTATTACTCCATGGCAAAACCCACCACCGTCTTTAGCAAGAAAACCAGGGACAAGTGAGTCTGGTTACTTATGTGCGAGTACCAATTCAGAGGCTCTGCTAGTGGAGACAAGCCCCCCTGGGGCATGTTTGCCAGTCAAGTGTGGCTCTAAATCTAAGAACATGCTAAGACTCTTTTTATTGCCTGTATCGAGTACGTGCAAGTAGATATTCAGGCACAGGCTTAGTCTGAGCTCTGCCACACTTCAGGCAATGGTAGCGTGACGTCTTCGCATGGATCCAAGTTGTCCCGGCTGCAGTGTGGAGGCGTTGGACAAAGGGCTTATGCCCTTTGCCTCGGAGGCAACAGCCTTTGCCTTGTACAATGTCAAGAGCATGATAACTAATTCTAACTAACGAGGCAAGGCCAGACGTGTTGTAGTTTATAACGTGTGAAGGAAGTGGAATTAAAACCCTGGGGGAATCTTGTTGTTACAGAGACAACAAATAGTCCAAAAAAGAATTAATCCTCCATCAAATTCCTGAGATTGCTTTGAAAATGTGGAGATCTTCTTCGAAAAAATTCTGTTTAATTTCTTTGTTTGCCTTCTGGCTTTTGTTCTTTTAGAGGACACATATTCAAGTTTTTCACTGCATGGGGAAGAATTTTTTTATTTTTCATGAAATGAAACCCAGGATTCTTACATAATCACTGCCTTCAGGACTGCAGTTTTAATAAAAATGGAAACTTTTGCAGGAGCTGGCAACATCAGTTTTCCATCTTCCCTGATATTTGGTATTAATGGTAATACAGCGATAGCAGCTAAACTGTCCAGAGAAACGAGAATTCTTTCTCATGAAAATATGGAAGTTCCACCAGTTGTTTTTCTTCTGAATTGGAATGACACTTGAAGCCCTTGGAACTTTTGAATGGAAATTGAGATGAGTTCTAAAATACCCCTACGAGTAGGGTGCTTGCTTGCAATGCTTGGGTTCATGCTCTTGCTCTGTGAATAGTGGAGCTTGTCTCATAGACGTGCATCTTCATTAACTTTGTAGTTCACATCATGATGGCACTTCTGAATGAAATCTCCTGGTTATTCCCTATTTAAGACACTCGGCAGAGCAATCTCAGAGCATGTAAACTTGTATTCTCTTGGATGAAAGTAAAAAGGTGCACACACTTCTGGGATGTCTTTACTGTGCTCCAGACTTTCATGGGTGCCCAGCCCAGAAAACAAGACTACAGCTAGTCTGAAGTAAGACCTATGAAAACGTGTATTAGGGTAGATGTTAGGTCCTCATCACCAAGGATCCAATCCTACTGTCCCACACTATATTGATTTGGATACAGTTTAGGGTTTCCAGTTGTAGCAATTCCAGTTCATCTAAATACTTATATATTCCCTGGACTGGGTAATGAGGAAGGCACAAGAGTAATCTGAACGTGAACGTTAAAGGTGACTTCTCTAACAGTTTGGCTTAATCCTTCCGAGTATTGATTTCAACCGAAAATCCAGACCAGATAAATCAGGTTAGACAAATGCTTCCAATGAAAATCAAAACTGATTGATGATCAAAACTGATCTCTGTGGAAATTTTAGTCAGCACTTTCTTGTGAAAAATGTTTTGTGAAAGAACTTCTAACAATGTTTGGTAACACCTTGATGTAAATCCGAGTCTACAGGCACTTTTAGCATCCATTTGGATCCTTCACCCCTTTACAGTCTTGTTGGAAATAGCATGAGTCAGCAATGGCTATACTAAGCCTTCATTCTGGCCTTGAGCAACTGAGCAGAAAAGCTTCACATCCCTGTGCAGGGATTTCTTTTATGTTACAACGATGAAGTGTTTTGAATTATCCCTCAAAAGTACAAGAATCTTTGGAGTTCTTTAAGGGCCAGTTACGTCCGTCTTGTATCCAGTCGGTACATAACCTAGAATGCACACGCTTTCTTTGCTCCGTGGTTTTCATCTAGTGTTGCTTCTGCCAGGTGACTGCCCAACTGATTCACTGCAGACATCTTCTTTTTCATCTTTTGAAGCAATTAATTTTGAAATACTGCCCGTGAAGTAAATCTGCTCTAGAGGGCGAGGTGGAAGCGGACCTACCCCAGCAAAATTTGAAGTCTGAATAGCAGGGAAATGGGAGATACATACCTGAATCCTTTCAACTGAAGGAAGAAAATGAGCTTGCAGCCTGTGGGTTTTTTTCTCTGCTAGTCTGTTGGATAAAAGGGTACCAGCTCCTTCTCTGTTGTCTGGGTTTTAAGGACTGCGCAGCCATCTGTGCGTTTCGTGCCAACCCTTAACTCCTAAATGTGCGATAGGGCTCCTTGTGCATGTTCGCTGCCTGCTTTGCAAGTCCTGATCACAGTTGCTTAGGCAACTGAGTTTTAGGGAGCAGCAATGGAGGAGGATTTTCCGTGGTGCAGTAGTGGGCACAGGCTTCTGGGTTCTGCCTAAGTGCTGCTTTTTCTGCCTTGCATTAAGCGACTTAAAAGTCTGAAAGGGTTTTGGCTCTGAAGAACATAAATATTACTGGAAGTCACTAGGACTTTTGTTCCTAAGCGTTAAAGCTGCGTTTGGACTGTGGTTCATTGCTCATTTATGGGCTGCTTCTTGAGAATCCAGCCAAATTGTCTTGTGAAACACTGCTTTTATTTCTGGTAAAATTTGGCCTCACAATCAGTTGATTAATATTCTTTATACGTATTTTTCTCACATCTAAACTCCAGAAGATTTTTTTTTTTTAAATGGGGAGACCTTTCTGTGATTTAGAGGCCTTATCAAAAAAGGCTTCTTCATCTCTTGAAGTCTAGGAGATTGTAGTGTATCGTGCAATGGAATGCAGTGCTCTGCATTACAGCTCCCATTAAAGCCAAAATTGGTGTATTTTATGCTGCAAAGTAGCCTATTATTTCTGATCACAGAAACATACAGCATCCAGAAGAACGCTATAAACATTGGGAAAATGTCAAGAACAGCTGGGAACCTGGCATTTGTTAGCGCCTTTGTATTAAAGGCTGTCTTTGGGTAGGTACCTTAACTCCATTTGTCTGCATTTTCATGAGAGAGTGCTAATCCTAACCTGTTCCAAACTGGCTTTATTGTTGAGATTTTTCTTAGGGTTGAGACTAGTATGCATTTACTTTTCCTGTAAAGAAGCTGGATAGTTCCACCATGCACTTCTAGGTGCAATTTGACATACCTCCTTTGACTTCTGTTTATCTATATTTATGAATTCCAAACAACTCTGCAATTCAAAGTTTTCTTTCTTGCTTCCAACTCAGATGATTTTTTTTTCCCCTTGATAAACACTGTAAATTAATATTTTTTTTTTATTTTACCTTCCAGCAACGAAGTTTGTTTAATTAAACTTTTATGATACAGGACACAGGTGATGCAGTTTAAGTAGAACAGGTTTGGGGAATTTATTGGGCTTTTTTTTAAAGGCTTGGTTAGGAATTAACCTGGCAATAAACAATCTGAAAAAACATTTTTAAAAAATTAAAAAATCATCAGGTTTAAAATAGCAGTGTCTCTGCTTATGTAAAGCCAGCAGTCAGACCACTTGGTAGGCTGGGGGGTAGAAGGGGAGACACGGATGCCGGCACATTATTATTATTCTGCTGCTGCACACAGGTCTGAATCAGCTCTGAAAGCGCATACATTGTTTCTTACAGAATGTCTCTGGCTCCTAACAACAGAATTGCAACGTGATGTCTCCACTAAAAATGCGATGACTCACAAATGAGTCAACAGTGAAGGTGTTACAGGAGGCTAACTGCTGTGCTGTCTGCCAGGGCTTCGTAACGTGCAGCAGCAAAGCTGGCCGTTAATTTACTCGACTTTCTTTTCATATAGAATTTTTTTAAATCGTCTAACCTATGGAGTTCTGCTCACATTACTGCTCTATGAAAACGTGGGTTTTGTAAGAGCCTCCCTAACTGGGTTAACATATTGAGATACCACATTGTACTGGATTTAACAGGCGTTTTCAGAACTCTGGCTGCTATTAAATTTAATTTCTGCTGAAATCTGTAGTGCAGCTTAATGTATTCATTCAGGAGCAGGGCTTTATCCTTGTCTGTCTCTATGCCACAAGAGGTGTCTTTACCAATTGGAATTGTAGATTTGTTTTCTAAAAAAAAAGGTATTTCAGGTCTGTCATGTTTTTGTATTGCTTTTTGCAGCTGAAAGGAAGGCCCCTCCATAAGCAAAACTCCATGTAAATCTCCCAGATTTTAGGTATGATACCCAGTTGAGGTGAATAATGGGGATTTGGGATATGCCACAATTACTAGCAAATTATATTAAGAACTGTGAAGAAGAGTTATCTGCTGGGCTACAAGTCTCAAGACAGACAAATCTGATTGTACCTGATTATTTTGTCTCTGATTACAATAAGGGACTTGTCTCCAGTTACATTAAATTTACCCTTCAAATTGCAAACACCGTATTATGTCTGCTGGGTTTTTTGCACTGCAAATCAGTGGTGGTAGCCCGGGAGTTACAGACTTTGCTTTGAGCCTGGATCAGTATTTCCGCTCGTCACGAAAATGTCTGTTTTCACTAGCCAGGACTTCTTTTTTGAACTCTCAGCCTTCGCTTTCCTAGACAAATCCCTCCTGGAAGAGTGCCGGGGCCGCTGGCTCTATGGTAGGGGTATTTTCAGTTCCCCCTCCTGGCAAAGTCCCGTTGTGCATGTGAGTAGCGTGCTTTGCTCTTCTGCTGCAGGATGAGGCTGGCGACTGGGGGGCTAATAACAGCCCCTGAGTCCGGTGGGTGCTTGGGTTTTGTTAGGCGGAGCGGGCTGACTCTGCTCGTTGTACCACCCGGTGTTTGGACTGGGTCGTTCTTTTGGAAGGGGTAGGTCTGACTCCTGCCAGGCGGAACAGGAGCTGAATGAGCGTTTCCTTCGTCCTTTTGAGCGACTTGATTTCGCCTGTGCACGACAGAGTGAGGTGATTCCACCTTCGTCCCCTTGGATATGCGTCTGATTTGACTTGTGACAGCCTGTCACTAGTTTGCTGGTAGTTTGGGACAATCAAAACTAATTTTTTTTTTCTCAGTGAATTTACTATTTGCTACTATTGTTTTACCCATAGTTCTTGCACTTTTCTATACTCCTAGCATGTAATTCACCTGGTTTTTGTGTGTGAGAGTTTTTTGTTTGTTTTTTTTTTTTTAAAGAAATCTTGGGAATACTTTCCTTGGCTGTCACTGACCACATTGCCAACACCTCTCAAACTGTTAATTGGCTTCCTCTTCATGCTGCTTTAAGTTGAATTTTCTTCTCTCTACATTTGAGACCTTTTACAGTTCTTTTCCTCCCTTCTCTTCATTGAATCTGGTTTTGCTGGCTGCTTCTGCTCATATGCCAGTATCTTACCTGAGCAAATGTCATCTTGTTTTCATCTGCTTAGGAATGCAGTGCTTCTCCTGAGCTGATCATATTGTCTAATTAATTTGAAATAGTCTAATACTTTCACTTCTTTCCACATCCTCATATAGACTCATCTGCTGATTCAATAATGGCCAGGTTAAGGGCAGATTCTGATGACTGCTTACTAAATTTAATTAATCATAAGAAACTTTCTGTGTGCAAGTGTGTGCACATTCTCTCTCTCTCTCACAGAGAGGCACATGCACTCAGACATAAATCTGCGTACATTCATATATGATGACTATTGCTCTGCCTCTACTGCACTCCTTATGTGCAAGTTGTTTTCAGAGCTGTCAAGTTCGGGGTCACTTCTTGTTACATGTTTTTTTTTTCATTGACTAGTCCTTATCACCCATAATCCAGGTTGGGTTGTGAGGTGTGTCTGAGATCTTAAAATGACATTATAAGGAGAGTTCTGAGATTTGTGCTGGAGTCCAGTCTGAAACTACTGTACAGCTGTTACGTAGGTCTGATTTTGCTCGGCTAAGCTTTGCGTTGCAGTTACCAGGGTTACAGATACTGCTTTGCCCTCCGTTGAAGTGGACTTCCTTTTTAGAAAACCAGCTCTTGCTCCTATGCTAGGTCTGATTTGACAGGTGCCAAGCCTGGTTGGCGGGATTTAGGCCTGATGAGCCAACTCTGTTGCTCGATAGCACCTACGCAATTGCTGGGGAGACTAGCAAGTGAGTGGAGCCAGCGCCCAACTGCAGGATGAACTTCCCCACAGACCTAGTAGTTAGCATGAACTGCTTAAGCCGAGGAGACCTGCCTTTGACTTTGCCTCCTGTCATAGAAACCTGCGTGTGTGCCTATATACTCATGCTTAATGACCTATTGGAGATGCTCAGACATTATGTCATGAGTAAGTAAAAAAAAAACCCAACCCTTAATAATAGAGAGTAGAATATGGTTTCATATTTTGGTCTGCATTTTTCCCAGAGCCCCAGGGAAAAAAAAACCCACATAAAATTATGAAGTGTCCTACCTTTTTGTATGCCAGCCTTTTCAGTTTGGAAATTACAGTACAGTGGGTAGTTTCTGAGAAACCCTAACTAGATTTGAGTGTAAGTTATGGGAAATATGAAAAAGTCTGGATGCTGTTCTAAACTATTCTGTGCCATTCACCTCTTTACAGACCTCTTGAATTTTAAACTGGTTTTCCATTTTCATTTGGAAATTTAAGAAGTAAATTTTCTTTGTTGTTAGATTCTGACTCACAGCTATTAAGCTCTTATGCGAATTCGCTTATAGTTTGCCTGCCTTTCCAATTTGGGTTTCATCCTGAGTTTGTAAAACAAAAATTTTGGCTATTTTGGCATACAGATTTATATTTGGCATACAGATTAAATTTTTATGTGCAATTTTGTTTAATATTTTTGGGCATGGGGTATGGAAGGATGTGAGGGCTGCCAGATAAGAGTTTACTCTTGTGCAAGACACAGGAGATGGTTCCCTTTTGTCTCGCCTTCCTCTCAAAAACTAGTGACGATACTCTAATCACTAGATGAGCCTAAGAAAAATTTCTGAGATTATTTCTTCCTGGTTTTTTTCCTACTGTCTCTGTCCTTCATAGAAGTAATGGGTTGGAAAGCTGGCCCTTTTTAGGCTTGATAATGAAAAAATGAATGTTTCGGAAGGATTCAGAAAGTACCTTGAAATGAGATTATAACTAGCTATTTCTTACATAGTTTCACTCATCCTTGATTTTGTTGCTTAATCAATTGGTAATATGAATAATCAAAGCTTTGCCCTTGATTATCCCTTACAGTTTGGCTTTAATCAAGGTACTACTGCAAACCAAGTACAGTCTAGCCTCTTTACATTGCTTTGTACATCTCTTCCCTAGTGGTGCACTATAAATCATTATAATAGTATTTCAGGTTTCCAGCATTTGATTTTTCTCTTTTACCTTTCTTCATTCCTCTTTTCCTTTTTCCCCCTCCATGATATATTTTGTGTACGTGAAGGGCCCTGGGCTGCCAGTCTCTTAATTGGTTATTAGTCTTTTGTAATATGTGTAACTCAACACCCCAGAGGAGCAGCTTTTACTTACGCCAGTAATTCTGTTGGTTGCTGCCTGGTTACGGGCACAGACTCTGAATTACTCCTTCAAGCAAAGATAATACGTGCTTAGGGAAGGCTGTGAAGACAAAGGTGTGTGTAGGTAACGAAAGATGAAGATGGCTTCTTAGTCGTGCTGGGTCACAAAATTCCCGTGGACCTTCAGCAGATGGTGGGAGGAAGATCGCCACCTTAGATTGGCACGCCTCTTTTGAGGCACCAACGCAACATAGATCTGTCACTTGAAAACTAGGCTCCTCGAAGGGAACGAGCTTCTCCAGTGTTTTGGTGGGTGCGCTCAGACCTGTGTTGGATCCAGCCTCCAATGCACTCTCAGCCTGTGCTGAGATTTCTAACACAATCTAGCTGGTGCTTTGCGTGTCCCCCTTCCAATGACAAGTTGATCTTAGTGGAGCAGGTATGCTGGCTCTCGCTGTTTGAAAAGCGTGCTGCTGTGATTCTGATCGTATGAGAGGAAAAAATGAGCAAACTTAAGTAAAACAACAGTGGAATTAGGCAAATTGCTTACTTTCAAATCCTCTCCCCCTTTAATTTTCATTAGTTCTCTTAACTTTGGCCGTTCCCAAACCAGCACTCTGTAGTTACATCCATTGGGAGTGAAGGGTCTGCAACTGCCACGGGTTTTTTGAAGTTGTAGGTGTCAAGTAATAATATATACAGTGCTGCAGTCTCTCTGTGGCTTGTGACCTGCTGTTGTTATAATGACTGACTGAGACCCTGTGTGCCTGGGGCAAAGTGCATCCTTTTGTGTTACATACTCCAAAGCCAGTCATGGTACTTTCTTACTAGAATATTAAAAAAAAAGGGGGAAAAAAGAGTACAATTCAGATGTATTACTTGTCCGCAAGGTAATTGGAGAATTTATAATGGGCCCTGATGCAAGCAAATAACCCTTGTGCCTAATCAGCAGAGAGACGGCAACCTTCCTGCTTCAAAGAAGAAACGCCAAGCGGGGGAGAAGATTATGTATACTTTGGTCTCTGTGCCACATGGAAATGACATCGCATCTCTCTTTGAACTGGATGCCACCACTCTTCAGAGAGCTGATTGCCTGGTTCCAAGGTAAAAGAAAAAAAAAAAGGGCAAAAAAATAGTGCTGCATTGACAGGGTTTCTTCCTTGCGTTATGCTGGTGAGTAAAGCAGAAGAAATCAAACACAAGCAAGTATTATCCTTCAGTTAAAATTTGAGGAGTGTTCATGGATAAACAAGGGATGTATAAAACATGATACTGCTGCTGTGACTGGGTAAAATAATTATAAGGATAAAAAAAGTGACACTTAAAGAGAGTAAGTGAAGAGAAAAATAATGGGCTAAATATTGCACGGATATATATGAGGACAGAATTGAGCCCTGTGCACTGTTTGAAAAAACTATACTGCTGATAGGTCTGAATTGTTCCCAACAAAATAACGTGTATGGTAAACTGGGCTTCTGTTTCCCTGACAGATCACAATGCCACTGAACACATTTGTTATTCAAATGAATTCAGCAAGTGGCTTCTGGGTTTTAATTGTGAATATTTGAAATTTCAACTGTGTTGCTTAGCTGAGATTGGCTAAATAAGTCACACTTAGTGTTGGTTGTGACTGAACGGGCATGGAGACACTTGGGGCTAGTTGTTATGAGAGTGGATTTTAAAGCTGGGTACCTGCAAATACTGATGTATGCAGCTTTGAAGTGTATTTGCTATGCTAAGTTTTGCCAGATAATTTGCTTACTTGAATACTCAAAGCCCATCAGCATGAAAGGGAGAGCGTGCATGAAGACCACAGTGAATATATTTAAAAAGTAGAATTCAGAGTAAAAACTGTAATTGATTTCTCAGCTCTGCTTTTTTGATAATACCCCAGATTATCATATGGAAAGAATTTAGAAGTATCTCATGTCTGCTCTTTGTTCACTTGAGTTTCAGTTGAGAACTGGTACTGTAAAAGCTTGCTCCCTGGAGCAAGGGTTTGCAGATCATAATGGTGAAGCTGTGAAACCATGGTCAGTGTTACTTTCTCGCTTTTGTGCTGTGACAGGTTGAGAGGGTTTGTTACTTTGCAGAAAAAAAAATAAGAAAAGAATTGGGTTTATTCATGAAATGTATTTCTGTTCAGATGGGATTTTATAACACCTTCCTTTTTAATGTTTTTCTTTAAGGAATACTTCTCTCCTAGGCTTATATAAATACTTAAAAACAGCATTCTGCATAATCCAAACATGCCGTTTGTTCTTGTTGCAGCTCTGTTCTGGGTGAGAAAGGAGGAGGAGACAAGGGAAAAGGGTACTGCTGTATCTTTTACGTCTCCCTCGCCCTTTTCTTATGAGTGGCTGGTGTGACTCATGCCTTCAAGTCATGATCACGTGTTGCATTGCATCCCACCATGCCCACTTTAGCGCAGGACCGATCCATCTAACCTGTTGTTTGCTTTGTCCTCCTTTAGGAACTCGTACGTCCGACTGAGGCATTTATGCACTAACACTTGGGTCACTAGTACCAGCATTCCAATAGACACTGATGAAGAGAGGCCTGTGATGTTAAAGGTAAACACATGTATCTTGGGGTTGAAATCCCAAATTCCTTCCTGAAGTTCTCTACTGGTGATCTCACTTAAAACGTGTAAAATATGCGTAATAATTAGGATAAAGGTAAGAGGCTTACTTACCCGTATTAAACCAAAAACTATTGCAGATTGGGACGTGCCAAACAAAAGAGGACAAGGAAGCTTTTGCCATTGTATCGGTTCCTCTGTCTGAGGTCAGAGACTTGGACTTTGCCAATGATGCAAACAAGGTTCTAGCATCAACTGTTAAAAAGCTGGAGAATGGAACAATAACCCAGAATGAAAGGAGGTTAGTGAGTTTTGGTTTTTTCCCTCCTAAATTGATGTTTGCTTACTCATGACATCATGGCATCACAGTAGTGGGTAAGTTTGTAACGTCCATATGGGCATAGAGACAATTGGGAGAGGACACTTTGGTGCTGAGAGTGCTAGCCCGGGATTAGACTCCATCTCTGTCAGAGCATCCTTGCTGTGCCTCAGGCTGGTCTGTGTATCTCCTCTGTAAAATGGGGGTAAATGACACTTCCCCAGCTCAGTGGCCACATAAATAAATGGGTAGCTCCCTGGGCAAATGCAAAGCATTTGTCTTAATTTCCTTTGATAAACCACTTCTGAGCTGCAATATGAGGGTCTCTTGCATTTGATTCTCATGTACAGGAAAGCCCTCTATACAGCGGACAGCATGGCAGGACTCTTGATTCGTGCGGAGCTGACTGTACCGCGCATTTGTGCTGTGAGGGCAGTAGAAGGAGGTCTCAGAGTGACCAAGAAACTGCCCCAATAGTCCCTTTCCTTTCTTATTTCTATTTTTCCCTGTTCTTTTTTTCTATTTTACATAATTTTGGTGTTTACCCTTTGTATTCGTGTGTATTGCAGCCATAGCACTATTAGAATGTCTGTTCTTCACACCTACCCCTGAATTAAGGGGTTTTGTTGTACATTGTGGCCAAATATATCCCACTGCCAGTGATGTAATTCACTATTTGTTTTCAGCTGTCTGTGGTTAAACTGAATATGAGACAGCATCTCTGGCGGTGTTAATTTGTAACTTCTATTCCACCATGCATCATATACAGCTTTCTGCTGAAAATGTTTATTTTTGGTGATAAAACTGAATTTTTGCTGTCAGTTGTCAGTAGCAATTAGACCAGATGGTTTAATATCAGGTGGAGGATTTATTGTAACAGGCAGATCTGTAATGGCCTGGTTGTTGGTACTCAGCCTTGGAAAGCTGATGGGCCATTGCATGATTGAGTTGAACCGGAGAGGGATACGACATAATCAAGGTGTGACATCCCTGGATTAACCTTGCCACTGCCGTGTCACTGCATTGTCAGGTCTTGATGTTGACAGGTTAGTACAACACACATGTAAAACGTTTCAGAGTGGTTTCAGAATAGTGCCATTGTTTGTTTGTTCCTGTGATGTCCTTTGGAAAAAAAAAGAAACCCCGCAACCTTTTCCCTGTCTTATCACCTTCCTGCTTAGGTAAGTATGGATCCCAAGAGTTTATTCCCGGTTGCTCCATCCTACATCTGCCTTTTCTGCTTTTTCTGTTGGAGGGGGACGCCTTGCTGTTCTCCACCAGTGGACTGAGACTTCTATAGCTAAAGCTCACTCAGAGGGTTTAGCTGAACAGCTCAGCCCTCTTGTGGGTAATGGAAGCTTTGTGTCTGGCTCCTGGAGATGACTTTGAAACTCTGCTGGGCATCTTCCTGCCACTCTCATAGCATGCCTGCAGGTTTACTAATTATAGGCTAGATGATGTCCAAATTCAGATGATGCTTACCCAGGGTAGGAAACGTGCTGGGTTTTGTTTGTAGAAGATTGCAAGTTCTTTTAAGGGACACTCATTGAAATCTGCGGGTATCCGTACTTCTCTCTCTGCATGCCTGGCGAGGTATATTAGTAATGAGGAGGCAGTGACCACTGTCTGCATTTTCTGAAGGGAGGAGAGAAGGAATTACTACTGCCTCTGTCCGTTTTAGCACTTGCTTCTACCAAATCTTCTTTTGTGTAGCAAAGAGTGGAACAAATGCAGTCATTTTTCAATAGTTTCTTGGGTCAGTAGGGAAATAGTCTAGTGGCAGAATGTTTTTATTCCTCTAGTGAATCCATCATCTTGTTTCATGGACCCATGTCCATGATAAAGTATAACAATCCTTGCTAGGCTGAGTAAGAGTGTCTTTCTACTGTTCCTGGGCCTTGAGGCCAACTGGTATGGATTTTGTATTTCTGAATACTCTGCATCAATACAGCATCCTGTATTTTTCTCCCTTTTTCCCTCTGGTTGTTGTTTAATGCCTTGGTAAACATCCCTGTGATGGATTTAAGCCTCTGCCAAACTAAGGTCTGGAATCCTTAAGTACATGTCAAACTTAACTTTGTAGTGATTGAAGTTCCATTGTGCTAGATAAAACTTGTTCTAAAAGGTGATTTTCTTTCTTAACGACTCCTAGCAAGTGTTGAATGACTGTATATAATAATGATTTGTCTATTCATTCTAGGTTTGTAACCAAGTTACTAGAAGATCTCATTTTCTTTGTTGCTGATGTGCCTAATAACGGGCAGGAAGTTTTGGATGTGGTCATTACCAAGCCAAACCGGGAACGACAAAAATTAATGAGGGAACAAAATATATTGGCTCAGGTATGTCCTACTGTATTAATAACTTGCTTGTATTTACAAACAGATTGTAGGAGAGAGTTATTTGAGAAAATGTCATTTTTAGGTAACTTGGCTTATGCCGTGTTAGGTTTGTGTCTGGTTGGGTTGGATAGATATGACAGTACTTAGTCAAGGCTCAGCTCTTGGTCTGTGAATGAGATAGAAGCACGAGGGGCCATGTCTGATGGCTGTTAGTTTCACGTGATTCCCATGATTTTTGAGATTAACATTTGATAGCAAATTGTTGATAAAATTTGAAACAAGCTTGCAACATGGTCCCAATCCTACAAGCGTTCCCCATATAGGAAAAACTCTGATGCCCTTATGGATCCCTGACTTTGTATGAGGGCCAACTTGCATGTAAATCAAAATTAATATTCTCTTTAAGTAGCCAACTGAAATAAAAAAAAAAAAAGGTGAAAAGGATGAAATTGGACAGCATCCAGTATTGTCCCCCTTTTTCATCCTTAATTTATCCAAAGTTAGGGTACTTGACTAACGACGTTTAAAACTAGGGATAGCAGTAAAGAGAAAGCAATGTCAATCAAGTTGGTGGGAAATGTAACGCTAAATGCATACAGCTATAATGTCTGAGATTTGTGCCTCTACTTGTATTTAGTCATATGTAGATAAGTGCCATGATTGACTTCTGACTTTGGTTGATAAGGCCCTTGTGCTGATCCTGTCAGGGCACATTTCCATTGACTGCTATAAGTTAAGCAAAAATCTGGGTTTGATTTTCATTCTCAGTGATTTTGATTTTGAACAGATATTCGGCATCCTCAGAGCTCCTTTTAAGGACAAAGGTGAAGGATCGATGCTGAGACTTGAAGACTTAGGTGACCAGAGATATGCTCCATACAAATACATGTTAAGGTTATGTTACAGAGTTCTCAGACATTCCCAACAGGACTATAGGAAGAACCAGGTCAGTGGAATTCAAGATAATTTTCCTCCTGATTTCTGTAATTCTGTATCCTGGGTTTGACATCACTCTCTGCACTTACAAGTGGGGATTGTGTGGGAGTGGTGAAAGGACTGGCTTTTGTGTAGGCTAGTAGAAAGAAGTCACTGTCATATACCACCTCACGCTGAGGAGCAGTGTGTTTCTTTTGTAGGCATTTGTATATGAATTGCATGATCACCAAACAACATTATAGATGATGGTATACTTTCACAGTCTTAGACTGTGGGGTCCACTACTTCATTCATGAGCTGTTACTAAAATTATGGTCTTGGACTCTGGATTATATAGTGAGAAGTCTGCAAAACTGTCTGTTTCTGTTGCTTCCATAGTTGTGGAGGGATGGCAGTGAATCAGACCAGAGGTTATTCTATCAGTTAGCCTGATTTCCCACTGCTGGATACTCCCTGTGAACAAGAAGTATTTCAGAACATGGTGTCGAACGCTTTGCACATTGCAGCGAGGAAAAACTGCGCTAACTTTACAGGACTAAAGGGACTAGAGATAAGAGATTGAACTGCTATGTGTGGCTTCTTTGTTTTCTTTCTAATGCTTTACAGAAATATTTCTGTCTTGGAGGGAGAGAAAGAGAGGAGGGAAGACTCAGGAAAGAAACTTTCTTAAACATTATAAAAAACTTTTGGTTTTTCCTTTTAAAAAAGTTGGTTGCCATTTCTTGAATGTTGTATAAATTTTCATGGATTCATTCCTTTGGTTTATGAAAGAATAAGAAGAGTTAGTCATCCCTAATATTGAATCTGTTTCTTGGGGTACATATTTTAGGTGTTCAGATGTTCTTTTGTTCAGGACGGTTCAGAGAGGAAAATTTTGGGGGTTGTTATGATTGCCAATTGAGCTGGATGCTTCTGGTTCTAAAAGAAAAACATTACTGCTTAACAGGTCATCATGGGAATTTTCATTTTTTCAGGAATATATTGCTAAGAACTTCTGCGTCATGCAGTCCCAGATTGGTTATGATATTCTGGCAGAAGACACCATCACAGCTTTGTTGCACAACAACAGAAAACTGCTAGAGAAACACATCACGGCTAAAGAAATAGAGACATTTGTTAATTTACTCAGGAGGAATCGAGAGCCAAGGTTTGAAGTGGTTCATGTAACATTCTTTTTCTGTATTGATAGGCTTTTATATTGCAGTAGCTGTGAATCTGCCTGCTATTCATAGTTTTGTTGTCTTTTTCTCCCAGCTTAATTTTTTTTTTTTTGACCTGGTAGACGAAAACCCCACATGTACAGTGCTAGAAAATGTTAGAACTACTTGTAATTCTTGGGATTTGACCATATCTGCGTTTCAGAACTAGAGCTTACAGAAAAGAAGGTTTATACTTTACAGGGCAATTTTGAAAATTTGGTTTTAGTTCAGATTGGGGCTGAGGGAAAAGACAAATTTTAATTTCTAATAACTCTGCAGCTCCTCTGTGAAACTGCCACTTGTGTTGGTTCCCCTGCTAATAATCTTGGTGCAAATTACACAGATGTCAATTTTTCTAAGCTTTTATCAATATCAGTTGTCCAGGTTCTGACTCCAGGTCAGACCTGAAAGGGACCTAGGGCAGTGAAGATCCCAGTGAACATGTGTCCTAGACCAGATCTTGTTGCAAATAAAAAATTCTGGCCTTGAGCTTAACTCACTTGGACATTTTTTTTATTAGCTTTAGGTCAGAATATAAAGGAAATGGATATTTTTTTTAAAATGGAAAAATCTATTTTTTTCATTGGTAATTTCACAACTGAAAATCCAAAGTAATACAAATACAAGAAATTAATGTACTAAAAGCCAAATCATGTCCTCTGTAATTGTGAATACCATTTTTCTGTTAGTGATTAAGGATATTGCTCATGGCCCTGGTGCTTCACTGCTTCAATTATTCTCTATGTGTCTGCAGCCATTTTGCCTCACTCTGTAACCTCATTGCCTCTCCCATGCTAAACTGTGACATCATAACCACATGACATCAGCTCCTTCTCAGTGCTGAAGGGTCCTAGTATTTATTGACAATCTCATGTCACTTTGTGGTGGAGGATGTCATAGTATTGTTCCATAATTAAATTGTGCAATTGCTGTGCATTAAAATATACATTCACTTCTTTAAGGCTGAACTCCAAGAGCAATAAATGTTTGAAAGATACACCTTGCCAAGATGGTGCAATCTGAACAGTAAAGGCACTTGTTTTCATTGAGAGTCTTGTAGACTTTTGCAGCACTGCTTGTGTGAGTAAGAAGGGTGGTAGTATGCTCTAAAACACGAGAGCTACAAAATTTTCCCAAGTTTTAGCTCCAACGAGGTAACTCCCCCAGAATTCTGTGTAATTATGTGCTATTTACTTAGTATTATCTTTGTAATGCAATATTCCTGTGCACTATTACCTGTTACCACAAAACTTCATTTCAGTGATGGGTAAAAATTGTTCCTAAGTGTACCCAAAAAGTGCTTTCTGTACTCATCCCTTGCAGTTCCCAGACTTCTGTGGGGAGTGTGGTCTGTGCTAACACAGAAATGATTTTCTGATTCACTCTGGTAGGATGACCACCTATAGAGGTTCAGTCTATTGGGTCCTTGAACGGCTGGTAGTAAATGGTCAAATTTTTTATCTGGATTTCTAAGGAAGTGGAGTATATGATCTCTGTGTGTGTGCCTGCTCATATCTGCTCCCCCACCAGCTCTTGAGCCTCTTTCCCACTTTTAGCTACATTTGCTAGAGGAGTGATGGGCTCAGAGAAACTTAGTTCCTACGAACGTCACGAAAAGAAGCAGTTACATAGCGGGAAGAGGCCCTTCTTATATTCCAGTGAGGCAAAGGCTGCGATATGGACTACCGTTAATACACATGGACAAATCCATGAAAGAGGGACAAGAAGCAGATACCTAATGGATGTCCCAGCTGTGAGGAAAGCCTCAGCCCGAACCTTGTTAAACATCAGAAGACCTAAATTCGAGAGACTAATTCATAGGAAACTGATTTCCATGCAAAGCTGTGTTATTTCTGCTTTACGTGGAATGACCTCTTTGAATACAGAGGTCCTGTCTTCAGGTCCCGCCACATCTTCACTCTTCACTAATTGTTGGCTGTGTCACTTCAGAGATTTTTAACTGGCGTCTTTAAAAGGTAGAGGTGTGAACTCCTTCAGTGCAGTGGAGTTCCTCAGAGGGCACATGGCTATTTCCAGCACGAGTAACATCTCTTTGCTACTTGGGTTAGGGAGACGAGTGTTCCCTCATGGGGAAGATGGGTGAGAATGTGTTCTCTTGCTTTGGGTTCCTGACAAGGGCGAAGGCCTTCAGTGGAGCTCCCCTGCCAGCCAAGCTTAAGACAGCCTCAGGCTGCTCTTAAGTTCTGGCACAACTCTTTGGCCTTTGACTTGCTGAGAATTGTCACACTTGGGATATTTTTCTTTTCTCTCCATGACTGATTGTTCAGCACTGTTCAGGGTGGCTCTCAAAGCTATTACCTTTGTCTGTTGTGAGTTGCAATAGTATGAGTTGGCAAGGATCCTATGTTGTTAAAACCTGCAATATATGCTCTCTTGAGCATGTAAGTGATGGATGCTAGAGATTTCTACTGCAATGTTTCTGTGTAGTATTTTAAGTCTCCCATTCTGTTGTTTTTTTGACTGCAGATTCTTGGATTATCTGTCGGACCTGTGCGTATCTAACACCACAGCAATACCAGTAACTCAGGAACTCATCTGCAAGTTTATGCTGAGCCCAGGGAATGCTGACATTCTCATTCAGACTAAGTGAGCATCCATAATCGGAACATACCTTTTTGTTATCTGCTCTGTTGTTACATTTGTAACAGTTTGCTAGTGGCTCCGTTGTGAATGATTTGTGTTTGCAGGCTGGTTTCAACACAAATGGACAATCCCTTGGAATGCCCAGTCATCTCAGATGATATCGATGAAGAGGAAGTGTGGCTTTACTGGATTGACAGTAACAAGGAACCTCACGGCAAAGCCATCCGGCATCTGGCTCAGGAGGCGAAGGAGGGCACTAAAGCTGATTTAGAAGTTCTTACCTACTACAGGTAAAACTCCTTATTCAAATGGAAGAAAATGTAAATTCTCCAGAGAGCCTGGTGCTGTTCTTATCTGGATCATTTGCTAATATCAAAAAAGGAAACCAAGTCATGCCAGAAATTTGGATCAAAAGTTTGTTTCAACTGTTCCTGTAGGAGCATCACACTCTGCTGTCTATTCCAGACAAATCTTGAATTTCCTTTGCTCATGACAACTCTTTGTGTCTTTTTATCATTTTGCCTCTTACCTTTTATTTATTGGGCTGTATTTTTAGGTTGTGCAGCTCTGGAAGCAAGGCATGCTCCGAGGAAGGAGTGTCCTGAGCATTCTGAGGATTAGAGGAGAGATGGGATCATGGAACAGTGTTTTACACAGATTGAAAACAAATAGTTCAAATGCTTCAGCTTTCCATTGAACAATGCTTCCTTTGAGTTTCAAAGGGAGACCAGTCTTCACGGGGATTGGAGCCTGACGTTAGCATTTTTAACGGCAAGTTGGTCCCTTGGATAGCAAAGTCACTCTTGTCATTTTTTAGCATTTACATCAGAAAGACTGACATCAGGCTTGTAAAGTAAGACTTTGAGGTATGTTGTTTCATGGTATTTGAAGAAATCAGTTGGAAATACGTTGTTATTTTTTTTAAGGTACCAACTGAACCTCTTTGCAAGAATGTGCCTGGACCGCCAATATCTAGCCATCAACCAGATTTCTGCACAACTGTCAGTAGACTTGATCCTACGATGTATGTCTGATGAAAGCCTCCCTTACGACCTCCGGGCTTCTTTTTGTCGACTGATGCTACACATGCATGTGGACAGAGATCCTCAGGAAACTGTGGTACCTGTCAGATATGCCAGACTGTGGACTGAAATTCCTACTAAGATCACAATTCACGAGTGAGTTGAAAGTGTCGCAAACTAAAGTACAAAAGTGTTTTTTAGGAGTTAGACTCAGAACAAAATGGTTGTAGATGTGTAATGTCAACGCATGTGTGAAAAGGTATTTTGTTGCACAACACAGAGCTATTAATTATTGTTACTCTTGGAAACTTCCATGGGTAGCTTTACGTGAAAATATTTCAATTTCTTTTTTCACTGTGTTCTTATAGGGAACAAGCTGGGGAAAAATGGAAATGGCCTTTCCTCAGACCAGCTGAACTTGAAGTAATCTAATTGTGTCTAACATTACACGTTTGCTGGGCTGGAACTCAGGTTTATAATTCAAGCTCAACTGAAAGCCACAGTTGGAAAGCCAGAATTTACAGTTAGGTACAGCTATTGCCCCAGAAACAGTTCAGAGGCTGTGGCCTCCATCTGGCAAAGTACTTAAGCATGTGTTAAATTTAAGTATGGGAGAAGGGCCCATTGCCTTCAGTGGAAACCCTCTCTGGCTTATTTGATTTGATGGAGCAGCGCCGCTGAGCTAGACCCAGACAGGGAGTATGTGGCTGAAGAAACAGAGGAAGAAGTATAGCAGTGCAGCAGACAGTATCGCTTCTGTTAGCGAGATGAGGGACTGTTTTGACGTATACGAATCAGTCCTAGTTGGTGGTGCAGGGGAGGAGGTCGTCTGTCCCGAGCTGCTTTCCTGATCTGCTGTCTTCCTTGTGGAAATAGTAAACTCTGGCTGATGGGCAGAGAGAACAGCTGAGACTTAGAAATTATTGAATTAAGAGTGCACCTGCCAGAATAGTAGTATTTTCCTGTCTCTGTTATTCCCATTCATTGTAACCCTTACTGGTACAGTTGGAGGGGAAGGGTTGTGCATCCTCTGTGCTTATCTATGCAGAATCAGCTGACCTCTACCCCTTCTCCTTACAGAGAACTGACAGTAATTTTATAGCATTGTGATTGTTTTTTTAATTTACTGACAGCTGATCCTGATATTAGAAGGACAGAAAATTAAACACCTTTGTGCCTTGCATTGTAGGTATGATTCTTTCACTGACTCTTCAAGAAATGAAATGAAGAGGAAATTTGCACTTACTATGGAATTTGTAGAAGAGTACTTGAAAGAAGTTGTAAATCAGCCCTTTCCTTTTGGAGACAAAGAGAAAAATAAACTTACATTTGAGGTACTTCTCAGCTATCTGCATCGTCCTCATTTTAGCTAAGTTGACATGCCTCTTTCAGAATGAAGATAGTTGTAGAATAAATATTGGTGTAAAATGTCCTAAGGAAGCACCAGTTCCTAATGCCAGTGTTCTTGGTGATGACTGTTAACTGCAGAAAATAATCTACTGTCAAACAGTTGTATTTTTCCTTCCTTCTCCTGAGGTGGTTGCATTTTAGTGGCAGGAGGGAGGGAGACGCGTGTGGGTGAATGGCCATATGACCTTTCTTTCCACATTAGTGAATTAGCCGGCAGGGATTCTTCAATATAAGTACGTACTATTCCCTGTATAAGATATGACACTGAAGGAAATACTCTGAATAACCTAATCCTGTGTTTTAAATATTGTTTGAAATGCCTGACAGAAACTTTAGATAGGCCTAAATCTTCTAGATTGGAAAGACTTGTACTAATTTGAATGCACTTTACATCTGGATTTCTGTGAAAGCTGCTGTGTGAAATGCAACTGTCTTGCACAGCCAAATACTGCAAAGGTTGCCAATACTTTCTTCATTTTTAATTTCTTTTTCTCATAGGTGGTACATCTGGCTCGAAACCTGATATACTTTGGCTTTTATAGTTTTAGTGAGCTTCTCAGACTGACCCGGACGCTGCTGGCAATTCTAGATATTGTTCAGGTTCCTATATCATCATACTTCGAACGGTTGAGCAAATTTCAGGATGGAGGTGAGAGAAGCAACAAAGACTGTTATTCCAGTGTGTAATTCATTATTTAGGTTGGAAATAATTTATGGAACATCTCATTGATCTTTCAAGGTTCTTTATCCACACATAAACCCACCTACAGGAACATATTGCAGGATACATTAAGATGGTCAGCTACAAAGGAACCTTTTTGAACAGAGCTGCAGACTTCATGACTTGTGGTTACTGTGTTGATGCTGCTGCTCCTTTGCTTGTTTGGAACTGAACTTTCAAATCTGGATCTAAGCCTCAGTGTCCCTCATGCTGAACATCCCAAGCAAGTGCAGATAGCGTTTGCCTGGGCACAGTGATTATGATGGCTCATATGTGGCACAAGTGTTCATTAGTCATCTTAGCACTTCACTTAAAGGGAGAATAAGATGTTTCTGGTCCCACAACTGCAGAAGCACCAGATGGAAATCCTGATGAGACCATCCTCTGCATGTGTTTGTCAGTTTAGAATCTTCTTTTTTTAACCCAGACCAGAGTGCCTGTCTGACAACCCCCAGACAATACCTATGTCCCACTGCCTGTTCTACCATGGCTTAAAACTGGATTGAAGAATGAGCATGCCAGGAAGGTGCTGAAACTTTGCAGTTTAGTTTTCCTGTGCGTGTGGCAGGGGAGGTGTGACAGTCATGTGGGCTGAGAGTCCAGGAGACTGGCTGATGGCAAATTCTGTTTTAATATGTGGCAGATGAGTGTCATTGCACTGCCAGCTGGCCCACAGCACCAAAAAGGATGAGCTGTCTTGTTTGAAACAGCAATTATTTTGTATTTTCTCTGGGAGGCCTTTTCCCAGCCTTGAGTTTTCCTAATCATCATTTTGCTCAGTCACTCCTACCGGTGCCCTGCGTGAGTGTGCCATCCTTCATAGCTCTTTTCTTCTTTGAGGTTCACACACTCTGGAGAAGTGTAGACTGTCGTTGTCATCTCTGAGCCAAGAAGTCTTGATCTTTCCTCCATCACTGCCAGTACACTTTACAGAAAGCCCCTGAAAGTCTTTCCTGCAGTGCTGTGCACACTAAGGCATGGTACAGCTGGCTGCAGTCCCTCTACAGCACTGGAGAAAGGCTGTATGTTCAGACACTTGGAATTATGTTTTCCTTTTTTTTTTGTCCCTGAAATACTGCATTGCAGACTCTCCTCTTAAATGGTTCTGGACACAGTTTGACTCCAGATAAGATCTTGGCATATTGGCAAGATGGAACATGCAGATGTGGTTCTTCCATTTAGTTCTCTCTCTGCTCAAGTCTTTAATCCTGATTATACATATCATTCAATGTTTTTACTCACCTTCATTACTCATAAAATTGTGTTTCATCCTTAATTCCCTTTTATTTCTGTTGAAGGGTTTCCTTTCAGGCTTTGTACAAGAGGAAAGAACCACCCATTAAGTGCAAACAGACCTGCTCTCAGTTATATTAATTTCCAGAGCAATTCCATGTAAATCAGTGAATTTACTCTGAAATAAATGAGTGTGAAGGAATGCAGAAAATGTCACCACCATGCAAATGGAAGCTCAGTGGCCTTGTTAGTAACACTCAGCCATCAACTGGAGCCTTTTTGGAAACTTTTGTCACACATCTACTTTTGTCTCACATTCTTTCAGCAAAAAAGGCACAGGATTTTTTGTATGTCTTTGATTACTTTCAGCCTTTATACAGATTCTTTAAACTTCTTTATTGACTGTTTATCTTTTAAACACTGGACCAGTTCAGGTCAGGATGTGACAATACACTGATGTTCTTTTGGAAATGATCTGTGGGCTGGTTTGGGTTTTTGGTTTTTGGTTTTTGTTTTTTTTTTGTTTTTTTTTTTTCTCCCCTTTTCCTGCTAACTATATGGCTAGAAAGCCCATTGCTTTGGAGAGGGTTTTTTGCTAGCTCAGACTGTTGTCAGTTGTGTCTGCTGTCTTAATGGAGACCAGAGATAGAGATGTTGACTATGCTGTCTAGTCTTAAAAATAGGCATTGAAATTTTGCTGCAGAGACATAGGTGTTCTTATGTTGAAATAGTTGTAAGATTTGCTGGAGAGGCCTTCTACAGTCTTTGACAAAAGAAAAGGATGCCCATCTTTGGATGGTCATATCTTGTCTTCAGCCTCCCTCTTCTTTTCTGATTGACAGGTCATAAAACACATAAATTGTGCGTTTGCTTTGCAGTCGAGACAGAACGATCCTGAACGTTTAGCTGCTATGCCCAAGCATCCTACTGTTCCTCCTTCTTTCTCTGGAGGTGCATACTTACCTACCCACGGGCAGCATTAGACTATGAAGATGCATATGCTGCAAGGATGCATAATTTAGAAGCAGTTTAAGCAGTTTGGTAACTTCTGGTCTTGTTTTTGAGCACCTAGCTCGTAGAACTTCATGCCCGAAGAATATATTTCATGTCTGAAAACTGTATTACTCAAGCAAAACAGGGGAGTACTTTTCATTAAGAAAAGCCATGCAAAACCCAATCAGCATTAACTTTAGCTGCAGATTGAGATGAGAGAGGGAGCTCAAGAAGGAAGCACCAGGTACTGTAGCTGCTGACATTCTGCAGACCACTGCTGTGGCCGAGGTGTCAATGTCTGTAACTTCTGCCTGTCTTTGTTTCATGTGGAAGCCTGTTGGTGAGGAATGAATCAGACCGTAGGGGCAGGAGTTTGGCTGGCATAAGTTGCTCTAGTTCCTAGGGCTGTGAGAGTTCGTGCCAGCTGAGTATTTAGCTTCACTCTTTTTTTTCCTTTCCCTCCTGTTTTTTTTCTTGTGTGTGTGGTTTTTCATTTGTTTTGTTTTTTTTTTAAAAAACCCCAAACCCCAAAACCCTGTTGTTGGGTAGCAGTCCTTTAAAACAAGCCCTGCAGTTGTTTTGCCCCCACATCCTGATTGTGTCTTTGCTACAAGGTAATGAGAAGGTTTGAATGAGGCGCTAGACACACAGAGAGCCCTTGACCTGCTTGTGTGCTCTCTGCCTTGCTGGGTATCACTTAGCCGTAGCTGAGGTGCGACGTGTCCACACTGAGCGAGAAAGAGCTGAGCTCAGGGGATGTGCTGGCTTGTGCTGTAGTGTTGTCGGCTGCTTCTGTGTCCAGTCTTTTCAGACTTCGTGAACTTGTGCTTGAGCCCACAGTAAGTGCTTATGTTTTCTGTCTGAGTGCTGGTGGTGGGCTGGAACTTATGTCCCTCTGCATGTGTTGGACTGTAGATGATGCTAAGGATGAGTCCTGACTTGAGACTGGGCTTGAGTCTGTGTTTGACAGGGAGACCTTGCTGTATTAGGGTTGCTGGAACAAGCCTGTGCGTGAGATGATCATGTGTCTTAATGATGTTCTTGTACCTTTTTTTATCTTCTGAGGGAAACGAAGGACCAGGGGTCTGATTCCATAATGCTTTGCATCTTGTGCAGTCACTTCTACCCAAACAAGTTTGACCCCAAAGGTACTGACATTACTTCAATCCTGTAGAGTCTGGATCCACCTTGTCCAGGATCCACTAGGGATCCTGAAGAATAAACAGGCCAACAGAGAAACTGGTCTCAGGAATTTCGTCTAGATCCCACCTCACTCTGACAGTAAGGATTGTTTACCAGGCAAAGTTGTAGGTATACATTGTTTTAAAATTTTATAGTACTTATAAGATTGTACATCAGAGGTTCCCCTTCCCCTTTTACACAGATAGCCCCTCTCTGTTGTAAAACTGAGTTGTTGAGAACATCTGTTAGTTGTTTTATCAGTTACCTGTCTTGGCTTTTTATTGTCCCTTTTAATTTATGATACTGATCTCTTAGGCTATTAAGTAAAAAGGATTACAATAGAAAGTAACTCAGCCTGGGGTTTTTGTGGTTTTTGAAAATGTGCTGGCATTTTCTAAGATCAGGATGGTTTGTTGATTTGAAAGCGTTTTCTTATTCATAACTTCCATAAAATACAGACAGATGGATTGTTCCCTGCCCTGGTTCAGGATGGTGGGAGCTCTCCCTCCAGTCAGTTAGGGGTGAGGGTGACTTATTTCTGTCTTTAGAGGAGATTCTGCTCTCCTATATCTCTCCAGTCTGCAGCAAGTGTCTCGCTCCACAGCATCCTCTCTGGCAGGTCCAGTACCTGCAACATTCATGTCATACCTTTGAACACAGAGTATTGCAGGTAGGTGTCCCTCCAGCACCTCATTGCCCTGGGGATGTGCAGGTTTACACAGCTTCTTTCTTAAGGAAGGTTAGCTTCCCTGAGTTGCAAAACTCATTATATTGATGTTCTTTTAAAAAGAAAGAAAAGTTAAGATTGTATCTGTTGTGATTTTGTGCATATACTGTGAATGTGCAGAAGTAAATTATTTGTTTTGGAGATTATACAAGTTGTGGGTTTTGGTTGTGGGTTTGTTTGGTTTTTTTTAATCCATCCATTCAGTGATCACAAATGTCTAGGCATTAACTTTAATTCAGCTCAAAGTATGAAATACATGTTCTTACTTAGAGCTTTGAAGTGTAGCTCTAAACCCCAGTTTAGACAAACACTGAAAGCCAGCCATGATGCCTGGGACTGATGTTTTAATGGTATAAACAAATGTGTTTAAATTTTATCAAGCACTAGGGGCCTGATCCTGTAACTCTAATGTAGGAGAGTGCTACTGAATACCAGCTTGGCTCTCTATATTTTAATTTTCATCACTACCTTACTGTAAATTGACATAGTTTAATATTAAATGGATATTTAACAGCAATATTTTGTCAATAATTATGCCTATTCAGAAATGCAGTTGATTTTCAGGTTCTAGGACAAGTGACTTAAAGAGGTTTGACCAAATGGAAAAGTCAAGTAATTCCTATTCTTCAGCTGTAGTAGATCCTTGGTGGCAGCTCTAAAGAAGTTAAGAACTTAGGGTAGGATCTATTTATTTTACATGGTCGGTCTTGCATTTTAGTTTTGTTAAAAAGTATTCATTTCTATGGGAAATTCAGTGAATAAATTTGGGGACAGATAGGGTGTACTGCCTTTCCATTATTGACATTGATTTGTTCCAGGTCGGTAGCAACAAAAGCTTCCAGCGACTGATTTCTATAATGTGGAGTCATAGGGATCTGGTCAGCTTGGGTCTTTACTGGTTTGGCAACTGCTCCACATCATGAAATCTGTAGTCAGGATTTTAGGAATGGGTAGAAATATATTAATGGTGAGGGGAAGAATGAGGTGAGTCTTGGCTGTGGGAAGCCCGCCTGGAGTTGTGCACCTCAAAACTGAAACAACCAAATTTACGACCAGCAATCTGGAATATTCTTCCCTGTTAAATATTTTTCTTAAATAGACCCACTTATTTCAGTAAAACCACTCACTAAGTGTAAGGAAGTATATACGACCAGTGTTGAACTGTTGAAGCAAATCTGCAAAATGGCATGTATTTTTAGGCTTAGTGGAAATTGCATGAAGACTTAATTAACCTTTTACCTCAAGATGTCCTTTTCCATCCTTTGCTTAAATTTTGACTCACGTTGATGGCTGAGGTAGCCCTTGATGTTCTGTGCTAGTCTCTCTATGTTGGTTCTGCAAAGATTCTGAAAAGAGCCTTACGCTATTGTTAATGTTATGCCTTACTTCCTTTAAAAAGCTTGATTTTAATGCCACTGTCAGTTACCTTAACCAGAATTAAATTAGTGTGCATGTAGTTTTCAGGTGTGACCTTATTTGATGAGGACAGATAGGGGAAAGTTGTCTAGATACATGTGTGAGAGAGGATCCTGGAAAAGGAAATATATATATATATTTGGAAATGCTTCTTACCTATATTGCATCCTAAAAATGAATTGACTTGAAAATCTTGCAACCGGCTCTTTTTTTTTTTCAGTGTCTTAACTTTGAATCATTATTTTCGGGGTTATTTGAAGTTTTTTTTCTGTTTCTTTTTTTCCCTTTTGGATTCTAAAAGAATACGGGGTTTACAAAATATACTACCTGTATCCTATTTTTTTTCTTAAGGAGAAAGTGAGGACTTCATTTAGTAGTGCTGTCATTCTGGCACCTTTCAAGAACATTATAATCTCTTGCAGTTTTAATTAAAAAGGTAAAGTCATTGCTTTCCTAATAAGTGCACCCTGCTGTATCATTCCGGAGGCAGGAGCCAATCTGCCCTGTCCAATACTGGTTATTTATTCTCTGTGAATTACAATGCACATCTTTAGGTGCAATTGATCTTTCAAATAGCTGATTTTAGTCAAACCATGCAGCTACAGCATATGTCAGGTCTGAAGGATTAAATGACATGGTAGTATTAGCAGGCAAGCTACACGTTTGCCATGCAGCTCGGTGCTATTTAATGTTGTTTGGGAATGAAAATAATGGCATGGAAGGAAATATATCCTTGGATTTAGGCTGCATATGTCTTGGGATGCAACTCACAGTGCTGGGCACCAATTTGAAAGCTGGTGGGACAAACCTAGGTTACCTACAAAGTCTATCTTTCCCTCAGGAGCTCTGTGTAAACGACTACAAATTTCCTGATCCAGTGTCCAATGACATCAGTCTTTCAGCTCCCTTGGCTTCCACAAAGGAAGGCTATGCCCAGTCTTTTTCAAAAACAGGTTTTAAAAACTACCTATAATAAGCTCCAATAGCTCCTGCCTCCGTGATTCTCACATGAAGTATGTTGCTCATGACTGGCTCAACAGATGCCTCCCGTTAACTGTTCAAACTGGTAGTCAAATATCCCAGCCCCTTCTCATTATGTGTGGGTCTTTAGCTTGGTAGTGTATCCCTTCTGTAGACTGAAGGGACTAAAGACTTCTCCATAGGTGTCCTGAGATTGTGGAACATTTCTTTGAAATGTACCATGAAAAGCCTGACCCCTACATCCCGCTGTAAGCTTTGCTGCTTGGTTGTGATGTACCCCAAAGGATTCGACCCTGGTGGGGGTCAGAATGGGGAAGCCCTCACTCTCTCCAGAAGACTTCAGCACCGGTGGGCTACCATCTCTGCAAAGGAGTGCTTTGTATATCCGTGTGTTGGGGACTCTCATCTTCTTCCCCTTTGATACATCCTGATAGTCTCCTTAGCTTCAACTGAGCAAGAAGATAGGTAGCGTCGTCTTCTGGTGCTGTTGGCTGCAAGTAGAGATGCATACTGCTTAGAAGCACCAGTAGTAGGACTGCTATTAGAACAGGGTTGAGAACAAGGTTGGACCTGCCATTTCTACTGTTCCTGTTGGTCCTTTGTGACCAAGAAGGACCAGATTTAATCTAGGACTATTAGAAAAGACTATATTGTCTCAGCCTTTCATCCGTGTCTGTTAGCTGCTCTTTTGTCTAGTTCTTAAGGCATACTTTGATTAGCAGAGCTAATGAGGCAGTGGCTGCCTGGCAGACTGAGCAATAATTTATGCCAGCAGTTTACAAAAAAAATAAAGAGTTTACAAGAGACAAAAGGTGTAACCCTGAGGAAAGTTAGCTGTGTTAGTCACAGATGTCTATAGTGAAGCATCCGCTGTTCAGTGCAGGATTTTGTCAGACCAAAGGGGAGGTCAGTCTGAGAGTTTAATTTTCTGGCATGGATCATTTCTCTTTCCTCCTCCTTCTTTCCCTCATCATGAGACTTGTACATTAAAGTGATTCCAGAGACCATTGCTCTTCTAGGAATCGATATCCATTTCATAGATGTAACTCAGCTAGAAGGCTTGATTCCCATGATGCTTTTTACCTTCAAGGCCAGCATGCTGATGTATTTTTTCCTTTGTCTAATGTCCATGGCAGGAAGGCTGTATTTTTGACACTGTGGTTTTGGGGGATAGGTGACATCAACAGAAACTGCAGAATGTCAGGAGGTGAAGTTTGGTGGAGTTTCACCGTGGCTGGGCAGCGGTGAATTTGCATGCAAAAAGGGAGGGCTTGCAGATATGCTGTAGGTAAGTGGAGGTTGGGGTAGCCATATTCATTCAGGGACTGAATAGCAAATGTATGTGTATTGCATATTGTGGGGGTTTTGTCTGTTTGTTTGTTTTACCTCATTAGTTCTGAGGGCAGTGTAAAATGTGAAGTGGCCTCACCTTCTGCCCGTAATGTCATGCATTAGGTTTTCTGTGAGGCTTACCTGAGGTCAGCTAGTTATTGAGCGATGAAAAATGGTTTAATGAAGAAATAAAGTGTGATTCTTGGCCTGTTTATGGTAGGTTCTGCAGTCTTTATGAGAAAATTCTGTAGAAAACCTGTAAAAATTAATACCTCTTTCATAAACAGAGCTGTAAGGCTTAATGCTTCTGGCAAATAATATACAGCTCTAAAGGGTTTGAAATAAAATGTGTTCCTTTAGGTACTGAAGTGTTGTTATTATATGTCTTAAAAATGGCTATAACTTTTCACGCAGGAAAAATTAAATTGCATGAAGCAATGTAGCTAAATCAACAAAGGCAAAGAAACGTAGAATTAAAGCTGCCATTGGGTTTTAATTTAGCCCTGGGTAACTAGACATTGCTGTGCATACGGTGCCCTGCCAGGGGATCCCCGAGGACTGGCAGCGTTGCATGCTTTAAGATGGCACTGAAACGTTAAGAAGGTTACGGTGGAGCAATAGTACATGTCTCACTGAAATCCACAAAGTCAAGGCCACTTGGAGTCAGGGTTCCTGTTTCAGCAGTCATCAGGAAAGTGGCTTGCTGTTATAAGTACCGTCTTAAAACCTGGCTGAATGCACCTACACTGAGGCATGGGTTGAGACAAGGTTAGCCTTGCTGAAAACTCATGATGATGATGGTAAAAGTTTGGGACTTTCAACAACATGCTAGATGTCTCCTCATGTAGCAGTGAGCTTGGAAACCAGCCTAAAGGTTCCCTGAAGCACTGGCAAAATTCAGTTTTGCCATACCAGGGCTACAGCTGGTAAAAGTTAATTTTCGTGGGGAAAAATAAGAGTGGCTGAGGAGAGGACTGAGAAGGCTTTGGGACTTCATTGGGTGGATGGGGAGGAGGCCTGAAGGGCTGTGGTGAAAGCAGTTGGCGTGGCAGGGAGGGACTAAGTATGTTGGTGAAACAGGAATAGGTGCTGTCAGTCAGGCCGGGGGGAGCTCTGGGTGGTGGTGGGAGGTAACGGGCTTCAGACTGAGGGGGCTGAGTGCACCCTTCCGACGCTGTTGTCTTCCTTCTTCCCTCCTCAGCAGCACTGAAGGCAGAGGAGGCTGACTGGGGGGAAGGCCAGACTCCTTCGTATTGCTACACAAGGCTTGGCTAAGCCTTGATTCACCTCTGAATGACTTGCATACTGTGAGGGAGAGAAGATAGAGGTTTTTTTTTTAATGGAGCAATGGTGATGGTAGATAGCAGTTGATGCAGGGATTCTAATTTTAAAATGATATTAGGTATAGCTATATCTTTTCTGCCCAGATATTTCCTTCACCTGCAACTGGGAGACGTAGCACCCTTCTCTCATCAGCTGAGGTGCTTGGGAAGGGACCTGGGAAGGTTGCTTAGGATTCTTGCAGTCCTGTAGACTGTTCTGTAAAGTGAGAGGAGGCTCATGCATAATGGAAGTGGAACGGGAGAACCTCTAATAAAGTAGTTCTTGCAGCTGCCAATGCATCATCCAGATGGGACTGGTGTTGCTTCATACCTAGGGATTCAAGCCACAGCTGAACATTATCAAAAGACTTCCTCTGGGAATGATGGGGAAAGCAGGAGGAACTGAGGATGGGCCATCTTCTGAGTTTGTTGGGGAAAGATAGCTTTCAGAGGCTTCTGAGTCTCTGGGTACCTTTGCTATTTGGAGCTGATACATCCTGTGCGAACGCTTTCGTTTAGAAATGCATAATCCCCAAATTTAGAAGAGAAGCAGTTTCAAAGAGGTGTGTGAAAAATGCGGGGTCTTAGGGCAGCTTATTCCCTGCAGCCCTTCAACCTCAGCACTTGTTTGAGGAGTAAGGGGGTTTGCGTTAGTACATGCTGTCTGGCTTGTGTCCTGCTGCATTGGAAGGGAAGTGTTTTCTAGGAGGTATTTGGAAGAAGTTGAAACATCAGGTCCTTCAAAAGTCCTAGTCAAAAGCATACTCAGGTATGATGAGATCAGAGATTTGTCTCTCTGATTTCATAATTACGGAGACAATGCAAGAAATGCCACATTTTTGCAAAACCTTTGACTTGTCTCCTTTCCCTCCTCCCCCTTTTTATATAAGCAAGATTGAACAATGTATTGAGATTTTATGGACAGGTTAATGAAAGTTATTGGAGCAATGGATGCATGTACATTTGTCTTTTCTGGTCATTTAGTACCAGATTTCTTGAAGAACCCATCATACGTCAGCTCCTATTTAGGTACTTAGTTTCCAGAAACGTTGAGCATCCATCTTCTCCAGTCCCTAATGAGACATGTTGGGTGTTAAAATCCTTTTGGAAGTATAGACATCTTTTACATTTCTGAGTAGGGAGATGAGCACTGTGGAAAACTGTTCAAGATAAAAACGGCTGAGCAATTTTGAGTCTTAGGAATCCATCTTTCCTATATCTGTGTTGAGGAAGACTGAACAATAACGTTATTAAGAGCAGACTCTGTCCCTTTCTGGCACTAGGGACCAGATCAGGTGCACATAATTAATTTTTAAATAAACAAGGCTGCAAGTCAGTTCCCTGGCGTCTTGGGGATATCTGCGGAGTAGAGGGCTACTCACTGTAAGGGTATCTGCCAGCCTTTGAAACTGTCCATTGTGTATTCACATTCGGCTACCGCACGATTCTCTGCACTGTTTGTGAAATACGTAAAATGCTGTGGGTACTGGAGAGCAAACTGAGGATGCTGCATAGCAATTGGCTAGGAACGATTTGAAGAAAAGGCATGAATTGCCAGCTGCCTTTGACAGTTGTTTTTCTTTCTGAATATGGTATTTTGTCACTTACCATCCATACAGTATTACATAGCAGATTGTTGTTTACTTTTATATTATGCTTTTAGAATTTTTGCAACCAGTAAATGACTTATCAAGGAAAATATGTTTATGTAGAAAATGAAGTGTCAAATTATCCACTGTTTCGATTACTTGGGTGGTTGTTATTTTTTCCCCATAATTGACTCCTCTGAAAAGTCTTTCTTCTGAGATAGGCTGCTGTGTTGTCAATCGTGCCAAATTGTATGAGATTATGTGCTACAGTTTTGTGACAGAAACTGATATTCATTAGGAAGTTGTGATCACTGTAATAAAAAGTAATGAAAAGGAGATGCACAGTTGTCTTTTCAAAACATGACAAGCATTCTCTTCTTTCCTCTTCTTTCCATGCCTGTCAATCTGCAGCTCCTTTAAATTACCACTTGTGCATACAGTGATTTCACTCTTCCATTGGCTAACCTTGTGAGACCGTACATTGAACAGGAGGCATTTCTAATGGTTCTGCTGCTTATGGAAGGTTCTTGGCATCTGACTTGCCTTGGCAGAGGGAGGAGCAGAGAGGAAGAATTGGGGAGAGGAAGGGAAAATTGGAAAAATGGAAGAAGATTCATGGAGATTGCCTTGCGTTCTTTTCCTCTGTTGGTCAGGCACAGCTCTGAGCACTTTTGCAGTGGTTTGCTGGTGAGAGAAATGGTTGGTTGCACACACTAGCACCTTACAACATTGCAATGACCGTTCTCTCCCAGCCACACTTCTCAGCCATATATAAATGCTAATACCATGACCTCAAAGAGGACAACAAAAGATGGAGGTCAGCAGGTTAAGGGTAGCAGCACCATATGAAGGCAGGGCTTAGGCTTCTCTTCATTTATCTCTAGCAAAGTGGACAGAAAAGTAATCAGGGTTCATATTTACTTGCTATCTCTCCTGATTTAGCTCAGTTAACTAGCTGAGGCAGTAAGTTAATTTTTCCTTGGGCATTGGTATTCAGGAAGCACTTTGGAGCTGTAACTAAGATCAGAGCTCTGTTATTTTAGTCATTGTGTGCATATGTACTAAGAACTTAAATCTCTTTTATCGAGCCAGTGTATTTTGTCTTGCATTGTTGCAGACTTAGCTGACATGCAGTCAGTCACTTTTTAAGCCGCAATAACCTTTCTGCATGCCTTACCTCAGAGACTCATACCCTTTCCTGCTGAGATAACTGTATTAAAGGCAAGAGAACACAAAAGCATAGCAAGAAGAAACGACTCACTAGTAAGACTGCTGGCCCCTGATGTTTGTGAGTGACAGATTTAAATCCATGCTTAGCATGGTCTAGACTTCCAAGGCTGGACAGATAAGACTGAGCACCATGAGTGCTGATCACTGGGGGATCTTTTGGAAGAGAAGCTACTGCCCACTCTTTATGTACATGAACGATCCTCATAGCTTCTTTTGAAGAATAGAGCAGTTCCTTCCAGTGTTGAGATGTAGTCAGCTGCTTCATTGCCAGGACTGAATGTGCTGGTTGACTGCTGTCTACTCCTAAGAGATGGTTACATTACATCAGCACTTTACAAAACATCTTAGAATATCTTTCCTGAAAAGAACGCTGAATTGATCCAGTTGCTGTATTATTTTCACTCTGTGAACATTCTCTCCAAGCCTCCTCTGAGTTAATTCAACGTAATAGTCAGCATCAGGCAGTTAGTTAAAAAGTTTTCCAAGATGAGTTTACCCATGACACCTTGTCTCACTGCTGTTATTGACAGAACTAATGCAGTATTGAGTCACTACCCATTGCAGCTGTAAATACTAAGCTGGATTAAGTAAACTTTTCTCTGACTAAAATACTTTCCTATGCATTAATGAAATACAATTTGAAATGACAGTGATAATAAGTACTACCTTAATCCTCCTTTGCTTTCCTGCCTCTAGCTGTTTAGATTAGTTGCATGAAGGTCAACATGATGTTGTGGACAGAGGGTTTATCCTTGTTACCGATGCTGTTGGGAAGCAGCTTCATAGCTACCGCTCACTGGCTTGTACCATCTTTTACCACTGGTGTTCTGTGGGCAAGGGGAAAGGACAGCAGTCACCTCATCTCTTTTTATTTCCTAGATGCTTTGGCTGAGTACCTCCCAGTCTTTGTTATATCAGGTCTCTCGCTGTCCTTTTTAGAGATGGAGCAAGTCTCCTCGTTTATGGAGGTGGTCCTGAATGCAGAGATAGTGACTGATGTACTGGTTGACTGCTGTCTACTCCTTGGTCACAGAGGGAGTTGAATCCCACCCCCTGCGGTGCCTCTGCAGCCCACCAGTGGTAGCTGAGAAATAGGCAGGATGTATGCTCTAGGCAAAATCCCAGCTTGCTTTCTCCCAGAACATGAGGTCCACCCAAGACATTGCCTGACTCCTTGTCCAAAAGACACTACATTTTTTGTTAACTTTACACTGAGTGGACTTCAGTCTTGAAGGGTGGGCAGGAACTTTTCAAGATAAAGTGGAATTCTTCTGCCTCATTTGGGACAAGCTACAGTTGTCTCTAGTTTTTGAGAAGAATATCTTCTGGACTTGTCTTACACTTAAGTGGTTTAATTATCAGCTGGCAACCCCATTGACTCAAGTTGTTTTATACAGAATTCCTGAGCTTTCTAAATAGCAGTGCCTCTATTTATATTCACGTCTGTACAACTGAGTGAAAGGGATTTTGAAAACATGTTGAGAGAGAGAGGATGGTGACTTCTCAACTGAGATGTAGAGCAGGGGTATTACAGGCCACGAAGCTGGTGCACAAACTATAGGCCTTGTTGTGGGCTTATCAGTCAGAACTACAGACAGGATGATATGAATGAAGTCATTTATTTCACAGTTTGAAGATGAAGAAAATGCAAAAAGTCAGTTTAACTGACGCTACTTTAAGGGTTGAAGGTCCTCCACTTAGTAATCTAGCTTTGCATCGGTGCACTGAATGATGGTCGATGCAAATAAATGTTTAGCACACTGGGAGAAAGGGAGTGGAAGGGAGGGAAGAGAGGTAGAGATCCATACTGTGTTATTCCCCAGCTGTTTGGTTTGGTTTGAAAGGAAAATGCACCATTTTCGTTTTGCAGCAAGAAGGGTATTTGGAATGATTTTATTTCCTTTATGCTGGTGTAAGCAATTAGGCAGGCACAGAAAGTTCTCCTAATGTGAGGATCTAGCCCTTAGTTTGACTTCTAGCTTTTTTTCCTAACATCATGCAAAGTCAGAAATAAATTTTTTCCCTCCTTTGTAGAGACTTGAAGTATTATTTTCAAAAGACTGATTCAGAGTGATTGCACACCACACTGGATGCTGAATGAGACCTCAAACGTGACGCTAATCTGCCTCATTCACTTTGAAAAAGCAAATTCTTTGTGTGTTTTCCTTTTAAAGTCAGGGCTGAAGGCATCCTCTTTCCCTGCATGCAGTACTTGAGCTCTATGGACTGAAGAAAGAAAGGCATAAGAGGAGGGTATTGCTAACAAAATAAAATATAGCTTTGGCTTTTTACAGCAGATTATCTGGGAAGAGGGTCTCTTCAGTGTGAGTAAAACTTCAGTTGCATGGTGATTAAAGTGTTCTAAAAGACGTATGAGAACTGTTCAGGCTTTCCTCAGCAAAGCTCCATTCTTTTGTTTGCCTTTGGTGTAGTCTAGGTCTTGGCACTCTTTCTGCAAAGAGATGCTATCGTTCCCTTCTTTTCTTCCATGCATTCAGATCTGTGCTTTGCAAGAAAGGAAACTAATTCATGTAGGTAGGTAGCATGATACGCTTGTTCCTTCTTCTCCCCACCTTTGGAAGAAGATGGTCATGGATTCACTGAGATGCTTTTCATAGCAAAATTCACTATAAAGACCAACCATTATAATCTGTGGGAACAGATGGTATTTCTTGGTAGATTTTGCTGAACTGGCATCAGTGACAGGTACCATTACAACTAGACTGGACTAAAGTTTTTTGCCCCAGCCAGCAACTAAGCACTACACAGCTGCTCACTGTGGGATGGGGGAGAGAATTGGAAGGGTAAAAGTGAGAAAACTCATCAGTCAAGATAAAGACAAAGACAGTTTAATAGGTAAAGGAGAAGTTGCGCACCCAAGCAAAGCGAAACAAGGAATTCATTCACCACTTCCCATTCAGCCATCTCTGGGAAAGCAGGGCTCCATCATGTGTTATGTGGGAAGACAAACGCCATCACTCTGAACATCACCCCGCTTCCTCCTCCTCCTCCCAGTTTTATATGCTGAGCATGACGTCATATGGTATGGAATATCCCTTTGGTCAGTCAGGGTCAGCTGTCCCGGCTGTGTCCCCCCCAACTCTTTGTGCACCCCCAGCCTCCTCGCTGGTGGGGTGGTGTGAGAAGCAGAAAAGGTCTCGGCTTTGTGTAAGCACTGCTCAGCAGGAACAAAAACATCCCTGTGTTACCAACACTGTTTCCAGCACAAGTCCAAAGCATAGCCCCGTAGTAGCTACTTAATTTCTCTTAGTGTGACGTATGAGATACTTGGATAGTCTCCTTCCAGTTTCTGCAGTGCCAAAAGCAACCTTACTGTCAAGCATGTATACTACGTCCAGTCATCATGGCAAAGACATTAGTGGGAGTAGGTATGGCAAATGAAGTCCTCCCATGTGTCTACAAAGCAAGGTCATAAATTGCAGCAATAGAAGAGATAAATGAAATACCAATAAAAGTTTTCTAACAATAAACACAGTCAAGTACTGGAATCGCTTGCCAAGGGATGCTGTATAATGTGGGATATGCGGCACTTAAATATTCTTAAAAACAGGTTGAACAAAACTTTCAGAAATGGTTTTAGATGTAGATAATATGCCTTCAGACAAAGGAATGGATTAGGTGAACTACTGAGATTCCTTTTGGTCAACTTTGTATGATTTCTTGAACATACTAACAGAGCTGTGGAAAGCTTTTGGCATCTTTTTTGTCTCTTGCCCTGTAAGAAATGATCTTTTGGAAAATCAGTGTAGAAAATTGTCCCTAAACCACTGGGTAATTTGAATGAATTCCTTCTCCTGAGTTTTGGTCAGGATTGAGAACGTATTTTTCAATATGCCTGTTAAGACTGCAAAGGGGTTTGATGGCATGGGTGTATGTTTGATATATAGCTTTGCAAGCAATATATGATTTGATGGCAAATATATATATGTGTTTGTGTTTAATGCATAGGAAACAATGTTATGAGGACCATCCATGGTGTAGGAGAGATGATGACCCAAATGGTACTGAGCAGAGGATCTATATTTCCCATCAGTGCCCCTGATGTACAGCCAAGCATTCACCCAAGCAAGCAAGCCAGCACCTCAGACAGTGAAGATGTCATCGTAATGGACACCAAATTGAAAATCATTGAGATTTTGCAGGTAATAATGATTGGTGGAATATTACATAGCAGCCATTTCACACTTATCCACGTAGTGGCAAGTTCTGTTACCTGCCTCCATACTGTTCACTGGGCTGATCATTGTAAAAATAAGACTTTGATATGAGGAAGAATACTGCTCTGTGTGAACAACAGTACAGTTGTGATCCTCACTCTGTTACACCTACTTCACTGCGGAAGGAAGTAGATGCTGTAGAAACTGTCACTATAAGTGTGAAAAGGCAGAACTTGTAATCTGCCTCACTAATGTTTTCTGAAGACACTGTGTCTGTTTCCAGTCTCATTAACACTCATTTTACACTGGGGTAGATTATTTGAGTTTGGTATTTGACTTTTCCTTTACAGTAATTTGGTGAAGGGCAGAACTGGATCTAGGCCCACTGAAGTCATGCAAAGCCATGCACTTTTGAAGTCCATTTCAGATTTCCACTGTTAGATTGAGAATAGTCTATGGGCTGCTATGATTTTTCTCCCAGCTGAACTGACAAGCTATGTGACACTAGCATGCCTCCTGAGATATAATTTTCACTTTGTGCTATTAGTGAGTGAAGTTGCGCACATTTGTTCTGTATATCAAATCCTGGTTTCGGCAATGCTTATGCCCTGAAGGAATGTTTCAGTGTTTTCTATAAATTCTGCAGATCTGTTGGTACCATTGTCACTTTTGAAGGATTCCATTTGTTCTGACTGCTTATAAATGATTTAGATTACCTTAATTACTTGTCATCTGAAAGACTATCAATTGTTAGATTGTCTGCAATACTGCATACTTTGGTTCCAGAGCTCCTTTAGTTTAAGGCTCGCGGTGAAGGACAGACTGTTAGGAAGTTATATCACCTAAATAATACCATTCATGTGTATTGCTTCTCATTTGCATTTGTTTTTTGACTGAGTCTCTCTCCATACTGTCTTGCTCTACTGGTTGATGCCTAGGAGGATGATTCCAGGACATCAAACTCGTCCTGTGCATTCACCTCATCCTGTGCGTTCCCTGTCTGCTCACAAGCAAGAGAATCACATTTTGTGTCATCCTTTCCTTTTTCACAGCACATCCAGTACCTGGGTTTGGAGAGCATTTAATCCTAATCTGTCACTTAATCTGTTGGGTTTTAGTTATGGTTTAGTCACGTTGTCAAATTACTGCAGATTAGCGCATTGTCATGTGTTGAGCGAATCACAGTAAATGTACATATGTATGACCTTAGTTCACAAGAAACACAAAATAATTCAGTTTTGTTTAATATGCAATGAAGAAGGATTAATTTAAATCATGTTACCTTTCATTACTGTGCTATTACCCTAAAAGACGAGTAAGAATATTTTAGATTTATTGTATTATCATGGAAAGTTAGTACAGTGGTGATTAAAACTATTATATTCTAAGGAATATTTCAGTTTATAAGAATTTAATTCTCAATATATCCTCTTGTTCCTTTAAGTAAAAGCATTTTTTACTTAACAGTTTCCATTCTGTAATCAGCCAGAATTAAACAGATGGCCTGATAGACTTAATTGACTATGCGTGGACTTGGGAAATTTTTATTTTTAAAAATCTTGCTTGTACAAGTTTGTACCCCCTTTTTATAGGGTAACTTGATCATAGAACCAAAATAAACCTGCCTTTTTTTCTTTTTTTGTTAGAAGATTTTAAAGAAAAGATATTGTTTCTTAAATGGACATTTTATTTGCTTTTAGATGGCATAGTCCTAGTTACCCTAGTCAAATGCTATTACAGCACTCTAGGTCTGGGAAGCTTGTCTAGCTCTAGTTAGAGGTCAAAGAAACAGGTTGCCACCATTTGCTAAGTCATCACCTGTCGCCTGAGTCTCAGTAATTTAACACATGTGCTTTCATCCCCACTGATTGCACAATATGTTAAACCATCTTAAACCTCTATCATTGTACGCTTAAATTTACTGTGGGCAAGAAGCATACATGTGGGAAACACTGAAACTCAGTGGATGGGCAGTCAGTTGGTGTAGTGTCAGTTGTATATGTGTCAGTCCTTAAATTGGTACTAGTGTCTCCCCCCAAGTTATTTTCCTCACTCTTTCAATATAAAAGCAGCACTTCCAGGTTTGAATTAGCATTTTTCCAGTACGAGTTTCCGATTTCACAGCTGAGGAGCAAAAGGCACCAACAATAAGAAGAAAGCAGAGCGTTGAGCAAGGGGGATCTCTGCTACCATTACAGTGGTAGCTTCCAAAGCCAAAGGAGATTTTTTGCCGCATGCTGGCAACACTACTAGGAGCTCATGGAGGACGTGCTGTTTGCTCCTCACATCCTCAGCTGATCGGTAGCAATGTGGAAAAAAAAAAAAAAGGACAACACCAGGCTTGTGCTTCACTTTGTGGGAGCCTGGAGTTACTGCAGCATCGTTGCCCTTGGCTGTCAGACATCTGATGAGAGGGTGAGCCTTGAGCCTGCCGTCTTTGCTCTCAACCACACTCCACGTCTTATCTTCATGGGGCATTAGAAGTCCAGCTGAAATGTGAAATAATTGGATTCAGCATGGGTTTGAATGTACTGATCTGGCTCGCAGGCAGCGAGGACAAGGCAGCGTGCTGGAGCCCCTGGTCAAATCCAGTCTGCTGCTTAGTATTCAGCAGTCGATAAGGTAGAGTTCAGTATGTCTCAGGATGGTTGGAGGGAAGAAAGAAATCACAGAAAACTGATAAATGTAATGGATTCTTTTTTTGCAGTGGACATATGTACTTAAAAAAATAATGTATCCCTATACATTCCACCACAGAAAAATCCTAACCTGCATTACCAAAGGCAGCAGAAAAGTCTTATTTTAAACTTTTTTTCTTGTAGTTTATTCTCAGCGTTAGACTGGACTATAGAATATCCTACATGCTGTCTATCTATAAGAGGGAGTTTGGGGAAAACAATGAGAATGTTGATAACTCTACAACATCCCCACCTGACACACCAGGGATTGCCTCAGGTAAATGTCGGTATTGTATTGCAACGTGAAATAATTCTGTGTAGACTACTGCAAACAATGAACTCAACTACACCAGAAAAATGCATGTTGCTTAAAGTTAAAAAGCTTGTGGAAAAATGAAAATCTTAAGGAATGCCATAAAAATAAGATTTTTGGTGGCCTATACTCCTCTAACAAAAATGCGATTCCTTTTTCCCATGACGAGAACTTATTCTCTTATTTGTACTCTTCCCAAAACACTGCACAATGACAAATGCAGTGGAGGGTAAATTGGGAAAAAATGATTGGGGTTGGATGAGGACGGATTTCAGTGAGGTGAATGTGGTATGGGAATGGAGCAGCTTCCCAGGGAGCATTCCCGTGCACACAGAAGTGCTCCAAAGGCTGACGGCTGTCTGTGTGACCACCTTCAAGTAGGGTAGAATTGCTTTAATTGGAGGTGCTCTGTTACAGGGGGGTGGCTTAGCAGTACTAAATTTTTAAGTAGTAGTGTCTATTAAAGCTATTCTAAAGCAAAATGACGGTGTGGTAAATGATTTGGCTTATGATAAATATTCTAAAGTTCATGCGTCTCAGTTACCTGTTCTGTGGGGGCTGGCTCATCTTAAAAAAAAAAAAAAAAAGTAAGTTCCATATTCTCTGTCATTTATGGGTCAGTGGTGGTGGTTTGTACGGCTCCTAGCACCACAGGGCTCTGGTTCATCACTACAGTTTGGTTCTCCCTCAGTAACAGTAATACACAGTTTAACTCTGGCCCTTGTCCTGTTTCTTCTCTACTACTCTTGCAGATAGCGAATTTTGCCTAGTTAATGTGTAGTTAGAACTTTACTTGATAACATCTGCTTTAAATAAGGAACAGAGTTCTTTTTTGCTGTGCAGATTAAACAATTATGCCTGGCTTTTTAAAGTTTATTTTAATTGTTTTCCAGCAATTGTTCCTGACATAGATGAAATTGCAGCTCAGGCTGAAACCATGTTTGCTGGCAGGTATATCATCTGAAGTGTTATCTCTCTGTGTTCACCTCTTTGTTCACACTGATATTTCTCATGGACAATCTCTGTTTATTCCATATGTGTTTTCATACCTCTTTCTCTTTCTTTGACAACTACCTATAGACACAAAAGTGCCAGAAAAGACCTGGGTTTCAAACAAGCAAACAGCCCATTTGGTATGGATGGCTGTGGGATGGGAAGTGACCCCCCCTTTTAGTTGTAAGTTGGTAGAAAGTTTTTGCCTTGTTCCTAAAGGCAGCTGGGGAGTGGTGTACAGGTGTATGGGGCTAAAACACACTGATTATTTATTTCTCTTATAATGCCTCACATGGGTGTTTTTAAAGAAAGACCTTTTCTTGGTCTACCTTATGGCTGTAGCCCCAGATGTCTTGGATCAGCAGGTTACTATTGACCCTCAGTATTTCCCATAGATTACATGACCAGTTGTCATTGCACCTCATCTTTGAACTTATTAAGAAAGTTATATCGCCAGTAATCTCTTTCATATGAGTCCTCAAATCAACTGTGGACCACTTGGCATGATCTTCTGGACCACCAGAGGCCTGTAGATCACAAGTTATGCTTGCAGAGTTTTGGAAGTGGTTTCAGCTATGCTGTGAACTAAAGAAAAAAGAAAATAAAAACCATGGAAAATATCTACACTGGAGAGTTATTACCATTATCATTATATTGGTTTAATTTTACGGGTATAATTATAATTATACCGGTAAAAATGAATTCCATTTAGACAAGGCCATAGACTTTAATTTTTTTCTTGGAGCTAGGGAGAAGGATCTGCAGTAAGGGCGTTCTGATCTTTACTCTCTCAGTCCCTTGTGCGTTCTCAATCTTTACCAGTGAGAGCAATGCCTCCAGTCCTCTCCCTGAACTCCCGTAATGTAAAACGACACACAGCCCTTGGCATCTGCATCTTTAAAATGAACAGAGAGACTGAATGGTTTCTTGGAAACATTATTTCTGCTTTGATATGTTAAGTGTAAATCTGCTTTCTGCCGTTCCAGATTATAAATGTGATTCCAGAAATATGATGCTTTTGGCAATTCTTACTATTTTTGAGCTTATTTTTTCTTAAATGAAATTTTAATAGCAGCTGAAAAGGGAAGGAGTGAAAAGGAAAGGGCCAAATTAATCTCTGATGAAATGCTGTTTACTTCAATTAATTTGGATTGAGAATGACCTTGGCATAATTTATCTAAGACACAAGCAGATGTTTTTGCAATATGGATTTTAATCACAATATTTGACACATTTCATACATACATTCATTCCGTTGTGTCCATTCTGCTATGAGATTGCTGCAACAGCATGTAACTGTAGGATTAAAGTCCTTATAAAATATGTTAGTGATGTTCATAGTTTACATCCTGCAGCATATTTGATTTGGTTTTAAGAGCTCTGTGAAGATTGTGTGTACATGCATATTTATGTCAAAAGCTTTTATTTTTTATTATTCATTTTACTTTATTTGGTCCTCTTTTCCCATTTCTGTTGCAGAAAGGAGAAGAATGCTGTTCAGCTTGATGATGAAGGGGGCAGAACTTTTTTACGGGTTCTCGTTCACCTCATCATGCACGACTACCCTCCTTTGCTCTCAGGTGCTCTGCACCTGCTGTTTAAGCACTTCAGCCAGAGAGCAGAAGTTCTGCAAGCATTTAAACAGGTAGGGATGGGCAGAGCTTTATTCCAGGAAATGGCCGGTGGGGAAAGTCTTTCCAAAGGCTGCTTTACTTACCCAAATTGCTGTTTGTAGCATGACAGTGTTATTTCCTTAAAGGTCCGGATTCAGCAAAGATTCCCCCCCCCCCCCCACTAGTGCACATTGTAACTGTGCATGCAGAAATAGTTATTTCTGGCACTGCGTTCATTACTAAAAACGTAGGTCCGTGGTGACAGCTGGGACACACGCATTTCGCAGCGAGACATGATGTAGTGATCTCTCACAGACAGAGTTGTTAGCTCATGTTTTGCAAGCAGTGTACCCATGTCAGCAGTAAGACTTTCCTGTCTTTAGGGCTACTTAGGCTGGTTATAAAGCTCTTTTGTTATTCATGTGGTGTTTCTAGTTCTAATTCAGGTGTCTTTGCATTGTGCTTCACTGCATGATACAGATATACCCAAATAACAGGAAGGGAGTACTAGAGCCGAGCCTGTTTTCAGCGTTTATTCATTCTGCTTGATAACGGTGCATGTGCAGGCTCCATGTGTCAGTGGATTAGGATGGGGAGATCTGATGTCATGGGGCTGGATGACAAAGACATCCCTGTTACGTAACCCTATATAACATATGTTGATAAGACCATCTGATGCTTATTTCAGGAGTTTGATAGCGTGTTGTTTCATCATTATGTAAGACAGGGAGGTTTCTCTTGTTTAAAAACAGATGAATGATAAAGACCTGGAAAGCTTTTGTTTAATGTTTTTGCAGTGTAGCATAATGGCCTCCGACCAGATTGTTAAAAGTTAAGCCAGGCTGGTTAGTTGCATAAATAGCTGTTATTCCCAGGTAAGCAAGGGTTGAGTAACTTAACATGTTTTAGTAAAGGAAGGAAAAGGCTAATTGACAAGTAAACAAAAAAGACTGTAGAGAACATGGAATATGAATTTCTGTGGATGAGCAGCATTCATAAATTCTGTAAAATAACAAGGGTTTACTAAGCTAAAAGAGAAGATGATGGCAACTTTATATTACAAAATAGTGAATATTTGCCTGAGAGTAGTGATTTTTTTTTTTAAAAAGTCCCAATCTTTTACATAAGTGTGATTTCTTAAGAGTGCTTATTGATTTACTGTAAAGATTCTTGTTAGGTTTTTGGTATATTATCTTCATTAATAATCTTGGGAAAGCAAAGAGCATTACACAGAAAGGAAATGTGTAGATCATGCTATATCAAGAACTACAAATAACAGTGAAAAAAACCCAGAGAGTTTTGAGCACTAGAAAAAAAACACAACAAAAAAACCAAAAAGTGAAATTAATCTTAGTAGAGGCAGCCACTCAGATGGTGGGAAATTACACGAACCTTTATAACCATGAGCTCTATTCGGTTTTTTCTAAGCTGGCCTAACAGTGTTGAAAATATGTTATTTTTCAATATTTGATTATGGTGATGTGGGTAATCGCTAAAGTTGCTGGCTATTCTGACTCTTCTTTGGATGTCCCGATTCCTTGTCATATCTTTTTTTTTCTTTTTTTTTTCTTTTTTTTTCTTTTTTTTTCTTTTTTTTCTTTTTTTTTCTTTTTTTTTCTTTTTTTTTGTTTTTTTTTTCTTTTTTTTTTTAATTGTGAAGTACTGTGCTGATGGGATAAGCAATTTCTAACTGTATTGGTTTAATACCATGAGGATCATAATCATTGCATCAGAGCTAACTCTGCATAGAACTCAAGAGCTTGTAAATCTGTGCTTGTGCTGAAAATGTTTTGCAGTGTATTAAAGAAGGCAAGAGAATATTGTGAATGTTATAACTATCCTGTTTTGGACAGCTACAGTCTCTGGCTCTGTTAAAGCTTTTCGATGAATGGGGGCTAAAAAGCCTTGCATGCACCATATTTCAATTTCATACGTAAGGTTACATAAAGCACCTGAAAAGAGAGGCTTAGAATGGAAACTGTCAAGCAAATTACCCAGGCATAAGTGCTGGTGCTACTGCTGTAACAGCTTCACAATTTTCTGTATTTCCAGGTTCAGTTGCTGGTGTCTAATCAAGATGTTGATAACTACAAGCAAATCAAGGCTGATCTTGATCAGCTACGTCTGACTGTAGAAAAATCGGAATTGTGGGTTGAGAAGAGCAGCAATTATGAAAGTGGAGAGGTGGGTGACAATCAAACCAAAGGCGGAGAAGAGCCAATCGAGGTGGGTTTTAAAGCCTTTGCTGCTAGAATTGTTTCAATATTGATAGTTTAATGAACAATTGCAAATTTGTGGTCTGGTTAATCAAAGTAACAAAGCAAGAATGTGCAGTTTTCTGGCTACTGTCAGTGACTGCATTCTTATGTCACAGAGCTGCCTTCCTTTCTGGCTAACGAGCAAGCCACACTGTGTGACATTGCTCTCTGGCCAAGGAAGTAATTTAGGAATCACATGTTGGCAGTTGTGTTGACTTGCTGGAAGAAAGGAGTAGGCAGTACCTGTTCCTGTGACTAGGGGAGAGGAGCACCATCAAATCCATATTTTCAAACATCAGGAGTAATTCCACTCTCCAACAAATGTAAGACTGACCTAAGAATATTGAGATTTTGTAGGCAAACAAACCTTTTTTTTTTTTTTTTTTTTGACTCTTGCCACCCCACACTCTCAGGGTATGTCATGATTTGAGAAACTTTAGAATTTGAATCTGGAACCATGAGGACCTGATTTTTTTTTTTAATTTAATTTAAATTTTTAATCTTGTTTTTCAGTGAAAGCTGAGGTCCTCATGTAATCACCTAACTCCAGTGTGAATCATTAAGAAAATGCAAAGTGTTTCAAGAGTTGCTATGGTTGAGATTTGTGGTGTAATAGCAGATAAAACAGGCTTTCCCACCAATGTTTATTCCCACTTTTCCATTTTCATCAGAGGAAGTGGGGAGAGATGAAGAACTGCAATTTCTGACACAGCACTTTCCTTATTCTCTTCTGTGGTAGAGTCTCCCCTAATGGAAAGAAAACAGGCAAGGAAGCCACCAGGGGAAGTTTAGTAGGAAGCCAAGTGGAGGTGATACAGCATTGCGAAGCCAATGCATTGAGGAAAAGTAAGAGTCATTGAGAAGACGCAGGATGTTTGTAGATACCTATTATGTAGACTTGGCCTTTCAGATGGGAAAGCAGCTTTTAGGTGGCTTCATACCGGGGGAAAATCCAACACTTCAAGGGAGAATCCTAATTTCTTGGAACAGCGTAGGTCCTACTCCTTCTCTGATGTAACTTAGCTGAGTTTAGTGGTGTCAGAACGGGGGAGGAATCCGAACTTTTTGAGCTTAAGTATGTGGGATTTCTTACTTTCCTCAAGCGTAGCTCTAGTAGGAAAGAAAATGTTCCTTTATGTAGTTAATGAATGGAAAAGGTAATGGGGAAGCAGATACAGAATTGCAGCAGGATATTTACAATGTTTTTTAGCTTTAAAACATTTTAGAAGTGTAATAAGATCCTTTTTATTCCTATAGATAGCCCTGATAACAAAGAAACTCCAGGAAGAGAGGACAAAACAATGTGCTTGAAACAGAAGCAGCTCTAAATGGGATATTTTCAGTGTTTTTTCCCCATGAGGCATCAATGGGTCTGTATGGATTATCAGTGCTTTGGTAGATGCACAATATTACCTCTGGCAGATCTGAGAGAGTATGGTATTGGAACAGTAATATGTAATCTGCACAACTGGTTAGATCATCTGGTGGTAATTCCAAGAGAGCTGTGCCAGGCTATAATAGCTCAGAAACTTGTCCATTATTATTTTCCCCTGTTAAATTATTCTTTAACAGTCAGGAAATGTTTTTACCTGGCAAAACTACTTTAGATAGTGAATAGTCTCTCTGAGATCTTAAGTCAGATGTAAGAGGTGAGGTGCTGGTCATAATCTACGATGTGTGAAGCAGGTGGCTAGCTTCAAGCAGGTAAACATCCCTGTGAGATCCCACGCTTTCTTGGAATGGATGCTGGGTATTCAGTACTGGGCTGGATGAACCTCTAGGGAATATGCTTCATTTGCCTGTGCTTAATTTTTCCCAAACAGCATTAAAGTGTGCACAAGGGCTTAAATTACATTCCAGAACAGTCTTATGTTAAGCCCAAGTTTCTGTCCTCATCGAAGCACATTGAAAGATTGGCATAAGAGTTTTAAAAAATTAAATATATTTTCTTGCCCTTAGGCTTCTGAGTATTTTTGGTGATTGTTTCCACCTTTCTATCATAATCTGGGGGGGCTAGAGACTAGCTTTTTTTTTTCCCCCCAGTCATATGACTCCAGAAAGGGGATTTGTAGAAAAAAGGCTATGTTCTTCTAAATAAAGTATCCAGAGTTCTCCACAGGGAGAACAACAAATCTTACATCCATGCAGGATCATCTTGATAGGAACTGGAGATCAGAATTACAGGAAAGAGTGCTGGAGTTAGGTCAGACGTGAATTAGACACCACATAGGGCTAGGAAGGAATGTTGAAATTGATGCCACAAAACTGAGCCTGTTTACTTGGTTGTTTCTAGGAAGGGTGTTGAGTCTGTATAGATACAATGGACTATGGAAGGGGTGGTCTTTCTTGTCTTGTCACTGGAGGATGCGTTGGTAGTGTAGCACCAGAAACACAGAGCTGAGGAGGAGAAATAGGCAGTCTCAGTGAAAGGACTCTGAGGAGAAGCCAGAATACAGTGCAGTGGCATTTATAGAGCTTCTCGTCTTTGCTGTCTGCTAAGAAAGTTCAGTGAGGTTTCAAGTGGTATAAACCTTCTGCACCCGTAAGTGCCTGCAGTTCCCTTGCTCTCCTCCTTTTCTGGTCTGTGGCAGTTTGCTTTGGTTCTGGGAATGTTTAACGAAATGTCTCCTGAAACATCATGTATAGGTTGAGATTGGGAACAGAAACTTCTGAGAGTGCCCCTCATTCCCCTGGTAAGTAAATACAGCCTGTGGAAGGCAAAACTGTGCCAGCGTGACAGTGCCTAGTGCCTTGCACAGCTCTCCTGCTGAGATGAGTGAGACTATTTCAGCGGCGGGGACCTGCTCGGACTGAATGCTGGAATCTGAGCCTCTATTTGGGTGGCTAGAAAGGATCCTAAGATTGATGCAGAGCCATATCCCGGGAATTTTATGAATAGAGGAAGTAGTCTGTTCCAGAAAATACCGTTTCCTAAAGGTGGGGTTCTCAGATGAGAACCTTTCTCAGTGTGATCTCTATGACTCCCTGTCCCCTATGGAAAAGTGTGACAGAGAATGTCTATCACGGGGCGTAACGAGGCAAGATATGCAACTGAATGTCTCTGCTATCCCAGTGGTGTGATTATCTCTTGATAACTACATCCTTGGCATACTCTTATGGGTTCAATAAACAGGTTTTTATTTTGTTAAGAGAAAGGATAGATTCAGCAGTTTAATGCTGATCAGCACTTCCAGATAAGACATATAGTTCACGTGGATTATAAAACTACTTTGATTGAGGAAGAATGCTGATAAAAATAACAGGTAAATTAATCTTGGTTAACCCACAGTCCCAGAACAGAGGAGAGTGGTTAATTATAGCAAAGAGCCTGAAGTATCTTCCAAAGTATTGATTCAAACAGCTAGAGAGAAGGCACCATGCATACTAACAAACGTAAACAAATAAAAATCCACTATTGTTACATAGATCAACACGACCACGCTCAACAGCGGCACTGACACTGATATAAACAGCTTCCATGGCCAAGTGGTGCAGCTGTTCTTGCCCCGCTGGAAATTAAGACCAGATGGGATTTATAGAACTCCTCATTTTCACCATCAGTTAAGAAAGTTCAGAGAGAGGTTTCAAGAGGTATAAACATTCAGACTGGCGTGCACGTGTGTGTGTGAGCATAATTCTTTTCTTTAAAACAGTAGGAAGTTTGAGGACACAGTGAAACTCAGAAGTGCACCTGTTTGGTTCTTTTTGATGCTATTACACTGGTTTACATCCTTGTGGTTATGCTGTGAGGCAATCCCGAGATCTGCTACAGTTTTTCTACATGCCTAATAATTTCAGCATCCCAAGTTCAATCTTTCAATTCTTTGTGTTTCCAGTTAAGGAAAGGCTTACCATAGCTGACAGCAGAAAAAACCCCCACCATGCCAGTATTCTAAGTGGCAGTATTTGTGTAGATGTTCTTCCATGTTTTGAATGAGATATGCACGGAAAGGTGCGTGGGTGTTGGCAGTTACTTGCTGACTTGATTTCTCTTATTTATCATACCCAGCTGGGGCTTTCTAAGAGCCAAGGCCCAGAGTGTAGGGCGTCATGACTGGATGTTGCAGTTTTAACAAGGTTCTCATTTGTTTTTAAATCCTTTCCTGCATCATCCAGAGATAAGGACAGAAGATCCTCTTCATGGGAGGAACATACCTAATTTCCATGTGCTACTTGTTCCTGTACTGCTGAGAACTCCACCCTACTTACCTCAACTACAGAGGTCATCTTAAGTTCTTTCTCCAGACTTTTTAATGTTCACATACACAGACTTTGTAATCTTTCCAGCTATATTACGGATTTTTGGAGCAAGTGGTGGCTATTGAAATATACTTATGGTGGCTATTCTCATAGTATCTAAATTCCTTGGGACATCTAGGCTGTGATTTAGGGATATATTCTTTTTTAGGAAGATCAGAAGCATGAAGACATAGACTAATTGCCTCAAGTCATGTTGGAAATTTGAAACAAAGGACGGACTTGAATGTGAATATTTTCACTCACTGGACCAGTGGATAAAGAATAAACAAGGCTTTTTCTTTATTATCTGTGCTATATCTGTTCCCTATGAGCTGCTGTAATACTTCTTCACTTGCTGTTATTAAATATAATTAGTTAATGTTGAGGAAATTGCAATAGATCTCCACTTGTTGTGTGTTCTTTGTTACAGGAGTCAAATATTTTGAGTCCAATACAGGATGGGACCAAAAAACCTCAGATAGACAGCAATAAAAGCAATAACTACACTATTGTTAAAGAGGTTGGTATATCTGCTAAGAAACTTGCTTGACATACTTGTTTGATAATCAGATTTAGTAATTGTTTTGAAAGAATGTGGGTTTGTGTGACATGGTTCTTTTCTTGCTTGCATACTTATTTCTTGCTTGCATACTTATTTGTTTATTTATTTATAGATTTTGATTCGACTCAGCAAACTGTGTGTTCAGAATAAAAAATGTCGGAATCAACAGCAGCGATTGCTGAAAAATATGGGCGCCCACTTGGTAGTCTTGGACCTTCTGCAGATACCCTATGAAAAGGTTATTCTCACAATTTTAGTGGTAAAGAACATGAACTTAATAAAGGGAAAGGCCTCTAAAGGCCTAAGAATCAATGTGAATGTTTTTTTTTTTAACTGAATTCAGTCAACTATGATACAAACATGAAATGATGATGCCACTTTGTATCTTGATAATAATGGGTTTGGTCCTAAGCTTAAATATGGCTGCCTGCACAGAACAGGTTTTATTAAGAACTTAATGTTTACTGCCTCAGGTACCTGGATATCACTGCACTGTCATCCCATTCCTGAAATAGGCAAACCTTACATCTGCAGTCGCTGCACAGTAAGAAGTATTGATTTAATGGAGCTCCTGGCAGGGTATCTAAATTCCACTGTTGGGTACTGATGTGAGTGCTATCGTAGATACATAAGATGGACAAAAAGCTTTCAAGGATCAAGTCTGAAATAATTTTTTTGTTTCTGTGGTGGAAGCCTCTAACCTAGTTCCACTTGCAAGTTTTTCAGAAGATAATGTCATTTAGTGGCATTGAGCATACAAATGAATGATCTAGATAGCCTTTTAAAGAGCACATCTTTCTAGATCTTATAGGAAGCATTAAGAGGAGATAAAACCTTTTGTGGGCTATGTTTTCCTGAGTTACACACTAATGGTATGAGATAGACACAGGGTTCAGCTGTGTTCAGTAAAATAGTGCTTCTTTGTATAGATGGTTCATCAAATCATAGTTAGAATACTATATCAGAGGAATATAAAATGGGGATGAAACTAGATGTATATTTGTGTGGGAGTATGTGTATGAACATATATATGTGCGTAGGTGTACACACACATGCACACTTGCATCTGTTTCTATATGTAGCTATATAAAAGCCAAAGCTTTTCAAAAGCTTAAAATCAATGCAGGCTAGAGAGCCTTTTTTGAAAGTCAAGCCACTTAGCACTTTTTAAAACTAGGAAATTATAACCATGCATGAGGAAATCTTACTTTGAGTTTGTGCTCTTACCTGTGACTCCCTGTGGTCAAGGTGATTCGGAGTAAGGTACAGCCACTACTGGACTCTGAAGGAAACTAGATCAGTTGCTTTTGCCAGAGAGAGAATTCCTGCTCTATAAAGGCTCAGGAGAATTGGTTTGTTCCTGGCTGAATTCACGTCGTGCGGTTTTAACAAGTATGTTTATGTACGCCCAGCTGATTTAATTTGTCTTTTCTTTCTGCAGAGCGATGAAAAGATGAATGAAGTTATGAATCTAGCCCACACTTTTCTTCAGAATTTCTGTCGAGGAAATCCTCAGAATCAAGTTCTCCTCCACAAAAATCTCAACTTGTTCTTAACTCCAGGGGTAAGTATTTCATTTTAAGGAGAATATTATAACTAGAAGTAAACTTGGACTTGCTGAAAAATGACAGTGCTAAATAAATAATTTCATTAAATTATGGCCTCTCTGCCTATTATGGCCTCTCTGCCTTCTCCTCTCTCTCCTTGTCTTTTCTGCCTTATTTTCTTCTTTCTCCTGTCTTTTCTCCTTTATCATTGCTGTTTATGCCATTGTTTTTAATGTTGCCATTATGAAAGTGGAAAACAATATTGCCTGTAGGGCTTACTGGAAGTATCGATGAACATGTGTCACATCATCACATCATGTTTAGCTTGACTCTGATCTTACTCATCCTAACTTGCTCACAGATGGGCTGTAAGTCAAGGTAGAAGATGCTGTGACTATACTGTTATGCAGCTTGCGTTACAGCAGAATCAGACCCCCATTCATTTTTGTTGATGATGGTTCCATTTGATCCAACTAATCTAAAATTCGATCTTTTTAAAAATCATTGTCTTTACAATAAACCTCTTTGTCATGGTCCCTTTGTGTGTATATATATGTGTGTGTTTACAGATATAGTCGTATAGAATGACATCTTGCTCAGTGGCAGATCTACTGAGCAAAACTTGCTTTTATTAGAAAGAGTGGGGATATTAGGATTGTAGCCCCCTGGCCTGCGTACATTAGGAAGCATTTGTTCTGTTATATTTTTTTTTATGCTTATTTTGTGAAGTTAGTGAAAGGCGCTGAGCTGACCACAGGGGAGACTAGTGGCCAGACTCCATCCTATCCAACATTGACACTTAATTCAGATGCCAAGTATGGAGCCTCCTGGCACTTGCATTTCTGTTCTTTTGAAGTTGATCTTCTGATCATCCCAGTTATTGTGCTTTTGTTGACATTGTGGAGCAAACTTGGTGTGGATTCCTTTCAGATGACGCTAAACAGAAAGGTATGCTCTAGGAGCACACCTGACTCTCATGAGCCTTTAGGCCAAGGGACCAAACTAGAGGACGTTTGAAGCAAAAGCTCCCAGAATGCATAAAGTTGGGATGCTGGGTCCTCAGCAGCACCCCTTTCTTGCTACAGATCTGTTCCTCTTGTACTGTGCTACTTGCTGATAGAAACATAGCCTTAGGCTCCTTCTGTAGTTAACGTGGAAAGAGATGTTCTCTCAGAGAGTGATCAGACTGCACGTGCAGTGATTTGCCTGCTGGAAATGCCTGCCTCTGTCAACCACAGAGGGAGCCAGAGGGAGCTAATCATCTTCTTTGGTTGCCTCAGTGCAAAGTTTGATGGTGAGTGGGATGAATGTGGTCTCAGTTGTCTTGTATACCAAAGTCCCTATAGAGTGCTCTAGCAGTCTAGTATGTATATTTGTGGCTTGTTGTCTTCTGCATGGGCACAGATTTTGTTTGTGTCCATTTTAGGACCTTTTCATATTCATAGGAAAGTGTGGAGAAGTCCCACCACAAATTAAAGATAGGCCCTAAGGTTATTGCTTAATCACTGGGCTGGTGCACATTGGCCTTTTCCAGTTTCCCTTTCGCAATGTGCTTTTCTCCAGTCTAGAGTCCCATGAATCTTTCAATCTCCAAACAAATCTGCTCTTCTTACAAGGCTGTTTTGATTTTAATCCGTTTAGCTCCTGGAAGCTGAAACCATGCGGCATATCTTCATGAATAATTACCTTCTGTGTAATGAAATCAGTGAGAGAGTGGTGCAGCACTTTGTACACTGTATTGAAACCCACGGCCGTCATGTGGAGTACCTGCGCTTCCTGCAGACCATTGTGAAAGCAGATGGCAAATATGTGAAAAAATGCCAGGACATGGTAATGACAGAGGTAAGTGAAGGGTTCATACGTTAATCACTCATGCGATGTCTTTTTAACACACTAGTATTTTGAGGTTGCTTTTTCTGCTGTCGATACCAATGGGACGTAATGGCACCATCGCTTTAGAATTTTAACTGGTATCCCAAATAATGAATATTTTAGCAGACGTTTTTGGGAGTTTAATCTAATTTTGTAAGGCCATCTGTAAAACTACTAGAAAGAAAACATGAGTGTTAGCATGGTGATACAGAGATGTCTATTTGTAGATGATGTAGCATGGAAATCTGTGTTACATAAACCTTCATTTTCCTGTACTGTAATTTAGGATCTCATTTACGCACCAAACTTGCCATATTGTGGTGTGGTTTTGCCATATAATAGGCTTTTACCTCCATGGATTTGTCTAAATTGCAGACCATTTTTTTTAGCGCGTAACCACGTAACAATTCTAGGTACCAGTTTCTGCTTTTGTTTCTTTTGTTCTGGAGCATTTCTGTTGGGAGAGCTACTCTAGCTTCAACTAGCTAGATTCGGAGTCTGACCCCGTAAATTCCACAGAGTGGTTTGTGGACAAATCTGCATGTCAATGTAGTTAGTAGGAAAATATCTAACTGCCTTCTCTGCAATTAGGATTTGATATATAGTGTGCATGATAAATGAAGTCTTCAACTTGCGGACATTCGTGCGTTTAATTGTAATAATGCTAACAGTTCAATGAGATTACTAAGTGGGTAAAGTTGAATACAGTGAAAAGTCCAGGTAGGATCAGAGTCCAAGAAACATTTTTCTTTACGAAGTGGATTTTTTGGGGGTTTTTTGAAGGAGACAGCTTCACAAAGAAAACAGAGAGAAGCTCCAGTTGTGGTGTGAACAAAACTAAAACCTGCTGAAATTTTGTTCCACAGCAACAAAGAGGAAAAAATTCTAATTAAGAAAATAAAACTTCAGCCTACATGGATAACCTTTAATGGAATCCACCTCAACCTTTTCAATTTGACTGAAGTGTTTTAACATGCAATATCAATTACAAGCCTTTGATTTACATAATTCAAACAGTTCTTGTGCCTTTGTGCTTTTAGATATTTTCCCTTCCGCCTCAGCTTCTTCTAGGTTTTTATTTTCTCATAAAACAAAATTTTTATATTTTTCTCAATTTAAATACATTTTGTTACTGACCTATAGTAGCGCAAAGATAAATTGTCATATTACATTTTCAAGCTGACTGTATGATGAAAATTGAAATGAACCCAGATGTGATATTTACATCATGAGTCCTGCAAGAGTTTGTGGGGGGAAGGAGGCACCTCTCTTTTGACAAAAGAGAGTAGGATGATCTGTTTAAAAAAAGATGATCTGTTTAAAAAAAGACCATTACAAAAGGAAATTACAGGTAAGCAATGATGATTCATTAGAAAAAGATGCTAATAGTGAAATGTGAACGGCTTTTGAATGGCAATCCTATATAAAGGAAGCAGTGTAGCCTAATTGTTGGAATTTGATGCAGAGTCAGGACAGTTTCTCAGTAGACAACTGAGATGTACTTTGTGACCTTAAACAAGTGGTATAACTTCTTCTGCACCTCCAGATGGGGCATGTAAACAATTTACCACAAGACAAGATAGAGTGTGAGTGGACAGCATGCCTCAACTACTCCTGTGTTTTCTTTTACCCATGGGAAGTATATTGCAACTTATTCCTGTTTACTGGGAGTAAGGGATAAACTGATCATACTTACATGTTTTAGAAAGTGCATACAGATGAAAGAGCACCATTATGAAAGAGTGCTTTCATAAGATACGATGAACATTCCTGATTTGGCTTATTCACTTGGTCTCATATCCTTGGTCCTTGTGTCTGTAGAGTGCTAGTAATGAAGTTTACCAACCTGAAAGGTTCCTTAGGGCACTTTTTCCCATTACAAGCATGCTTTGAGGTTCCTGAAGGAACAGTGCCTATCAGTGCAAACATTATTGCAAAAGGGAAAGCAGAATTTACTTTTGAACCAGATCAGTGTGGCAGCAGAGTTTTCAATTATCTATAGTATTCTGGAGTGATACATCCCAGAATGTCAACAGCTGCTCCGATACTGACCAACCTTCATTAGACTTCCATAGAGTTCTTAACTCATTGAAAATATACTTCAGTGGAAGAAAATGCTGCTGGTTTTTTTTTTATGTTTTGGTGTCGTCATCCCACCCCCCACCCTCCCCCGCCCATCACTGAGCTCATGATGCTCAGTGAGAACTTTGGCCAACACCGCATACTTCTCTTTTCTGCTTTTGAAGGGACATAATTTTCTCTGCTTGGGTCAATATTTGGATGCCCTTCACAAGTCACATTTAAAAGTGGATAACTTGGGGAAAGGAGATGACATCTTCTTCTGTCCTCATGTTTACAATGATTACCTTGTCCCCCTTAGCTCTTCTTGTGCTGATGCAACATTTCCTTCAGTTTGTGGTTCCTCAGTCAGTATATAGCAAGCATACCATGCAGCATCATGATTCACAAGTTCACTGTCTCCTGGTATTTGTTCCTCATTCATCAATGATAGGTACATGAAAGGATGAGGGGGCAGTTTGACTTGATATGATAAAATATCAAGCAATACCGGTACAGATTAGGTCTGGATTTGACATAAGACCGTAACTGGGAGAACCTGGAAAGTCATCTTTCCGCTCCTCTGTGTTAAACATACACAAGTGGAAAATAACTATGGGAATGGGGTGAACAACTTAAGTGACAGAACATATACCTTCCCAGAGGGCTCAGTGTTGATTTTTTTTTTTATTATTTTGTATTTGAAATGTCCTAAAGGCATAGTATTCCAGACATCAGTATTAAAAAGTTAGGTCAATTTCCCATCATCTTGAATACTCATATTTTCCCTATTTTTTGCCATTGAATGTGATGAAATGAATGATGTCTGGGTCCCTGTACTGTCTCCTTCCTCCCTCCCTCCCAAGCACTTGCCCTTTAAAAACTTTTTTTTTTCTGTCTTGTCTATTTTGACAGAACATGTCTATTTTGAAAAGTCATGAGTAGAAATATTTTAAAACCCCAAAGATAAATGAGAAATAGGAATTGCAGGAAAGACTGAATTCACAGGTCACTCCATCCAATTGTCAAAGTAAAAATAAGGAAGAAACAGGGAAAATATAATCAGAGATGTTGTAAAGTCAAATTTGAAATGTTGAAACCCTGGAAAACGTAATGAAATGTTTCCTGACTTTTGATACTTTTCAGCTCCTCTGGAAGACTAATTTTCATTCCTGCTCTTGCTGCTTTCCCATTTCTTAACAGCTCCACCAACCTTTATTTCTACCCTTGAATTGAGTAAGCTAGGATTTCATGTCACGTAGACACTTGGGTATGTCAAGTGCCTTACTCGCAAAATACTTAGGGCCGTCGTGCTGCCACGATGTATTCTGTACTAGGAAGGGTTTATGGGGGCTTATTTTCACCTCCATCGAGAGTGCACTGCGCTTAAAAGGAAAGTGATGGAGAAGAGACAGGACTGCTGTCCTGTCCCAGCTCCGCTCAAGCTCACAGAGCAGCGCTGGCAGTAGGTATATTCAATGTACAGGGGGTTCAAAACCCCGTTTAAAGCAAAACTTTTCTGCGAGATCCACTGAGATGGGGCTGCCAGCATCCATCTCCGCTCTGGATCCTCTTGAGATGAGCAATGCACTTGTAGCAAAATCAAATATTTATCGCATACACCAGTTTTCTGTTAAATGGAAGTGCTGGCACGAGACTGACAATGTCGAGATCCACCTGCCAAATTTGCATAGGTTGGGAAAAATCATCCTTTGTTTCCGATGCTGAGCAGGGCCGCAGAAAAGGTTGGTTACATTCTGGGTGAGCCACAGGCTTTTTGTGTGAGGTGGCAGAAGATTTAATCTCTCTGCACCTCAAGTCCCTATCTATAAAACAGGGATAATAATTCATCCTGGCCTCACAATAGAAGGTGAGGGTAATTAATTAACTTCAAAAAAACATTGAGATGGTAGGAATAATAAGGATGGTATACTGTCATAGGTAAACACAGAGCTACACAGAAATTAAACTTCAAATTCACCTTGCATTAGCTCACTCCTTGGTGAGTTATTCCAGATTTGCACTTAGGTAGATAAGAGCATAAGTTTGCCTTGGGTATTGTTTTGACATGTGCATTTGGTAAGCCACCTCAGAGTAATTTTGGGATTTTTTTCTGAGTTAGACAGTCATTGCATACTTAAAGGTAGAACAAAGTAAGAAATTAAGAGAACTGTAGAATCATTTAGGTTGGAAAAGACCTTTAAGATCATTGAGTCCAAAATGACTGCAGTGCAGGGTGCTTAAAACTTTGTGATATCTTTTTCAGCTGATAAATGGCGGTGAAGATGTGTTGATATTCTACAATGACAGAGCATCATTTCCAGTCCTGCTCCAAATGATGTGTTCAGAGCGAGATCGAGCAGACGAGAGCGGACCCTTAGCGTATCACATCACTCTAGTGGAATTGCTAGCAGCTTGTACAGAAGGAAAGAACGTATACACAGAGATCAAGTGCAATTCACTCCTGCCTCTGGATGATATAGTGAGAGTAGTGACCCATGATGACTGCATACCTGAGGTGAGATTCACTGAGTGAGGAAGCAGACTTATCATTTATAGAAACTCAGAAAATGTTCTGTTGTTTATAATATCCTGACGAGTTGAATATCTGCACAGAAAACAGGCTGGAAACAGGTGGTGTTTGTTAGGGTGAATAAGTGAGAAACGATAGCCAGTATTTTCTTAAACAGAAAATTCCTTGCCCCTTATGCTTCGATTGTCAGCTTTTTGGAGCAGACGCCTTGTTTTGTTTTCCTGGGTTTGTCCAGCCACTATCAGAGTTTAATGCTCTGGTAACTTCTGGCTGTAGCTGCAAAGACTCAGCTGAGTGGTTTGTCAAGCCAACGTTTTGCCGCTGCCTGAATTTGTTGGAAATGATGGGTAACATTCTGGCCATGCTGAAGTCAGTGGGAGTTTTGGTTGAAGTCTCCTTTTATTAAATTCAATTGCAGTCCAGCAGATGTTTTTATTCACTGCATATCGAAGCCCAATTCTGCAGCTACTGCCTACTGGTCATGCCTCAGCAGGACTGTGATACCTGACGCTGATCAGAAGGGGAATGTTTGTTTGCACCAAACCTGACGTGATCAAAAGAAATCTTTTCACACTCTATGCAAGGTCTGGCCCCATGTATCAGTCAGAGGGATTTCTGCAGGCTATCTGGTGGAAAAATGTGGCTCATATCAACAGAACTGGGACATGCAGGAGTAAAGACTCCTTCTGCACCATGAAAAAGTCCCCTTGTGATCAGCTGGTTCTTTTCTTAAAAAGAAAAATGTTTGCTTTGCTCAAAAGTTCCTCCTAACGTTAATTTCAACAGATGCTGATTTAAAAAAGCCCAAACAAGTGAAACCTAAAAGTCTGACAAGAGTTTTCTCCTGACTACATTAAACATATGCAACTGTATCCTCTCCTCTGACCGTGACAAGAAATTTTCAGTGTATCTGTGTATGTGTATATTTAATATATACATTTCAGGGACTGGATATCCATTTTTATGATGTGCATATGCAGACTCATCATGCAGCAGAGGAGTGAGACGGCAGTCCTCCTGTTAAGCCCTGTGCTGCTGTGGCTGCAGTCCCAGTGCTGCACAACCTTTCTCTTCCATTGAGATCCGAGTTACACCCACCCCGAATGCAAGCACTGCGTTAGGATTGTGGGAATATAGGGATTGCAGTCCCAGCTCTGCTAAAGACCTTCCCCCCCCCCCCCCCTTCTCTATTTGGCAAGCCTGTCACAAGGCATCAACCCACAGCAGTCAAGCGGCAAGTGCAGGGTGTCCTACATTTTGACAGCTCCTGGCTTTGGAGCCAGGCCCTCGTAGCCTTAATAGCATTTAAATATTACATTTATTATTTGCCTGTTTTGTGGAGGTTTTGTCATTAGAGTAAAAATGTTTGCAAAACCTTTCCATTTTTCTTCATGTGATCTTTCAGTAAGTACATTAATGCATTTGTTGCCGTGCTTCTCCTTAAATCTTAAGAACCAAACATACGCATTATTACTGTTATTACCATTTGTTAGTACTTGAAGGATCTTCTTTATTGTTCAGTATTTTTTGCAGACAGAAAAAAAGCATGTTAGTGTTTTTCACTGTTCCATTCCATATTGTTTGTGCTTTTGCTGTTCCTGCAGGTGAAAATTGCCTATGTTAATTTTGTTAACCACTGTTATGTGGACACTGAAGTGGAAATGAAAGAAATCTATGCCAGTAACCATATCTGGAATTTATTTGAGAACTTCCTTGTTGATATGGCAAGGGTAAGCTTCACGAGACGTTAAGTATTACAGTATAGTCACGGGTGGCAACTGAACTAGCAATAACTTTTTTTTGTGAACTTTTATTAACTAATTTTTTTTCAAAGTTGACAATAGAATAGTTTGGGGTTTTTTTAATAGATCATTGTTTCTATTATATTTTATTTATCATCATTTAACATGTTAATTGCTAGTAGTCTTCTCTTTCTAAAAGGGCATCTTGGAACCCATGTTCCTTTCTGTTTTCTTCCAGAGAAATAAATAGGATGCATGTAGAGGATTGAGAGTCTGTATACATCTTCTGGGAGTGTGTGTTATGTGTCATTATGGTGGTGATTAAAAAACCCCCACATCTGTAATCTCCTTGCTTTACTCTACTAGTACAGTGAGGATCAGGGATCAAGAAATTCTTTGGCTTACGTTCCTTCTTTAATCTCACTTCACCCTGTTTTTGTTTTTTATTCTGCTGTCACTACGTTCTCCTTGCTGATGAAGGGACACAGTTAGCACTGTAGACATTCAATTCCTGTGGACCCCAGTGAGCTTTATGGTGTCATTACTTGTTGAATTAAGTCTGAAGTTGAATTAAGCTTCCATTCCCTGGTATTTTTGGAGGCAGAAAACCAGGGAAATCTTATGACTTGCAGAAGGATAAAATACAATAGTAGAACCATGAGGGTAAGCTACTGTGACATAATGATTGCAGCTTACATTACATATTCCTTTCTAGCAGGTAATGTTTCTTGTAAGAGCCTAATATTAAAACCAACTAATGGAGTTGCTCTTTCTGCTCAAGAAGTAGACATACAGGTCTTTGGTGCTGGTGGGCCTGTATTTGATCCTTGATGCTGGACAGTATTTTGGAGATGTTATAGAGCATGTTGTCATAGTGCATGCCTATCTTTTCCCAGTCCATGGTCCATTACATTTTATAATTCTGAAGTTTTCACTACTTGCCTTCTTCATTTTGTTGAAATCAAAGAGGAAAAGGTAAAAGAATCTCAGTTCAGTCCTGCAGTGGATATTTACCCAAAGTAACAGCATGCCACAAAATAATTTCTTTGAAACCTATTGGGAGAAGATACCATAAATTAAGACCAAGAGAAAACTGAGTGCAAAGTCTTGTGCTGTACAATAGGCACTGGGACCTGCTTGTTTCTCTGTGAAACAGAGACCTTATAAATGGTTTTTGGTTGGGGTTTCTTGCATTCATGCTTTGAGAACAGGTTAACACAGAGATGTTTGTGCTCTCTTTTTTTGGTGGTAGCCATTTTCAGCAGTAATGAGACCTCTACAAACCCTATTTTCCTGCTGTTTGTCTTATCTCTGTGGTCGTGTTTCACAACGAAAGCCCTTCTGGACTAAACAAGCTCGTTTGAAAATTAAGATCAGAAACCTCCTTGGAGGGGGATTCTGATTTTTAACTTTGCTGGTTTTACCCCAAGAATTATTTTCTCCTGCTTAATTCCCTTTCTGGATTGCCCTTCCCTGACATGTCCTGGCCCTGAACCTCTAAACAGACTACCCTCCCTAGCCCTTGAACGTGACCAATTTTCTTTGCCCTTGGGCTAGAAGCAGAGATGTAGAAAGGGGGCCCTTCATGAGCCTGGAGACCATCTGCACCCTGCCAAATGATGTAGAGCTGTCCTGATGCTCGTGACCACTGAGCTTGTTTTCACATACCCTTCTCATAACAGAAATTAGACTCCAGGTTGTCAGAGGTGAAGAGGGAGTGTATTATTAATGCTGTATTTTGTGTATGTGTGTGCGTGCGCTGTTGGCACTGAATGGCAAAATTGAGGTTTATTTTGCTCTCCTGTAAAGCCCTCAGGGCAGGTGTCTAATTAGTCCTTTTAATTTCCTGGTTAACGGCTAAAAGAGCATGTCAGAAGTGCTCTGGCCTGCCCTGGTCTTCAGCCAGGGCCCCGTGGTAGCTGTATCTTCCATGTTATTGAGTATATTTGTTCAGGTTTGGTTTTCTGGGGCCGAGGCAGAGCCCGTGTGTTATAAATACATCAGCGTTACGTAGCTACCAGGACAGTTAGAATGCTGTCAGCCTCGTGAAAGATGATACAATAGCTTTCAAAGCATTTAGAAAAAGAGCCCTTTGATCCTCTGTGTTCCAGTGAGCTAAAAGGAATGCTTTTGCATGAGGGAAGGGGAAATGCTTTTCTTTTAGCTGCTACAAATGCCTGTCAGTGGGTGAGTTGTGAGCTTTGAGTCTGTCATTAGAGAGCGCTAAGGTGAAAGACGGAGAGTGTTATCCTCAGGTTGGATTCCTTCCTTTTTTATATATATAAAAAAAAAGTAACTTTTTTTTTTTTTAATCTGTTTCTGGATTCAGGAAGGAAATATTTAGTCCCCAACTGTCATTCTCTTTCAACAACATGATACATTGCAAAGCAGGCATGAGGCGGATTCGCGTATAAATTTGGTTTGCCAAAAGCAGTCGCGCTTTCAAAGACACCCTGTTTCTACGGTTTCTGCCAACCTACTTTCTCCCGTGGATGACTTAAAGCGTTGCGCTAAGCAAAGTGGGTGCTGCTGAAGGAAAGGCTTCCCTTTCCTGCGTGTGGCCCAGCCTGTAAGTCGGCAGCTGTAGTCTGAGCAGGATTAAAGAAAGAGCCAGGATCTGACAGCTGTAAAGTCATCCTGGCTTTCTCTGCAGAATTTTTGAAGTATTATTCATGGGAGTTTCGGTCCCAAAGCCTCTTAAGGGGTTTTTAAACACTGCTTTCTCAATCCTCATCTCCATTTCATGCATTTCAGGTTTTTTCTTCCATGGGGAAACATCTTTCAGTCCCCAAAGGGCAGAGGGATAAGAACAAATGAGAGGATTTCCAAATTCCTTCTGCACTGGGAATTTTTCAGACCAGTGTTGGAGCACAGTGGCATCCCCACATATGGCTCTGCTTTTTAGGCAAGCGAAGGGGAAAGCTTAAAAGCGTTTTGGAATTTAGTTTTGGCTATTTCTGAATTCACCGTGCTAGCACTGCACAGCTCCCTGTCTTCCCACTGGGATCGCAAGTGCTGAGCCTCAGAGCTACTGGTTCCAGCCAAAATTGGCATGCAGATTAATTAAAAGCAGACGAACTTCAAGAGATTTTTAGTTCTGTGACCCCTTTTTTTTTTCTTTTTTCCAAAAAAAGTTTTGATTATTAACTGAATCTGTTACCTCCGTGAGGACTGCGGGCGGTGGTGGTGTCACTCTTTTCCCGAAACTGAAGGGCTGAAGAGTTTACTATTTCAGTTTAGCCACTGTTGCTTCTCTGACCAAAATCTTTCCTTTCCTGGGGTGATTAAAAATGCAGTATGTGGGGACATGACCTGTTTATCTGACACATTTTAGAAAAGCAGACAAGCAAAGCTGCTCAAGATGCCTTATTTCTGTAGGTCTCAAGTTATCTTTGGTTATTCCTCTGCCTACCCTATGACAATGCTTGTGTGTTATACTCAAAATGCTTTTGTGTTCCCGTGAACTGTATCTTCCCCTGAACGTGGGTGCTTTCAGATGTCACGTCAGTAACCATCCTCAAAACGCTCCTGGTGAAATCGCTGTCTTGTAGTGTCCAAGTGTGACAGTGGCAGTGTGCAATTAGAGAGCATGTTTGCGCTGTGTGAGATTCAGGTGCTGTGTATTATCTTTCTGCTTCTGTCACCAACTTTTCTCTATGACCTCAAGCAATTCACTCAGCTTCTCTGGACTTCAGTTTCCCATCCATAAAGCAAGGTAACGGTAAGTATGTAGCGCACAGGTTCGTGATTGTGTGTTAAATGCTCAGATAGTAATGTGAAGGCTACCCCAAAAGTCTATTAAAAAAAATAAATTCTGCTTTCGCATAGATTCCCTAGAAGAGAACAGCTTTACCTTTTATTTCTTGTTAAACATGACTAGAACTGCTTATTTAAAGGCTGTTGAAGAGGTCGTATGAGCATCTTGCTTTTCTCACCGTGTTTGGCGCTCTGTAGACTCCTTTTAGTACTGTTTCCACTGACATATACAAAGTCAAAATGATTCTGTATAGATGTCTGCACATGTTGAAAAGAAATAAAGAAATAAATACTGAGGGATGCAATCCACCCCAGTAATTTTTTGCTTTCTTTAAGTATGACATCTTTATGCAGCAACAAACTTTTAGTGTTGTACCAAAGGGTGTCTTCAGGAATCTTTTGTACAAATCCTCCCACCATTTAATCATCCTTCTGTGCTCCAGAGTTGTGCCAGTACCATCCATCCTCTACTTTCATTGTTTTTAGCTTGTCTTTCGTACTTTCCCCATGTGGCTTTCCTAAGTAATGCTGTCTGCCTTGCACTTTACAATCCTAAGGCTGTTGGTATTGACTATGCTATTTCCTTTCTTTCCCCCTTTTTTAACGTTTTCCCTGCAAATGAGCTTTATCTTTGCCACCCATTTGTGGTGATTGTAGAGAGAAGTTGAACGTCTCATGAAATCTTTCTAACCTAAGGTGTTTTTTCTCATCTGTCTCTAAAGTCTCTTCCAGCCAGCCCCACAATGGGAGGAAATGCCCATTTTCTTCCTGAATCTGTCTAATTTTAAACTAAAAGAGGGTAGATTTAGATTAGATATTAGGAAGAAATTCTTTACTGTTAGAGTGGTGAGGCACTGGAACAGGTTGCCCAGAGAAGTTGTGGATGCCCCATCCCTGGAAGTGTTCAAGGCCAGGTTGGATGAGGCTTTGGGCAACCTGGTCTAGTGGAGGGTGTCCCTGCCCATGGCAGGGGTGTTGGAACTAGATGATCTTGAAGGTTCCTTCCAACCCAAACCATTCTAAGATTCTATAAATGTGTAATGGGCATGCGATGTGCTGATTTAGCACAGCCAGCCAAAAAGAGCTAGTTCAGAAGGGAAGGGTATTCAAAAGACAACGTGGACTTCCAAGAAGAAAGATAAGCTATCACAAATACAGCTTGAACTCTAAGATAGTTATCCCTGATAGATTTTGTATAAAGATAATTTGGTTTTGTATTAGGAAGAAATATTACATGTGTTATAATAAATACAAAAAAACAAGGCTTGCTTATTTAAAAGAACTAAATCTCATTGTTCCTCCTTTTTCCCCGTAGGTTTGTAACACAACCACGGATCGTAAACATGCAGACACATCTCTGGAGAAATATGTCACTGAGCCTGTAATGAACATTGTGAGTGGCTTCTTCAATTCGCCATTTTCAGATAACAGCACCAGCCTCCAGGTAAGGAAAATAGACACAGACAAATATGTAATTCAGACCATTAATGAGATACCTTCTGCTACCCAGATAGGAATGCTGTATCTTTATATCTTCCTTTAATTTCTCTGTCCCCTCTCATGCCACTGGCTAGCAGCTTAATTCCTCTTTAAAACACTTACTCTTAATTTTTATCACTTACAGCTCTGAACCAGTAGACAGCGCAGTATGGTCAGATTTACTCCTGGCTCTTATGAATTCATTGGAGGGGAGTACCTTTGCAGAATAATGGTCTATCTTTCTGTTTGTATCAGAAAAATGCTGTGTCCTATGACAAAAGGGACATATACCTGAGAACTGGGAAGACTCCTCCGTCCTTCTGCTCTGTACTGTGTTTGCTTGATATCAGTGGTGATCTGAAGAAAAATTGCATGATTTGGCCTTTTTAGAGGTGCAGCATTGATTTCTGTTCCTTCCAGTCCTGAAGAGCAAAGGGAATTTAATGGAGTAGTAACTTGAGTCTACAAGCTAAAAATCCCTTGCTTGTGCTTTACATTGTGTCGAACCCTAGGGCAGCTGTAAGGAGATTCTAAAGGGTAAAATTCTGTGTTTATCTTTTTGTTTTCAGACACACCAGCCTATTTTTATTCAGCTGCTGCAGTCTGCTTTTAGAATTTACAACTGTACCTGGCCAAACCCAACGCAGAAAGCCTCAGTGGAGTCATGTATCAAGACTTTGGCTGAAGTGGGTAGGTGGCAGATTTTACTTTCATTACTGTTCTCTGTGTTATAAGATCAGACTTACTTGAGGTTGAACAGTTTTTAATTTGCTTCTACCATCCTGAAATTGTGACAGTGGTGATTTCAGAAATCCCACTTTCTGAGGCTAAATTCTTCCTGCTTTTGTAACCCATTCAAATCTGTCCCATTGAATAGGGCTGTTAGGTGAAACCTGTAGGTCAGAGAGATGAGTTTGCTAAGTGAGCGATGGCTGAACTTTACCTCAAGCAAGTTATGATATTAAAACACAACATACGCTAGAGAAAACCTGGGCATTTCTAGTCATGCTGGGCTACGTTTGCACAAGCTGTTGTAAGCAGCCATGCACAGCAATTGTGCATGGGAGAACACCCATCATTTTTCCCCTCAGTTCCTGGGAGATGCATTCATTATTGTCAGTCACAGTCCTGGGCTTGTTCAGGTTTTGTCCCATCGGGGAGCTGAGAATGGAAACCACACCTGTGCCACTCCATAGCTTCTCTGCTTACTCCTCACCATTAGGCCAAATCTTTTGCTGCTGTTACGCTGTCAGCTTTGTCAGGGGAATACTGCCTTGCACTGGCACTGAGACTAAATTTGGTCCTCAAGGCAGCTAATAAGTTACATGCTTTCAAATAAATTCAAATACCATGTTAAAATGGAAGATTTAAAACTTCTTAGCCTAAAATAAAAAAAAAAGATTCTTTGCCAGTACGTAACTGAGACTGGCAAAAGTTCATTCTTAAGTTAAATTTCTGTGAATACAATTTTAAAGTCCTATGCCATGACAGAAAAAGGGATTATTCAAGGTAGTTTCTAAAAGTCAGTCATTCTGGTTACTTGTAGAATAAGATTCCTTGGGGAGTCTGGGAAAAGGGAGAAGTAGTAGGGCAGGTGAGAGTATTTTTGAGATGGAGCATGCCCTATTTGTGCTTCTAGACAGCTCGGTGTCTTCATTTCTGTAGAGCTACACCTAAAATTAAATTCTAGCTCAGGTTGCTGCATTATCTCACCGAGATAAGGGTATCTGTAGACGCCTGAGCGTAGAGCCACGTTGAACTCGTCCCCACAGCAGCCTGCCAGGGAAAGCATGGGTCACCTTACTGGGCTGGCAGATCCAGCCCCTTGGCCAGGTGCACCAGCACGTGAAAGGGCTGGTGGTCTTTGGTAGGTCATCTTCTGTGGGCCTCTTGTTCCTGGGGGAGCCAAGGGGAAAGCCCAAATGCAAGGCATGGCTGGTGTCTGGAGTTTTCTTCAGGTATGTGACTTTGTTCCCTGTTTGGTGAATTTAATTTCTACCTCCGCTGTAGTCTTTTCTTTCTTTCATTTTTCTGTTTTATGGAGATGGTTTACGGTTGTTTCCCGCCCCCCCCCCCCCGAAGTATGCTCTTGTGCTGTCCTATGAGTCCAACCTTCTTGCTACTCTGGCTTCCCACCCACGGGACCCCAGCCATGCCTGGGGCGCTCTCAGGCGTGGCAGAGTGGAGCTGAGCTGCTGTGAAGGGCATCACCCCCGGCCTCCTCTGGGACTTTGCCTGTGCATCACCTGGGGCTGCCATGGGTCCGGCAGCCTCACAGCTGCCCTCCCGAAAGCACGTGTTAGCATGCATATTACCGATTTTCTTGTCCATACTGTAGTAACTGTTTCAGGATTCATCACTAATATCAATTTCCAGCATGGTAAAATCGTATTGTGTTGCGTTACCAAATTGCCACACGTTTTTGTTTGGTGTTTCAGTTTGACGGTGCAGAAAGGGAGTATAAGGGAAGAGGTGAGGGGGGTTTCCCCGAAGACCAAGTTAGCTGGAGAAGAAGTGGAAGCAGAGTTTTTAACAAACACCCCTGTGCAAAAGTTTGGCTGGCTAGCGGAGATTTTAACCACTGGTGATACTCAGTATTTTTAGGCACAGTGCCAAACGTGTCTTGCCTGGGCTAATTGAGTAGGCCTGCTCTGCGCTGCTGAAAGCTTTGGAAAAACTGTCCCAGCTGGGGGTACCAGTGGCTTCTAAAATCGAGGCCCTTTTGTGATTACAGTGTGTGCCCGGTGCCTTTCTCTATCGGGTGTTCCACCACACAAAATGGTGCCTCTCTTTGAGAAGGCAGAGGTTTCTTCCATAATACAAACAGGGCAGCCTTTTTTTTTGCCTCTTCTGCTGGCTGTGTGTGTGGACTATGTTTGAATTTTGGCTAGGCATCTGTGAGCACTCTTCTGCCTTTTTTTTTTTTTTTTGACTTGAGAGTCTGACAGCTTTAATGTTAAGGCCTTCATGTTTCACAGCAGGGTTTAGGAAAAAAAAAAAACCTCTAGAAAGATTTTGCCTATATCAGAGAGATAGAGTATTGGACAGATTTACAGCAGGGACCAAAGACTTTTGATGGAAAATAAATGTAGTATAGAGTTGAAAGAACAAACATGATTTTTTTTTTTGGTGTGTGTGTCGTTGCCTTGGATTTAGAAATGAATCTCAGGAGGAAGAAAGATCATACACAGATTTCCCAAGATATCAAAGATCCATACAATAATGCACGTATAAAAGACCCATTTCAGAGCAAGTTTAAGCAACATACATTCTGCTCAGTGCGTACTAGTTTGTTGCTGGCAGGTGGATGTGAGTATTGCCTCAAGAGCTTAAGATCATTACATCTGTCTTCTTATGAGCAATGTAAGAAGGTGCATTATCTTTCAGGTCAACAAAAGGATATGCTGCAGAAGCTAATTTCCTATAACCCTGGTACTTCAACTCCACTTGACCACTTGGGAAAAGCTTCATAAGCTTTTCAAGCTTCACTTGCTGCTTTGTCTCCAGGCAGTTATCTGCCTCCAGTTCAGCAAGAGAAGCACAGAGGTTTGCTTCTCTTCTTCAGCAGACCCCTCTGTGGCTCCAGGAGATTTGGAACACATGGACACCAGCCTGCATCAGATTTTTATTGTCCAGTAAACATTTGGCTACCTGGCAGGAATAGAAACACTTATGAAAGAATAGATGTATATTAATGTGTCTTGTTCATAGGATTATCACAGTAATGGGAATTAACACATTATACATATATCGCTTTTGCTTTTTCTCAGTTATTACATAGGACTGAGCTTTTGCTTGAAAATACAGTCCAAAAACCAGCTTCCATCTCTCTGGTAAAATAGCTACAAATGAAAAATGTTTAAAAGGTCCCCTGATCTTTGTGAAAACAGAACAACTAAGATGTCTAATGGTTTCATTTATTTCAAATGAATTCATTATCAAAGGACTTTCAGTTCCTGCATTTTATAATCTTTGCAAGATTGAGAAGGGTGGAGGCCAGTCTCAAAGTTTGTATTTTAAACCATCTACTGTCTTTCCATATGGTAAAACTGGGGAATATCACCTGTCCTCACAACTAAAGATCTGGATTGTATATCTTAAATTGTAGTGGAGCAGGGTCTTTCTCCCAGGGCTGACCAGTCTTTCAGGACCCATGTGAAGAACTCTCTTTGCTTCTTAAGTGGTGATTCTTGTCTCTTCACCCCCGAGCATCAGTTTTCTGTTACAAGGTCAAATCTAGTTGCATTATACTCTTGTCTCTGTAGTACCATTAGCTTCCTCCCTTATGTTTTTACAAATTGCATCTTCCCTCTGATACTGTGTGTGTATCCCAGGGATGTAGTATGCGTATGGCTGTGCCGTTACCACTGATAATGAAATAATTGGAATTTCCCAGATGAGTAAACAGTGGCAGATAGGAACCTGCATTTTGTTAGACTATTTCTCTAGACAGACCCTTTTAAAAACAATCTGTTAGCAAGCCAAATTACATTAGTCATTATCAGATTATGCTCTAGGATGCTGTGCAGGAGAAGCAAAAGGAGAATCCTACAAAATGGGAGGCGAGTCCTGTAAGACTGCTATTCATAAGTTCAAAACTGGAACAGGTACGGAGGAAGTACTGCTGCGATGGTTGGGGGAAAGGACAACTGTATTAGAAGAAAGAGACTCCAGGAGCCCCACCTGATTTGCCTAGCAAAACAAAGACCTGTGTTGTTGCTCTCTAAAAGTACTTAGGAAGATAAATAGTCACGGAGAAGAGACATTTCAGTGAAAGGACAGGGCTGACCCGAAATCAACTGGACAGAAATTACGCTAGGTTGTAAGTAACCTAAATGAATTTAGATTGTAAATCAGAGGTTTGGGACCAACTTTGGAAGGATGTCCTTGGTCAGCGGGCCAAGAGAAAATGGAGGGAGGAGGGACGGCAGAAAAGCTAGCTTCATTTTAAACGGGGCTCGATACATTTTTCAAAAGATATGGGTTGTCTGTAACAGAGAGCAGATGGTCTGAAGGAGTAGTGAAGTCCTTTCTAGTTGAGTATTTATTCACCAATTTCAGCTCACCAATACCCCTTTGTACAGAATCAAAAGAACTCTCCTATGGTCCTTCCTGACCATGCTTTTATGACCTCTAAAGCCTTTTCCTTTTCCCTGACAAATTACAAACAGGAAACATTAAACGTAAAATCTAGGTTACGTTTTATTGCTTCTTTGGAATGATTGTGCATATTTTAATGTCCATATAGATGAACTTTCCTGTAAGAATTTTTTCAGCCCTGAAAATACTTCATTTTACTTCCCATTTGAGTTTTAAAATCTTTTTTCCATTTTATAAAAAGCTAGACCTTCATTTTCAATTTTTAGTTCAAATAAAATAATTATCCTGTTGTTACTTTTTTGACAACAAGAAGAATACATTTCATATGAAGCACATATTTTATTCTATTTTAACTGTTTGTGTTTCCCTAATTGCAAGAAAAATTCAATGATGATCTTTTTACAGACTGATAAATATTTTAGCGTAGATTTTCTGTTAGAAAAAAACATCCAAGTGAAGGGTACAAGATTGGCAGGTTTGTGTCTTGTCTACACAAAGCTTTTATTTCCCTTAAAAAGTCTTGCTGTTGCTAGCATTAGTGTCTCTCCCTCCAAATGCATTTGTTAAGCAGTCAGTAAATGATTAAGGAGCTGGAGAGACTGATTTATGGAGCAAAATTAATTGAACTAAATATGCATCGCTCCGTTAAGTGACAACTGGGAAGTGTGGGAGAACATGATATAGTTGTCTGCGACTACCAGAAGGGCGTAAACAGCGAGGAGAGTAAAGGCTTCCCAGCCAGGTACAGCTCTGGCTTTTTGGTGACCCAGATTGCCTGTCACGCTCCTCCTTGAGGTGTTCTAAGGGGTGAAACACCTGCATGTCCCCCGGAAAACCCACACCAGGGGCGGCTTAGGGTAGTGCAAAGTGCGTACTAAATAGCCATGAAGCCACTAAATACTGTTGTATTTTGTATATACTACAAAAGCTAATGGAGTGAAATTTAAAATTAGGGAGCGCTAGGTGGGAATATCAAGGAGAACGGCAAGCTTCCTCATGGCAAGATGGATTACTCTGAAGAATGGGCTTCCAAGGAAAATTACAGGCAAGGGCCGCTTCCTGGAAATCCTGAGTGCTAAATTGATCCTACGGCTCGGGTAGGCAGTGTAACGAAAGGCCAGTGTTCAGCAAGCATTCCTGAAATAGGTCCTTTTACTTCCAGTTTCTGTGCTTCTGTGAAGAGGACTGCATGCAGGTAATTTCACAAAACCCATCTCAGCCCATTCCAGCCCTTCTGTTGGCAGCTGGACTGTGCTCTGGGGGCTTTGGTGGAGTCCAGCTCACTTGTAGAGAGCAGCTTGATTTTCAGCTACTTGATTCTCGACGTTAATGTTGCCCTTTTCTTTTGAGTCCCCATCTCAGAGTACTTTTTCATAGTTTAAACAGTAAAGGAGAGGAAAGCTGCTGATGCACTGGATACACACAGAACCATCCAGCACAGAGCAGAACATTTTACTGTGACCTGGCTGCGTTGGCAGCTTACTATTTCCACGGGCACCGTTTGCTGGCTTGGCTCGGCTTGGCTCCACTGTGGCTATTGCTGACAGCATAATTGCGAGCAGCAGATTGGGAATTAGTCGTGCAAAGGATTTCTCAGCAAATTGTGTTTCCTCTGACATTGGGAAAACAGTGTAGTGTATTCAGGGTGTAATTAGCCCTGTGCAGGGTGTCCTAGGTAGGAATTGGGCAGTGTTTGTGTGTGTGTATATATGCAAGCCAGCGCTGTGCCCTCCACTGCAAGGCAGAATTTACCTTACCTGAAGACATGTTGTAGTCCATTATGGTAAGTATTCTGCTACATACCTATGGTACCAGTTTGCATACAGCCATGCAGCATGTTTGGTTTTTTTTTCCCAAGTTCACTAGTCAGATGACAGAAAGACAGAATTTTACCCCCTCCTGGCTCCTTTGTCTACCAGATCTAACCCTACTTTGCAAGTTTGAGTGCTGTCCAAAAGTCTTTCTAAGTGGAACAAAAATAAACATGCTTTTAAATATTTTATGTTCATACTTTAAGGGAGATTGACACATTTTGAAGAGGAAAGCAGACTACAACACCTAAATTAAAAATAAATATTTATGTTCACATTTGTTCATCAGCTTTCCAAAATGTAAAAATATGTTTCATGTTGTTTTAAATAATGAAATGTGAAACAAATGAAAGATAAACTTTCTACAAGCTGCAAAGAAATAAGAAGACAAAGGCTTTGTTTATAGCTTAGACTTCAACAGTGCCCTTTGACAACCAATACAAATCTTAATTACAAATGGAATTATACATATAAGAACTGTTCAAAACAAAGGAGTATTTTTTTTTTCTTCTCTCTCTGGTTTTCTTTGTGATAGTTTTAATTAGCTGCAACTCTTTGAACAATCATAGTCCTTGACTGCTCTGCAGACGCTGATGGAAGTTGTTAACTTCAAATGCCATCTATAGGACTGCAGAAGTCTGGGTTTTCCTCTGAACAGCGTGCTCCCCATTGCTAAATTTATTCCTGGATATATCAGGATTCTGCATACATACCGCTTAAACTGAGAAGTGAGCATTGTCCGATAACATTCCGGTGACTGACATTAGGACACAATAAATTGGATTAATGGGCTGCAGCACCCTACCCACACTGGCAGAACTTTAATGCACTTCTGTACCAAAGTGAGCAGCAACAGGGCAAATGTGTTTTGAAAAATAACCCAGTCAAATAATATGGAAAAACAGTCATTAGAAATAATGGCCAGCCATACATAGTATTTTCCTCATGATAATCAGGAACGTTGCCTTCAAAACAAATAGAGAGTGGAGAGGAAAAGTCAATTACCAGCGTGGAAACTGCTGTACATCTGCTGCTGAGGATTCGTATACGGTTGTGGGGAAATGTGTCTTCCCGTCTTGACCTAAGAAATTTTTTTTTTTTTATTATTCCCCATGGCAAACTGTTTAAAAGAAAGTCTCTACCAGAAATAGAGTTAAGAGATCTGTCTTCTGCCCCAGTTAAACAGCCTAATGCGCAGGTGGAGGCCCTGGTCCTGCATCAGGATACACCCTTGCAGTGGGGAGAGAGGAGGGTGCCCTGCACCCGCGGGAGCTATTAAAGGGATGAGGACACGCGTGACAGAGCACCCGTGCCGTAATCTCTGAGATTGGCGGTTGAGATGTCACAGCCAAATTTAGGTTTATAATAAATGCTGCCATTAAAATATCGTATTCGGGGGAAGAGAAAGTTTCTGCCTGGGATGGGTGACTCACCGCGCTTGGCAGCACACGAGCCTTCATTCATCAGAGCTGTACGCCTGACTCTCTGCTCGCACGTACTCCTGTGGGGTTTGATGCATAGGCTGTTTAGCAAAGAAGGGCATCTGTTGACTTCACAAGTTCAGGACTTAAAAGTTGTATATGTTTTAAGAACTGGGAGGGAGGGGTGGAATATTTTTGATGCCTTCCTCTGCTACTGTGGAAAGTGTGCACAGTAGTGCAGGGTGGTGGGGACGCGCCTCAGAGGAACGTTGTGCAGAACGGTAATATGGGCTAAAGCTTTTTTAAAAATTCACCTTGTTTCAGTAAGCAAAACTGAAAAATTAGTTGTTATTAATCATTATAACAAATGAACTAGAACTGCTTCTCCATTTTACTTCACAGTCTTTATTAAACGTAAGCTGTGTCATGGAAATTAAGAGAAATGACGTAGGATACAATGCCTAATTACCAGAGTGTGACCTAATCTTTCAAACAGAGATATTACTGCATCGATCTCTTGTTTATTTGTGGAATTTCAGACAACTCATGCTGAACCGTAGAAGAATGTCACTCTGATCTCCAGTGGAATGGAGAGATGCAGCTCACACAAAGATTTTTGTGCAGGGGAGAGGGCAGATAGCCTCTAACATTGTCTTTCAAACTTCCTTTTCAAATGACAGTTCAGGATGCAATAGTAGTTTAATAGTGGATGCCCGTAAGAATTCGTGCAAGTCTTTCCTCAGGTTTTTTTTTCCTTTCTGATATTCTGTCTTTTGTCACTTCCTACCCCTCAAGTCTAAAAAAAAAAAAAAAAAAGAAAAGAAAAATTTCATTTTTTAAACTATTGGTTAAATTTGTTTAACTGTCAGTTAAACTATCACACGTTTATTAACTATCAGTTATATTGCAGTGGCATCCAGAAACCCCATGGTTTAACAACCCTGGCTGTATAGGAAACTGACGGGAGAGAGAGGAGAGAGTGTTTTTCAAATTTAATTTGTATGCACTTGGTTCTTCAAGGTCTTTGCAAGAGAAATAGAAAAGCAACAAATTGCACTTGGGATAAATTGGCTAAATGTGCATATGTCCACTAGAAAGAAGAATTTTTGAATTTACTTCTGAATAGAGTAAAACATACTCTGTTACTCTTATTAATATCTCTGGATCTGTTTTTTTTGTAAAGTTAGTAAAAAAAAATTTCTGTTTTTAAAAAAACCCACATCTGTACATATGAAAATATATACTGGAAATCATCCTCATCTCATTTTTAAAACCTGTTGAAGTGAGATCCCCCTGCCACTTAACTTCAAGAGTATCAGGATTTTGCTTGCACGATCTTCGTAAGATTTTCAAGCTTTTGCCACTGTAAAATTCTTCTTCTTCTTCTTCTTTTAAAGCAAAGAACCGTGGGATTGCAATTCCAGTGGATTTGGACAGCCAGGTCAACACCTTGTTCATGAAGAGTCACTCTAACATGGTGCAGAGGGCAGCCATGGGGTGGAGAATGTCAGCCCGCAGTGGACCGCGTTTTAAAGAAGCTCTTGGTGGCCCTGCCTGGGATTACAGGAATATAATAGAAAAACTACAGGTATGAAAACAGCAAATGGCTTGGGCAGTAGTTGTGGCAGTGCGTTTGTCTAATATGTGCCAGATGTGGGAAACACCGGAGACAGACTCATTGCATTTTTAGTGCTGGATGATGGTGACCTTTGCACTTCTAGATGGGGGGAGCAGAGGTTTCAGCTCTTCTCTGGTGTCCGTTCCAAGTGAAGCCAACGTGCAGAGCCTTTTGATCCACGATCCGAATTTGGCTCCTACATAGGTCAATAGAGAGGGGTAGGAAGTATGTTCTTTTTTCCCCAAAGTGGTTCGCAGAGAAGGATCTCCTTTCTGCCTTTTCATGGTCACATGTCCTGTTTTGGCTGGAGAGGAGGTACTGGGGGGTTTAGGAGCCATTACATCAGAATTGTATCACTGGAGAATACCTGTAAGGTGGAGATCACCTTGTGCATGTAGTAGTTAAACAACATTAGGAGTTCATGAACTAAGAAAACAGCAGGACCCAGACAAATGGAGGAGCCCTAAATACCAAGGAAGCGACACCTCGGGTGATCTTCCAGCACACCATCATCTTGACTGTTGCTGAGTGTTTTGCAGGCATTACTGCAGAGGAGAAATTTGAGAGAACAGCAAGGTAGATAGTAACGCATGCCTTACCCCCCCCCCCCCGGAGGAGCGGCATGAAGAAAGGCTGGAGGTTGCTTTCCTGTCACCTTGCCTAACAGGGGCTCTTGCTGCTGGCTGTCACAAGTGGGTCAAATAGCCCATCGCACAGTATTGTGCAACTCCATGGCAATGCTCTTCTAGTTTTCTTGGCCAGAGTTATGAATGACATTCTTCTTCTTTTTCTCTAGGATGTAGTGTCCTCCTTGGAGCAGCAGTTCACTCCCATGATGCAAGCTGAATTCTCGGTGCTGGTTGATGTGCTGCACAGTCCAGAACTTCTTTTTCCTGAGGGGAGTGATGCCAGAATAAGATGCGGTGCTTTCATGTCCAAGTAAGTGGTGTGAGGAGAAGGCCTGTTTGCTTCTTTGGAAAAGATGGCAGGGAGTAAAATTTTCAACAGCACTTACCTTTGATTTTCAACAGTGACTTAAGCACGTAGGTGTCTGAGTTCATACTGAAAGCTTAAACTGAGGTCTTTTGCTGCATGTTTTATGTTTCTCAGCAGTTTAGAAGTCTGGAGAGGAGTAGAGAGAGAGGTTGCTTGTCTTGCCTGCCTAGAAATTGAACGTTAGTTGCTTATTAAAACTGTGACAGGCTCAACCTACTTCTGTGTTAATGGGCTACTCTTCCTATTACGTTTCTCCAAATCTACAGCAGAAACTTAGACTTTACACGGTAGAATTTTCAAGAATTCATAGTGAGGCAGGGTTGGATGCTCAGGGCTAGATCTTTTTTTTTTTTTTTTTTGTGTAAAACAAGTAAATCTTTTGATTTTTATTTTAAAATGCCAACAGCTCTTTTAAAAATACATTTCACTGGCACCCCTACCTGGTCTTGAATTATTAGATGTTTTATTTGCAGTCTGTGCATTGGAATATAGTCTTGCAATTTTTTTATTAGTCTTCAAGTGAGATACCCTCGCTGCCCTTGAGAAACTATAATTTAAACAGAGGTAACTTGGGGGAAATGAACACATTTGGCAGCTCTCCTGACTCCTTGGCTTTTTGCATATTCTGCAGAGGTAGTGTTATAACAATATACTTCGTATGTTTGGAAAAAGTAAGTTAAATTTTGAGCTTGTCCCATCCCCTCTGTCCAAACTCCTTTCAAAGTCAAATCAAGTCGAGGGCTGCTGGACGTTGCCCGTGTAATGCAATAAACAGTTTTATGTTTTATTTAATTAACTTCCATGGCAAAGGAATGCTTTGCAGAGCTATGCAGGAATCCCAAGATAAAGACATAACTCTTTAAAAATATTGTTAGTACTGCAGGCCTGAGAGCTGCCTTGTTTTGGACTCGCAGCTCATCAAACTGGTGACCGTGACAATGGGTGAGTCCTGCACAGTGTCTCCGCTGAGCCCAGGATGGCATGAGCGCACTAACTTAGCAGTGATCTAAACACAATCCGTTCTGTTGGGTTACAGAGCACTGGTCCAGATGATGTGGTGTCATCCCTCCCAACCCTGTTTTTGGTGGCTGTTTGTGATTCAGGACCATTAACGGTGCCACCTTTCAGTGTACGTTGGTGGCCACAGTGCCTTTGCTGTATGCTGATCCTAGGCTGTAATTTGATGAACACTGTTCTATCCACCATAACCCAGCACTGGTACTGGTGGGAAAAAACCCCACCCCTGTCCAAGGCCTCCAGATTTCCTCCTTCCTGCTGTTTTTGCAAACCTTTCTCCAGCAATGAGGCAAACCAGTGCAAGGGCTTGCTCTGCACAGAGACAGAAAAGCTGCTTCTGGCTTAAGCTGACTGAAACCCAAACTCCCATCACGGTCTTAGTTGGAGTCAGAAATGTACCTTGTTTTCTGACGTGAAACAGTCTTGTAAAGTTGTTGTGTGAACGTAAATAATGGTTATGGTTCAACCAAATATCCGCATTTCTGAACGCTTCCATAGAAGGTGTTTGGCGATCCTTTTGGCTGGATGCCATTTGCTAATTATGTAATAAATATAACCGTCATCAAGGTTGGAAGGTGTAAAGGTTGTAGCTTTTAAAGTTTGCAAGATGCATGCTGAATATTGGCTAGCTTTAAATAAAGGTTAAAATAAATACATGGTTACCTTGAAAGAAAGAAAGGATGAAATACCAAGCAAGTTTGGATCTTAATCTGGAAGCACTTGTAAAAAGTAGATGCAGAATTCTGCCCTCTGTATGGGCAGTAAGATATGCAAATTGACACAAAAAACTCACAACACCTGGAAAGTCTCATTTCCTTTTTAATTGTGATTTCTCTTGTCTACTCTTATTTCCTTGCCTTGAGGAAAAATATAGTGACAGGCAATTTTTGCATAAAGAAATTGTTGTATGGCTTAGCAACAACGTGCAATGCTCTTTAAGATTTAATATTTTACTTTAAGGTTGATTAATCACACAAAGAAGCTAATGGAGAAAGAAGAAAAGCTCTGCATTAAAATTCTTCAGACATTACGAGAAATGCTTGACAAGAAAACTAACTTTGCGGAAGAGGTACTGCTACCATTTTAGTATTAAATCTAGAACTAATAGCATGGTATTAAAATGTTGGCTCTAGGACAGTAACAGAATCTGACATGATTTCAATTTTGTACATGTTTTGAAGATAATGTGGTGTCTTAGGAACAATGTGATAAGGCAGAAAGATTGGAACAAAAGACACTATCTGCCTTACATAGATAGTTTTGTTTCAGGGACTTGACAAGAGTCAAGGCAAGGAAGATGAAATGAATTAGCAGTAGCGAATATTACTATATATGGTTATTATATATTGGATATCCTGTAGTTCTGGAGACCAATCTTATGTCACATCTGACTTTATCATAAAATCAATTGGAAATATAGGGATTGTTAATTGCAAGTGTACAGTTCTTCCCTGCTGCCTGTGGTGCCAGACTTTTGTACTCCATACACTACTTAATGCTCGTAAACGTGTGACAGGAATATGTAATGTTTAAGCAGAGCTGCCGGTTTTGGGGAGAAGTGACATAGTCTGTACTCTGTAAGTGTCCAATTATTTCTTACACTCCTCTCTCTCCCCTTATGGCCAATTTTCTCTTGCAAAACCAAGTTTTTCAAATACCTCTTTCATCTTGCCTGTCCCTTTGGGTATCAGTAGCCAGGTTCAGATATACATGTCAGCTGTCCCTTCTTTTTGAGCCTGATCCCTGTGCCTTTTGTGTGGTTTCCTCTTACCTGTATTTCTGAGTCTTCCCCAAATTCTTTCAGTATTATTCACTCTTAAATATGAATCACAGAGCTATTATCTAATCTCTCAGTGCCGTCATTTTCATTTGTTCACAGCTGACATGTTTAGTCAAATATGTTCACAGGTTTCAGTTTACCTTGAGAAAAATATATTGATTACAACTCAGTGTCGCACTATTTCACTGTCTTTAGGCTTTTACACCCAAGTATTTTCAGATGTCTAAGTAATAGTGCTTATTCATATTATTGTACCTGGCAAAATTAGGCACCATTCAGGTATACTAGCTATGAGATTTGATCATAACCCCAACCTAACCTTAAGAAAAATAAAGTCTGCGGTGGTTAAGATGCCCATGCCTATTTCTGGGTGTTTGAGATTCTACTTTTCAAGTTAAATGTTTTGGTCCTGTCATATGAGGTGATAAAGTATCAACACACTCTTTTCTCTTTCATGATAGATGAGCCATATATTAGAAATGGGTAATATTCATAGTGTCTTTGTTTTGACTGTATATTATTTGTTTTGATTTCAACATATGGACATGGGAACATATTGCCCAGGCTTCTAAGCAACCTGCTAGACAGGATAAAAAAAAAATCTCAAGGCAGAACAGTGAAACGAAGGCAAAGGCAGTAATAGCAAAACATCAGCCTTGCTCTATGCAAAAACCACTGGTGCACACAGAGAAAACCAACCTCCTCTTCACCTCCTGCTCAAAGAAAAATGTGACTAGGCCTGGGCAGACAATTTTTTTTTTTTAATGTCATAACAAGAGTTTCACAGGTGAAGCAGATATTATTCTTAATTATTTTTCATACTTATTCTCATAGCTTTCTGAGTCCATAAAGCCACTGTATCACATGGAAAAACTAATTTGCTTTTGTAACTGCATGCTATGGTGAACTTTGCCAAACCTCTCCAAAATAATTGCATGGACCCACCAAAAGTTACCATCATCTCAGGACTACGGGGGATGGGGAGGGGAAAAGCAGTGCTTTAGTGTACGACAAGCTAGCAAAAAATGTGCCTGTTATAATTGCTCTTTGTACCCTGTTTTGGATGCTGATAAAGCGGCACCGAGCGAAGCCACCAGAGGGAGTGTGCTCCATTGGTACGGAGGGGCTCTTCACCCAGCCCGCCCAGCCTCTGGTTCTCCAGAGTGGACATAGGAGGTGTGTGCCCAGACCCCTCGCGTGACCTCCACCATCGCGGTAGGGCACGGTGGGTGGAAGAGCTCTTTGGCAAACAGAATTTCTCCCTCGTGCTTTCTCTCGAGTCCCATAGATTTTTTTTTTTTTTTTTGTACACCGAGGAACGTAATGAGTCAGTGCAAACAAATAAATGAGTAAACAAGCTTGTATGGTTTGCAAGTGCTTCTCTGGCTTGCTACTCTTATGAGTCATTGTTCATGGTATGGACTTCAGAATAGTAAAAATAGCACAATCAATCTCCTCTTGTGCGTGTTTCCAACTTTTTTTGAACTGTGATCTCACTGCCTGCAAAGTTATTCAACTATGTTAGGCAGATACTAAAAAAAATGACAGTAGTAAATATGTAATGGTAATACCAGAACAAAGCTACAGATGGATGCGTGACATTTTGACAGAAAGCCTGAGTTTGTTAATCACCCATCCTAATGGATTTTGTGTGATGAATTTGACAGAAATGGTAAACTTCCAGTTTCTGCAGACTTTCCCACAGTGAGAAACAAGGAAGAAATCATGAAATAAAATTTCTTCCTCTCTCCTTCTCTTCCCTTTACCTCCCACAGTTGAGATTCAGGTCTGGGAACCTTGCCTTCGTCTTTATCTTTCATTTAACCCCTGGAAGGTAGCCTGTTTCATTGAAGGAACAGGAGGCAAAGATAGCTGCAGGTGCTTATTTCACTCTTCTTATGCCTGTTCCTGTATCCACTGTCTCAAGTCTATTGTTGCGCCTCCCGTTGCTGGTGTGTTTCAGGGCTGCTCGTGCTCTCCCGGCTCCGTCCTTGGTTGCCCTTGCAGTCAGCCTTTGAGGCAGTGCTTGCTTGCGAGTTGTTTTGCTTAGTGCTGCAAGATCTAATCGTGTTGGGAATCAAAGTTTAATTTCAGAAGTTTGATTTAAGGTATATAAATGACGCATAAAACCTCTTGGTCATTGATTGGCTTTCATAAGTAATTGTGGGTGATTATTACGATCTCCCAGGAGTTCTACGTTAAGTCCTAGTCCTATTTGTATTGATTAGGTAACTAACTGGAATGAAACTTGATCTACAGCCCCTCTCTCACAGAAGGCTCTTCCAGAACAGCGTTAAAACACTTGGGTAAAGCAGCGCGTGGAGGAAGTCGACATTGCCTCTGTTCAGACAGTATCTGTGGTATAGATAAAAGCCTACTTTAGACTGACTGCTTAAGAAGAGAAACAGGAGAGACAGAAAGGACTGTGTTTGGACTAGATCTGCCCCATCTGTGTTTCTTTTTTTGTTGCTGGCCATTTTTATACCCGTTTTACAAAACTCATTTTACAAAACCAGAAGGATCTTGGTCTAGAAATTTTGAACTTTGTAGGCGAATCTTTTTTGTCCCTTCACCATAGCACTTGATTTCGGTGTAAATTCTGTGTGAATGCTGCCTCTAGACCTACAGTTTGAGTAACATTTCCAAAAACACCTGAGACCACTGATGCACGTCCACTTTGCAAATGACTGGAGCAGTTTAAAATCTTTGTGTTACCTTGCTGCCCAGCTGAAAGCAACTGTCCCTACAGCGGAGCTGGTGGGCCAGGAGGGGTGAGTCCTCCCAGCTGCTTCAAAAAGGGTTCAGAAGCTTAAATTAAATCCTCCCTCAGTGAATTGGATTGAGTTGTTGAACTCTTGACCACAGTGTGCTCATATGGCAACTTCTTAACCTGCTCCAGCTGTTGGCTTGTCAATGCCTTGGGCATGGATAACCTTCTGATATCCCAACTGTTCTTAAATGAGGTCAGCATCTCTGGGGGAAACAAACTACTCTCTCTGAAAACGTGTGTATATGACAAGTTTAGTGTAACGTTATTGGCTGATCAGAGTGTTAACGGATGATAATGCATTACAGAATATGGCAGAATCCAAACCTGTATGCCCTGCCAACTGGTAGTTCCTAAGGGAAACACTCTTAGAAATAGATTGAACCCTTCAGTAAGTGTTATTTGTGCTGCAGAACACAGACTTCATACTTCTTTCCTGCTTTAGTTGTTGAACTACAGTATAAATAATTGAAAACTGCATTTTTAAGTGTCAGTAGAACAAAGCCTGTGTAAGCTGCTTAATTGTCAGAAATAAGTAGTTGTGCTCTTTGCCTTTTTTGGAAAAAACTCACGAAAACTGCTGTCTTGCTCTTTTTTACATTTGCACTAGCTTCAGGATTTAAAATCACAGAAGTAGCTTTGTAGCCTTTCGTTTTGCAGTGTTAATGTTTCTGCATTCCACTTCAGATATGAAATGTAAACTATCCTCTCCTCTTTGTTTTCAGCAACAGCACCAAATATACATGTGAAAAAACAGTACAGCGTCAGTGCAAATACGAATGTATTTTATTCCTGTAAGATGTAGTCCCTGATATGGCTGCTCTTGGTCATTTTCTGCCAGAAGACCTGAGTCTTTTCATGTGGAGCTGTTGACAAAACTCCAATGAATTTGTTAAACGCTATCGTCCCAGTTCATGAATGTATTGATCAGTCAAGCCGAAACCAGGTCTGCTTCTGCTGGGGAAAAATGGTCTCCATGTGTCTTAGAAGCCAGGAGATGTTGCTGTGAGCTACTACAGTGTCTGCGAATTAGGCAGCATTCAGATAAATAGAATATGTAGGTAAAAATAAAAGGGGGAAAAAAAGAGAGTAATTCTGAATGTGGAGCTTGCTGAATGTAGTATACCTTAAAAGGATGCTTATTTTAAATGGGAGGAGGAACACAACCCAAAATTCCTTTATTTGTGTTACTACTCCCATTTTGGATTAGTGGCACTGCAGGCATTCTGAAGAATTACATTTAATTATTCACTATTTCTGCTGTCTGTTTTATTTGTGCTCGTTTATAAAAATGCCTGTGCACTAGCCTGTTTTTCCCAGTTGTCAATAGGCCATTCTCCTCACTAAGCTCGGTGTGGCTGTAAGGTAATAGGGGGTTAGAAATACTATAGGAGAACGTTTAAGCTCAGTGCTGTTTACATTGAATTTTTTTGAAAAAAATCACTTGTACATTTCAGCTGGTAAAGGATATTTTTGCAGTATCGTGCATTAAAAACTCTCTTGTTAAGAAAACAGCCACAGTTTGTGGGGTTCTGGAGGTGCAGGATGGAAGAAGAATGGTTACCTCTAGCAGTGCCAACCTGGTTGCTGTGACCAGCACGTACTTCTGGTGCGGTCAGGAAGCCGCTGCTGTGGCTTTGTCGTGACAGTTAAGTGATGAAGTATGGCAGAAAGTTCAAACGCAACTGGGACAACCCCCTCCATCTGTGACATGGTTTACGTGGAGGTGGTGGTCTGCCGCAGAACCGAAGCCTGCACTGACTCCCTGCAGTGGAGGATTCAAGCTTTGCTATAGCCGTGAATCCTCTGAGCCAGTAATTGCAGCGGCAGGAGCATCAGAGCTTTCAGATATGCAAGACTAAGAACTAAACGTGGTCAGACCCTTAAAGGGTGGTAATTTCTCATTATACCCGTATGCTGACATTTTACAAGCCCAAGAAATAAAACCTACAGAGAAACAAAGCAACGCAGCTTCACTTTTCCCCCCCTCTAGGCTTCAAGCTGGAATAATTAAGCAGAGAGAGAGCACAAGGCATGTGATACCGTTGTTTGTACTAGCTAGGTGGTGTTAGCCATAGTGCTTAGAGCCTCGGGCCACCAGCCACTACGGCGTGTTGTTAGTGCTGCGCATTTCTGGTGCTTTGACACGTGGTATCAGCTAGACCGTTCTGAAGTGGCATCCCTCATCTTTGTGGCATCCCTCCTGCGATGTGCATTGCTGTGGACTAGAGGAGGATACTGCTGAACGCTGTGGGGGACATCCCCCAGATACTCTGCTGGCTCTCCAATCGTGTACATTTATAGAGAGATTTATTTTGCTTCTAGTGCAAGAACCTGTCAGTGCAGCTACTCAGTATATGAAAAGCGTGACTTCTTTTTAAGAGGAGATTTTGGGGTTTTTTTCCCCAGTAACAGGTCCCATATGTTTGATCCAGATTTGGACAGTCATCTGCTTGTGTTTGGAAGCCTGTTCAAATCCACTTTACTTGGCCCACTTATGAGGTCCTTATAGTGGCCTGTGTTAAGGATAGTTTCAGGCAGAGTGCATTTGCTCTTGTTGACCTGGACAAGAACTTTAGACTGAAAGTCTCATATATTAAGGACAGATAGGAGACAGCACTTATGAAGTGTAACATCCTGATCTACTGAAAGACAAGAGCACTTTAAGCTGCTGCGGTTGGAGTGAAGCACGTGCCTAACTACTTTGCAGGACTAAGTGCATTCATGATTTTGCCCTCTCTTTAATATGTATAATTGTATGTATAATTGTTATATATGTATGTATAATTGTTAAGTGTCACCATGATCCAAACATATTATCTCCAGAGACTTTTGCTACTTTTAGCTCAGCTGAAAGTTGAGCGAGCAATGGTGTTTGCTACTTACTAGGACTTTCTTGCTTCAAAACCTTGATTTTTGTTTGTTTGTTCTCCAAGTCATAAACAAATCTAGCAGCAGGCTGAAAATACACCTGGTTGTAAACACATTTCTTCCTAAAGACTGTAGCCTCTCAGCAGTGTATATTTATCAAAATTTCAGAATACGGTCTGTTGTTATCCAGATTTGTTTCAGAAATACTAAGCCCCAAATCCTGAGTGATAAATTGTTTTGGAACTTGTATCATCTGCCGTTCTCACATATAATAGCTTTCCTCTAAAGGAGCATCTGATGCTGTAAAATGTTTTTTCTGTTGATACTGATTTAGACAGCATAAAACAATAACAAACTGGAGTAGCTTGCTCCTTGCTCTGAACTTCAAATGGCCGATTTCTGATCTGGAATTTCCCCTTTACACAGTGTATGTGACATAAGGATGCTCCTTATTTTCCCTTTCTTTTTTCATATCAATTCCTTTCTGTGGATCTGATCTTAAGAACAGCAAACCAAGATGATGATCATAACTGCCTGCAAACTTTTTGGCATCTTTTTCTATTAATACTACTTTTAGTTAAAGACAAATGGAAAAGAGTGCAAGTGAAGACAGCTGTTTAACAAATGAAACCTTCAGAGCTCTGAGTATGATTCATCTCACCTTACTCAGGTACAAAATTCATGGAACTGATCAGGATCCTTTATGTGAACAACAACAACTGGATTTTATTTTTGTTGTTGTTTTGAATACAGCTGGGATGGATTTCTCTAAAGCCTTCAGTTCATCTAGAAGTTAAATTGCATGCTCACTATAACTATTTGAATCAAATTCTACATCATGAACGCATCAGGATCAAGGATTTCTTTGTTTGGTCTTATTTATATATTTTAAATCATTAATATAGCAGCCAAGATTTTTAGGAATTTAGTAGAAGATTCTAGCAGATTCTAGCTTGGCAAGGGACTAGGTGAATGACCAAAGGTATGTTGTAGGTTAATATGTAAAATGAGTCAGCAGTTTTATCAAATGGTTCACGTCTCTAGGTGTGTGGAGTTTTGTGTGAAGACATATTCACATGCATAAATATAAATATTTATTTTTAGATGATGTATTCCTATTCCATCTTTTTTTTTTTTTTTTAATGAGCAGCATATTACCTTCGTGGTGGAGTCATATTGGAAGATAAATATTTGAATGTGCATTCTGTGTCCTACCATATTGTTTTGCTTTTAACGGAGTAGATGTTCTTGCTTAGAATATAAAGTGTCTGATATGCATTAATGCTCTCAGACTTACTTAACATGAGGAAAAACGTACTTCCCACGGCCACCCTAATTTTAGTGATTGGTGCTTGTTTAAAGTATCCAGTTGACATCCCGAGAGGCCTGTGTCTGTGCTTATTCGCCGAGCAGGAGCAATTCACGTGGGCAGGGTATGAAAAGCCCTATTTCCTGTTGCACCTGTCTGATGCCGGAGGAGCTACACTGAGGCGAGAAGGGGAGTTCAAAGGAACGTGCGAGTGATGAGTACGGGGAGAGAAGCAAATTGCGGGCATCCTGAAGTTTGGGATAGCTGCCGTTTTTCCTTGGGAGTTAGGAGAATAAAACTGCATAAGCTTTTTTCCCTGACTGTGAGACTAGAGAATGTTTCTCCCCACACACCTCCTGCTCCCTTTTCAGTATTAGTTGCTGTACAGAAAGTCCACGTTTCTGAGCAGTTTCTGTATCACTGCCATTTGTAATTTTTACTGGTGAGCACGGAGGATTGCTGCAGTATTGCAGAGACCACTGTGTGGCAACTGTGGACTTTTTCAGAAATGTCTCCTGTCTGTGGGAGCAGGTCAGCTGCTGCTGCTGCCACTTCTGCACAGCTGAATTCCCACAGCAGTCAAATGTCTGCAGTCGTGGAGGGGGCGAGAGAAAATGTCCCTTTGGTTTTGAATTTCCTTGGAAGGGGAAAAGGGTTCTTTTGTTTTCTGGGATTTTTTTGTTGTTGTTGACTGTCACAAATTTTCTGTTGCTTTATTTAATATGTTTGAGCAACAGCGCTGTTTGTACTTTGCAGTCACACCAGAGATAGCAGTGAGCAGAATTCAATGCATTGTATTAAGGATGGCCAATGAATATTTATGATAGACCTAGGGAGCCAGTAATAAAAATGAAATCGGCATGATGCCACTAGAACCAAATCTTTGATCTCTGTTTTAAGAGAAAATACAATAAAGCAGGGGATAATGGACTCATTATAATGGAATGGTTAGTTATGGTTAGTTAGGGCAATGTGAATAGGTGGCATTACATAAACTGCTTTAGTCCAAGATTTACGATTCAGAAACGTGTTTCAGGAACTGAGCTTCTACAGAAAACCTGTTTATGAAATTATTATGGTTTAGTCAGTCCAAACACAAGGAACTAAAGATGCATCTCTTTGAGATACCAGGATGGGCTATGCTCTTGCCTTACTAGGGGAAGCAAAAGCAGTTAAGAAGCAGCAAAGACCCTTCTACTCCACCTCTTTCTGTGCTTCTGCTCCTCATCTATCACCCTGTGAGCAGGTAGGGAGGCTCGAGCATTGCAGGAAAGCGGAAATTAGATTCCACTCCCTGACCAGACTGTCTTGCCGGATACCAGATGTGAGGGGACACTTGGGGTCATCAGCAGAGAGGGGAAGGCTCCCGGTTTGGCATCGCCCAGGAGGATGCAAGGGTCGTGTCGGGAGATGTATGCCCCAGCTGGAGCCACGAACCTCCGTCAGGAGCAGGGAGAAACCACTGCAATGTGCTGAAACAGCTTTGGGGAAGCCTAAAGAAGGAGTCAGTTTTTGACAGGGACAGGGAGCAGGAGCGAGTGAGCTATTTTTCTTTTTAATGGTTGCAATTACTTGCTTAACACCCCTGCCACACTAAGCAAGACGCAGAGGAGGGTTGATTCCAGGCCATAGATGAAAGCTGATCTTGAAGTCTCTGTCTAGCCAGACATGAGGAGGAAATGGAAACGCACTGGTTTTTTTGATTTGTTTCATACTGATGTAATTTCTAAGGGACTTCATCACTAATGACATCTGGCAAGGGATTAGTCCGTAATGTGGTCCAACTCCCCCCTCTCCCCCTGTTCAAGAAAAAGAAAGTATGTGCGATACTCAACTTTGGAAAACAGCTATTAAGCAACCACAGTAACTGCTTCTGATAGGATTTTTTTTTTTTTTTTTTTGTCTGATGAGGATTTTACCCAGCATGTTTGGCCTTGGAGGAGCGCCTGGATGGTATTGCCAGCTGGAATTGTCAGAGCTGCTTTGTCTTCTGTCCCAGGAAAACAGAAGCCTGGCGGGCAGTCACTCTCGCTCTTATTTCATATCCCTGCTTAGTCAAGAGTTGCCAACCCCAAGCACTGAAAACCCTGAGTCAGGCCACAAACAAATCACGAGATTTGGCTTGAAAATCATGAGATTATTTGGGATTTCTTTGAGTCTTTAGAGTGTCTGTTCTTCCAATTTTCTTCTACAAATCCCAGAGCTTGAAATACGCTTTATTGAATTATGCATTTGTTTACTTAAATGAAAGCTAGGTTACCTGACCTCTGGAGTTTGTGGGGAAAAGACCAGAATATCTAAATGACATGCGTTGACCAGGCTGCTCAATGAGGGGCCTGTTCTGGAGCTGGTGATTGCCCTGAGGACTATGAGATTAATTATCTCGGTGCCACTTTGACCCCTAGGCTTTTTGCAGAGAGCTTTTTTGTTGGGCAGAGCCTGAAAGTGTTCTTTCAGTTTATGGCAATGAACACTTTGTGCAGGTTGTGCCTTGTTTACCTTGCAACAGCTTTTCACGGAGAAGCACGTGGCACCTTGCCAGTGAGGCTCGATTAATCCATTTTCTTCCCACTGCAGTTTCGCCATCGCTCGGGTCTTGCTCGGAGCGCACACGTGCAAATGCTTTCTGCTGTGCACAGTCACGAGCGTAACGTGCTGACACAGCGTGGATGTCAGCGAGAGGCTCTGCTGGCGGTGAGCTGCGAGACAGAGAAATGTGCTCTGAAGGTTTGGACTAGTGTTGGTAACTCCAGATGCAGAGCTGTCACTTGGGCTTGGGGAGAGCACCTTATCACACTGAAAATTTCTCTTGGCAGAGTTGTCCAAAACATTTTGTCCCCAAGTACTGAGCGGTTACACTAGCAATGTCTCCTTATAGTCCTTTTTCCTGCAAGCTTATTCCCCCCCCCCTTTTTTTTTATTACCTTCCTTCTCTTTCTTGCAGAAAACTGGATTTTTTGACTCCTTAGTTGTACATGGTAACATTGTGTAGGGCTGGATGCCATTCTGTCTGAGCTACCCAAGAAATTTAGATAACCTTGACTCTTGGGTCTTTCAGTATGAAGACTTCTTACTGACCCCACGGGAACAACAAGCTTCGCTTGAACCAGGTGTTTTCTCAGCTCTGACCAGCGAGAGGTTCTCAGCTTGTGGGTTCCCCCCCAGGCCACTCTGCTGGGTGCAGTTTAGCCCTTTAGGAAATCATACTCCTCTAAATATACAAATATTTGACTGTGGCTCTCTAAAAATGAAAATCTTTGCATTTAAACAAATGCTGGAAGTCCTGTATGTTCTTGGGAAGCTCTTCCTCTTTTGCTAGCCAGAGCAGTTTTTTCAAAGGGGCTAGAAATGTTGCTGGAGAACAGGATATACAGCCTGAGCTCCCTTGATTTTGCAAAAAGACCCATATTAACTAGGTTGCTTTTGTGAGGCAGAGGAAATAACAGTGGTAATTCACTGCTAGCAATAAAGTGGGTGATGGTCAGTAAATTTACCCTGATGGCACAGAGGATTGTTCTGGTTATATGTCACAGTCTTTATTAAATTTGTCCTGGTTGTTGCTAGCATTTTGTTCATGTAGTCATTTTAATTCTGACAATAAAACTGACCATAAGGACCTAGAAGGAGACTTTTGAAAAACATAAGTTGAACAGTTTAAGCTGTCCTTTTCTTCTTTTTCTTCACATTTAAATATTCTTACAGTGAATAGCATCATGTGTGGGAAAAAAATCAGATTATTTGAGTTTGGATTTTTGTTCTGGTGCTGCGTGTGGAAATGTTTTAACAAAAAAAACCCCACCAAACCCCAAAACCAAAAAACCCACCCACCTCAGCCAGAGTAACAAGTTTATGAGATTACTTTGGGCTGTGGTGTGCTTAGTCAGAAATGAGTAATTTGTATTGCAGAAGTCTGGGCAAAGTGCTACCTATTTCTGCCTGTGTGTGCAAATAACCTGCTATGCCACACAGCCAAAGGAAAGAGAGTCAAATGAGAGGAGTGCTGGCTGCGTTTGAGCATGCCGAGCACGCGTGTTGAGCTGGGGTTAGGAGGCGGCAGATGAACTGGCTCCTTCTGGAGCCCAAATTGATGCTCTGCGAGGCTGGTTAGGATGGTTTGCTCTCCAGAGTGTGGTCTGCAGAGAGCCGCTTGACTTAAATGAAGCTGTTTTATATAAACAGATTTATTTCCATACCTATGATACTGAGAGAGCTTGGTTTAACTCAGTAGCAAATTCTAGCATACCAGGTAATCTAAATACAGGTCTTTTACTTCCTTTTTTAAAAAAAAAAAAAAAGAAAAAAAACAGGAAGTCAACTAGTTGACACATACTTTAATTCGATATGTATTTAACCTAATTTTTAAACCCTATATACAATTTGAAACTGGAAAAAACAATTCCCTTTTTAAACCACCTCTATCTTTACTATTTTTGCACATACTTTTCCTTTTCTCTATGTTTTGTTCTGATTTTTAGCTGAAGAAAGACTTTATCTGAGAGCAGGAAAGGAAGTGTTGCTGGGATAATGTTTTATTTTGAACTAGCCAACAGTTTATGGCTTCTGTGTCCTAAGTTCGGTACTTTGATCACTATCTGTTTTGCTACTAATCCCTATGTAGCGTGATTTTACTATTGAACCAGCTGGGGCACTGCCCCACGCAAGAACCGTGAGGTAATAAAATCAGAGTAAATTAAAAGTGTTTTCTCAAGCCCTCTGCACAATTCTGAACTATTAATTTCCCACTGCAACGTTGCCAGCTGAAAAGTAGCTGCTTTATTGCCCCAGACTGCGCCGTGCACGTACATCTCCATCGTCCAGCAGGGGCCTCCAAAGCCACAGGAGGTGGCAAACCAGCCGCCGGGCAGCTGCAGCAGTGCACAAAGGGGCTCTTTCAGACACGTTCCTGCTAGAAAAGCACATGTGCAGCTAAAACAAGTTACAGTGCCCATCTGACTTGAGCAAGAGCCACCCTGGGGAAACTGCCTTCTTTTTTTCTTTTTTTCTTTTCCTTCTGAAATTGAATAGATATATTGCCCTAATGCTTGTTTCTGACTTGATGAACACCGTGTTTGGACCCAGGACTTGGTTCATTCTGTATTCTTCTCTTGTGAGCAGGGTGGCTGAAGGATGAGGGAAGGGAACTGATCTCCCCTCTGATGGGCTACTGGAATATAGCATCGCTTTTTGCCCCGAGTCTGCTGCCCAGTGATGTACCGTCGCTGCGGACACGTGTCAGTGCAGCAGAGGGTACTTTTAAGTATCACAAGCTAGCTCCCGTTTTGGGCTCATCTCCAGAGGACCGAATGACTCACCTACAAAGAAGGTCTCTCTGAAAGTGGAAGCAGGACTTTGCGTATGACAGTGCAGAACCTAGCAGTTGGCAGGGTGCCCATTTTCTCCTCCCTAAATCAAGCAAACAGTGTGCTCCTGGGCTTTGTGAATGAAAGATTTGTTGAAAAAAATTGGTATGAAGTCTTAACAAACACTGATTTAGTAAGCTTGGCGTTCGATTATCTACATAAATTCTTGTTCTGAAGTTGGCTTCCATTGGGAAAAAGCATGCTTTTTAAAATTTGCTGAAATGTTGGCACGCGTGAAAAGTCACTTCTTGAGTCGTACAGACTTAAGAGACTCTTCTTGCTGTGTTGGCCAACTTGACTTGCAATGCCCGTTCTCCTGAAGGAAGAACTCTGGGTCGAGGTGGCTCCAAAAATCTGCAACCCAAGAGGGTGATCCAAGAAAAGACAAGGCACAAGGACTTGTACGTAGTACCTTCCTCTACAAACCAGATGCCGAGCGTGGGTGGGGTGGCTAGCGGCTTCCACGTCAGTGAGCTGGATGTGATGTGAGACTAGCGCGAGTTCGGACGTGTGCTAACCCCGCACTCCTCCCAGCGCTCAGCTGTCATCTGTGGCTGTTGTATGTAGCAATGCAGACCTGCAGATGGTGACGCTGGTAGGAACCCCCTTGCCTGAAGCGGATCTAGCCCTCCTCTCGGACATGGGGAGGAGCGTGTTTTATCCTCAACAGCTCGTATCTATCCATTATTACATACTGCCTGCCTTGTTTGTGGAAAATCGCTCCAGGTGAGCGATACCTGGTGTGCTAAGTATGCCCCAAGCAGCAGAGGGCTGTTACCCAGACCTCTCGGCAGGTGCTCGGCCACTGCTTAGGACGAAAGCCGGGCACGGTTGCGAGCAGGACGTGGAAGAGCGGTCCCTCACCCGGCCTCTGGCCCCTCCGCAGCGTGCGGGGCAGCCGTCAGCCGGGCCGGGGCTTGCCAGCTCCCAGACGGCTGCAGGGATGCTGCGGCAAGCGGGAGGTGCCCGAGGTGCGTGTAGGTGGCAGCCGTGTTGGCAGGGCAGCGCGCTGCGCTGCAGGCTGCGTTCCCCCGGTGTAGCCTGGGGTGAGCAGCCGCGGGGGGCGGTGGTGCAGGGTTTTACCTTTACTGTTCTACGTCTCCCAGGCTGCTGTAATCGCCTTTGCCTGGCGAGTGATTTAATGAACCCTTTGGGCCGGTCGGAGGAACGGCGGTATCTCCCATTTGCTGCCGCCGAGCTCCCCCCCACCCCCGCCCCGAAACGTGTGACTGCGCACGTGAGCGGCGGGCAGGGCCGGAGCAGACGCCGCTGCCGCCCGGGCGCTGAGGCGGGGGCGCGCGCGGTCCGTCCCCCTGTGTGTGTCCCGTCGTGGCCCCCGCCCCCCCCCCCCCCCGGCCGGCGGCGGCACCGTGCCGTTATGTAACGCCCGCAGTGTCTGGCAGCGCGCGCCGGCGGGGGCGCGTCACGTGTCCCGCGGTGCTCCCGGCCCTGAAATTCAATTAGATTGCTTTGAACGATCGTGAGCCTGCATGAGATAAGCCCTTTTTTTTTTTTTTTTTTTTTTTTTTTTTTTTTTTTTTTTGCTGTTAGACACTAGAAAGCAAATGGGTTGATTAGCTGCACGGGAATTGATAAATTGCTCTTGTAATTCCGGCGGGGATATTTGCATTGCATATACATCATCGTGCCACCGAAAAGAGCCTGAAATTAAGCATTATGTAACCTGGCTCGAACAGCAACAACAGCAGCAGCAACAAAAGGAAACAAACAACCGTCTCTCCTCCTCCTCCTCCTCCTCCTCTGCCCTCCCGTTGCCAAAAGATCACAGAAAAATGTTTTGTTGCTGCTTGGCGGAGGGCTTTTTGCCATTGCCTCTAAAAGCAGTTTCGCAGGCAGCAAAGCTGACTCTTCAGGTTTCGGGATGATTGACAGGTCAGTCGTCAAGAGGCTGACGGTTTTGGCAGAGGATGCTGGTTTGCAGACACTAAAGTTTGTGCGTGCAGGTGGCCTGTTAGGACTTTTCATAAATTACTTTATATGTGAGACTCCCTCGTGGCATTACACAGGGGTGTCTGTATGAAGCTGCAAATGTTTGTGCCGTAAACCTCTGGCCTTTTATCCAGTTCTCTGCGAAAAAAAGGTCCTGTGACTGCAGAGGGGGGGAAAAAAAACCACCAAAAACACCCAACATGGAGGAGCCAGGGCAGCTTAAAATTTAAGCAACAATTTTTATTAATAAGCAGCTGAGGAGCAAATTGATGTAAGGGAGCTGAAAGAGAAGCGATTCCCCCATCCTCACCCTGCAATATTCACCCCATCTTTTCCCCAAAGTACGTTTTGAAATGTCATCTCATTCTTCCTCTGATGGAAGCTAATGTTCATTGTCTTGGCCTTGAGAAGAACAATATTGCTGCCCAGGAGCTGTGAAGAAACCAAACCCTCTGAAATTTTAAGCTGTATTAAATCTTCTCTGCTTTCTAAGGGCCCAAATATACTGTTTACAGGCAGCCTGATTGCATGGCAGTCAAAACATTTTCTTCTTAAACATTTCCCTTGCCACCACTATAGTAAGAAAATAGCCGTTTATAAAGCTGTGCTTGCAACAAAATCCAATGTTGTTTGATAAGATCAGGTATGCTGGTTGTGCATTTGGGGAATATTCAGCAAATAATAATATCACTTTATATGATACACATTCTATTATCCTGTATTTATTATATTTCCAAGAGAAAGTTATTGTTGGAGTTCCTTCTTTTATTAATAAGCATCACAAAATGGTATTTTTCTAGTGCTTAGAGGTTTTTTTCTTCTTTTCTATTTCTCTTCCCCTGTTCTTTCACTTCATTTCTATATACATAGTTAACATACCGGCGTTTAAATATACATTGTGAGGTATAGTTACATAACCTTGTCTTGCAAAGTGCTGAAGAATGATCCCTGGCTTTATCTTCTATTTTTTAAAAAGTAACAGGTTTTGTGTATAATCTAACACAATCAAAAGACAGAGGGAGGCATGCTTGTGGCTACGTAAGGATCCTTTTACACAAATCAGAACAAAAATAATACAAATTGTACCCCAACAAATATCGTATGCTACATTTACTCTAGCCAGTAAGTCTTAAATCTGGAGTGTATAAATGTGTTTGCTAATGAGTGGATACTGAGTTGATTTAATGAGTTCGTGATGCAGTCGGTGACTGCTCATTATCATCAGAGAATTTAACTTGCTGCAGCAACGCAGAAAATAAACGAGTGTAGTTCAGACTGGACTGTGCTGCGAGTGAAATGAGAACTTTTCCTCTGTGCGGCTTAGCAGTCTTCGGTTTCTGCTTCATATTAGCTGTTCTGAGCTGTATTTTAGGATTCTTTTATCATCCATCGCTAATCCATCCCAGGAGGGTTAAGGAAGTGGTCCCAGACCCTGCCTCTCATGGGCAGAGGCAGTGCCCAAACAGGTAAGGAGAATCGGAGGTCTTGACAGCTGGAGATTAACAGCGTGCTCCCTCTCAGGATAAACAACCATTCTTCTCCCAAGCTGTGATGAGAGAATATTTGGACTCCGGTTATCATCTAACAGGCGTTACAGGAGATAAAGGAGCTCTAAAGGTGCAGAAAGCTCTAAATACAGCTTGAGCAGGTCAAATCGCTTAGTAATGAGGGCAAGTCAGGAGTCCTGGTTAGCTCTGCTGGTGACTTGGTACGGTGTTAGACCAGTCGAAGGAAAACACATTCAGATACCGCTTATGGAAAGAATATAACAAAAATCCTCACTTTTTATTAGTTTTTGTAGGGCTTCATTCCTTAGGTATCAACGTGCTCTCAGAGCTGTGGGTTAGTAGATACTGCAGAAGCACAGCACATTAATAACAACAATGAAATTTGTTTTATTTTGGAGTTGGTAGAAAACCAGTGTCCCTCTAGTTTAGGGTATAAATACAGCAGAAGAGGTTTGTGTGTTTGCACTTCAAAACAAAGTTCTTTATCCTTACAATATACAATTAAAGATAAAACTGATTCATTTTCTTTCTCTCTGGTGCAGAGATTTAGAATCTAGCTCTGATTGCTTGTGCTTTGCTGCTATGGCATGATTTTTACAGAGTGCTGGAACTGAGAGATGTATATAATGAAACTTTAAAACTGTACCGAGTTTTGGAAATGTTCACCTGCTTTTTTAAAAAAAAGCCAACCTACAGAGAATTTTAAAAATAGACCAAGTCCTCCTGGAATTCAATTACAGATGCCTGCCAGCTGCTTCCCCTGCCTGGGACCCGCATTTCAAGCTTCTCTGTTCCTCTGGATGTTCCTTGCAGGGGAACAGCCCGTGTGACATGACTGATGAACAGACAGATTGGAGAGAGAGGTGCTCGGGTACGGACTCCCCTGCCATCCCTCCATCCCACCTGCTGCTTGGGCTGTCCTTTCATAGTCACGATTGGAGCTGTGCGATTGTTGTACAATGTGGATACCGGCTGTGTGGCTACTGCTGGGACTAGCACTTTATTCTCATGCTATGTGCAATGACTTTTTGAAAAGCTTTTTATTTAGGCCCGGTAGCACTGCATCTTACAAAAAAACATTATAAGAATCCCATCTTCTTGGATCTGTATTCTGGCTGAGTTCACAGGCACACATTACATCCCCCATTTGCTAAAACACTGAATTGCAGACCCTGAGCAAAACTTCAGGCTTCATTTCCCCAGAAAATATATGCAGATTGTAATATATTTGCCCATAAACGCATGCGCTGGATTCTCCCATAATATGGACCCTGCCCTTAAGGAATTGTTTCCAAACTTGTAGTGCAGAGTCAGAAAAAAAAAAAAATTAAAAATTTAAAAAAAAAATCTGTGCTTACTTATTAAATTACATGTACTGTCTTTTGTTGTGTATCATCCTTTTTGGTCTGGTCACAGATGATTCAGCTGTCCGGTTCCAGGAGAACATTTTCCAGCAATGTCGTTTGGATGTAATCCTCTTTCTGGTATTGTCCTGTTTTACCCCCATAGGCTTTCTGAGCGTGTGTGCCCATCTGTGTGTGGCAGTGGCAGGAGCTTTCCATCCAGTCTAGCTGTCTGCAGGATCTCACTGGTTCTGTGCTGCCTTGCTCTCTTGGGTATCGTTTTACTCTTTGATTGGGAAGAATATGGTTTGAGGGTTTGTGGCAGAAATTCATTTACTAATTCATAGGGGAGGGAAGTGGGGGAGGGGAGGGAAGGGAAATAATTCTTTGGTACAGAACAACAATTCTCCAAGGACATAGTTACAGCATTTCTTGTTAAAGTACAACGTGTTTGTTTTCAAATCGTGTAGAAAATGCAGTGATTCTGTGGCTTAGGCTATTGCATTCTTAACACACAGCTATGATGCTGGGGCAGATACAGCTGTTCCTGGGCTGAGCAGTTCCCTGCTTCACGGCTGGTCCCACTGATTTCAGGGGAAACTACTTATTCACAGGTCTTCACATAACAAGACGTTCCTGCCTGACGGCTGGAGATGTGAAGTTGAATGCTATGTTTGATTTGAGATCTCTCAGTGATTTTTAATTTTGATGTAGGGGTCCCAGCAGAACTGCATTTAATTAAGAACCTGATCCGTAGCTTTTAGATTTAACTATGGGATGTGCCTGCTTACAGTGTACAGTGCTGCCCTGCATTAGGGATCCCTAGACTAGCTCCACATTAACTCATTAACTAATTTCACTAGCAGCATTGTGCAGCTTCCCTTTCTGGTCCTGTCTTGTTTTGCGTTTTCTGAGGTTCCTCTCTGTAGTGTTGCACGGATGCACCCACAGGTTCTCAGGAACTGAGCTCAGATTTGGTGTTAAAATCGAGCAGTTGTTTGTTGTTTGATATGTAGATTATTTTTTTGTCTTCATAAGATTTTAATTTAGGTTAAAGGTCGAAGCTTCCGTATTTTATTTTTAAAGGAGCCCGATACCTGTGTGATAAACGCAATGAAGCTGATGTCCAAGAAGCAGAAGTGCACGTAGCAAGTCACTGGAGCTGACAGATTTCAAAGGGCTGTAGCTGGTTGTGTAAGCCACTAGCTTGGATGGTTTGATGTAATGCTGTTTCCAGACAGCGTGGGGATCGCATGTGCCAGTGCTGTGTGTTGCCAGACAGAAACCACAGCAATTCACCCTCAACATAATTACCACCTACAGCAAGGCTAGCAGCTTTTAAATGAGGAGGAGTGGGATTCTTTCTCTAGGAAAATACCAAGGAGTTTATGTCTTGCTGTAAATCTACCTAATTTTTCATTAGAAGGGCAAGGAATAGCAATGAACCTCAGCCAACATTGCACATAATGAATTATTTTTAAAATACTCTCTTTGATGTTGAACTGTAGCACAGGCAGAATCCAGAAAAATCAGGTGGCGCTTCTTAAAACTTGTACAGTGTTAGAGATGCTTTTGGACGTGCGGCGTAGCTTCTGTTACATGTGAGGCTTTAATGTCCGTTTTCAATACCTTGTTTCCCTCTATCTGGATGCTAAGATTAATATTATTATAATTATAGCTCCAGCCACTCACAGGCTTCTTTTGGATGGTTGTTTACTTAAAATACCCAGGAATGTTGTTAGAGGGGAAAATACCAAGTTAAAATTTTATATTTAATTATTTACTTCCTTTTCCTACCTATGTTACTAATTCTTCTCGTTAATTCATTAAGAATCAAATTGACTCACGACTATTAAGGTTGCTTGTGTGTGGATTTGGGGGAGTGGTGTGTGTGTGTCCTTCATGGAGTGCAGACATGCAAAAATAGATACTTGGGCGTTGATTGTTTTGCTGTGCTGATAGGAGCAACGGATCAGGGAAGTGTAAGGTGGCTTCCTTTGCACCTGATCCAAATCCCATTAAAGCCAGTGAAAAGATTTCTAATGATATTAGAGCCGTGACAGGATCACTCCAGCCACGTTTTCCTTGTACCCTTGCTGCTAGCATTGCCCGCTCAGCGTTCACTGTGGGCTGGGCTCTGGATTCCCCTCCTTTGTGTTTGCTGAGCAGCATGAAGGAATCAGTCATAAGAAGCAGGAAGTTCTCCACTCTTGCCCACCAAGAAACTGGTCTTTACTGGTTTAGAGGTTTCTCACTCATTGCACCTGCTCCTCACTGTGACAAAACTAGGGTAGTTGTAGTACAAATGTTGGTCGGGAGAGCTTAGATCAAACCAAAGATTATTTTTTGCCAATGACTCGGACTGCATGGGGACCTAAGCACCCACGCTGCTGTCAAATAAGCTAAGTGGGCCCTTGGCGCCGTGTTACTTTCGAATTTGCCTGCTTAGTTTGCAGATAGAATCAGTTACTTTGGCATTTATGTGATCTGTATTATTCCTTCTTCTAATTACAGGCACAAAGAAAGAGTGATATTAAAAAAGTGGTCTCTTGCGGCACAGATTTAGCGTATTAGTCATTTCGATGAAGAGTTTAGTTTTTGCTTATGCCCCTTGTGCATTGTACGGTACATGCCACAAAGGCTGAAAGATGGTTCTGTGCTAGCAAAAACTTAGGGTGCCTTCAGTGCAAAATTTCTTGCAGTATATGGAAACTCACCCACTGCTGAAAACATTGGACAAAGTATGGAAGGGGAAACCGCGTTCCCCTGCTACAGCTCTGCAAATAGTTGGAAGAATACATGTTATTTGATTAGGAAACATTGTAGGTGTGCAGTCTATACATCTATTCAGCTCAATAGAGCTGAATGCACCTGACAGGCACACCATCTGCATCTGAGATCAGCTCCAACTTCTCTGCTTACTTCTTAGCTTGTACCTAGCAGCTCTTCCAGCACGTTGTTGTTCAGCAGCTGTGCATTATGAAAGGGTTTAACCATTACAGCTTGGCAATAAATATATCTGTAATCTTGTTGTAGAAGCATCTCGATTAGTGATGTAAGAGCCAGCTATGAGCACCGCATTCAATCCATGTAAGCTCCTAGTTGTGGAATAGTTTGTATTATAAATCTCCTTGAGATGGATTTTTCATCTCCTGATACGTAACACTAGCCTCACCTGCACCTGAACTTCTTTTGTGTATAATTTAATACCAGAGGCAGGAGAAAGCCTCTCAAGTGGTTTCCTATGAACCTTTGCTCTAGGGAAGGAGGAGAGAGATGGATTCACTGTCTGAAAAATGGTTGACTGTTGGATCAATAGATCGGATAGTTTGGTTGGCAGGGGTGAATATCCTTTGCCACTGTTAGACACAGTGGTATGAAGCAGATTTTCTTTTTCTGCTGAGAGTGTCTGTCTGCCAGGTGGAGTGGTATTTAGGCGAAGAGGTGGGCTTGCAGTCATGAAGCCATGCTCGTCCAGCTAAGAAGTCTATGGCACCTCTCAACTGCTGAAGGCATTCAGTAGGCACACAGCTTACTGCCCAACGGGCACATTTAGCATCTCCCCACAAAGACCCAGTGATCTTTGAAGGATATGGGAATAGAGTATAACTTTTCATATGAAATAGCTGTCCTTTAATGTAGTCAGCGTGTGTGATACCATAAACCCTGTGGTAGATATTTACAGAGTAACTTGCACTGTTACAGGGAATCTTTAAAAAGGAAAGCTTTTTGTAATCAATAATTGAGTTATTTTAACTCTGGCTGCGTCGTCTCCTGTCTCTCTTGTGTTGGCTCAAGTTTGGAGTCCTAATTTAGGTAAAACTTTAGGCAGGAGGACAGTATTCCAAGACAAGCTGCCCACCTGCAGGTCCCATTCTCATCAGTGCGAGCCAAGGACCATAGCATCTTTCAGGAGTGGACTGTAAATGAAGGCCTGCGATATCTGGCCATTTCCTCTCAATCCTGCTTTTGTCTTTTGCTTTATGATATAAGATTTATGTTCACATGTCAAGAATCAGATCATAATGCTTATCTCGGAACTCATTGTTATTTTGCAGTGTTTTTATGAGGCTAGTAGCCTAATGCTGCAAAGTTGTTTGTAATGTTTAGCTTCTACACCTAAAGCAGTGAGGTATCCATGGTAACTGTCTTGCCTGTACACGGTACCCCAGGCTGCCTTTTCACACAGGTCAGAGCACGCACATTCCCAGATACTGACTCAATTTAGTCTGCCTTAAACATCAGGTATTTTAAAAAAGAGAATGGCTCTGACTTTTTTGCTTCAAATAGAATTTTGTATTTAATTAGCCATTTGAGCCTCTGCATTCTGCTAGTGAAAGCAATATAAAAAGCCTTTGCCACTGTAAATACAGCTGTCGCCCAGACCTATTAAAATTAAACCTATGTCTTGTGTTGAAAATGTTAAGGGCTTTGCAGCAAGGAAATTCCAAATTAAAGTTTCTACTCCACCACTGAAGAACCATCCGAACGTGGAGTTTACAATAGCACAATTTCATTTAGGTCCTCTGTCAGGTACTCAGTATATTCAGTTTCCTTTTGACCTCTCTTGTAGTTGAGGGTGCTCCAGGATTAGACTCCAAGGATTATCCTTCTGCCTTCCCCAGCTTCTTGTTGTTGATTTGCAAAGTACACGTTCATTGAACATGTTCCTGTTCTAATCTATAATGATTTCTTTGCTGTTGTCTGAGCTACTTATCTACATATACCAAAGCTTGAGGAAAATTCTCTGCAAAACTGAACGCTGTGCTTTGAACTTTTTTCACCTGCCAGCCTACTTCCATCTTAAGCTTGTCCTGCCCTTTTTTTGACATAATTTTGCTTCATCTTGGTTTGTTCTGTCAGTTCCAATGCTTTTGCTATAGTGAATCATCAGGTGTGTTTCTTCTGAGTGTTCAGGTTAGTGATTTGAGCGTGGAGGAGGAGCAACAGGCTCAACTTTTAAGCAGATGCTTCTTTCCCAAATGCTCGCTTGCCCTTTTCCAGTCTCCTCCAGAGCTCTTTTACTCAAGAAGGAGGCATGATTACCAGAGTTACTGAGAGGGAGAAGCTACAAATCAAGTGTCACATGTATTATAATGTGTCATTGGTACAGCCAGGGGACAGGGAGGAAAAAGGCAAATTCAGAGGGGACAAGAAGGAAGAAAAAGATGGAAGACAGCAAAGCAGGAGAGACAAAATCCAGATCCTCTCCCGGTCTTCTGCATCATCCCTTCTGCACAATATAAATCTGTCAAGCTTTTGGCCGAGTCTCGGCAGCTCTGGGTGCCACAGCTAGAATACTAATACTTGTTTCTATGTATAGTGAATTTTAGGCCGGAGAAGGACATTAAGTATGTAGGCAGAGGCATCTGCGTGACACTCAATCCTTAACAGTCAAAAAGCCATTTCATCATCAAGTGAACTCACAGGGAGACAGAAAGGCGCTTAATATGTATAGGAAACCAATTTATGTAACAAAGTCATTGCAAAGTTGTAATTAATCAAAGGAACTAAATAATGGTGACATACTGGGCAGTGTTATTTAGGGCTAAATGAGGGATCTGGTGTTCATAGGCTGTCATCAGAACTGAGAAGTCTGATGCTGTGGCTGTCTCTGTCGTGCAAAGGCATCTTTAGTGTCTTAGAGGATGAGGCATTTTGGACTTTGTTGGTGCAAGAACAGAAAAGTCGTCTGTGGGAGGCAGAAGGACAAGTTTGGAGAGTTACCTGGCTGGGCAAGTGAGCATGGGTATCCAGGTCAAGACCAGCAGAATGTCTCGGCTGAAGAAGGGAGCCCGGAGCTTTTCTCTAAGAAGCTGCATTTTGTTCAAAAGTGTTTCTACCTGCCATCATTTTTATATAAATCAGTAGTATTTTGCTAAGCAAAGATGAAGACCAGTAGATGAAATGCAGACCTTTTTCATGTTAGGATTTTGGTAAGGTACTGTCTTGTTACAGAAATTCTACTTTTTGCCTATTGAATGTAGGGTTCCAGCTGATATTTTGGGTCACTGTAGTGCTCTGCTCTGGGTGCCTGCTCATCAGAGATTTCATAAAAACAGATTTTTCTCTTGAATCTACATTGCACTGGTTTTTGGATCCAATGCAAACAGACGTGGTACACTACATGTTCTCTTTTAAACACACGCAAATTGCCAAAGAGGATTAAACCAGGGGATTAAGAGTGCTGTCTCTCTGTGTGGCCATCACCAGATGCCTCAGAAGGTCTAAGAATCCACACTGTAGGCAGAGTTGAAGTTTTCTATTCTTTCTGAAGTCTTGGGATAATCCTTAACAGTAAGATCATAAATCTGTGGCCCCTAAAGCATCAGATTTTGTCATCTTTCCCATAGTTGTTTTTTTAACATTTGCTATTGTAACTGTTTTGCTTGCTGTCTATAGAAATGTTCAAATCCTCTTTGAGTCTTGCTGAATTCTTGGCCTGGGTGACTTCTATGGTAATGAATTCTGCCATCTAATTATGTGTGGGTTAACGAGTATTTCTTTATCACTTTTTCACTGACCATCTTTACATTCCATTGAAGGCCCCTTCTTCGGTGGGAGAGGAAACAGGAAATCCCGACCTCCCTATCTCTTCACCATTCGTACTTTTCTGTACTCCTGCCACATTTTTTCATCTCTTTTTCCAAGGTGAACAATCTCAATCTTTAATACGACGGTTTTTCCACACGTTTGTGTGCTCCCAGCACATCTCTGAGCCTTGTAGGAGATGGTAACCTATAGTAAACACAAACTTCAGATGAAACTCTGCCATTGATCTAACTTAGGGCACTAACTTTGTCTGTACTATTTCCCACCGTACTCGACCTTTTAAGAAGGTTTTCACAGAGATATACTAACTAAATGCAGCAGCAGTGCTGCATTCAGAACAGAGGATTTTACTAATAGTGAGAATAGCCTGAGCCGTGAATTGTGTAGCCCTAAGACTGTTGGTGGGTTTTGTTTTCTATTCATTCAAAGCACCGACTGGCTGGCATGCGTACACAGTCTAATTTCCACTTACTGGAACTGTAAAGTTCATCTTGGTTTTCATAATGCCATTGAGCCGTAATGTTGGGATGCTGCATGGCATTTATCAGAGAGATGTCATTAGTGGGGATATCAGTACTCTCGAAACGCAGTAGGAAAAATTGCAGTCAGTTATAGGACCTCCAGAGCAGGTTTTCTGCAGGCTCACCGTCAATCTATGCTGTACTTAACAGCTCTGAGGAAGCATATGACATTGTATTTCCATAGCTACATGCTGCGCATGTAGGAACATTCCAGTAATAATCTGTTTCTCCTTGGAAGCAATAGAAATTTAGGCATTATAATGGCAACAGCTTCATAATAAATGTATACTCAAATATATTATGATGAAACAGCTACTGCACATGTGCAGCAATCTTATCGCTGACATAAATAACTCAGCAATTTTAGCAAATATTAAATATAAAGGGGCAATTTAATATTATGGGTGAACAGCTTGCATATTAAATTTTATATAAACATGAATCTGTCTTTTAGTAGTGGAAATGTGAAAAGCTGAGACAGCCTCATGAAAATGTGTCTTCGTCTCCTCCTTGTCTCTAACTTTGAACAGCTGATGTGATGTCAAGCAAATTTTGGTCATTTTTTCAACCACTTCTAGAGTTGCTTGAATTTGGAGTTGGGTGGGTTTTTCTTCTGTTCAACCTAAAAGACAACTTTTTCCTGATCTTGTGAAACTTAGCGTTTAGAAATTGCTGTTGCTCATAAAATAAGACGACAGTTAAGAAGCTATTGAGCTCTGGCATGACAGCTAATATACCTCCGAAAGTTATTAAAAACAAAATGTTACTCTCTTAATAACGTTTCAGTTTCATTCAGCAACTTTGGCTAATAGAAACAGTTTATGAAACTTCTGCTGTGGTGTTACGCAAAGTCAGAATTATTTCCATGGCACTCTTCACAGGACGTTATTAGGTTTATTTGTTTGAACTGATGAAATCTTAGACTCCAAGAGCAGAAAGCCAATATTGGCCTCTAATTTAAAAGGGAAAATTGAGAACTGCTTTGAAAACAGAGAGGTTTTCCCTGGTAAAAGATGCCTTCAAAAATCAGAATGTCTGTCTATCATTTGGAAGAGACGCTGTTACAAAAACTTCAGATATGCCAAGAAAGACCAGCCTCAACACCAAGTCACTGCAGTTTTGTGAATCAGTATGTAAAAGCCAGGATTTACCATGACTGCCCCTGGATAGGTGCTTTAGCCTGCTCACTTAATGACATTAATGGGAGTTGGAGGTAGCTTGGCCTAACCTAGGTTCTAAACCAAGACCTGATGGCTCGTTCCTGGGGAATAAACCTACCAAATGCTTTTTTCCAGCCTCCCGAGAAATTTGGCGCTCAGGTTATCCTAGAGCCCAGCTCTTCCACATGGCAGCACGGCCTTTGCCAGAACAGAAGCAGAGCTCAGATCTTCAATAACTTCATTTTAATTGCAAGATTACCATTTCTCATACTTTGTCAAGGGGTCCTTTCCTTCTAGGGTGGCCTTACCTCGTAATCCTGGATCACCATTAATTCTTAGTTGCTTGGGCTCCGTTGCTGGCAGCGGACATGCTGATTTGCTGTTTGAGGAAGAGGAGATGCGGCGTTTTGCGACGGTAGCCAAGTGTCAGCAGCCACATCCTTGCTGAGAGTCAGTAGCAAGGATCTGAGCTCCTCTTAGCACGCAGCGTCAACAAATCTGCTGGAAAAGGTTGCTTAATATTTACTTGATATTTACCACCTCTGGCAATCAAAGTCATGAGTCAGGCTCCTAAAAAGGATGGGATTACTTTGGTTTGGTTTCATAATGATCAAAAACCCAACAACATATTTTGGATTTTTGTTTGTTTGTTTGTTTTTATGGCCTTCTGGCTCTGGCCACACAGATTTCTTATTTCCAAGTACTATTCCTGGGACCAGGAGCACTAGAAACTATGGGGGGTGTGTATGGTTTCGTGGGTTTTGTTTTTTGGTTTTTTTTCATGTGAACCGGAATTTTCATACAAGCACATAACTGTAGGTGCTAAGCTTAAAGTTCCAGCTATCGTGAAAAGGATAATATGATTGAGAGAGTTGTCATTAATGGAAAATTCTCAATTAAGTTTACTGGAAAATTATTCAAGCTACTACTTTTTATAAAACCAGGGAACATGAATTATAAATATTGCCAAATTATCCCTGTCAAAATGGATAGCTAATAAAAAACAAGTGCTAGATTTGTAGTGTTGTCTATTTTTGCTCTACTTTTCTGCTAGTCTGAATGCCTCCTAATTTCATAGCTATAGTGAAATCAGTGCAGTAGCTGGCTTTGCTCCAGGTGGGATGTGTTCTCTGCTTAGAAATGGAGGAATATGCTTTGTTTTCTTTGCTGTGCTGTGCAGTATAGAGCAAAGGGAGAATCTGCCTATCACTGCAATTAGCACTTAGGACATCTCATGCTGTATCTTGATCCCATCCAGGCTATTCTTTTGAGCTGATACGTGCTCATTTTCCAGCAAGGTAGATGCTAAGACTGTCTTTCCATCTACCATTGGTAACACTGGCAGTTTAAATATTGCTGCTGCCCTGAGCTGCCACAAGGTTGGCTTCCTTTAGCTCTTCCCGTTTTGCTGCATGGATAGGAGCTGCTTAAATATGTTTTGACCAGCTGTTTTCCTTTGCAGTAGCCACAGACTCTAGGAGAGCAAACTCACTTGGCCCAGCTTTGTATGTTGGCCTTTCAAGAATTCAAAGTAAATTCAGGTCTCTCCTTTTCAGATGTTTAAGGCCTGGTTTTGTAGAGTCTTTAAGCTAAAAATGCAAGCATACTTGGAGGTAGACACACACGTACACACTTGTTTTTCTCCTTAATGCCTGAAATCCAAGAAATCAGCAGTAATTTGGTATCTGTTTTCATCTGAGAATGCAAGGGGCATTCCTCAGAAGCGTCAGGTGTGTTGGTCGTTTTGTCAGGCTAGTTCTCGGGGCGCTATAGTTAGGGTTGCTGATCCTTGTCGAAAGCACACCTGTAAATCCTGGGAGGACAGAGTCTGGCAGTTACGTACACTGAATGTTGTGGCGTTCAGGCAGGACTGATTGGCATTAGAGGAAAAATGACTGGGTTTGATGAGGTCTTGGGATTGTTTTGAGACAAGGCACGTGTCCCATGATTATTTTGCAAGATAGTAAATGCTGAGAATTGGTTCCTTTTAGTATCACTATATATATTTTGTTTTTTAATAATATAGACATACAGAGCAGTTCTAGCTGGGTAATTAATATTAACTGGGAATATTTGCATATACTGGAGAAAGTAGCACAGGTCACAGCTTAATGACATTTCCACAGTAAAACCCCAAATCATGAAGTACTCATTTGGTATTGATACAACCCAGAGCTTATGTCAAATCCACTGAAAAATTTCCAGGAGCCTGGTAACCTGGATTGCAAAATAATCCTGATAATCCTGATTTAAAACATATATAGGTTCCATCAAACATAAGCGGTGACATGAGTACCTGGAATGCCTTAGAACAAATTTTGAATTTCTGAAGTGTCTTCATCAATCTATACTAGTAGGCAAGGATTAGTTGAGAAATCAGTGGAGCTGGTGGTGGGTAAAAATGAGCAGGTGAAAACTGAAATATGGAAGTGCCTCCTGAGCCACTTTTAAAAATCCTGAGCCAACAAGTGAAGATTCTAGCCTATCTAATTCGAAATAGGACAGGCAGTTCGTCTGCCGTGCAGCCCTTATCTAGTAAATCAGGTATCTGTAATGCTTTGGCTTTGAAGTTCAACATAATAGCAACACGGTGAAACAGAATAATGTAATGAAAATACTATTTGGCCACTTCTGTTATTTTTTTCCCTAGCTACCTGTTTCAAATTGCTCTTAAAATGTCAAAGCATAGTAGTGCTCATAAATAAGTATGCATCTGGAAATTAAGTGTCTGTTTTGGTAAATATTCATATTAGGACACTTAGGGGTAAATTTTTCTTGCAGAGCATGGAGAGTTCCACACCGAAATCCTGTTACCAAATAATAGGATTTGTGTGCGTAACTCCCTATGCATCACTTTGAAAGTTTACCCCCTGCAGCATAAGAGTTAGATAATTTTAGTCTTTGAAAATTATGCTTTTCAGATCTGGTCTTTTTCTACAGTATGTTATTGATGGTGCAGTCATAAATGCTTCTAAATAATCGTGTTCAAATCTAACATTGTTTTCTTTCAGTGGTGGAGAACTTGGGTTATTGTGCGTCTCAGTGCTTTGTTTCGTACTGGAGAAAGTTGCAAAGGAAAAATTACATAGGTGCAAACATGATCTGCTTTGTAAGTGCCCAATTTATGACTACAGATGGAAACCACGTAACCAAATGAGCAACAGGACAAGCCACAGATACTAACAACAATATTTGCCCCCAACAAAGACCTGTTTTACATGTACAAATGCTGTGACTATATGTGGAGATCTTATATTTTGACCAAAAAAAAGGACATTTGACAGCAAGTAATATTTTATGGGTCAATAGTGAAATTTCATAATGTACAAAATTGAACTGTATTTTAAAAATGTTTTCTTCTCAGTCTAAGTCTGAATGCCCCGATGCTGAGGTTTTCACTAATCCAAACAGTTTTTTTCTCCTGCTGCATTCATAGTGGAGACACTTTTTAGAGATACTGCCAGAAAAAATCTTTCTTTTAATATGACACTTTCCTGAGTTTCCTCAGGGTGCAAAATTGGACAGTTACCAGGCAAAAACTGGTTTTCTTGCAATGCGTCCAGTATTCTTTTCACTATCCATATTGTAAATAGACTGGCAATAGCATTTGTTTTGCAATATTTTGGCACTTAAGCTTCCAGCTTTCTATGGAACCTGGAACTGGAAAGGAAAATATTATTGAAAGACTGCTAAAAAAATGAACTACTTTTTTAAACCACTGTTCTTTGGTTTTAGAGAAGGCTCGTGCTTGTGATTATTTTATCTGAACCTGTTAATGAATCTCTGCACTAGTTACAACCTCAGGTTTATCAGTTAGCATTTGTGATGTAGGCAATTTGTATTAATACAAGTGGGATTAATACCAGATTTGTGTAGGATTGAACAATGGCACATTTAAAATGTGGGGCATCTCTGCCTAATGAGAGACAGCTGAGAGGTGTGGGTGGCCAGTTCTGCTCTCCTAGGAGAACTGTGTCATGAAGTCTGGTGCATATTTTGTTTTTTTTTTTTCTTTTTAGAGTTGTATAAAAGCTTTTGCCAGGCAAAGTATGTGTCTGCTCCTTCTCCTACTGGAGTTGCTGGCAAACCTCCCATTGATTTTAGTGGAAGCAGAGCTGGACACCAGCTGGACCCAACCTCATATTTAAAAGCGCTTTTTTCCTAGGGTGAATAAACACACCCCACTGTGCAAATAACTCTGCTGTTGGGTGTTATAGCTTACTGGTGGAAAATACATCGGTTTCAACTATCAGTTGGCTATGAAAACATCTTGTTGCAAAAAGATCAAAACCAGGAAAAAGATCGCTCAACCAACCACCCTCCCCACAATAAACAACCTCCCCCAACTTGCGAGGAAGTTGCTGGCACCATGAAGACAGACATTTTCCAATTTGTGGACATAGTAGGAGTTGACTCTGGGTCTCTCTTCCAAGCTTGTGCTTGTGCAACACCGTGTGGGTGGTAGCTGTGTGCCTCATCCATTTTGGAGATGAGAAAATGTCTGTGCCATCTTACGTTTCAAGAGCAGGTTGAATCATAATTTAAAGGGTTATAAAAGTTCCATGCTTGGTATCTTCACAGAAGCCACTTGCACAAAACTCATCCTTCCCCTACCATGTTTCATCTCCAAAGGAAATAAGGGAACAAAATAATGTGAAAATGGGTGAAAAACGACAAAAAAAAAAAATCATACTGAAGCAGACACTCAGACTAAGCAGAATAGAAATTTCATTTATAAATTATGAGAAGAAACGTGTAGAAGTAGGTGTTTTTTAAACGGTCTTCATAGAAATCCAGGCTTCTAGCCTCATCTGTATTTACTACAGGAAAAGGTGACACGATGTCTTCATAGATTATGTGAGATAACATAATTTTGTCACCTAGTTTGTTCTCCTAATGTAGACCACGAGATCTTCAAATAGTTTCTGTCTCAGAAGCCGCCTAGTTGTGATTTAGTAACTGCCAGCAACAGACTATCACACCTCTTCTTAAGCTGTTCCAATAGCTAAATGCCATTGCTGTTATATATATTAAAAAAATAATAATCATAACCCACAAACTGAATAACCTATCTGCCTCTACCTCTTTTCTAGCTGAATTCCTCTGTTTTCAGCTTCTCATCGGCGTGTCTTACACCTTTTTCTTGTAGACTGAAGTCACCCATTATCAGATTTCTCATGTAGATAGTCAGAAACAGAGTTCAGGTAGTTCATGTTTAGACTGATAAGCTCCGTAGATTGAAAGCCTTGAATTTCTGATGAGAAGGCATGTTTTATTCTCTAATGACTCTCATGGAGCTTCTCCAAACGTCATCCAATTTGTCAGCTGCCTTCTTGAATTGTGGACACCAACTTGTGATGCAGTATTCCTACAGTAATGTGCCCCTGCACGTGGTGAAGTAAGGTAGTCTCACAAATCCCACATAATAGCTCTTGTTATCCTTTGCAGAGTCGTGTGATTTTAGGGAGTTGTCATTCCACTGATTTTTCTCCAAGACCTTCCGTTGTTCCCCAGAGTCATGGCCTGCTAGAACAGAGTCTTCCATTTTTATGGTGTTCGGCATTTTCTTGTTATTACTTCTATAACTAGATGTACAGAGGTTTGGATATAACGAGGCTCATATTGTTTGCTTCTAGTCTTTTTAATAAATGATGCCTAAATTGTTATCAGTGACTGGACCTCATCCCCTTTTCTTCTTGTTTCCTTTCTAACCACTATTAATAATTATTTTCTGTATTCTTCCATTTCACTGAAAAAAAAAATCAGGTAGTAAGTATTCCATGAGGTTGCCCATTAGAAGCCATACACTTGTTTATGATTTCTTGCTTGAAATTGCACGTTGAATTCTGTCCGCCACTTAGTTGTTAAGCCATTTGATAACTATCCTTGTGGGGTCACTTAATAAAAAATCTTGCCTTACAGCATTGTGTCACACCACCAGTTTATCAAACGTTACCAGAGTGATATTTTCATTATTAGCAAAACCAGAAGATAATCTTCAGAAGTTTGAGAAAGTATATTTTTCTTAAACCCATTTTGAGGCAATTATCACAACATGATGCCAATATTATAATTGCCATCAGTTTATAGTAGCTTCCTTTAATTTTTTATTAATGGAGCTCAAAATCAGCCATTCCTTTGCTTTTCCCAGAATTAATATAAAACTCACTGCAGTGGGTTTGATATCAGTAAAAAGTATTCCCATGTACTTTTTTAAGAGTGTCAGTGCATGTTAGATTTATCCCAGTTCTTGCTGGTCCAAACTTTGTGAAAACCTATGTTAGTAGACTAGAGATCCCAGCCAGCTCCTCTGTTATACTTGGCTGCAAGTCATTCAGATCTGAAGATTTAACATGCCTAAATTCAGTGCATCCTCCTGGACTAATATTGGAATATAATCACAACATCATCCACTGTAACATAGAAATATTTGTTGGACATGGCTGCCCATTCTGTGTTACAACTGATAATCTGCGCATTTCCACTTCATTGTTTTAATGTAGAGTGAAAACCAAAAGAGATCACCAGATCAGCTAATTCAGCCTTCTGAACATCATAAATATCATTCCAGTTCCTTAAGAAGTGTGCGAAGTTACATAAGACAGAGCAAATAATTTTTGGCAGCGTTACCCGGTGAGCTGGTGCTGCTGCAGGTATCCACAATAAGCCTTCCCTACCTCTCTCAGCTGTTGCTTCCCGGTGCACAACACACCATCCTTATGTGGAACCAGCCTTTTGCAGGCTCGGAGAAGGAAAGTGAATAAAGTGTTGTATTAAGGCATTTAAATCGAGTTTAAAGACCAACTAGTATAATGAAATATGGGGTGAGAAAACGTAATTTGTTTGTGTCTACATGTTCCTATTGGAATAATTTTTCCCTATTGGAAACTTTTGTCTGTCAATCCCTAGCTATTTAAAACTGCAACAACAATAACCAGTTGTTGCTTTCTTGTGTCCTCAGTCTTTATCCTAGCTTTTGTTAGAGACAATACAGCGGTATTCATGGGTAACAATAAGACCGTTATGTTTCATTGTGGTTTTTTTTCAAAGCTATACAATGTTCTAGCCATTATAGAAGGATTGCAGTCAGCTGAGTGATGTTTACATGCCACTTCCATACCCTAATAGGAGGTATAAAAGAAAGTGTTTTGTAGCCAGCAGGGGAGAGATTCAGCGTGGAAGGTCGGGACTTCTGCCACGCGTAGAAACCTAGTCGGGGAAGACAGCACTGTGCTGCCGAGTGTGCTTTTATTTTTGGCCTCTGCTTCAGTAATGTGAGTGTCAGTAATAGTTGCTGCAAACTGCTTATTCATGCTACCACTGTGATCATTTGCTTTTGGGCAATATTAATTTTGTGGCTGTACTAAGTTAGGAAACTGTTTACAAGGACATCAATGGCATGGCTGTCTCACTTGCCCTGGCAGCAGTTTGTCTCGTCCACGTGATGAGGCTGTTCTTGACTACATTTTTTGGCATTCCTGTAAAAGCATAGCCAGACACGTACGCCAGCAGGATCAGCACTTTTCTCTGGGAGCAGGGTCCTTCCAGTATTTTCTAGCATGGTGCCTCACACAGTTGCGTGCTGGAGGTGACAGGCGTTTCTGATACATTGCAGGAGCATTTGCACATTTCTCAGCTCCGCTTCATACCGCTGGGCTCTTCCACTCTTTGTAGTGGCAGCTAGTTTCACAAGACTTGGGGAAGTTGTGTGGCTGCCCAAGGTCATTGCAAAGGGGATGAAGATCCCCACCTTGCAAATATGTGGGCTGAGTCTGACGGTGCGTTTTTGGCACAGCTGTCAGGCAAAGCAGAGGTTCCACCACGTTCCTGCTTTTCAAACACGATGTCCTTGACTTTTGACACTTTGGCTTCTGAGAACTCTAAGTGTTGTCTGGATTTGTGGGAGGTTGAGAGAGAGAGGGAGGGAGGGAGAGAGAGCAGGAATCCTAATAATTAAGACTTGCTCCTTGGAATGAGAAGTGAAATCCATGCCTTAGTTTGGGTATGGGTGGAGCAGGATTCCCTCTTCCATAGCCAACTGGAGAAGCATCTTCATACCACTGCTCCTCCTGGTGTCTTTGAAGGTAGTGAGGCAGGAAGAAGATTTGAGATGTGCCGACAGTTACTCGCTTCCAGGCAACAAGACCCAAGTGCTAAATCATTCAGTTTATTAGTCAAATGCTATTTCATGGTCTTAAACATTCTTCCTGATAAAATAAAGGCTGTTTTGATTGAACAATAAAGCTTGTGACCACGGGTATTATTCTTAACTATATATAGATGGCTTTTGGTGTTTCTTCCCGTGACTGTACTGTGACTGTTTATATAATTTACCATGACACTTTGTTCATCATCAGAAGACTGCATAGATTGCTGGGTGACGATGTTGCTTCAAGCTGAGTGGTTAATCAAGTGGTATGGCAAATGCCAGCCTTTCTGATTAAAAGATCTTGTCTCAATGCAGTGGCCATTCTGGATCGGCTTCTAGTCTGGTGTTATGAAGAGTTTCTGCTCTATGATCTTATTTGTGTGATACGATTTTATGATTCTGTAATATATATGCCTGAGAGAGTTTGAAAAGGGAGTTTATCCTGGTTCTTAGTCCATGTTTCTCAATTCTGGTGGGAACTTTTTCCTCTTCAAGAATACGTTTGGCTTCTTCAGGAGATGTGGAAAATGAAGTTCACTTCCATTCACTGGAATTTGGTCACAGCTAGAGACAGGATGTCAAGCAGGAGGAGCTGGTGCTCTTGGCCATCTCGAAATCTCTTATGAACTTGGCTAGAGTACCTCATCCATCCATGCAGGGTTAAACCCCATCACAAACTAGGCAGGGAAGGAATCTGTCCCTGTATGAGGTCCTCAGAGACTTCTGGTTCTTTGTCCTCCTCTGTAGCATAGAGCACGCTGGCGTAGCTCACCTGGAAAATCCACCTAATAAATTCCCTGGCACCACAGATGTGTAGGTGATGCTTTTTATTTTTCTTGCAGCCATTGCATTTATGGCTTTTGATAGTTCGAAACCATCAAAATACAAGAACTAGGGAAGAATGACTGGTTTGTGTTGTCAGGCTACACATACAGAATACTGCATTCTGGCACTTGTTTGAGGTAGACAAGCCCATTGTCCTTGAGATCCATGAAGCAGTGAAAGCCCCACCGTGGCATGTGGTCACACTTGGAAATACTACTAAGTTTGTTAACAGAGAAGTGGGAGTGTGAGCAGTGCTACTTGAGGTGTTTCTGGGACTTGATTCCACACTGCTTACTGTCTGTGGTGGCCACAGAGATGTTTTGATTGAAAAGTTGACTGCTGCACTAATGTGCAGGTGCTGGTGAGCTGGTAAGTACCGAGACTGCTTCTGGTGCGTGTATTTTTCAGCACTGTTTTTCATTAAAACCGGTAGGTGAGTAAAAGTAAGGAAGAAGTTGTCACATTTTATGGCCAAGCTGTTGAAATGAACAATTTTTCCCCTTCCGTGGTAATCATCAGAGACCTCGCAGTACTTTTTTCTTTATAAAATCTTAGGTTACAAATAGACCTACAGTTGTTGTGTCACCTACTGCCTCTGTAAAGCTGAGCATTGACTGCAGGTGTTCCCCAGAGACTGAAGGCAAAATAAAACCACCAAGTAATTGGTACCCCCACTCTTAATTCAGTATGTCTTGTGTTGCAGAACGTAGGCAAAATGAAAGGGAAGATCTTCAGAGAGCTGCATGCAAATTTTGACTGGTTGTGGTTTTGGAAGTAAAGGAACAAGGAGATACAGAGAATGCTTTTTAAGCTATTCTATCAAATGTCATATCTCTGTTTTAATATTTCATGTGATGTGGCTTCTTTCAGATGATCAGCTGGATTATCTGAGATCAGAGAAAAGGGAGTGATACTACTCAACTGCAGAAAATAGGAAGAAAGTACTGCCATGGCAGGGCAGGGCACGGACACACTGACTGCAGAGCATTGGCTCTTTGTAGAATTTGTTTCAATACACACACTTAAAGATAGCCGGTAAAAAATATTGAGGTGGAAGTACTTGATTTATAATCAATAAGTTTAAAAGAAACTTCAAAGAAAGTTTATACAAAAGTATTTTAGAATTCCTCCCATGAGATTTGTTAGATAAGACCATTAGATGTTTGTTTTCTGAACAACTTTGCTATTTGTCTGCTTACTAATTATAACAGAAAGACTTAATAAATTATGTATCTATGCTAAACAGCTTGCTTTTCAAACAAAGGAACTTGGCCACAACTCTAATTTCTTCTATTTTTCTCTCTCTCTTAAAGGGCAACACTTTAAGGAAAATACTCCTATATCGCTACTTTAAAGGAGAATATGGAAGTGGTATGAATGGGCCTCTGTCTGCCAGCTACAGCAAAACTGCACAAGTGGGAGGTAAATCAACACAGATCATTTAAAGAGAACAAAATTAGCAGCACCATTTTTTCTAATAGGCACATTGGAAGCGCTCCAGGGATTCAGCTGGTAATAAATCAGACACTTTCTGTAACCAGTTAGAAGAGAGGTAGTATCAGACTTTTGTTATTTTTAAGTTGCACGCACTTGTCTCAGATGGCTGGTGTGCGTTTGGCGGTACTGAAGTAGGGACTTTCCCCACACCCCCCAATCAATCGTTCAGTTCAGGTCCAATTGGTAACACCATTTTAATTTGCTGGTACGTCCACATCCAGAAATTTGGCTAAGCACAAAACATTTGAACAAAGATGTTACTGTTTCTGGAAACTAAAAATTTTTTTGAAGTTCCAGATCCTTTATTGATATATGAAAAAAATAAGATATAAGGAAAAGCGTCTTACAAAGGTGCTGGTTAGGCAACGGAACAGATTTCCTCGAGAGGCTGCAGAATGCGTCAGTCCTTGTTACAACTTTACCGGATAAGACTCTGATGAACCTGCTCTAACTACCGTGAGCAAGAAGTTTGAACGGATGGTCTCTGTAGGTCCCTTACAATCTAATTGTTGTATGATTCTGTTACCGTAGGGTGGTTTCTAAGAAAAGCCAAAATATTGTATGCCATAGGAAATGAGGCAGAAGCTAGGTATAGAGCCGGGTCAAAATACTTGCCATTGCATTTTCAGCATCTATTAAACACATGTCCAGACTTGTGGGCATTTCCAAATGTTACCCAACTGATCCTCCTCGACTATTTCAGTGTAGACACTGGAAATGTTTACAGTCTTAATATCCTGTACACCAAATTTTCCTTCCTAACAAACAGGAAAGTAAAGATTTACTATTTTTTTTAGTTCTCTCTCTAAAAAGTGTGTGTGTGTGTAGCATCATCACAGTCTGAACCATTTTAATCAGTTTAATCAAAGCAGTACTGACTGATTAAAGCATTACTGTATTTTTCCTAATGAAGTAGATGCAGTTACATCTGTATAAAAGTAAGTATAGTAGGAAAGATTATAATCTGTGATAATAAAAGATGGTTGATTTAATGAGCTAATACAATTTAACAAAATTCCTTAGAATCATACCTTTAATCTGGATTAACTCAAGTCTCTGTTCTTAAGGAACGTAATTGTGATGTTAATGGTCTAGGAGTTATATCAGCAAAAACATTTAGCTAGAAGGTCATACCCATAATCAGAGTGGATTTACCAGTACACAATCTTTGTATAGATTATGCCTGAGATTGAAAAGCAGATTTAAAAGTGGTCAGAGCACTGACCATACACACCGTTTAGTGTATGCAGTGGTGGAATTAAAGCAGGGGGTTGGTGGACAAATCGGTATAATTTCCGACTTCTTTCTTGTCTGAATATCACGACAGAACAGTGGTTCAGGGTTTTGTTTTATTTCTTATTCTTGGTGCTCAGCATTGCAGTTTCACACAAAAATCTTGTTTGTGTCAAGGGGAATTTTGCCTCAAACAGAATTTCAAAATTAAATTCATTACATTGCTATTGTGTAGCAATAAGACAAATTATTATTGCTAATAGATTCATTTTCATATACATATGTAAAACAAACATGAATGGTATGTATTTGTGTAATTTGCAGGTGGATTTTCAGGACAAGACTCAGATAAGTCTGGGGTAACCATGTTTGATATTCAGTGCCTTCTGGATAAAGAAGGTGCATCAGAACTAGTCATAGATGTTATAGTAAATACCAAAAATGACAGAATTTTCTCAGAAGGCATTTTGCTTGGTATTGCGTTGCTTGAAGGTGGAAATACGCAAACACAGGTACTAATTTCATTTACTTATTCACATATTGGTTTTCAAATGCATGTAGTCTGGACACAAACTTTTTGCTGTGAGTTCTGTGAAGAGTTTATCACTATAATATGTATCACTATAATACAAATGTAAATGTGCCCTATTATTATGCAGTATTTTATAGTGTAGACTCTTCAATAGAAGAAAACAGTTTTCCACTGTACCATTCTGTGTAGCAGTGCTCCTTTGAATGTGGTCTTTGCCATGTGAGCATTATCTCCAGTTATTTCATATCTCTCTTCGTAAAATTAAAAATTACAATACTTTCAAGTTTATAATAGCAGTAAAATTAATTTCTGGAAATGTTTAGGGACATTTATCAAAATCTCCAAAGAGAAAAACTGGCCGTTTGAGAAGACCACTATCCCCATCTGTAGAAAATAACTGCTTTGAACTACGGATTCTAGTTTTTGTGAATGATATTCCTCTCACTCAACTTTAGCCAAATAAGGTGATTGTTTATTCTTACTCCGTGATCAGCAGAGTTATCATAAGAGAGGAGAGATGATGTGAATCACTCCCTGCACTTCCCCATATCTCATCATTGCTTGTGAAAGGAGCCTAAATAACCAACTTAGTAACCAATAGCCTCCTCATTGCAATGAGAGGAATCCCATCCTGTATCTTTATTCTGTAGAAAAGATGATATGATCTGTGACCCTTAGAGAGTGTCCAGAAAATGTTAAAAAGTGAGATTTTGTTGCACCTTTCTAAAATAAATTATTAGGGGCTGTAAAAAGCTTTTACTTTAAGACAGAGTTTGTAAACTTTTGAAAATGGTACGCAGCCTGCTTGACGATAATACTAAGGGACTGGACATAATAACCAAAAATATTAATTCCAATTCTGTGTGAAGCACAAAAAATGTATATGATCTAAGCTATAATATTCCACATTAGATGTTTCATGCTTCCTCTTGTTGTTACATAATAACAATTACTTTTTGCTGTTATTTGTAGATGGAATATTATAACTCCAGAATGCTTGGAGAAATTGAGAGTGTCACGAAGTAATTTAACTTCAAGTGTAATATTGTGACATTTTAAAGATTGCAAATAGCGGTGTTCACCATTTTATCCAAATTTAAAAATGTTATTATCAATCTTTGTTACCAGCCTTGTTTATCACTTTGTGAAAGAACTGGTCAGGCAGTGGCCAACATTTGTTCTGTGTAAGTGAAGTAATTATTCATCATTTGTTTCACAAAAAATAGTGTATTTTTTATTTCTTCTTCCTTCAAAGATTGCTATCTAAAGAATATATTTTTTGCAGTATTCAACTTACCAGCAACTGAAGGAGCAAAAAAAGTCGGAAAAATTCTTTAAAGTCCTGTATGACCGCATGAAAGCTGCTCAGCAGGAGATACGATCGACAGTGACAGTGAACACTACTGATTTGGGGAGCAAAAAGAAAGACGATGATAGTGACCTAACCATATCTGTTCCCAAAAAGAGAGGTAAGAAGGCACCCATGTAGAAGAGGGAAGAAGTGCATTATATTCAGACTGCATGTACTGCATCACTGATACTCTGCTGTGTTGATCAATAAGCTTTAATATTAATCATTGCTAATTTGCATATTTTGCCTATTTTTCTCTAAATTATAGGCAATCTCTTAAGCTGGTTACAAGGAATTAGCTTTGATGAAATCAGTGAAGCTATGCCAGCTTACACTAATAGAAGATATAGAACCATATTTTTAGAGAAGCAGAAGTTGAGGCTGCTGCTGATGGGACTATTTCACAAGAGCAAACGCAGGAACTGATTTCCCACCCTGTGGTCCTTCCATTGTTCTCATCATTTATTGTATATGGGAGAGAAATAGTAGGGCTTTTTGTTTTAATGTTCTGTTTCACTCTGGTTTGTGGTTTATTTGGAACATGCTATCCCTGCATGAATGTTGCTTTGATATTCTTTGTAAGTTGCCTAGAGGTCTTTGAAAAGTTAGGCACCAGTGAAGAAAAAGTTGCATTCATTATTATTGTTTTCTTATTGTTTAATCAAACGAGGCGAAAGAGTTTCAAAAATGAAGAAAAATTGTCTTCTTTTTCAGTAAAGGATTCAACCCTGCATCTGAAAGAGGGTATGAAAGGACAGTTAACAGAAGCATCTTCTGCGACATCCAAGGCTTACTCAGTGTATAGAAGAGAAATGGACCCAGAAGTAGATCTTATGGGCTCAGGAACAGATGCTGCAAATGCAGAAGAGAAGTCCACAGAAGAAGCAGTCATGAGCCCTGCCATTGCAATCATGCAGCCAATACTGAGATTTCTTCAGCTGCTGTGTGAGAACCACAACCGAGAGCTCCAGGTAAAGTGTTTTTGAGCTGAGCTCTGAAAGAAATATTACAGGAGCTGGAACTTCATGAGGGAAGAAAAACATGCCTGTGCCTGGCTTACGTTACAGAATAGAAGTGTCTAAAATGTTGTTGTTCTTTTGGTCCAAGGGATAAAATAACCCTTTTCAAGAACCACTTGCATGCTCTGGTTGAGCTCATGTTTATGTCCTCAGAATTGCTTGGGGACCGCAGCACCGACACATGGAATTAAAAAGTGTCTAAATGTGCCTGTTAGTACAGCTTCCATGCACAAATGGTGGGTCGCTTACCACAGGCTTGAAGACCACAGGAAGTTTCTGGGCAAAGTTTGGGTACTGCTCTTTTTCCTAGGTATTATGATTGAAGACTTTAAGATGTTACGTGTGTCCCTGCTATCAGTTCCTCTGGTAGAAATTACTGTCCCCATAGCAACCTTTGCAAAATTAATTTTCTGCAAATAAAACTCAGTGCCGTGTCCAGCAGCCTTCCTTAAAGCAGTGTTGGGGGTGGTTTGAACTAAGCTACCGTTCTGCGCTGACACGGCCAGGGAGAAGACGTCATGTGCTGCTATACCTGCTCAGCTGTGGGGCAAGAAGCTTCCGAGAGAAGAGTAGTTACAACAAGATGGATGGGGGATATAGAAGACATTTAAGGCCAGTGCAGATGTTTGCAAAGTTCACTTTCCTAAGCCCTTCTTTCTCTACTGATTTAATCAGATAATGGTTCTCAACTGCTGCACTAAGGCATAATGTATTTTCTACAGTGTAGTGTACCTCAGTACCTAAGGTACAGTGGTCATATGGTCGTAAATTGTCCACTTTGATTTTTTCATGAAAAAGACGGTGTGTTTGACTTGACTCTAACTCTCTTGGGTTTTTTGTTGGGTTTTTTTGTTGTTCCTTTTCTCTGTCCACCAGAATTTTTTAAGACATCAGAACAATAAAACAAATTACAACCTTGTTTGTGAGACCCTTCAGTTTTTGGACTGTATCTGTGGAAGCACGACAGGTGGACTGGGCTTATTGGGACTTTACATCAATGAGAGAAATGTGGCTCTTGTGAACCAGACACTGGAAAGCTTGACTGAATATTGCCAAGGTCCATGTCATGAAAATCAGGTAGGGCTCAACTTGTGGGCACAGAAGAATATACCTGAATGTATGGTATCTGTGTGCTTATCATAAACCTTTCAGTGTTCTTAATAACATAAATTCAGTTGTAACTGCAATGGCTAGGCTTAACGCATTTCAAGCTTTCATAAGACCTAAGCAATCCTTTTAAGTCAGAACTCAATGTAGTTTCTTCCTGTAGTATGTCTGCTTATGTACAGAGTTTCCAGTCCTTTGGGGGAGAGTTTAATGTCTTATGTCAGTGGGTCCATGGCTTAAACCTCACTTGGTGAGACTGGATTTCGAGTCACTGTCGTGGAAGTACATTGCATACATAATGTTCTTTTCTTAATTTTCATACATTTTGCCTTTGCTGGCGTTTATATACGTTGCTTACGTTTACTTCCTTAATTCCCATAACTGCCACAAAGTTTAACTTACTATCCTGCTATACTACCTATCAGCATCTTTAATTATGATATCAGTAGTGAAATGGATGAGACTAAAGATCATGCTTCTAATCTTCTGTACCTTCCTTGATGCAGTCTTTTTAAGTCATATAGCTGTGACTTTTGGTAGATGTCTCTTTAGTGCCATGCTGAGGCGGTATAGAAAGGTAAAGAATGTAGTTACACGCTGCTATGTTTGATCTGAAGAGAACCGTAGTAAAGTTGTCACGGTGCATGAATTTTCAGGATTTTTGCTATGGAGTAGGAATGGGAAAATTGCAGTGGGCAAAAATAGAGGCTATCTGTTCTTGATACCAGAAATAGCTGAAAAAAATACATGCAGTATTAATACTACTTCATTAACACGCACAAATGAAGTGCAGAGTGCTTCTATTGCCATTGCTGGTAATCAACAGCCTTTACTTAATACTTTAAAAACAAACAAAAATCCTGTAGTGGACTAAATTTTAAACAGTCATATTTGATTCACTAATGGATGGGGAAAAATCTGTAAAAAAAGAATAATTACAGGACTGGAGATGGAAGAAAAAAAAATGTTTCAAGTTAACTTGTTCTGCAACAAGTTTACTTGAGGAACACTGGTAGTGGAAGGGAATGATTAGTTACGCTTAATTACTTAGACCTACCTGTTGGGAAGTCACTCAGGATTTGAGTTATGCTTGTTTATACCAACTGCAGGTCTGATTCGGTGTATTTCAGAGGCAAATGCTCCACACTCTCATTTTCATTTTTCCCCTCTCTCTGTCATTCTGGAAAACTTTTCCTATCCTATTGTCCTGTAAATCTGTTAAAAAAAAATACCATAGGCCTGTATAACCAACACTTATTTACCAGGCTTAGAAGGTCTGGGACTCCAGCTGTAAAAGTGTTTGGGAAATACTGTTGGTCATAGTTACAGTTTTGAATTCCATATCCAGAAATGTCTTTCTGTGCGGGACATGTCCAGATGCATGTAGAAAACAATCTTTGCAAACAATTCATGCTGTAACAGCAATATTAATGCTGATTGCTGAATGCAAACTAAGAATTTGAGTGTGCAAATTTGATTGTGCCTACATTCAAGCATGTCTTTTATGTCTCTGCATGTGTGTTCAGCTGAATCTGGCACCGTCCCTGTGGGCTGCTGTCTCTAACTTGTAGCACTTGGTGCCAAACCCTGCATGATTCACTGCAAGCGTACTTTAGCTCGCACCACCTTTTTTCCAGCTGTGTACTTCACAGCTGTTGGGGTTGGTTCCATACTACGCAGGTCTCCCCCAGCACCGCTTGTGGCATGTTTTCAGGCTGCTCTGCTTTGGCTGGGAGGTTTGTTGCTGTTACAAGGTCTTTCAAGTTCTGGGTCCTTGTTTTGGAAATTTGCTGATGTGCATATTCTCTCTCTCCCTCCCTCCACTTGTCCTGTGTCCCTCTTTTTCCTCCTCCTTCCTTCCCTCCCTCCCTCCCTCCCTCCCTCCCTCTCCACTCCCCGCGCCCTGGACTCCCTTCTCTTCTCTTATTTTGCAGACTTGCATAGCCACCCATGAATCTAATGGGATTGATATTATCATTGCACTCATCTTGAATGACATAAACCCTCTTGGCAAATACTGCATGGACTTGGTGCTTCAGCTAAAGGTACAGTAAATGTAAATTTGTTTATTTAAATCTGAGTAATAATAGAAGACATACCTATGCCAGAGCTCTAGGCTACCTGACATTTACTTAGTCTTACCATAGCATAATATACTCAGCAGCCTTTGAAAACAAACGTTGCAAATGAATTCAGCTCAGCTTCTGAATCCTTATCAGGCCCTCTACCACAGGCCTTTTGACCCACTGTTGTGTTTGGGACTATGCCCTCAGCTTTTTTTTTTTTTTTTTTTTTTTTAATCCTATCAAACAGACATGATATAGCTAGCATGAAGACTCCAGATTGTGGGCATAAAATCTCACAGGACTGATAAATAGCAACACTGTACAGACATGTAACAAGGCAGGCATTCTCTGTTTATACTGATCTCTTAAAAATTACTTGAGAAGGAGATGTTGTGAAAAAAGAATAATATATCAGATGACCTGTTATGTCAAATAAAGTTGAAAACAAAGTTAAATTGTATTTTATTTCCCTTCTCAGTGTCCTCTGAGGGGGGAGGACAAAGTATAGAGTGGGAGGGCTTGTAATTTTGTTTTGTGTTCTCTGGCGAGCTGGATAGGCTCGTAGATAAGTTTCTCTGGTCTGTGTGCCATTGCATGCAGAGGAGAGCTCTGCAGCGATACTGTCTGCCAAGTAGGATAGAACTTGTCCAGGAGGAGCCTTGGGTTATTGCCTTTTCTTGCCTTGCGAATGAAGTATTACCATTGCAGATGGTCTGTTTCCTCCCCAAAACCAGCAAATGCTTTGTGGTAGCTGCATTGCATCATATTGGCAACATTATGGATGTCTAATAAAATAATTAATACAGCTACATATCATGTACAATGAAACATTGAATCAACAGTGCTTTACACATGATTTTAATAACTGTAATTACATTTTTGAATGGCACTGTAATTCAGACCCCCCCTCAAGCAAAACACTTAAACAAACATTTAACTTTGAACATGCAGAAGTTCTTTTGAAGTCCAAATTTCAGTCCCTGTAAAGACCTAACTACAGTAAGTCTAGTACCATTTTGATTTGCCATTATCATGAGGCTGGCAAATGTTTGTAGAACATCTTTTCTATGTAATAACCAAAAATGGAGTTTAGCGATAACGCTGCAAGGACCAGTTTGACACTGTTCTTAGGAGACTATATATGCCTTACTCTTACTGAAATAGCAAAAATTGTGATGAATGATACCGAAGATTCAAAGTGTGGAAATTATTGTGATTATACAGAATCACAGAGTCATTTGGATTAGAAGGGACATCTTGGGGTCATCTTGTCCAACCCCCCTGCTCAAGCAGGGTCAACCATGTCCAGTTGAATATCTCCACAGTGGGACACTCCACAACCCCTCTGGGCAACCTATTCCAGTGTTTGATCACTCTCACAGTAAAAAAGTGTTTTCTTGTGTTTAGACGTGTGGTGGGTTGATCCTGGCTGGAGGCCGGGTGCCCCCCAAAGCTGCTCTTTGACTCCCCTCCTCAGCTGCACAGGGGAGAGAAAATATAATGAAAGGCTCGTGGGTCGAGATAAGGACAGGGAGAGATCACTCACTAATTACTGTCACAGGCAAAACAGACTTGACTTGGGGAAATTAGTTTAATTTATTGCCAATGAAATCAGAGTAGAGTAATGAGAAATAAAACCAAATCTTAAAACACCTCCCCGCACCCCTCCCTTCTTCCTGGGCTCAACTTCACTCCCAATTTCTCTCCCTCCTCCCCACCAGCAGCACAGGGGGATGGGGAATGGGGGTTGTGGTCAGTTCATCACATGTTGTCCCTGCTGCTTGTTCCTCCTCAGGGGGAGGACTCCTCACACTCTGCCCCTGCTCCAGCGTGGGGTCCCTCCCACGGGAGACAGTCCTCCACCAACTTCTCCAACGTGAGTCCTTCCCACGGGCTGCAGTTCTTCATGACCTGCTCCAGCGTGGGTCCCTTCCATGGGGTGCAATCCTACAGAACAGACTGCTCCAGCGACGGTCCCACACGGGGTCACAAGTCCTGCCAGCAAACCTGCTCCGGCGTGGGCTCCTCTCTCCACAGGGCCACAGGTCCTGCCAGGAGCTTGCTCCAGCACGGGCTTCCCATGGGGTCACAGCTGCCTTCGGGTGCATCCACCTGCTCCAACGTGGGGTCCTCCATGGGCTGCAGGTGGAATCTCTGCTCCCCATCATCCTCCATGGGCTGCAGGGGAATCTCTGCTGCGGCGCCTGGAGCACCTCCTGCCCCTCCTTCTGCACTGACCTTGGTGTCTGCAGAGTTGTTCCTCTCACATCTTCTCACTCCTCTGTCCGGCTGCAGTTGCTGTTGTGCAGCAACTTTCCCCCCCCCTTCTTTAATACATTATCCCAGAGGTGCTACTGCTGTGGCTGATGGGCTCGGCCTTGGCCAGCAGCGGGTCCATCTTGTAGCCGGCTGGCATTGGCTTTGTTGGACATGGGGGAAGCTTCTAGCAGCTTCTCACAGAAGCCACCCCTGTAGCCCCCCTGCTACCAAACCTTGTCACACAAACCCAATACAAGAGGAAATTTAATGTGTGTCTTAATTTCTGTACATTGCCTCTTGTCCTCTCAGTGGGCACTGCTGAGAGGGGTCTGGCTCCCTCTTCTTCATTCCCTCCCATCAGGTATTTAAACATATGGACCTGATCCTTCTGAGCCCTCTCTTCTCCAGGTTGAACAGTCCCAGCTCTCAGCTGCTCCTTATATGAAAAATACTCCATTCCCTTATTCATCTTTGTGTCTCTTTGCTGGACTCGTTCCAGTAAGTCCATATCTTGTACTGGGGAGCCCAGAACTGGACACAGTGCTGGGCCAGTTGTGATGTCAAGAATTAGATCCAAATTAAGAAGTTTCTGGGTTTGATTTTGAGTGTCAACACATCAAAATAATATAGCACTGAGTTTACCAGATAATATTTAACATTGACAATCTGTCAGCGTTCATAGGCAAGTTGCAAATACATAAATTTTGCAGTGCAAATACAGAATGCATATATAGGCCCACACACTTACACATACAAACAAGCTCAGACACTGTTTTCAGGGAACTTTATATGTTGAACTCATACCCCCCAACCAAAGCAAAGGCAATGCAGAATTATATTTTCCCATGCCATCTTAATTTAGCTTGTTTTGCACATAGTTTGTGATGTGGTATTTAATTACATCTTCATGGAATATATTTTCCCACTGGACTCCCAAATCGTTTAGTGAGCAGGGTAGACAGTGTTCACTGAGTGCACAGATGGCCAATGTTCTGTTCTGCTTCTTGTTATTTAGAGTATGACCTCTTGGCCTTCCTTACTGACTGGTATTTAAGCCCTGGCACACAGAGTGACCTCAGTATCTGCCACTCTGTATAGTGGCAGGATGAAGAGACGTTGTCAGTCTGAGGGTAGAGAGACTCTAATACGAGTGTCTTTTTGGCTTTTCTCATAGCACCTTACTCTACTGTATCTAGTTGCTTCACGCATTAATTTATTTTTCCAAAAGCCTTGTGAGGAGATGAGATGGGAACCCAGGTAAAGAGAAATGAAGGCCAGAAGTACTTCGGGCTGTCACATTTGTAGCACCTGGGAACCGATTTTTCACAGTACTAATGTCTTATGAAGAACTTTATACTGTATTTTCCAAGTCGTGGACCTCTTTTCCTCATTGATGTCTGGGAATGGAAATCAGATCCCAGGGTCTCAAAGCATGAAGAAAATGAGGAACAAGTAGTCAAATGAGCATCTCAATGTCAGGTACAAGTGATCAGAGGAAAAAAACCGGGCGGATGTGCCTGTAATTCTAGGCTATGGCATGCCACTTTTGCCGAGTCAGTAGCAAGAAACTGGCTGTCGATGACACAAAGTTCTACCCACCCTCTACCTTTCCTCACTTCCTGGAAGCTGCAGCGGGCTTCTCTCCATCCCCAGGGATGTCTGCACTGGGAAATAGCTTCAAAGTCCTCCTCACCCATGAGTGAGTAGGCTGGTGCCTTCCTCCACTGTTTCCTCCCTTTCCTTCTCAAGCCGCCTCACAGCTTGTCTTCCCCCTTTCCCTCAGGCTCAGTTTGAGATCCTACCGATGCTACAACAACTGACTTGGTCACCATTGTAAGGGAAAACTGCAGCAGAAAAAGAAGCATCCAGTGCCTCAGAGCAGCACCCTGTCAGGTTGTCCTTTCCCTCCACCTGGTCTCACTCACTGTGCACGTTAGACTCTGGCAATGTAGGTTGCAAGGTAAAGAGTCTGGTTAGACCTTTCCAGTGGATGATGCTGGTTTGATTCTGGAGCAAAAGGAAAGGGGAACTGTGGAAAAATCCATGTAGAATCCCGTTCTCCTTTAGCCAGTCCCAGTCTGGTCTTTTCTGCTCATCCATTGTTCTTTGTCCTTATCTCATCCTTGTGCTGGCAAGCCCAGTGTCCTTTCTCCTGGCTTTTCACTCAACTCCCAATCTCCTCTCCCAGGAGGTCCTAGTTTCCCTGTCATGTATAAATCCTCATTCTATTCATCCACCCTCCTTCTATCTTCTCCTTCCTGCTGCTGCTGACTTCTAATCCTACAGTCTCCCAGTTGGAGATGTTCAAAGCTCAGCTTGACACAGCCCTGAGCAACCTGCTTTGAGCAGGGGATGGGACTGCTGAAAGATCAGTCCAAAGGAGAGCCTCAAATGTGGGATTTTGGGATCCAACTTGCATGATTTTCTTGTGATTGTGTGCCCACCAAGAAGAAACTCTGCAGGCTTTTAGCTGTGAAATTCCATCAAATTTCTACAGTATAGTATTCAAATAGTAATTTAAAAAAAAAAAGGCTTACAAGTTGGACAAATTTGGCTGAGGTTCCCCAGGGACTACAATTTGCATGATTGTGTTATCTTGGCCTCTAGTGCTCCAGATTTTCAACTCTGCTATCAAAACTTGGAGATGCAAAGGCTGCTTAAAACCAAAATTGCTTGAACATGCAGAAAATAACATCTTTCTTTTTGCCTCAGTCCCAAAAGCAGCTGAACCCTTTTCCTCCAAAATTATCCATACTAATTGTCTGAGGCGCACCCTCAGCCTCTGAGGCTGCAAGAAATTTCAGTTTGAATTGCTGACGTCTGGCAATAAGCAGCTGACAAAGAGGTTTTATGGTGGGTTGAGTTTTTTACTAGCCCCTACCTGTATCATGGGACTGCAGTCTGCTTCCGAGTACTCACACAGCTCGGTCTGTCATAGAGGATGATGAGGGGATGCTGTGGCAGGTGAACCAAGGCAGCCACGCTCTGCCAGAAAGCAGTCAAACCTCCAAACCCATTCTTCTTCTCCTGTCCACAGTATCTGATTTGACTGGAAGTCAGACAAGGCTCCACAGTCCTGAGGCATTGCTAAAGCTTATGCTATTTAATCCTTGGGAGAGGTCTCGGTGAAAAGCAGCCAGTTGACAAAGTAAAGAATATCTTTATACGTTCCCCCAGGAATATTTGATAATGAAACAAAATTCCAGAATGTATGAAAACAGCTTATTTTATAACCTTTCAAATAATAACCAGTTGGACTTTATAAAAACCAAAGAGGAAGGAAACCTGCCTGAATGATGAAGCCTTTAGTGTAATACATTTTGTAATTACCTCTGTTGAGTATTGTTTTAACAGAAAGCCATGGCAAAAATTGCTAGGTGGGCAATAAGAAAAGGAAATGGGAATTCATTTCTTGTGCGCCGTATAGAACAAGGCTCTGTAATTAAGTTGAATATTTTTCAATATTTGAAATACTTCTTCCATTATAGTGTGCCGGGTTAGTTAGCCTTACAGTATGCTGACATTAAAATGGGCGAAAACCCCTGTTAAATATGTCAGTAAAAAAAAGATGTGAGTAGTTTAAAATCTTACCCACTAAAAAAGTGGTCCTCGTACTCTCAATTAAAACAAATGCAAGGGTCGTTAATCCATGAAATAGATTTTTAAATTTGCATTAACTTGGTTTTGTATCTCTAGAACAATGCCTCCAAGCTTTTGCTGGCTATTATGGAAAGCAGGCACGACAGTGAGAATGCGGAAAGAATCCTTTTTAACATGAGACCAAGGGAACTGGTGAGAAAACTTCTGAATATTCATAAATCTTTTGGCTGAAAAAAAATCTGTCATTAAAACATTTTTAAAATGATCTGCATCTAAGCTGAAAAGTGTTGGCAGCATATAGTGGCACAATGTATCAGGATAGTACTAATTCACAAAAAGTACTTTAAAAGGATCAAGCATGCATGATTTCAGTCTTTACGACTTCATTATTTTTATCCGTTCCAAGCACTTTTCTGTAATTGTTTCCTAACTAAATTATCATACTCTGGTAGACTCTTCAAGTACATTTTGTCAGGGGCTGGGAAATTAAGCTTGTACAGTTTGTGAAACAGTGCTAACAGAAGTGTGTGTGTAGACATACATATATATGTATGTATGTTGTATGTTATATGTCTCATGAGCAAACAGAAAGAGTTACAAGCAGTTGTTGTTGTGTTTTAGAATGACCACGGTACTTGTATAGATCTCCAGGAATTTTAAATAGATTGTAAGTCTGGAGAAATTATTTCTGATCCAATTGACCATGTAACAGCAGTGACTGAAAAACCTATTTTGCGGGGAGATCTGTGGGCACCAGCCCCTGCACTCGGGCAGAGCCCAGTGGCTTGCTGGCTACAGGGAGTCATGGCCCTGGTGGCATCTCAGCACGATGAGGCCGTCCCTGAGGTTGGGTTCCCCCCATTGGCCCTGTAAAAGGCTTTTGAATATTTTAGCATTACCCCCGCACCCTGCCCAGATCTGTATCTTCCTTTTCTTTTTGGTTTAAGTGGGTTTTTTCTGTTAAACTGTGTGGAGAACGCTGAGTGACGTTGCAGCCAGCTCGAGTCAGAGAGAGATCATGGCTGCACTCTAAGTGCCACAAGACTGTACCTGTATCTGTAGATCTGTCTTTAAAAGCATTTGTGAAAATACCTATTCAGAAAGGCTTAGTGTCCCTGTTCCTTTCTCATGGTTGCAGAAGGTTTACTGATGAGAAATGTAGCAGTTTGGAGCTTCATAAATACTTCAAGCTTGTCTTTATTCAGAAAGCGTTTCTCAGACGGCTCGCTCTTCTTGCAGGACCGCAGGGCACCCATCCAGGCTTGAGCTGACCAAAGCGAGCGTGTTCAGACACGGCATTTGGTGCTTTCCCCCCCCCAAGAATAACGGTTATTTCATCTCTCCTTGGTTGGGTTTGTGTTACAGGTGGATGTGATGAAGAATGCATATAACCAAGGCCTCGAATGTGACCATGAGGAGGAGAATGGAGATGATGGCATCTCCCCAAAAGATGTTGGCCATAATATTTATATTCTGGCACATCAGGTATGTCTTATTTGTTGTGTGACTGCTTCCAGAAAAGTGTTACATGGTTAAACTCCACACAAAACCTGTTTGATCAAAAAGAGGAGTTTTCCCTTCTTGTGATTTCTGGCTCATGTTTGTGTACAACGTGACTTTATCTGGAAAGTTGCTGAGAGCAGGACAAGAGAGCAGTCTCACCATATGAATAGGCACTCTACAGGATTTGATAGGCTCTGTTTGTGTGAAATAACGATGTAGAGCAAAGCAGTTAATGTACACTTAGCTTTGTCTTCTTTTAACATTAACAGCTCATTCATATCAATCAAATCGTAAGTCAAGGTATTGTTATTGCTGTATTTAAATAGTAGTTTCAACTGTGATACCAAGTGAACCTGAATTGAGAGCATTTGTATTATTTTAGATATATTAATTAGCCAGTAAGAATAATAGGACCTTTTGACTGTTTCTCCTTTTGAATTATGTTGTAGTGCCCTCAAGTTTTTTCTGATCACTTTTGCTTCTCTACAGGTAAAGGTAAAATGGACACTGACAGTTTTTATTTAATGGGATGTTAATTCTTCAGAGGAGTTGGTATCAAATATAGTCAAAAATAGTTTATTTTTCAATTGTGCTAAGAGTCTTGAAAAGATTTTTTAAATACAAAAAGTAAAGAACACTTTTTTTTTTAATTATATCATGAATGATAGCGTTTGGTATGTCATATAAGGGCCAAATCTAAAAAAAAATGTTTTTACTAAGTAAGAAGAAATAAACAGATAGGGATAGGGAGTGTTCCACATTCGTTATACATATTAAGTGTTGTTAGGAATTGAATACTCAATGGAAAAAGAAAAGAAAGCAATCTGTAGTTACGCTAGTATTATGCAGTGTTTCTTTCAAGCAAGGAATGGAAAAACAGTTACTGAATTATGCTTGCATGCTTGCAGCATATTTAAATAAGTAAGTCTTGTTATTGTGTTCTTGTTATGGAAGGCCATGTTCCACTCTTGTGCTGTATGTACATAAGATACCCACCAAAGATGACAGAATTTTTGGAAAGTATCTGTAGCGGCTTAGCCTGTATGACTATTCACTCCTTGAAAATTGAAGTGCCTGCCAAATCAAAATGTTAGTATTTTGTGTCTTATGCCTAGAGTTTGTGTTAGGTGACTTAACGGGGTTCATGACAATGGAAAATAAATTCTGGGGAGTAGAATATAGGCCTAAAACTATATATGAAGTGGCTGCTGGGGTCATTTTACCCGAGAGGTCACTGCCAAGTGTACACTAGCTAGCTGAGGTGTAGATTAATCTCTGTCCCTAGATATGTGTGCAGGGTGCTGGGGAGGCCCATGAAGCCACTCCACAGCTATTCCAAATGCCTGATCTGTAGTCAGGATTTTGGTTGCATAAGGCTCATGGCAGCAATTTACTGAGCACCTTCCTGTTCTGTAGAATTAAATGGCATGATTGGCTCTGTATGCTGTAAAAATATCCATCTTTTTTTTTTTTTTTTTAAAAGAACTATTTTCCTCTTCTTGCATTTCTGTAACACAGTACGTGTGTCTGTTTACAATAGCTGTGCACCCATGTCAAGCCCCATACCAAAACAAAGCAATGGAAGGGCAGGCAATCTGGGCCCTTTCTCTCTCCTCTGCTAATGAAAAGCTGTGATTCTTGGCACAGGACTGCTGATCTTCGACCCCAAACTCTTTCCATGTGCGCCCTTTCGCTCGCCCTGGGATGGGCAGGATACGAGCATGGTCCCTCCTCAGTAAGGCCATTGTTGCCGGGTTCCTTTGCTGGCTCCACTCTCTAAACACCCTCTTACACTTTGCTGTGTCGAAGTAGCTTTTTGGTGGCTGGGCCTTCCACTCAGCTTAGCTGGTGTGATTTACATTATATTTCTTTGCTGTGCTCCTTGCAGTTTCACAGTTCATCTGACTTTTTTTTTTTGTTTTCCCTACAACCGGTGTGGCTCTTCAGTCACTTTCCTGACACTTGCTTGTGACCACTTGCTGTAGTTACAGCTTTTTGGTCCCTCTGTAATAGCAGAATCAAGACCAAGAGTTCCTCTTTTTGCTGTTAGAGCCCTCAAACACAGACAGTTTATTTTGGGGAGCTCAGACTTTCAGTTTTTGTCGTTGCACTCTTCAGGGTGATGGTGGGTTCTGCATTTTGCCACCACTGCATCCTTCCTTTTCCTTTCTGTGGTTCATTTTACCAGAAGCAAAAGGCATTCTTGTAAATGTTTGACCCGCGGTGCATAGAAAGTTATAAATATGTCACAAGCAAGGCTGAGATTTCTGTTATTAAATCTCCTTTACAACCTCCCTACCCCAAATGCATACGCAGGCACATGTATGCACGTGCATGTGCACACGGGTACATCACATGCACACGGGTACATCACACGCGCACCCACACACAAACACACACAGGTGTGTGGGCACAGCAGCCTGGGACATGATGGAAGAGGCTGACTGTTAACATGACAGTAAGAGGCTGACTGTTAAATGTGCCGTGTCATGACAGTTACCACGTCTCGTCCACATGTTTCTCTGTCCCCTCGTTTCTTTTCTTTATTTCTTCATCCTCCTCCAGCCTGCCACGTGCCGTAGCCGTGCTGCTTCCCCTGCACTGACTCCAGGCTGTCAGGAAGCTGCTGCTTCTCACTTTTCCCATTTGACGTATTATGAGCAGAGAGGAGAAGGGAGCGCCACCGGGAGAAAGCAGAAGTGACTTATCCGTGAGGAACTACCCTAAGCTGCACCCTTACTCTGCAGCCTGCCTTTGGGCTAGGAGCTCCTTCCAGACCTAGCTCTTCTACAGCTGCTTGTGGAGGAGTGGCTCAAACTGGTGCTTGAGGTGGCATCCTGGAAAAATAAGCCTATTCTTGCTAGGTAGAGAGCATTCGGAATTCTCTTAAAAATCCACAGAGGAGATTCTGTTCTTTGTCTTGTTCAAATGTTGTGCTCAGAGCCAAGCCTTCAACTTGACATTGCCAATTTCTTAGTCTCGGGTGAATGCCAGTGGTGTGTTACGGATAGTTCCATCAGCTCTTACACCTCTTCTTTTCCAGCCTCAGTTGAAAGAAATTGGTGTGGATTTTTTATTGCTGTGCTTTTAAAAGATCCTATTAAAGCAGGCTACACTTTGTTTTGCAAAGTCAGTAAGGCTGTCCACAAAGAGACTTCACCTTGATGTGATGTCTCTGTAGAGGTCTCAAAAGCTTTTGACATAGTAGCACAAAAAGTTTCATACTTACTCACTTCTTATGTACAGAAGCATTAGTAAAGGACAATCAAGTTTTTAAATGGCTACCCAAAATAAAGGAAATCCTGAAAGGCTAATGAAGTCTTCTGGCTTTTCAGGTGACTGCTTGAGCTTGCTACCTGTTAGTTATAACAAAGTATTTCAGTAGTTTGTAAACTAAAAAAAAGGCTTTCTTGGAGTTAGTAGTATTTCTGTGAAGTTTGTGACCCCTTTACATTTACTATGAAGTAAGATAAGGCACTGGTTATAACCACAGGCTCCTGTAACTTGCATGCATGTGTGTATGTGCTTGCATTAACAAAAAATACTTCAGAGTGTTTCTCTGTGTTTTTCAGCTGGATGCAAACTCTCTCAACTGGGCACGAAGCCCAAGTTAATACACTGTACCTTTCAGCAGGGGCTTTATTCATGAGGCTCAGAAGAACGCAAAGTAACTTTACGTAGCTTCTAGTCAGCTTGCACCGTGGGAAGCATGCACTTTCACCTGCCTGTAAAACCACGTAGACACGTCCTTGATCTGGGAGGATGTGAGTGGGTAGAGAGTAGGGAAGCAACTTGTAATACTGTAATAAAATTTTCAAATTTTCAATGCCTTGTGGCTTCCTCCATCTGGTTCCCGAAGCTGTTAGGGGAGCACAGGGGTTCTGACCTCCCGTGTCACCCCTTTCGTGATTCATGTTCCGTGCTCTCAGACACGCAAAATGTTTACTCAACTGCTCGATTTTAAGCGTATGCTTAAATGCCTTGCTGGAGAGGGAGCATAGGTCTTGGAATTCCACAATACCTTTGTAACTACCAGGTAAATAGGGGGGGGGTTTATGAGGTTAAGCTAAAAACTTCTTTAAATCCCAACAGAGTACCGAAACTACTTATATTTTTATGATTCCCTGGTGACACCACAGCTTAAGGAAAAGTCATTTCCTCCACCCCATATGGTTAGAAGAAATTAACGCTGCTTGATATCAGTGGAGGTATACAACACGAGCTTGAACCAGGCTATCTTCTGATAGACTAACACAGTTGGAAGTGTTCTTCCATTGATAAGTTCTTGGAAAAGTGGCAGGATTTGCTGTGAATTGTAAGGTTCTTGCTGCAGGTACTACTAAGCGTACTGTAGCAATTGGACATAATGAGTAAGTCATACTCGTCCTCTCTGGTACTAATTTTAAATGGACTGAGCAAAATAAGTCATTCAGCCTTATATATATATATGTTTAATATATTAAATACATTAATAGCAGAATCAAGATTTCTGTATCAAACTTGGAAAGCTTTATCAAACTGTCTTACTACCATGTTTACTTCATGCAGTATATTGCATATTAGTGTACACACATGAAGAATATTTGCTAACTAGGCAATTAAAATAGTAATAATTGATGGCATAGATTTATAGTTTGGGAGTAGTGGTGCACTACAGCCTAATTTTTAAAAGTTACTGGTTTTGACATTTGAAATAGGACTGGTTTGGTAATCAGACTTGGCTATGATACATTTATTAAGGAGAAACTAAAGTCAGTTTTAAAAAATTTAGCTATCCAAATATGTAAAATTCTAAGAAGCACAAAGCCTTTTGTTTCTGTGGGTGTCTGTTTAGCATGTCCCTCGATATCTTTCATTGGGTTTGAGTACAGCAAGGACTGGGACCAGCTTTATTTTCTACATTAATGCTGTGCCTAGAACCATGTGGTTCTGGGACTCTTATATACTACAGCAGAACAAATAAATGACAATAATAATAGTTGTTTCAGAAATATTTAAAGAGTTAATCTTCCTTTTTATAGGATTTTGGAACAGTTAAAAGCTTTCGTTAATTTTGTTTCCGCATCTCTTAAATTAGGCGGTATTGCCCGGTGTTACAGGTAAAGACACCAAGCCAGGAGCAGGTATAGACAGCAAGTCATTAGCTGTCATGGGAAGCAAATACAGCTTGCTTGATCCCCAGTGCTTTGCTGTAACTGCTACATTGGGTTTCTTCCTATACTCACTCAATCCCAGCTGCTTTACTAATGAGGAAAATTGACATTTATCAGGTAGTACAGTCGAGAAGTGCATAATCACTGAGCATATCCAGGAGTCTTTTAAAGAGATCGTGCTAATGTATATTTTTCAAATAAACTTTCCTGTGCTGCTAATATTATTGATTGTTAAGGCAAGAAGAGCTTTCGTAAGATAACGGGTGCGAGTGTGTGCATGTGTGTGAGGGAGGAATTGTAAGGCTTAAGGTTTTTTTTGTGGGTAGTTATTTCTGGTGTTGTAGGTTGGAGCAGCTGCTGGCTTTCCTTCACTTAGCTGTATTTTAACGTTCAGACAGATGAATGTAGACCTTGGTCCTCCTTTTCCCATGTGTTTGCGCGTGCACGCATAAAATAAAATACATTTATTAAAACATATACTATAAAGTAAATGTAAATTCTCATACCCATCCATTTGTCTTGACCCGCATCTAATTCAAGTCAAGACAAAGATTCCATGGCAAGACCTTGCTTAAAACGGTGAGAGCAAGTTTTCTGTGGTTTAATATACGGGGAACACAAGAAGTAACACTGTGAATGTGTGCCTCCAAAAGTGAGATAGGATCACTGCATATAACTTTTCCTTTAGTACGAGAATCCAGAGCTTTCTGAACTGGCTGGGTCGTTCAGGCAGACGAAAAGATATTCTGCATGAAGTAAGTGTGACTGTGGCCAGGGGTAAATCTGGGGAAAAATTTGACTGTTTAAAAAGAAATGTTGATGAAGAAGGCAGAAATTAATTACTTAATACTGTGCATTGGCAAGCACCTTCTATAAGACACAGCAAAGAAACAGTTGGAAGGCTATTTGGGATAGAGAACGGGTGGAACCAATTACAACCCCCAGCAGTCTGCAGTGGGCATTAACTGGCTGAAACGATAATATCGTGATTATACCATGGAAAAGAGATGAACAGAATCCAAGTGGAAAAGTCTTGCAAGAACACCTTCAACCTTGATGGTGGTGTTACCATTACTGGCCCAAAACATTTGCCTAAAAGAGATCTCCCTGTCCTTGTGGGAGCTCGGAGTTCCCACAGCGTTTTGGTCTAAAAGAGAGGCTTATCCTCATCCAGTGGGGAAGCAGCTTTCGGCTCCAGCAAGGATCCCTCAGAAGAGCTGAGATCTGGGGAACACTGGTTCAGTGAACTTTTAAGCTTGCTGACCTCTTTCTGCCCATCCTCTGCCTCAGGTAGATGTGTTGCTTAAAAACAGAGCTGTGGCCTGTTAGTCCCCTGTGTCTGTCTTGACAAAACACTGGTTATATTGAGTGAAAATACGGATCAGTTACATTTTGTGTAGCAATGACCGTTTTCAAATTTTGCAGTTGATGTGAGCAAGCAGCAATTGGTAGACATTACTGGGCATTGTTTTCCCAAGCACCTGATGGCAAATGGAGAAGAATACTATACATACTTAAACAGGACTACCTTTTGAGGCCAGAAGATGATCAAACCTATCCTTTAGGGGAAATCTGTCCTTCAGGATGAATAGCTGTGAGTTTGTGCATTAAGGATGCTCCCTTTCTGCAGGACAGGTAGAATTTTTAGAGCTAAAGGATGTCAGTTTTTGCAAGGCTTTGCTGAGGTTTGCAGTTTTTTGGGTTGGGGTTTTTTTTGTTGTTTCTCTCTCCTTAACAGAGAAGCTGTTGCTGATAGCAGTGCCAAAACAAAGGGCTAATGGGGACCAGTCCCAGGAACCGTGACTGTCAGGGGACTCGTATCCTTGGCTGCCAGACCCGAAACTTCTCATAGAACTTTTATGCTCCACATGTTGTTTTGTAGTTATCATCCTGATGAGACAGGCTATGGCATCAAAATGACACCGGCTAATTAAATGTCAGCAGAATCAGAAGCTGTTGCAAGGCTTTTACACTTAGATTGCCAAGATTGAAACAGAAGCCAATGACGCACATCACCCTCCTTGCGGCTCATTAGGATGGTATATAACTCTACCTTCAGCCAGCTACAGTATAGAGAGACAGTATGGAGCCTGCCACAGGGGCTTGACACTAATGAGCACCTGAAAGATTAAACAAATGTCTGTGGCTGCCATTAGGTCTCAGGTTAAAACCTTGGCAACTTGTCCTTCGATGTTTTCTTTTTCTCCCCTTCTCCTTGGAAGTATTCACCTCAGAATCCTGTCGTGACTTTGATAGGGATCTACATGGGGACCTCTGTTTTCCTTCTGGTGTCCTGTTGGCTTAGGCTGCTAAGAGCTGCTAGGATTCAGGCTAGAGCTTTTTACTGTAGGCTGGCCACAAAGGTTTTAGCTTATTTCCATTTTTCTGGTTCTACTTCTCTAGAGTAAGATTAAGTGTCTATTATACATATGCGTTTGTTTTATTATATGTAATATTAATGAGGGATATATCCTGTTTGGCTGTGGCAACTGTGCGTTTCGCTAGTGCACAGGTGGCCTTAATATTTCTGCTTTGTGGGTTTCTTCTTCTATCTTTAACTTCTGTAATCCTGTGTCCTTGTGTTTTGTGGTTTACAAGATTTTTTTGTCATTGGGAAATACGTTCTATTGGTGTTGGGGCCCAAACGTTACACCAGAAGAAATATCCTTTCTTTGTCAAATGTCTGCATTGTGAAATCTTCACATTAGTCTGTGGTTTTACTTTGAAAATTGGCTGTGGGACAATGACGTACTGTTTAAGACATTCTCTGCTCTCAGGCTCATTTGCAGTCCTGTATTAGTAATAAACATTCTACCTTTTTATTGCTATCTGAAGCAGCACGGGCTGGGGAGAATTACTTCAGTTCTCCTTTGGTTGCGTACCACCAGCGGGGCAGTTACTTAGCTTCTCACTTTAAGAATGGGTCTTCATTTAGCCGTATCCTCAGCGGGTCTACGTGGGAATGCCTCCACTGAAAGTAGGCAAGCAATAGTCATTCATACTAGTATAGGATCTGTTGCCCACAAACTGTACTCTTACCCTAGAGCTCCCCACTTGCATTTGGCATGCAGTGTGTTCATTAAGAGTGATGATATATGGGCAAAAAAGAGCACGGCTTGACTACAAGCTTTTCGATTGAATTTGCATGGAGGAGCGTTAAGTAGAAATAAAAATAATTTTACTGGTAAACTGAGTAAACTCAATCCAGAAGTCATTGAGAGACAATAAATGTGGAACCGCACAGTGCCATCTTAACAAAGTCGCTCTTCAAAGTAGATGGCACTTTCAGTTGCCCTCAACTGCAGTGCATACATATTGTCTGCTCAGAGACGTACGTAATGTAGCTACTTCATTCAGATTGCAGTGAGCTCCCCTTATTAAGAAAGCTGAATTACACAAACTGTTGAGTTGTAATAGTCTTCTGTAGGTAAAGTCTTGCTCTGGAGGCAGAGCTGGGGCTTTTCCATTACAGGTGACCTTCAAATGAACCAAAGTGCTCTTTTTCTTATATCTAAAGCACAACTAAAACATTTTACTCTAAGCTAGGAGGAACTCGCTTTGTTTGTTTGTTTTGAGAGGAAGTGAGGGTAACCTTGGAAATATCACGAAAGTGAAGTCTGGTCTGTCTTAATATTATCAGAGCAGTTCTAATAGGCCTCAGATATCTGCACTGTGAAATCCTACACCTTAATTAAAAACAGGGGGGGGACATCTTCTCTAACAGAGACATACTTTTTTATCCGTCTCAATTGTTCAGTAGTCATTGAAGTAATTACAGGTTAACAAAAATAAAGAGCGTTAATCAGAATGTCAAAATATGTCTGTTCCTCGCAGTTCCTCAGTTTTAACTCTCATCTCCTCTGATGTCATAATTTAATTAGGTATCTCAGTCATCATAGAGTTTTCCAGAATAGACAAGATCTTAATTTGTAATCTGCAAATAGGCAGAGCTACCTCAGTTGCTGTCCTCTTTATTTCACTTATTTAACACAGCTCAGAAAACTGAAAATGAGGTCCGCCTTGCACTTTTTCTGAGGCAGCCATAAGAGTTACTGATTAAAAGTGTCCAGCTGTGAAATTTACTTTTAACAGCTGATTATACTTTTCTACACCAAAAGTGAGATGTTCAGTTACTTATGATCACCAGTAGGTTTACAGGAGTAAAACACCATCAGACCTGCACACAGATAAGCATCTAATCAACCTGGGATTAAAGAAATGGTTTCTCTGCCATTGCGTATGGGCAAGGATTTTCAGAATTTGTTTTATGAATGATGATCTGTGGTAGCCTTAAATGAACTTGGCCTTTCCAGCTTTCTCTTTCTATAAGTCTGTCTGCAGAGCACCATTTAGTAGTTGGTTGGGTAAAGCAGCATTATTTGTGAATTACTGATGAAGAGAGAGATGAAATTTTTTACCCTTTTGCTCTCCCACCGGGAACTGTTACTTCATACGTGCCAGGTGAAAGTGCTCCCCTGAGGAGAGTAGCCATAATACAGAGTTGGAAAGAGCAACTCACCATTTTACTTTCTCTTCTCTCTGTTCCTGTGCCCCTAAATTATTTTTTAAGAGAAATTCTGCTTTGCCAATTGGAGGGTGAGACAAACGTTCAACAGCATGATTGAAAAAGCTGGAAAATCTCACCACTGTAATTAATTGAAGGGAGACATCTCAGTTCCTGTCCATCTCCTGCACTTGGTAACTGCTCTGTTTTGTACCCCACAAAGTATATACATCAGACCCCTGCAGAGATTAGGAAATGCATGTCTTTTGTGAATTTGACAGATTGCAGCTTCAGCTGTTTACTTGCTCTTTAGTCTTATATGGTTTTCACCCTGAATGACCAAGTTATGGTTTTCTATGTGCTGTGGAAATACCTGTTGAAGAGGTGGGATGCTAACAGGATTGGCTATGATCAGACTTTTTACTTTGCTATTGCTGTAACCACTAAGGCGGCCACATAATGGCCATACCCAAGTGCTTGAATCAGGGAGGCTGAGCCACAATACCAAGTTGCAATTGAAGACTTAAGTCTCTTTAATAAGCTTCATTGAAGATCTGTAGATGGTTTATCCCAGCCTCTACAAGTGCAGTGTACGTACAGTGGCCATCTTCCAAGCCATACCTCCATGTAGCAGAACTGGTGGTTATATCATAGATTGGGTTGGTGAACTGCATCCAGCTTAAGGAGTCACAGTGTGCAAAAGACACCATGGCACTAGACTGCAAGTGTACGTGATGAGACTTAGGGGTGGGAAAACATGAGGAGGGAGCCAGCGATGCAAGTCTCACGCTTCGGGTCAGAGACTGAGCTGGTTTCCATGTAGTTTGGGTAGACCCTGGAGAAGAGAGAGCATGAGCCCATTCTGGTAGTATCAACCCATGAGTTACTTTCTGCTCTACTCTGGTGCCAGAGGAAGGGAGGTTGGCTGCCAGTGTCTTCTAGTCTTATCACTTACAGAAGGAAATAGGTCCATACTTAAAGACTTAAAACTGTGGTTCCCCTCACCACATTGTCCCCAAAATAAGTCTCATAAGCAGTTCCTCCTTTTGTTTGTGCTAGCCTTCCTTTTCTTTAGAAGCCACATACTGGACAGCTGTAGATAGCTATTTTGCTGAGAATCACTGTTCTGAGTAAGAAGAAAAACCTAGAAAGTTAAGTGCTCGATAGCAAAACGATCCTGAGTGTTCCTGAAAAGGGTACGCCATTCACAGCTCTTTTATCTCACGTTTATGTTTATATTTGGTATGTATATACAGTGCTGGTGGCTTTTGGCGGTGAACAGTTCTCTTGCTGTGTGGATTTTGGATCCATATGCTTGCTGGTCTGTTACTGGTTTTGGTCTTTCTCAGACTGGGTCTGTACAATGTTGGTGAGCATGCCATTAAGGTCTTTGGGCACAATGTTTTCCCTGCCTTTCATAGAAGTTGCATGTGGCTAGGATCTTCTTCCTTGCTATGCTGTGAAGAAGACTAGTTGCAGTAACTCTGCTCTCTTTTTCGTCCTTTTTCATTGAACTTTTTTGTTACCTTCCCGTAATCGCGTCTAATACTTCCATCATCTCCTTATGTCCTTCCACCCTGTACTCTCCAAAATTTTGCTTACAGTAATCATAGGAGACAGTCTACAAGTGCAGTTGTGTCATCCAGTTGGAACACTCTGGATTACATACTGCTGTCCATATCCTATGTTCAGTATGATCAGTGTACACCAAAAACCGTATGTGACCAATGTATGCGTTGAGCCAGTTTGGCTCATGTAGGCACAGCTGCCCATGACAGTTTACAAGTAGCCTGCAGAGATGTTTCACACCCATCCTCCCCCAAATTAATTTTGTTTTGTTGCAACAGATTTTATATGACCTGAACTTTCCCCACACATACACTTTATTTTTTTGCAAGTAAGCTTTGCCTGCAAAAGAAATTACAAAGATGACAAATGGAAGTAAAGCTCATTGAAATAGTAGCAAGTCATTTTGTCTTCTGCTGCCTTTCATCAAGGATAACAGAACAGCAAAACCACAGCAAAAATACCAATAAAATTACTGTGGGGGCTGCAAACATAATAGTGATAGAGATCACTTAACCGTGGTGGTTTCTCTTATGTGATAATGTCGAGGTGTTTTATCTCTCCCTTCCGTGTGAGGTAGATCACTATTACCCACAATTTGTAGTGCGTACCACGTGGAGGCTGGGGAGGAGAGGTGGCGGCTCAGAGGTTACACAAGGCCATTGAAGAATGGCAACAGAATCCGAAGTGTCTGGACCACTCAGGGCCCTGCTCATGTACCACAAGCCATCAGGGGAAGATTAACTCTAAACCCTTTTGGTTGCTCTGTACAGTATAATCATCTAAATGAAATCAATGAATACTTGATTTGAGAGTCTCCCATTGCTCCATCCCTGCTGTTCCTAATGTTTGTTAACAGATTGCTTTGTGGTAGAGTGCAAAGGTGCCGCTCTATAAAACTGTAATGACTTCTGGAAAGGAAGTTGCCCTGTGTATTGCAGAAAGCACCATTCAGTTTTGATTGGAACATGGGGAGTTGAGAAGTTGTTATTACTGCTAGTACAGCCAGTTGGAATAAAAATTTCTGCTCAGTTATGGTTAAGATGACATTTCCTTTTTCCTTGCTTTCTCTCTCTCCTTGTTTACTGATGGGATAGGAGTGTTCTTGTTTGCCCTGGGCAGGGAGCTGGCGTGTGGTGAGGTCCTGGCATGCCGAGGAGGAGGATCTCGTTTTCTGTCTCCTGTCCTCTTCTGTCTCTCACCCATCCTGTTTGCTACTCCCTTGACTTTCTTTTTGCTGTTGTTTCTCGGTCCTTGGGGTTTTTCTTGTCAGTCCCCAGGCAGCCTTTTTATCCTTTCTTGTTCTCTGAGCAGAAAATGAAGCGTTCGGTGAGAAGACTGGGGTTTCCCCTTGTGAGGGAGTTTGGTGGTGCCAGATCTCACACTGCCTGGCTTTAGGAGCCAAGGGACTGAAAGGGAAGAAAGAGGAAGAGATTGTGGCTGTAAATGAGCCCCAGCTGCACCACGAGTCTGTTTGCACAGCAAGGTGAAACTAATCTGAACGGACGCAATTATTCTGCTGTTGCTGCAAGTTATATTTGGTCTCATTTCTCCCTCGTGAAAGACCACTGGCCTTTGGGCTGGCAACCCGCGCCGCAGTACGTCTGGTTATTGACAGGGTAGAGATGAAGATCATTTTCAGCGGATCTATCAGATGTCATGCACTGGACATCAGGTCTGTACAAACAGCTCTTGCCTCACTTTCCCCAAGGTCTGTAGTTCATGAACTTCCAGGACTGCGTAGTGGCTTCTCTGCCCTGACACGCCAGACAGGGCTGACTGGCACACCAGAGGCTTGGCTGGTGAGCTGCAGCTGGGGCACGGGGAAGGCAGAGAGGACGCTGTGCAGTGCTATAGCTTTGCAAGCGCACCACGTGTCCAGTTCCCTCCCCAAAACGAGCCCCAGTGCCCAGCACGCTCCCAGCTGCTGCCTAGCCCAGTGCCCTTCCCCTGCCAGGGGTGCCTGCGTGCCAGGTATCTCCCCCGGCAGGTAACAGCCTTGCTGCTGCCTCACAGTGCTGAGAAGAAACTCGAGAGAATTGGTGGCAAGGATAATAATTTTTTAAACAGTTTTCTGTTTTTTTAGATGTTTGTAACACTTCTTAATAGTAATACTGTAAATATAAAGTGTTTCAAGGCACAGAAACTATTTGTGCCTTTATTTATGCTTCTTGGCCAGTTATCCAGAGCTTATAGTAATGCTCCATCAGCCTTTTCTAGAAAATCAGTTTAACATGTTTGACACTTTGCCAGTGAACCAACTCTTCCGTGAAAACCCTGGTTGCTTACAGGACACTAAGCCTCACCCACTTAGATCCCTTTATACCATTCTAGTCATAAAAAAAATCACCTTTACCCCCCATGTTTGGCAGTCTCAAAATGCTGGAGAGTGAAGTAGATCTCACAGAATTTGGGGGGCTTCAGCCTGCCGTTTGTAGCTCATATTTCTCGGACTCCTGTCCTTTTCTGGGCCTGAAGCAAAACCTGGTGAAATCGGCAGGAGTTTTGACAACTGTCTTGGCTGTGTACTTGGTTAGACCTCATGCCTCCGATGAGGACTGGACTACAGAGGAGACCCTTGCAGTTTACAAGTTACGACCAGGGACTGACACGTTCTTGTAAAAATACAGAAGGGGTCTATGTTTTACAGAGATAATGAAAAGTGGAAAATTACTTTCTCTTTTCCCAGAAATTTTTCCAGACACACACACATATGTACATACGTATTTTGGCAAACCAATCTAGTATCCCAAGTCAATGAGTTATTGACAGGCTGATGACATGAACGTTCACAGCTTTAAATCACTTTTTCTTTGAGAACATTTAAATAACTGCATTTTTCTTCAAGAAAACGATGACTTTAAAACAAAAAGCCTGCAGCAAACCCATATATTGTTAATTGCAAAAGATGGGTCTGCTGTGGTTTTCCATGCTGTGCCAATCATATATGGAATCCCAGATGACTCGCAGATCTGATTTTATAATCATGTTGTGTGAGGAGTTTAGACTGAGTATTCCTTGTAATTCTGTCATTTATCTCTACTGTTTCTTTATTAATGTCTTCAGCGTTCTTGGTCTGTCCTCAATCTTTCACATTTTGTACTGAAGCTTTATTACAGTGTTTTCCAAATTTTTTAAGTAAAAATCTTTCAAGATGAACAACAGTCCTTCCTCAGGAACTGACTGAAAGCCAAGTGATCTTTATTCATATAGCTATTGCCTTACACATCTCCTCTTTGGAAATCACTGTTCCATTGTATGCTATTTCTTCCTCATCCCTACATGCCTTGATGAGTAGTAAAATACAGTGTTGACATTTAAAATATTGTCACTGGCATGTTTGATGGGTGAGTGTATGACTGACTGACTGAGTTTTCTCCTCAGAGGTGATTTTTTGGGGGCTCTTTGCAAATTCAGGCTCTGTTGATGGTTATTTTTTGTATCAGTTATGCTTGCCATGCATTTTTGAGCTTTGCTTTGCAGACATAAATGGGGCTGTTCTTTTCATTAAAGTTCCTATTGTCCATGCCCATCCAGTGTCTTGTTTGTCAGCTGCCCCAGAAGATTTGTGCAATAACACTTAATGACATCACAGGAGTTAAATATGAAAAAATGTCATTCAGAACTCGCACAGCCTTTACATGCCAGTCACAGACGGTCACCTAGGGTGTATTATCAGCTTGGATAAGCTTTCTGTATTTTAGGTTCACAGTTTGTCACTACATTGTTATTTTCATTGCTATGTCTTTGATCTCACAAAAAGCTCGGCACTGGTCGAGGAGTCTGTTGACACAGTCCCCTTTGCCCGTGTGGGCCTTTGAGCTCATTACAGGGCGAAGGAAGGATCATGAAAGCAGAGCTTCAGAAAACATTGTAGTTGCCAAAAAACATAGCATTTCTAAAGCTGTTCTGTGTCTTACTGTGGGCCTCTGCTTCAGAGCTGAGCTTTCACAGATTGCTGGCCACACCATTCTTGTATCGACGTAGTTGTGACAATACAGAAATATTAGCAACGCTTATTATTGTGTCAGTGTAGAGGAATCCATCCCACGTAGGAACTGCAATACAAGAAGAACATAGATAGACCCTTTGCCCTGAGGTTACTGCCTGAAGGTCTACACTACAGAAGGTAAGAGATACAGAGAGATGGGGAAGCAGAAGGAAATGAAGTTACGAGTGCTTATTGCCTAGCACTACTGCTGACAGCTTTAGGTAGGTTTCCTTTCTGAAATCTGCCGTAGTTCCTCCAGCTTGGTCAGCAGTCCCTGGTTGTTTCCGATGTGTCTTTGCTGGCAGCCAAGGTGCTCGCACAGATGTTCCTGACCTGTTCTTCAGATCTTTTGGTCTAGCGCTGGTGTCAGGAAGCCCCGGCTGTATGGTGCTAGGCTCTCTACACACATCAGCACAGGACAGTCACTGCCTGAAAGCACAGTCTGATAAAGTGTAATGAAGATCACTGAATGCACATGGGTTTAAAGTACATGGCTGCTATTCACATGAAACCTGATAGTAAAATATGCACTGCATCAGTGCTGTCTCAAATCACCAGCCGTCTGTTAAATTCACGCGCCGTGCTAGTCAGTCCCATTACAGCACGAAAGGACTGAGAGGGTTTTCCCTTCCACGTGGTAAGGGAACTTTTGTTACTGATATTTATCGAGAGATACTTTTACAGTAAAAATGATGGACAGTTAAAAGCATATCAGGAAGCAATATCTTGAGATTTCATATGGTTCACAAATGGAATTTCCAGTTCGGTATACAAATTCAAGTGTGTTTATAAAAGAATTCTTTTGTGGTTCTAACGGAAATTTCTGAACCTATACATGTCCTTTTCTCCAAACTGGCATAATTTTAATATGAGAAGAACTATCCATACATCCTTGACTTGTCATTTATTAGAAAACTCAAAATCTTAATGGTTGACACTGGAGAAAAAGGGTCAAGATACAGGCAAAGTTCCTCAATATCACAGAAGATAAAAGAGGGGGAATATATTTGCTTCTGGTTATGCTAATTCATCACTCCAACCAGGGTGTGATTGCATTCTGTCTAGTCAGTTCTTTTCTTCGTATCTTAAAGGAGAGATATAGCCAAAGTAAAGGGCATTTGGAGATGGACAAGGAAAATAATTGAGTCACAGAGAGTCTTCTGTTTGAGGAGGGATGGGAAAGATAGGGATTGTTTTAATTTAAAGAGGAGACAAATAAGAGAGGATGTGACAGTAGTGTACAGAATGATGAATGATACAGAGAAGGTGAATTAGGTGCTCTTGCTTGTACAGAAATGGAGGGACATTCAATAAAGCTGAAAGGCAAAACCAGTAACACTGTTTAAAGGAAATTTTTAAACAGTAACTACTTTGTTTCTACAAGCTCGTCTTTTTTCTCCATGATGCTAGAGCATGTATTGAAGGGGATGCAAAAGACCTCTAGAAAATGAATTCAGGCTGTCCTGTTGAGATGATGATGTGGGCATACTGCAAACACTACTGACCGGATCAGGTTATATGGCATGTGTGAAGGAGAACAACTAGTTAGATGGCCTCAGTGATTCTTGGTAGCCTTAAAAATAAATGGAAGTTGCATAAGATATTAATACGTGTAATGACACTATCCATACATTTGCTAGATAGAGTAAAAAAGTAATTATTGATGGAAAGAATATTGCTCTGCAGTTGTCCCCCATGTGGTTCTTTGCATGTCTCCCTGGATATCTGCTCATGGCCCTTTTATTAAAGGCTGATGTTCTGCCACGTTGGCTCAGTGCTCTACTGTTGGGGCCAAGCAGACTTCTGTCCCTGAGGAAGTTGTAGGAAATACGTTTGTCCTTCCTGAATATTCCTTTCTTGGTATTCTCTTGCTTTTGGATATTCCACTTATTATCTTTAATTAATATTAAAGATAATGTTAATTATTGTAATATCCACTTATTCATCTTTAATAAGTTTGTATCAAGATTCAGAAGAAAAAATTATTTTGATCAGTAGATTCTAGGGAATTTCAGTAAATAGAGTAAATTGTGTACATATCTCTTCCCCACCATTCATAGAAAGGGGATGGAGAGACATGCAAATGGCTTATAAACGAGTGTGATCACTTTCTGGTTAGATTATTACAATATCTCTTTGTTACTTTTAGACTTTGATCCCTGACACACTTTTTGTAGATTTGTAATTATTTTATAATTCCTCAACATACCGCGTTATTTCATGTAGTACAATCCTAACCTGCCTGTGGTGATCATCACTTCATAGCCTAGTTCCTGTGGTCATTTGAGTGCTGTGCCTGCCTCGTTTCTAATGCCTGTGTCTGGTCTGTTGTGGTAATGTCTGTGTAGTGATTAAGACCTGGATCGCATCTGCAAGATAGCCTTTCCTTTCCTGCCTCAGTTTCCCCCCCACTTTAAAACACCTCAGAGGTTCTGGATGAAACCACTCATTATGATATAGGGAAAATTGCAATTTTAGTAGTGTTTCCTCATGCCTTGTAATTAAGTCTTTCTCACCGACCTAAAAGCCATCGTGAATGCATTTGCTGACATTCTAGTATTAAACTTTGTGCAGCTATCCAGCATTTTGAATACTTACTAGTCAGCAAGAATGGATGTATTTTATGAATCATGTAAAGTATATAATTTTAAAAGCTTGTAGGAAGAGATACATATTTGTGTGGTTTTGTGTGTGCGCATATGTGCTATGTATATAAACTACACAGTTAAGAATGTATTTGCTGCCACTGCAGTCCAGCTGCTTCTGAAATAGTTATGGATGTTACCTTGGCAGCCCTGAAATACCTGCCTCAACGTGGTGAAGAACAGTTTAGTCATTTGAAATTACAGAGAAAATATAATTGTAAATGTAATTACCTAGTCAGAGGTATGCAAATTTTATAGCTAAACTTAAGTGAAAAGAAGCATTCAGTCTAATTTTTTGGCATTTGTCAAAAGCCATCTAGGCTGCAGGCTAAGCTGCCTTTCATAAATCTCAGCCGAAGACTTGCTGCTGACTTTTTAGGACTAAATTATTTCTATTGTTCTCAAATAATTACATTTTTGTTGTTATCTGTGGAAAGAGCCCCACTGGGTTGAGCATGTAAGTATATGGGGGTGGGGGGAGGAGGATTTGTGTTAGTTAAGTGGAGATGATAAAGCTGAAAACATAGCAGCGGGACATAAATCAGATTTTTTTTTTCTTTCTCTAGTTGGCTCGTCACAATAAAACATTGCAACAGATGCTGAAGCCAGGGTCAGATCCTGATGAAGGAGATGAAGCCTTGAGGTATTATGCCAATCATACAGCACAGATAGAGGTAAAGAATTGCTCACTAGAAGATTGAATATGAGACAAGTTTGTATCTTGTGCATGGTGTATCACCTCTTCTTAAGCTTCTGAACAGCAAAGCTTATTCAAATGGTGTAGATTATTTATGAGAAGGAGAAGCTTGAATAATATGCTTTTGGCTATGGGAGAAAAAAGAATGCACCTATGTTAAAAGTGGCTCCAAATAATCATTTTATAGTAGCTTTCCTGTGTGTTACCAAACATGTTTTGTTAGGGAAATAATGAGTGTGGATAGTAGCTGTGTCATGAAGTCAAGAATAATCTTGTATGGTACATCACTGAAATAAATAATCATGAGTTTCAAAGCCAGTGATGCTAACTGATCAAATTAAACGTTTGGCTGGAGTACAAAGAGGTTTTGAAGTGGTGTAGACATTCAGTATGGCTTTGGTTTAAAAAACCAAGGCTTGGCCTGGTTCATCAGTTCTGTTCTCTATTTTAAACTTTACCCCTGCCGTGGATTGGATTTAGATCAAGATCCACAGAGGTATTTCCGTTCTTAACTCTTATATCAGATCCTGTGCTCTTACAGATTTCATGGGATTATAGGCATCAGGATAGGAGTTAGGCACTGTCGTATCTCTAGTCCTTAGTGACTTTGTAAGGAGGAGAGTTTCTATGGTACAAAGGCAGCTGCTGCGAGAGACTGCAGGAAGAGGCGACATCCGGCTCTCTTTTGGAAACGCTGTATCGTCAGGTCCAAAATTGGCCAAGTGTGAAAACTGCACGGTGTGGTTGCACACAGGCTCATCCTGAATCTGAGCCAATAGTTTTACCTTCGGTGGGCTCCCAGGCTCCATCACACTGGACCTGAGCTTGCATGCTGAGGGAGCGGTCTGACGCAAGCATCTCAGGTTGGTATTGTCCTGGCTGCCATCAAGGCAGGCCATGGCTGGGTCCTTCTCTATTTCCCACCATCCTTTTTGCCCAGTACTGGTCACATTATCCCACCACAGGATAGATGGAAGCTCCATGGCTGTGGTTGTCCAGAGGGCAGCTCAGTGCTCCTCTTAACATATTTTAATATTTGGGTGCTCCTGAGGTATCTCTTAGCAGTTATCAGCTGAGTTATCTGGGTAGGTTGTAAATTTAGGCATTAACCAAGCACTGTGGTCTGCTTTTGTGTGGCCAATAGCTTCTTCCTGGTGTAACTCCTGAAATCTCCTAAACCCTCACGGCTGCAAAGCCTGTTCCTCGAGCTGATACGCAGGCCTCTGTTCTCGGGGAGGCTTTTGAAACGCCATTCTGCAGAGCAGCACACGCAACTTACCTTGCCGTTGGACACCCTGGCAGAATTGAAGATGTGCTGTCGGCTTCCTTCACTCACCCTGCCGGGTTAGCTGCTAATCACATAGTCCCGTTGCGCAACTGCTTGCCTGAGACACAACTATTTACTTAGGACGCTTCAAAATTGCCTGTTCAAATTTCACGTAATGCACATGCCCATGGGCAGGCACGAGCATAATTATCCTTCATCTCCAACGCAAATGTGCTTGACTATGTTACTCATAAAAATGAGTTAAGACAGGTGGTTTTCTAATATGCTCACATAATAAATAAGAATTAACAGAGAGACGGGAGGGTTCTTTAATTCAGGACTGTGACTGGAAAAGTGAAACTCAACCCATTATTGCTGCTATATCAAATGGATGTTTGCTGGTCTTTCTCTGAAAGCAGTTCCAGGCCTGTTTGGCATTTCAGATACAGCTCCCCCATATCAGGGTATATCTCATTTGTTTGATTTGAAAGTCATATAGTGGCGTGGGGGTTTTTTCACTGGTGGCTGTACAGAGACATGGGTCTAGGAGCCAAGCTGAGTTTTCTACCCATTTCTGTATTTTTAGTAATGCAGAGTCCATGATCAAAATGGGGAAGCAGATTTGATGACAGTGTGGTGAGATGGAATAAAATCTAGCTCACTCACCAATAACTTGGTAGGCCCTGAAATACAAACAATGCAAACCTTTGGTTTTTGCCAAGTAAGAAGATAAAGACTGACAAGATATGGGTGTTGTCTGAGTAACAAGGTGCTATTTTTACACATTCACCTTCACAACTTATCTTATCATAGAAATAGACTCAAGGTGAGAAAAGAATTTCATAGTGTGAGCAGAAAGCCCCTGAACTTCTGCACTGTTTACTGGGAGAGATCTGTTTCAATTTATTACAAAATTGAAGCATTCTGAACTAGAACATTTTTTGTATTTGGGGGAAGTTTGGAGCTACGTTTTGCTTGAGACATTTATTTGCCACCTTACTTTCAGGGCTTTTGAAGACAGAAAAGCAGTTTTACTTTGTTTTAGAGTTGATTGGTTCAACTTCATTGTAATGTTCAAATAACGTATGCATTAATTTATAAATAAAAGGGGAGCTGTGAACAAGAAGAGATATGGCAAAATGGTTGGAAAGTCACTGATCCTAAAAAATTGTGCATGTTATTTATAGATTGTTCGCCACGATAGAACAATGGAACAGATTGTCTTCCCTGTCCCCAATATTTGTGAATTCCTCACCCGGGAATCCAAAAGTCGGGTATTCAATACGACAGAGAGAGATGAGCAAGGGAGCAAAGTCAATGACTTTTTCCAACAGACAGAGGATCTGTACAACGAGATGAAATGGCAAAAGAAAATTAGGAGTAAGTATTGCAATTTCAAAAATAGCTTAATTATGCTAAAACCCTGCTTTTAAGCCTTCAAATACTTTCATTTTAATAGTACACTTTTCTCTGTCAACTCCAATGCTGCAACAGGCAAAACTGTTCAGGACTTGAGAGTGTAGGTCAGCAGAGTATAGGTCAGCTGAGACACTTGCATGTCACCATTAAAGAGGCATAATATGGAGCAGTTAGTAATATAAGTAACGTGTTCAAGATGATGTTTTGGTCTCCAAAAGTTAAATTGAGGGATGGATGAACTGGGTGTAGTTCTACTAAACTCAATAGAGTTGCACCTAATTAAGCCAAAGCCCCTAATATTTAGCAAAAACATCTGTAGCTACATACTTGAGGTTTGCAGATTCCTAAAAGACCGTTAAAAAACTTGTAAATGTCAGTCACTTAAAAACATCTCTCACCAGAACCTCAGCTGCTTTAAATCTGCCCGACTCCCGTGGAGTCAGTTCCCCTCTGCCAGTTGACATCAGCCTTGCTTGACGAGGCTGCAGTACGTCCCAGTCCATTAGCCCATACCAGTATATGTCCCGTGGCACTGGGAGAGGCGTACGTACCACCTTGAGCTGCTTGCAGATCTGACAGGTATGGTCAAGATCATGAGGGAGGGATCAGAGCAGGGACACGAAGAGGAGGTGCAGTGAAGCCAAGCCAGGTACCCTGAGTTTCTTCCTTAGCTCACTGGCGGGCATTACAGCCGCCGGCCCTCACCGGGAATGGGGCTGCTGCCGATGTCCCGGGGACAGGGAGCTCCTGCCAGCTCAGCCACTGTCAACTCTGCCCTTTGCTTTTGGAGCAGAGAATCAAGGCTGCAAACTAATTAAGCATCTGCAGTATCCTTGAGGGGTAAGGAAGAAAGTTGTATTTTATATATGTATGTATATAAAAATACGTGAGAGTGATCACTGCATTCACTGCTAAAATGCAGATGCTGTTGGGATGGCACATGTCAGCTGCTCACAGCAGCATCATGCGATTGATTAGGAAGGAAGCGAAGAATAGCATCTATGGTCAGAGCAGCAGGGAGTTTGGATAGTCAAAGCAATATGGTTTAATGTAGCATCCTTAATGTGATGGAAACGTGAATGTTGGTTGCAGTTTTTATAAATGTCAATTCCCAGGCTGTAATTTTCAGAGGCAGTAGTAAGTTTTCAGCGTGAATCCTATCGGCCCAGGTCCGCTTCCCTTGGTGGCACTGTAAGAACTTGTCTGTACTGACAAACTGACCAGAATAGAAGTTGAAAAATAAACAATTCCAAAATAACTCCCTATCTGCACAGTCTATTTGGGAATAAAAGTCACCATATTGTAGAAAAATTACTCTAGTAACAAAATCATATCTGTGGGTTTTGCTTAAGAAACACAAATAAAAGAGCCCAACCCTACACTTACATAGACCAGACCTGCCTAATGTTATAAGCAAAGAAAATTGGTTTATTTTTATTCAGAACAGAAATTCCTCAATTCCTTTCATCAGTGGAATGGCCCACAAGTCTCCATGTGTTTTTCTATTCGAGAAGATAATCCAGGTTGAGGCTCGGTTCATTCTTTGGCCGTGTGTCTGTTAGCATGCAGTCTGCATTGCTTAAATTGACACGTCATTTGCAATGGCTCCAAATGCTTAAATCTCAGCAGCCAACGGCATAAGGTTATCACAATGAAATCTGAATATTTGCCTAATCACAATTAAAGTCTATTTAGACTAAAGCCTGAGGTAGTGGCTGAAGGAGTCTACTGTTTATAAAAAGTTAGCTGGGTGCAGACAAGTCAAGAATATGCTCTGCATACTTGCAGGAGACTCTGAGTACTTTAAAATCTAATTAATAGGAATACATCGTCTTCAAATGAACCTCTCTGGCTAGAAATGTTTTCACACCATTGCACATAGAATCTTGTTTTAAATGTTCATTTAAACATATTGTAGTGCAGTCATATATATGGAGTGCTTGCCTGGGTCTTAGTACCCTCTGATCTTGTTCCTAGCCTTTTTGTGGAATCGTTTATGTGACTCTGGACACAAAATCTTAACCCTGTTTTGCCCTATTTCCATTTTTAGTCTTTTCTAACTGGGTTATAGGTTCTTTGGGATATAGACTATTTCTGTGTGTTTCTACAGCACTTCACAAATGGAGATCCTGGCTTCATTTGAGTCCTTTTAAGCAGGAGTACAAAGCTGTTTGTCAGCAGGTAACTCTGGACATCTGAGGATCATGCAGGAAGTAGTCAGCTTTCATAGAACCAAATCCTAGTCAGACCAAATTTTACCCTGTTCCCCAAAGTAGATATAGGTGTATTTAGTTTGACGGAGGTGAGGGAAATACCACTGTTCTGCAACTTTGGCTATTCCATTGTTCTTTGAATAATGTCATCAGTGTACTCGGTCCAAATGGGTCATTTGGATGACCTGTTCTGGGTCTTCTGATTGACTGGCACGCAGAGTGCTAAAATGTGTGTGTGTGTTTGCTTGATTTTGTGTCTCCATGCACAGAGGATACAGTTTCAGAGGCAGGTGAAAAGACTAGTATCAGTCCTAAAATCTTAGCAGAGGCAAAACTCTCATATATAATAAACTATATTGGGATCTTTGGATTAAAAGCTCTGCTTGAAACTATGTTTTATGGCAAGCCTATGCTTAATATTTCTCTATTTTAGTTAATTTTAAAGATCTGCACGTTTTCTTCATTAATCTGTATTTTTTAATTCCCTTGAAACCATTACTGATTGAGTTCCTGCCTGCTTTCATTTCATTGATTGCTACTCTTCTTCCCTTTCTAGGTAATCCACCCCTGTTTTGGTTCTCCAGACACATCTCTCTCTGGGGGAGCATTTCCTTCAACCTTGCTGTATTCATCAATTTAGCAGTTGCTCTGTTCTACCCCTTTGGAGATGATGGAGATGAAGGCAAGTGGAGTTTGGTTTTATTTTTCCTTTTAATTTTAGATGCTTTCAATTCTAAGGTAACAGTTATATAAAACTGCATCTTCAAGTATGCTTGTATCTGCAGAAGCCATTTAGTATCTTCTAAGTAGGTACCAGATGTTGTCTGAAATGTGGTAATTGATCTTCTGTGTGTCACACGTCCCATGCAGTGTGAAGCAAAATGGACAGAACATAGCTGCTAAGCTGAAGATTATCTAGATGATCTCAGCTAATTCTTTTTCTTTTTTTTTTTTATTTTTATATTGCCATATTGCAGTGTACTACTGCACACATTCACTTACAGCTTCTGAGCTAGGGAAGGATTCCTGGCAGCGGAGGGACAGGGATTCCTTAAAACTGACCATTTTGAATGAATTGCAGTCTTAAAGATATATGGAATGAAAACTAGCTTGTTTGGTTTTGACTATTTTACTTGAGTTAAAAGGACATAACTGTTGCAGACAATAAATGCATTATATAAAAATGTGCTTTATGATTCTGTCTCTGCTTCATCACATGTCACAGGAAATACAGCAAATAATAAATTTCATTAAATAAATGCAGCAGACTAGCAGGATGCCTCTTTGAATCCAAAACAAGCTTAATTGGGATAAAGGAGACTAAATAGTTCAGAACACTGGTAGTGGGAGTAGAGCCATTCACCTCTGGGTCTTTGATTCGTGTCCAGTCCCAGTCAGTAATGTGACTGAAAGTCACCTCTGTCTGATGGCATGTGAACTGGGTTGGTGGAAGCAGTCCAGCTTCTAGTAGATACATGTGCTTTTCACAAACACCAGAGTTGGCACCAGCCAACGTTCCTGTTGGCTGGCTAAACAGAAAGGCAGCAGATTAAAGTATATTGGCATGGAGACCACGTTGCCCCTTCACCCTACAGGGTGGTCTCTGCAGGTCATGGCACAGGCATCTCCCCAGCCTTGCGAAGCAAAGTGTGCGGGGCTGTGCCGTGTAAAAGGGAAGCATTTGTACTTAGTGCTTTCCTGTTTGTAAACCGAAGAGTCGCTTGGAGCGCGCACACGTTACAGCCCATGCAAGATAAGAGAAGAAGTAAAGAGTTTAAAATAAACCTTTTAAACTACTGAATTTCAGCTAATCTATACTCATGGAAATCCTCTGGTCTGCAATCAGTAGGTATTAATACTTATTTTGAATGGCAGATTTATGTAATATTAAAGTGGCCCCAGTAATCCAGTGATTTCAGTGATAGCGCGTTTCAGAGTTCCAGTTCCTAGTGCTTCTAAAAGCAAAAACCGAAGGATAAACAATAGGTGTAGCCAAATGGGATTAGCAGGGTCGTGGGGCAGGCTCCTTACTTCCAGCCTCCCCCTCCACCAAAACCTAAGGGATGGAGTTTGTCTCCCATTTTTCCCCTTCACCTTGCATAAATCCACCCATATTCAGATGTCTGAGGTGCCTGGGCTGATCTACTCATCCCAAGAACGCTGCCTTTTAGTAGACTTCTGCAGTTCTTACATCACATGACATAAGTGAAATTGCGCTGCCGATGAGGACACCCTGCCTGCGGCATGCATGTCTGCACGCGTTACCGGTGTGGGTCCTGCAACGTGAAATTGTTTGACCTGCAGTAGGGAAGAAGGAAAAATGATTTGTTAAAGAAACACTGTGTGCTTTGGCCTCACCTTTCAGATCCCCTTGGAAGTTATTTTTTAGGATCCATTAAAAGTTTCCAAATCTTGCTGGCAAAGAAACTATCTGACAGAGCCGACCTTGAACCTCCTGCCAAGGATATAAACACTCCTGAACTTTGGAAAAGTTCGGATGCCATCTGAATGTTGAGGCTAGGGCCTCATCTCATTGTTTCTTGATCACACTGATGCTGCTCAGCTGTGTATCTGTTGCCAAAGAGATAGCAGGATTTCTATTGTGAGTCTAGCTAAATTTTCTATTCCCTTCTCCCCCGTCACTGACCTCTCAGTTCATCTGATAACAATAGAAGTCAGTGTACAAGTGTGACAGTGCCCTGAGATCTGAATGTGCTTTTTATATCGCAGCAACATGGTGCGTTTCCAGGGCTTTAAGCAGAGGAGAGAGGGAAAATAGGGGCATCGCTCAAAACTCGGGGAGAGCCTGGAGCCAGCATCTTGCAGAGCGGCAAAGAGACTGACTCTGAAGGCAGCGGCTCACATGCCCGCGGGAGCTCAGCAAGACCTGGGACCCGCTGCCTCCCCAGGAGCAAGGCGCAGCTATTCAGCTGCTCTCGGCAATGCAGATGCTGCCTGTTCCTGCCCGAGACCCCGTGGCTGCCTCCCGCTGCGGCAAGTGCCTTGCTCCCGTGCAGAGGCGGAGGCTCCTGCGGAACCACCCGCAGCCATTCAGAAGAAAGCTGCTTTTCTAAAACCGGGGCGCTTTGGTGCTGTTGGGGATCGAAACGTGACACTGCAGCGCGGTGCCGCTTGCTGTGCCGCCCCGAGGACCGGCTATTTCTGTAGCTGAGCAATCATGGAATTAGACCAGAGGAGCCCTAATGATCCCTGCAGAAGGGAGCTGATGAGTAGCTTGCTCCAGGAGAAGGGTAAACTGTTTCATCTCCAAGCACTCCTTGGATTTTAATGGCAATTTCATTAGCTGCTCTTATTATTACCTGTGCAAAAATCAACAATACTATGATAATAATAGCTCTTGCTGCAATTAGGGCGAGTTGTGGTCAGCAGTTGTGATACGTGAATCACGTTTTTCGTTAGCGATATTGGCAAAGGAATTGATCTTTTGGATCTGTTTCGTGGTGAAAAATGGAGTCTCCAAAGATGCCTCTCTCAAATCTCCCTTTCTCCTCTATACAGGCACGCTCTCTCCGTTGTTTTCACTCCTCCTTTGGATAGCAGTGGCGTTTTGTACGGCAATGCTGTTTTTCATCTCCAAGCCTGTTGGTATTCGACCCTTTTTGGTGTCTGTTATTCTCAGGTCTATATATACAATAGGGCTCGGTCCTACCTTGATACTTCTTGGTGCTGCTAATGTAAGTACTTAAAAAGCAAGCAGAATTTCCCTTTCAGCAGAAGCAGAGATATTAAGGGTCTCCTATTAAAAAAAGCCCTTGATTAGAGCTGTGCAAAGAACTTATTTTTCTGGTTCACTGGTTAAGCCAAAAAAAAAAAATTAAATCATTTTCAGTCATCCTGAAACAGCAGTATCAGCAAAGTGGGAAGCTAAGAAAAAAAGCTGTTTTGGTTTTGTGCATATGCAAATATTTTAAAAATAAAAACAATATGAAATTTAAAGAAATATTGCTCAATCAGGGGAATCAAATTTAGTTTCTGACATTAAAAGACTAATACCAATACACATACCAAAATATATCAAAAAGCTCAGCAAAACTGACACAAATTTGTGAGGTGCTTCTGTGAGCTTAAATATATTTTCGAGAAGAAAAAAGTTTTCAAAATTAAAAATTCTCTCAGCCCTTTTCCAGATCTCTTGACTTAGACATGAGTAAGTTTGCATGTTTTCTGAGCTTGGTAAGATACACAGTCATGCTCACAAGTCATCTATTTAGATTTCTGCCTGACTGCTACAGCTCTAATTCACCTTAGCACCAGGCGGCAAAGTATTGGGCTATTTGCCACCAATTCTGCAAGAATTTCACATAATTAAAACTACCCAGACATACAGTCAAAAGTAAAGGAAAGTAAGCAGCGCTCGCCTATGTCAAATTTGTGAAGGAAAAGAAACATGTTGAGTCCTCATTGCTTGTCCTGGACTGCCAAACAGATGAGGTTAGGCAAAGCTCAGGAGCAATGGAGAATCTGATGCTGTTGCTTAAATCCTATACTTCAAAAATGCCCCCAGTAATTTCTTCTAGGGATTTTATATAGAAAAACGTGTGATCTGAAGGAAATGGTAGATCTCACACGCACCCCACACACTTTCTGTTGTGTTACTATTGTTCTCTTTGTAGTAGCATGCCCAGCTGCTCTTACGTGGTCTTGGTCTAAACTCAAAACTGTTAGGAATTCACTCCCCAGTTGTGTTTTTAATGCCTTATGACATTAATCCTACCTACTCACTAATGTTATAGAAATAAATCACCATGTAATGAGACACAGTGCAGTGTTAGAGGGGTGATGCTCTTCCACTTACTCTCATGGGCTCGTTCCCAGTGTGCCTTGGGAGCTGGATTTCTCTCGTCTCACTCCAGCTATCTAAAAGTTGAGCATTTACTCAAAGCAACCTATCTAGACTGTTTTGCACGTTGCAGCAATGCAAACAACAAATAACAGGATTTTTCCGATGCCTTTGTTACCCCTCCCACAGCTTTGTAACAAAATAGTGTTTCTGGTGAGCTTTGTTGGGAACCGTGGAACTTTTACCCGTGGCTACAGAGCAGTCATCATGGACATGGCTTTTCTCTATCACGTAGCATATGTCCTCGTCTGCATGCTGGGCCTCTGTGTGCACGAATTCTTCTACAGTTTCCTGGTAAGTATGTGCTTCTGTGGAGGGGAAAACTTTGCAAAAATAGAAAATACCGTTACACATGCAGCTGTCTTCAATTTCTTCCTGACAATCAAGCCAAATCATGTGTATTTTTAGCATGCCGTCGTGTTGCTGCCCCTTAGGAGCTGCTGTTCTCATTAGAACCTGTTTCTGTTAGGACTTATTTTATCTGTTTTATTATGTGTACATTGTTCCTGTATCTTGTGTCAGTCATAATCTCTTTGGGACAGGAGCTGTCCACTGGTGTGTGCATCATACCTATACCAAAAGATCCCATTCCTCAGTTCATCTTGCAGCACTAATAAAATAAATTTAAAAAAAAAAAAATTACTTGGGAAATAGGGCCAGCATGCCTCTGGTGTAGCAGGAAGATTCATCACTTTAAATGTATCCCACTTCATTTTCTTTTGTTGCCATTACCCAGATGGAATGCCTTTTTATAATATGATACAGGTGCAATGAAAATGAATCATACAAAATTATGCTAAACTCAGCTAACTGCTCCCTTCATGCTGAATAGCAGTAAAAGGTGTTTCACTGCTCTTGTTTTCTAATCCTCTTGCTTCATACGGGAACGCGTGAAACTTGTAGGGAGACTGACTAAATTGTGGTCATTTACATGGGTTCACTTTCCTGTTGTCGTATTCTTCTGTTTCCTGAAGAGTGGTGAGCTCCCTCCCAGCATTTCTCAGAAGTGTGTTAAGCACGCTAACAATTTCAGGGGTTCAGTCCTTACTCTAGTAGAGCTCCTGTTGAAGTCAGGTTTTCCAGATCTTGATGTTAAAGTCAGCTTCAGAGTTTGGGCAGATTTCAAAGAAACCAAGATTTTGTGGCTGTAGCTGCAGGACACTTTGCAAATGGATGTTACTCTCCTGCTTAAGAAATGCACGGCAAATTATCTGTTATCCCTTCAATGAGTAAGGTGATCTCCACTTTAAAATACTTTCCAAAGTGCCAAGTAAATTAAGAAACATTTTATGTACTTACTTTTTTCAGTGACTGCTATTGACAAATGTCCGTGATTCATGGATGTTATAATTGTTCACATTCCCAAGTTACTTCCAGGTGTTCACTTTGGAAATATTGTTCCTCATTTTAAGCTTTTTCTTGTACAGAATGAGTGATAACTGTCTTTCCTCTTTCTTCCTTTATTATTAATCCTTTCACAAGGCTGTGGATTTCAAATCTTGTGAATTGTGACTAATACCTTTTTCTGTGGACCATTTTGATAAATCATAGTGTGTCACTTTATATCTGTAATCTGTGTGTCTTGAAGTGGAAATACATACATTATAGATAAGGTCCAAAGCACTATGGAACATCAATAGAATTGCAAAAGAAAAAAAAAGCTATAGTTTCTTGAGAAGCTCTTAGCATGTTTAATTGCTATTTTAGGCCTTTGACATTTAAAGCAGTATTATCTTAATGTATACTTTTCTTTAAAGTTAAATACCAGGAAAGCGTATAGTGCAGGGTAAAGAAGAATAGAAGTTTCCAGTTTTATACAAACAGTGCAATAAATGTAACTTTGTCCTAAAAAAAGAGATGGCCCTAATCCTTGTTGTACATGTGAGTGACTTTTAAATGATGCCATGATCTCAAAGAAACAGTTTACAGACGTGTAATTACTTGCATGCGTGAGTGCATTTTTTTAGTTGCAACCCATGCGTGTTTATCAGATGGGAGATAATATGGAAAATTAATTTGTAGATGTAGATCCATAGTATGAAGACATTGGTTTTTAATTTTAATCTAGGCTGGTTTTGAACATGGGGATACAATGAATCTTGTTGGTAACCATTAGCCACGTCTGGATCGGGTTCATATATAATGTATGCTTTGCAGCTTTGGATTTTGCTATCATCTGTCTTAAAATTTAAAGTTCAGAGCTAAATTCCTCCTATAAGCATGCCCAGCTCCCACTGAAATCAATGTGAATTGTGTGCTTATGAAGCTGAGAATTTAGAATGGGGCTAGATGCATGTTTTGGAAGTTCAGATTGCTTTCCTATGTAGCATCCATATATTGCCTCATTTGTATTCATTCTTCCTCTACCCTTTGCTTTTCCCAGCTGTTTGATCTGGTGTACAGAGAAGAGACATTGCTAAATGTGATAAAAAGTGTTACCCGGAATGGTCGTTCCATTATCCTCACTGCGGTGCTAGCACTCATCCTAGTTTATCTCTTCTCCATCATTGGGTTCCTCTTCTTGAAAGATGACTTTATCATGGAGGTCGACAGGTTGAAAATCAGGACCCCTGCTGCAGGTATTGTTTTTTTCTATTAAAATCTGCTTCCGACATATACCTTTTCTGTGGTCTAACCTAACTGTCGTCTAAGGAAGTTTATTTTTTTTATTTGTATCTGTTGGAACAGAACTAACTCCGTTATACCTTAGGACTAAATTAAATCTCTGGGTAAAATTTAATGTGTAGGGTTGTTTTAGACTAGGTTTATCTGTTGAAATGCGAAAATCTAACACTCAGACTTGATTTATTACATTTTCTTTTCTAACTCATGCTAAAATAAAAAAAATCTAAATTTATGAAGTATTTGGAAGAGTAACTCAAAGTGGATTCTATTGTTTCTCATCCCACCTTAAAAGCAGCTCATAGTATTTTCTGTGTACTGCATGAGGCCCGTGATCTTAACATGTTCAGTAGATGTATTCATTTGATTATTTTTTAAGCTTTATCCAGCAGAAATTTATTACAGAATTCACACTTCTGCTGATAGGGGATTTCCTGGAGCATCTTTTAAATTCAGTGTGTATTTCACAAACATCACCATTAGTGTAAAATCCTAGCTTAGTAAAGTCATTGGGAGGTTTTTAACCAGTTTTAAAAAGGTCAGGATTTCATCTTTCTGGAATGAGAGATTTTACCAGTGTGGATACAGAGTTACAGACTTGCTTTGCTAATAAAAAAAGCCAGGTCTGGTCTGTTGAGATCTTTGTATATGCTGCCAACCAGCCTGCTGGGAGCACGGGCAGAGAAGTAACTGTCTGCTTAGAAGTTACCTGAGGATACCTTGTGACTTAATTCACAGAGGCATGATTTTCCCAAATGCTGAGCTCTTCAGACCTGTACAGAACAACTAGCGGGGTTCTCCCTGGACTGTCTGCGCTGTTTGCCAGGTTTTTCCTGAATTTGTTATTTCAAGACCTAAAGCACACAAACAAGGCAAAGCTCATTCAAGACTCATGGGCACGGTGTACTCATGTAGCTGGTTTGATACCATATGAAAACAAAGGGACTCGTTGGATTTCTTTAACAAACCTTGCTTTTTGCCACCGACAATCTTAAAAGGGCTTACATGTGACTTACCATTCATTTTTGGGACAGAATTTACAATCCAAAGTTTTACTTCGAAAGAGAATTGTGGCCATCGTAGAAGACCGGATGCGAGGCTACACGCAGCTCTGGGCTGGTCCAGTGCAGCGGTTCTTGTGTGTTTGTGTTTCTTCTCTTGGGTTCTTGGCAGATTTTTGTGGTGTGGGTATATTCTTGCTGGCTTTATACATTGCCATTCCTGATCAAAAACTCATCAAGAAAATATGCTGACGATATACTGATGGAACTTTATGCATCCCAAGACAAGTGCTTTAAATTTTTTCTTTATAAAGTGGCACATAGAGAAAGTCAGAGCGGATGTTTTCTGCCTTACACAGATTGTCTTAGGCTGCTACTTTGGTTGTATGATTTCGCCTTCATTTTTTTCTCCTTAAACCTTTTTGTATCTCTGATTTGAAATGCAGAAAATTGTTGAAGATGCACAAGATAAAATTGGTTTGATAAAATCAAGCTGATGTACACATTTACCCACTTTGGGAATGTTAAATTAGTGTTTTACACAAACCCATACATATTTACAAATGAGTACCAAACTGTGTTATAATCCTTGAAAACCCTTAAATATTCTGCATTCAGGGTAACTGAACATCAGCTTGGTGTCCTTCTTGTCAGCTTTTGTGAATAATTTATCTAATGGTTTTAAAACTGACAATATTTTCATATCTGACAGTTGTTTCTTGCTTTGAATATATTTTGTTCTAACCAGAAGTAGCAGCATTTGATGTAGATTCATTAATTTCAGGAGATGAAATGGGAATAGCTGTGATATACAGTAAATATAAAACTGTGTTTTTGTTCCTTGTGATTGCTTTGAGCTGTTGAGGCAGACTGTTTGAGGAAGGAGGAACCGGTGGTATAATTTGTTCTGCTTTTTCTTCTCAACTTTTCAGATCAGTGATTCACTTCTAGAGAATAACTATTTAAAACTTTTTATCAATGCAGTATCTGTCGTCTTGTCCAAATCCTGCTTTTTACACAGGTATTGGTGAAGTCCCCACTACAACCCTCACATCAATGGTGGGCGCCTGTGCAAAAGAGAACTGTTCCACAAGCATCCCCATTATTAACCCAGGTTAGTACAAGAGTTCCCCGAAACTGATGATCAATTAGAACTGAGTGATTTGTGTGTTGTTATTGCGGAGACTTTTGCTAGTACGAGAAGCAATGATCGTTATTGTAAGTCAGAAGCGCTCAACTTCCCCAAGGCTTGGAGCTTGGTTGGCAGCTTGCTTTTAATGCAAGTGCTTCCCACATCTGATTTCCAATTGCATTGACATTAATTTTGTTACTAAAAGAGCTTGCTGAATCATTATGCTTTAAGGTACAGGTCGCTTCTTTCCAGATGACTTTGCTGAGAGAAAAAAGCTTGCTGCTTATCTGTAGCATCCTCACCTGCACACACTGAGCCGCTATTAGAGCCATTTAGGGCAACAAGAGTTGATTTTAATGGCATAGCATATATCGGCAAGCTTTTGTGTATACTTTTTACGTGCTTCTAGGCCAAGGCTGTAGTGTAGCCGGAAGACCTAAGAGCCCAGATCTGGGATCAAGTTACTATGTCTTAACGAGTTACCGTGGCTCAGCTAAGCAGAGGCAGCAGTCAGTCTCTGCGTTCTTAGCTTGTGGCAAATGCAAGGCAACGCAGACTTGTTGCGAGCCTTTCTTGCGATAGCCGAGTTGTGTTGCTTTGTGCTTGTGGCAAGTGAAGAGCTTGGTTCAGCAGATGAGTTCACCTGGTTTTACTTTGGTACCTGCATTATGAATCTGATCTATATGTCAGAAGGGCTCTGTCAACTTTAAATATGCTCAGTTAAAATAAAAGGTCTGACCAGTGTGTCCTGCTGGGACGGTTACCAGATACAGGTTACCAGATATTGGGTCAGGAAGGAATTTTTACTAGATCAAGCAGACAGAGTGCTTTGCCCTCTTCGGTAGTTTGAGGCTACAGGGTTGGTCAGGAGTTTTGTTGGCCATATGCACTGCTAGACAGGGACCTTTGGTGGTGGTGCTACTCCATCTGTCCTATGCTCTTCCTGTGGCACAGTCCAGTTGTGGTGGTTGGTTGGCCTTTCACTCCAGGCGTTAAGTTTGTTTTAGCATGTTGTGGCCTTTGCAGTGTGCGGGTTGCCCAGTAGATGGTCTACAGGCTTAAAATATTTACTGCCACAGTTGACTGTGGTTGCTGGGGGCTGAAACTGAGGACATAAGTGGTCCCTTCCCATCCTGTGTTCCAGTATAATGTTGTTTCACATGCTTTATTCTTCCACTACTAATTTTTGGGTTTTTAGGATCAAGGGTGTCAGGGAGAGGGCTGTAAAAGAAGACTTTTCCTCCCCAGCTGGTGTGTAAACAGGCCTCATAAACAACATGGGAAGCTGGCTGACTAGACGGAGAAAACAATCTAAGAGCTATTGGCAAAGCTGCTGCATTCAAAGGGTAATCAATCACTCACACGAGATGCAGTGTGGCTTTTGCCGAGCTCTTTAAATGACACAAATCTCACATTTCTTATTGTTTGGATACTGTTTCTTTAAAATTAAACAATAATGAAAGGGGCAATACAAAACATCTAAGTGCACTGTCACTTAATCTTGGAGAAGTTTTATTAATCCAGTAACATTAAAAAACAATATTCAGCAAGAACAGTTATGCTCATCTTCGCCAGTGAATCACCAGTCAAAAAGTAGTAGTGCTCTGCCTTCAGTCTTCTCCAGGGGCAGATTTCTCTTCTGGTGGAAGCATGAGTGCGGTGGAATCCAAAGGCAGTTCAGCCTGAGATTTGGTGGGATTCACATTATAGCAGCATGAAGTCCACAGCTGTCCGTAGGAAACATCAAATGTTCTTAATGGCATCTCAGGTCCAGAGTGGAGACATAAACATTGCTTTGCGTATCAGATCAGCGCTAATCATTTGTTCTGGTGAGACTGTGCTTCTACCATGAATTTCACTGGTTGAACATGTGCTCAGTCATTGCCCATCTTGCTGAGGAGTCAACTTGGGAGCCAGTCTGCTCTGCTCAGAGAGCGTCCTCTGTCTACAGCCTGCTTCCTCACTGCTGCACTGAGCTGTCAGCACAAAAATATTTTGTCTCATCTCCTTCAGAGTCTCCCACTCTTCACTCCAAAGGCATTTCCATATCACTTGAGTCTTTGCCTGGTGAAACGCTTAATCACTTAAAGGAACTTCACATCCTACAGTGCGTGGCTCTTTGCGCTCTGTAGCACATAAAGACCTGTGCTAGAAAGGCGCACAGATGTCTGTAAAAGGGGAGATTTTCAAAGACTCATTCCACTCCCAGGTCTCGTACTGCTCTGTGCAAGCTCAGCTAGATCCACGTAGACACTCGTGTGTCTCCCCTACCTGTGCTTCTGTTGGAGGTCAGGCCCAGAAGCCGGGTAGCTGGGGGCCATCGGATGAGGATCTTTGAAGTAACTCTTCCTATAATCCCACTTACTATCCTCTGATGAACATTGTGGGGTGGTCTTAGTGCTTAACCTGCCTTACCTTTGAATTAAACTTAATCAGAAGACGGCCTACCTAATGCTGTCTAGCCACTAATGGGCCACTCACCAGGCTGGAGCTGGTTGCAAATAGAACCCCCTGAACCTCAATTAGTGTCGACATTGGGTCCTTAGCAACATTTCACTCTACAAATCAACTCCTTTTGGTAGTATGGGCATAGTCTGTGTCAACAGGGGCTGGGGCTGGGCTGTGAGCACTGCTGAGCACCAGGGCAAACCGGCTGGGGCAGAACATGTACCCGTAGGGTTATCCAGCTCACAGGTTGAAAGCAGCTCGTGTTGCTCGATGCCTGAGAGTGGAAGTAGAGTAGACGTACGGATGTCTGTACACTCCCCACAGCCTACGTTACTGCACTGGAGGTTTCTGCCAACTTCAGGCTGCCTGCTGTCTGATTCTCTGGCAAAGAGCAACCTGAGCTTGCTCTTCTGGGTGCAGCGTGGGATGCCGATTCTCTGTGTTGTAAGATGTGCCAGTCAGCTGATGAGTGGTATCTTGTGTCTGGGCTTGCTCTGAATTTGCATCTTGGTGGACATGCAGAGTTGTGAGTTAGCTTTTCTAGCAGATGACTCTGTCTGGTGTGGGAGCTTCCTGTTCGCAGCCCTGGTTTATACTCACTGTTCACCAGAATCTGACCATCTGCTGTTTCCAGCACCTGACCCTGGTCTTGTGAACAGTAAAAATCTTGTTCGTAGTTGCCTAAAAGAAACAGAACCTATGGCTTGTATAAAGGTTTTTAATTTATCTTGTGGATGGTCATCTTCTGAAGCACAGCTATTAGCTCAAAAAAAATTGATGGAGTAATGTTTGGACGAGGAAATAAAAGCAGGGTACAAAAGCAGAGGAGATTAATTGATATGACTAAGATCGCAATGCTAGTAAAAAATTTCCAGATGTGACAGAGAAAAAAAGGTTTTATTGTTTCAATCCTTTTAGTTCCAATATTTAAGCATTTTTTAAAAAAAAAAAATCTGAAGTTATTAGTGGCAGTAGTGGGTGTAATGACCATATAGTTTAGCAGGGAAGTCTATCCTGATGTCTGCTTTTGCTTTTCTTTTTACTCAAGAGTTCCTTAAATCAGGAGTTCTTTCTCATTTCATTTGCTTGCGTAGCAAAAGCAGTGGTGGCAAAGGCAGCAGGTACCAGCCCCGTTCTGCAAATACCAATCGTGATGCATACACCACAATTTGGGAACCCATGTTTTAAATCCAAATTGCTCGTCTGTAATGTGAGTGCTTTCAGTCAATTCAATTTATCAAAGTCTATCTCAGTGCCCCAGATGTGGTGGTTTGGGGCTGTTAAATATGCTGTTTCAGTTAACTATCGCAGCAGGATGTTGTTATTTATTAAACTATGTTACAATAAGCACACGAAGCAAACCAAGTGAGAATTGCTGCCTTCGCCGCTTGAGCAAACATATCCCTAAAGAGAGAGGAAGGCAGGAGAAACGGCAGTCACAGTCCTGACCCTTCAGTGCGAGCCAGCAGGACGCAGGGAACGACTCAAGCAGGGCTCTTCAAAAGGCGGCTGTTGATGCAGCCACAGCATGGGGGTGAGTGCGTGGTGGGAGGAATTCTGGCCGGGACAGACGAAGTCCCCCCGGGGACTGGTGTTCCATCCCAGCTCCTCTGCACGTTCAAATATCTCCTGCACAATAATACCCTCTGTGGCTTGGCCAAAACCACGCAGCAGCTCTGCAGCGGAGATAAGAATAGAATCCAAGTTTTCAACCTGAGGTCAGGGAGAGTCTTTCATTTATTGTATATCAGACCTGCGCTTGGGCATGTGTGCTAGTGGAAAGATCACGGACAGATTTACTCGTGTAGAAGCCAGCCCCTCCTTAATGATTTGAAATGCTAACATGACTTGGCTTGTACATGAGTAGGTAGAGGAATGATTTCACAGGAAGACAATCCCTTTACGAATGTGCTTCTAATTCTGTGTTTATATTGCTTCTCCTGTATGTGTCAGCTGCACGCTTAGGAGGCCCGCTGAAAAAGCAGTCGTACTGAAAGCAGTGGGAGTGCTTCCAAGGAAAAGGGGTACTCCTGTGAATAGAGATGGCAGCTCTGGGTCATTAACAGAGTCACTGGTGGGAGAACTGCTTAGGATTTTCTCTCTCTCTCTCTCCAGGCTAAGTAAGCGTGATGTGCCTATGTATGTCACCAGCGGCGATGTGCAAATAGGTAGGGATGATCAGTGAAATTCTAGCTGAAGAATATGAAAGGCAGATGTGTATTGCAGTTGCTGTCTCTAATACAGAATTGTGGCTTTGTTTGATGAGTGATCCTTTGATGCTGTGGTTCCTAAAGTTGCTGCTCTCCTCCTGTTTGCAGGTGATGAGGAGGAGGATGGATTAGAAAGGACCTGTGACACCCTGCTCATGTGCATTGTGACCGTATTAAACCAAGGCCTGCGGAATGGTGGTGGTGTGGGAGACGTGCTCAGAAAGCCTTCCAAAGATGTAAGTGTTTTGGCTGAGGAAATGCATTACTCCCTGTGCATCTCATGAATGCCAAAGGCAGTTTTTGGAGATTATAGGCACTGTTTGTACGTAGTCTGCTCTAACGTCACGCAATTGATTTATCTTTGTAACTTTTACATCCCAGATGGAATATTTAATGGGAAGAGTGACAGGAACTCTAGGCAGTAGTTTACCCCTTCTGGAAAACTGGAGCGTATCGTAACCTTCCAAGCACTGCTAAGAAGTGTTACTGGATTGGATCACTCTTCTATTACACTAGGAATTATAAATGCAAACTTTTGAAAGGGATTGACTGACTGATGAGTATATAACAAGACTCTCCACTGCAGTACATTGCAGTACATAAGGGGTATTTTTAGCTGAAATTCAGCATGGCATCTGCCCTGGAATAGGTCCTGTTGTTTACTTGTACTTAACTACCATTGAAGTCAAAACAGAATTTCATATATCACAATATACGTCCTCTTCCAGAAGTTTCTTCCAAAATCAATTCATTTAAGGACTAATATTATTTGGGTGGTTTTATGCATTTTTATTTAAGTTTAAAAAGAACATCATCAATAAAGGCAATCTAGCAGTGCTTTGCTTGGTGACCCACACCATAACACAAGAATTAAAGTCACAAGTAGGATCTCAGCAGGTCTTGTAAGAGTCCAGAGGCAAATAACTCAGGTCTGGATGGAAGAGCTCCTTGTGCTGGTAGTAGGAATCTAGGTCCTAGCTCATAGACTAGGAGGTTCTACAGGAACCATAGACCATCCTCATGAAGTCTGTAAACACATACAGACTTTGAAAATTACCCTTGCCACCTAGCAGCTATTTAATGCTAACTACATTAAAGCACTTCACAAAGGGTAGCACTATTATCCCAATGAATGTGTGGAAAACTGAGAAAATCAGTGACTTCCAATTCAGCGCCATGGTGAAAAAAAGGACGTGGGTTTTATGTTCCTCCTCCTTACACTGAGTGTTGTCTCCTGTTTGCCACAGAACAACTTTGCTATTTTTAGTGGTGTCAATGGGAGTCGAGTCCAGCCTTTGCAAGAAGGAAAGTAGTTATGATGTAAAAACGAGAGTGTGATTAAATGGGGAATATGAGTGCTTCATGTGTGTGTGCGTGCCTGTGCGTATGTATGTGTGCGTGCATGTGCATGTTGTGTTCCCAAAAGACACGAGCTCAGTCTGCCCACTCTGAGCCAGCTTACAGCCATATGACTGCATTAGCGCAGTGCTAAAACCATCCACATGCCCTGCTTGGGCACAGAGTATAGCAGCCTGGGCTTGGCATGGCGCAGGCATGCTCCCCTGGTTTCCAGTTGTTTGGTGTGCAAACTTGGCTTCAGTCTGGAGTATTCCACAAAGACATACTGTAAGCATATCCCTGCATGCCACAAGGCAGTATTAAGAAGAGTTATCATTGCTCTCGGTGGGTACTAGAAACTGCATCTCCCTGTTTCCGTACTGGCATAGTAATTATCTTCAATCGAGCACTACACTAACACATCTACACTGCATCCGGTACGCACACTGGTCTCTTCTTTGTGCTGTGTGAAACCACGTAAAGGACAACAGGAGTCCCAAAGCGATAAAGCACATGAAGCCAAATCTTAGCCACATAGGTAGTCCCTCTCTATTTGAGTAAGGCTAGCAGAATTTGGCATATGAATAGAAAGATGTGTAGCTTTGCTTGAGCTAACGTGAAAATGTTTAATATTTTAGAAGTGTGCTATTTTTATATCTTATTGCAACCTTATTATTGTTTCAGGAGCCCTTGTTTGCTGCACGAGTTGTTTATGATCTTCTGTTTTACTTCATTGTGATAATTATTGTTCTAAACCTCATCTTTGGAGTCATCATTGATACATTTGCTGATCTCAGGAGTGAAAAGCAGAAAAAGGAGGAAATACTAAAGACAACCTGTTTCATCTGTGGTAGGTGTTACTGAGCTATTGAGACATTTGATGGGTAAAGGAGTAAAACGAACTATTCCTCAATAAATAACACGTGAACCTAAGGGGTGGTTATCTTCCACAAGGAAAGTCTGTAAAAACGTCAGAGTTTGGTTCCAAATTTATTCCTTCTCAGTAGGAAAAAGATTTGGTTTAGGAGTCAAAAGCTAGCTTTGCTAAGAGGTGGCTTCACAGTCTCCACCCAGGATCTGAGGGAGAAGAGCCGTGTCTCACACTCACATCATCACCACTAATGGAGATGGTGCAGCTGCTGACTTTATTTCACAAAGCGTGATGCAGATGAAAGTAGAGCTTGCTATTTCACAGCACAGTGCATTCCAGAAGGGTAACAACGGCAAAATCCGCCTGTTTCAGAAGGTGCTATGAAACAGGGAACAAAAGAATTAAATGAAAATCATCCCCACAGATAACTCGCGCTTATTTTGAGGTGTGCTTACAAAGAGGAGCAGACCTTCACTCGCTTAGGGGACGTTAGAAATACCTTCTTTTTTTGTAGGCTGGGTGTTGTTTCCATGGTTGTACTGACAGGGATGAATGCTGTGCAGAGCACAACGGCTTTAGCGTCTGTGGAAGGCTCCACAAGAGATCCAGGGAGGAAAGCTGTAACACTGAGTGAGGGAAACGCTTGTGAATCCTGTCCTTCCTCACTGTGGTATTCTTCAGAGATTTGAAAAAAAGTCATAAAAAATTCTTACGACTGCAGCTCTGTAAAGACTGTGTGACTACAAAGCTGCAGAGAGTCACCCTCGCTGCTAGGTTTAAGCGCACAAACAATCCCACCGCAGCTTAAGTGGGACTATTCACGTGCTTGATGCTAAATGCGTGCATAAATCTTTGCAAGATCAGGACCTAGATTGCACGCTGTGTGCTTACCAGTATACATCTAGACAGAAGCAGAGCCGACACTTGTGAAGCACTTTATAGCCCTCAGCGCAGAAGGCACCGTAAAACTGTAACATATTTATTATATTGTTATTGTTATTAAGAGGAAATATCGCAAAAGAGAATAAACGCTGCGCTGAAAGAATTCTGTCAGGAATGCCTTCTGGCCTGGTATTTCTTGCCTGGCAGTTACTGTATGCAGTTATAGCTTTTAAATTAAGATCCTTCAAATTTATGATCCTTTAAATTAAGTTAGGTTCCTTTCTCTAACATACTTAACAGATCTGGGTATTTTTATGTTGAAGTTTATTTTTTTGCATTACATTCATGTCTTTTTGCAGGACTGGAGAGAGACAAATTTGATAACAAGACTGTTTCGTTTGAGGAGCATATAAAGTCAGAACACAACATGTGGCATTATTTGTACTTTATAGTTCTTGTCAAAGTCAAAGATCCAACTGAATACACTGGCCCGGAGAGCTACGTGGCGCAAATGATTGTGGTAAGTCAATTTGGGCACGTGCTTTATGCAACTGAGAGATGCTCCTTGCAGCTAGAGCAGAGAATTTCTTTCTTTTTTCCTCTCTCTGAACAATAGGAGGCATCGATCTGTATTTTTAAGGATCTTTTCACGTGTCTTAGACAGTCTGCAACAAAGCCCAGTCTTAAACATAATGAAAAAGATGAAGGCACAGGCCACAGTCTCCGGTTTGGCGTTCGTGCTCTCATGCTCTGTGGGTTCTGCTGCCTCATTAGCCAAAGCAGGGGCAGAAGAGCATGCATCATAACATCTGCTGCTGCTCCAGCTTTGTCCAGTATCTCTGGGCTGCTGTCCAGAAAAATAACGTCTCCTGCTGAACAGTGAAACGCAGGGTCAGTGTCGAGGGCTAGTGCTTTTCTCCTACGACTGCTCTGAACAAGCGATTGAAAAGACCAAGAGGCTGCAGGGATTTGAAGAGCTACAGAAACTGCCTCGTGAAGCAGTGAGAGTATGACTTGGATTCAGAGAGAGAAATTTGATGACGCTGGGGCAGAGAGATAGTCGATTACATTTCATTTCCAGCCTGCTGCCAAAGAGGGTTCCTTCTGGTGAGAGAGGGGGATGGATTATCAAGGCTGCGTGGCTTGGGGCTTCATTTTTGAGGAATTCTTCCTACCTGTTGGGATATTCTGGTGCAGCATTTTCTTCCCATGGACTTCCTGGCAGGTATTGCACTGCTCAGGGCCTGTGCCAGGGTCTGTGGTTGCAGAGCTGGCGTACGTCTGAATCCCAGAGGAGGGTGTAACCAAATGCACACCAGGCTTTGCTGTTTATGCATTTCTGGAGCCGCGTTTCGTATTGAGAGTATCTGCTCTGGTATCCTTCATCGAGCCTTTGATTATACATACTACCCAGCCTCACTAGTGGAGTGCTGGGTGCCCTTTTAGTCCTCACGTTAGCCAAGGGGAAGATTCTTCTCCTTTAACTTCAGCTGTCTTCAAGTCAGGCACCTGGTTTAAATCCATCCCAGCTCCTTGCCCTGTCAGTGCAGAAAGCTGGGTTATTTATCCTGCCTTAAGACAGGTGCCTAGGATAGCTGAGGTGACTCAGCCTGGCATTGCTTTTCTCACTCCATTGAGAGCCTAAATGATTAGTTTAGACAAGATGCCTAATCGGGAGCTGGCTCAAGCTAGAGGAGACGACTCCCACCCACTGCACAGGCTTACGCAGAGCTTTACCTTGAAGAACTCACATTAGTGGAACGGCTCGTGTTTAGACAGGGGTGCATGCTTGAATGCTGCGATGAATTGGAGCTTTTCTAAGTGTTGTTGCCCTGACATGGGAAGGTGGTGTGGCAGGCGATGGGAGTGCAGTGCTCAGGTACAGAGGAACAGCCTACGTCCATGGAAATTTTGAACCGTCAATCTCATGGCCCGGCTCAGGGCGTTTATACTGTCAGGCAGTAATGGGTCTGTACTTCTGCAGTGTGATGGGCGAGATAGGAAAACTAAAATGGATGCTTGTATCCTCTGTTCCAATACAAGAAATTATTCATAGTGGCAAGTTGTCATCTTACACATGAAAATATTTTAGCTTATCTCAGAAATGCACTTTAATTTGTGGAGTCAATAATGTCTCCGGACGCTAGGGCTTGTCTCATTCGTCTGTTCCTTCTCCACTCCTCTTCCTCTCCTTACGATGTTCGTATGATTTTAAACTTTGCATGTATGTTAAGTATTCATGTTTAATTCCAAGGGATGCATTAATATTCATAGTAAGTCTCTTCATCCTGTGGCAGCAGTGGTTTCACTTTGATGTAATTCACTAATGTATTTTACGTTTGCATTAACGGTGGGAACTCCTGTTTGAGTTTCTAAAATATTAACAGAAAAGCACCAAAACACATGTGACCTCAAGCACTGAACTGATTTCTCAAAGCCCCTGTTCCTCTGTGGCAGAATGTTGGTGGTTTAAGTGGTTAGTAGTAATCCCGATTTTGGGAGTATTAAGCCCTCTGAAGGAAGGCTCAATTTTTCCATTGGTATATATAAAGTTAATGGTTGTTCTGGATGATGGGAGAGGTACATATGGACCTAGAAGTGTAAAGCTTAAATGGAATGGAAGTGGGAATGGGGAGTGGGGGGGGGGAAAAAAAAGAAACAAATGTTTGAACAAACTACAAGTGGCTGGCATGGGATTAGTAATTGTATCTTTGTGTAGTTTAAATTCCCCAGTACAAAATCTAGGGAAGGTGTGCTGCAGAAATACTAGCGCTGCGTAGCAGGAGCAATTGGAACTGCTTAAGTGAACAGAAAAGGATTCTTATTCTTGGAGCCAGAGAGATTACTGTATACCACATGGTGCAAGGAATATTAAGAAATGAAAGAAAATAATCTGACTGGAAGCGTAGAGTATTCTGGAAGTATGATATTCAACTGGAAGAAGAGATTTAGAGATACAGCTTGCTTATGACCAAAAGAAGAGTCAAAAGGAAAACACTCGCATGTAGTTTTGCAGCCGTCAGCCGTATGAGCTGATGTAGCGTACGTGTTTGGTGTCCTTCAGACACAGCGTGATAGTAATGAACGTAGCATGTGAGATGTACTACATTCCATGCAGAAATTAAGCCTGAGGTATGGTTTTTGTCCCGAAGACAGAGTGAGAAGCTGATTCAGATTTTGCAATGGACGGAAAGCTGAGCGACCGTTCTTGTGATGCTGGGAGAGGTGACCAAGTCCCTGTAAGAGACCACGTTCTGGTTGGGATCTGGCACAAGAGAGGCAGACTTCAAATTAACCTTTCACAAGGGAACTGGGGCTTGCCACTGGAACTGACTCATTGCTGAATGAGGCTCACTGGGGGTGTATGGGAATGCAACAAATATTTATAAAAATGAGGTGGGTGCAAGAACAGGGCAGTCTCTTGATCTCTTTGAAAAGGACAAGGTGGAATGAGATTTTATATTTCAGGTGATACAGAATATGGCTGAAAAAACTCCGTGAATCATGCTTCTGGAAAAGCTCTGTTAGCTCTACTATTTTTTGTTATGATTAGGTATGCCTTTTCTGGCTGCTTCTGTAGCTTTAATGGGTCAAACCCAAATTCTGTGTTTTCACAGCCAGATTACTTCAAGAGAATTTCTACCCAAATCCAATCTTCAGGGCTCAGATCCATCCTTAAATACACATAGGTCAAAATTTTGGAGTATGCTGCAGTAACTTCTTTAATAGAAAGTAGAGTTTACCTCCAAGTATCATCTTCACTACCCCTAAAACTGTAGTTAGGAACCAATTATTATTTGTACTTGTCTACTACTGTCTTGCAAAGTATTGTAAAAAGTAACATTGGAGTGGTTATCGGTATTGACTAAGCACCGGGGAAAAAAATCTACAATTTCTGGTAGTCTCTTTTCTCAGACCCATCAGGACCCAAAAATATGACTGTCTATATTATGACTCTCAGTCTTTTTTATGTATCATTTGTCCAGCAAACAGTGAAGCATCTGGTTTGAAGGCTTGCTGATAGCACAACTGGAAAAAAATGGGAATCCTATGGTTTTCTTGTTTTGGAATATTATTTGAAAGGCTGGGTGGCAAAAGGGATGGGAATTATTTACGCTTCTAACTTCACTTTCCCAGTTTTCCTGTTCAAGAAGGGGAAAGAAACTTTCAGGTGATGTTGTACGCACCCCTCACTCAAAGGCAATATTTTTGCAGGTTTCCAAGTCGATTTGTGTTTCTGTTCCAGGGGTGGCTTGTTTCAAGGCATTCCCGTTATCTTGCATGTGTCTGGCCTCAAAAGACCTTGGGGCAGAGGACTTCTTTTGCTTTCTTCCTCTAGACTCCTGATGTTCCCTGTGATTTTGATTTTCCCAGCAGCTCTGTATTTGCTTCAGGACTTAGCATACTGCTCTGAGCAGTGACAGAAGGAATCGGTAGCTATCCAGCTTTCATAAAGTAAGGTATTCTTTTTTTCTTTTTTTTTCTTTTTAGAAAAAAGCATCAAGCATAAAATGTATTGTAAAACACCACACAGTTTGTACACCGCTAGCTTTTCAGTTACTTTATGGAGATGTTGGTGGGAATAAAGCACTTCAGATCTTCCAGTGATGCCCATTCTTCTTGCACACTATCTTATATCAGTTATTGGGTGAAATATTAATGAATATTAAATCAGGGCAGTAAGTTTTATTATTTGTTTGTTATCCAGGCCTCTTTTATGAAGTCAGACAGATATTATACAATATCCAAAAAGTCAGAAACTTTGAAAAACTGGCTACATGCCTTGCATTTGCACTGACAACCTGCATGAATGATTTTCCTATTGAATTTTCATTCCTGCAGAAGACGACTTCTTATCTGACCCATTTGACCAGAAATACCATCCCTAGTAAACCCAGAGAGATGCACATAACTTGTATTACATCAATACAACAATCTCTAAATGTTCCTTGTGTCCATTTGTCAGAGGAGACAGTTTAATGCGATAACTAGAACAGTGAAGGTTAAGGTCCAAATTTTTAGACTTCTCTTTTCCAAGGTGTAATTTGTACACGCGGATTTCACCTAAGCTTTGGTAGCTGCAAATAGATAAATGGAAGTAAAAAAATGTAGATGATTAGTTACTGAATTTTTAGAGGCAAAACGGAGATATGAATTAGCCTATGATTTGTGCGTCCATTCATTTGCAAAAATAAAAGGCTATTGGCATAGTAATTAAATTAATTATTTTGCCCATTGGAAGAATGAAAGACTTTAGCAAACGAAGCCCTAAAAGTTTTGTTCTCGCATGCCCTGTCCACAGTTCTTAGCAAGTTTCATAATGGATTTTATCAGCATTAGTGCTACCTGTCATAACTACGTAATTACAGCCCCTAATTATATTATTACTTATTTACTCTAATTATGTAATTGCATGTAATTGGTGCAATTACATAACTCCTCAATCAGCTGAAAACTGCTCTAAAACCAGCCAATGTTCATAAGAGTAAAGGGTACTGCCATGCGTTAGACCATCTCCATAAAGCAAGGCAGTCTTTGGTGGGAAATTAAAGGCTCTGTTCTCCTGCCATTGCGGTCGTTGGAACCACGAGCCTTTTATACCGTGATAGTATTTTCAAAGTATTCCTTTACATCCTATTTCATCTAAATGTATCCCTCCTGAAAGGCAAATTCCTAATCTTAAGTATCTCTTCGGGCTACTCAGGATCCCAACACCTCCACTGAAATCAAAGCAAAATTCCCATCAACATCATAAGGATGAAGTAGAAGAGACAGGTTGAGCAACACCAGCCTGAAATTCTGAACAGTGATTTTCTTATTCAGTTCTTTTAAAAGCACTTCTGTGTCACAGCAATGACATGTCATTGGTAACGTGACAAAGTATTTTAACTACTTCATTTTAAATATTTTGAAGGTGTCGGCTTTTTTTCATTCTTTTTCATTTAAATTATTAAATAAAAGAAGTATTTACCAAATATTATGGCCATTTCCATGTCGTGAGGAAAAATGCATTCCCCGTTTTGAAAAATTATAGTTTGGGTTTTTTTGTTTGTGGGGTTTTTTTAAATACTGAAATTTGAAAATTGATCTGAATTTAGTGCTCCCTTGAGCTGGTGCTGTTGTCTCTCTTCTTCCTACCTGCAGCCTCATGTTTTTACCTTCTTTTGCTACTAGATACCCAGAAGCAGGTATTAAATTCAAAAGCAGCCCTGGGAATAATGCCAACCGGGCCACTGAGAAGCCTCACAATAGCTGTCGTTCCGCCCATGCTGCGCGCTGGGCAGCGCGAGCCCTTTTCCCTCCGCATCCCTTCTCTCTCCTGCCTCGCTGCTCTGCGTTTTGCCGTCCTCCCGCCCCGGGAGCAGAGGCGTGATGTGAGCCGTGGCAGCGCGTAGCTGCTCCCCAGGCTCGGGTCTCAGCAGCGATGCTGCGAGGTCCTGGCCAGGGTCGCTCCAGGTGGCTGTGACGCCCCCCCCGGTGCAGCAGCAGGGACGGGGGACAAGCTCCCTCCCGGCGCTGGAGTTGCTTGCGTATAGTCCCTGGCACTCCCGTGTGTGGCCTGCAAAGGGATTTTTTTTTTTTTTTTTAAATTTTTTTTTCCATTTTAGCCAACCTCAGCAGAAGTAGCTGACTTTCAAAACAGCAAAAGCGTGAGTCAAGCGGAGCCTGCAGAGCCCGACAGCTGTGGGTCAAGAGCCTGGTGGCTGCCTGTCCTTTCACACCTTGGGGCAGTGAGAGGTTGTCCCAGGGTTAGTTAGCGAACGTAAAGTCGTTTCACTGATGCCAAATCCTGGTGCCTGATGTCCAGCGTATTCAGTGGCCACGGGGAACGCCGGCTCTGGAGGAGGCAGGTCCAAAGGAAATACAGACAGGCAAGGTGAAGGCAGCGAAACGGTGCCATAAGGAAAGGGGAAGAGCATGCTGACAGCAGGCGGGCGAGGAGGAGCGGGCTTTGTGGAACAAGCTGTTTTTCACTGCTGTCGATTTTTGTCAAAGAATATAATAAAATAATACGTACTAAGAGGGCTGTTGACCTCGGCTCTTAAAATGTAACTTCTTTGGAGAAGAAGAAAAATTCTGACATCCAAAATTTTTCTATTTAGTTACCTATCATCTTTTCGAATTTTGGAGGCAAAAGTTTTCCCTGCTAATTTTTATCTCTCGTCTATAGATACTCTTACTACATCTGAGGATTGCTAAACACAGTATGGGTAGAGAGAGAATGACCTAAACCAGAGAACTGTCAATCCAAAGTAACGTGAATGCTGCAGAAGGGACACTTTGGTTGTCAGGAAGACGCTCCGGCTGTTTTTCACATGAAGTCTGGTGATTCATCCTAGACAATTTAAGAAGTTTCCTCCCCCAGATGTCCACCATACCCTTCTGTTGCAATTAACCACAACAATGGGGGGGGGGGGGGGGGGGGGGAGGACAAGCAATGTGTTTGTTCACTCCTGAGCTTCTGCAGTTCGCAGCCCGGAGTACTAATGTGAAAATTGATGGCCATTGAAGTCACGCCAGTCTGAACCACACTGGTTGAGGAGAGGACACACTACTGATTCTGCTGCCTCTTTAGAGGTAGGATAATATCAGCAGGGAGAAAGGGCACACAGCTGATAGGGGTGACCCCTTCAACTGCTACAGCTAAATCTGCCAGGGACGCTGAGCTGTGGTTCTTAAACTGGCTCACTATAAATAAACTGTATTTTTAAGGTTTCTTCATTACCATAAATTCTAGTTCAACGTGAAGTTTCTGATCTGGCAACTCACAGACTTGAAAAATGCTTACAGGACTTGCGCACAGAAATGCTCTGCTGGAGTGGGGCACGGAGTTTATAACTTTTGGGAAGCTAATAATGTTCCCATTGTTAGGACTGATTTATTTTACTCTTTAAAACTGGCCTTCCTCCAAAAGCTAACAGATGTTATCAAAGCAAAACTTGCAAGGATGAGATGTATGTACATATCATTAAGCTGTGCAACTTTTTCTTAATTACTTTTAAAAGACTGATACGATGCATGCCACATTATGAGTAATTACTTACTATGGCAGTAATACCAAGAGCACAAAAGCCGGGTGCTAAATAAGATCTGAGGTCTCCCTGACAGGCTAATTTCCTAGGAAATACGACATCAGGTTTGTCTGCAGTTGGGTTTTCATAAAATAAGCAATTAAAGAAATATGCCTAAATAGATGATTTACTGCTCCCCTTTTCTTCGTTGTGTTCAAAACAGAAGAGTGAGCGAGGACGCAGCTCTGTGTGTCCTTCCACATGGATGCAGAGCCTGTGGGAAGCTCGGGGTTTCAATTTAGGTGCACCAGGTCCCAGAGAAGGTCCTTTTTCTGCATCAAGGCCTGCCTCAAATTCACAGAGGATCTCCGAGCTATCGAGTGGTGATACAGGGTCACTAAAATAGAGCTGGAATTGTGCTGCGCACAGGTTCAACCAATGCTTGGTATATGAGGGGACGTCCCCCTCTCCTCATATAACACTCAAGTGTTACCCAGTTTTACATTTACAGACTATATTGAGGCGTTGTTGTTTTTCCTTCTGCTAGGTATTGAATTATTCTTCTCTTGTTGCTTTTCCTGTACAAAAATGATGTTCACTTCTGTAGGTAGACCATTGCTATTTTTGCTTCACTGTACAATTTTGCCTCTACATTATTATCTTAGAGAAGTGCTGAACACCTCCCTCTCCACTTCATAAAATAAGCAATTACAGTAACGTGCCTAATTAGCTGATTTCCTGCTCATTTGCGTGTTGCTCAAAGCATGAAAAGTTAGCATCACGTGAGGACTTTGCATCTTTGTACAAAGCTCCTATTCTACAAGAGAGCTGAGCATCTTCCTTTCTACTTCAAGGACTCTGCATCTTCCAGACATGGGCTTTTTGGTCCGCTGTAAATAATTTAATTGGGTAGGTGATGCGTGAGGTACAGGTAAATAAAGGGAAAGGTGAGCTTCATTTGGTACCTCATTTTAAAAGCTTGAGGTTTTAGTGGCTTTAAGTTTATACACGTTCTTTCCAGACAGGCAAAATTAATTATCCTGTTGCTGCCTGAATGGGAAACCATGGATCTGTTAGGAATGATGCCATTAGCTGGAGCAGGAGGACGATTGCTATCAACGACAGGTGCTGCAGCAGCGGCAGATTTGCTGTGTAGCGAGGGTATGGTGATAACCTTCATCCCCTAGCTGACCCAGCGAGGAAATGGCCGTGCCATTGCGCGGTGCCCTCGTCCCTGCTGCCTCCGTGATCGGCCCCTCACGTTCTTGTTAACTCCTACAGGGGCAGGTCCCAGCATCAGTGCAACCCTGTCTTCTTTTCTCTTTCTTTGACATCACTTCTGAATAAAAAGCTCTAATGTAATTGCAAGTTACATGGTGGAGCATAAAACTCCCCAAAAGTATATTCATTGAGATTTGGGGGTTTTTTTCCCCCCTGAGGTCTGGAATCAGTGGTTTTGATGCTAGGCAGCCGTAGTCTTTTTGGACCCTGTGGTACTGTGGCTCAGTTGTAAGCTTGGCTTGATTTCCTCTGCGTTTGAAAGATTTGGCCACCTGTCTGTTGACCAGTATTTAGGCTTCTAAGACTGATTTTGCTATAAAGATGGGTTCTGCCTTAATAATACAGTGTAGTCACAGCCTCCTTGTCCTCCTTCCAACTTCAGTTCATTCAATTCGCAAATTAAAATAAATGAGCCGAGTTGGGTTCCTGTTTGTTTGTTTGCTGCTGGCCTTAAAAACTCGAGGAGGGGTCTGGACATGAGGCTGTGTTCCTTGAAACTTGCACATCCCCACGAACGCGGAGTGGAGGTGTTCCAGCTGGAGCACCCTCAAGCCGAGCAGCACTGCTGGCAGGACACGGGCTGCGGTTCCCTGCTGGAATCCACTCCCGCCTTGACCTGCCAGAGACTAGAGCTGTTCACTTTCCAGGCAGCTTGCAAAAGCCGTCTTTTATCCCTTTGTTAAAGAAGCATGTGGCCTGAGATGGATCTGTGTGTGGGCAGACCTTTATTCTGTGATTTCAAATGATGGAAAGGCTCTCCAAGGCACTGGATGGGCATCTACTGGTGCGCTTAAAATCCTGGCAGTAACAGAGCCTTGATTCTTCTGGGACTGGCTGTGTATGGCTTTGCCTAATGAAAACTGGACCTTAAACTGGGGTCACAGATAGCGATAAGAAGTTCAGCCCCAGAGGAACAATGTGTTGAGCAGATCCCAAAGCGCGTAAACTGAATTCATTTGATTTTGCACTATGGGAGAAGCAACAAACACAAAACACTTCAATGCTCTCTGAGAATCTTACTGCAACATTTGAAAACAATTATTGTTCTTTGTATTACAGTGGTACTAAGCTTCTGGCTTCTTTAATGGGAAAGAGACTTCAAAATTGTCCGCAGCCAGGGCAGATAACTGCAGATGCGGAGGAAACGAAGGACTGCGGGTTTGCCCAAAGACGTAAGGGCAATTAGTCAAAGAACAGGGAGATGAGTTTGAGGTTGTTGCCTTACCAGGAACACCATTTAAAAGTAAATAAGCATAACTTTGGTTGAGCTCAAAACGTAGCGGTGAGAATCTGCAAGAAGTAAAACAGGGAAAGACTGCAAAAAAATGTAGTTTTGCTTCTGAGTTCTCCCGGTTCAGAGACAGCAAGATTTGGGGGAATTGGGTGGAACATTACTGTGAGCTTGTTTTACAAGGTGTTATAGATACAATGAAGTTACTTGTTTTCTGTATCTGTCATGGGAAGAAAAATCCACCGGCCCATATTATCCTGCATGGATAAGTTTCCAAATTTGTATAACTTTGGTCTCGTTGTGCCATTTATCTTTTGGGATCAGCGTTATGAGATTTGTGCCAGGTTTTTCTATTAGGTTGCGTGGCTAGTTCACAGAATCTTCTCTCTTTTTTAGTGTGGTGGATGTGTCTATGATAAAAAGCTAAGATTGCATCATCTTTAATAAAAGAGAAGATATATAGCCTAAAGAAATCAGATTAGTTGTAGAGAAAGAAATCAATCAGCTTGGCAAATTGTATCTGTGGGACAAAGTGCAAAATGTTTGTTTCATACAGTATTTATTGAACAAATTTGTTGAGAAGATGGTTAAAAATGCTCTACAGGAAAAAAAACGGGGAACCATTTTGTTCAATTTAAATGACATTGATGTATTTTTTACATCATGAAATCTTGCAATATTACCAACAACAATCCCTGATAAAGTACTTTACACAATTGCCTCACAGGGCATTTTGAGATAAAAGTATATATCGGAGATTGTAAATTGGCTGCATCCAATTTATATATAATGGAACCCACTACAGCCATCCTACGAAATTCAATAGATCAGGAATCACATTACACTTCTGTGAGTTTGGGGTAGTAGGAGCTTTAAAGAGTCTCCAAAACAAACAGGCAACTTTAAATCATATTTAATGAACCCTGTGTATTTTATACACATGTGATTAAAATATTTTGTCTCTGTTTTTCATTTTGCTGGGTGCTGCTGAAGGAAAATTGTAACTCTGGATTTGTGAAACTGATCATCTGCTTGTTCTCAAGAGAAGATGCATTTTAATTGAACAGAGCAAACCATTTTTAAATGCTGGGCTGAGAAAAAAAAAAAAAGAAACCAAAAAACAAAGAAAAAGGAAAAGCAGATCTGTACAGAGGATCCATTTGAATATTTTCCTAGCAATGCGAGCAAGAGCACTAAATGAAAATGTAGTATAGGCAGATAAAGGTTCACAAAGTGCCACGGTGTTTTTTTCTTTTATTGATCTGTGCTTGCAGCCTCTGAAAACAGCGCGCAGCAGACACGAACCTGAATGAATAGATGTTTCACCTTGAGCGCCCGGTTTTGCTGGTTTCCGCCTATTTCCCAAAGGGAATAAAAGTGCTCTGTGCTTCCCGGTTAGGTAGGTGGCACCTCGTGGGATCTGCCTCTCAGCCAGCCACGGCCAGACCTGCCGAGGGGCATCTCCTTGACCGCCGTGGCTGCGCGGGCACGGAGTTGCGCTCGCCGGGCAGAGGAATGTACAAAACCCGTGGGCGAGCATTGGAGCAGAGCAGGTTGATAGCGTTCAGGCGCATAAGGCTGAAAGGTGGCCTCTCCTTGGGGTTGTTTTGTTAAGAGATGCTCCAGAGAGAAGCCTAGATCATTTTCCTCTCCTCCGATACTCCCGTGTGTGCGTTTCTGCATGGGTATGGTATATGCATGATCACATCGTTGCTTAAAAAAAACCCGGTTCTGTATAGCCCATTGGTGATATAGGTAATAATTCTTATAATTTTTAAAAGAAAATGTTGTTCTTTAAATTGTCCTTTCATACAGCATCATGTGCAAAATACATCAGAGTCAAAATGGGCCCGAAGCAGGAACATTCAGATCAGGATTCAAAATGCCTCGATTCTGGCAGTATCCTAAACCAGAACAATGGCGCTGCAATCAGCGCAGCCCTGCCTGTGTAAAGCTGAGAACAAGGTCAAGTCCTGAGCCTCTGAAAAACGAGTCTCCAGCTGAGTCTTTGTATTTCCCAAAGATTCTGTTACACCAAATTGAAGCTAAAGCTAGGAAATGGACAGTACTTGCAAAATGCAAGGTGACAGGGCCAGAGAATTAAAGCTACATGTGAAAAAAAAACAACCCACATAAATTTCAACAAGTACGTGCCTGAATCCCGTGCTACAAAAGATACGAAGTAGTCATGGTTCGGAGTTTAACCATGGAGTTAGACCCTGATCCACCGGATCAAACCAGCACTTACATTGACAAAAGCGGGTCAAAATTTGCGGCGTCCTTACTAGCTGAATGGTAGGTATGTCTCTAAGGAGCAGACATCATCTCTGTCCCCGGCAGCGGCAGGATACTGTAGGGTATGTTTACATTGCGGCGGTATTAGTGCCATTGGCTTTTGTCTGGAGTTCAGTAGCTGGAGTGCGCCCGCTAGCATGTTTTGCAAAAGAAAATCAATATTAAAAGAAGAACTGGAGAAGGGGGGGGGCTTCAGCATGCTAGTGCGAGCAGCGTGGTAGTGCGCGGCTAGGAATGGCAAGGAGCTGGAGAAGCATCGTAGTCCTGTTCACTTGAAATGGAGTCCATGGGAAGCAGAAATACCATTACCATTCAGCTAGGCGCGAGCCGGCCCGGCAAACGAACGGTGAATTTGCTGAAATGATGTCGGGAGCAGCAGGGGAAGGAGAGGGAGAAAGAAGTTAGAGCTGGAGGGATTTTGGTGGCGGTGGTGGGGCTGCGTGAGCAGCTCGGCCCCTCTCCTGTGACGGGGCCGCCCTACGGCGTGTGGCACTAAGAGGGGCCGCTCAGTGCCGGGGGAGCCGAGCCTGCGGGATTCGATAGCAGCACCGCGATGAGCTGCGAGGGAAGAGACGGAGAACTGCCAGGTGCCTCTGCGCAGAGGCTGCCATTGCATTACGCTGTGCTTCCCCCGCCGACACAGCTGGAACTAAACCAGAGCCTCCCATGCTGCCATTAAAAGGTTCTTTTTTTTTTTTTTAAGGACATGTGCACTTAATGTCAGAATATTGAAACCATACCCACGTGAATAAAGTTAGTAAGCCAGTGATTCATTGCTGTTTCAAATCTCTATCTAGCCACAGTAAATTTCTGCTCAGTAGTGACAGTCTGTGTCCACATGCAGGCTATGATTTACAGTTTGGTGGTTTGTATCAACAACATCTGTTTAACAAAAGAAAAAAAAATAAGCCAAGAACATTTATTTTCTAATCTCTGTACCAGATGTTGTTTCGTTATGCACAGGATCCAGGGATTATATCAGAAATAATTTAATTATTTTAAATGCATAATCTGAAGTGTTTTTCCTAAAGCATGTCCCGTAACCACTAACAACATAAAAACATAGGAACGTGGAAAAATAAACTCATGTTTTGCATAAATCAATAATTACATCTATTTCAAGGGCACGAATATTAAGCACCAAATCGTAGCTTCAGATGGTAGCGTTGGGATTCTTGAAGATTTGCAGGGGAGAGTATCAATTCTCAGGGTTATGACAGAGATAAGGTGGCAGAGAGCGATCGAAACAGCAGAAGAAATCAACGGTTGAGAAATGAACGTGCGCCAGAGGGAAGGGAAGACACGAGAAGCAAAACATGGCTTCAAGGAGGGTAGCGCTGGGGCGGGACGCAAGCTCAGGTCCTCCAAGCGCACAGACGTCGTGCCACGCAACTCTGGTGAGTCCCCGGTCCTTGCACACCCGCGGGTCCCCTGGGTTGCCACCCGGGGGGAAGCTGGAAGGTGCGGTCGTAGTGCGCTGGTGACAAAAGCTGCTTCGTTCGGTTTCTGCTTTCCACCTTCTGGGGTAAAGCCGCTCGGGGCTGAAGCAGGATCACTTCCCTCGACGTGCTGGCTGCGCTCTTGCTGATGCAGCCCAGGTCGTGGTTGGCCTTTTTTGGTGTAAGGGCACGCTGCTGACTCATGTACTTAGCATTTGCATATGGTTTTGGCCACAACAATGGCGCGAGATCACAGCCAAACTTACCGTCTCGGCTGTAAAAAATTATCTTTGTGATTGTTTCCATCGCTTGGAGGTAAATGCCAAGTCCCTAAGGTGTGTTTGATAGGCAGAAAGTTTGGGGTGTTTGTTCTTGGAAAAGCAGGGTCCTTTACAGAGTTTTCAAGCTGAGTATCGAAACTGTCGCATACAGCATCAGAGAGGGATCTTCACAATTTGAGGTTTATTATCATTCCTCACCATAATTTTTGCAGGGATATTGCAAGCGGGAATGCTGATAGTGAAACACTGTGACATTTGTAACTGACTGGCCTGGATATCAGTCTTGAAGAATTCACAATTAGTCAGAATTACAGTGACAGATTCTGTTGCAGCCCTCAAAAACATTCAGCCAAGTTAAAATGAAAGTAAATGCATCAATGACGCTGCTAAAGCAGACGGTGGGTTTGTGTTACGGTTTCAATCTTCTTTCAGGGGGAAACAGATTTCTCTATTTTTCCATGAGCCGTGGAAGCTGTAGCATGTATCAATCCAGTATAGACCCAGCCAGACCTATGAGTTTTCTTGTTGCATAAAGATTTATCTGTAATCGCCAAGGTTTATTTTTATTTTCCTTGAATTACTGTTGTGGATGCATATAGATGCATAACAATTCCTAATTTCCCTCCCTGTATTCTTGTACAGCACAGATTGCTTATCAAATACAGTCTTAACATTAAAGTGTCAAACAGGATTTGCAGAAAGCTATTTGGGTTTGTAGTTTAGGATGAACGTTTATCAAATTGTGGATTAGCTGAATCATGCACTGAACCAAATTATTATTGTCTGTGATTAAATCACAAAGTGGTTATTGCCCTGTGTCATCTAAAGCACAAGATAGTTTAAATCTTTAAAATCCCTTTTTAAGGAGGCTATAGGAGCTACATAACTACAGACTTTTAGGACCGGACTCTGTCCCTAGGCAGAAAAATAATAGCTTTCAAAAGGTCGTTTGGACTGATCACTCTGCTTATACAGGCAACAGATCTGGGAAGGGGTCGGATGGGCTTATTTACGTTTCAGACATACAGAATAATTTCCTCAGTAAACAGATCTCTCTGTACCTGGCACCAAAGTATTTATGCAAGGTGCTGGCTCGAAACAGGGGAGCGAACGGGCCGTTAGTGCTCGTGCCTGAAAGGACAGGGGCTGCCTGCCGACGAGCAGCAGTGCCAACGGTTGGTTTGCCCGCACGCCGAGGCACGGGTCCTGGAGGGTGAAGCTGTGCCGCGCTCCTCAGACCGGGAGGCTACGGGGTGACCGGCGGCTGTAGGAGGCTTTCGCCAGGCTGCTGTGGCGGCTGCTGTTCGTTGCACGCCAACAAACGTGTTTTGTATGGTGGGATACCACGAACCATGAAGTTGCCGGTACCAAACCTTCATGGAGATGGCCGTGCTCCTCTTCTGCACCCTTCGGCAGCCATCTAGCTGAGGAGCTCAGAGGGCTTTAAGCGTACTCGTTTTCTCAGCCTCGTTATTAGGTAACAAGTAACCCTCCTGATGGCCGTCTCGCCTCACTGAGTCACCGAGGAGCGAACGATCTGCGCCAGACAGGGAAACGGTGGGCTGCTGGACATGGAGGCCCATCTCCTGCTCTGATGCATGCAGCTGGGGAGGTCACAACCCAGGAGGAGTCATGAGCAGTCATCTCCGCTTTTCTTTTTGAATAGATAGGAGGGAAGTCCTGAAATGGCTTGTTTTCATGTTGCAACAGGGGGTCACGGGTTAGAAAGGGCAAAGAGTCACTGCATTAGAGTCTGCTGGAGAAATGAAAGTCTGGTACAGCTGACGGTGGCGTGGCACTCTGAGCCCACGGCAGTGGCACCGGCAGAAAGCATGCGTTAGGCTGCCTTCGCTCCTCTACTTCATCCCCCTTGTCCTACTCTTTGACCTATTTTCTCTCATTGTTATCTAGTAATCTGTTTTTTAAAGGCTCAGCCCAGTCTTTCCTGCTGGTTGCAGCTGATCCATCTCGCTGCTAGCCTGTGAAACCAGCACCTCCTAAAGAAACGTCCCTCTGCCAATTACTCCGGAGGCATGGATTCAGCTCAGCGTGAGAGCTCGATTGAAGCCAGTTGGCTGTGCCAACAGGACAGGGATCGCTCGAGTGAGACTTTGTGCAAAGTATAGAAACTCTAAACAAATTTCTTCGGTCTTTTCTCCATCCGTGCTCGACCGGAGCTAGCAAAGTCAGAAAAATGGCGACGTTTTGCCAAAGGGAGGACTTAGCCCGTAACTCTGCCCTCCGCCTGCAAAGCCCACAGAAGGGAGGGAGAAAGTTGCACAGAAAACTCCAGGAGGCAAACACAGACTTTTGCTCTGAGCGTGCCTCTCCAAGAAGAGGGGTTTGAGGTTTCTCAGAAAACGCGAGTAGCAAATCCTCTAAGCCCGGTGATTTCTCAGGCATGTGCCCTCGCCGTCGGCACCTCGCGGCTACATGTACCCAGGGTACCTTGCGGAGAGGTGTTCGCCCCGGGTGAGCTGTTCTTCCCGCTGGAGTCCCGCCAGCCGAGGGGAGGGGGGAGGACGGAGGGAGCGAGCACGCTGGATCGCCGCACGAAATGTCTGCTTTGCTCGTGTGCAGTCTCTTTGGCCGGCAGCCTTTTGGCTAGCCCCACCTGCCTTTTTTCCTTTTTTTTTTTTCTTTCTTCTTTTTCCCCAGCTGAACTGATGGAGAGGAGGCTGCGGCTCCTTTCTGTCCCTGCAGCCTTCCTGTCTGGCTGACACTCTGCCCTGGACGCAGATGTATACTTAAATATGAATTCTGCGAGGCACATGTTATGCTTGCGGAGGGAGCGTGGAGCGGGAAGATGCTGCGATCCGTAGGTGGCTGCTGCGGTTGGGCTGCAAATAGCTGCTATCCTGTGCAAGAATGAAGTAACAGTAATAATATACTGCCTTCAGCCCCGGTTGTTTAGAAAGAAGATTTCAGTACATTTTAACAATTAATTCTGTGTCCAGGCAGCTACTTTGTTTGAAAGTGTCCCATCCGCATACCTCACGCTCTGTGAGCTCATTTATGCTCGAGTTATGTCACCTTGCACTAACCTGGTGGCTGTTGATTGAGCCCTGTGACAGCTCTTTGCAGAGGTTTGCCCTGCTCCCTGCCAGCAGCCTACCTCCCTCATCCAAAGTGCCGCTCAGTTCCAGACAGGGTTCAAAATGTCTGAGTGAATGCTATCCTGGGCAAAATGGTTGGATTTCTAAGAGTAATAGCTAAGGCGGGACAGATAACCCCCCTGCAAAATCCCATCCCCGCAGCAGTCAAATAAGGCGAAGCAGGAGCACGCCTGCAGCGTAGAGGAGGCACGTTACAGCTTTAACATGTGTTAGTTGGTCAAGGTGAACCCTGGACCGAGCCCATAAACATTTAAGTCCCAGGACAAATGTTTGGGGTTGTACAAACACGTTAACTACCTCCAGTTAATTGGCAAGCAATTACCTTGAAGTAGAAATAGCTTTCCCATAGCTGAGCAGTCACAGAGTGCCTGTCGTCCGTGCCCCCCCCCCCATGAACACTTACAGGTCGCAAAAATTTTCGGCAGAGGAGCCTTGTCCAACTTGCCTTCTGGATCCCGGCAGGTTTGTGATCAAAAGGGTTTTGTCCCCAGCAGCAATTGCTGTTTGTTTGTGGTAGACACTCAGTAAATAGGGCTGCGCACCAGAGCTAATTTTCATGCTGCCCTTTAATAAAGTTCTGCAGTTCATAATGCAATGAAAAAATAGGATAATATTGACCACCAAAAGCAAGCACTTTACTGCGTGCACTATAAGGGAACTATCAGTGAAAGTTAGGTAAGTATTTTTAACTTAAAGACAGGCTGGCAGGCTAGAATGTGTTTCCTACTGAATTTTGAATCTTTCTGATACTTTGCATGACAGATATACAGCTGGGCTGGATTTCCTTAGATGTATATGCAGTTGAGAACCGAGAAGCAACGTCCTGCCTGCACCCAACACAGCACTTGGACTACCAAGTGAGAGACCTGTGGTCAGCTGTGTGACCTGTTGCCTCTCTGCTGCCAGGAAAAGCTATAGAAGTCAGTAGCATCTTTTCATGAGGTCTCCCGTCCACGCAAACCCATCGGCTTCTCTTAGAACTTGGATCAAATCCTTGCTTGATCCTCCACAACATTTTGACAAAAAAATGCCCGGATCTTCTTGGTCTGTAATGAAACCACAACTGGGTTTCTTTCTTGGGAGCGATTATCACAGCGCTGCTGGGAAGGCAAAGCGAATGAGTGGAGTCTGTCTTTGAGCTCCCGTGACTCTGGGGCTCATGGTGGCTGAGATGAACTGGCACGTGGTACAGCGTGGTTCCAGCTGAAGAGCTGCCAGCAGCACCACAGGGTCTTGTGGCAGCGGGCAAGGTCCTGCGGGCTCTGTCCCTGTCTTCACCTGCTCCTGGTCATCCCTCTTCCCAGGAAGTAGAACGTCGTGCCGAGGAGGAGGGAAGCAGGTGACACTGGGAGCCTCGAGAGGGGCAAGCCCGCTAAGCCGGGACATCTGGCATCCGCATGGATTTGCGTGGCGTCCCCCTGGATGCTGCAGTGCTGTGGAGGGTCAGTCCACAAAAATCTTTCCAAGGCAGGCGGCGGTCTCTGCCTTGCATCCTGGAGGAGCAAGGGAGTGGCAGATGGAAAACAAAACTAGCAAAGTGCATTTCACAATCCTGGCAGCAGTACTCAGCAAACACAGGAACCACAGTGATGGAGTCTCAGATGGCTCTCCCTGTGCAGCCTGGCTTTAGAAACTTTGGCATTATGGCGAGCCTTGCCAAAAAGGGCTCATGGCCCCTCGGCTGGCTCCTGTGGCCACGCGGCCTTGCATTTGATATCTTCAGGTGCTTCAAGCAGGAGAAGCTGTAATGGGTGCAGATACCAGAGCTTTCCAGGAAACATTCAGACACAAGTGCAGCTCTGTTCGCCGTAGCTCCTTTGAATTCACTTTCTGTGCCTGCAGCGGCAGACAAATTTGCTGGCAAACATTTTGAAAAAAAAAAAAAAAAAAAAAAAAAGGCATTGATCCAGAAAGGCACTGTGCACAAACTAAGCTTAATATAAACGAGTACACCTGTGCTTAACGCTAGGCACGTGATGAATGCTCTGCTAGATCCTAGCCAAAATAAATTTAGAATAAATATCAGAGCGTACTCGTGGAAAATGAATGCTGGTCTTGTAAGCAGAAACGCATGCAGCAGAAATAGAGTCGACTGCTCCGTGTGTCCGCTGGGGATATCCAGCAGGGAGGGTCACGTGCGCTCCTTTCGAGCTCACCAGCGGAGCTGGTGAAAACAGGTTTTGATTTGAATGAGTTATGACCCATTGAAAATGGCATCATGCGTAACCACAGTAAATTGTCATAATGAGATCACGAGGCTCAAAAAGTGGGAAGCGAGGAGAGAGGCCTCATTCCACCAGCGCACACGGCTGACTGAGCCCTGGGCTGCAAAATGCAACGGAGGGGCACGGTCTTATTCCCTGAACATCTTGTCGGTTTAGCGACAGGACCAGAGGTTGCACAGCCGGACAAAAACTCATTACAAGTTTTGAGTTAAAAAGAAGAAAACAAGCCAAAATTCCTATGGCTTCACATTTAGTCCTATCCAGGGTGACAGAAGGGACTGGGCTAACGCAAATAGTGGAAAAACATGAATACCGTAGGTGCTTCCGTGCTTACCGAGGGTTAGCTTGGTTGTTTCTAAACCATGTTGCTGTAGGAGGGGAGGGTTTGGTGATCAGGGCAGAGCACTCCAGAGCTGAAAGCAACTCTCTGGAAGCACGATAAAGCTGTATTCACTTGGCGCATCCCCGGGCTCACAGCTCTGCCCGTGCGGACCCTGCAGAACCATCGCTGGCTTTTCTGTTTTCATGGTGAGGCAAGTCTGAGACTACAGTAAGTTCAATGCACTTAAAACTTTACCAAATATCAAGCCCGGACAACATAAGCAGCGCAGCTCTTGCCTGCCAGGAGTCTTGTAGGTGGACGTCTGGAAAGAACTCCTTTTCTTTCCTCCTTTCTGACACAGTGCTATTTGTGGGGGGCCATTCACAGAGCAGGAGACTGGAAGAAGCACACTTCAACTCATTCTGTTTCTCTTCTAAAGTTATCGAGTGCACGTTTCCATAGAGGCCCGTTGCAAAACACTACGCATATGATCTAACCACATCCTCCCGCTCCCCCCAAGGTGGAGGGCAGAGGTGCGTTGGTGTAACGCATCACCAGCTTACAGGACCCGTTTCCTTTGTCTCGTGCCTTAAGGCAAACCCGATTGCCGCCCCTCCTAGGCTTGCACCCTTCAGTCTCCTCCGTCTGTTACGCTTTGCACACAAATATCTGTGCCCCCGAGCCACGGAGGCAACTCAGGCTCGTGCCGATATGCAGCACCTTCCTGACTTGTTCCATTTACAGTATTTTTATTACGATTAAATGCGTAGCCTGAGTCCACGAACAGAGAAACACCCAATTCAGTGCTGTTCCGTGCAGTGCTTGCTCCTTAGCAGGTTAGCCCTTAGCCATGGCGTTGTGGTTGCGTTTACCTAAGGTATGCAATCTGAATAGCACGCCGAAGCCTAAGCCTTTCCCAGGACCCCAAATCTTCTGTTGCGGGCAGCTGAATCCAAGGTCCCTCTGCTCTTGTAGTAGGCGCGCTCCAGGCCAGGCTGGAGAGGACTCTGGCTCGTCTTGTTTTCCTGATGTTGGCTCGCTGACATTGCCGCAAGGACGGCCGAAACAGATGGAGGCCAGCCAAGCTGAAGAGACAGCGGGGAAATGTGTCCCTGCATACGCTTAAGAGCAAAGCACGGGGAGCGCTCGGGCTTTCCTGGCGCTAGCGTACCAGAGAAGGCTCCCCAGAGCTGACCCAGCGGGCGTTTCTGCATGCCAGAGCCACAGATGAATGTGCCAACACTGCCCGCGCTGCAGCACAGCTGCAGCTCTGGGGAACCGAGATTTTCCAGTTGGTGCCTTCTTTGTAGCTAGGGAGAACCCGGAATAAAAGTACTCGTGTAAAATACTTTCTGAATTTACTGTTTCTTAAGCTCGCTTGCTGTGTGTCATCCACTGAGCAGAAGTCCTTCTGAGTTTTCATTCTCTAGTCTCAGCTTAGCAGCACCACGTAAACCCCTACTAACATTACTAATTTTTCTAATTCCCATGTAGGAGAAGAATTTGGACTGGTTCCCTCGGATGAGAGCCATGTCCCTGGTTAGCAACGAAGGCGACAGCGAGCAAAACGAAATCAGGAACCTGCAAGAGAGGCTGGAGTCAACCATGAGCCTTGTAAAACAGCTTTCCGGTCAGCTTGCTGAGCTCAAGGAACAGGTAAGTGCCCCGCAGCGGTTAGCAACCTGAGCGCGTGTGGGTGAACGCGCTAGCTTTCATCAGGTCACAGTCAGGACAGCGTTACAAAAGAGACTTTTGTCTTAGAAAGGTTTTATCTTTCCCTCCAGTGAGCTTTCTGAGTAGATACGCTGATACGGGTTTGGAATGAAATTGTACTCTATTAGCAACAGCGGAGAACAGGTAAGGAGAAGAGCCGAGGGGGAATTAGTTATGAAATCTTTCCAGTGAGTGTGCGAGGACAGAGGGAAAACTGCAGAAGTGATGACGGGCTGTGCGTATGCAGGTACTGCATAACCCAGCAATAAAAAAGGCGTAGCGTCAGAAATAGCTGCGTACTGATGGGAATCAGTAAAAAAGCTTTCTGAATCCAACGCTTGGATTTTTTTTCCCCCCGCTAAGAATATCGACAGTGCTGTTGCGTAAACAATTTGCCGAGCCTGTCGCTTTGCTTGTGTCACCCTTGTCTCGATGCCCCTCTGGCAGCTCCCCCTTCTCTCCTGCATGGAGCACAAGCTGCTGGCCTCCCTTAAAGCCCTGCTCCTGCCTGAACCACCTAACGGGTTTCCTCTCGCTCCAGGATCAAAAGGCCAGCTCCTTTTTCGCTAAAGATGCTGGTCACCTCTGGTTTGCTCATTACGGTTTCTGAAAAGCATCTTTGTGTTTTCTTTATGGGAAGTACTTCAGTGGCATCAACAGAGTTATCTAATTATCCCCCTTCAAATCCCTCCTTAAAACTCTTTCCTTGTGAAAAACTCGACAAAGGTTTAGGCTGGATGTGCCGAGACCGTTGCTTATTGTGCTTACCCATACCGTCCTGGTGGGGTTTTTTCATCCCCCTCTGGCTGAATCTGTTCTTTCCTGGCTTAAATTTAAACCCTTTGCAGCTGGGACCATCTTTTAATTCTGTGATTGCACAGCACCAAGTGCAAACGCTGACCCTCTGCAGGGCTACACAACACAATAGCAGTGCAAATAAATACGCCGTGAGACCTGCTGCTGGATAAGAATAATGTACAAATGAGAATAAAATGTCCATACTTTGCAGGAAAACAGATCTCCCACTTCAAAGGCATCTCTTGTAATTTTCAATGCTGAAGAAAAGAATTCCACTCCCTGTTGTTTTGCTTATATGTATCTTGTTCTGTGACTGCTAAATAATGGTAAAAAGAAAAAAAAAAAAAGAAAAAAAATTCTCAACTCGTGTCTCTCTGCCTTTCCACCTTAGATGACAGAACAAAGGAAGAATAAGCAGAGGCTGGGCTTTCTTGGATCAAACACACCCCATGTGAATCATCACATGCCACCACCCTGATACCACGGGGAGAAGCCGTGACTAGCCTTTCATCAGTATTCCTGCTTTATTATAGAATAAAAAGCTGAGATTGAGAGGAGTGAACAGTGCCTATTGTTACAAAGTTAAAAACAACCAAGTGCCAAGATGTTAAGTGGTTTAGCTCTGGGAACAATTTGTAGCTGTTTTTCATGGTTGAAAGGGACCGCAACCTAGAATGCGAGAGATACAAGGGAGCTCGTTTGTATTCGTTCACGGCGCCCGACTCCTCAGCCGCGTTTGCGCTCCGCGACTCCATGGCTTCGGTGGTCGCTGCCGGGTGCGACGGAGGTCGGGGCAGCGTTTGGCCGCGTCCTTAGAGCTGCCTTCAGGCTTCTCCCTAAAGCGCTGGGATAACCAAGATGAACAGAAGAAGGAGAAATGTTTGTTAATGCAAATACGACAGCCTGGTTCAGAATCAAGAGAAGTAATTTCTGGCTTATTTGCCAAATAGCAACATTAGTCACATTTGCTTGGCATTTACTATTTTTTTTAATTACCGTAAATATGTCAGTTGGGTGAGCAATAATGTTGCTTCAAGTAACTTCTACTAGGAGGGAAAGGGGCAAAACCTCAAAAGACTGAAGAAAAAAAACAAGAAGAAAAAATAGAAAAAGAGTTGCAAAGAGAAACATTAACGCTTTTGAATTTTAGCTGTCACCATGCAATTTCTTATTTATAACGTGGAGCACAATGGATCTACAGCTGTGGGAATGTTATGCACATAACACTGACAACATAACTGGAAGTGATTTCTTTCTCCTGGCTTCAGATGTTCTCGATTAATGTGGCCATGAGATTTCACATACTGAGGAGTTAAACTGTGTTTTAAATTCAAGTGCCAATGGAGGATTCAGGAAAAAAAAAAAATTATACCTGTAGTTTTTTGGTTTTTTTAAAAAGCTTAGAAATGTCTTTATGTATGGAGCTGTAATGGTCTCATTACCTTCCATAAACTCGTCTTCAGCGAGAGCTGACTTGGGTGAATAAGCACCATATCCTGCCAGCTTTCTCCCGAGCTAAAGCTCACGGGCTTATGCCTTTGCCTGCCCTTCCTGCTTTCAGGGCCTTGCAGGACTGGCCTGGCTGGTGGGGGACGGGGGGCAACGCCGGAGGAGCTCCTTCCAGCTCTAGGCTCTACGAAAGGCGGCAGCCGAGTCAGCTGTGCAGGTTTCTGCTGTATCTTGTATTTCCTGGGATGGCTTTGGCTTTAAAAGAAAAGTCACAGGGTTTCCACAGAACCCAAGAGGGTTCTTCTCTCTTTTAGGAGAAGATTTTGGGAGCACAAATGGGAGTGACGGTCCCAGTTCACTTACGTTGTCAGTGGGGTTTGGGTACCTAATTGTCTGAAAATGCACCTCCGTTACATGGAGTCACTTTTTAAACAAAAATATTTTTGCAATGATTTTCCCCCTGTAACATTTTGATTTTGCTATAAAAGTCATTTTGATCAAAGGTGAAAATATTATTTGCTCCACTATTTCTAGTTTCGCCCTGAAGAAATGCTGTCATCTTATTTAAGGCAGAATTCAAACCAACAGCCCTAGAGTAAAGGGAAGGAAGGGGCATTTCCCTCTCTTCATCCCAAATTCCAACCTGTTCTTGGAAGCCATCTCATTTTTTTTTGTGCCAGTGAGGTGGCTGAGGTAGAAATAATATACTTTAGGGTCTGATTCTTCTACCATTAAAACATTTCCCATTGGCTTCAATTGCGTCCTTCAAAAATACTGCGTGGAAGGCAGGGGTTTGTATAGTTTGTGGAAAGAAAATCTTTCTGTTGACTTCCCTGTAGTCCACAGAGCGTCACGGTTGTGAGAGGCGATGGCCATGTCCAGGTTTAGGGTCGATTTTTTCTGTAAGAAATTCTCTCAAATCTAGCCAGCGCTCTGCCTCCGTGTGCTAAGGTGAAGAGCAAGCGGTGGCTATCAGAAACGGCAGAAGGCCAACGACAGCGAGTGGTGGGAGACTAAACTTTCCGCAGGTCCTCCGTGGGTGTTGGGCTCGCGGCCTCGCTGCAGCCAGCCGTCGGCTGCTTCCCAGGCAGAGGGAGAGCGTGGAGGCAACGGGAGCTGGCTGAGCTGGTCCGTAACTGCGTGTTTGCTTCCGAGGCTGGAGTTAGCTTTTGCACTCCAAAGACCAGAAAACAGTCTGGCCTTGGGAGAGCAGAGCACGTGCGGCAGCGGCACGGGGAGGGGATGGCAGGGGAGCTGCTAGGTCAAAGCGGAATACAGAAGAGCAGTTGTCTTCAATGAACGACTGAGATATTTTAGGAATATATCCTGGAGCGTGCCTTTCCTTCACGCTTACTGTGTATGAGCTTCTGATGCTGCTGCACCAGCATCGCTGTGGTGGTGAAAACCCCTTCTGTAAGGCTCATCTGTCCGTGAGGACGGGGCTTCGTGTGCCGCTTGGTGTTCAGCACCGAGAGACCTGCAGTGAATCGATTCTGGGAGTTGGCATCAGCCACGCGCCCGTGCAGTAACCAGCCGCCGGCGTAAGATAAAGCCAGGTTTGCCTCTCTGACTAGACCTATTGTAGATCATGAAGCCAAAGGAATTGCACGCAAATGTAAAGTCAGCGGTGAGTTGGTAAAGAATCAGACCCTGCAGCTGGATTAATTCAAATTAGTTTATGCTCTTTGTCAGATCTAGTCACAGCTTCTGTTTCAACAGCAATTTCCTCTTCCTCACACATAGGCTTATTAGAGGCATAAAGCACAGTTTAATGATAGGATAACTGATCACTATTTATTGGGGGGTGGGCAGTTGGCTAATACTGGAAGTGGTTGGCACTTTTCTTGTTTACACCTGCAAAAAGCAGCTGAACTGCTGCACATCGAGGGAGGGTTCTGCTGTTGGCCCTGGAAAAACTTGAGACTCAATGTGTTTGTGCCCTGAGCTCAGGCCCGCAACTGCGTGCTGCTGCTGCTGCTCTCTGTCCTGCACCCTGACCGACGTCCCCAAGGCTCCAGAGCCCAAATACTGCTCTTCAGAAGGGAGAGCTATGACGTCAAAAACTAAGAGCTAACAGATGCCAATTAGTCTTTGCCACGGTGCCTTTCCACTGTTGGTAGCTTCCGAGAGACCTCCGTAATCAATAACAGTAGGTGATGCTACTTGCACAGACTGTAAATATATTTCACTGAGCGTTTTGACATTTTCGCTGATTCTGCCAAAGCTTTGGCCCTGCCCTGCAGCTCTCAGCCGTGTGAGCGATCTGTACACACGCACGCGGTAACTTAAACAGGAGACTTCTTACGTGAATAATAGTTGCAGGGCCAGAGCCCAAGCCTTAAAGATTGTTAAATATCCCCATTGATGAGTTTATAACAAAAATCATTGTTTTATACATATATTTATATGTATATCTTTGTTTAATGCAGCTGGGGTATCCTCCTCTTAGGCAAGCATCATTTACCTTACCTATTTATATAAAACGATTGCAAAGAAGTTAAAACATCTAAGAGCTTTCAATGCCTTAGAGGGATTTATAATTATAAGCTCCTTGACAGTTAAAATCTACTTAAGTAAATATGTCCGTTGCTGCTGAATGTAACTTTTAATAAAGTGTGTCATTTTATATACGTCTGTCTCACTTATTCCTGGTGCTAAGGTGTGGGGAAATGTGTGTTGCTGAATTGAAGACCGCCGGGAAACCCAGGCTGGTTGCCTTGCACGGGAGACCAGGCTGTGGGCGTGCATCCGCTTCCGCCGAGCGACCGAGCAGACGGCGTCGGTACAGTCCTGAATGGTCAGAGGCTGAATCCAGCAGTGAAAGGGAAGATTTATTTTATTTCAGGCGCAAATTGTTCCTTTCAGGTGAACGGGTTGGATTGCCACCTTTCCTGAAGGTTGGGGGGCAGTTAGGTGTATAATTTGCTCCAGCGCTTTTTGTTTAGTCTGTAACTGGCAGGCCAGGGGCGGCCCTGGTTTAAAGCAGGCGGACGCAGTGATCCCGACGGATGCGAGTGCCACCAACAGAGAGGAACAGGCTCATCCGAACGGCCTCAGGTTTTCTGCTGGTGCCTGAGGCACGTTGGCTCTTGCTGCCTCCTCGGGTCCGATGTGAGGCGTCGGTGACTCAATGCGAGGCTTTGAGCATCCTGGGCATCGCGTACTGCGGTCGGCAGGAGCGAGGTGACATCCCATCCTCGTGTCCCTCAGGGGAGCAGCAGGACAGTCGCACCAGGGCCACCGTGCTGGCGAGCGGCAGAGAGCGGGTGTGTGTGCTCACGGGGGGAGGGGGGGGTCTGTGCCTCCGCCAGCCAACGGCCTCTTGAGACAGAATTGCTGGCGGTGCTTAGGAGCCTCTCGCTGTCCATCACGCGTCCCCGGTCCCAATCTAAGACATTAATTTTGGGAATCCAGCCCTCCAAAAATACAGGTGCAGAGGTTAAAGGCTTGAAGGCTTGACGTGCCTTCTTTAGCAGGGTGGGGGCTTTTGTGTGTGTCAGGTTTTTGGTGCTTTTTTTTTTCATATAGCTCCCTCAAGTAAAACGTTGAGAGAGACACCGGGTGTTTTCCCCTCTCTTCTCGGTGAAAGGATTGAGGAAGACAAACAGCCGACAACCACTGTCTCTTTCAACTGAGACAACTGGGGCTGAGGAAATCTGTGGTCTTGTGAAAAAAAGGAAGTGCCCTACAAACCTGTGACAGGAGAACTACAACATATAAGTGCTTTTTTTTTTTTTTTCTCCCCAGCTGTGTTTATTACAGAAAGTCAATATTTATGAGGAAAAGAATGAGGCTGCTTCTCAGTGAGAAAAAGCCTGCTCATTAATTAATAAGAAAAATCCTATTAAATAGAGCATGCTGTTGTTTCTCTGCACTTGTTATACCAAGCTGCTGAGTTTCTGAGTAGAAGTAACTTCTTTTTTTATATTCTGTGGTATGATTTTAAAGCTAAATAGAAAGGGGCTTGTTTGCTACTACGTTTCTTACATCGTTCTGCAAAAAGGATGTCCTAAGAGAAAATAAGGTTTTCATACAGTAAACTTTCAACCTAAGATTACAGTAATATTTTCCAAAAAAAAAGCCCCCAAACCAGAACTAAGTTCCTAAGCCCAAATGGAAGCAGTTTTGCACACAGAACTGAGAACCTAATGCCGAGGTTTGTGGGTTTTTTAAATTATTTTCCCCAATGGTACATTTTAATTCAAAAGGCATTTCAGGGAGCAAACATCTCCCTCAGCATCAGCTGCGCAGATGTCAGCGGGCTCACGCCGCTGTGGCCTACGAGCAAATTCGGCTCCTCCGTTTCCACTGTCGCTGCTGCTGTGACAAAAGCATCTGCAGGCAAGGATGTTTTCTTTGGAAAGAGCGGGCTTGTTTTCTGGGGAGGGCTGCCAAGTTTATTTTTAAGTGGAGAAAACTGAGATTTAAGGCTGCTAACCTCTCTGCTGTCCCGGGATGCCCGCAGGAGTGACCGGCAGCGTGACTCCTGTTTGCAGGCGCCTGTACTGAACGTCCCGTATTTGCACAAAATCATCCCAAACGACTCAAAAGAAACTCAAGCTCCAGGGATTTTAAATGTGGAGTAGTGTACCGCTATCATCGGTTCGCACTTGCCCGCTCTATTTATATGCTGTACTTTTTTAGTCCGAAGCAGGAAACTGCAAAGCACAAGACAAATAGCCTTTATAGCTTTCCTATTTCAATGTGTTTCTCTTGCTGCAAACAGCCACCAGTTACCCTTTTTTTTTTTTCTTCTGTACAGTAGGTTTCTCACTCCGTGATCCCCACCTCTCACCGTGTCTCTGCCTTCGTCCGCTGCTGCTCAGGTAAGGTGAGACCCGGGCACATCCAGAACCACAGGCCATTACCTGAGAAGCCAAACCAATAAGCTAAATCTGTAGGAGCACGGTTGAACTGGCACTGTCTTGACCTTATGACTTTAGTAACTCCGTTTAAATGTCATAGATCATGTTGTCAACTAACACATTCAGTACATGACTTGGTATGAGCAGGAGGGTTTGTTTTTTTTTTAACAGTCCTACTTGTGGTAAATTATTGCACAATATTCAACCCCCTTGTCTGGAGTTTGAAGCCATCTATAGCCTATTAAACAAACTGCGAAGATGGCAAAGTTGATTGATAGAAAGAAACAAATGGCTCCTGCTCCAAATTTTAACCTAATCCACTGGAAGAAAACCATGCCCCGCTGCCCTGGGAAGCAGGGAGCAGGGCTGCTGCTGGGGCTGGTGGCGGGGAGCAGCCGCGTGGCCTTTGCTGAGGCAACACTCACACCCATGTGCGAGGCTGTGGGGTCGACCAAGGCATTGCTTCATGTGGGCCCTGTCACCCCACCCCTGCAATTTCATCCAGATGGCAAGAGCGGTGTGGGGATCCAGTTACAGCCCAGAGGCTCCAAATCCCTTTATAAAATACTCCCCCAAAGTCTGCAGCGTGCTCTATAGGCTTTGTTCCCAATAACGCCGAGTTGCCACATAAGGCATGGACCCTGGCACGTCGTCACAATTTTGTGTAATGGCCTTCGACTGTGATATGTCAACCTGAATTTCACAACCCTCTCCTAGGAGCATTTGCTCTCTTACCAAAGATCTAAGGGTATATTCACTTCCTCTTTCTTCCCCGCCCCGCCAGCATTATGGCATGAAACACCTGGGAACTGTGTTAATTTGGGCACTGTTGCAGAGACCCACAGTTGTATTCAGCAGAGCACAGGGCGACTTTGAAACAGGGTTAAAAAAAAAAACCCACCCCATTTTCAGTCTTGAGTTGGTCTTGGATGATGGCAGTTGGCTCAGAGTTTGTTGTTTTTTTCTCAAGTCAACTGTTGCTGGCTTTGAGGTTGGTTCAGGCCCATTTGTAGCCCATGACGGAGCTGTAACGGTAGCTTTATCTGGCATGCAAGTTTTCACCCTAATTTGATAAAGACAGCAGAGTTCCTGGTGCCTCCAAAAAACCCTCCCAACCCTTCATCTTTCTGTTTTAAGCGTTGAGAGCGTATGTGTTCTGTATGAGCATGTGTGGTTTGTGCACACGCAACTCAATCTGAGGGTATTTGGGAGCACTGGCATGCAGAAGTTAGGGCGGGTTGGCTGCAGACCTAAACAAGCAGAGCAGCTGGTGTTGTGAGCGCTGCCATCCCATGGGAAATGCAGATTTTTTCTGCCTGTGGCAGGACTGCTGCTGAAGGAGAAGAGGAGTCAAGAGAGGAGAGTTCTGTCCCTGGAGCTGTCATGCTCTTCCCATGCAAGCATAAACATCTGCCCAGGTCCCTGGTTGCTCAGCTGGGATGTGGGAAGACGCTAGCGGGGTATCGTGCACCTAGCCAAAGACTGCGAGAGTTGTAAATGCGATGTGTTACAGGTAGAATTTATTATGTAGAAAAAAAGAAAGGGAATGAAGGAAAGTTCAAGGGAAGGTCTCAAGGGGACAGGAAAATGTTGTCAGAAATGGTGGTTTTACTGGTGGGAATTACTAAAAGTTTACTCTCAAGTTATTGTGAAGAGTTAGCGTTATCAGAAGTTGACCGCCCGTGTCTTTGTCAATCTTGCATGTCTTTCCAAAAGACGGGACTTAGCCAGAAGCTACCGGTCCAGTGAAAAGCCTGTTGCTCAGGTCCTTCGTCTATGAAATCTGTTTTTTTGAAAGTTTGTCCATAGCACCTCACTTGGGATGAGAGCTCTTTTACATGGTTAGCACAAATCTAAATAAATACAGAAATATAAACTGAGCTGGAAATTTACTGAGTACAAGCTGTCTTGCAAAATTGCTTGTGTTTCCTGGCTCTGGATGGGATGGAAATACCACAAAACTAGCTTCTCTCATAGTAACGTGATACTTCTGCTTCCGGGCTCAGCTGAAAGCAGGAGGTGGAAGCATGTACAAATGAGGAAAAAGAAAAGTAAAAGAAAATTATAATCGAGCCTATTTTTAACGGGGCAAAACAGACCTATTAGTTAGAAAGATCAAAGTGGCCATTGTGACCATCTCCTCGAACATCTTGTATAGTGCAGGCCATGGAGTTTTATCCATCTGCTTCTCTGTAAGCTATGGCATAGAGCTGGAAAAAGTAGCTAACTTGGCTTGGAAATCTTCACGTGAGTGAGACATGGGCTGTATCTGCTAGCTGGTTCTTGTCTGGTTCAAACTTCAGCCCAAGTGCTACTTCAAGTCAAACAAACCTGCTTCCCCATGGGCCATGCTGGTTCCCGTATCTCCAGGAGAGAGGAATCCAATCTAATACAATCTCTGGATGCGAAACTTTGTAGCACGGACACCATAATAGCAGGTTGCATCTCTAAGCACCTGGCCTTGTGTGGTGGCTGGGGTGTTTGGCCGCCGAGCCTGTGGAGGCAGACCCGTGCCCACCTCCCTGCCAGGCCCACCACCTCCAAGGCAAGGAGGACATGCATAAAGTTGTCTCATGGGCCGAATATGGATCAGCTGCACTGACGCTGAATCTACGCAGGTATTGTGCCAGATCACCTCTTTTTTTTTCTGGAAATATCTTTCATTTTGCCTAGTTTTATTGATAAGAGCTCTCTTTCCAATGGCCTTCCCTCAGCCAGAGGTTCATAGCCACAGGTTCCCCAGTCAAGTGATGGATGATCTTATGAGGTTCCTGTAATTTTTCCTGTCTGGCCAAATTTTTGGAGACAGAAGTTACATCAGCTATGATGGCAGGGAAGGGAACAAAGCACCGTCACTGCTGGTGGTAGGTATCCACAGCAATAATACCCATGGTGTGAGCAGCCACATCGTTAGGAGAAGATGGTTAGGAAGTCAGGACACCGCACAACTCCTCTCCCCCGATCCAAACTCCAGCACAGCACTTCACCTTCCTCAAGGTGAAACAAGGACATTGCTCTAACCTGCCTTTGTCACTGCTCACCCAACAGCCCTCGGCAACCCCCTCAAAAGAGAGGAGCAAATGCCTGTGTCCTCGGCACTGCCCAAGTCCTCCCTCCTGCCTTTGCCAGCAAATGTCATTTGAACAGCATCTTCTGAGAACCGATTGAGACCACACATGTCCTTTCAGCCAGGCCAGCAACCAACCTTCAGCTAAAGTCTGCCCAAGGCTGTTTTGGATCTGGTGATCTGCATTTAGAAATAGTCTTGGTATTTTTAAATGTTGCCTGGAGCCATCTGGTCCCCTCTTCATTTTATGTTTTAATTGTCATTTATAACTTATTATACAAGCTATTCAAAAGCCACACAGACACTGGAGGGAAGCAAGCGAGTCCTGATCTGAAGCGCACTGCAATCTCTGAAAGTCTTTCCCTGGCTTTCAAAGGGCTTGGGGCTGGCACCCCCGCGGAGGGAGCCTGAACGGTTGCAGCTCTGCGGGATCCCAGCTCTGGGACACCAGGGCCGTGCATTGCACATCGCCGCCGGGGCCAGGGACTTGCTCTTGGCCGGAGCCAGGCGAGCCCCCGACGTCTGCAGGGGAGCCAGCTCCTCATGGCCGATCTGACAGCCAGCCCACCCGAGGCACAAGGAGGTCAACTGATTTGCTCGGGTCACCAGTGCGTGAGCAAATGACTCATCCCAGATTTTCCTGGCTCCTAAACCTTTGCTCAAACCGCAAGGCTGCTTAATGACTTAGCAGGGCTCTAAGGAAGTAAGCTATAAATTGCAAATACGCTATGGCTAAATGACTGGCTAAGGTGTTTTCCACGTGCCATTTATGAATCCAGAAGAGCCAACTGGCACCTGGGAATTACTGACAGATTGGGGAAAGTGACTTGTTTCACAGAGCCAAGGCTTTAGAAAAAAAAAATATTTGTTTTGCCCCCACTCCATAGCAGAATCTTTCTACCTCCAGCTTTTCTGCCTGACGTGATGCAGAGCCCTGCGCTGTGACCCTGAAGGTAAGTCACCTCTTGTTAGAAACAGGACTGGTTTGTACTGCCTCGGCTCAAACCATCCCAGGTCGTAAAGGCATTGCCCGAGTCCTGTCCTGCTCACCCACCTGCAGCCCCAGCAGAGCAGGATGGCCGGGGGGGGCACGGTGCCCTGGTGCTGAAGCGCACCCCGATGCACCTTGAGGCTGAGAGTGACATCTCATGGGACGCGTGTCCCACATCAGGCTCAAACACACCTGCACACCCCTCACCGGCACGCCAGTGGTGAGAGGACGGGTGTATATAGAATCATAGAATGGTTTGGGTTGGAAGGGACCTCAAAGATCACCTAGTTCCAACCCCCCTGCTGCAGGCAGGGACACCCTCCACTAGACCAGGTTGCCCAAAGCCTCATCCAACCTGGCCTTGAACACTTCCAGGGATGGGGCATCCACAACTTCTCTGGGCAACCTGTTCCAGGGCCTCACCACTCTAACAGTAAAGAATTTCTTTCTAACACCTAATCTAAATCGACCCTCCTTCAGCTTAAACCCATTACCCCTTGTCCTGTCACTACACTCCCTCATAAACAGTCCCTCTCCAGCTTTCCTGTAGGCCCCCTTTAGGTACTGGAAGACTGCAATAAGGTCTCCCCGGAGCCTTCTCTTCTCCAGGCTGAATAATCCCAACTGTCTCAGCCTGTCCTCATAGGAGAGGTGCTCCATCCCTCTGATCAGCTTCGTGGCCTCCTCTGGACTCGCTCCAACAGCTCCATGTCTTCCCTGTACTGGGGCCCCCAGAGCTGGACGCAGTACTCCAGGTGGGGTCTCACCAGAGCGGAGTAGAGGGGCAGGATCCCCTCCCTCGACCTGCTGGTCACACCTCTTTTGATGCGGCCGAGGACATGGTTGGCTTTCTGGGCTGCAAGCGCACACTGCCAGCTCATGTTGAGCCAGCTCAGTCCCGCGGGACGGCTTGAACCCCAGCAAAGGTCCCCATCGTTTGGGAATGATGGCTAAATAAGCTAACCTGTGCTGGGAAATGTGAAGCTGCTGTTTGGTGACATCTCAGACAGCTTATGCTGGTGGCCCCTTGACCCTGGCAACCATCTGAAAACCAGCAGTATTTACTTTTAGGAGATGCCTCTTGATTTTCTCCCGCCAGTTGTGCTGGACTCAGGAAGCAGCTTGCTCACATTGACTGGCCATGGGACCAGTGAGTGCAGAGGGGCCAGAGGGCTGCAAATCCTCCAAGCTGGGCTGCTCTGCCGCCTCGGCTCCCTCGTAGTATGGGGAGTTACTATTGCATTATTGTATCTTAATAATAATCTATTATATTTCAGACATATGAAATAAAACAGGGCACTGAACATCAAGCTGTCTGAAAAAGGATTTTTTTTTTTTTTTTTTTTTAAAGAAATCCCTGAACGTCAAATGGGCAGGCTCACGGAGTCAGATGCCGCCCAGAAAAAACAAGCGAGGGGGGGGCGGATCCAGGCCCCTTCTCAGCCCTGCAACAAGCAGTCCAGCACAGCTGGCACTAATTGGCGCTTTCCTTGGCGGCAGATGAAGTGCGGATGAGACAATGGGGCCTGGGCTGGTTTCTCGGGCCTGGAGGTGACCCCCCTCCAGCGCTGAGACCAAAGCCCATTGAGAGCGCAGCAAGGAGAAGCTGCAGCCGTCGCTGCTGCTGCTGCTCTACTCAGGGAAGAGAAGACTTTTGGAGTGTAAGCCCACATCCATGGGGTGTGCGACCAGCGCCAGGGGACGTCATTGCGTGCCCACCGACACGCATAAAGAGAAAGCAGGGTATGGAGCACGCCGGGCTGCTGGCCACCAAGTACTGGTGGTGGTGTGGCGGTGGCGTGGTAAAACTTGTGGTCACGTTGGCTGCTCATGGGCAGCTGGTCAAATCCCTGACTCCCACTGAAACCCTTATCATCATCAGGCTTTCCGCAGTGTCCCATGCTGGAAACTCGAAGCAGGAGGGTAAAGGGCTTATAAAAAGCTTTTGCTTTGTGCAATCATGGTGTTGCTTCATGTAGAGCTGGAAAGAAATATAAGCGTGAAGCTGTGACACCTGGAACAGCTAGAAAGGAAAGACAAGGGCAAGAAACTTCTTCATAATACAGCAAAAGTTGGCAAGGCAGGATAAAGGAAAAATACCTTTATTTTTTTAAGAAAGAAACTTACCGTGTAGTTTCTGGATTGCATTATAACGGGGATTTTTTGTGTGTGTGTGAGCAGTAATAAATTCTTCCAACAGTACCAGTTTTTTGGTGAAAAGTATATTCATTATCTGAGGCGTATCTGTTGGCAGTTTAGAGGCACTGTTTTCCTTTGAATGTCAGGAACAAGTTCAAATGGGGCAGAAAACCCCATCCCCACTTTCCAAGAGGGGCACCGTGGTCAAAAGTGCCCTGAGCTCATGCTGCACTGAGTCTTCGAGCCGGTTACGGTCGCTGCACCATCCCAGCAGCATGCTGGCTGAACCCCTGCGTTTAGGATTACCACCCAGGTTCTCCAAAACTTAAGATATTTTTTTAATTATTTCATAAAATACAAGCCAAATCAGTGTGATGATACTCTTCTTGTTTGTTCCCTGGAGTGGGAACACACAGTTTAGGCTTCGGTCCCTTTTCCTTCAGTACAAACAGGAGAAGCAGCTGAAGGACTTGGAAGCCTCAAGGATGAAGCGAAGCTCTCGGGCAGTAACTAGAGATGAGCCGAGGGAAAACAGCTGCAAGCTGGACACCAGCAGACGTGTCCAGCTCTGTCCTCGGGGAGCAATGGGGAGGGGTGGTCCTTCACCCCGGAGGCCCTCAGCCCTGGCAATGCGGGGGATTTGCCTCCCTCCGCCCCTCCAGCACGGCGCGGCTCTGCGCTTCTGCCGCAGCTGGAGAAACCGTCCTCCCGGGGGGGAGAAGGGGTGCTCGGCAACCCGTCAGGCTAACAAGCTAATAGCATGCAAATGCACATTTGTGCTAAAGTTTCCACCCGCAGGCACAGCTGCCTGGCAGCGCCCAGCTACGCTTCGGCACGGCAAGGGGCACCCAGGTACGCTCGCAGCAGGGGTGTAGTGGGGAGCGGTGCCTGCTCCAGCCCCAGAAGCTGATGTCCAGCTTGCAGTGATTTTTCTCACAGCTAACACCCACCTGCATATATCTTTGCACCTCCCTTTGCAATGAGGAGACACAATTTTTCGGTAATTGCATGGCTGATGCTTGATGCACACCTCGAGGGGCGCAGCCCAGGACCAGCAGGACCAGCGCAGCCCAGCAGCAGGACCTGGCCTGGGCTGCATTCAGCTTTACAGCACAGCAGTAAAAGCCCACGTTGAACTCTGCCTTCCACCTCTCTGCACCAGTCTTGGCATCCCTGGGGATTTTCCTGTAATAATCCTGTCTATGCCATTGACTTATACAATAGTAATCGAGCTTCAAATTTAATTACAGTATGGGAACGAGCTGTCACTTGATTGAAGATACTTCCTTGACTATTTATTGAAATAAATAGTCTTACTGACTTTGCGATTTGAAATGAAGGGACTAGACATTGGGCTCTCTTTTATGGCTGTATTTATATCCTTTCCGTGAGGCACAGGGTTTCAATGAAATACCAAGTGCTGGCTTCCAAAACAGTCCCAGAGACTCTTCTTTCTTTCAAGCTTGTGGAGAGCTTCTCACCTGTTGCCTCATACCCACAGCCGAGAAAAATGGCGATGCTCAGGACCTACAAACGCTCAAGTGCTTTAGGCAGGTTTGTATCATATGGGAAGGTCAAGCTGAGGGACACAGCTTGGGAAAACACCTGTGGTTGTTTTATCCCATGGCTGAATGGAGCCAAGATAGGTGGAGGAGTGTGTTCTCGTAGACATCACCTTTCCCATGGGCCTGAGCGCAGCTGGGGTGCTCCTGGCTGTGCTTGTCCCAGAGCTGGGAGCAGGACCTGCATCCCCAGAGGTGCCAGGGCTCCTGGCAGGCATCAGGGTTGGTGGGAACGAGGTGCCTCCACGTCTCGGGGGTGGACCAACAAGAGCAACATAACTCTGATGAAGTATTTCTGTGAAGCATGATTTTTACGCAGGCACTTTCCTGTAGTGATGAGGCAGCACTCAAATTACGCTCTGATGTTGGAAACAACAGGGAGGCAATATTTCCAGTGGTTCCAGGGCGTATGGAAACGTGAGCATTGGCAGCAGCTTGCTGCCCCTTGCTACCTGCCCGCAGCTGTGGAAACATCAACGGTCACACTCACTGACTAAGGGAGGGAAAACAAAACCCTCAGCACCACTTTGGTCTGAATTCCCTTTTCTCACAACCAGTTTTATGTCCAAACGAGAGCAAGCATTCGCCAAATACAGACTGACTGTCATTTTGCACTTTGCAGACCCCCTCTGACCTTGGGAGAGGCCATAACACCCCCCCCCCGCCATTTCAAGTCCTTCCTAATTCCCACCCAGCTCAACCCGCTGCCCCCTCCCGCCCAGACCAGGGGACTCTGCCCTGCTCCCAGCAGCGCCAGTGGCAGGAAGGATTTTTGACCAGCTGTATCTATAGAGTCATGCCCTGGGCAAGAAATGTCTCGAGCGACCAAGGGCTGGTAGGACGAGGCAGGGAGTTTAACTGTTGCTTTTACGGGGAAGTTTCTGGTTCTCCCAACAGGCATCGTGTCCGCAAGCACCATCCCGGGACACCCAACTGCCTGCGACTGAGGCTGAAGATGCTCCAAGGGTCAGCCCATAGTTAAGGAAACTTGGCTTTCTTCTCCCAAAAGTGCCGAGCAGCATAATTTATAGCAGAACCGCTTGCCTGGCATTTCCCTATGTGACTATATCATTTCTAATACGTAATTCACTCCCTCCAGCCCTTACAGTTATCCTCTGTAATGATCAATGTCTTGGGCATTTATTTTTAGAATAATAGTTTTTAGAGAGTAATTGTCCCCCCACTGTGACTTGATATCTACCACCATGACTTCATACTCTGAAATTCATCCTTCACCAGGGCTGTCGTGAACCCAAAAGGTATGCGAGCCAAAGGCTGACCCCCAAACGCACCCGGACTCGCAGAAAGTTGAGCTCCAGGTCCAAAACACGAAGGTGGTTCTCACCTGCCAGGGGGGTTGAGCTACCAGTACAGACTGCCTCAGACTTGGGATGAACTTGAACTTCTACCAAAATTCATAACCAAGGCCCATTCTTGCTTTGCTTTGGTTGTTTCCAAACAGAAATTATTGGTTTATAAGTACAGACACCAATTTCAAAGCTGATGCTTATTTTATAATCCCAGTCTAGTCTTTTTTCCCCCCACTTTGTTATGGGTGAATCATACACCTTTCCTGACACGCTCACGTCATTTTTCTTACAGGTATATCAGATGTAGGTGCATCAGAGGGAAAGCTTTTTCGTGCTGATATCTGAGCCTAAAGCACAGCACATTTCAGTTCTCCTTCCTATATTTCAGTGAATTTCATTGTCAAAATGGAAATGTGGGAGTTCTGGTGCCTGATGGCCACGTTAAAAAATGTAGAAAAATGACAAGCATGTGTGATGTATGGCCTGGAAGTGCTGCAGTGACCATCGGTCCTCACCCCGCTCTGGTCCACCTAAGCAAAGCCATATCCATGCAGGGATGACCATATGGCATGGCCATCTCCTCTTCCTACGAATTCAAACATGACCTGCGACCCCGGATTGTCTCCTGCCATCCTCTTTTTTATTTTCTTTTGGTGCTGGGTAGGTGTTTGAAGAACATCCCCTCATGTCCTTTCAAGGGGTCAAGCATTTTTAAGCTTTATGCACGCAAAGTTTTCCTGCCGAATAAATGAACAGATGCAAAGAGATAAACCTCATGAATGAGAGCCAGGATGGTTTCTGCCCCATTAAGGGAATTTATGAGAACTCAATACAGTTTTAGGAAAAAAAGTGTTTACTTAGATGATGGATGTCTGTTGAATATTAATCTTTTCTGGGTATATCGCAGGCTTTCTTAAAGAAAGCCTAAATTATTCAGGAGTATTTGCATGCTGAGATACAGCAAATTTACAGGCAGTGCAAATCAGACTTTTGCATCTTAATATTCAAAGAAGCCAAGTGCCAAAATTGGCTTCTTAATACTTTACTGGCTATCCCCTGCTAAGTAAATATTAAGCTGCTCATTAAGATCCAACATACATCCTTCTGAAACAACGGCTACCCTTAACCCTTATACACAGCATCAGCAAAATAACCGTGAGATGCCACGAATTCATATTTTTAGACTGGTTATTCTTTTTACCCATTTGCTATATTACAGGACAGCCGTGTCGGGGAGCACCACTGGTGATGAACAGCAGGGATGCAGCAGCCTCTGCCCCATGGAGGTGATGGTCTGTGATGGATGGTGTGACGTGGAGGGGAGGTTGGTGGTGACCGGGGCTGCCCTGAGGGCTGTCCTCCCCTTCATCACCCTCCGTCCGCGGTGGGGATGTCATCCCCCCGGGGCTGTGCTGTCTCCGCTCCCCGCTGCCATGACGGCGCTTGCAGGGGAAGCACCGGCCTTATTTATGTAACAGCTGCTGTTTTTAGGTGCTGTCACTCACACGTACGCTGGAAAACACGGTACTTGAAGAGCTGCTATGCTAGTACAGCATATGCCGGAGGCAAAACTATATATATATTTAAAAAAATTTAAAAAAATCCTTGTAAAAAAAAAAAATTAGAGCAGTATTATCACAGCACGTCAGCCTTCCATCCACAGCCCAGCCGGTGCAGCACTTCATTGGGACCACTTCCTCAGTTAAAAGCCCTGGAATTGATTTCATTTTATTTTTTCCAATCTGGAACCTAAGAGATGTTCTCAGGTGAACCAAATTCCTGCTTTTATTAGCAGCTATAGGCTGGGCAGGGGATGACACGTCAGTCGCCCGGTGTGGAGGCAGGAGCCAGGTCAGGCAAGAGCAGCTGTGTTGGGCTGGGGCTGTGGGCATCTCACCTTCCTCCGCCATCCTCTGCCCTCCGGGGCGGTCACTGGTTTATCGTCATGTCCAGCCCAGAGGAAAAATAATCTCAGGTGTACACACGCAAGTTTTAAATGCATGCGATGCCAACCGAAATGCAACAGCGTGTCCTGAATGGAGACGTCTACGATGATTTTCATCAAAAGTCCTGTTCATGCAATTACAGACCGTGATACAAAACTGGAGCTGCTGCTGGAAATAGACCTCTTGGGCAAGGCAGCGCCTACGACCTACATGGCTCTGAAGTCTATCATTGGCACTGGCTCATCATCACAGCTCATTCACTAGATTTCCATTGCTTTTTTCTCAAAAGCAGATCTCTGCTATATTTTAAGGTTATTTTAAAGCCAATACATATGTTTACCCCCATTCCCCAGTTTATAGAGGTGAACGTGTTTTGGGACCCTGTGCCTGCAGGAGTCAGTGGAAACCTTCTTATTGGCTCCTGTGGACTTTGTGTTTAGCTCTCACAGTAAACTGTCCTATGCGTCCTAGATAACATCTCTTGTGCCCTACCATTGCTTTTTCCTTGCCCCAGCCATCATGCACATTTAATACAGGTCTGTGAGCAGCTGAGTGTGGAAGAAGGGGGAAACCTAAGAGAGATTAGGCAAAACTCTTGCAGGGGAGATGACAGATGGATGGTTGGTGGTCTCCTGTGTACCTGGGTAATGGCCACATTTTCTCCCCCTTCAGTTTTGCCAGTCGGAGGCCTCCGTGTGCACAGATGTGGGAGGAGGAGAAGAGAAAGAGTGCAATGGATGGACAGGACGTCAGGAATTTGCCGTGTGTCCCGCTACCTGCCCAGACCATAGGAGCCAGGATGGAATCCAGGGCTGGTCCCACCTAATGAAACACTCCAGCTATTGCAAGGAGTGAGCAAGAAGCCACCACCCCACCTGAACCTCTCCTGTTTGCTTCAGTTCTTCCTCAACATGTCAGGCCAGATCCTCAGCTGGTGTAAATCAGAATCGCTCCTTTGAAATCAGTGCGATGACCCGACAGCAGCTGTGAATTTGACACGGTGCGCCGTCTTGCAGCTCACCCAGCTGTGTTTGATTTACATCTGGATCTATTTGGAAGGTCAGGTCAAAGGCATTGCCACAGAAGGAAGGGGTAGACACGACGCAGGAGGGACAACTTGCAAAATGCCTTCTGCTGGAAGGAGCCAAGCCCTTCCGAAGGCATATGCATGGGAGGTGGGCTGGGCACTGATTTTTCTCCCCTTCCCCTTGCCCTGACGATGCCAAGCTTCCTGTGATTACAGATTATGATGATTATAATGTCTCTGGTGTGTATGTGTTTGTGCACACGTGTGCAGTGGTTTCTTGCTAAACCCGATTCAGTTGGACATTGCCAGATGGTACAAAAGCTTACCGGAATTTCATTTTCAAATAAACCACAGACTTGGATGAGCTAATGTTGTTCCACATAAAAAGCCACAAAATTCAACAAAGTGATGTTGTTTCAAGAAGAGAACATGTCAAGCAAGAAAACCATCCGGTCGGCTCTGAAAGAGCTACACACTCCCCCTCATGCTTTTAGAAGCTGTTTACGTACAAACGCCGGGCATACGGCACTGCAGCTCGGTTTAAACATTTCTCCGCAGCTGATGTCTGCGGAGCAGAGCCTTGGCAGAAGTGGTGCAGGAACCACATCTGCTTGTAAGCCTTCCTGCGTTATTTTAACCGCTCCTGAAAGGCTGATGGCTCCGGAGGAACTGCAGCCTCTTTCTCCATAAGGACAGGTACACCACCACCGCTGGGGATGTGGCTTCAGGTAGATGTCCTTGCCTTCGTCACCGGGGCAGGGCAGATGACCTGCTGCGATGCTTCAGAGCTCACCTCCTCACAGCCCGGAAGCTTGGGGGTGTCCTGGGAATCAAACTGGGATCACTTGCTCATTTTATATATAGCTCTCTACTGTCAAAGCTTTGTCAGAAGTGGTTGCTCTAGGTGAGGTGAGGACGAGCGATCTGGACACCAAGGAATAAAGCAGCAAAAGGACTTCAGCATTGCAGTGGTTCCTGATTTGCTAGGTTCAAAAGTGAGAAGACCCAGAGGTTTTCTCTCCCTCCTGCACACGAAGGGTGGGAGCCATAAAGCCGGCAGCAACAGCGGCTGAGCGGAGTGAGGATGCAAGTCAGCCGCGAGAAGAGAGCCCTGCCTAAAGACCCACCTCTCCCGCACCACCACCCCGAGCTGTCTGGCAGGGTATGTAACTTCTCCTGTGCATTTAGCCCCAAACGGCCTGACGTTGGCATAAATAGCACTGCGATTTAATAACAAATTGGCAAGAGCCTTCTCTCCCCGGCAAGCGCCACCGCCAGTCTGTGGCCAGCGAATTAGGTCTTGGCCTGGCCGAGGATGTGCGGAGTTGCTAGAGAAAGTGAGCCCGGAGCTCAGGGCCAGCAGCCGCAGCACAGCATCCACAGGCCTCTGGCAGAGCCACGAGGACGGCGTCTGCAAAAGGGCTTCAGCATTGCAATGGTGAGACTTGCAGCTCCTAAGCTGTAGGACCCAAAAGCACGACCCTAAGAGGGGACAGGTCTCCAGCTGGGGAGAGGCAAGCGGGGCCGGTGCCACTGACCAGAGGAGACTCACCGGTGGTGGTGGCATTTCGCCGTGTCCCAGCACTGCAAGAGGTACCAACAAACAGCCACATTTGCAACAGTGAAAGTTTGGTTTCCATTTTAAAAAGCATCTTACTATTGACATCCCGCTGCGGACAGTTGAGCAAGCACCAGCTCAGGCTGAGGGATGTGGCACCAGACCTCTCTGCCCTGGACTGAGGGTCTCTTTCTCTGGCTGCTTTTCATGTCTGTTTTCAGCTGTTGCCGTGCTGGCTATTTATTTCAGCAGGCCCAAGAGATGTTGCTTATAAAGCATCCATGGCTCTATGGCCAAATCAGACCTCCCCTTTAAAAGGGTTGCTCCTGTGGCTTTCCTGCCGTGCAGAGTCACGTCCCCCTGCCTGCTGCCTGCACTGTCCCCTGTCTGTGCCCTGCGCTGTGACGGCAGGGACGCGAAGTAATCATCCCTCTTGCTTAGGAGGGGAAAAGAGGCTTGCTGGAAATGTACTCCCAGGTTTCACCAGAAAGCAGTTAACAAAAAAAACGGAGGGGAAATTAAATCAGTATCAAAATAAATCAACCTTGTGCTACAGAAGAAGAGTAATAAACAACCTCAGCTCCAAGAGGATGATCTGCTTTTGCATTGGGAATAGGATGCGGGGACCGGCTCTGACCGCCCAGGCCCCTCGCAGCCCCTGTCCCGGTACCCGTGTGAGGATGTGCACCAGTTGTTTTCAGGGAGGTGGCCTTCCTGCTCCTGAGGAAACATCCAAACACCAGCAGAGACAGCAAAGACCTACCAGCAAAGGCATTTTTCCCCCTTTAACTCTCAAGCCTGCAGGACAGATTTTGTTTCAATTACATCTTTATAAATAACTTTCTATTTCACACTCACCTGTTCATTTTCTGCCCTAGTTAGAATCAGTATCACCGATAATTATCTGTCAGAGTGTTTATACATCACTGGAAGGTGACTAACAAAGAAAAGTCTTTTTCTTCAATATATTTTTTTCAGACTGCTTTAAGGGAATTAACCAACAATGAGAGATGGCAGATTGATGGTGGCTGGAGACTAGATACTAATTTTTACCCACAAATAAATGTGTTCTCGCAAGGAGAGGCAATCAAAGGCTTCCCGGCAGCTCCGGCAGCCCCAGCAAGAGGGTCACCCCACGGGGCTGCACCCTCTCCTCCTGAGCCATCCTGCCTGACGGACATCTGCGATGCACCAAGGCGGCTGCCGCAGCCCTGGCTGCCCCTTGGACGCCTGCTTGTGCTTCCTGCACCAGCCCTGCCCACAGCAACCTGCCTCCCCAAGGGTGGTCGTCTTTCTTCTTCCCTCCTCATCCTCCCCACCCAGCATGAGGGTTTTTTTCCTGTCTGAGCTTCATATTTGACCCCTAATCTATGTTTGGAAAGTTTTCTTTCTCAGTCAAAGGGACTGTTGCTGGACCTGCTGCTAGAAGGATGAATGAATACCTCAGGTCAAAATGTACATTTTACTGGTGAGCTGTCCTCCCTCCCCTTTTATTTCTTCTGCTTTCCGCTTGCACTGGTGTAAATCCACCTTGTGACCTTCTTAGCTAGAAGCAGCCAAGTGATTCCTCATTCATACAGCACCTTGTGCTCTGGAGCCACCATCCACTGTAGGGATGTCCTCTTTTTTGACACATGAGCTATAGACACCGCAAATATTAACACCTGGATAAGTCTTTTTGCTGAAGCTTCTCCAAGCAGCTCCATATGGTTGCCCAAGGAAGAGAAAGAGAGCCAAGATGCCCAGCTTGCACTGGAGGCTGAAGAGCAGCAGCTAATAGACTGCACCACACAGCAGCCCTCTCCCTGCTTACCCGGAGGGCAGAGTAGTGCTTCTGGCCACCACCTGCCCCGCTCTCCCACTTGGCCTCCCCCAGGATGCTCAGGACAAGCTTTTTGTCTAGCCCTGCCCTGCTGGGATCCCAGAGCAAGAGGTGGGCCTCCGTTTGTGCCATGCCTGGTTTGCTGCATGGCCCCAGTGACAGGCGCTTGCACAAAATGGGCTGCAGTTCACTCGTGTCCTCTGTCGTCTTTTGTGTGGAGCACAAGCCTTGCGTAAGTGAAGTTGTTGCGTGATAGCTGGCGGTAAATTAATCATAAGAAGTCCATCTACGAAGAACTTCTCCCACTCCCTTCTTTGCAGAGTTACTGGGACCCCATCCAACATAATAACAACATTTTTTAAAGCAGAGGCAATAATTTATACTGGTGTAAATCAGAAACACTGCTCTGACCCTAGCAGGTTTACCCCACATGAGTCACGCTCTTGTTTGCAAACATGAAACCAGAATCTCTGGGCAAAAGGTTTGTAGCTTAGGGGAGGGAAATGGCTGGAAGCAGGAGCACAGAGATGGCATGGCTCTCCGGGGCTGTATGGCAGGTTGGTAGTGAAGCCAGGTTTGGGTTTCCCAGGCTCATGCTCCACTATTGGCACATGCGGCATTGCACTGCCAACTTCTAAATGACCCAAATGACGGCTGGTGGTCCAGCCTGGTCGGGGTCTGGATCCCAGCATGGACATTTGTCAGGTCTGAGAGCTTGGTCCACGATGGGCAAAGTCATCCCCTCTCTTTCATCTCCTCTCTCACAGTGTTTTGGGGCTGGTTTTCCCATGTGAATTTTGCTTCCCGAGGTGCTCAGGGCCACACAGGTCATTTGCTCTATGTGTGGGAGCCAATAATTATCACGGGAGCAAACAGCCATCAATCAGCAGCAAATCTCCTAATCCCAGAGGAGCAGCTTCAGCTGCAGAGAGGGTGGTCCTCCCATCAGCATCCGCTGGCGTGGCGAGTGCTGGCCTCCCCCACCAGCGGTGCTGCTCGCAGGGACACGGCGAGGGGATTTTGGATGTAGGCTGTAGCATGTCTTGGAAAAGAAGAGGAGGAAGAAAAAAAGCATTTCCTTTTTTTCTCTTTCACTTTTCTTGTAGATTTTTTTTGTTTTACTTGCTCTAGTTTCTTACGAGAGAGAATCACAACTTGCATAGCCCACTAAATCAGGAAAAAAAAACCCCCACCAGTTTCAAACAGGTATGTCTGGGGGAAAGGCAGGGAGACTGGGGCCATGCTGCTCCTTGCAGATGGCACGGCCATGCTCAGTCTTTCACTGGTGCACAAGGTGGGCTTAGGCTGCTTGTTGCACCCGGGTTCCTGATGCGCCAAGGCACAGGACAGGTACGCTCAGGTGCTCGTAGAGGCAGAGAGTGAAATTCGGAGCAGGGCTGGATTTCATACCCTGGAGCTTACAGCTTGGGGTTGTGCTGCCACAGCTTGCTCCAGAGGAGACAGGTTTGCCCGTGTGATGTGCTGCACTGCTGCAAACGCCGGCGTGCCCAGAGGCCACCCATTCCCCCTGCTTGCACAGTATCTTGGCGGTGTGTTTGCTTGGCGAGGCCTCGGCTCCCAGGGTGCTCCTTTGCACAAGCACTTGTACCCATCCCCAGAAGAGCCCGAAGCAGGGCACCCCAGGCCCCACAGTGCCTCTGGGGGTGAGGAACGGGCCACTCCCAGGTGCCATGCACACAAAAGGTCACTCTGGTCACCCGGGGGGCTGATCTCATGACTTCAGGCGGGAGGGGCTGATTCACTGTGTTCAGCTGTGCTTCTGCATCCAGCGTAACGTGGGCGGTTTGGTTTGTTTCTTAACTCCCCCTACCCAGCGGGGCTGGCCAGGCATTGCCCACGAGGGTGTCCCTGGGACGACAAGGTGCTGCTGACTGGGATGGGGGCTTGCAGGAGGACGGCTGCTCCGAGGAAGGCAAGGGGAAGCCCTCCAGCCAGCCGGCTCCACCACCAGCTGGCCGGTTCCACCACCAGCCGGGATGCCCAGGTGCAAGGGGAACTGCTGGGGTGCAGCCCCGGCACGGTACAGAGCGAAGACCTCCGCCAGCTGCCCCCGCCACCTCCCACGGCCTTTGGCCATCTCTGATAAAAATAGCCGCTCGCCTCCGTGCCGCGCACGCAGGCAGGCGGCTGCCTGCACCAGCTGGGCAGCGGGGCTTTCTTTTTCGGTTTATCACGTGGCGTCTATTTTAGCAAGTGGCTGCTCTCGAGAGGTTTTGCTCGTGGAAACACCTGCCCGCTGCTCTGCTCGCCCCAGCCAGCCCCCGGGCTCAGCGGGCAGCCGGCGCTCCCACCCCACGCCCCTGTCCGGCGGGGCTCGTGCCTACCCGCGAAGCCTGCAACCCTCAGTTGGTCGCTAAATTTGTCCTGCCTCGAAACTGGGTCTTCCTTGGTCACTGCTGGGGGTCAGCTGGGCCCTCTGCCTTTTTTACAGGCATTTCAACTGAAACTTGTAAAAGTAGGTTTGGGAAAAGGGATTCACGTTGTCCCACCACCCCGTAAAATGAAGGGGGTCACACTGCAAGTCCCAGGGTAGGGTTACACCTTGCTTGAACTGCCTTAGAGTTGTTACAAAGGAGGTCCAGATACTTCACAAAGGGGCCTTCAAATGGGGCTGTGTTGTAAAGAGAAATAACAACACACCTTCACAGCCCACTTCTTGGCTGCGGAAGCAGCAAACGTGCTGCAGGGAAACTTGTTCTGGCTTGGGAAAAGTTCATGTCCAGCCTCCTTTGTCCATTGCGCCTTTTAGCTCCAGCCCGCGGCCCTGCACAGCATCCCTTTTTCCGGAAACAAATACTGATCATGGGAATGAAGGAGCAGGCCCTTCAGTGGGGTTCGGCATCACACCGCACGCTGCAAGCCCTCGATCAGCCCTCAGCATAGGTAAGAAATGAGATCCGGGACTTCAGGGTCTCGGATGCTTTCATTTTCAAAATTGATCAGCAATTCTGGCTGCCTTCATTTTGGGATGTTAATCTCAGTACAGCTTCAGCAGAGCTGGCTTGCAGGGTCTGCAGAGCCCTCCTTCTCTGAAAGTCGAGGCTTTTGAAGGCTTTTCAGGTGGGAAAAGCGAAAGAGTGGGTTGCTTTGCTGCTGCTGAAAAATGCAGTCCAGGAACGCAGCCATGCGTGATCCCCAGAGGCGTTCCCCACTGCAGCTGGCCTCATCCTCCCGCTGCCACTGCAGCAGCAGCATCCCCCTGAAACCGAGGGCTGCCATGCTCCGCAAGCAGTGGCGGGACACAGCTTTCGTGCGTCGCAGCTGTCCCTGTCCTCTGCGGGATGTGTTTGGGCCAGGGTTGGGATGGACGGCTGCAGCACAAAACCTGGTCCGGGGAGGGCAGGAGCCAGCTGTGCGGCTGCCGCTTCCCTTTCCCCCCCACTGCGCGCTGCAGGAAACGCTCTGCAAAGAGACTTTGGTGTCCGGCAAACATAATCAGGTTTCTCCTGCTCCTGCTGTCTTCAGGTGTGGGTTCTGTGTGGTGGGAAGAGCAAAAGGGGAAAGCAGATGAATGCCCCTGGTACTTCCTACAGTCACTTGTTTTCTCACTCCTTTAATGAACTCTCCCAAATCGTCCCTCATGAGGCTATAGGATCAGCACCCAGATCAAGGTTGGAGGGCATTAACCATTCCTTCCATGGAGACAGCAGCCTCCCCGTGCGTTCTGCCTCTCACGTGACTTCATGAGCATGGCTTTGCTCCCACAGCAGCCTGCCCCGGGCACCGCCATAGCTCAGGGGTGGCCCTGAGTCCCAAGGGTCTCCGTGCAGAGAGCCGCCCTGATGCACCCCCAGGTTTCTGGCATCTGCCAGCCCCACTGGTGCCCGTGGATCACCACCCGACGTGCCACTCACCCACAAGATATTTGCAGTAACTGGCCTGTGCCTTTATGCATCTGAAAATAATGCCATGGGTGATGATGAAAAGGAGTAAAATGGAGGGGAGGAGTGCAGGACTTGAGCGTGCCCATCACTGTCTCTCTCGCTGCCGGGTTGAGCTGTTTGCTTACGCCGCGGCAGCCAGCCCCTGGGATGGTGCAAACCAGCCGGCTGCCAATTGACGTCAAAGGAGCACTGGTGGTTTGCGTGAGCTGAGGGACTGCTTCTACTCAAGGTGGGTTTCCAACACCACAGAGAAATGTTTAAATCCTCCCCCCTTCCCCTCCCTCCGCTCCAGGAAACAAGCGCCTTATTTCATTCATTGGCTGGTTTGGTTATGGCAAGAATCCTGCCCATATTTTGGCTACTTGGATGTTTGCTGAGGACCAAGCAGCCCAGATAATGCTAGCTAAGAGCAGGGGAGCAAAAAGAGGGGGGAAAGGTGGGGTGAAGCCAAGTTGTTTAATCTCCTCTGCCCCAGTTTGTGCCACGTGTTTCCAGACAGGACTAAAGCCGTGTATATTTTCTTCTCACGTTGCCTGCAATGTTTTTGAGGCTTGTGAAAAAGTGAGATGCTGAATTCCTGCCATTCTTCTTCTCTTCCTCTTCAAATCACTGCATGCACTGTGAAATTTGTCTGGGCAAAGGGATTTCATTTGAACTGGGTGCATTTCCCCTTGACTGCTTAAGTTCTCCTTCAGCTACTTTATTTTTATTTTGTGTTATACCTGTTAGCTACAACCCCCATATTTTCACTTGCCTCCATGTGGATTTGACAGTGACAATATCAGTACGTTTCTCCCTAAGCAAGTACTGTAAGAGCTAATTTATATCTAGCTCAGACCAATGTATTCAACTGCAACATATCTTTCCAAACAGAGTGATTCCTATGCTCTGGGAAGTCAATGCGTTGACTTCCATCGGCTTTGGGTCAGGCCTGAGCTCTTGAATTGCTTCATATATATTGCTGCCAATAACAAGGCTGTACTATTTAAGATTGTCCAAAACAACCATGCTTTGGGTGAGACCCCGTGCGCAGACCATCATGTGAAGAGCTTTGTGATAACAGCTGACTGCATGTTTGCTTTCATATGGCGTTGCCTCTTATTTCCCTGAATATTTTTAGTCTTCAAGGCTATCCCTTAATCAACCTACTTTCTTTAATAGCTAGTGTTGCCTCTAGTGTGATGTAGCAGGTCTAATGATGCTTTCTATTAAGCACTGGACGTATCAGCCCACAGCTAGGCGCAAGTGAGAATTCATTTCCTGCACGGGCTGATCCAAGGCCAGTGAGCTGAGCATGAAGTTTTTTGTCCATTTCAGCAGCCTTGAATCAGGTCCTTACAGCCACTGAAAGAAAAAAACCCCATCAAATTCCAAACCAGCCACAATCAACAACGTTCCTTTTAGTGGGAAAAACCTTACAGTACGATATGCCATGCTCAGACAAAGACAAATCAAACAAACCTTTACTCCTTTTCTACTCTACCTACTTTTTTATTCCTGAGGTGAAGATTTGCGGCCCTGAAGCCGTGTGGAGGTGAGGAGCGGAGCAAGCATGAGCTGGAGCAGAGGGCATTCCCATGCTTGAGAGGGGAGGTGATGGAGGGGATGGACCCATGACAGGCTGCTTTAAAGAGCAGACAAGGCTTCAAAGCTGTTTGGAAATGTGGGATATTGCAATAAATTTGGGAGGAGGTGAGTGTTAAATGGAGCGTGTCACCAGGCTTGGTATTTTGACACACAGCTGCCCAGGTCAAGCCATGCCGTGATTCAGGCCACTTTTGCACTTACACATGGTCATGTACCTACACAAAGCTGTGGCTTTCCCCTCCACAACAGCTTTTGGTGTAGTTTTATGTACGTCCATGCATAAACTTTATGTTATGTAGCGCCTCCCCATCTCCCTCTCTGCAAGGGCGCACGTGTATACGTGCCAACATGGCCGCACGTACGGCCATCCTGACAGAGCCTTGCCATCCATGCCCCAATGGTTGAGGGTTCACCCATGAGTCGGTATGGCTCGTTGTTGTCTACAGACCCCTTCAAAACGGGCCAGTTTCCCTCGGAGACGCAGGTCAGCCTCGATGTCCAGAAACCCCGCATGCTCCCATTTGCTTGGTGCAACACCTCCTCAGCCCAGCTGGGTTCCCAGTGGCTGCCCTCAGGTCCTGAATTTTCCCTTATTCAGGTGAAATTTCCGGAGACTTTGGTGGTGGCAGAGCCTGACCATGCAATAGCTGCACGCACCGCTTCAGCTAATGAAATCCACTTGTCACATATTAGCCCACGTGATTTTTAAGCACTGGCTCTCTCTAATTTTTTGACAATTTGCTATGAACAATAGCGTAATCAGTGACTGGAGCACGTTTGGAGGAGAACTCGGGAGAAGTCTCCTGAGCCAGTTTGCACGTCGTGCCTCCCCTGCCCTGGCTAAGCAGAGGCTGCTCACACGCAGCCCGCAGACCCGGTGCCTTTTTCAGGGCTGGTGGAGGATGCACAAGGAAAAGTCCCTGTTTCAGAAAATGGAGAAGCAAGGGAAACACTGAAACCTGGGTGGAGCGAGTGAGAAAAGTTTTATTAGAAATAAAGTGGAGATGCAACTCCTGTTAGTTCAGAAGTGCAGACTTTTGCAAGCCAAGATCCTAGCATTTCCTTTTGTACACAAGAAAAAATGCTGAATCTGAAATGAGTAGCCTGAACAGAATATATATGGATATATGAGTGCAGCTCGTAAACTATCTTTCCCCACCCCCCCCAGTCCAGTTAGGTCACAAAATTTAATTCCTGTGGCCACAGCAAAGTCTATCAGCAAAAAGCCTGGCTGGCTGGGTCCCCATCTGATGCAGGGCTCTGGTATTTGGGAGACTGAGACCAGCAGGGAGGACCCCATACAAATACACTCTTTTTCACATTCCTGACCTAATAAACACCTTGGATCATTAAAACCAAAAGAGTTTACAGTGCCTGATTTACGGTGGGTTATTTTCTGTACCGCTTTGCTGTTCCTCAGCACATTGGCAGGCTCGGGCAGTGAAACGGGACGGGAGGCTTTCGCTTTTCCATCAGCTCCCCTTGGTTCCCCCTCATGTGCATGCTACTCACCGGCTCGGATTCACAAGGTGGAAGGGAAAGTGTAAATGTCTGCTTTCAATTATTTCATCGCAGTTGTTCCCTAAATTATCCCACCAAATCCCTGGTGGCCAGTAGAGTCAGTATAAACGGGTAGCTCCAGGGCTTGGTTGACTCAGGCACATTACGGATCTGGGCCACTGGCTGCCCCTGCCCTCCCTGTGTCAGCACTGCCAGCTTTGGGGCTGTCAAAATGGTCCCAAAAAAGACGTGAGGGTGGCTTCCACGCCCCTCTGCATGCTTGCGGCTCCAGCTCAGCAGTGATGCTCCCAGGCAGCCCGATGGAGGACAGATCAGGTAAAGACTTCATCTCATCAGAGTTTTGGTGAAAGAGAAATCCCTCACTGAAGTAAGCTCTGGGCTGTTTAAAAACAGGGATCTCTTTACATGGCCAGAGAGAGTGAAATGGAGTTAAAAACCTGCCTTGCTCAAATATCTCATTTCCAGAACAATCAGGGCTCTTAACGCCAAGGGCTGCCTTATTCGGTGTCACTCTCTGTATCTCCCCTCACTTGAGGTCAGCCCAGCACTTGTAATTCATAATACAACTGACTGAAGGCGAAGCGCGCATTCAAATCACCCTCTGCAGATTATTCTCCCGGCTCAGGCTGGGCTCCCGCTTGCGTTCGACAGCTGGCTCTCGGACGCCCGTGCCAGGCAGGAATACCTGGGTGCACCTGGATGAAGTGGGGGGTCATTTGTGAGCCTTGGTGGGTCCCCACTCCACAGTCTCTCTGCAGTCAGCTGCTGTAAGCGGGCCTTAATGGCCATGCTCTAATGCAAAGATGGCTTTGTGGAGTGGGAAAGCAGTATGGTAACATAAAAGATGCGTTGACCATATCTTCTTTAAAAAAAAAAAAAAAAGAAAAAAGAAACCCCCAGGCCCCCCCAAACAAGTCTGAAGTTTAGATGAGTCTTTCAATTGTTTGCTTGGACAAAGGCATGGAAATCAGGTACCAAAACCAAAAGAAAAATGTACTCCGGTCTTTGTAGATGCAATTATCGTTAATAATATTTGACTACAGAGCCAATTTAGCAGAGGATAAACGCTACTGATTGGTGAGTATAGGACACAGCAGGGGAGCAGAAAGCAAAAATCGCTGGGGGGGAACTGCAGAGACCTGAGACGAGCTAGCACCAAAATGCATGTTCTTGGAACCCTTGCTACAGGTGCTACAGTCCGTGCTCCGTCACCTAAAGACGAGCTCAGGAAGACGTTTTTGGCTGAGGGTACAGCGCTGCCTGACGTGACACTGCAGAGGGCTTCCATACACCTCAGAAAAACTCAGCCCTGCCTCAGGATTTACGTTACAGGCCGACAGCAGGAGAGACCCTCGACTCCAGCCGAGCCGCAGCACGGAGCCGCACACAGCGCGCGAGCCCCACTCCCGCTGCCGGCCGTGCCGCCCGGTGCCTTAAGGAGGCTTCAAGCTTCGCGCTCGGGACCGAGCTGCTGTTGTTCCTCTGCACCTCCCTTGAATCCCCCTAAGCCAACACCCTTCGCTAAGACCGAAAAACATTTTCCAGACGCAAGCATGTGTATGTGTGTGGGTGGGTGGGGTGCAGGGGACTATGAAAATTTCAAGGGGAGGTATGACATCCTGGCTTTCTAAATATAGAGGACCTGAACTGCGGCTTCTCTCACACGCTAGCGGCGTGCTTTCTGTTTCGAAAGGCCCCCAAAGCAAGTACCACGCTGGCTGGCAGCGTGAAAAAAAAAAAAAAGGGGAGAGGGAAAAAAAAAATAGCCCTGTGAGTTGATAACAGTTTCCAGCGCTCTTGCGCAGGGCTGTTTTTTAGGCGAAGCTCCAAGCGGTGCCCACGCAGGGCCGGGCGGGCAGATGGCCGTCACGTGAAGGCAGCGGTGGGAGGAGTGGGCCGGTGGCAGGCCCAGCGCTTCCCCTTCGCCCACCGGCCCCGGCCCTTCCAGCGGCGGTAGGGGAGGGAGAGGGGCGCAAAGTGCAGTCCCCCCTCGGGAGTGGGTGCCACTTCGGCGCCTGGCCAGGTTGAGAATGTGACATTTTGGCTCCATGTAAGGCACTGTGTCTCGGTTCCCTTTTTGTTGCCGTTATTGTCGCTCCAGTATTTGCATAGCACAACATCAAAATGCCTCAGAGCCAGAGGAAAGTGGTAGCTGCTGCTTCTCCTTTTAAAAAACAAGCAGTTATCCATGCAACACCATCACTGTCTGTGTGCGCTCGGGGTGGGGGAGCAGTCGTGTCACTGCGGGGTTACAGCCTTTGGAAAAGTTTTGCAGAACTGAATTTAATCGAAACTGATGATCTTTAAGCCAAGCTATAAAATCTGGCACGGAGTTATATCCCAGTAATAGACCCTATTAGAGGGTCTAGCACAGTCTATAGAAAGGATCTCCTCTCTATTAAATTCTCTAGGGCTTGAGTTCTCATTTACACAAAGGGCCCTTTTAGCTGTGTAAAATGGCCATAAAGTAGGTGTAAAAATGATTGATGCCATCTTTACAACCCCTTTACACTGTGAAAACAGTGTAAAGTGGCCAGGGTGCAAATGAGAATCACACCTGGGTTTGTGAGAGTAAATTACATTGAGCCCTTTGCAATTTCTGTGTGTCCATAACGGTTTAATCCTACCCCTTTCTGCAGAATTCACCCAGAGAATAAATTTCCAGGACATTAAAAAAAAAAAAAATGTTCTTTTCTTCAACACCTCTGTCCTTTTGGAGCCTTTTAGTCCCAGGCTTTCTCCCAGTGCAGTCTGTGTGGACTCTGACACCGGGAAAAGGCTGGGAACTGTCTGAATATGCTCTGGTAGGTGAAAATCCTTTAATTAGTACTTTCTGAAATTCTTGATCTGAGCAAGATACATGTTGTGAAACCACATCCAGGGGGAAACCGGTTCCAAACGCTACCCTGTCCGTTTCCCCATCTCTCCTGTTTTGATTTTACGCTCTTGAGACATATAAACAGGAAATACAGAAGTTAGTCTTCATTAGATCAAAATGCCCTGTATTTATTCATTAAGCATTAAAACACCAACAGAATAGATGATGAATATTGCTTTCTTCCAGAGCAAAAGGTTAAGCTGCAACGTGCTGATTAGTGAACCAAACTCGGCGGCTCGAAGTGGAGGGTGTGCTGTTATGGAGGTGCACGGCTTGCTGAGAGGAGCAGGCTCTCTTATCCAGATCTCCCTTCTTGTCCCCGTCGCCGTGCTGAAGGCATTTGCAGCAACCCTGTGATCATCACCGCCGCGTCTTTCGTCCTCTAGAGGAATCCCAGCAATTTTAAGCCCGGGGATGAGTACGTAGAGGCCAGGTGACGCAAGCCCAGCCCCATCTAACAGGGGTGGCCTCCGGGAGCCCCAGTGCCTGGGAGGTGACGGGAGACAGGCAGTGAAAACATGTGGGTGAGCCAGAGGTCAAAGGATTAAGGAGACAAAAGCCTGGCTCTGGTGGAAACGCTGCTTGGCCGGGGCGAGCCAGCCCTCTCCTGCACCCGCTCACTGCCACCAGCCCGCACACAGTGCAGCCTGAGCTAAAGCGCTGCAGACCAAGCTATCTTCTGAACAGCAAGGACAGGTGGGAAAGGGCAGGGTGGGAAGGGTGCCCTGCTCTGCCCGCACAGCCTGCCTCTTGCTTCGCCAACCTTTGGGGCGCAGTGCCTGGCGGCAAGGGTGGGAGGAAGCCCCAAAGCTCAGCTGTCGTTCAACCTCCTCTAGTCCCTCTCTCGCTTCTTGTTATCTTCTTTGCGGAGAGGAGAGCCCGCATTTTTGGCCGGAGGGAGGAGTGGGTGCAGCAAGGGTTGCGCAGGTGGGAGGAAGGTATATCCTCCGCCCTACGCTTCGTCAGCGAGCACAGCTGGAGTCGTGCGAGGGATGGAGGGCAAACCAACGTCTGTCAGCATCAGGTGAGAGGCAACCCTACGTATCCGTCTTGTACAGGAGGCTGGCCCGGGCACAGGTCCATGAGCGCTGCTTGCAGCGTGCTCTGCCAGAGTCAGGGGAGACGGGCTGGTTCCTGCCACCACACGGACAGCCCTGCCAATGCCGGCGGCCAGGTCTTACATCGCCAGTCTGCCGGCGCACTCCGCTGCTGTCTCAGCTTGCCCTGAGCACGCCTGGGAGCCAGGCTTAGGACTTCGGGTGGGTGGCAACACGTAGGCAAGTGAACAGACACTCTTGCAAATGTGCCCTGCAGCCACACATACTAGTGACTGTTATTTTTAGGTGCATAAAAAAGGCCATTTGGAAGCTGGTCTCAAAAACCTTCATTTTCTGAAGCTCCTCGCTTTGCAGCTTGGCAGAGAGGACCTTGGTGACACTACGTCTACTCTAGAAGCACTTTCCATGACAAAAACTTGAGCATGTACACCAAGCGGTGCTCTAGGTGGACCGCAGAAGACTTAGCTACGCTGTGGTCTTCTGACCCTGGAGGTATGCTGGTCTAGCCCTGGGATGGCGTGTGATCACCATATGGGAGACAGTTTTTGTGTAGGATTGGAGCTACTTAGACAACTAGTTTTTTGACAGACTGGGTTTTTGACTCCCTGGTGGATATTTTTGCTGCAGAAAAATAAAGTTTTTGCTCCTTTGAAACCTTATAGAAGTTTTATTTGCTTCCTCCTTGCTAACGACTGTGACACAGTTTTTTCTGGCATGTGATTGCTCCACCCCACCTCAGAAACACCCTTGCTCTGGCAGGGATCGGGAAATCCCTAGTCATGGCAGGGTGTGAGCACCAGCTGCCTTGCCCTTGCACAGCTATCTGCAGGCAGTGCAAAATGCTGCCGACTCAGACTTGCTCCTACATTTAGAAGTCCACGCGGTGCAAGTGGAAATGACAGTTCAAGGGACAAAGTGACAAACTTGGCTCGATACAAGGCTTGGTATAAGGCTAATAAGATATAAAGCACTTCTAGAGCCACATTTTCAGGGTGAAAAAGCGCTGTTTGAATGTGGTTTGTTATTCTATGCTGCTTATTAAGAAATCGTTATTCTCTTGCCCTCATTATTATAAACGATGTCTTCAGGAGACTGGCAGTCTCTTCTTGCTTCCCTCCCTCCACCCCATTTTAAAAACATTCATTGTTGCAGGGATATATCTTTCAGGGCTGTTGGCCCAACTCCACTGCTGGTGTGTAAGGCTGATTGTCTTCAGAGGAGTTACACCAAAAATGCATTTGGCCTTTTGTGCTTGGAGTATAATTGGTGGAACTGGCTAGACGCCGGGCTTGGGAGCCTGAAATTACAGCAATGTCAACATAGTTTTCAATGTGACTAGTGATTTAGGGTCTTCCACTTTAGGAACACAACTCGAGGTTTCTTAAATTGATCTTTTCTCACAATGTGGCGAACGCTCATACTTCAGAAATCTGTCTGGGGTCTCAGGCAGGGCCCACCGAATCACCATTTGTCAACCCTCTCATGTTGTTGTTTATTCGCAATGGGACTATGTCATTAGTTACTCAGAAAAGTCTTATGTATATTTTTTATGGCAGTTGTCAATATATTCACTTTGCTGTTGGTCTCAGCCTGCATTTGAAGAGGTCTTGACCCCCCTTATTACTTTTCCATGTGGTAAATCCCCATCACGTTAGCGTGGATTATACCCAGAGCATCTGAGAGACAATATATTCCCTAAACATGATCAGCATAATTATAATTAAGCAGTTTGGACCAGATCCTTATCTGTTAGAAATCGGTATAGCTTCTCTGAAGGCAAGAACAGATATCTACCAGCAAGGGAAATGGACCCTACTTCTTAACTGCTGTAGCCCTGCAGATGAGTTCCCAATTATTTTTTTTAAGCTCTCATTTTGTCTATGGCTATTAAAGATCCTCTTTGGTGAGTATTTGTACAGCTGCATCTTTAGGACTTTGTGACCTCTAGGTAGTCTCACAAGGGACCTTTTGCAAGAGCAGCCGTATGAAATGCTCTTAAAATGATTGAAAAAGATATTCATGAAAACTGTGTGAATGTTTTTCCTTGTCAAAAACCTTACAAACACTCATCCACCCATGGTGTCTGTGGTGGCAGTGTGCTGACATTTTCCATTCCCAGGCTACAACCCCCTGCCAGCCCAGACCCTATACTTTCTGTTGCTGGCCTTCAGTAGCGGTTAAAGGGTAGAACCGAACGCCCACGTAAAAGACCTGGTATCTATGTTTCCACATCACGAAGCATGCCGACAGACACACCAGGGCCGCGATCAGATTGAGAACCATCTGCAGAAGTAAGTACAGGTTGAGCATACTGGTGAGGCTGCCACAGTCGGCTGCATCCTGGTAGACGAAGGTCCTACCGAGGGGGTCTGCGGTGTCCAGCTTGCACTGGCAGGACTCGAGGATGGTATCGCAGGTAAATTTTGTCATCTGCAAATAATGGTGTGCAGCAAAAGCCACTGCCAAAACACAGGCAACCAGACCCAGGGCACTCAGGAGAAAATACATCAGCTGAAAGAAAGAAAAAAAAAAAAAAGCATAAAACCACTCTTTTTCCAGCTACACAGAGAATGAGGAACACAGAATGAATGCATGCACATGTACTTCACAGGGAACGCGTGCATTCAATGGACTATCTGGACATTGTGTTCTTGGAAAATTGCAAGACAGCTATAACTTCTGGGTGATGCCAAATTCAGCAGGTCATCTCAAGAACTCGTAATTCTGCCTTGCATATTTTACGTGAGTATTGCCTTGCAATTTTGAGACCTAATGAGAGCACCAAGAAATCTGTGTCTCTATACAGCCAGAAGCTTTATAGAGAGGCAGGGAGTGTCTTCCTCTACTGTTGTACCTGCATTGGCTGCACTTGCCTTGAAGCAGAGCTGAGCAGACTGAGGCTTGGGCTGACATAATATCCCAGGCCGTGCCGAGCAGTAGGTGTTTTTGAAACTTTGCTCATGTGTTATTCCCAGCTCTTGGTTTGCATGCCCAAACAAATCTGATTTATACTTGCAAATCAGGCAACGAGGTGGCTGATCTCCTACTTGTGGCCCTGTGAATGCAGCCAGCCTGCTTGCTTCCCAGGTCCCACTGTAGAGCAGGAATGCAAATCTCCACGAGAAAGTGCACGTTGTCCTCAATCCCCTTCCAAAACTTGCCCCATAAGTGTGAAGGAGAAGTCTTTCCAAGGCATGAAAAAGCAGCGAGCGCCTTTCATTTCCCAGTGCTGCCCCTGCTATGGCGTGAGAAGCACAAGGGTCTGTTTGTCACCCCCCCGCCACTCCTTACGCCAGTGGCAGCTTTAAAATAGAGTGGCTGTTATCAAGGGTAGCGATGCAGAGACCACCCCCAGAAATGCATGGAAACCAGCAGCGATTCAGAGCCTTTGTCACTCCGGGTTGCACCTGAGACCTTTGGATACCAGAGCATATGGACTTCCCTTGCTTTTGATAGCTGGAACCGGCACTTGCTGTGCTGCATACAAAATATGTGTGAATGTATATTAAAATAATTTCTGTGTTTAGCCAAAATAGCATTTTTGGTTCTGTTCAGCACTGTAAAAACATTTATTTTTCTTGGCGTCTTATCTGTCAGACACATGGCATGGTTGGGAATCTGTCATTTTAAACAGCAGCTTCTCTCTTTCTCTGTCTCTCTCTTAACCTCAATACTGCAAGCAAACTATCAATATAAAAGCATTTTTTATGACCTTGAAACGCCAAGTATGTATGTCTTGATAAAATTCACACTCCTGGTATATTTGTCTTATATCTACAGTGTGAATCAATCTTCCTATTCTGTTGCCAGCTTGACAAAAAAAAAAAAATATTTGGGCTTATTGCAGATCTTAAAGCACTATATACATTTTCTCCCCCATATCACCGAATTCTTACAGCAAGATCTTTGTTTCCAAGACTTGGCTACGGTTAAATTTAATGACTTCCCCTGCAGTCTTAAACCAAGGGCAGCTTCAAAATGAGGGTGACTCTGATTAAATGCAATTACTTTACCCCCGCAGCTTTCAAGGTAAAGGTCCATGGGAAAGGTGAAGTTGGAAAATGGGAACACCTCCTCGTATAAAGCACACAGAAGGGAGCGCTATTGACTGATGGACCCCCTCCAAACAAAGATGTGGTAATTCGTAGGCCTGTGGCTTTACTTGAAAAGATGGTGCAAGTGTGTTTGAGGGGGAAAATGGAAAATGGACAAACATTGATGACCGTCCCTCTTCTCTGAGGGACCAGAGTTGTTCTGCGATGTAGAAGTCCTAGCGGACTGGCTGGAAGTCCCTGGATTCAAACCAGCAGGAGACAGAATCAGGCCTCCCTAATAAATGAGATATTAAGCCAAGACTACACAGTGTGCCTGATTCTCCCTGGCACGTATTTTATTTAGCTACCAATTTCTATCCAAAGTCAGTACAAAATAGCACAAAATCCAACTACTACACTCCAGGTACAGCAAGCAAGAATTTGCCTGTTGTCTACCTAAAGGGAAGGAAATCTCAGAATCCCTTCGAAACGCACCACACACACGGGCAGCTCTTACAGCAATCCTCAGAGGCAAGCAGAGATGTGTGGGGACATAGGGCAATTTCCAAATAGCTTATTATTCTCACAAGATGTTTGCAGAGGAGTCTTTCCGTGAGCTGCTGAAAATGAACACATTTCCAAATATCAAAGGTGAGGCAAATGCAAATACTGCCTGGGAGGGAGCACAAGACGGCGAGTGCTGAGATCCCATCAGCAGATTAATCACATGCCAGACCTGGAGGCAACTTCAACGTCGCAAATACAACGACGTAGCGAGCTCTGCCCAGGAACCAGAACTTGCCACTGGAAAACTGTTTTTTAACAGCCTCAGAGAGATAGGCACTGTGATTGCTGTTTAAATAGAAGGAGAAAAGGGAAGCGGGGAGAGACAGCGTATGAGGTCAGAGCATGGCAGCTCATCCTCCTTCAGGTTCCTCATATGAGGAAGAAACATTTTAGCAATATTTACTGGCAATAATTTTGCTCCGTGCCAAAAAGAAAATAAATAACCTAAGATGGATCGAGTTCCTCATGGAAAAAGCTTCTCACAGTTATCAGAGGTGAAACCAGAAGGGTTTGCAGACGTGGATCCAGGGGACCCCCCTTTGAAGGCGGTGGTGGCTCAGGCATGAGCCCGCGCAGGGAACAGGAACTGCGGTGTGTGTCACGGTGTGGGCTGCTGGGGCTGGGTGGGCAGGAGTAGAGGGCGTCATGCTTCCACAAGACATGCCATGATGGGGACCACAGTGAGTGATCTGACAAATTTTAGCAGATAGCCCAGGAAGTCCATAGGAGATCTCAAAATTTTCCTATGTGGGGTTTTTTGGGGGGTTTTTTTTGTTTGTTTTGTTTTGTTTTGTTTTTTGCCAAGGGAGAGGATCTCCTCTTTTAAATACACACGTAACAGCTGGGCACACTGCTTTGCCCTACTGCAGAGCATGCTTCCCGCAGACGCAGAGATGGGGCAGGGGCAGAAATTCAACCTGGGACTCGCCGTTGTCCCCCTGAAGAGCAAAGCCACCCTCCCTTTGGGTGGTGGTCCCCCTTTCTCACGGACACACGGGGCACTGCAGATACCTGCGGTACTCAGGAAGGGACTTCTGCCGAAAGCAGTTCTAACACCTCCTTTTTTAACAGGATCCAGGGCTCATGCAAGCGTGAAATGAAAGAAGCAGCTGTTGAGAGGGAGGAAGGCAGAGGGGACTGCACGGGTCTCCTCCCACTTCCCACCGCGAGGGAGTCACAGGCAGTGGTCACAGGGTCACATCGGGGCTCAACTAAAATCCCCCAGGCCTGTCTGTGTGCGGTCCTCCTCCCAAAGTGACCCTTGGGCGATGCAAGAGATCCCAGGGTGCTCACTGCACTCCAGGGAAGCCCGGCCAACATTTTCTTGTAGGACGATGCTCGGCAGCCTCAGCGGGCACCAGCCACCAGCGTGAGGGCAAGGCCTGGGCTGGGGACCGAGTCCCTGGGGGAACAGTTGGGGCAGATAGGGCTGAACCCAACCGCTGCTCTGGACAAAGCATCAGGGCCCCGAGGAGGAGAGAATGACCCAATTTGCTCGGCTTTGTCTCATGATTGTAATTTTGCATCCTCAACCTTGTCGCAGAATAGCTAACGTTCATTTTTTTTTTCTCAGAGACAGACTTTAACTGACATTTGAGGATCTGAGAAGTGATACTGGAGATTTAGATGAGTCCTGTGTGATCAAAGCCCTGGAGGAGACTCTTAGCTCCTACTTTGTTTAAAATAATAGGTACGCGGTACCGGAGAGGTGAGCAGCCTGGGAATGATCGAGTTTTGTGGCATGCTGCAATAGGAGATGCTGGGAAGGTGGATTCTGGGGAAGAGGGTACTTTGGGTAGGCAGCAGTCCATGGGCAATTGATTGAACCAGAAGTCTTTCAAGAGAGACTTTAGCCAGGTCATGAGGAATAACCCATTTTACATCTCTTGGGGAGCACTTTAAAAATGTTTATTTTCTTGCAGGAGCGACGGGTCACGCTCCTCACTGCCAGGGTGGGTGGTATTGCTAAGGGTGGCAGAGACATCTGAGCTGCCCAGCCCGACATGCCGTTCCCACCACGAGGGATGACTCCCTTCCTGCTTGGACGCCAAGTTCAATTTAATGCTGCAGGGCAAGCAATAAAAAGCCTGGCGTGGCAGCTCCCGCCCAGCCCAGCAGTTCCCCAGGCAGCCGTAAGGCTTACTTGCGGGTGTAGAGGTGACGGGGCGAGAATGTAAAGGCAATCAAAGGGCAGAAACAATTGTTCTTCTTCTCCCGTTCTTTATGTAAGTAGGGAGAAGTTTGAGAGAGGCACAAAAGACACACCGGGGTCTAATTTCTAAGGGAGGATGAATGCCAGGTTTCAAAAAGCCGCTCCTTGCGTTTGATTTCCTTCTGCCTTTCTCAGTTAATAATCACTGTTATTTTGTGTTGCTTGTGTCGGTATTTTGCTTGGTTATTATGTGTCTGCAAAATATTAAGAGCCCTGAAAATTACAATAAGGAAAAACAGCCTAGAAAAATGGTGTTAAAAATGTCCCATCTGGAACAAGCGTTCTCAGCCTTTCTTTTCTTGTTGCTTACCAGTGTAAACGAAGCAGTTTTGGGGACCGAGGCGGGGCATGGTGCACGGTTTCTGCACCTCTCTTGCGATGCTCAGATGAGAATTTGCTTCATGGATGACTGCTTCTCCCCACGGTTTGCTCATGCTTTCCCGTGTTCGCTAATGCCCGACCCTGGCACAAGGCACGGTGTGCTGAGCCTCAGCTGCCGGTGCTCGGGTACGGCCTCCCCTTCCCCGACCGTGAAGGCGGGCAGGTGGAGATTTCCAGCCACACTTTTTAATTTGCCTGTGCCCGTGCAGTTTCTTATTTTACGGTGAGGAGCAAAACTGCTGGGAAGATGCCGAGATGCTGCTCAGATTACGTTAAAAATTAAAACTTGATTTAAGTGGAACCCATTTTATGCCACCCTACTTCTTACCCAGCTCTCTGTGAATGTCTCTACTTAATCAGTAACCTCCAATCTTTCACTGAACACTTCCCAAATTATTCCAGCTTTGGTCATCTGAATCTCTTTGATATTCTTAAAGCATGGCAAATAAAAAGGTATCATGCTCTGTTTTCAAATATTTGTTATTAGAGTTTCCCCTTTATAGGCTACAGTTTCTTCCTTAGCTGCCTGGAAAACAGCAGAAAACCATTCTTGCATTTCAGGTACATTTTCACTTCTTTTCATGTGGTCTTAAAAATATCGCCAGTGTCAACTTTTCTGATTGCATTTAACAACATGAAAGGAAAAAGAAATTTTTAAAAAGTCAGGGTACCTTTACTGTGAACTGCACGCACGTCTTCTCATCAGGTTGGTACGAAATACAAAGCATAACAAACCCCACTAAGGACACCACACAGACCTGCAAGGGAAGAGATTTAAAATGTGTCAAAGTTAAAAAAAAAAAAACCCAAACCACAAAAATAACACACCCTTCTGCGTTAGCAGGACCCTACCTCCAGGAGCGGTGCGTAAGGCAAGTCATCTGAGTAGGGGCTACAGCCATGCGTGTAGGAGCCTCCTACGTGTGGATGCGCTTGTGAGGAGGGAGGAGCTTTAACCTTCACTTTACAGACACGAGGCTCAAAAAACTCACTCAGAGGGACTTTTTGAATCAGACCCACAAAGGCACAGCCCAGCAATAGCCTCCAGGATGTGTTTCTAGTTTTTGTCCACGTAACTAACTATCAAAAAGGAGCAGAAGGCTACAAAGGTGGGCTTGCAAGCCCCAAAAGCACCATCCTGTGCACCACTGGATGCTGACAGCGTTGTTATATCGCCGGTACAGGTTGTGAACAGTAACCACAGCTGCTGCTGGGTAAGAAGCAACACACGTTATAGCCGAGGCTTTCAGCCTCTCCTAGAGTGGACACCTCACCAAAGAAGACATGTCCCCTGCAATCTGAGACTGCATTTTAGCCCTGCAGCAGTAATTGCTGATGGTTAACAGTAATGGAAAAGTATTTATGCACTTTATTATTTGTTTAGCTGTCCTTATTATTAATTCTGAAGATTGAGATTTATTTGCAGGAGCAGATATTCACTGGTAAGCGTTTTCCAGCCACGTAAGGAGGGAAGATCCTGCTCTGAGGAGCTAGTCCAATAAATATCATTTCCTTTTTCAAGCAGTATTTTCTGGGTCCCCCCATGGGTGCTAAGCACTTCCTCTCCCATGTTTATGGAGGACCAGTGAGCAGACCTCACAGGAGGACACAGGAGCCACAGTTCTGCAACTGAACTACTGCTTTTTGGCAGCTTCCCCCCCCTCCCCCCGCCTGGACAAGAGGAGCCGGGTCCCCAGGTGCTGCCGGGGTATGACGGCACGCGAGGAGCCCTGACTGCGCCCGCAGAGGGAGAGGGTGTTGTTGGCGGCTGGAGCTACGCTCGGAGGAATCCACGTGTGTTTGGATTGCCTTGGAAAAACAGGCGAGTTGATGGCATGCATGCGTTTTTAAATGCCACTTCTTATCACACCTTTAAAAAAAAGGTCCAGGTGTGATGAGCTTCAGTGGGGACCTCAGCCGAGATCAGCCAGCGTGCTTTCAGAGGTGCTAAGGCTTGTCTTCACGTGGGGCTGGGAGCATCCTGATTATAAATGATCGCTATTAAATTCCCAGTGACTACAGCGAGAATCTGGGTTGGGTTTTTTCCCCCCTTCATTTTACTTTGGGAGTTTTGAAGGCTTCTCATTAATTTGAGGCTTTCTGCTCTCCCAGAGCAGTGGGATTTGCCTTCTCGGGTCAGACTCAGGTGCGAGTTGCCTTTGCTCAGGGGTGGGACAACGCCACGGAGATGCCTTCGGGAGCGCAGGGCTCCTTGATTGCCCCGTCCCCGCCTGCTCTCTGCGCGCTACGGCAGTGCCGTTCACATGCAGATTTCCAGCTCCACAGGGAACTGCTTGACCCGCAGTGAAAAACGCCAAACTGTCCTTTTAGGCAGCAATGGTTAAACACATTTCTTTTATGATCTGATAAATAAAATACCAAACTTTTCTTTACATCTGCATTGTTGGTGTAAGGCACTAGACAGCAGCCCTGTAAAGGAAGAGTGCCTCTTGACACATGGATAGTCATGTCCCTCAAGAACCTGTGTGATTAATAACACTTTTTCCCATAAAGTTTTATTTCATGTCATTTCAGTAAGACATGAATAGGAAGTATTGCCTGAGAACATTTCTAAAGAAAGCGTCAGTATTATTTACTCCTTTCCATGTCATGTGTATTTATATTCTGGTCCTATGACTTACACATGGCCTCCAATTTATTTGTTTTCTTCTTTTTATTGTTGACAGCCATAGCTGACAGGGTTGTCGGGGGAAAAAACAACCTTTCTTGTCAAAGGTCCTTCAGTGCTGGGGTTTTTTTTTGCCCTATAGTGCTTCAACCATGTTTTATTTCTCAGGATTAATCGCCTATGTCCTTGGTCCCTTGCACTGTATATTAATCTTTTAATTCAATTAACATGCCCATAAAACTTAAATCTTAAGGAGATCACATCTCTAGTCATATCCAAATGATAAACTCCCCCAGCGGCAGTAGTGACTGAAGGAAAGAACTTGCAGCAAGAACTAAAAAAAAAAAAAAAAAAGCTTAAATACACTCGCTTAACGTTACATCCCCAAATTCATGTGAAATCAAAGGGGCTGCTCATGTCAAGGCTAGACCTAAGTATTTTCAGGATCTGGTGCTGAAGGATCTTGTTATGAGCAATAAATCAAATTTGCTTTGCTTCAGCTACACTAGCGGGCACTTACACTCTCATGAACCGAGGGCCAGATTTGCCTTCCAGGTTACTCCCGTGAGACATCATGGGACTGTGCCCACTCTCTCAGTCCCGCTCCCATTTTCCCACAGAAAGCCGACAGAGCTGCATTCATTTCCGAGGGCACAGCCAGATACCAATGGTGGAATTTTCCCTCTACCATCAAGTACCTCGTACAACTTCTGCAAAAACCCTGCCGGCTTTCAATGCGGCAGGATCAGACCTCCCTCTTCAGAAAGCTTCCCATGCAAAAGACTATCGTTTATAAGGATTTCCATTCCTGCACGCGCTTTCTAAAGTTCCTCTGGGATTTAAATAATATACTCAGGGATACTTGGAGAGGCACATTTGTAGAGAGGTATTTATAAAAGATTACACTGGGTCAGGATTCTGGCAAGTCTTGGCCAGGATATTTCAGCAGGCTTAAGTATTTCATTTATAACAATCCACCAACTTTTAAAATTTTTTTTTCAAATCAGAGATCTGTATTTTTGTAAGTGATGGTAAAAAAATAACGTTGCTGAGAATTATGACCCATATATGTTTTACATTTTGGTTCTTTAAATTCACTCGTTGGAGCAAACTGAAGCATGGAACATTTATACAGAAAACAGCTTTATGCTTCTATTTTATACGCTATTAATAGATCAGTTTTGAATTATACCTGTGAAGTGTAATAGAATAACTATAAAAATCCTCTGGTAAATATTCGTTAGGACCCGCTAAGTGACTAAGACAGCTGCATTACAGCAGGCACATTATAGATGCTGTTGATGCTGATCGCTAAGTCGCATTAGGCAATCCTGCGTCCTAGTGCTTCAATAGCCATTGCAATATCCCTGCGTGAAGCGTACATTTCCTATGCCTTATTGACTAAGCACACAACATAAAATGCAATTGAACTTGCTTTAGCACTTGCTTGCCACCAATCGATATGAATTTGTTACACAAATAAAATAGATTCTATACGAGCTGCAGAATAGCAGTTAATTAGATCAGCTCTTGTAACTGTTATCTGGAAATCTAGAAATATGCATTTCTATGCTGAGTAAATTTCAACTCAAGTTTATTTCAAGATCCTATATTTCAAAATTTTCCACATGGACTAACACACCCTTTGCTGAATAGGTAGTGACGTGAAAGGTTATCCAAGGAAAGAATTTAAATTTAGAAGAGTACTGTCTAGAAAAAGACCCGAATGTGATACAGATGTATTTAGGAAGGGTACAGATTTAATTTTAGTTAAGGCATACCCTGTGAAATCCCCCAGTTCACAGTCCAGGGAAAACAGCTGTTTTCTAGAGTTGGCTGAAAAACTTCAAAGTTTATGCTCTAGAAAAGCTTCAATACTATTTCTTTTTAGCGGGAAGTTCCTTCCATTGGGCAGGAACATCTCAGGGCTGAAAAGTGACTTAAGAATTATTTTTTTTTTAAACCACAATCGAAATAGGAGTAGACATTTTCTGGGTTGCCCCCACCCCAAAGAGGGCTAGAGCCTGTTGTTGTGAGAACTGAATTAAGATCCTATAGATTTCAGCAGGAACGGGACCTGATCCCAGCGGCATTTAGGAGTGGGTCCCAGTTGATTTGCCCGGGAGGATCCGCACGCAGTCCTTGGCTCTTCCGGACTTTGGCGAACCACCTGTCCCTGTACGCGCACGCAGGCTAGCACGGCCGGGCGTTTCTCACAGCTTGGAGCCTCACGCACTGCTGCAAAATAGATGGTCCCACAGTGAGACCGCAACCGTACCGCAGCGCGCGTTTGGCTCTCGCAAGGAGCGTGCCTTTATGTATCTTGCTGATCATCTTAAAACCAGAACTCAAGCAGTAAAGAAGATCGCTCTCAAGCTGTGTGTACCCCAAATCCCTCACCACCAGCTCTACTTTAGCCGTTCTCACCGTGCAGAAGAGCTCCAGCTGCCACCAAAGCCCGGCACAGTGCCGGCACCCTCCTGCACTAGCCAACCCTGTCCCTCCCACTAAACTTACTACACTTCTGAAAAGTGTCACGGGTGAGAAAAACAGGCTCGGGAACAAACACAGGTGGCAACGCGGAAGGGTGTTTGGACAAAGCCACCAGACATTGCTGCCCAGCGAGGATCACGAGGCTCGGGAGCCGCTCTCCCCGTCCTCACCTCCCTGCGGCTCGCTCGTGTCTGGTCCTGCAAGGACTAAGCACAAAGTGTGCGAGTGGCACAAGGACACCCCGTGGTAGCGATGAAGATGGCTATGCAATGTACGGAATCAGGGGAAATATGAATGCGTAGGGCACAAATTTCCTCTGTGGTTTGCATTCATTATCTTTGCACACTGACATATTAATGTGGTTTGCTTTGTTTCAACAGATTTCAAAACCACAGATTGCTCTAATCTGTCTGCATCTCTCCCTTGTATATTTGTGAAACTGGTTTTTCTTTTGTTATTGCTACAATTTTAGCCCAAGTATTGCTATAGAATAGGTAGTTTTCTCCAGCAAAGCACTTCCTATCCAGAGCATCTTGGAAACCCTGGCACATGAGGCTGGTAAAGCGGGAGAGTTGGAAACATCCACCAAGACACGAAGGAAGGAGGCAAAAACCTGGTTCAAAGGAACATCTTGGGTCTACGCCACACCACAAGACAAATGCTGCAAACACTCACAATGGCATAGTATAGCTCATTGCTCTTTATATGGAGGCTTGTTAGCAAGAACCTCCTGCAACAACCTTTAGGGGTAGAAAGCAAACACGTTGAAGGACAATACCTCTCAGATATAGGCAGTGCAATGCCACACGCCATTGCTGAGACTCTTCCTTTTTAATAAGAATGTAAACTCTCAGACTTTGGGGGAAAAATTGCTATTAACAGAATTAGGAAGACATTTCCATTATGGACAAGTTATTTCGTAGTTGCTCACTTCAAGGCACTACGGAACTTTCTGTTTGTAGAGACAAGGGTAAAGAAATTATCTCTTGTAGCTATTTCTGAAGTGTCTGGCTTACTACCCTCAGAGGCGATACTTGGCTTGACGGCTCACCCACCTTATCAGATAAGGCAAGGCTTAGCTCCCGTCCACACCTTTGGGGAAGCCGTGTTATCCACCAAATTTAACGCTCCCACCGGACACAGACTTTGATGGAAGAAAGAGCATGTTCCTGTTGGCTTTGCCATTGTGAACCAGGATATCTCTGATGCCAGACATCTGTACAGGCTGCTGCAGACAGCAACACTGATGTTCATTCGCTTTATGAGGTTTAAGGAAACTGCAATGAAAGTGGGTGCTACAGGCAGCTTTTACTGCTAGCTTTCATCAGCCTCGGGTCAGCCTGGGTCTCACTACCACATGTAAAAGAAGCCAGTCTGCCACACAGAGGTATTGTGCCTTAATGGTTTTTTTCCCCCCTTATAGATTTCTCGTTAGATTTAAGGACAGTCTAGCTGCATATAAATTACTTCCAGAAATAATAGCTGTAATAATAATGATAAACATGTATATCGTGGTTGCAGGCAAAGGCCATCATAATCTACAAAATCATTCTCTTAACAGCCATAAAACCCATAATAACTGACCATCCCTGCCCCGCCTACAGAATAAAATAATGATGTCTTTACTACAGGTCCCTTCAAGCCATGCAATAACACAACATGGCAGATGCACAACTTTCATTTAAATTCTGTAAAGTCATCAAAACCCTGCAAGAACATTCATAATCAAATGAAATCTTTTTTTTTTTTTTTTCCATAACGATCTCTACTGTTTAGGTCAGCTGCTCAGCAGTGAAAATGGTCACTTGTGCTACGGTAAGACTTAATTCCCACAGCAAAGCACTGCAAAGGCTACTGTCACTTACAAAGCCAGGAGCTGCAGCAGCAGTCCATTACTGCTGTTGAGTCAGAAATATGGTGCTGGGTGATCAAATGCCTGAAGGAAGAAACAAAAAAATTAAAAGTTCCCAGAGCCAGCAGTGATTTGCAACATGAGAAGCGTAGCATGGCTAAGAGTGCCACGTGAACACGACTCGCGGTTTGAGATGTGTCCATGACTATGAATGAAGCTATGGAAAGCCATCATCTCTCTATAGTGAAAACGTTACCTAGGCTGAGGAAACCTGTTTGAACAATCTCACTCTCTAAATCTTATCTAGGCTTTTTGTACAAACATAATCCAACCAGAAGCTCTGATTTTGTCCCTCCTTCCCCTTGAGGCTGTCGCTAGACCAGGGGGCTAAACCACAGAGGTGTCCAGGGTTAGACAGGCACTTGACCAGGTATCACTCAGACCTCTGGGGTGCAGCTACCTTCTCAAAACATTCTGAAAAGGTGACATTTCAACATTTTTTCCCATCAAAACTTTCCACTCTGTACCTGATCAAAATAAAAGTATGGATTTCAGTTAATCAGGCATCAATGAATAGTTACTCCTAGACAATGATGAGCTGTAAAGGCAGAGGGCTCTGTAGAAATCAGCTCTGGTGCTACATACATATACGACTACAAACAAGCACTGGAAACCTCACCATAGCATATTTCATGCAGCGTTCCTCGTTGCATACCATCCAGAGTTTCACGTACTTTGGAGAAGGTTCAATTAAATACCTAAACATGGAGGCTCTTCTTGAAGGCAGTCCTCCCTCAAACCTTTTGATGTTTGCCCACGGCTAATTGAAGCTAGCTTGTATAAAAAATGGATGCCCGCTTGACTATAATTTCCATTAGCTGCTTTGATGGCACCAGTTTTTAAGTGTCACCTTTTATTAAAAATTGAAATCGGTTTCCCTAATAACAAGTAAAAGTTAAAAACCCAGCAAGGCTGTACAGGAGGTAAAGCCTGACTGAAAGCCACCTCCACAATTGCTGCAGGAAAAGGTGTCAAAAGCAACAACAAAAAAACCCAGCAAGGGGCCAGGGCTAACAAGAAGGTGTCTCTCTCTCCTTTCAGGCTTTAAAAGAGAACATGTTTCAGGGGGTTTTAAATATTCAGTCATCCCCTGTATCAATATGGAAGAGGATCAGTTGCCTCTTGCTCTAGCTGGGGATGCTTCCCAATTATTGACCCTCTCTAGGAAGATAAAAAGGTTGTCTCACACGTAAAGCGGTTGTCTGATGTTTGGCAGGGTCACCACCGTGCAGTCAGAGCATCCGGCCTCATGGAAAAATGTTACATCCTCCAGGTGGGAGGATCGGGAAAGAGACAGGCAAGGAGGCTGACAGGGGTGTACCCCTACAGGTTTGCCTCATTTTATCGTGTGAGAGATCATCTGCAGAAAGGTTCTTAGGTGGACACATCTACAGAGCCTCATCTGTGGGGACACTGTCAGAGACAGCGTGGCCCTTGAATTGCTTTGTTACACTGAGCCAGGGAAACCATCTACATTATAGGAACAGCTACAGGTACAGCAAATCCCTTCTGGTCCAGAGGAGCACAGGTCTAACCGACCCCGGCTAATCATCAGGTCACACTTAAGCCCAATTTCTAATTTATATCACTTTATATCACAGCACTGTCCTTTTTTCCCCAGACACCTGCATGCAACACTTCATTCCTGCAGCATCTGTCTCACAACAATGTTCTCAAAGCTTCTCCATAACAGTTATACACGCCACCATTGTTGTACCCATTTTCAAGATGAAAATTCAAACCTGTGTCCTCTCTCTGACACTATCACCAGCTTAAATTTAGGGGCCTCGCTGCTTCCCCGGGAGCTGGGGATGCTGGAACGACTTTGCCAAGAGCTGCCAAAGAGGGTGCTGGGTGCGGGGAGCTTGTCACACCACCCTCCTGCCCTTCCAGCCCCAAAACAACACAAACCCTGACAAGCTAAAGAGGCAGAGGCTAGGTCAGCACTGCCTGTTACAGCAGCTCTATTGATTTTGGCACTCAGGTTTACCAGCCCACAAGCACGTGCTGAGTCAGTGGCAGGAGCCGCTGTCTGAGTCAGACTTTCATGCAGAAGTACATCAATTAAACAAACATCTCAATTATCAGCATCTGATAGGGTTATGTGGAGTCAGGAGATAGTCCTGGCTGTTTGCTACCCCATGTTGTACTAAGCATCGAAAGATCTTTGAAGCATGAAAGCCAGCCAAGCTCCTCTGCCAGCCCCATCGTATGGACGGGTTGTCCTGCACCGGTCCCTGATGCTGCCACACAACACGCCTGGTCTCACCCCTTGTCTCCTGCAAACTGTCCCTCACAGATGGGTTCTCCAGCCATTGTGGAATCTTCATTTGTCGCACCTATCCTCGCCTGTGACATGCTCAAAGCATCACCTTTGGTGAAGGTTTTAGCTTTTTTTTAATTTTTTTTTTTAAAAGGTATAAAAAGAGAAGCGTAGACATTTCTGACTTCAGGTAAATAAATAATAATTGAATTGCTTTTTTCAGTTAAAGTCTGCTTGCCATTTGCACCGCAAAGCCCCACATCAGCCACACTCCACCAGAAGCCAATGCTTGATCAGTGTGGCCAAAAAGCGATGAGCCGTGGCTACCCCTTGGGTAAAGCTCAGGGACTCTCTGGCCTGGGGAAACACCTGGGGAGATGTGGCCCTGAAGGGCCTGAGCAGGGAGAAGCATCGGAGCTCCTGGGCTGGGGGCTTGGCCCACGGCGGATTTTTTAAGACAATTTTTGCGATAAAATAAATGACAGCCAGAGCCACAATTGCTGCCTTGAACTACTTGAGAAACAGATTTTTTTTAAAGAATGTTTTTAAAAATCCCAATTTTATGTACATCCATACATATATATGGAGTTAAAATAACTTTCCAACAGAAATAATAAACACCCTGGATAATAATTTCTGATGAGCATTTCTGTAACTTTCTTAACTGCCTGAGTCTGCAAAATGGGGCTGAAAGGGAGCTTGCCTGTGAAAACTCTGATGCTCTCTACTTTTGATCACAGCGGAAATAATCTAAGAGCAGAATTTTCAAGGAGAAATACATCATTTCTTCTTCTGGGTGTCAAAAGGCCACAAGCTAATGAAAAAGAATGAAAAGGATACCATTAATATCTACTGCCTCTGCAACACTTTTCATCCAAGGATCTCAAAGCAAGGGGTGACAGATAGCCATTATTAACCCCACTTTACAGGGGAAATAACAAAGTCTTAGCAAGGTTAAGTAACTTGCCCAAAGCTATGCAGCAAGTCAGTGGCAAGACACAGGGGGGAAAAAAAAAAAGCAAAAAAAAAAGCCCTGCACTCCCGGGTGGATTTGTGTAGAGTTTGTCCGAGCTCCTACAGAACAGCAAGAAGGAAGAGACTGCAGGGGTGGCCCAGCCTGCAGTTTCAGGTGCTGGGGATAGATCTCACGGAGGAGCCGGACAACTGCTTCAGACCCGGACACCTTCGCTGTAAGTGGCTACAGGCAGGCGAAACAAATGCCACCCTCACTATTTTTAATTGCATTTATTTGCCTGTCCCTGTGTCGCAGAGGCATTTTACGGGGAATAGGTTTTTAAGCTGAAGCAGAAGTGGTAAGTCACGTAGGCTCCATAGTTTCTGTCCAGAAAGCTTTCCTTTGGTTTCTGACTAATGCCCCACGGATTTCGGATGAAATGGATTTCAAACTAGTAGGTTTGAACCGGGTTTCACAATGAAACGCTTCTGATGCAATGCAAACTGTATCATTTCCTTCTGCAGGAGGGAAGAGCCGGTGCCAGGCACCCACAGTGGGGGGGACCCCTTCAGTGCCAGGGGCCTCCTCTGCTCCCCGTCAGCGGATCGCTGGCCACATTTATTCCACAAGATGGTGAACCCAATCCCTGACCCGCGCTATCCTCACAAACCTAGGCGGTCAGGTTTTCAACTGGTTTAATTCGGACTGCCTTGCATGGTTTTCCTCAGTAGCATTTTACTCTAGCTGCTTCTCTAAATAAGTTCGTTTTCATTCATGGTAATGCACTAAAGCACTTGATTTTCAGCAAGGAACGATGTCACCATTTTGCTACTAATAAAGAAGAAAAAAATCTTTCAATCAATCAGGGTCTATTTAACACATTAGCAATTTTCCTTCATTTTTCTGTCATCCTGCATTAACAGCCGCGGGGTCAAATCCAGCCCTGGTGTAATTCCAAAGGAGTAACACTAGGAATGAGCTTCGCCCATTATCTCTAATGTTGCTAAAAAGGTCTCGATAATGGATTTTTTAAGTTCTTGATTCTGAATACTAATCAAGTCCTTTAAAAAGAGCACTTGAGTGGGATGCTACTACAACAAATATGCTCTGGTATTTTACGCTACAACTTTCTGTTCTGTTGCTCATTTCTGTGTGAATAAATGAGTTTCGGGAAGTCACTTTCTGCCACGAGGTTTGTTTTCGAGCAGCACATGGGTCGTCCATCCCCTACCTACATACCCTCCGTGCAGCCTCCCACAGCAGCCCAAGAATCAGCCCGTAGGACGTCCAGCCACACGTAGGGTGTCCTAGCCAAGGGTCCTCCTTCACGGACCGGTTTGTCCCCAGCTCTCCAGAGGCCAGTTCTCAGCACACTCCCTGCCACAGCTCACCAGCAGCACCCTGTGACCTGCACACCCAGAAACTCCAGCTCAGCAGCTCCTGGACATCTCCATCCAATATCCCAGTGGGCACCAAGTACCTCCATGGAGGCATCACGGCACAGGAACAAAGTAAATGCAGCGTTGTGTCATATCTCCTGCATTTTGCCTCTCAGACATATGCTTTGCATTACTCCCGTGGTGCATCGGCCATGGCCAATGCTCCACACGCGCTCTCCTGCTAGGAGGCTCTGGGGCTGCACCACCACATCAACCTCTTCTTTCTAGCACCAGTTTCCCTTTTACCATCTTCCCTGCTGGCATCAGACCCCTCTTTCCCTTCTGCTTTGGGCTGAGGGTGCAGGAGAGCAGCGTGGCTCCCCAGAAGCCTGCCTGGCCGCAGCCCCAAGCACACGGTCCCTGCCATCACCCTGTGGGCAAACAGGGGGCCACCAAAAGCCATTTTGAGCCAGGGGGGGAATCAAACCATGCTTGAATGTGCTGGTACCTCAACATCACACCGGAGCCCTCAAGGTGAGGGTCACCACCTGACTCAGGCTGTAGGTACAGTAACCACTCCCCACGGTCCCTACCTGCAGCACGCAGGGTGCACCGGTCTTCCCCGTAGCCGGGGCACCCTGTAACACGAAGCATAACGAAGCCCTGACCTCCACAGCCAGCACAGTCCCAGGAGATGTGTTCCCCCGGGGTTATCCTGGCTGGCTGGTGAGTGCAAAGCACAACCACCACAGCTGAGCTGAGTTTTGCTTTGAGTTGGGGATTAGCTCAGGGACGCACGTGGCGAGTTCTGCCTGTTTTTCAGGGGGTAACTCTGAAAGCGACTGAGCTTTGCCTCGTGTGGGTATCTAAATGTCACCGCTGCTGGCGGCTGCTGCTAAAAACAAGAGGGGTTAGAGCTCGGCCTTCGGAAAGCAGTGACTTTGGTGGGGTTTCAGGCCTCCCCAAGGGGGATCAGGCATATGTGGATGTCTCAGATCGATGTCATTTGGTGGCTGATGACATTCACATGGGCCAGTGGCTGCTTCCAAGGCTTTTCTCATATCCCTGGCCATACGCTAGTTCAGCCCAGCTCACTCTTTCCCCAGCCTTTGTGTGTCAACTTTTTCTAGTGAAAAAGCTATTTCAAACCTGGGATGCTACTAGTGCTGTCTGGAAAAGAAATAATCTGACCTCCAGAATCCCCAAATAAAAAGGAGGAGTGAAAATGTCACATGCTGCTATTTTATCATCCATACTCCCCCCTGGCTTGTAACAGCAAAAACCCCAGGAGGAAGTTCTCCTGAGCAAGGGCAGGCTCTCACCCTGCAAAACATCGCAAAACTCTTAGATACCTCTTCGGTCAGAAGAGAAACAAGAAGGGCGAGGTGAGGAAGAGGAGCTCTTCCTTTGGGAGCTCAGGTCCTGCTCTTTCCACTCTTTGGAGGGTCGCCCAGCAGGATTAATGCAGCAAACCCCAAACAGTTCCGGTGTTCGGATAATCCTCTGACTAGCAAGGAATTACATTTACAGGAGATGCTCCCATAGCTGTCTAGCGCATCGAGAAATCTTTTCTTGAAGTACCTGAACACAAATTTATTTGCTGGGAGTTCCTACAGTCTAACAACACCCAAAACAGTGCTAACACATCAGTATACATTTCCCTGAAGCCTGCTGCCTAGGGAAAAAACCCGCATACTAAATTGCATCCATGGCACATCCCAGGCTCGTAATCACCGACCCCGTCTCTCCACAGGCAAACCGCACATCCCCGAGCGCACGGACAAGCAGGGCCACACCGTGCATGGCACCGAGACCCCCACACCTCCTCCCCACATCTCTGCAGGGGCGGCCGGCGCCGGGGACGGCTTCCCCACCGGCGTGGCCCCTGTTTACGCCCTTTATCCCGTCCCCGCCAGCCCGTGCGGCGAGGCTGGCGTGTCACTGGAAACCGCGCGTGACTTGGCGGGAGCCGCCGGCGGGCCCTGGGACGGGGTCCCTTTCCCTGCCACGTTACCCATCCACCAGCGCCGTCCCCCCTCCCCACGGCCACGTGCGGTCTCTCCCTCCGGTGGGGGAGAAGTCGGGGAGCGGCGGGCAGGAAGGGGGTTAAATCGCGGTGGTTCTTTGACACAGCACAGCAAGGAAGCTCAAAAGACAGCCATTTCTCTCCTCTCACTAGTAACAATGCAGCCGATTAAAAGTTGAGAGTTATGGAATTATGCTCTCACTTCTAAAACCTGATTGTTATGGTTTGGTGGGGAAAGAGGGAAGGCAGCGTAAGTAATCAACATTTTTTTTCAGCATCACCAGGCAGGAGTTCACTGCAAAGCACAAGCTAGTACATACATCTAGTGAACAGCAACCCTGTATTTTATTTAAGGTCTGTTGGGTATTTCAGGGAAGAATATGAAAGATCGTGTTATTCTGCAGGAGCAGTTTCCTTGGGAAAGTATCCGCAGATATTTAATCCCAGGAATATTTATAGTTAGCATAACTCAAATGGTGTTGTGCATGCAGTTGGTTAGTCTAAAGTGGAGCGTCATGCAGCTTGCATTAATGTTGGCAAAGGCACTTTATGGAGAAACAGACTTTATGCTTACAATTATCCCAGCCCAATATGGAGTGTCTCTGACTAGCAGAGAAGAACTGATGCCTGCCATAAGGAAGCCCAGCACTGTTACAGAGATGCCTAATGCCAGCTGCAACAAAGCAAACAGCAGTGGGAAACGGCAGCCACAACAAGTGTGGGATTCCTCCTCCTGGCCAGTTTTGGGATCCCCCTTGGTTTTCTTCTGCTTCTTCTTCTTCATCGCGGGCTCCTGTGTCTTGCTCGAGTCGGTGCTTTTCTCCCCTTCGGGTGCCTTCCCTGCCTGGCTCTGGTTATTCAGGGACACGCTGTGCTGGGGTTTCTTCTCCTCCGCCTTTCCCATGCCGACGAACTTTAGGTTTTCACGTGCGTGTGTGTGCGCGCGCTGATGGGGGTGTGAGGTTTTTTTGCCCCCCAAAGCTTCGCTTTGTGCTGGCTGAGTTGTTCCTGGTATTTGAATCAAGGAGGCTGAACAAATATGGAAAACATTTGGAGCAGATTGTCAAGAGCTTCAAAATGCCACATATAGCCCAGAGAAGAGGGGGATTCAAGGGGGGTAGCGAACTGCCAACGTGCAGGCGCCGGCTCTGCACGGGAGCTGGCCGTGCACACAGCGCTGAGCATGCGTGCTGCCGCGGCTACATAGGTGTGAGCACACACGTGTGTGTGTGTGTTTGTGGAGGAGCTGGACAGGCAAATAGCATGCAGAAAGTCTGCGTTGCCAGCCGATGAACAGGAGGGAAATCTGTCTCGCCAGGGAGCCGGGAGCGATCAAGTGCCCGTGTCTGTGTGCGCACCGAGCAGGCAGGTAGGAGCTCATCACGCCGCGGCTCCCCTGGGGATTACTGGCAGGCAGAGTGTAACTCGGTGAACCCACGCAGCACCGTGCACACAACGGGCACGTTTCATACACCGGCTGAATCAGATTAAATCAGTGCATTTCAGCGGGAGGGAGTTGACTACGTGTATGGAAAGTATGAAATGAACACAAATAAAAATTCAAATTAATATCCTGGGGAGCCAAAAGGAATCCTGTCTCTTCCCAAAAGTTGCAAAAGCACAGCTAGGCATGTTTTATGATGAGGCAGACAGCGACCAGTGATTAGGATCGGTGCTTCTGTGCAGGTACAGGTAGTACATGGAGCTGAACAGCTGCAGAGCGAGTTTCCAGGGCTGCAAGTTACCCACACCAGGACGATTGTTTATCTTACCTACAAGAGAGAGGGATGTCTTATCGGGGACATGCGGTCACTGCACTTTGTCCATATGTTGGCTCACACTGGTGCTTGGGGACAGCACACACCAAAAGAAGTGTGTCGTGTTTGGTTATTTTTTTTTTTTTCCTGGAATACTCTAAAATAGTTCTGCAGCTGAATCCAGCACTGGGACCCCTGGCAGAGCCTCTCGGATGCTGGTGGGGCTCTCCGGGGGCTCACCCATGGAGGTGCCAGCAGGACTGGGGTCTGCAGAGTTAGTGAATACTAGGTCTGTGAATAAGAGGGAGCAAGAAGAGGTGGGTGGCGAGCAGTCCTGCTCCGGGGGCAATGCTGGCAGCCGCGCGTTCAGCCGGGCCGCGGTGCACGCGTCCTCGCAAGGGAATACCGTGGGAAGGGGGAGGCTGCCGCGATGCCTGTGCTTAGCTCACACCAGAGGAATTACTCAAAAGCTTAGGGGTAAGCAGGTGCTTAAATGCTTCGCTGGCCCGGGGCCCGAGCGCGTACAGCCTGAGGTATTGCCCTCCTACGAGCCAGGAGCTGCGTCGGGGCCAGAGACGCACTGAAACCCCTCCTCTGCATGCAGCTCCCTGTCCCCACTGCCACCGGGACGCTGTGAGGACGTGTGGGCTTGTGCTGCCGCCCCACCATCATCAACGGGGAAGCAGCATAAATGGGCCAGCCAGCTCCGTCCTCACCGTTTGGCTATGTATTTTTTTATTTTCCTTCCCATAGAGGAGTCAATTCGAGCAAATGACAGGAGCAAAGCGTTGGGAGGAGCGGGGCAGGTGGGAAGAAGACGTCAGATGTTGGGGAAATCGCCAGCAAAGCTACCTTTGAATGCTGCAGAGCGGTTCAGGGGGGAATAACCAGAATGTTGAAGTACTTAGAGAAGACCTTATGCATGCTGAGATAGCATCAAGGAAATCTTTCTTTTGACATATTGGCAGTGCCTTCTGAGAAACTACTCTATTTCCAGCTCTTTATGGCATTTAGCAGTAATGAACTGTGTCTTCTGTATTAATAAATTATGATGTCACTTTGGTTTATGAGTTAAGCAATATCCTCTTTGGTTATTTATATTACCAAATGTATGAAAGAAAACTAGAAACAAAGTGATTTCGAACACTTTCTGCACACATAACTCTCGTGCTACATCCACAGAGCAAGACTAAGATATAGTGTTCAAAAAAGGAAAAGAAACTAGAGATGAAAAAACCCTAAAAAAACCCCCCTCTTCCCTAGTCAAGTTGCTTACTGTACCATGTTTTCGTAGCTTCTCACCAAGACGTTTTGTCACCATCATCCACTTTTTTAAACATACTTACAATAGCTTACACTCTCTGGTGTACCTTGTCTCTTGGTCTCAAAGCCCCATACAATTATATTTAACCACAGCTTTGAGAGGGATGGGGTGTTCAAGGATCATCACCAAGGTCACATAGGGAAGCAGTGGCAAAGCTGAGAACACATGTTTTACTGATCACCAGTTGAATATCTCCCCTATTAATAAGTATTAGAGTTAAATGAAGTTATTTTTTTTTTCCTTTCTGCCCGTCCGTTTCCCTAGTTCTATGCCACAGATCTTTTCTGTGTTTTTTTCCCCAGGAAAATCCCTGGTTTTAGCACCTGGATTTGTGCTGGAAGCTAGATTTATGATCGTTGTCTTCTAAAAGGGGCCAAAATCCAACTGCTTTATTCATGCCGACAGTCATATTGGTTTCAGGGGGAGTAATTGCCTGAGGAGGATGAACAGGATTTAATCCAAAGTCAATAAAATGACCAAGCACTTACCTTACAGCTAGTAACAGCCCTTGCTTATCTCCTGGCCCAAGAATCTCTCTTAAAACAGGTGCCTAAATATCTTTAGGCACAGCAAGTATCTCAACAGTACGGCCACGTGCCATGGGCGGCAGGCTGAGTATCTTCTACAGGCTATTGATGGGAAATCCACTTGGGTCCCAGCCTCCTGCAAACCCTTCGAAAATCCCAGTTGTACGGCTGCTGTCCAGAATCCTTAAGGCAGAAGTCTAGGCCAGTTCAAGGGATGTCTTCTGTACAGCGACCAAAAGGTTTGGGTATGAAACTATGAAATGTGGTCAATGTAGACCACAGTTTGTCTTTTCACAGCTGTTGGGTCCCGAGTAGCTGCACTTGCTTTTTCCAAGGAAACCAAAGACATAAGTTGCCATCTGCCCCGGTCGCACTGAGACAGGGAGCCTCTCCTAGGCTGGGTACAACGTGCCTCCACGGGGAGGAACCATCCCCACCGTGAAGGGCAGCAGGACCTGGTGCGGCACGAGCAGCCTTCAGCCACATTCTGCTCCTGCTGTTCGCATGGTTATTTGAGTAACAGTGGATGACAGCTCACCTGCTTTAACTGGGACAGCTTCGGGACTTTGATGAATGCTAACCGGTTGCTAATAAAGGCAGTCACTTGTAACTTAAAAAAAATACGTATTGCATACTTAAAGTCATATATGCCATATCTAATCTCTGCAGCGATACAGTTATATAGAGAAAAAATTAGGGGTCAAATACATTGAGAAAGTTGGGGACGGGGATGTTGTTGCTTTGAAATGATCAAACAGTATGTACAAGAGGAGAAAAAAAGGTTATTTTATTGTGGCTAGCTTTCCCTGCAAAGTCAAACATGCATATCTTACATGCTGGGAAGTTTAATGGGGACGGAGAAAAGAGGCGGATGCAGGATTGATCTTCCATAATTATTATCTGAACCAGATTGTATTTGCTGATTCCACTTGGCATTAACAATCGAGTGTAAAACAGCTGTGAAAGAATTCACAGCACTGGCGAGCAATGAGAAATTAAAAGAATTACTTTTTTAGAAATTGAAAGATTAAACGAGGACACTGAAATAACACTAAATTTTCTCAAGTAATACATCTTCCGGATGTCACTTGGATTTTCTCTGCAACACAAGAATAATCATTACCCTTTTATGCCCAAAGGCCCTGATTAAGTATGTTCTTAAATTAAGCACATGCTTGAATACCCTTCCTGGATGAGGATGTTTTTTGATTTGAGCCCAGCTACCATCTCTCATGTGGCACGCAGTTGTAATTTCGTGTCCTTTACACAAAATGAGTCATGTTGCACAGCTTTTCCATAGCCAGACACTGTCCTCTGTAAAACATTGCCTGCTCTTGTTCCTCCCTTTGCCAAAAGGCAGCACAAACCGGGTGACGATGACAACAAGTCAAACAGCACACACACCGTCAGACATAGAAATGGCAAGATCTGGGCTGCAGCTTCACGATGACACAGTCTTTCCTATTTCTTCTCCTACCCGCGAGGTCACACAGCGTTGCATGGGACTCCAGAAACCTCGGATTTTTTTCCCCACTGTGATTTTTACACTGGAAATAAAGTGGGTTTGGCGTGGTTGAACCCACATAGACACACAGACACACACTCCCACATAATCGTATTTATACAGATATTTCCTCAAGGCATCAGCAGTCCAGCCAAGTGCCAATCATAGGGTTGCAGCACACAGATCCGGAGCAGCAGAATTGGCAGGGAACGGCTTGGACGGGGCTCGCTGCGTCACCCCAAGGACCGAGGGACGTTTGGTTCCCTTTGCCCCAAGAGCAGCTCAACAAAATGCTGCTGACCCAGGGACCCCCTTGGAGATGCCACCCCCAGCTCGACAGCTGGGGCCGGGAGGGAGCCAGATGTGCCGCAGCTGGCCAAAGGCTCCCCCACTCGCCAAGTCAGAGCGGGCTATGGAGAAGCCGAGGACTAGTCTCATCCTCGCTCCTTTTTCCCCTGCTCCCTTCACCCCGTAGCAAGCCACGGACCATGGAGCCGGACTGAGCAGCGCCCGTGCACCGTCAAGTAGCCAAAGTTCAGCACACTGGTGATCTGCTAAATTACAGAGGGTTCCCCATTAAAATAAATGATGAAAGATTCACCCTGAAAGCAGAGGTTCGAAGCCAGCTGCTGTGATTTCCGAGGACTGATGCCCATTGACAATGGATAATAATAATAATAATAATATCTAGCTCTTGAAAGCGCAATTACATAAAAGACAAGGCCAATTAGAATGGGTCTGACACACGCAATTCAGGCTGGCTTCTGACACGGCCATTTTTAAAGTTCAGGTCATCTGGAGGTGAGCCTTGTTTTTGACATGCTCTTTTGAGGCCAGTTCACGTTGGTTTGTGTGCCTGTAGGCTCTGCTGTGAGCGCTGGGTTGGGCCAGATGACCTCCAGAGGAACCGTCCAACCCACGTTACTCTTTGTTCGTGCTCCATGTGCCCTGCTGGCATTACTAGGAATAAGACCAAGGTGTGATGCACTTCAGTTTTGTTGGATGGGGTGACAGATGTGGAAAGAAGTAGAAGAGGAGTTGTTTTATGTCAGGTCACTCCATGCTCGGAGGCTGTGTGTTTAGCTACGCGCCTTACTCCCTCCAGCCATCGCATCTGACCACGAGGTAAATCTGTGCATATAAAAAAAAAAAATCAGGTCTTCTTTCAGATTAGAAAGAAATTGTGTCTTGCAATGACTGTGCTACACCAATTTAAATTCCTAAATCTTTGCTTTTGTTAAAACTCCCTTAGGTGCCCTGTGCCTGGAGCTCCTCACCTCCAGCTGTGTTTCCCTGAATCCAGACAGCGGCCCAGGCATTTACGGGGGTCTCCTGTAGAAAACTTAGCAGTAGTTAAGCTGTCCATAATGATCTGACTGTTTCTGTCTTGCATTCTACTCTTACGGCAGGTTCTTTGGGGTTGAAGTCATACTTTGTTACGTCTCTGCATGAGGCCTGGAGAGGGTCCTTAGGTGCTACAACTGACAGCCCCTCAAAATTGGGATGGAGCAGTAAGAGGCGAGAAGCTGCGATACTACAAGAAAGTAAAGCTAACTGCTGCGGCTTGGTGTACACGTTACCATGCTCTGGCAAGTATTTCATACTAGCCCGGAGCCCTTTGCATCTCACTGAGCAGAGTTAAGGAGTTTGAAAAAGAGGGATGACCAGTTTACAAACACCCTGTGTCCTTTCCAAAGCTGGTCCTCTTTCTTCAAAGTATATTTGAAGAGGATATTGCCCATTAAAATACGTTAATGAGATGCTATGGCCGTTAGACCTTCTCGCCAGGTGTTAATTATTACTTGGTTAAACAGAAGCAAATCCTCTTACTCATGTTCTTGCAGAGGATAATGATTAGTTCTGTTCCGTGTGTGTGCTCACGGGGATGCATACGTACACACGCATGTACGCACACATGCACACGCAGGGCTCAAGCTGCGGCCTTAGACAACGTGCAGAAGTGCCAGGAAACCTGCCCGCAGCTTTACATGGGGACACAGGCACCACGGGCAGCAGAGGGAAGGGCAAGGGCTCCTGCTCTCCCTTTTCATTAATGAGAGGGATAAAATGAAGGAGCTTGACCCTGCAAGAGGAAGAAAGAGGCCTCTGCAGCAGCACTGCTGCAGCCATGTCCGTCACTCACACCCCGATACGAATCAATCTCGTTAATAATTATTTTACTGGCTCTGTAACACAAATTGTTTTCATTTCAAGACACAGGTCTCACCATTTCCAAGTGAAAGCTCAGGGGTCCCACAGCACATGCTGCCTGCCACAGGGTCACGCCCGTGCCCGTGTCCCTGGTCAGCAGGCAATGAGGCTGAATTAGCCCAAAACTCTCCCTCTAGGGAAAAAACCACCAGCCCCTCTGTTTGTGGTTTTTTTTCTGGAGCGGGGACCCATGCCGTGGCAGTGCGGTGGGAGCCCCGCAGCTGGCAGCAGCATCGCCCTCGCGGGCTGCCGATCTCCATTTTACTTTGGAGAAACTGTGGCTGCCTCTCCCCCGTCCCAGCAGGCAGCCCCTCACCGGTACCTGCAGCCCGTGGAGAGCAAGCAAGCCGGGGGGGAAGCCCAGCTAAGGGCTTTGGGCGTAGGACTCTGACTGTCTCAGTACAGGGTGAGGATGGGGTGAAAAACAAAAGCAACGCATGGCTCTCGCTGTGCAGCTCTCCGTTTCTTTCACACACACCCAGACACAGAGCTAGGAGCCCACAGAAAGTGGCAGGATGGACTGCAAGAAATCCTGCCAGGCGGAGAGATGATATTTAAAATCCACCTAAGCTCTGGCTTCGCTCAGCTCTGACTCCCAAGCTCTGACTGCGCGGGTGGGACTCACAGCCGGGATGGGGGGGTCAGTTGGTGCAGGAGCTGAGGAGCTCTCCTTCATAGCAGCAGGTGCCAAACGTGCTCAGCTTGTCCCGTGCAGTCGATGCTTTGTAATGAAACTAGAAAGGGCTTTTTTTCAAGAGGCACATGAAGTAAAGTGCTTCTGAGTTGGTGTAATGCTACCAGCAGCTCTAATAAGGTGCTCTCTCCAAAGATCCAGGACAAACTTTGTGGTGCATATGCATATGTACCTCATTTTTCAGACTTTCTGGCATTTACAGACACTCGGGGCTTTGTTTCTGCAGCTGGCTCAAGGTCTCACGCTGGCACTTGGGTAGTCTCACCGCGTTATTCACTGCCCCAGCCGTACTCCAAGGTCTCATGTACTACTCACAGCCGCTGAACTTGCCTGAAATACACATCTGGGTTCTGTGGAAGGCACCAGCTGGAATTTGGTGAAGAGCTCTCAGTCTTTCAAAAGCAAATGGTTGCGACTTTCCTCCGACCAGGCCCCACCATAAGTGGTGGCTTTTCTCGGAGTCACCTTTGGAGCCCTGAAGCACCTGAGTGCTGGAGCTGACATCCTCAGCCCAATCGAAGTTTGGTGCTGAGCTCGGTGTGGCCAGGATTTGCCCCTACCTCTTGGCTGGTTTGAAAATGGAGCCCATGATCTTCCCTGGAGACAGGAGACCTGAGTACATCAGGGTTCATTTCTTCCAGTCTCCTCCCGAGTTTGTCTTAGCAACTACAGGGTTGACTAGGTGCTGGGCCACAGTCTTCTGCCTCACAAAGAGCTGGATACTCTCAGATCTCAGTATCCCTTTTCTTCCTGCATTGCTGCATTGATGCAAACCATCTATAAATCATACCTCCATAAAAGACCAAAGCTGCCCGCTCTTTATCTGAGGCAAAACAGAGGCCTGAGGCAGATTCAGGACGTCTCTTGACATCTGCCCACCTCTCCCCTGAAACAGCCACCTGGCCCTTGTCTCTGCACTCCACCTCTCCTTGGACTCGGTTTCCCTCTGATCAGCAATAACGACATGGCTTTGTGTCCTCCGTTTTCTCAGACTGGTGACCTTTTATGTGAAAGGGTTCTTGAGGACACAGGGCTTTCTGCGCTGCCAGAATTACTGCATGTGCTCCACCAGATGTTGAAGAATATTCCCTCCCAACCAAAGTTACCCCGACTATTATATTTTCTTGGCTTGGCATTGTTATGAAATGTCAGTGCTTCGCAACTTCTCTCACTCGCTTTTGCAATGTCCCCGAGGGAACGCAACCGCTTTTAAAGCACTGGTTGGGTCCGGCAAGCCGTACGGACTTGCATCATCTTTCCTTCTGGAAGAACCTCAACCATCCCTGCAAGATAGGTGAGACATAGCAGGATGGGAGATGAAAGCAAGATGTGCTGAAAGTGGATCTGGAAGGCAGTTGCGAGTGGAATTGTCTGAGGGCTGCTCGGGGACTGCTTTTAGTTAATATTTGCCTGTTGCACAAAAGAGGGAGGAGTGCATCGTGAAATTTCCTGATGACACAGACATGCGAGTGCTTGTCAATACACAAGAGGCCCCAGCCTATCAAACAGGAAGAACTGCGTGACCTTGAGGATAGGAACAATAGGAATAGGATGAAATTCAGTTGTGCCAAATGTAAGGTTTGGCACGTAAGGCTGAAGTGTCAGAGTTTCTCTGGGAAAATAAAAAGTCTCAAGTGCCTTGGCTGGTCACAGGATTACTATAAAATGGCAGCAGAGCACGGCCATGGAAAAAGGTAAATGTGATCAAGGCCGTACCACATATTTCCAACATGGGCCTGAAAAGGATTAACGATGGAGAACAAGTACGGGTAGACCCTGTGAGGAGGCAGCACACAGCTTTATTCACCTCTCTTCGAGACAGAGAAATTGTGACTGGAGCATGCCTAACTAAGCGGTGGTAGGGTGCTTGGTGGGGGTTGGAGACCCTACTTAACAACAGGAAACTGAAAGGGATTGCCTTGTTCAGCCTAACAACATTAAAGGTTAGAGAGGACACGATTGGTCTATAAATATCTTGTGTTAAACTTAAAACAATGTTGGCACAAGGACAAATGGATACAAATGGCCACGAGTACATTTAGCCTGGAAACCAGAGAAAGGTTTCTAACCATTGGAGCAGTGAGGCTGGGGAACAGCAAGAAACATAGCTTGCTGTAAGACACTGCGCTATCTATTTTTGAATTGCACCATTTGACATGGTTGCTTGAGACGATTCGGTGACGCAGGAAGCGCCTTCCCTTCCAAATCCCGGTTGTGGGCACGCTTTCAGCTCCTTCTCACTTACACAGGCGCCCTGACTCCGCCGCAGGAGGAGGCAAGGCTCTCAGTGCCCTGCATAGCTGTTTTAGGGCTTGGCATAATCAAACTCTTCATTTGTTAGTGGCAATTACCTTGATTTCATGCATTTCTTACAGAATAAATTGGAGAGTTACATCAGTAGCCAGGTTTGTTGGTTTGTTTTTGGGTTTTTTGTTGTAGTTAATACTTTGTACTTATATAGCATCTTTCATCTTTCAAAGTGCTTTACATACATTAATTATTTAATTCTCCCCGTACCCCCTTTGATCTAGGCAAGTATTACGATGCTCGGTTTACAAGTGGGGAAAGCAAACACAGAAGAACAAATCCATGCTGCTAGGCTCATCCTGCCAGGATTGATGCGGCTTCGTGGCTCTAACAGGCAAGGAAAGGTTACGTGATGTAAGAGATCCAGTGGTGGAGCCAGGGCGGTAACTTTTCTAGTTACTCTCTCCTTGCGATGAGGGAGAGAGGCAGGGGGGCTGCCAGGGAGGGCTGCGTGCGGGGCCAGGTATAGGATGCTGGATGTACAACAGAGGACCAGGAAATGATGTGCCCTGTGCTCCTGAGAAAGACCCAGAATTTAGTTTAATCAAAGCAAGTAGAACAAAGCTAGCGCAATGGCTAGTTGACTAAGACCCAAGTAACAGGAATAAATGCAAATAGTTAAAAGTAGCAAATGAGTAAGAGCCGACATTGATCTGTGTAGACATGCGTTCAGTGAAAGGATGCGAGTCTTCCCTTTCAGTTAAAACAAAAACCAAAAACAACTGATGTATTTTTGATTGTTCTTGTGTTGAATGTTTACGTCGGTTTTCAGAATGACTGTCGGAGGCTGATTTGGAGATTTTATTGCTAAATAAGTGAGCAATTTTTCTTGCAAATTCACATAGTGATGTTATTTGTGTTTGGATTGCTGTGATGATGCGAGGACACTGCAAATGCACTCTGCCTTATCCCAAACGGAAGTCTCACATTCTCCCTCTCTTCATCCTTTTTAAAGGACATTTCTGTCTTACAGAGGCAAGCAACGCGGTCTGTTAAGCAGAGCAAGAACCTGGGAAACAACACACTTGAGGTCTAGCGCTCGTTCTGCCGGTGGTTTGGTGTCTGATGTTGCACAGGAGTAGTAGCTTCATTTCAGCAGTCAGTGCCCAGAGTGGGAGTTAAAAGATCAGTCTACTGATTTTGACAGATACTGACTCATTTTGAGGCCAAGACAATGCTATTTAGCACTAGCTCGCTGCCCAGCCTTATGGGACAACAGTATTGTTTGTAAGGGAAACGTGGATCTGTGCATCCTCCTCCTGACAGAGCAAACGCAGCTTCTGCCCAGAGCAGCTTCTGCGCTCCTCTGGGTCAATCAGTGCTATAGCATAATAGCCTTCTAGGGGAAAAACAGGGAAAGGGCCTGAGTTTGGTCATTTTTTTCCTGCAGCAAATTTTTTTTCCTGCTACTGCTAGCATTAATTCCTAGAGAAGTACAATGACTAAGGTTTTTTAATTTCATGGTCATTTTGATATGCTAAATGGTGCCAAGAGAGTCAGTGGAAAATTAGCAGAGTTCAAATCCCCATGGAACATGGAAATTGCAGTTAAAATAGTGCTGCTAAATATTAGTAATTAGCAAAAATTATTTTAAAGTGTAGCATTTTAATTAGCTGCAAATGCTGCTCACTTCGCATCAGTACTACCCACAAAATTGACTACACCTAAGACAGTTAAGCTCCTCACCTGCACAAGTCCCTTGGGCATCCGTGGGTAATAACAGTGAGACCCATGGGGTTCTACACTAAATAAAAGGAAAACTGTATTAACGGAACAAGACTGAAAGCATAATCTTCTAACAAACATGCTAGAGTCAAAGATGCAGTTATTGCAACCGTCTTGTTGTGTCACTCCCTCCTGCCTGAGCTCCTTTGCATTTCTTAGTATTAATTTCTTATTACCGACTCCTTAGGACCCATGTTAAAACAGGGCCCTCATCTATCCTATTCTAGTTTATCCCAGCTCACTGCATCCATGGGTTTTCCCAATATTTGGTAATGGTCTTTAATTCCAGAAGATCTCATTCTACAGCCATGGTCTCATCCCTTGTGAATGCTCTGCCTTCTCTCCAGGTCCTTTCTGTAGAAAGTCCCACAGTGTGAGAAGAGCAAAGCAAGAGACCTCAGTCTCCAGCCTGACGGGCTGTGCAGGGCTATGTAGGAAGAGGCAGAGCCTGCTCAGATGATGAGAGAAAGAAAATGAGAGAAAGCTCGTGCTGGGACAGCGCGGTCTCTGCCACACAGAGCAATGGAGGACTGAGATACCTCAAAGCAAAGCCATGCACAACACAGGATCCGTGGACTGGCTGAAGGAACAGGCTGGGTCCACTCACGTTTGGAAAACCTGCAGACAGGGACTTGCAGGAAGAGGAGCTGGGGTAGAGTGGGGCACGGGAGCACCTTCTCTGTCTCTTCTCCCTGCACTACGATGCAAGACGTCAAGGTAAGATTATTCAATAACCTGATAAGGTGCCCCAAGAAAGACCAAAAGCTGCTTATATTGCTGTTTTAAGACGAGGAACTGAGGCACAGAGCAATTGACTTCTGTAAGCTTAGGCTCTCTTGGGGACCCTCAGCGTAGCAGATCCACCCGAGCACTCAGGTGCTTACCTCCAAGTAATGCCCACGGGACGTGCATCCCTAAACTTGCCCGGTGAGCTGGGTCGAGGCCTGTTCAAGGTCATATGGGCAGTCTGCAGCAGAGCCAGGAGTTGTACTCCTGCCATCTGAGCCCAGGCAAGTGCCTTTACAATAAAATCATTCATGCCCTTATGCGTATGTCCTCTGCTTGTAGAGGAATTAATAGCTGTATATTAGAAATACTATGCTGAAGGAAATTTAAACTTCAGTTGCCTGCTCATGTCGCACTGTCACTATGAAAACCCTTGGACGTATTTCTTTTGTAAATACCAGCTGACAAGGGCGTTCGTACAGGCAACGATCGGACCAGAGAGATGATTATGATGGGGTCGGTCCACGTGGCCGAAAACACACTGACCATCCTGTGCCATCCTGCGATTCAGGGCATCACGGAGCCGGGCCTTGTCTGTGCCAGCCCGCCGGTTCATGGGCATCCAGATAAAAGTTGACGGACTAATGGCAAAAGTTGGGTCTCTGTCCTAAACATCTCTTCCATGTCATTGCTGTGCAAGATGTGAGGAAGAGTATTGCTTTTAGGATACACAGGGACAGTAACATTTGTGAAATCTCAACTGATTTCAAACACTTCCAGTTCAAGCTATATTGAAAAAAGCAACAAAAGGTTGGGGTCTATCAATACACCGTAACTAAAACTACATGAAACTTCAGCTGGGAAGGCCCGCTGTGTGGGATGAAGAAAGTAGCAATAGATATCTCTTTTAAACCAGCTTTGGAAAGTGAATTGAATTTGCACAGGTCAGTTCAATCCTGGCACTTCTAAACCTCTCAATATTTCACTGTGCAGCTGCAATAATTTTTAACACAACTTTCTGGATATAGTTTTTCAAGTCACAAAAAGACTGTGGCCTCACATCATACCGACAGCCCTGTGGCTCTTTAGTGGGGCTGTAAAACCGAGAGGCACCAGGCAGAGGTCAGACACCCCAGACAACACAGGCACTGGCAGCAGCAGGGAGGTGCCGCAGCTGAGCGGGAGGTGACAGGGACACGGAGGCTCTCCCGGATGGGAGGCGATGGAAAGACCCATGGCAAATCCCTGACACAACGTCTGGCTGTCTTGCCAAATTTCAAATCCCCTCTCCAAAGCAAGGGCATGCTCGAGCCTTTCAGCAAAAAGGTCACCAGAAGTGCTTCGTGTGGTGTGAAACAGCTGCTTCTGCCCCGCCTCTTGCGCTAGGTGCCAAGTGTTGGCCAAGCCTGGTTGGCTGGATCTTTCCCTCCAAGAAGTCAGAGGCAGCCATACAGCATGGAAAAAATCACCTCAAAATCTTTGGCAAAGCTGTAGTTGACTGAAAATGAGGTTTTATAATGGGATGCCTTGAATAACTTGAAAAGCAAGCACCCCTACCAGTACTGCCTATAGTGCAGTTGAGCATACAAGGTGTATAAATGCCATTTTTTTAGTGTTTTTCCAGCTGCAGTGTGTTCACCCAGCCTTAAAATGATGTCAGTGGTACCTCTGACTGTCATCCACCTCCTGCCAGCACAGGCCACTTTACATGGGCACAGTCACGGGGAGTCACGCCCTTGGACATCCACTGCTCCGGGAGTATCAAACCTTGAACTTAAATGGCAAGGTAAAAGGCAAAACAACCTTTTGTCTCGTGCATCCATAAGCAGCCTAAATGGGTAACAAGAGGGCCTCCTCTGCAGCGACAGCGGTGTTTTCTGGCAGCTCCCTGCTAGCTTTGCATGGTGCCTAGGGCCTGGGAGCTCTCCTCTGGGCAGCTACAGCCCAAAGCTGAACTGGGGACACTAAAATGATCTGCTTCCACTCTCACAGGCATCTTCAAAGGGATGCCGCCAACCAAACCCTCACTCCCATTGCTCTTGACATGTCACAATACCGTATCTATGCTAGATTTTTTTTTCCTGTCTCTCTGATAGCTGTAAATGCTCTTAAAAATCCCTCTCCTACTCTGGCTCCTCTTTTTACATCTGATCAGCCAACGTGGTCAAGAGCAGACTGCCTGCACTGTGGCTCACAACCAGGGATTCTCAGGCTACATTCGTCTGCTATAAAATGATGTCTCTGGTGCAAGCGAGGCCTCATGCAGCTGTGTTAGCAGTCCTGGCACAGGCAGGTCAGTGGCCTCAGTGGCACGGGAAAGGTGAGGGGGGAGGTCTGGCCTTGCCAGGGTGAAACAGAAGTTGCAGGAAGGAGCTGCCAGACCCTGGCTGGGGTCCCCGCTGTAGGTCTTGGCCCAGATCAGGGTAACAAGAGCAAATGTTATTAGTAATTTGGCTGAGACAGCTCCTGATTTCAGCACGGTTATATCTGTAATGCAACTCCCTGTGCCCAGACCTCAGAATAATTCATACCACATCTGCAGTCCTGGTGAGCCACCAGTAAAGGTGGGAGAGGGATGCCCAGGAGGGCAGGCGGTTTTATGCCTCAAGGGCCAGAGAGAGTCCTGCTCAAGGAGATGGGAAAGCTCTTGTGCAAAAGTGGACTGGGGGTGGAAGGGAATATTAAGAAAGGTGGCACTGACTGATTGATACAGAGAGCAGAGGGCAAAGCCCAAAGGAGACTGGCACAAGAAAAATCCAGATTATTGTTCAGTAGAAGGGAATAGGTATGTTTGATTTGATTTAAAAAATGAACAGTGAATGGCCGAAGGAATGGGGATGTGTTCAGCAGTGCACTGCAAGATTGCGATTCACTGCCATGGGAGATTGCCAAGATGAAGAGTTCAGGAGTTTTGAAAAAAATGCATGGGCATTTATAAAGGTTGTGGATATCTCCAGGGTTACCTCATTTGAGATAATCATGCAGAAGGGATATAAACCAGAGCTCTTCAGGGGACATGCCAAGTGATAAATGCCTGGGGTTAGGAAAATATTTTCCTATAGGCAAGTTATAATTGGCTATTCTGGCGTTTCTCGTTCCGGATTTACAGCACTTGGCAATTGGGTACCTTCAGAGACAAGACAGGGGAGTAGATGAGCTGGGAGCCCGGTCCAAGGCAGCAATCCCTCTGCTCCCGCGTCCTGCTGCGTGAGAAAGCATGTGAGGAATTATAATTCCCTTTGGACATGTGACCCAAATTGCAGTGGGAATTTGCATTCCTGGTGCCTGCTTCCATTTCACATCTTCCCCCCACGCACAGTAACACCTGCAAGAGGGTTTATTACCCTCGCTGAAAGCAGAAGCTCTACGATCTTTTCAGAGAAATTAAGAAGAGTATCTACAAAGGAATCCAAAAAGTAAAAAGGAGTCAAAAATATGTCAATGCAATGTAAAAGCTTATCCATACAAAACAAACTTGCTGAAAGAAAAATCAACTGTCACTTTAAAATCTGACATTAAGTTTCTCAAATCGCAGCCCTTAATCAGGAGTAATACTTGAAGAGGAACAAAGAGAATTTATGATGAAAAATCAGGACAGTTGAGCGCTAGGCTCAGCGGGACTAACTGCATGACAATATGGATAAGAATGATAATTGCATTAGCTTAGCCTGAAATGACTGGCCAGAGCTGGTTTTTTTGGTCAGCTGGGTTTTTCTAATGTCTTCATTTACTTTTTAAGCAAACTTGGACAGAAAATTACAAGTAGATTAGGGCACATCCATCTATTCTTTTAAGGGGAGAGAGTGTTTCAGAAATTCATCCTAACGTTGGCTTAGAGGTCTTTGAAATCCACAGGCCCACATGGGTTAAACCAAGGGTCCCTTACGGGTCCTTTTAAAATCAGATTAACAGGAGAAGGTAGCTCCTACTGATGAAAGTTAGAGGATCCAAACCCACGATGCTCTCACTTTATTCCATGCATCGTACTCCAACCCCAGCCCCCAGTCAGGCCCTCCCCACGGTCACACTCTCACTTAATCCCATTTTTACCTCTTATTTACCTTTGTAAAAATTGAGGTAACTTCAAACAGGCATTCATCCTCTGCCCTTTAAAAACAATGTAGAAAGATACCTCTACCTAACCTACATTTTCTGCAGTAGGAAACTGTGTGTTTATCTCCCAGCTCTACAGACAAATACTGGTTCAAATTCAAGACCAGTGATCCCAGTCCTGGGTCTGGCTACCAGCCCCATGCAGCTGGGACCTCCTGTAGCACCCAGTGGGAACAGCTGGGGGTTCCCAAACCAGTGCGCTCCCAAACCAGTGCTCTGTGGGACCAAACCAGTGCCCTGTGGGATCGCAGCCAGGGGAGGTGGCAGCCAGTTCAGATGGGCGAGAGGAAGCAGACATTCCCCCCACAGCCCATACCTGGGGCCCCTGGTCTCACTGGCGAGCATTGCTTTGATGGAGCAGGAATTTGCCCTTAGCAAAACCAGGAGCCCGATGTGGTGATCATGAACGATGCAAGGGAAATGTGAACAGCAACAAAAATGGCTGACCGTGGCAAATCTGTTGCCGTCCCACGTGCAGCATCAAATACATGGCAGTGTTACGTCTCCTGGTGCTGCGCAGAGGGCCAGAAAGTCTGTAAGACGGCTGCTTTTGGGGCAGGAGGCAGCGAGCCCTGTGGCACGGGCAGCACTAGCAGGTGGCAGAGGCGAGGGCTCCATCAGCCCCAGGGGCAAACCCATTGGGGATCGACGCCTCTCTGCAACGGGGAACAAGTTACTTTTACCTGTTCCGCACAAAATAACCAGGACAAAAACATCCGCGCCTCTAATACCTCCTTCAGCGGAGAACTGGGCAGCTTCAAAGCCCTGATCCTGAACAGCTGCCTGGCAGGCAGCACAACTCTCCTGCGGCCAGCTGAAGCAGCAGCCTCGAACGGCTGCTGCTGGCTTGATGCGGATGGGCTCAGGATACCTGCTTTGAGCACCCTGGCTCCTGCGCAAGACGCTGGTGGGTCCGTGAGGCTGACGAATGACTGGAGAGGTGGTTTCTGCCGTCACACAGGCTGCCTTCACCGCCGCGACCCAGCCAGCAGACGCAGCTCCGATTGCGACACAGCTGGCCTCTGTCAGTGGCTGCTTTTATTCGTCTTCCTCAAAGGCTTAAATAAACAAGAAACAGGTTAAAAACAAAATCTTGGCCCCGGCCCCTTCCTGAGCTGGCTGTTCCATGATGGCTTCCTGCCCTGCGCGCGAGCTTCCCCCTCCAGAGGAAAGAGGCGCCGGCCTGCAGCTGCCTTGAGTGGGAAACGGGGCCGCGTACCTGGCTTTGATATCGATGCCAGGCCCATCGAAGCAGCTCTCTCCACACCGTCCTCAGCACTCTCCGCGTCGAGTGGGAACTCGAGCGCGCCGTTGGGAGCTGTGAGAGGTTTGCCTTCCCAGGGCTGCGGCACAAGGACGCAGGGACGCTCGGCGTCAGCTGGGCACCGGCTGCATGGGAGGGGGCATTTCCCAAAGCATGAACCCCGTGCAACTCTCCAAAGCCTTTGCCCGGGGGGGGGGTGTGGGGTGTGGGGTAATTTTATTCCACTTGCAATCTGTCATGAACATAAAAAAAATCTTGGAGAAGCCCGTCAGCTCGAGAGCTTTTGCTCTCAGGAGCTGTGGCACAAGTTGCACTCGAGTGAAACTCCTCTGGTCATTTTGATGAAGGGACATCAGGAGCTTGTCCTGTTCACCCCCTGCCCGAGGTCACCGTATGACGGCTCGGCAGGGCTCCCGGGGGTTTTGAAACGCTTCACGTGCACAAACTTGCCTCAGAGCACCTTTGCAATGGATTTTTTTCTATTCTTGCTGTTCAAAATTTTCAGAAGCAGATAAAAAGATGCCAAAGTACACAACCAGACGCTGCGCTCGGCAGTGTGCATTTCTTCCTGTCCCTAGCTCCATACTTTCTTGACGAGGCCCCAGTATTTTTCTTAGCAGAACACTTGAGGTTTGGTTTTCTGTGCATATTAAAGAGCTTCATGTCCACCATACTACTGCTAAAACACGCCACTGTCTAGCGTTGGTGATATGTTCCTGACTAGTGCTTTAAAGTGTTATAGATAAGTTATGTGACGTTTACCATTTAAATTAAAATAGATCAAGTTAAACTCAAGGGAAGCTGATAGCTATGCTTTCATTTTATTTCATTCTATTTCCTCTTTATGACCAATTTTACCCTAATAATCAAAACTTTGATTATAGATCCCTAAGGCACCATGTTGCATGCAGGACCAGGCTGGAAACTGCCACCAGTTCTCACATTGCCAGGGTTTCAGCTGCCAGACAGTGGCATAAGCAGGGTGATTGATATCAGCACGGTACCTAGGGATATTTTCCTTCCTCTGCTGAAAAAGTGTCTACTTCTCAGCTGGCCTGAACTCTACAGGCATGGAGATATGGATCTGAAGTTTGCCTGATTCTGGTATCTGTTGCTGATGCTAGTAGGATCTCAAACTGCCAGCATGGACTTTGCCACATTGAGATGCATCCAAATGCTTTGAGGAGACTCTTCCAGTGGACGACCCCAGAAAGGAGGCTAAAAAGCCAGCCGTTGGGGCTAGTGTTCCTGCGAGTGGGTGAACTGGTGCCACTTTGGTCTGTTTTGGCCCCACAGAAGATGGAGACTTGAAGGAGACATACTGTCCCGCCGCAGGCCCAGCTCCTGTCCCCCTCCTGCAGAGCCAGCGTTATGGGACAGCCAAACCCCCAAGGGCTCCCCAGCGTACCGATGCCTCAGGAAACTCCTTTAAATGGTTTTGGCTACACTGAGAAAAGGTGTTTAAAACAACAAAAAAAAAAAACAACAAAAACCCCACAAAAAAAACCCCAACCCCGCCAAAAAAACAAACCAAACCAAAACAGAACATGAATTATAATATCAATCTGCAAAATGGGAAAGTAATAAAAAAATCCAAGCTCTCTTGTCTTCAAGCCATTAGGTTTGTGGGCCTGGGGAACGGGGATGTGGTAGTGGTCCTGCTTGCCTGACTGCTTGCCCAGCTGAGCTCCCACCACCCCAGCTCAGCTCGCAGGGCAGGTACAGGTATTTGTACCACACGGTGCCTCTGCTCTTCAGGGAGCACCATTTTGGTCAAGGCCTTATTGCCTGGCTGGAGATTTCACACACCGGGGGTTTTAAAGAGGGGCTTGTGTCGTATGGCAAAGCCCACAAGCGAGACCTCTTCACAAAAGCCCGGACCACTGTGCAGAGCCCTGCGGGCTGAACTTTGGCCACGGCTATTTTAGAAAAGTCGCAGAGTAAAGTTCAAGGCAAGTAGTGAAACGGCTGCATGCCTTCCTCTCCTCGTGGCAGAGGAGATTTGCGGGGACCTTCTGCCCGCCCTGCTCTGAACGCGAGGAGGTGCGATAAGCATCGCCCGCTGCTTTCCCTGGCTTGGACGTCATGCCTCACCTGCTCGCTTCCAGGAGTCCTGCACCCCTCCGACCTATTGCTTCCTCCTCATACCTTGTACAGGACAGTAAAGGACAATAAAACAAAACACTGACCTTTCCACACCACAGACCTTCTCCAACCCTGACATAAATTCATGATCTTTAATGATGATAATCACGGCCTTGCGTTTGCTGATTTAATCCTCTGCTCTTCGCCAAGGCCACGGGCAGGCATGGCGGGTTTGCACTTGGGGCCTGGGATATAAGGTATTTTTATGAAAAGATGATTTGGACCTTCATGGTTGTGGGGTGCGTGCACGTGGGGGAATGATACAACTGCAACCTCAGCAATGTCTGCCTGAGAGCAGGGGTCCCCAGCGATCATGCTGAGATGCACAGGCTGCCCGCCGCCTTTTAGCAGGGTGCCAACGCTGAGCCAAGCTGCCGGAGACAGCGGATGCCAGCGTGCCTCAGAAGTGGGTGGCACAAGCATATCCCCATCCCGCCGACGTACCCCGGGCTCTCTTTCTGGCACACACACCCCCCCGTCCCGTTCCTCCCCACCACGGAGGGTTGCGGCGCAAGGGTCCCTGCTGCTCCCGAGGGAAAAGCGCTGCCCCTGGGGAAGACCCAAGGTCGCTGCCACCCTCGCTCTCCCTGCCGACGTGGGAGATCGGGACCCGGCGTGGCCTGGGTGGGCAGGGGCTCATTGTCAGGATGTGCCTCGGGCACGGCGCCTTTGCCCAGCCCTGCTTTCTGACCGCAGAAAGAAAACATTTGCCCAGACACAGTCCGGCCCCCTTGCCACGTTGAAAGCCTGGCTGCCGACAGCTTTAAAGGGGGTCATGCAATACCTCCCCAGCAGGACACAGAGGACGAGACTGGCAGATGAGTTAAATGAGGCTGTTTTTTAGAGCCTTGCTGAAATCCGTCCTCATAAAAGGGAGCTGTCTGGAAACCTGCTCATCCGAGGGGAGGAGAGTCTCCCTGCGAAGAAGGGAGGCTTGCCAGGCCTGCCACCGCCACTGCTAGCACGCAGCCAGGCGCTGCGCAGAGCTGGTGCTCAAGCCCGGGCTGCAGCAGCAGCAGCAGCAGCCACTGCCTGGTGAAGCAAAGCGGGGATGAGTAACACTGCAGGCAAGCAACCCTTGCCAAGCAGGATTTGCAAGCGCATCAGAGCCCCACGCACCGTGGGGTAGCTCCCTGCGGCACTGCACACCCCAGGGAGCACCGCCAGTGCAGGTGGCCGTCCCCGCCACCTGGTCCGGGAGCAAAGGGCACCCCAGATGGAGCAGGGAGTCAAAGGGGTATTTCCCAGTTGGTACAAGGTCCAGAGGTATCCTGGATACTTCCTGACAAGCGAGGATGGGTCTAAGGGCTGCCTTATCCTTCCCTCTGGGATGACAGGCTTTTAGTGATCATCAAACGTGCCTGTCTTTCTTCTTGAGTGTGCTGAGCTCTGTACTTTCCTGCTTGTGGTCTGGGGCTTGACAGCAGTTGGTACCCATCCTAGGTCAGCGGGGAATACTTCACCTTGCCTGTCCAGTGCTACCTGTTTCTCGATATGATGCAGAGGGCTTCTCCTTGCTTGCATATGCCAGGTAGATCTGGGGTGGTGACAGAATCAGACAAGCACCAACAGATCTCCTCATTTCTCCTCCTGTCCTTCCAGTTAAAAAGCTCAACACCCCAGTACCTGCCAGAGCTGTACACCCTTATGCATCCTTGTCATGTAGCAAGAGGACAGGCAGGATGGCCCGAGGACACTCTTAAGCAGAAGGTCTACGATGAAAGAGGCAGAGAAAGTGCTATTATGTCTTCTGCCCCCGAAGGTAAATCAAAAATCTGGGTTCTTGAAGATTATCCCACTTAAGAGGAGAAACTGATTATGAATTTAGAGGGTCTCTCACTAGGGTCCTGGTTCATAAAAAACACACCGAGTCTTCTTCCCTAAACCCAGAAGGACTCGTACAACACGAGTCTGCGTCATTGCTCAGAGCCAGCCTGCTCTGAGTAGCACTTCTACCCAAAAGTAGAAGTGCTACTAGGCTTACCTGCCTGCGGCCAAGTGCCTGAGAGGGGGTGGTTACTGTTTCATAGAGGAGCACGACTGTCCTGCCTGTCCTGTGCCCTTGGTTTTAGCAGGACTGACCCCTCCTCTCACACCTGCTCGCTCAGCCACCTCCTTTATCCTGAAGGAGCTCCAAATGACAAACCCGCCACGCAGAGAACGAGGGAAAATCATTTAAGAAGTGACGAATGATGCATTCTTACTTACCTGTAATTATACATTACGCTTCAGCATGGCATTTTCCTATCGCTTATCCAAAACATTTGCACTCCCCTTTCCCGTAGTTTTCTGCTCCTTGATCGCCTTCCAGGCAGCCACTCGCAGAGTGCTCTCGAGGTGCATTCAGTGTGCCTGCAGCCTGCCTGCAAATCTCTGCCCGTTTGGTGCTAGCGGGGCGGAAGGGGATTACTGCTTCAGCTTCTCCAGCTTCGGCTTTTCACAGCTACATTTGCAGTGAGGGAAGGGCAGAGGAAGAGCGAAACCCTGGTTTTGCTTCCCTGCTATGTTTTTCCTGAGTACATTTTCTAATGGGCCTCGTGGTAGCATGGGATTTTGTTTCAGGACCCCACTGTACTCCGTATACCACCATAAATATCCAGGTCAGTACTGTATGCCCTTATACAGCAGGTCTACAGTGTTGCTCTAGGTTTATCCTTCTTAAGATTCTCAATCTGTTTTTTTTCTAAGACTGTAAAATATCCCCGATTTCCACTTAAAAAAAAAAAAAAACAACCAAAACCAGAGCATGTGCTTCTATGCATGATCCAAAACTCTTTGTTCTTCTCCCGAAACTCCACAAAAAGGCATGCTGGAGTCCTTAGGTTTTCACTAAAATGGTGAGGAAGCGCTTTGGTACTCCTGAGGCCTTCAAAAGGCCTGGAATATGCTGGGTCTTACCCCTTGATGCAGTTCTGAGGAGCAAATCAGTTGACTGGAAGAGTCTGCAAAAAAAACATCCCACCAACCCTTCAGGCTGTGGTCACATGGAGATGTTTTAGGGATCTCAACCACCTCACAGATCTGCTGAAATGGTCTGGATTCAGTGTTTCTCCCTTGAGCTTTGTGCAATCCTCCCACACCTCCTAGGACTTGGAGGGAGAGAACATCTTTCACTTGGACATCTGGCACTAGTGTCCTAACAGACAAGCTTCAGGGCATTTTGTGAAATAGTCTGCAGCTCCCAGAATCTGCTTCAGACAGAAACCCAAGGACATCAGGCAATACAGCCCATTAATGAAATTACTCTGTCAGATATTATTTTATGGTGTCTCTCTGCATTTCTGTGGGACCGTTACTTGCAATAGGGACGTTCATCTCCTGCACACATTTTCTACATCCTTCCTGAATCTTACCCGATAGGATTTTTCCCTTAGCTTAGCTAAGGCTTTTTGGAAATGTATAGAAAGCCAGTATGGTTCAAAACATTTGCCACTTTTAGAATAATAATCTCAGAACTTCCCGCTCCAGACATCACCTAACAAGGTGCTCTACAGGTTGTTTCCATGTGCTATAACTTTTATGCAGTATTTCACCTTTAACTCCAAACTTTCTCACCATGACCAGAATGCTTTTCCCTTGGTATTCCAAAGATAGACTTCATTGTGCTCCAAAGGTATACCTCATTCCAGGACAGTTGAGTTTCCCAGTTCGTATTCTTTTTGTATCCTTCTGGGATCCTTTCTGTGATGGACCTTCCGATGTGGTCTGGTTCAGGTGCCTACACTCCCTCCCTGGCACTGCCCTTCCTTGGTTCTCCTGGGTGAATGAGAAGCATTTGCACATCTACAAGTTGTCAGAGAGGAACCAAACATCTCCTCTTCTGCATTTATCCCCTTGACAAAACAACTCTTGCATTTCACATCCATGACATTGTTTGCACTGAGCCCCAAAGCTGCTGCCTGGACTAGGCATCACCGCTACTCCATTTATGCCCAGATGTGTAGGTAACTGTGCAGTTGCAAAGCTGCTCTTTTCCTTAACACTCAGGCAAGTTGGATCTGGGATTCCTAGGCCCACGTAGTGAGCTATTGCAGGGGTGCATGGCCTGCCCTTACTATAGCATTCCTCCTGTGTAAATACCAACAAAACTTATCAGTAAATTTAACCACTGGCAAGAATTGCACTGGTTGAAACTGCTAAATCTCATTCTGTTGGCCACTGAAATGCTCTCCCTCTGTCACCTTACCTGTGCAAGGTTTTGCACTGTTAGCAAATCTACAAACAAACCTTCTGTAACAGGAGCAGAGTCCTACCGACCTGCACCTCCGCGAGTGGCTGGGGAGTGGGCCAGCTCCATGCAGTCTCAGTTTTTGTTTTTCCATTGGAAATTCCCCATCACCAGTTGTGTGGCGGACATAAGTTACCTGCTTTTGGAACAACTCCCTTTCCTTTGGGACCAGTTACAGACTGTCAGCCTTGAATTTATCACAGGCCATGTGTAACTGCACCTACCACTTCTTGTTCAAAGGTCTCTGCATGCACCCATAAATAGCCTAAGCGCAACAGACCTCTTGAAAGGCCAAGGCCATCCAAGGCCTCCCGTCAGCGTGGCGTGCCATACCTTCCCCACCAGCCTCTCTGGGGTAGCTGGTGCATTACACAAACTCCCGACCATCACTAAATTGCCAGATCAGGCTTCGCTGAGAAAGCAATTTTCCCCAGCTTTCAGCTTTGCTTCTGCCTGTCAATATACAGCTTTCTGATCTGTCGTGAATGACCAAGCTGAACCCAATGGTATCATCCAAGGTACCTTCGTTCACAGACACAGCTTCTTTCCAGTGACTTCAGAGGGGGGACTTAGAGGGAAGGTTATTTTACTTGTTCCTGGTTGCCGCTCCTGGAAAACATCCAGCAGACAGACGGGGATCATTTCTGTTTCAAATCCACAAGATCTAACTGACCTGTTGGGTCAGGGTCCCTGAAGGTCTCCAGACAGGTTTCAGACCCTCCCATCAATCAGGGCAGGAAGTGATCTCAGAGTGGAGCCACCTTTATTTTTTTACTGTCCCAGGACGCAGGACAGCTTTTCATTGCAGACCAGCTACCTGCAAATAGTTTGCCTCACTTGAAACACGTCTTTAAAGGGAATTTCCAAACTGACAGGGTAAGGCGCAGTTCCTGGTGTTTTAATCACATCATTACAGCCACAGGGCACTGAGGACAACATCATGCCTGACTTTTTGCTCCAGTGCCCCTGTTTCACTAGACAGACTTTCCCAGGTTTGAAAGTGTCTAAGCTCTCTTGTCACCACTATCCATTTCAAGCTGATTAGCTCGGCCCCCATTAGCTCAAGTGCCCATCTAGCTTGGCTGGTCTGCAGGACTTTGGGTCATCTCTCTTAGTATCACCCACTTCACATGGCCTAGGAGTGCTTCTGTGACCAATGTCCCCCTTGTAAGGTTTTTGTTAATAGTTCTGCACAAAAATGTGGTCCTGACTCTGCCCCCCAAGCTGGATCTACCCCCATTTCCCCATTTTGCAACACTGTGAAGGCCTCGTTGCACGTTGTGTCTTCTCTTAGCCCACCACCTTCCCACAGTCAGGTTATTTTATTTCTGCTTCTGAATTCAGCTGCATTTTTGCATGGCCGCCGTCTCTCTCGTTTTACATACATTAGGTATGTGTGGCACTCTCTGAAATAGAAAGTTCTCTTTTCTTCACTCTGCGTTAGCCACAGAGCTGCGCTGACAGGACGCCCGGTGACTGACCAACTTCTCACTAGCACTTCCTGGCTCAACACTCTGCTGCAGCCCATGATTTAAGCACCTTGGCAAATTCTTACGCCTCTCACGGCGTCTTTGGCTTCCCATTAAACACAGAGATATCGTTTCTGGCTCAGGAAGAGCACTGTGGGCCACTGGGATTTGGGAGACTGGCCTGGGGAGCTTTCATTATGTGCATGCTCTGTCCGCCTGCTCCTCCCGAGGCATCTTCTGCTGGACTCCAGGACAGCTGGACCTTTTTGCTGACCCAGCTCAGATTTTTATGTACTCTCGATTCATTTTTTTCCCCCTAGTCTCAATCTGGTCATCGCATAACTGAAAATGTATTAATCGGTCAATGTCCAATATCTTATTATTCAACCAAAACGATCCCGGTCCTTCAGCTGAATTCTCTTTGTCCCCCACTTTGTAGCACATGCCTGACCAGTTCTCTCTAATTTGATGGTTGATTCTAGTCATTCAGCCTGCCTAGATAATTCGATCTTGTTTTCCTGAAGGCAGGTATGCACTGCTGTAAGAGCTGACCCCATCAAGTTGGCTCCTAGGCACCCTATTTCAGAGCCATTCCCTTACGCCGTGCTTATGGACCGAGTTGAATAAACCTCCCAAATGTATTCTCCTCAAAGACTGTGGCTCTTGCACTGCTTCAGCTGGGACAGTCAGTCTGATTCCTTCCTCCTGCAGACTGAAAATGGTGGCGAGTGGTAGTAGGCGGTGTTCTGGCTAGCCCTTGTCTACAGCAGGAGGCTGTTTTTTCCTGTGGTGACCTGCAAACCTTTGATTTCCTTTTCTGAGTGACTTTTTTCAGTTTCTTAACTCTTTGCTGTGGTTCATCTTGGCTTGTAAATTGGCCAAAGCTTTTATTGTGCCTCTTATTTTCTGGAAAACATTCTTTTCCATAATAGTCATGCTGCTGATCACCTCTTTGATCCATCTTGCCATTTTAAACTGGAAATCTTCCAGGAGAATTTCGCACTCTCTCTGGACTCCAAAGCCTTTTATCCTTGTCTGCAGGTGACCTCTTACAAACATCTCTTAGAAGGTCCCAGATGTTGCTTGAACTCCTTTGCAAAGTCTCCAGCTGTCTCGGCTCATGTTTTGCATCTTTTGGTCATTTTCAATTTCCGTTCCTGCTTGGTTCCAGAGGAATCCCAGAATTAGGACTTCTCCTCCTAGAAGCTGAGTCTCACTCCAGACATTGTTTCCATAATTTGAAGAGTTGCAGGTTGTTCAAGAGATGATAAAGCTGGCAAAGATGCTCCAGAAATGCTCCAGGTGCTTCACAAGGAGGTGCTCCAGAAATGGTCACCCCTTGCTCCCCACCCCATGTATTAGTTACGCAAACCATGCAAAGCCTTGCTTTCCCACCCGTGGGAGGAATCAGCTGGAGGAAACTGTCTTTTCTTTCAGAGCTCAAGCTCCCTTTGAGTCAGCACTCCCCCAAAAGGCCTCCATGTGCTTTATCTCAAGGTTAAGCATCTTTTATTTGGGCTGTGCCTCCAATTTTCTTGATGCTTTCCCAAAGACCAGTCCAGTCACGAGCAGAGGAATTTTATGCTGCAGGTGCTTGTTTCCCTCCACTGACTAGCAAGAGAGCCTGTAGCTCCATCTTAGATATCCAACATGGATGCCTGACTTGGGGCACCCAATGCCACCCTGCACGGCTAACTACCGCTGGCACATGCCGACACCCAGCAAGGTTCACTTGCAGGCTGCAGTTCCCCTTCCCAAGGAAGGGGGTCTGTATAGTCCAGCCCTTGTAACAGTTTGCTTTTCTCACCGGCAGCAGATTCTCCCAACAACCTCTGTAGCAGTCCACGAGCCTCTCCTTCTGCCACCCCCAAATATAACCTATAGGCACGTGGCATACATTTATGTTGTTTATTTTTAGCCCCCAGTTTAGTGTGAAAATGTCATCAGGTTAACAGGGAGAGAGCTGTATGAGCCTGCAGTGCCACTTGCCTCCCTGCCAAGCAGGAGCCTCTAACACCTCATCAGAGCCTTCGCTGCTCCTGAACGCTCGTTCGCACCTTCCAGACGGGCAGTGCGGTTTCAGCAGCCCCCCCGCACGTAAACCCCACGAGTTACCCTCCTGATAAGATTACCTGCAAAGCACGATCGTTAGAAAGGAATGATGCGAGGGCTTTTGGCTCTCTTTTGGCTGGCGGGGGCGGGTTTTCTGTTTGTCAGGGTAATTCCCCTCCAGCTGCTGGGAGAGCCCGAAACTGCCCCTTTCCTCGGTGCCCGCCGGGATTGGGGGTCACGCACCTCCGGGAGCCGGAGCCCGGGGAAGGGAGGGAGCGGGGCTGAAACAAGTGAAAGGCAAGCGGTCGGGGCTGGCGGGGGGGATAAACACATCTCTGTGCATCGCCTCTGCTGACACTTCCCGCCTGCGGTTCCTGCCGGGAATACCGGAGAGAAAGCCGCCAGCCCGAGCCTATGGGTCTGTGTTTGGGGTGGTAGGGGGGGCACCTCTCCCCCCCGCACAGCACGTGGGGACGGGGCGGCCGCACACCCCGTACGTTGCACACCCCGCACGTTGCAGGGCCGCACTTGCCGCGCCGGCGTGCACACGCAGGGACACGCACACGCAGGGACACACGCACAGCGCCTCTGCCCGGGGCACGGGGAAGAGCATCCCACTTCCTCGGGGCAGCAGCACGGCCCCCGTTCCGCTAGCGGGGGGTCCTGGCTGCAAGGAGGGGGGCGGGGGGAGTGCGGGGCTGCCCGGGGCTGGAGGGGTATCCGAGGGGGGTGCCCGGTGCCGCCGGGTGCCGGCGCCTGCTGGCGGGGGGCGGCGGGGCAGGGCCGCCCGGTGCTGCCGGCGGCAGTGATGTGGCAGCAGGTCGGGTCACGTTGCCAGCCCTGTGCTCGTACCAGTGTGAGACGGGATTAGGGAGGCGGCTGTCGGTGCCGCTGCCGGCGGGGAGCGGGGGCTGCGCGGGTGCGCCCGGCGCGCTGGGACGAGGGCGGGGAGGAGGCGGGGAGGCGGGGGGGGTTCCCGCCCCGCCCCGTCCCGTCCCGGGGCCGCCGCGGCCGGTCACGCTGCACCGGCGCAAATCCTCTGCCAATGTCACCTCCCGCGCCCCGCGGGGATGCGGGCTGCCCGTCAGGAGGGCAGCGTCCAAATACAGATATGTTTATATTATATGTATACATGGGGTTTATATATACATGCATGCACATATATCCGTACGTGTATAAGGAACGATTTTGCCGCGGTCTGGCGCTGCGGGCAGATCCGGCTCCCGTCCAAAGGTCGGGCGGGAGAGCCGGCGGGAGCAGCGGCGGCCGGGAGGTATCGCCGGGGGGAAAGAGCTGCGACACAGCGGCGCCGAGCCAGGGACCGCCCCGCGCCCCGGGCTGCCACTGCCGCACGGCAAAAACACGCGTGTGCGCGTGTTCGTGCCCACGCATCCGTAAATGTGTATAAAACGTATAGCAAACGTGACCCCCTACCCGGCCCCCAGGGAGAGGCTGGCGGCTGCCCCCGCCCCGGTGCAGGAGTCGCTTTGCCTTACGGGCAGCCGGCGCGCCCCGGGGGACAGATTCGTGATTCCCCGTGGGTACGTTTTCCACGGGTGGGTCTCCTCCCCAAATACAAATAAAATAATACAAATAAAATATTACAAATAAAATAATACAAATAAAATAAAAGACAGAATAATAATGACAGTCATGGTGGCAATAATAAAGACGATGATAATGACAACAGCAACAGCACGGGGGGAAAGCCGGTGTCTCGCAGGGCGGCCCCCGGGCCGGCGGCGGGGACCCCCCCGGCACCCCGCGGAGGCTGCCCACCCCCCCCCGCCTCCTGGTCCCGCCCGCCCCATTCCCGGCCCCGCCCCCCGCCCGCCCGGCGCGCGCCGCACGTGAGCCGGGTGCGGGGCTGGCTGGCGGCGCGCGTGCCCCGCGGGCAGGCACGGCACGGCACGGCGCGGCACGGCACGGCGGGTGCAAACTCGCGGCGCAGCGTGTGCTGCGGACGTGTGCGCGGGGAGCGGGAGCGAGGCGGGCAGGGGGAGCGGCAGCGGCGGAGACAGGAGGGGACGAACCGCCGCACACTTTCGCCACTGCACGGGAGAGGGGGACGGAGGCTGCATGTGCACAGCGTCGCTCGCGGATCTCCAAAGACTGATCTCAGCATCCCGCAGGTTCAATCAAAAGCAGCGACGAAACATCAGCCGCTGCCAGACATGGATGAAGGAATCTCCCGCTTGCCGGAGCGGCAGCTACTGGAGCATAGGGATTTTATAGGGTAAGGCGCCAGGGCAGTATCTCCGTCTCGTGTCCCTACGGCGTTTCGTCTTCTTGAGAAAGTGCCGTGAAGCGCTGGAAGCAGAGCCGGCTGCCCGGCGCTGCGCGGGGCTCGCCTCCCTCCGCCGGGCGGACCCGGGCGGTCCCTTGCCCGGCCCTTGGGGCAGAGCGCTCGGCTCCCCGCGCGGCGCTCGGGGTCTGTCTGCCCACTCGAGGAAGTGCTAGGCTGGCTCTCGCTCTTGCCGATGCCGGATCTTTGTGTTTTTCTCCAGGCTGGACTACCCATCCCTGTATATGTGCAAACCCAAAAGAGGTGTGAAGAGGGACGAGAGCAAGGTAAGAGTAAGTTTCTGGGGCTGTTCTCGCTTAAGCGCTTAACTGGGGCTCGCTGAATTTTACAGCGCAGCTTCACTCCCAAGAGCATCCCCGGGGGGCTGCGCTTTTAACTTCCCCCCGAATTGCAAGCCGGGTTTACGAGCGAGCTGTCCCGGCGGGGAGAGCGGTGCCTTGGCGGTAATTTGCGCGGCATGTGGTCGGCATGACATTTGTTTTGGTTTTAATCGTCGTTCCGAGGGACTCTGTCTAACGCTTGGCTTTGTCGGGTTTTGCTAATTAGGAAACGTACAAACTGCCACATAGACTGATAGAAAAGAAGAGGCGAGACAGGATTAACGAATGCATTGCCCAGCTGAAGGATTTACTGCCCGAGCATCTGAAATTGACGGTAAGGTGCAGACGAGTGTATATGTACATGCAGATGCAGGCGCCGGCAGCCTGCCCGCTGCGCAGCTCCCGGGGCGGCGGGGATGCGGGACGCCGGGCTGCCTGCCTGCCTGCCTGCCTGCCGGCGGCGGCGGCCCCGGCCGTAACATCCCTCGGGGACCAGTTTCCCCGAAGTTAACGGACGCGGCGTTTGGCGGTGGCCAAAGCGTGCCGGGAGGTAGCCGACCGCCCCCTTCCCTTGCCGTTGCAGACGCTGGGACACCTGGAGAAAGCGGTGGTGCTGGAATTGACTTTGAAACACTTGAAAGCGCTAACAGCCTTAACGGAGCAGCAGCACCAGAAGATCATTGCTTTGCAGAACGGTAAGCGGGCCCCGGGGGGCGCCGCGGCAGGGGCGCGCCGGGGGCGGGCGGGAGGAGGCGCGGAGCGGGGCACCCCACGCCAGAGCTGCGGGCAAACGCTGTCCCCTCTCGGTCTCCCCTCCGCAGGGGAGCGGTCCATGAAGTCTCCCGTGCAGGCCGACCTGGACGCCTTCCACTCGGGCTTTCAGACGTGCGCCAAAGAAGTGCTGCAGTACCTCTCCCGCTTCGAGAGCTGGACTCCCCGCGAGCAGCGATGCGCCCAGCTCCTCGGCCACCTGCACTCCATCTCCTCGCAGTTCCTCCCCGGCCCCCAGCTCCTCTCCCCGCCGCCGGGCCCCCTCAGCAAGGGATCCTCCTCCTCTTCCTCCCCGCCCGCCCCCCCCTGCGTGCCGGGCCACAAGCCGGAGGGCCAGGCTAACTGCGTGCCCGTCATCCAGCGGACTCACGCCGCCGAGCTCAGCGCCGAGACCGACACGGACACGGACAGCGGCTACGGCGGCGAGGGCGAGGCGCGCACAGAGCGCGGCTCCGCGGCGGCGGCGGCCGGGGGAGCGCTGCCCGCCCTGGCCATCAAGCAGGAGCCGTCGGGGGACGAGGCGCCCCCTGCGCCCAAGCGGCTGAAGCTGGACCGCGGCGGCAGCCCCCTGCCCGGCCCGCCGGGGCTGGCCGTGCGGGGCGCCGAGGCGGCGGCGGCGGCGGCGCTGGTGAGACCCGACGCCGCCCTGCTGGGTTCGCTGATGGCCCTGGGGGCGGGCGGCGGCGGGGCCCCCTTCGGACAGCCGGCGGCGGCGGCCCCTTTCTGCCTGCCCTTCTACTTCATCTCCCCCTCCGCCGCCGCCGCCTACATGCAGCCCTTCCTTGATAAAGGCAGCCTGGAGAAGTATCTCTACCCCGCCGCTCCCATCCCGCTCCTCTACCCGGGCATCCCGGCCCAGGCGGCCGCCGCCGCGGCCGCCGCCGCCGCTTCTTTCCCCTGCCTCTCCTCCGTGCTCGGCCCCGCCGAGAAGGCGGCCGCCGCCGCCGCCGGGCTGCCCCCAGCGCCCCACCTCCTGCACCCCTTCGGTGCCGCCGCCGGGCTGGCAGCCGCCGCCGAGCCCGGCGAGGAGGCCGAGACCGCAGCCGCCGAGGAGCCCTGCGCCGAGGGTCCGTGAGACGCCGCCGGCCGGGAGCCCCCACGGGCTCCCCGCCGCCGCTGCCCTCCCCTCGGACTGGCCGCCCCGCCGCGGGGCGGGGAGGGGCCGTCGGGCCGGCACCTGCGCCCCCCGGTTTCCTACGGAGGGCAGGGCGGCGTCTGCAAGGGGTCGCCGGAGCTGGGCCGGGTCGGGCCGGGAGCTGGCGGCCGCGGGGTGGCTGGGGCCCGGCCTGGGGGAGCGGCCGCTCCCGCGGGGAGTCCCGCACCCCGCTGCCGAGGCGACTGGTCCTGGTGCTGCCCCCGCAGAGGACCGGACCGTCAAGGATAAAATTTGCTACTCAGTATTTTTTTAATGTTTGGCTTTATAAATGCATAAATATGTTAAGGAAAAAAAAGAAGAAGGAAGAAAAAATAGTAAGGATACTTTTTTTTTTCTCTCTATAAGGTAACTTAAATGTTGCACCTTATTTGGAATGGGTTTATACCGTGTCCCTGAGTCCCACTTGGGAACTTGCACTTGTTGTCCAGGAGACCTGGGTGGGCTCAGGGCGAGAGCAGGGGGTGAGGCGAGGGGAGAAGGGCAGACCCCAGCACCTGTGCTAGCACTTTATTGAGAACGGGAGCGAGGATGGACGGACCCTGAGCCCAAACCTGCAGTGCCTTGAGCACCCGGGGATGCCGCTGGCTCCAGCGAGTTTTGGGTGTGCAAGGGAAGGAGGGTCAGACCCATTATGTCACCTTGTGTTTTTTATTTTTTTTTTTTTTGGCTAAGGTATACAGGTGTGGCAAGTGCATTTGTTCTCACCCAGTCTTTATTTAATTCAGTATGTTCCTGAGAGATTTTTCCCCCCAAACCTTGCTGTATAAAATGAATGTTTCTGCACTGAACTACAGAAAGAACCTCCCCCCCCTTCCCCCAAGAAAACACAGAGCAACTCGTCAGCCCAAACTCATTTTATCCTAAATTCTGAATGACACAAACTGGAGGCCGTAGGTAAACGCCTCACTGTGCAATCAGAAATGATTAGACCGGTTGGGGTAAGTTTCCCATATGGATTCTCCCCTCATCCCATGCTCAAATAGCACGATTTCCCTTTTCTGGAGACAAACCAAGATGCCAGATAATCACACAGATAAAGCTTTTATAATAAGGCTTAAACCAAGACCTTGCCTAGATATTTTTAGTTTGTTGCCAAGGTAGCACTGTGAGAAATCTCACTTGAATGTTATGTAAGAGGTGAGACACAACAGCCTGGCGAGGAGCGAGTACGTACCCGGGGTCTGTCAGTCCGTTTGGTGCATCTGCTGCTGCTGTTGCTACTGTTTGCCTCAAACGCTGTGTTTAAACAACGTTAAAAAAAAAAATCTTTACTAGCCTACAGAGTGGCTGTGTGTAAATAGTTGTTAATACATCCAATTAATGATGTCTGACATGCTATTTTTGTAGGGAGAAAATATGTGTTAATGATATTTTGAGTTAAATATCTTTTGGGAGGATTTGCTGAAAAAGTTGCACTTTTGTTACAATGCTTATGCTTGATACAAGCTTACGCTGTCTTAAATTATTAAAAAAAAAATAAATCCTGTCTGCAAGAAACCAGCTGTTTTAGAACAGTTTAGTATGTGATATATTAGAAATCAATCTTTATATTCAGTATTTTCCAGCACTCCATGAATTCTATTATCTAAATATTTCCACACTATTTTGTGATTAAAAAAATTCTTACTAAGGAATAAAAACTTTAATACACAAAATGGGGTTGTCTACTAATTAAAAATCTCATGATAATACGTAATAATGGGTGCACTGAGATTCAAAATGTATGATTGTGTGGCTGACAATAATAATGCCTTTTCACATTTTTAATCTGGGTTTGAATTTGCTTGGTTTCCTTTAACTGACTTTAGCAAACTGTGCTTTAAGATACGTGTGTTTCACAAAGCAAAGCGTAAAGCATGCCTGTGGAACATACACGCTTCTTCCTGACAGCTACTTTTTCCTCTTCTTTTTGCAAAATATTAATTTTATCTTTAAAATTAATGCTTCACAGCCCTGGTGCTGTGTGAAGCTATCTTTGTTCACAGTGAGCAAACTTTATGATTTGTACGACAATCCAATGACGTATCATAATCTCTGGAAGAATGATGTATGTCCCAGCTTGGAAATCCTCTAGGAAAATCAAACATTTGGGGAGGGGGGAGAGCAGGAGAGGGGATAGAGTGGTGGAAACAGGCAAGTAATTCATAGCATGGAAATGCAGCACCCTAAAGACTTCACAGATTTAATATCTGAGCCGCAGATCACCTTTCCTTTCAAAAATTCTTCCTGATCCAGAGAAATAAAATTAAGAAAACCCTCAAACAGTAGCCAATGTTTATGTAAGAGAGAAATAGAAAGGAAGCGTTTCGTGCTCCCTCTACTGGGTCTTCAACGCCAATGGATCTGTACTCGGAGCGACGCTGACAATAAATGACGTGGAATGCAAATGTCATAGAAAGCTCTAAGGCTCGTCTTGATTCCAGCAGTCCTTTAAAATATAGGAGGAAATAGAAATTGGGTGAAAATAAGCACTCCTTTTAAACTATTCAAATGGGATTTTAAGAAATAGATATACATCTTTTTGCGTGGAAGCTATAGTAAAATTAATTCCTATTAGAGACCTAGGAAGGCTATCCATACAAATACCAATGGACACATAAAAGTGCTTTTTCCATAAAGTGATGATAACAGACCAAAGGCCGCTGCACAGCAGCAGTATACCTGCTGAAGTCAATTATTTGTGGACTGAAATCAAAGCTTATCAAAGATAATGGAAAAAAACTGTCTCTGACTTCAGTTGTCTTTCGATCCTGTCCTGCGCTTTGCGTTATCACAGGGACGAAAGTGAGCTAGGTTCAACCCTTCAACTCAGTAACTCACCAACCACTTTACTTTGACCTGCATACTTCAGCAGCTTAACGCTTGTTACGTGGCCAGAGTTACGCTGGGACAAACATACTCATACACTCCAACTCCATGTAGTAGGGAGGGAATTGGCCTTCCTGAGCACAAACCCCTTCCTACCATTTTACTATATGCACAGAAAGGGTGGAGCCAAGCCATAAACACTTTTCGAAAGAATTGTACCCCTCATGAACAACTGGGGCGGTTTGAAACCCGAGTGTGGGCCAGGCTTTACATCTTTTTCAAATTTCCAGCCTTTGGGAATATGAATCAGTTTAGATTTCATTGGGCTACAAACCTGGATCCTTATAGGGTTTTATCAATTTCAGTATTTACCATGTACAATAACAGGAAGGCTTATTTTTATTAGCCCTTGAATCAAACGTGCCAAATGACTTCACGCCAAGTTGCAGCATCAGTGGAGTCTATTAAATTTTATTACATAAAACATAAAGACAAAATATGCGTGTTCAGATAGTACCAATGCTTAGCGAAAGCAAACAGGTAAAAAAAAAAAGGGTTTGTAATTGAGGCTGATAACCCACTGTTGCTGGAGGCAAAAGGCAAATGACAGGAAGGACCCTACAGTCAGCTTTAATTATTAAATTCCAGGCTTCCTCAGATCCCTTTGGAGCCTAAATCGTGTATTTCATATTTTCTCGAGGTTAAAAAAAAACCATACAAGCAATGGACAAGAGCCTGACAGGCTTAAATATACATTCACTTATGCGCAAATATTTATTATCAATGCTTGTTTTTCCTACCTACTTTCTTTAACTATGATATATGGACTCTCATCTGCACTTCTTGAGTGCTAAGAGTGCGGGACTGGGCGCTACATTTACTGTATACACTTGAGTACATACTCTGTTTTCTCATAAACCACAAGATAAGGGATGTAAGCTGGTAAATGTATTTTCTTAAGCAATAAACTTTGAAAACAGGTCTTATTTATCCAGTATATTATAGTGGCATGAAAGGCTCCATTATAGTCTGTTAAATAAACGCGGTTGAGATTGTTAAGCCAATGGAAGGTAATACAATGTACCTCCCACTGAAGGTCATGAAAGTTTTATGTTTGGAAGGATTACAGTTATAGAACTCAAATTGACTATCAGCCCTGTTTAAGAAAGGCCTGACCTACCAATTAAGTCTTGATGAGTCCTTTTCTTGAGCATAATGGACTTTGGAGTAGGTCCCAAGTCTATGTTTTGGGGCTTGTTTGTTTGTTTGTTTAATTTTCACCTCTAGTCAGGGCAGACCGAATGACTTTGACATCCAGCAAGCCTGGGGACTGTGTGCAATGTGTGTTTCAGCACCGGTAAATTTATAGTCTGCCCTGGGTCTCGCAATGTATTTCCTTTTCCCTTTAAACATCAGCTCCTGCAGTCATGTGATGTCTGCCTTCTTTCAGAAGTTTCCTGCCTGCTAGTCACTGAAATAAACGTGCAAGTATGACGTAGAAGAAAGCAAGTAACAAAAATGCCAGATTTCCTGTCCACAAAAAAACACTTGGAATTTTTAGAGCCAGTTTCACTCAAGAAAATCTGAATCTCTATTTTCTATCTCTGGTTATACTGCAGTCTCAGAGTAGCTCACTGCAAAGCAGCAAAGAGAAGCCAGTGGCTCACCTGCCACTAGCAGCGGCTGTGCAAGTCCTAGACACGTGTGGGCTGGACGTGAGCAAGGGTGAGCTGCCGCTGTCACTTCACTCTCTGCATCCTTCCTGTGGCTACAGCATTTCAGTCTCCACACTTGTCAATCCGTCACAAACACTAAACTCATTGCAGCCTCAATTACAGCAGTGCCGTGGGCCACGTGGAGCTGCCCTGCCCCAGGCCCAGCAGCAGAAGCCGTTATGCCTCACTGAACTCACGGGGCACCCAGTGGCACCGCACCTGCTGCCACCACTGCCTTTTCCTGGGGTGCAAGTGTGCCTCTTCCTGCCTGGCCCTCCCGCTGCACCCCAGAGGAGGCAGGTCACGCCTAGGACAGGCAGGAAGACGTGACTTTGTGTTTCCAAAAACAGGGACTGCGATCCTAGACAGCTCTACTGAGCCACGGGAGCTGGGGAGAGTTCTTCCTGCCTCCATGAAGGCCTGTTGGTTGTTGCTTTTTTACTTTTATATAGGTTTAAAACTAAATTTCCTTGTCCCCATTTGCTCTCTTTTAGTTTAAAAGCAGGTGCGCTGATTTTCACTAGTCTGTACAAATTTTTTTGACCTCAACTGAGATTTTCTGGGATCAAATTAGAAATGCAGATTTGTTCCTTATTAGAAACACATCCACATTCCCTTCCGCCTTGCAGTTTATCACAGTGAGGTGCTTGATCTAACAGAAACTACATGATACAAACTAGTGCAAATCTTTGATGAGTGATTTGAGAATTGGTCCCCTTGATCCTCTGGTATCAGCAGTTCCCTAAGTGCAGACATATGCCGGGTATTGCTGTCTGCATGATTGCAGCCCCGCAGCCAGAAAAGGGAAGGAGCTCCTAATTTCATCTTGCTTGTTTTGCTCTTAGAGCTCAAAGGTGAGTCTAGCTCTCATTCTAAAATACTTCCATCTGGACCAAAACCAAGAAAACCAGTTACCAAAAAAGAAACCCTTGTGGCCAAGTCACTCTCACAACTGAGCAATTTCTAAAGAACAACCTCAGGAAAAGAGCTATGTAAATATGGCACCTTCTTACTCAGCAGAAAATTGGCTGCTCAAGTGTGTTTGGAGTAATACCTGCACTACAGAGCCAAATGAGCTGGAGATACTGAAGTGGATTCTATTCTCACTGTACTTGATCAACAAAATTGCTAAGGCTCCAGCCCTGCAGTTGGCGGCAGGCAAGCACACAGCTTCACGTACACATAATGTTGTTTGCAAAGAAGTCCATCTGCATAGGACCAGTAGTCCACCTGCATGGTCCTAGTTACAGCATTAAGGGCTTCAGACTTGGTGAGAGCCCACTGAATTGACTTCAGGTTTGGATCCCATGCGTAGTGACCCTGATTAGTATTTCCATGGTGCGGAGAACATAGCTTCCAGTAAAGACTGGGCCCCAGGCTCCAGCTGCAGGACCTGCTTTTCTCCTTGGCTGGAATATGAGTATGTCCATTGAAAACAAATAGAAACAATCATAAGCCACTGAGAGCAGACTCTGTGACAATAAGACAGCCTGAGATGCAGAAAAAAAGCTTTACCTGGCAGCAAGGTCTCCAAGAGTGTTTGCAGGGCTAGCAGAGAAACAGAATGTCTTTTTTTAATATGCAAGTTGAACTCTTATTCTGCAAGTGACTGAGAGGCTGAAAAGAACGGCCCTCCTAAAGATAAAAAATATTTTATGCTATTCTTGGAAAGAAAGAGACTGTCTGACTTAGCTCATCTGCATTTGTGCTGATGGTAGAAGAGGTAAAGCAGTACAGCTGTACCTCTGAGCGTGTGGCTGGCTGCGCGCCTACCTCTGGTTTTAAAAGCCAGGGCTTGTGCACACGCGCTAGTGCTGGACAGCAATTCTGGGAGACACAGGCACGGAATCTGAGGGAGGGAAGAGGTCATTTATGTTACTTCGTCAGAGTAACAGCATTCCCTTTAGAGTTCTGCATAGGCACCCAGAAGGCTGACGACGGTTGGCTTGCCGCGGAAGGATGGGATCAAACCTGCATAGAGGCGGGTCCGCCTCACAGGAGACCACCGCGACCAGGAGTCGCTCTGAGCCCCACGGGGCTCCGTGCGGGCTTGGCGGGATCGCACCGAGAGCCGCCTCAGCCGGTTGCCTGGCGATAAAGCTGCCCCGACCCCCTCCCCCGCCGCCGCCGCCGCCGCCGCCCCGACTCGCCGCAGTCCAAAGTGCGCGGCCGCCTGTGAGGCAGCCGGAGGAAGCAACGGCCGCCTCGCGCCGCCACCGGCGGCACGGCCGTCACGCGCGCGCCCATGTGACTCCGCGCACGCTGCCTGGCACGTGCGCGCGGGCCGCGCCGGTTGGGGTGGGGGGAGGCGTGGAGGGGGCGGGGCCGTGGCGGTCCCCTGGCAACGGCGCAGGGCTGCGGGCCCGCCCCGCCCCCGCCGCCCGGAGCAGCCGTTGGGCGTTACGCAGGCCGCGCCCCTCCTCGCGGAGCCACCGTCCGGGCGCTGGGGGCGGCCCGTACTGGCGGGCACCGCGGGCGTTACCTCAGGCTCACCGGCCGCAGGCCCCGTGGCGGCGAGTGGCGACTTCACCTGAGAAACGGCCGCCGCCGGCCCCCGGTGCTGGGTGGCTCCGGGCGAGGGACTGTCCCGCGGGCGGTGTCTCTCCTCGGCTGACGATCAGGGATCAATCGGGTGTTAGCAGCCTTCGTGGCGTGATGGTCTCCTGAGGAAACCGAATTTGCCTTTGTCCCTTCAAGCACCCCCCGAGTGTACCACGTACATGCGGTGGTGGAGTGGCACTCGTGGCCTTTGGACTGTGTCTGTAGAGCTAATAACACCAGCAATGTCACTGCAGATTAAGGGAGATGATAAGTTTTAGCATTACCAGGGGCAGCATTCAAGGTTTAAAACAAGTTGGATCCCGAGTCCTGGCATTCAAGAGATTTGCTCAATGCATTTTGAGCAAAGAGAATGCAATATTATGCAGGTATAGACCAATTTGGCTTTCTCTTACAGAAAATAATGAAGACCAAGAGGTTTGTAGCCCTTGAAGGCATCAGCTGGTGGGATAATAAACCATGATGGGGGAACTTTTTAGTAGAGGCTGTTTTTTCACTTTGATTCTTCTCAAATAGTAATGTTACTCTGAAGGTCTATGGATATAAGCAAAGCATGGTCGGTAGGGGAAGGCGAGACTTTTTATTAGCACAGATGATGCCACTGGAAAACCAGACTAGCTTTCAAGCACCCCAGCCTTTTTGTAGCTCAACAAAAGGACTCTACACCAGGAGTGCTTAATCCCCTTAGCAGAGCCTGCTACGTGTGTTAGATACCTGCACTTTTTATTTATTTAGGAACTGCTAGTCTTGTCTTCCCTGCCTGTCACATACCCAGTCCTTCCATGTATATTTCTGAGATGTACCTCAGAAAGCCCAAGGCTGGAGGGCCATGAATGGCATCCCATGGACCCTCCTGCTCTGTCGCAGGCTGGTGCTGGGCCATGGAAAGGTACTGATACCAGGCTCAGCGGCTCTTGCTGGTTTGTTTCCTACTGCAGCCAAGGGTCCCAGAGCAGTCCTCTGTCCCATCCACAGCATAATCCTACCGCTGCTGCTCACATGACACATTCCAGACACAGGAGCCATCAGGTTCTGCACAAGAGCCACAGTCACCCTGCAGACATCTCCCTGGGACATGAATTCACCACAGCTGGTGGGACCAGAAGACAGCCAGACAAACTAGTTAATAGGACACATCTGTACCCCCTGCTTGCTCTAAACCTCAGATGATTATCACTGCCTTCTACTCGGATCTTGGCCTTAAAGCCTTTCACAGAGAGAGATGCACAAATCGGGGTGTTTTCCAACAGCTGAACTAGATTTGCTACCGTTTTTTTCCAAAACTGTCTGCAGTGGCAGCACTCACCAGGTGGCAGGGGAGGCTGCGGCTGGAGGCACCTGTTTGACAGCACAGAACGATCAGAAGATAACATGGTCATCTGAGAGGAGAAACCTAGATTCCAGCCCTGCTTTGCAGCATGTTTATGCATTTTACTTTACAAAAAAAAAAAAAAAATGGATCTTCACAGAAGCTGGGGTAGAAACTAGCACTCTGGTTTCCTCATCCCTCCAAGTGAAGACCCTAATCAATAGGCTAAAGCTATTTCTCAGTAAGTGACTGCTTAATTATTCTCTGCAAACTAGGACATGAGAGACAGTATGCACATCTCTGAGAACAGCTTTTGGCCAGGGCTTTCCTGCAGGGAGCAGGAGATGCAGAGCTGAACCTCCTTGGAGGAAGAATATTCAATCTCAATCGCCTACTGAGAAAGAAATGTTCCAGTTACTAAACTATTATTTAAATGCAGGGCTGCTCCTCTTCCAGCTGCAGCTTTTTGTGTGAAGAGTGGTGCCCTCTGTTGTTCTAGAGAGAAGCTGCTATGAATTAGGGGAATGAAAGCATGAATGTGAGGTTGGTTTGTTTTTTCCAGTACTGCAAACTCTTATGGATGGTTTTGACATACAGGCAGTTTGCTGGGTCTGTCATGCTGAATGCACTACAATTGGGTTTCCAGAGTGAAGTCGGGAAGGAGGCATCTATAGAGGAGTATGTACCAACAGGAGTAGGAAAAAACTGTTTAATAACACACTGCTTAGAAAGTAGGAAAAATGTGTAGAATAGGCACAAACTGCTTATTACAGGTGCTACCAATGTAACTGAAGAATATAGGAATGTGTGTGGGCAAGGGTCAGAGTTATGGCTTCCAGTGCATCCTTCAACATCTCCTGACATCTGAGAGAAGGAGCCTAACAAGCTGCCATCATTAGATAATCCTCATGGGCACTCCTAGGCTATCTGTAAAGAAAAATGTGTTTGTGTGAACCCGGGCCGCACATGTTCTTGCTCTTCGACACAACAGAAAGAAGCTGTATGTTTGGATTGCAATTGTTCTACAGAGCAGAGAAATAAGAAAGTAAAGATATATTTGTCTGTCTGCAAAACATGAAGTGGCTTTGCAAAATGCTTAACACAACTAGTCACGGGGCCAGTTCTGGTGTTGTAAGTTACAAGGTAAGTACAGTTATTTAAAATGACCTTTGAGAGTAATCTGTGTGCCATGCCCCTGGAGGTATCTATGGGAAGCATGCTCCTGTCAGTGTCCTGCCAGGCCCAGAAGGTATTTCCAAGAGTCCAGCTGTTTGCTGTGATTGCTGAACATGCCGAGTCTGCAATAACTGTTTTCAAAAGCACACAGTAATGTCATGGGGTTGCTTGAGTTTAGTAACCCCAAAGCAGTACATTCAAAGGGGTAGAGGGCAATTCAGTTGCCTGTCAAGTCAGTGAGAAGGCACTGTGTGTCCCTTCCTTTTGCTTTACTCGGAGATCACCTATACCTTCTCCAGGAACAAAGCTGTTTGTTTGGTCTGCAATGGCACGCTGGTAGTTTAGGGCTACCCTAGCATTTTTCTCTTGTGGGTACAGTCAAATCATTTGTATTTGTACAAGCCTGTAAAGAGGGGATCTCCCCCCTTTCCCCAGGTGTTCCTGATGAGTCCATGTGACAATGCCTTCAAGATGCATGGCTGTCCCTTTGACTGAAGGCAACTCCACGTTATGGGAGAATCTCAAGCTTCTTGCTGGGCCAGGAGGAGCAGAAAGGCAGTTCAGAACCACTGCCTCACAACTGCATGCTGCACAGTTGAGACCCCTTTTTTCCTTCTGATCTATCCCTGTTATCAGTACTGCGAGGGAGGTGAAACTGCAATTCAGCCACGCAGTAGTGAGCTGTAGCAGGAACAGCGCTGGGAAATGCCAACTTTTTTGGAGGTATGGTTTCTTGTGTGGCTTCAAATCTAAATATAATCACAGTTGGCTCTTTCTAGTTTTGCTGCACAGCTTTTCTAGCAAAACAGGTAACTTGCATATGCTCACAAGAGAAGCAATAAGCTAAGTACCATTACCTGAAGAAGAAATTGGAACAGACTCAAATTTTTAATCCCAAACACAGCCACTCCAGAATTGCATCACTCAGATGGAGTTCCTTTTACTAATACCCCTCAGTTACCTTTTCACTTTCTGGCTTTAATCAGACATGGAGGCAGTGAAATGCGGTAAGCCCTTCTCCTGTGCATCAGAGAGTGTGTGCATTTCCATAGCCAAATGAAACGGAACAATGTCAGGAAGATTTCCCTTATTCTTAGTTTAGGCACTAAGAATATTTACATCTCAAAGGTTACAAACTGATGGAGGTGACTGGAGTCTTGATGATCTGTGCTACAAGAAAACATAAGCCTGACACTTTAACGTAGAATAGCTTGTTACTATTGTTAATTTCGACTTCCCCACTTTGTGGTCCCTGCCAAAGAACTTAAACTAAACAGGTTCTACAAGGAGCTGAACTCCTTCTGCATATGCTGAAACCAGTGTGCTAAAATCAATGTTAGGTGAAGACATTAATTTTGCAGAGTAAAGCTTTACATTTAAAACAGTCTAATTAGATCTGAAAGGTAAAAGCTTTATTGGTTGAACCTGGTGCAGTGCTTGCAAAAGGAGAGATTAAGAGTCACTTCTTTTGAAGTGCTTAGATTGTTTAGTTTGGAAGAGAGATAAATCCTCTGCTATCAGGAAGAGGTTTAACCTCTGGCTGAAGGGTTAGAGAAAGCTTCCCCTCTGAGCAGGTTATTTTGGTAACTCCAGACCAGGCAACTGTTTACTATTGAGCTGCCTGTGCCCCTTCAGCTCTTACTATAGAGCTAGAGGCTGAACGCTGGGCTAGATGGCCCTCCAGCCTGACTGATCCATTGTTGGGCAACTCCGTATTTCTGTGTCATCAGAACAGGCTTTTTAGTGAAAGATTCATATACAAAAGTAGGTACACGGAGATGAAGGGCAGGTACACATTCTGTGAAGGCCCTTCAACTCCCTGGGCCTTAGTTTCCTGTCCTGGTTTCAGCTGGGATAGAGTGAATTTTCTTTCTAGCAGCTGGTGTAGTGCTATGGTTTGGATTTAGGATGTGAATAATGTTGATAACACACTGATGTTTTTAGTTGTGGCCCAGCAGTCAAGGTCTCTTCAGCTTCTCAGACTGGCCTACCAAGCAGAAGGCGTGGAGCACCCAGGAAGCTGGGAGGGGACACAGCCGGGACAGCTGACCCCAACTGGCCAAAGGGATATTCCATACCATATGACGTCATGCTCAGTATATAACTGGGGGGTTGGTTGGGAGGCAGTTGGCTTGAGAACTAGCTGAGTATCAGCTTTGGGTGGTGAGAGATTGTGCTGTGCATCACTTGTTTTTTTATATTCTATTATATCTTCCTTTTGTGTTCTATTAAACAGTCTTTATCTCAACCCACAAGTTTTACCTCTTTCTTTTTTTTCTTTTTGATTCTCTCCCCCATCCCAGTGGGAGTATATGTGTGTGAGGAAACTGCTGAGTGGTTGTTTTAGCTGCCAGACGGGTTAAACCACAACATTTCCCAAGCTGACAAAAGGGATATTTAATGACCTGACTACACACACATATATGTGTGTGCATATATAAAAAAACATATATACTTGGGATCATGGTTATTAAATGACAGTAACATAAGAAGATAGGTTTTATTTCTTGGCAATGTTAGGCTGTGTTCCAATGATGAACAAAAATACGTCAAGCACTTTCAGTGGGTACTCATGCTTCTCAGGCTACTGAGTCTGCTTTTGCAGTTGCTCACAGCACCCGAAGTACATGCTTGTCCTGTGTGATTCCATGCCTGGGGCAGGCCAAGTCCCTTTTTCCTACCAAAGGGGAGGTGGGTTCCTAGAAGCAGGATAAGATGCCATGAGACTGATTATTCATTGCCTTGTCAAATACTGGCAGCTGCACTAATTATTACCTAAATGGGTTCAGATGGCAACACCTTAAAATCATCTTTCATCTCAAAACTGAGCAGTAGGGTTGAGTCTTTGTGCTTGGGCATGCTAAAGGGTGCTCATTCTGTGCAGGCTTCCAGAGTAAGTGTAGTTGAGGTGTTTGTTAATTAAATTTATTGGGAGCATGTAGAAAATACTTTAGAATTGGAAAACAACCAAAAAAAGGCACCTTCCTACAGTTCTAACTCTTGTGCACTTTTTCTCTTCAGCCCCTAACACCAAAGGGCACTTAGGTATCTACAGCCAGCTGTGAAATGGCAGCCTGTCATGGTGGATTACTAGTTGCTTGGACGTTGTTAGAACATCGTCAGACTTGTGGAAACACTGGAACATTTAGGACCACCAAGCAAATCTCAGCCTGCTCAATTGTTTCTATCGATTAGGTAAAACACACTCCCAAGTAGCACTTGCAGAAGGGTTTAGGCTGCCCCTTTAATAACATCACTTTGCAAGAAGAATAAAGTTGAGCCAAAGTTGAAATGAGAAGGTTTTATTCCTTTACGTGCCTTTCCTTTTTACCTCTTTAGAAAAAGAAATCAATTTAAAGCTAAACAAGAATTCACCTTCAGAAACCTCCAGCTTCCATCAGCACGCCTGCATCTTGCTCTCACTGTAACATAAAACTAACTCAGAGCAACTTCTTGTCTTCCTCTTGGTATGATATAAAAATATACTTTATTGCAATAGTATCTAGATGGCACAACCAAGATCAGGACCATGTTGTGCTGAGTACTATTTGCCAAACAGATAGGAAAAGAGATGCTGCTCCCCACAGGGCTTGCAGTATATATAGACAAAGTCAAAGGGGATGAAGCAGTATTATCTCAAGCTTACAGCTGGGGGACTCCAATCCAGAGGGATTATAGTAGCTTGCCCAAGGTCACACACAGGAAATCTGTGGCAGAGCTGGGAAATGAAACAAGAGCTTCCCAGTCCTGGGCAAATACGCCAGGCACAGGATGATCTCTAAAATGGAATGTTTCGACCTGCATCTGTACGGGTTTCAGAAAGCTACCAAGCCTGAGCCCTCCTCACAGAAACCGCAGGAATTGCATCATTTGTGTGTCAGCTACACACACGCTGTGACTAGGACGTGGGTCTTTACAAGTATTATTGTGCCCTCTCTGAAAGAACATACTTAAAGATGGAATGTTGTGTATTTTACATGATTATCAACATGCTATCTATGCCTAGAAAATCTGCTTTTCAACTAGCTGTGCAGCTGTGCTGCTCCAGGCATGCCAGCATGTATTGCTGCCCTCTCGTGTAGACCTTGTTGTAATTGCAGCATTGTGACAGAGTCGAGGGGACAAGATTTCCTGATGCTGGGCATCTAATGTAACCTTTCATACCAGCTGTACAGCTAATGGACACTGTTACCTTTCTCATTTAGCCCTGTTGCTGTCTTGTCAACACTTGTTTTCTGTGTGAGACAAGCTACATGACAATGGAGAATCCAGGTCATAGTCTTGGTAACCATGATGCAAATTTGCCAGGTCAAGAGAACAGTTAAGACAACTTTGTAGCAACAAAGCGTAGTTAAAGGTTGGCTGGTATTCTCGGGTTTCTCTTCAGCTTTCCAGAAGAAGCAGTTCTACCTCATTGATCAGAGTTCACCTCAGGCTGATTGTGACTGCTAAAGTCAAAAATCATCTTTTCTGGGCACATGACATTTAATGAAAAGCAGTTTGGTACACCGGATAAAAGGGATATGCTACTGCAGGTTGTGACAGGTAGTAATTTATGAGAAGCTTCATAGGCAACAACAAAGAAATTCCAGTTATTTCCCACTTAAAGGCTGGCCTGAATTTTACTTTAGCAACAGCTGCTGATGGTACCCTGTGATACCACTCTAAGTCTGGATGATTCCTTTCACTTTCCACCACACGGGTAGTGAAAGGGACTTCAGGGCAAATACAAATCAAGTTAAAGGTGTTTTACTTGGTGTGCATACCCCTTCCCTCCTCCCCCCCGCCCCATTTTTTGGGGTTTTTTTGTTTGTTTAAAACAGAAGCCAATACATAGGTAATTAATAAAGTAATTACATTATGAGACAGGGGTGTAGCTTATAAATGTTGCAGGCCAAAGGTATGTTACTGTACAGGAATCTGTCCTGTTGATTGGACTTCACGCTGTTTTCTTAACTCTGCTTCTTGATATACCTGGGACTCAAGAGGACTGGAAACCGAAATCAAAGTCTCATAAACTTAACCCGTGTGGACCGAAGCAAATACTGGAGATTAACACCCAACTGCCAGCTCTCGCAGCTGAAAACCCATTCTGCTATAAGCTGTATTTCACTTCCGTCAGCTTCTAGATGACTGAACAAAAAAATGTGATGATACTGTGATGACACTCTCTCACTCTGCCAGACATTGCAGAGATCCCTGCAGCCTTTCCGTAGCCAGAGATTCTGATCAGAAAAGCCTCTCTAGAAATCTAACTTTAGTTTGCATGAGGGACGGATGTCTGTATTAGCCAGGAGTCATTGCAGAGGAAATACGCATTCATGGGACAAAAACCCCAGGGCTGTCTGTATGACCACAAGAAGGTTTCTTGCCTGGGGGAGGCACAGACAGACCTACCACAAGTGGCACGAGGACACTTGCAGTGTCCGAGTCCATGAGACAAATGGTGAGGCTGCTCAATTAAGTTTATCATCTCTGTTTGCGTCAAGTTCCTTGCTGCACTAGCACATGCTGTAGAGGCTCTTTTCAAGTCACCCACTGGCCAGTAGCTCATGTTTAAGAAATTAACCCCCACAGTTTGCTGACCTGACAGCACAGAGAACAAGGAACTTGCTGCAAAGGATAGAAAAAAGTACAATGCGTACCCACCTGGAAAAACGGAACAAAACAGAGCAGTTGAGATTGTCTCCATCCAGTATTTCTGGAGAAAGTTAATGATGAAGCAGTGGCTGACCTAGAAAATGCTCATTAACACTGGCTACTATACCAAAGGTAGCAAATATATTGTTTTCAAGAAAGGCAGTAATGGGGACCGTTGCTCACTGTGCCCTACTTCAGACACTAGACAACTTAGTTGAAACAATCGTTAAAAATTGGGATTATAAAGGAATACCACCTAGCTGACAAAGATGTGACAGGCAGAAGAACTCAGTGCAGATTCTAAACAAAATGGACCATTGATCTGGTCTGGTTTTGCAACTCAGTAGCAGTCCAGTTACACTGAGCTAGTTAGTGCTGCAGCGGTCATGCACAAATACACTACTTTGTCCTTTAAAGGCAAATAAAAAGATCAGAACCATTAGCTGTACCCCTGGTTCTACTGAGCCTGCTGGGAAGCCTCAGTTACCGCAAAACCCAGCCAGTTGACTTGCACAGAAGCGGAGAGGGGCACCTTTCAGGAGCAGAGGTCCTCTACAACTTACGTGGTCCTGCCAATATAAATGCCGTATGCTAGGGTTTCAGTGAAGCTCATGACGTTCTTTGTCTTATTGCCAGTCAACAGTGCTACTACTCTTAGCTCATTTCTCCTCACATCTAATGAGATTAGGCTCCAGCTGGCTTAGGAAAAGCCATTTGTTGGGATATGAGACTAAGGACTGTGTTTGGATGGCTTAAATCACAAGTCCCCAGCTGTAGCAAGTTCCCTGCCTTGATGAACGCATTTGATCTCAAGCGATCTTCACAGGCTCTGCGGTTCAGCACAAGAACTAAGCCTGAATCAGGTCTTCAGTTCCTTCTTCAAAGCTTAATTTCTCCCTGAAGCATATGCACACCTTGTATTTGTTGTGTGAAGATTCTGCACATTCAATTTGTCTCCCTGATCATCTCCAACCAAACCCCTGCCTCTCTTTTAAGTTGTACTTCCTCTGAGTTGCTGACCAATTCTATCTTTTCAGGATTTATTATTAATCTTAGTAACAGTTCCTCAGTTGAAAATGAGCTACTCCATTCTGTTGTAGTTCTTCGGCTGTATCTGATGAAAAATACAGCATGTGCACGCTTTATGGTAGAGGACCTCTCTTGTCTTCCACAGAGGTGCCACACCGACTAGTTGTGTGTCCCACACCTCCACATAATTGCCATTTAGGAGCATTCATTATGTGCTAATGCTCGACGCACAGCCATTTCTAAAAGTGTTTGAGCTCTAGAGACACCGAGCATTACCTTGGCCTGCTTTCAGGCTGTGTTCTTTGACAGACAAGAGTTCCAGTAGCTGTATCACGAGATGTGCGCGAGATGTACGCTGCAATTCCAGCAAACCATGAACTGTAAAGACCCAAAGTTTCAGAGGGGAATTTATTGTATGGGAGCATATCCAATATCTTTTGTCAACCATCCATGAGAATAATAAAAAATAGAAGCTTTTTAAATGACAAAAAATATAGTTACATATAATACAGATTTTCATCTTGCATTGAAGCAGCGCAGTAATAAAACGCTCACTCGTGTTTTCACAGTTAGTTTGCGTTGCTTCTCTAGGTTAAAGCGTCAGCAACTCAAATCTTCCAGTCAGAACTGCTAGTTAGTAGTTTCACGGGGTTATCATGAGGGTGAATATTCTCTGCATCTTGATACCCTTTACAAACAGAGCAGGCATACTTGATCCGTCTCAGAACTACTCACATTTTCAGAGGTACCAGCTACGCTCGAAACCAGGCATCCTTGCTGCAACTGAAAGCCTTTTGTATCCGTACATGCTTTTAGGCCCAATTCAGAAACACATCTATGGAAAACTCAAGAATGTGCTTAAATCCCAGCTGGTTCAAAGGGCTCCAAGCTGATCCGTTGTGATCACCTCTGCTTGTTCTGCCCCTCACAAGCACTGCGTGCTGGCGTGAAGCACTAACCAGTATTTGGTCATGTGTGCAAGTTGCTTGCAAGACCACAAAGGATTCGAACATTCTTCAGCACTCCATTTACCTGAGACCTAAATGCATTCACTGCATGCATACATTTATGTATATACTACACACACTTACCCCCAACCCCTCTCCCACAATATTATTGCAATAATTCTTTGCTGGTATAACAGTTTATATACCAAGTTTCACTTATTTAGTTTTCTATAAACATAGAAAAAAACATCTGAAGAGAGCTAGAACAGCTTTCAATCAGTTGCTATATTGGCATTGAAAGCTTTATTTTGAAAACTTTAAGCAGCAATACTGAATAAATAGACAGAATGATTGTTTTGTCATCTCCATACAACCGATGGCCTTCATCCAAAACATTAAAATACTGTAGCAAAGAGAATAAACATGCATGTTTCAATGTTCTAAAAAAAAAAAAAAAAGTAATATAAAAGTAACACTTTGACACTTATTTTAATACAGTACAGACCATCAGAGACTACTTTTCTGGAAAAAATATCTGAATACAGTTTTGTTATTTACATGGATCATTAAGGCCCAATTCAGTCAAGTTAATGCACGTCAGGAATTTATATGCTTCAAGATAACTCACTAAAAATTACAAGATAATTTTTTTGCTCATACTCATATGATCCCAGTTCACTAAAATAACGCAATACACTCTGCACTAAAAACAGGACAATTATTGCCCCACGAGGAGATTTTTGTTTCACTAAAGGATCTTTTCCCTCTTACCTTGCAATGAAAGCATGTTTGCATATTGCTAATGCTAGTGGTAGTTCTCTTCTTTAAGAACTTCCTTCCAACTTGCTAGGGTTTAGAAAAGCAAGTAATCTCAAAGCTAACATACTATTTCCAGAAGCAATTCAGGCACTTGGGAACCTAAGTCCCACTGAAAGATAATGGGAGGTAGGTTCCTAACTGACTTTCCAGAGTGGGACTTGGGTTTCTCCCTTGCTCGAGCATTCAGAATATTTACCTTAGCCTTAACCTACTGGCTTTTCCAACACTCAACCCCCCTTCTTCCCCTAACAACATAGCATCACCAGCAAAAATAAACTGTATCCTCATGGATGAGAGAGGTAACACAGTTAATTTCCATTAGTAATAAATTATGGGAGTTCTCCATATAAATTCCTTGTGCACTGGAAAATAGTGCTTGTGTATTCAACTATTTAACGCAAGCAAAAAACCCCATTTTTATCATGCTTGCCAGTAAATAATATGGCACTTGTTAAAATTAGTTATGTGTAGCTTCCTTTCTGCTAATGCCCCATAAGTAGGTTTGAAACTCTTCTAAAAATTAATTTTTCTACATTTGTAAAGAAAGAGTGAGGTTCTGCAGTTGATCAGAAGCAAAACTCTTAACGCCATTAATGTGAGGAGTTTCTATAACTGTAATACATTGTTCAATTCACATTTAATGCAAGGGCATGCCATTTCTTTTTGGTTTATTTACAGAGAGGGTAAAAATGCTACAGAACTTTAACCTGGGTGAAATTCAGTAAGCGAGAGGAGCAGGGGAATTTGTCAGTGTCTCACAAACGACAGGTTAGGATACCAAAGCCTCTCCTTTGCCACAACAGTGGCTGAAGCTGTAAACGTTTTTCAGATCACCTTGACATATGCTAAAGCCCTGACGAGGAGGGTCCACTCGATGATGATGCAGTGGCAGCTCCTGAGCCAGCTCCAGGCTGGCCCTTCTGTCAAACAGCTGCTGCAATCAGCAGACGCTATTTTTTAACTTAAATGGCAAATTCCTTCCTTGATTCTTTTACAAAACCGTAACTCAAGCCCTCCAAAGCTGCTCTTCCCTTTCCTTTTAATCCTTTTCCTCCTCCCTCCATCTTAAAGAATAACCTGGTAGAGAAAGAGAGCAGTTTTTATGATACAAGGGCTCAATTCAGCTCAAACTGACATATCTGTGGGAGATGGACCAGTCACAAAGTGGGACAAAAACATTGGGTAAATACACTGATCTGCCTTAAAAATACTTCATCTCAGTCCAAGACTGAAATTGCAACAGGCTTTTCCTTGTGTTTCTCCCCACCCCCATGCAGCATAATTTGGGCCAGACTTTGCAAGGTGCTGAGTGCCTCAGTTCTCTAACATCAAGAGGTGCTGAAGATGCAAGATATCCGCTGGAGAGGGCTGTTTCATTTCGGTAAATTGAACCCAGAATGTAAGGCATTTATGCTCAAGTACCTTGGACAGATATTGTCCCCAAACTATGTATATTTTACACATTTTTTTTTTTATATATATATATATATGCACAGCTTTTTTTTTTTTTTTTAAATACAAAGTTATGGGCACAGTAAACATGAGCACAGAGTTATGATAAACTAACAGTAAAATCTGTGAGCACTGCAAAGATTCCTCAGGTAGGAACACCTCATTTTCCAGTTTGCTCACAAGGCGGGGGCGGGGGGGGGGGGGAGAAGGACCTGATAAGTTAAACAGTAAAAATACAGAGTCCATTTGGAAAGGTTCTCTATATATTCACAGCCTTATCTGTTGCTGTTAGTCTAAATACAGCAGCATTTTTAGAATATATGATGCCATTAATAAGTGGAAAGGGAAAAAATGCATTAAACACTCAGGAGTCCTTCATCTTCTACTATATCTTATAAAACTTCCATTTGTCAGTATGACTAGGGAGGTCCTTTTTTGAAAAAGGAAACTTAAATTAACATTTATCTGCACATCGGTAAATCAACACAAGAGGATGCTAGGAGTTAAGAATTCTTAAGTAATTTCTATGGCCAAAAGCGTGGAGCTTCCTACCAGTGGTAAAATCCTGACCCTACCGAAGACATCAGGTGTTCTGTCATTTTGCCACTGACTGAAGTCTAGGCATTCAATACCGCAGTGAAAGCATGGTGACCCCCTCTCATGTCACGGGGATCTCGAAGGTGGGGACGATGGTATGAGTTGCTGTTAGAACAGGAAATCCAAACCCAACTAGGTAAGGCCCATCCCTTCTCTAACTCATCCATGAGGCCAGCCTCCTAATGTATACAAAGTGTCCCACTGATGCCAGTCACTCTCTCTACAAACTTGGTGTCCACCTCAGTGATCTAATTTCAAGGCCTGTAACCAACACGCTGCTTGGTAGTGTCTTTCTGCACAGAAGCCATCTCCACGCAAGCCATGCTTGCTTAGCTTTGATCGCATTAGAGTGACGTCAAGATACGATATGTTCTCTTTTCACATTTTTTATAAAAAAACCTACTACCAAGTATGTGAATTTCCTGTTTATAAGTTTTATATTCTGTAAGTGACTGAGCAGCAACACAACTTTCGAAGAGGCTAAACGTCTACCATTTAACAGTGGGGACGTGGAATGAAATTCTGGCTCCACTCAAGTCAGTAGAAGCTCTGCTATTGACTTCATGGGACTCTCTGCCAGGTTTCTTCCCTCCACAAAATTTGAGTGAATTTTGGAAGGCTGGAAGAGGATGCTCATTTGTCTTGTATTTTTTTTCTCCTCCAACGGCAAGATTTATCGCAAAATGAGAACACTGTAATGGCTAGTGGAAAAAAATAAAGTACAAAATCACACACAGTGAAAGCCTCCTACTCTCTTTTGGTAAGATATATGAAGACAACTTCTTACATTGTTCTTTTCTCAAAAGGCATATACAATGTGGCAAAATATTTCAAATATACATTCTATATAATAAAATATCATCTAACTAGTGCATCCTCAATCATATGCTGGAAATATTTTTACCAAGCCAAGTTTTAAATTCCATAAATCTTTTGAACACTAGGTGCTTCATTCAAGGCAGATTCAACAGCAAGTAAATCCCACAAGCTCACTTTTCAAGCCTTAAAAGGTAGCAATGGATGGAAGATGACATATTATGACCCACAACAGAAATTAAAAGTCAGCGGTGAGAAACCATCGTAATGGTTCAGCACTCCACAGAACTCTGCATTGCAAGTTGTTGTACTTGGTCAAATGGTGGATGTTTGTACACGCAAATTAAAGTCACCTTGTCAGACTGACATACAGCCATACGTGATTATTCACGAGTTAAAAATAAAAATATAAAAGGTCAACATTCACACGTCCGTTGATTAAAGGGAATAAATTAAACAGATCAGTTGCATACATGGTTTCCTTCACCCTCAGTCTTTTATCTATGCCTGTACAAGGAACAATACTTTCCCAAACACTTCTGAAGTGGCAAAAAGAAATGAAGGTTTTTGCACTCTAGCTGTGTTGACAGCAAGTTCATCCTTGCCAATTATGGATCGAGACGGTTCCTCTGTCTCTTTAGCATCAGTGCACAGGGTATGGCTCCGAGTGGTGTGTTGGAGGAAGAAGAAGAAAAAAACATACGGTGGCTTAACAACGACAACAACAATCTTCTTCCATTCATCATTGGCAGAGTAAAACAAAAGTGTATCTTGTCCAGGGTACCTTGCTAGGTCCTCTCCAGAAGAGGTATGTACTGTCATACGTAAATGCCCTCCGGGTTAAAACCAGACGACAGGGGATTCTGTAGAATGCGAAGGTTACTGGGGAGTTGCCTCGATGAGCCAGGGCGCTTCAGTGACCCAGACTGAAATGTTGGCTCTGCACAAGAAAATGGGCAGTTAGAAAAGTCACCATCGTCAAGGGTGATGTCTGTAGGACACCCCTCTTCTTCCTGCTTACTGGTGCTCTTAGTGCCATAAAGAAAAACTAATACCACATACAACAAAAAATTCAAATGCCTGACTAGGAAGTGATGAGATCTAAGGCGCATACCTCCTACTCATTTCAGAACAGAAAGATATACCTACTCGATATAATTACCCTCCCACAAGGAGTATGCACACAGATATGTGCAATACACTTAGACAGTAATGTGCAGAAGGAGCTTGTACCTATATGTAATGCAAAGCTTCAGCTTCCTGCCCACTTAAAAGAGAAACTTCATACAAGTACTGACATTCAAGACCCGGTTGTCTTTTCTTCTCTCCCCACCTCCCTACCCTCCCAATCCCTTTTGGTTATAGAGTTTTCTAAGAGGAGGGACAGAGCCAGCCAAGGAGCATGCTGAGAGAAACAGGCCCCTTGCAAGCAGGGTACTGGATAAAGCACACTACAGCAGAGGAATTTCTGCTTGTGCCACAGTTGTGACATGCATTCAAAGTGCTCTTGTGTTTCTGTCTAGGAAATTCTGAATTCAGATGTGGGCATGCGCTGATCTCACTAGGGGCAAAGTCAATTTGCACATGCCGTAACAGCCATCTGTGCAGGACTTTGGGATGGCTGGCAGCCCAGCTGGATTAGCTCCCGTTCCCGTGCAGCTGCTGTCTGGGATTTCTCAAGATCCAGACACATTCCTTTTTCTACTTTGACAACACATCCCACCAGAAGAGGAAGAACCCAGATGAACAGCAATGCCAGATGTGCAATCATGTTGCATGCCAGCTTACATGCCTGCAGCCATGGTGGCCACGCTTGAAAGCCACTGGCCCAACGGGTTACTGATAGGACGAACGCATGCCTAGGCACACTGGGAGAAAAGTTATCTACATACTGCGCTTTATTTACAGCTTGCTAAACCCTTGGAATGAGGAGAAGTATTTGACGCTGTGCTCGCTTAATATTTTGCTAACTTCTTTGCTAACAGAGCATCCACTCGATGTATCGGTGCTAGCAGTAAGGAAGCAGGTAAAGGCATTGCCATCCCCTTCTCCCGCCCACCAACAGCATTCTGGGCGCTGCACCTCTCTCAAGCTCCACATGTGGGGCCTCCACCTCGACGGGGTCTGCTGGCAGCACCGTGACCTTCGTTCCCGTTTGCTGGATGAACTGTTGGAGATTGACCTGTCGCAGCTCCTTTGTCAGTTGCTCCAGTTCTTGTTCCCTGTCCTGCCAGGAAAGAGAAAACATCTGCTGAGCAGCAGCGAGCATCAAGCAGCATTTCAAGACTCTGTTTGCAACAGGGCAACTAACGCGTCTCCTTTTGATGAGAGAGGCTCTGATTTTTAAATTCAAATGTAAAATGGAAGAGTTGAAAGGTATTTTACTCTTGTAATTTAGAAAGTGAATCAACACTCACTATTACTTATTGGGGGTTACTACTGGTCTGCTTATATTGCTTCTTGGATGACTAGCAGATATTTCTCATAGCACCCAAGAAAAATTTTGGCACAACAGATATGAGCAAATAAAGGTAACAGGGAGCACCTGAAACAATACATCAACTGAGCATCAGTCTGGCATCGAATCTTAGCTCCACCGGAAGTGTCCAGCATGACTTGGACAGCTCATTTAGTTCTTCTGTTCCTAAAAGGAGAGTAATTCCCTTCCCTTCTTGTTCTTTGTGTTTTCTATTTAGAGTATAAATTTTTACGGACAGGACTCCCTCACTCTGCAAGCCTACTGTGTTTTGTACAATGAGGCCAAATCCTGGCTGGTTCACCAGCCCTTCACAAGCACAGATGATGATCATTTAGGATCTTCCTCAAGGATCTGTACTTATGGCATGATAGCAAAACCTACAGCTCCGATAGTTTACGACAGTCTTCGACTACAATTATTTCCCCCTCCCCCAGATTCAGCTTCGTTAGCAGACAGCTGCATGTGGTACTCTTCCACAGCCAGGATGGGTGTCCCCTCTTTGGCCACACAGGGGATGGCCCAGCTACCCAGATCCCAGGCAGCACATCTGTGGGAACTCCATGCCTCTACGTCTTCATTTTGGCAAGAGATGGAGGTTGGGTCAACCTTTTCCCTCATTATCTTGTGTAAGCAGAATTATACATGAACTGACACAAGGATTGGGGGAGAAGAGTTTTGTGGATCTAAGAACCCCCAACAGCACAGCTCTTATTCACTTTAAACTTGAGGTAAGGGCACAGCTGAGGCTGAATTCAACAGCTAGTAAGAAAATTAACACAACTGATCTGATGTCTAAATTAGGACCTTTTAAATGCCAATTGCTTTGTCACTGATGGGTTCGACCTGCTCAGTCAATGCCCGTCGTGGTTGGTCTCAGCTTCCCGTGCTAGACTTGTATTTCTATCCAATGGCTACGAGCTTTTGGAGGAACAGGACTGAGAAATGGAAACCAGGCCCCCTCCAAATTTTAAGACAATTCTACATAAAAAATCTTCAATTTATTTTAGGCCCGTTAGACTCTACAACTGGGCACTTGGGACACAGAAAATTCTCAAAACTGTCTTTACTTCCTACAATGTTAATTCTACAGCTCGGTGTTTTATGAGACTGTAACAAAGTTGCCACTAAAGGGAATTCAGTTTTTTTCAAAAACCTGAATCACTGAAATACGCAGGTTAGCAGAACTAACATCATAAATAACTTGTGCTTGACATTTCTCAACTTTCACAGGAAATAAGATAAAAATGTTAAGTACCACCCCACATTCTACTGGTTTAAGCTCTTAAATTTAGTATCTGTGAAACTTTAGTGAGATCTTTTACCTGAAGAAGGGTGGGATTTTGGTTTTTAGTTTTTGGGGTTGGTTTTTTGAGGGGTTTCTTGTTGGGTTTGTGGGGGATTTTTGCATTTAAAATTTCTCTAGAAATAGGGAAAGCAGAGTTCTGCATCTGATCCTTAACTGAACATAGCCTCATACTGTTATGGAGATGGCTAGAGAAAAGGAACGAAAGAGAAGAGGAAGGACAAATTACTAGAAATTTCTCACATGCTATTAAAAAATACCACCTTCCTGTTCTTATCACTTGAAATCTACTGAACCAAAATTTTCTTTGCTCCCTTACTGAAAGGTCTATGAAAACACCTTGCTCAACTCTTCTAGTTTCAAATCAGCAGTTCTATGAATATTAATATTTAACTTGCTGCATGCAATAAAATATTTCTCTATTTCCTCCCCCCAAAACTGTGCAATACAGAGGTGAGTTTACTTTCTCCTGGACTTCCAGATTAGTGCACCTTTAGGTTTAGAACAAGCTCGGAGGATCTGAATTTAACGGGAACTTTCCTGAGAAAGTGAAACTCTAGCCTACGAAAAAAAAAATAAAGCGAGAAAGATTTTGAACTCAATCATAGCCTCACTGAGTGTTACCGAGGATAGGTAAAATGTATAAAGAGGACTTGATGCTTTCTGTTAGCGCAAATCCTTAAGCATAGTGTATCTGGAAACTTAGGACAGATAAATATGGCCAAAACTGCTTACAGTTTTCATCTGTTCTGCTTTGGATGAAAAGATTACATTTTTCTCCCTCTTCATTTAGTAAAACCAGCTTATACTGACATGGTTCTAGGTGCTCAGGAGTAAGGATGCAAAATCCCTTTAAATATTCACAGCAGAATCACCCTACTGCAACTGCAGCACTGCGGAATATAGTAACTGTGAATCCCAGGAATACAGCAAGAATCGCAACTCAAACTGATGTGTGGTGCCTCAGTCCCATCTTACATTGCACATTAAAATCCCAGGAGCCACAATCTGTCCTTCACCTCACCCAGCTAGCAGCTGGATTTCCATTTATATTTATTCTTTCATGCTCTATCAAGTTCCAGGTGATATCGTAAACTTTAGCAAGGAAGCAGGGACTGGATTCTCTTGTGACACGTGCCACAACGCCTGAGGTAGAGAGAAAGGAAAATCCAGCAAGTCAGACACAAAAAGGGAAATGCTATTCTTTAAAACAAAGGTGCTATAAGCTAACAGTTATTTTAGCTCTACATCCATTTATCCAGGTGCTGCTTTTGGACTGTTCCTTTGAATTAATCTGTTTTGGTGGCAAACAGACCTAGCAAGAATCAGAAGTTTAGCCTCAGAAAGGGCTGTTGTAGTGCAAATTTCCCTGAAATTTAACAATATGAGTCACTGAGCCGCCAAGACCCAGGACCTAAATCCTCAAGACACCTAACCCCAAATCAACAGGGGTTTAAAGACTAATACTTTTAAAGGCATTAGCCCGAGAGCACTACGCTCATCTTTAGCAGCACCACAATCCCCTCCTAACCCTAAATGCGCTGTTGTTCACGAAGGAGATATTATTTGTCTGAGGTGTAAAAGTGCCCAGACCCACTAGCACAGCAGCTCCTCAGTGGTGCTAGCGAGTGCTCCCTCTCAGCAGGGCGAGGTGGACAGACGCATTGCCATGGGTGCAGCCATACCGCCCTCAGTAGCGTGGCTGATGTTAGCTCTGGTCCTTCTCTGTCATGGACCACTGCATGGTGGAGACAGGCTTCAAGTGATTTCTCAGAGGTCACCAGGCAGTCGGGGAATGGTAGCAAACCAAAACTGTAACCGATGGGAAAGAAACTGAGCCAGCACGTAAATAAATGAAAGGTGGTGTGGCACGCGGCACTAACCCTGCAGGCCACCTAGGTCTTTTGAATGGCCACGAATACATCCACCAAAACGTCTGCTGGTTTATCTTGAGACAAAGAACTAACCACTGTTTTTCTTTTCAGATGGTTTGAATGAGTAAAATACACACAGGTGAAACAAAAATTGTCTGCTCTTCAAACAAAACCTAAATGCAATTTGAAAATGGAGGCAATACTTTCTTCCTTTTACCCAAATTCACTGTGGAAACTGTCTCATGTTTTCTTTCACGGGCTTTAAAACTGTGTAAGAGAAATTTGTTACAGTCAGGTCTTTGACTTGTCTTTAGCTATGGATAAAAAGGACGTTCTTACCTGTAACCGTTTGGTAGCTTGGCCCAAAGACCGTTCTACAGCTTTAATGCCATTTTCCAATCTCAGACTCTGCTGACCCTGAATATCAATTTCACCCTTCACCTTCTCGATCTTCTCCTTAACCTCTTCTTCGTTCACTTGGGACTCTTGAACTTCCCGCTGCAACTTCTCTGCTTCGAGGCCGCTCTCCATATTGTGGATCTGAGACATGTAGTCCTTCAGCTTGCTCTCGCACTCCAGGATCCTCTGCCTCATCTCCTGCAGCTGCTCCTTCAGCTGTTTTTCGTTCTCCTGCTCGATCTGCAGCTCGTTTTCCCAGAACTCTTCCTCTTCAATCTCCACTTCGTTCCTTTTGATCTTCTGCTCTAGCTTGAGGATTTCTTCTTCCAGGCTGGAGTTATACTTTTGTTCCCAGTAGCGGATCTCGGCTTCGTTGGACTCCAGCTGTTTCTCGATGCACTGAAGCTTCTCCGTCTGGAGGTGGATCAATTTCTTCAACTCATCCGCCGTTGTTTTACAGTTGTTGAGCACCTTTTGCTTGAACTCGGATTCCTTGCTTTTCCCAAAGATGTCCATTAACCCTTTGGCCCCCCCGGTGAAGGTGAGGGATTTCCTTTTCGGCTCCCTCCTCTTCATGGATTTGTCGCCGGGAGGCCTCAGCTTGGCCAGGGGGGGTAAGCTTTGCCGGTACAGAGTCCTCTCCGGGATGCGCGCCACGCTATCCGAAGTCGGCCGCTCGCTCAGAGAGGGCCCGGTGCGGCGCAGGATCAGCTGCACGTCGCTCGCGTACTGTCCCCACTTGTTCAGCGACACGATGGGGTTTTCGTGCGGCGCCAGGTGCCTCTCGGTGTCGCGCCATTTCTCGATCAGCGTGTACCTCCCGGTACGACCTGCAAGGGCAAGCACAGCCGTCAGCCGGGCGGGGCGCCAGGGGGCGCTGCGGGACAGCGCCAGCGCCGGGACACGGGCGGGGCCGGCGCGGGCCGTGGGCGCCCCCCGCGAGTCCGCGTGTGCGTACGGAAATAAGCCAGGCCGGGAGCGCGAGAGGTGCCCCGTGTTCACGGTGCGCTTTCGCGCCTTCACAGTAAACGCGCCGGCGTTTACTGAGACGGAAAATTTACTTAAATTAAATGATCTCAGGAAAATCCTCCCCGCGTAGAGCGGTAACTGACCCAGCGAGTACCGATTTACAGTGCGCGCGCAACTGCAGCGGCGCAGCTCCGGGGCTTTCTTCTGATTTGAAGTCGCTGAAATTAAACCAAGTGACCTATTGGGGCTGATATCTGGCAAAGAAAAACATCAAATATACATCTCGAGAGGAGGAAAACAAGACTAGAAACAGTTCCGCATCTTTTTATACAACCACACGGAAAAATCAAAATTTGGAGAAGTATGTCTGCTTTTAAACTATATCGTCAATCAGAGAGGCAACTGTTAATGACTGACAGAGCCTTAGTTCACCATCTCGTCCCCCATCCCCGGTAAGCCGAGACTGGGAAAAGCCGGCTCAGGGCCACAGCAGCATCACGCCAGCTCACGTGGCCCGTGGCAGCTCTGCCGACGTGACAAACCTTGACAGCGCAGAACGCGGGGATGAGTGCGGCAGAGGCTGCCCGAACTGGAAACGAGCCACTCGGGCTCCCTGCACAGACTCCTCATCTGTAACAGCAGCTCACAAGTCCCCCCGGGGTACACAGCCTTCAGGAAGAAGCTCAAGTCCTTTAATAACTGTCGGGATGTTTTCTGACCTCCGTACTGACAGCTAGCTGCACAATGAATGCAATACAGTTTAGTCTTAGAGTAAGAGGAAGTACAACTTATGTCTATGGCTTCATTTGTGCTGCTACCAAACATACTTAACTGAGTTTAAGGGTCTTTTTCCCTCTGGCACCCCTTATGAGATGCTTTGAATGCTACAAAAACACAAGAGCGTTTGAGGTTCTCCACTATTTTTATTTTTTCTAAACGCTCTTATTATTCTGAAATACAACATTCTTCAAATGCAGGAGAGTTTCCCTTATCGTGAAAGTGACTTCACTTAAAAGCCACAACATTGTTTACAAAAAGATGTGAAAGGTCAATTGCTTTTAAAGCATGTGATCCTGACGAGTTTCTGAACAGCTCCACAATTGCCATTAACCTTAAAAACATCATTAGCTATTTTAATGCATTATATATATCCATTTCCATGATAGATCATCATTCAAGTGAGGACTTATTTCAGCACATAAATGCCTAAAATACCTGTCATGTATGCAACGATGGAATGGGGGAGTTGGAATAAACGTAGTTATCAGCAGTAACCCATTTGACGCATTTTCTTTCCTTACGCCACCTGCCCAACTGCTGCACTTTTCCCAAAAGAACAAAAACATCCTCATCTCAGGCTGGAGATCTGCCTCCGGCCTCCAACCACAACACTTGCACAGATTCTCCACCTCAAATTTGTAGGAGACAAGCTCCACTGTGGCAATTAACACACTGCGGCTCCCTAAAACCTGATATTGTTGGACCAGCCTTATAAAGAGCTCCCCAGGATACAGCTACTGTGTTGGGAATGGTTCCTCTGATCTCACTTTCTCACAATTGGCACACGATGCAAAGAACAACAACAACAACAAAAATCAGCGGTACAAACACCACCTAGAAAACAGGCAGCTTTAGCTGATGGGTTGTACTAGCGATAGGTAGCTGGCCAAATTAGAGACCAAAATGTCCGTGTTCACTTCCAAGTTTGGAGAGAGAGCTCAAAGAGTACCTGAAGATTTGACTGATAGAAGTCGGCAAAACAAGGCAAGCAGCACGGGAACAGCAATCCAGCCTCCCTAATGCCTTATAAATAAATGACTTGAGGTAAGCACTGGGGGGGGGGAAACAGAAGGGGGGGGGGAATCTATCAGCATACCAACATGCTTGGCCAACAGTCTCAGAAATAGATTTAAAGTTTATTGTAATAAAGTACTTCAAAAACAAGTTTACTATGCCAAGATACGAAGTCAAGAGATTTTTGCCAACCCACAATATTGTTCATTGATCCATGAAGACTTATAGTTTGTAGTAGGCATCAGGGTTATTATAGGAAAAATAAACCCAGTGCTGTTTGCCGTAGCATACTAACAATAAAATCCCAGAGAAGAAAAATGAAGTAAAAACATACCACAGAACCCGGGACAAAGGTTGCATTTTACCACACTATTTTGCTAATCTTAAAAGCTTTCAGCTTTCAGCTTGTAATCATGGTAATGCTACTAATGTTCTTGTTGTGTCAGAAACAGCCAAGTTCAAAGAAGTCTTGAAACTGTAAACAAGACTTCCACTAGGGGAGTGATCAGCATGCAATTTCTATTCACTTCGCTATTAAATGCGCTACTTAAAAGAAAGGTAACAAGAGGGGAAAAAAAAGGGCGGGGGGGGGGAGGGGAGCAAATCTAACAATCTCAACCAAAAGTGAATTAAGGAATTAAGCGAGGCACTTGCCAAGAACCATTTCCATCTTAGCTTAGGGGTCCAAATCAACATGCAGTCCTAAATAATGAACTCGGCACTCAAGATCCACATAAAAGAAAGTGTTTTGTAGAGGTAATACTTCATACAGTTCAACCACCACACCTGGAGTTCAGTATTGGTCTAAACCAAAGCTGGCCTCATCCAAGGTCATTACCTAGGTTCAGTGTGCTCAGCCTACGTATGACGCAGATTAACAACACCCGGACAACCACAACTGTGGTGTTTGCTTGCATTAGAAGGGATTAATTCACAAATGAAAGGATGAATGAGTTAATTCAAAACTAATGACAGAATATTTCAGAACACAGGCATCCTTGTAACAAACTGCTGGTTTTGATGTGCTACCATTGACAAGCAGAAAGAAAGCAGGTTGCTTGGATTGTTGACAAAGACCAGTTCAACGCCTGCATGCTGCTTCTTGTTCTGCAGGTTGTCCATAAGCTTTCTGAAATAGAGACTGTTTATGCTTATACAGCACCTGGCAGAACTTAGTCCTACATTCACGCACACCTTCTAATTTAAAAAATTAGTTACTATTGTATGATGTAACGTGCCCCATATCAGCAATGTATGACATTGATTAAACCATACTGTGTTTTTTCCCAATTGTATATCTAACGCATTAAATCTTGTGCAGATTTATGAAGCATTTCCAAGTAAAGTTAGATGAGCAGTTCAGTAGTCAATTCTATGAGCTGCCAAAGCACAGCTTTAGTTGTTGTACTGATATTCACGATGGGTATGTGCCTTGTTAGTGGATCCCTTACAACTTCTGAAAACAACCTTTATTTTTTAGAGCACATCACAGGATCACAGAATGGCCTGGGTTGGAAGGGACCTCAAAGATCATCTAGTTCCAACCCCCCTACCATGGGCAGGGACACCCTCCACTAGACCAGGTTGCCCAAAGCCCCATCCAACCTGGCCTTGAACACTTCCAGGGAAGGGGCATCCACAACTTCTCTGGGCAACCTGGTCCAGTGCCTCACCACCCTCACAGTGAAGAATTTCTTCCTAATATCTAATCTAAATCTACCCTCTTTTACTTTAAACCCATTCCCCCTTGTCCTATCAGCCCATGCCCTTGTAAACAGCCCCTCTCCATCGTTTCCTGTAGGTCCCTTCAGGTACTGGAAAGCTGCTCTAAGGTCTCCCCGGAGCCTTTTCTTCTCAATCTTTTTTTTTTTTTTTTTAATACTTCTACCAAAGCCTTGTACCAATGAGAATGGTAGAGAAAACAATCCAGACAGCCCCAAACAAGCACCAGCAGTGCTGTATTCTATGGTTCCCTCTTCAAAAAATGGCAATTTAGGGGCTGGAGAGAAGCACAGAGCCTCTACATCCCATTCACTGGCCAGCTACTTCTCATTAATATTCTATGCTAACCCATGGACCATATAATGGTCCCCCACATGGACCATATAATATCGCCATCTCAAAATAATCATCAAGAATCTGCATCTGTTTTGCAAGACAGTGAATGACAACCTATAACAGAGGTAGGTATATAGTTACATAAATAAAGCACACCGCATCTGCACAAAGGGCCAGAGTCAAGGTCAACAGGTTAAGTCTACACCTGCCTAAGCATACAAACTTATCACAAGTTCTGTTAACACAGGAACATCTTCAAAACAATCTTTCACATTAAAAGAGAGATCAAAAAGGGAAATACAGGGACTCCACAACGCTGATGTTCTGATAGCCTGCACCTAGCTGTCATGAGTGGTTTGAACGCGGCTCTAATGCCACCGGTTATCGCTTGATCAGTAAGACATTAAAGGGCCAACTACAGCCAGCATTCTGGATCAGCCGCCGCTCTGCTCCGCAGCCAGACAGCAAGCTCTGGACCTGAGTGCCCACGTCGTGTGCTCAACCACTGCAGTCTTAGCTTGGGATTGATGTAATTTGGTATTTTAAACACAGATTTCATTACAATGAATGGTGATTAAACTAATGAAATATAGGAACAAAGTAATTGAACATTTTTTTAAGACTCTCAAGAGGCAGACTTTTAAATTACACTCCATGAAGGTAGTAGAACCCATATAACTGTTATTTGCTTTAAGCTTCTCAATAGAGAGCGCCAAACTAAAAAGGAAGCTGTACAAGTCTTGCTCTTGAGCTAAATCTAAATTAGCACGCTGAGCTCACAACGGTGCATAGTAAGAATATACACGCTGTCGCCCGTCTGCACGCAGGTTTCCATGGAGGTAAAGCCAGGTACGCCAAGACATGCTCAAGCCAAACCCAGACTGCCCAGTGCTCTGGGGGCACTGAGAAATGCACCCCCTCCCCAGCCTGGATACAGCTTTCTCACCCACTTGGTGTCCCAGAGATAGCCCTCCAGCCCTAGGCGACTGGATGCTGTCTTCCTTAACAAAACAATATAAAGAAAAAAAATAATAATTGTACATGGGTAAAATCTTGTAAGAACTCTTAACATGTGGAACACGTGGGAGAAAATGCTCTGTCTTACCAAGGGGGCAACAGCATTAACTCCTGAATCTTTAACAGCACTGATAGAAAAGTAATTGCTGGCAATTTTAATAAACCCAGTATGATTTGAACTCAGTATCTTTCAAATATGAAGCTGACATTTCATTCATTATGTGATACTTCAGTTAACACCCATAGCAATTTAAAAAAATACCATTCTAGCTACCTGTGAACTCATTAAATACCCAAGAAGCATTAAGAGTAAAAAAAGCCTTTAAAATAGAGATTAGAGTTTGCCTTACTCAGATTTCTTAAGTCATGCCATATTTTGCACACACGTGTATGCATACCATAGAAGATGATGAAAATCAGCACAGGGGTCCAGTCCTAGGAAAACACGCCTGCAGAGATACACAGGCTCAAGTCCAACGGCAGTGAGGGCGGTCTGCTTCGTTCACTAGGTACAGCTGTGCTCTCAGTGTGATGACCCATCTTTAGGGGGACTGAAGTCTCAGTTTATTATTATCTTTTCGCTCAAAAAAAACCGGTATACAAGAGTTTATCATAATCTTACAAAACACAGCACTTATAGCCATTTCATCCTTTTAACTGCCTTTTGCCTCAGCACCCTGAGGTACCGCGCTTATTTTAGACCCGTTTCCTAAATAGGTAAAACGATGTGGAGGAGAGGTTTGGCTGAGGTCAAAAAGCAAGACATGCGGCAAAGCAGACAAAGCAGCCCGGGTCTCAGCTGCATGTGCCGCTGCTACGCTAGACGCACCGCATCATTAAAGGTGGCAAGAAATCATCCCACCCAACCACCGTGCCTTTCAGCAAGGTTACTGTCACTAGGTTTCTGAACCATAAAGCGTATGTGATGACACCACGGGATCACCACAGCGTGCAGCTCTCTTGTACTTCTTATTATCTCTCTTAATGTTGCTATTTAAAGCAGCGGAGGACAAAATTTCGGGGTCAAAAATAACACAAGTTTTAAGCGATTCTTAGCAGTAAACTACACGATTAATTCAATGTTTAGAAACTTTAGTTTGCACACAACAAATATTATTCCCTTTTTCTAATCCTCTTCAGACTCAGCGTTGTGATTCAATTCCGTCTCAGACTCTTTGCTCTCTCTCGAAGCGTCTGACAGCCAGCTCTGGCACTTGCTTTAGCAGAAATTATTTGGAGGAAGGGACAAACGTAAGAAGAGACAACAACAAAGTGGTGTGGTTTTTCCAGATACAACTCTGGCTGAGCCTTACAACGCTGTGACGCATGTTTGAAACAGCATGAACAAATCTGTGCTTTATTTTTGCAAACACACCTCATTTATCTTTGAGGAAAAATACTCAACTGCAACAAAAATTAATTGACAGCTGCATTTGTTTAATTTTAAATAGAGACAGCTGTACTTCTTGTTCACTGAAGTGTTGCCCATATTCTCCTGACAGAAAAGCAAACTCCACAGCCCTATTTAAAGCAAGTCTGCCATTTGTGTTGGGTTTGCATGGCAAGGTTTTGGTAGCAGGGGGGCTACAGGGGTGGCTTCTGTGAGAAGCTGCTAGAAGCTCCCCCTGTGTCTGACAGAGCCAATGCCAGCCGGCTCTAAGACGGGCCCGCTGCTGGCCAAGGCCAAGCCAATCAGCGCCTCTGTGATAACATATTTAAGAAGAAGAAAAACACTTAGAGAGAGAGCTTTTGCAGCCGGAGAGAGGAGTGAGAAGATGTAAGAAACTCTGCAGACACCAAGGTCAGTGAAGAAGGAGGGGGAGGAGGTGCTCCAGGCGCCGGAGCAGAGATCCCCCTGCAGCCCGTGGTGAAGACCATGGTGAAGCAGGCTGTCCCCCTGCAGCCCATGGAGGAAGGATGAGGGGGTGTAGAGATTCCACCTGCAGCCCGTGGAGGACCCCACGCCGGAGCAGGTGGAGGCACCTGAAGGAGGCTGTGGCCCGTGGGAAGCCCACGCTGGAGCAAGCTCCTGGCCGGACCGGTGGACCCGTGAAGAGAGGAGCCCATGCCAGAGCAGGTTTGCTGGCAGGACTTGTGACCCTGTGGGGGACCCCACGCTGGAGCAGTTTGCTCCTGAAGGTCTGCACCCCATGAGAGGGACTCCATGCTGGAGCAGGGGAACGATGAGAGGAGTCCTCCCCCTGAGGATGAAGAAGCAGCAGAAACACCATGAGGTGAACTGACCGTAACCCCCATTCCCCGTCCCCCTGTGCTGCTGAGGGGGGGGAAGGTTGAAGCCGGGAGTGAAGTTGAGCCCGGGAAGATGGGAGGGGTGGGGGGAGGTGTTTTAAGAGTTGATTTTATTTTCTCATTCCTCTACTCTGTTTTGCCTAGTAATAAATTAGATGAATTCCCTCTCTAAGTTCGGTGTGTTTTGCTTGTGACAACAATTAGTGAGTGATCTCTCCCTGTCCTTATCTCGACCTACAAGCGCTTCGTTATGCCTTTTCTCCCCTGTCTAGTGAATGAGGGGAGTGAGAGAGCGGCTCTGGTGGGCACCTGGCCTCCAGCCAGGGTCAACCCACCATACCATTTTAATTATTTGCCACAGAAAATTATGGGGAAGGCAGAAAACAAAAGTGCACTTTGGTAAGAAATTCAAGCTTTGCTGCTGTAGGCTAAAACATTCTCTTTCTAGGAAACAAACACGTCATTCTGAGTACAGAAAACGTATGCTAGTTTCCAGAGGGAAACGAAATCACAACAAATGCAGTAAAAATCCTCACAGAGGCTGGAACTAGGAGAAGAACACTTCTAAAGAAACAGGGCAAGTGTATTTGTGATTCTGCTATTCATCACCGTATTCCTTTGGAAGATCTTTATTTTTAGATTTGAATGGTAAACAATGAGTTAAAGACAATTAAAGAAAAAAAAAAAACAACAAAAAACCACCACAACACAGACCTCTGCAGTTAAACTACATTTGCCTAAACTATCAGCTAACATGATCAGCTCACTTTCTTCTTCTTTTAGGATGCCATCTGTTTTTCCCCTCAGTATCACAATGATTTTTTGAGAGGAGCCACTATGCTCACATATACTCGACTATAAGTCCATATACTACTTTGCAAAACAGAACCCTGACCAGATTTACCAACCATCTCATCACACATACAGTTGAAAAGTATCAATAACATCTTTTTACTTGTTTTTCAGTTGCCCAAATTAAGAAGAGGAATCAAAATGAACAAGCAATGTTTATATGAAGCGATTCTGGCATGATTTTCACAGAATGCACAGAGCAGCTAGTGGAAGCAGAAAAGCAGGCAGAATTTGCTGTCAAATAAATACACATTTTTAAAATAGACAATGACGGATGTGGTAAAATCTAGCTCATCTCTCCTGGCAAAAATACTTTTTAAAACAAGACTCATGGTTCTCCGTTTAAACTGTGTGCTGTGGTATATTTTTACATTTTGGTGAGGGCTTAGTTTCTCATGATGAAACGATCACTTCTCTTAGTTGTATTATAAGGCCAACTCTTCCTCTTTTTAATTTGCAAGCAGCCTGAGTTTAAAAAAAAAAAAAAAAAAAAAGGCAAGCAAGCAGCCCTGAATAAAACTCGTAAAAGGTGATATCAAGTATTCTTCAAGATCCCAGTGGGAGGTGATTTCACTCTCTGGAAACTTGTCACTGGATAGTTTTATGTCTATCTTGAACAGAATTTCAGCGATCCTCCCTCCAGCTAATGCATTTCTAATTCCTTCCGAGTTAGAGACACAATCAATTACAGTATCCCAAATTATATCCAATTGATATTATTCTCTCTTGTATTCATTAAAATACATACATGTATTTTTAAAATAAGCTTTGCTGCGACCACCGAAGGAGACAACTCTCCCTTCTTTTTTGTTTTAAAGAATGAGGTTTATTTGAGATTTAATTCAAACCCTTTAACTTCAAGCCAAAGGGAAATTAAAAAAAAAAAATATTGTACAGAAATTTGGAGTAGAATAATTTCTTATTCTTCAATGATGGGCAACAGGGGAAGGAGCTCATAACACAAGAACAGGTAACACAGATGTTATCCATCCGGAGTACAGCCTCAATGAAGAGAGACAAACAGGCCTTTCCACTGAAAGAGTAATAGTGGCAGACACAGATTTTAAGGACTAGGGCAAGGAGCATTAGCCAGGCAAGTGAAGTGACAGAACTCCACTGCCAAAGGATTAGGCTACACTTTGGGTATGGGACAGAATCTCCTACAAAGGGGCAGAGCCCAGCACGACTTTCTATTTTTGTTTGGCTAAAATAGCCCTAGAACCTAAGACTCTGTCTAGGGGGGAAAAAAAGGAAAAAGAAAACCCCTTTGTATCTTGAAGAAAGTTATTACTGAATTTCCATGACATATGGGGAGAGCTGGCAAGTAAATAGACGGAAACTTTTTTGTTGCTCTTATCACAGCTGGAGATCAGGAGACATGGCCCTGCATTTCATCAAGTGACAGGAAAAGAAATGTCTTGAAATACAAGAAATTCCATTTAAAGCTAAGGAAAAAACCCTCTTACTGCAAGCGTGATGGAACACCGGAACAGGTGGCCCAGAGAGGTGGTGGAGTCTCCACCCTTGGCCATATTCAAAACCCAACTGCACGTGGTCCTGAGCTCTGGATGTCCCTGCTTTGGGCAGCGGAGTTGGACAAGATGATGTTCAGGGGTGCCTTCCAACCACAGGCTGTTCTATAATAATTTTTTACTATTTTTGAAATACATCGCAAAGCTTTACTTTTCATATCTCTAGAGCAGGGACAGCTTCAGTTTGTCCACGAGAAGCTCCTTGAACTACGGATGTCTTAATGCAAGTATCTTTGGCTTGTGCTTTCTTCAGTGGATACGGCTGTAAAATAAGTTAATTTGCAGATATTCCAGGCACTGCACTTCAACACAAATGATATACCTACTGCAGTTCATATTCCAGGCTTAGTGAAATGCGGGGGGGGGGGGGGGGGGGGGGGGGGGTGGTGTGCGCATGTGGGCACTGTATTTTTTAAGTCAAGGACCTAGCAATAAACTTTAAGACACGATAAAACAAAAGGAGTATCTCAAAAACTTTGCAGACAGACCAACAGACAGACGAAATAACATTGAGTCCTGCTAAGCTATGCGACTGCTGAAGGAGCCAGACTGCAAAGTGGAAAATAAGATCAGAGCCAACCAAGGAGGAAGCCAACTAAGACTGGCTACTTTCCACCGCCAAATGTCAGGTGAGAGCTAGAGGGATGCATTTTAATAGATTTCCATTCAAATCTGAGGTACAAATATTCCTGGTAAGTTGGTACCTATAGCCAAATCAAAGAGGCAGACATATGGTTGCTTTTCTGCTGAATGGCCTGACGGGACGGTGGGGAAAGCCCTACCTGCCAGAGACATGCAAGTGTCCTTTATACGCTGTTTAATAATATTGTCCTAGCAGCCCCAGTGAGAAACTGGAGCGCAATTACTCTAGGCGTTTTCTAGAGAGGCTATTTGCCTCAGGAAGGAGTTTCCAAAGGATTATCTTAATTTGGCTCTGGTTGTAACTGAAATTTATCTCCGCACGGAACCAGAGTCGGACGCCCCAGATGAACTGGTGACGTGGTAGAGAAAAGGAAGGCTGCTGAGTTGACAAAAACTGTGTGTGTTCCCAAGGCTGATGGAGTCTTTTCAGACTTCAGGCTAATAACAGAGGATACAGAAAAAACAAAGAGAAATTACACAGGAGAACATGAAATTATTGTCTAGAACCGGGAATCTGACATTTTTGTTTTGGGGGAGGAGGCAGAGGAAACAGGATGAGAGAGATATTGAAAGCAAAGTAAAGAAGAGAAGTCTACCACAACCCATTTATCTATTTTTTTTTCTAAATATGTAACACTTAACCATTACTAGGAAATAATCATGCTAGCATAATTGTGTCTTAAAAAAACCTATAGGTGGAAGATGAGATATGGAAGCAAGCAATTCATAAACCAATTAGCATTAAATGAAAAGCTGCAACTAACACAAACAGTAAAAGCACACAACAGTTAACCATTGAATACAAGATTTTAGAGACATACTGACTTTCTACATTTTTTAAAATGAAACTTTAAAAGGTATTTGATGCGTACAGACAGAGTATACACGTTAGCATTGTGTTCAATCCCCTTAAGACATAAAATAAAAAGAATGCCAGTCTTCTACTCCATCAGATGAAAGTATATGGAAATGATGTTCAGAAGTACACATTTAAACAAACAAACATCACCGAAATTCAGAGAAATTGACTTTATGCTCATAGGTAGAATATATAGATGACATTCATGGCCCCAAGTTGCTTTCTATTAGAAAATTATTTTGCAATCGAGTCAGGCTGCTGAATTGTTGGAATACTGACAAATGCAAAAGGTAGCCCTTAAATTATGAATTTAATTTTAGGTAAGACATAGGTTTTAATACCTAAATTTAAATAGTCTGTAAAGTCACTTATAAAATTTTAGCAAAGAATAAGATTCAGCATAGGAAGTGCTGAAGGGATGAAGTTGAGGCTTATTCAGGATGCTCTCAGTCACTCACTGAGAAAGGTCTGACAAGACCGAAGGAATGTTTCTTTCTTGTAGTGGAGCCTTAAAGATTATACTTTTTTTCACTAAACTGTTCAGCAAATAGTTAACACTGAACAGACTTCAAGCTACTCTTTCATTAGTACTGAGTTATGCGGAGTGCAGGAGTAAGAGGAAGATCTATTTCATTGATCTATACTATTCCCAATATAGCTGGGGATACTTACAATGTGTGTAATTTCAATGAACGTCATTAGGTCGTTAAAGCCAACCGATTATCTTACACTGCTTTTATATTTCTTTGGTACTCAAAACATTGACGGTTTAGCACCTTCTTTAGTCCAGGCTGTATTTACAATGACAAATGACAGCATACTATCGTTTAGAGAATAAATTTTTGCCACATGAAAGTTTATAGATTTCATAGCATTCCCTTTCTTTCTTTTCAATTTCTTTCTGGCAGGTTAAAAATCAAAAGGCTGCGAGTTTACACCCCGAGGTTATCCCACTGCGCATCGTACATTCCTGCTCTACTGACAGCCAGCGCAACCCCACCTCCTCTCGGTTCAGCTTCCTAAAAAAAGCTTCACCCCAGTTCCCAGACACCCAGCCGCCAGAGTTACTTACCAATAGCCTGAGCAAGGGCTATTACAACTTCCTGGCACGTCGTGACTTCGGTGACCCCACACACAATTCTCTGGACTCCATCCACCCATACTTTGAGCTCCATGGTTCACCAGATCATCCAAGAGCCATGAATGCAAATCGGTCAAGTCATACTTGCAACTATACCAGAGAGAACGCAGCAGACTTCTCTCAGCAGCTAGAAGAGAGAAAAATCCTCGTGTTTACAGTGAGGCATTACTCAAAAAGTTAACAAACTCACCTCAACATCCATTGGGTTGAACAGGCAACGCGGCCTCCTTTCTTTAAAAATACTAACGAGAATCAAACATCCCTTGCTTTAGCCGCATCTACCCATTCTGCAGACATACCGGACGTTTCATTACAGTTTATTTCCTAAAACATTCAAAGTTACCACAAAAAAAAGCACCCAAAGAAATAGCATTAAACCAACAACTCCGGAGTAAACTTGTAACAGGCCCCAGGAACAGGTGCCCCTCTTCCTTTACACGCTGCCTGGATGTCTCAAGGGGCTGGTCAGAGATGCTGTCAGTGTCTGTTCAGTCATTCCTGGCAACTGGTGGGGCAGCAGAACAAGGGAGAAAGATTCTTAATTACAGCCATCCAGAAGAGCCCAACCTTGCTCTCCACACAGAGGTAGCTGAGGGCTCCTAGTCCCACCAAAACCTGGGAAACCCAGAAAGGAAAGCAAGCAGACAGATCCCTTTCTTTCTTTGTTTGTTTCTCTAAAACAAGGAGATGCATCAGGGAAAGTGTTTTAGAGATGGTTTAACGCCTGCCAACGCTGTGCTGGTTCTGTAAGGAAACGGACTTTGGCTAGAGCATAATCCTAGTTTTTTTCCGTAGGAACTGCGATGACAGCAAACCGAAAAGCAAACCACGCCATCCAGTCCAGCCAGTTCTTGCTTTTCAGCATGGTTCTCCTGCCTTCGCCGAAATAATGCCAAAGTCGTACCAGGTAATATGGTGTACTAGCTCCCAATTTCATTTCTTAAAAAGAAAATTCCCAAAGTTTGTAAATGGAAACAAAACAAAACAACGTTCAGAGGAGGGATTTTTTTTTCTGAAACAAAAATTCCCATGAGTTCAAAAATCTCCTTCTGCACTCAGATGCCGGAAAAACTTTGAAGCACAGAAATAAAGTTACAAACTTAGGGAGCTAGGTTAGGATTTAGCAATCAGCCATTTGCCCTCTGCTGTCGTTACCAACAGTCAAGCTGCTAAAGGTTTACCCAGTGACAACGTCTAGATTAATTACTGATCTGAACTCTAGGGGTTTCGCTATGGGCTGAGCTTTTCCAGGAGCTGCTTTTCTTCTACATAAACAGATCCACCAGCACCAAGGCACACAAAAATTGATTCCTAGTTGGAGAGGCTGAGATGCTGAGTTTCAAGAATTTCAAAGTAAAAACTCCATGAAGAATTGTCGTCTTAAAAATACAAAACCCTCTCCCCAAAACAAAAACAAAACCCAAGCCACCAATAATGATAATTTATTTTTTAAAAAAAAACTAATGAGAGCGCTGGGTTGCTTAAGCAGATAGAGGAAAAATAAGTCATGAGACTGCAATAAAGGAAGCTCGTGCACTCAGTTCAATATGGACAAAGTGATAAAACTAAAGACAATATTTTTGGAGAATTAAGTACCAGGAAAATGCATTACACAGGAACAGAGTAAAAGAAATCTGAAAGTTATTTAGAGGAGATTACTAAAGACAAGCAGGGAAGTGTTACACAAGAAAAGTGGAATCTGATGATGCTGATGGATTTAACAGAGGCAGAAATGGTGCAGTGAAAACGAAGCAAATACTTAGTACAGTTCACGGTTACAGTCTAATCAGAGCTGCTTTCTCCTGGTGAAGCGACCATCGCTTTCTGCATCAGAAAGACGCAGTAGTGCAGCCCTCAAGCTAGAGCAGAGAGACGATTTCCCTTCTACAACCAAATACTTTATTTAGCAGCTGACAAATATCGACACACGATGCAGAAGACAGACTGAGCTTCTCCCGACGAGCCGCGGCAGTCAGCAGCAACGCACCTCGAAGCCCGTCAGAGCCAGAGAGGCTCCACACCACGTCGGCAGGACGAGATTTAGTGGAGAAGCACGAAGCAAGTCTGCTGTAAAGTCAGTCCAGCACATGCACATCAAAATCCCTGTCCAGTCATACTCATTTAGAAAACAAAAGAAACGTGAATAAGTCCAAATGTATGAGTAAAACCAGATTTCAAGTACGCTTGTATAATTAATCAACAAAAAAGTGAAAGCTTTTAAGAATACTGGTGCATGCAGAAACAGTCTTTTGGGACATGAATAAGCACCTGAAAACACAGAGGGAGGTCAAAGAATTTAAACAAACATTTTCCCCACATAAAGTGACATACTTCAAAGAAAACTACCATCCACACAAGTATTAACAGCGTGCAGATACAGAAACACCTCAGTCAGGTAACACCAGTTTAACGTACCAATAAACTAAGCAGAAGAAAATCTTTTACTAGCCTGTAACAAAACAGTGACTGAGAAAAACACCTAACGGGCCCCATCAGTGACCTCAACTGTCTATTCCTGGACCAGTTGTCTTCACAACTAAACAGACCTCACATTCCAAACCCAGCCGTAAGGAACTTTATTAATTAACTTAATATCTTGCTGAGAGTTGAACAGTTCAGATTTACTGGCACCAAACAAGCCATCTCTCCATGTGACAACACCCACGTCAGCAAAGCATCCGACAGCTCTAATTGTTTTGCTGTCTGTCAACATCCACAGTATTATCTCAATTTAGCAAGCCAGCAAGTGCATTTTCCCCCCCCAGCCAGCACACAATGTACAGTCTTGCATTCAGTGCAGATCAGTTTCAGTCATCTGTATTCCTACCGTCCATCTTTAAAAAAAACTAGAGAGAGGCATCGTTTAATAATGAAATATTTGCTGACACTTCCAATTTTGAAAAAAAACATTCACCAAAGCGGCAAATAATCCAAACAAAGTGTCTTTGAAACAGTCCGAGCTCAGGGGAAATATTCCCATTCATTTTCTTGCAGGGCAAATAGTTTTAATAGACTAAATAGTGAGAGCAGAACAATAAAAGCAGCCTGCGGTATGTGCTTCCGTCGGAGCAATATGCAGTGCTGAATTAGAGGACTGCGTGCCCCACAAGTGTTAATGGGATTCTTTCAGGGACCTGTCACTAAAAGCAGAACACACACAGACATCAGAAATGGAAGGTCTATGTGCTGAAATCACTGTCTCTCATAGTTTCTAAGCAAAGCTAATCTATAATAAATTTAAAAAAAAATAAATCTAGGATTGGTTTGGTTTCTAGGACTGTGCAGAATTTTCCCTAAATTCTCCTTTTATCCTAATTGGCTGATACCTTACTCTGTGAGGCATTTATTCAGCTTTTAAGTGTAAAGAAAAATCCAGCATATATGTACATATACACACACACACATATATATATATGCACTACTTGGCTATCTCTTCACAGCTAGCTTACAAACTACAAAAAGGCTGCAACTTCACACAAGACAGGCAGAACTGACAAAGCGCAAAGGGCTTTTCTTGTATTTAAAAAAAAAAAAAAAATCTTCCAAGTAGATGTTTGCAAAACCTATCTATCCTTGATGTAAGTGTTAAGTCACGAGAAACCCTGAGAGCTAAAATTAAGACATTGATTTCACCTCGTTTCTAATCTTTAGAAGGTTCACATCACCTGAAAGCAGTGTACACCTCAAATCAGGGCTCAAATCCTGCTGCAGCTGAACCAACTGCAGAATTTTGACCAACCACTTCAGTAACCTTCTGTTCCCCCAACAAACAGTCAGCATGCTGCTTAGTATACTTCAAAGTGAGCATACTTTCGTTCATAATTAGCTATAACCAAACATCATCTAGAGTTTGGCACTTTCCCTTTATTTTTTATTCTCTGTGCTCCTTGCCTTTCACTACTGCGATACCAGACAGGGCTCTGGATAAAGCAGCAGCTTGTTCCACCCAGGTTGGAAGCTGTTAATAAGAATAGTTAGTGCAAAAGCAAAGCTTGGTTGAAAAAGATGATAAAAAAAAAAACCAAACCCAAAACCCCAAGTACAAGTAAGCCAGTTCAGCTACCCAGAAAGAGCTTATAAACCATTCAGAAGAGTGTGACAGTACCCCCTGTGAACAGGGAGGCATTTGGCAGACCCTTCCTACTATAAGAATCCTGGTATAAAGCAAAGTAACATTTTCTAGATGGAGAAGACTGCAAATACCAAATCTGCTACTGGAAACAAGCTAACTAGTATTTACCAAAAAGCCTCCTCCCTTGGATTGATGAAGGAGAAATACCCTACAAGATATGCTGCTTCCCATCAATAGGTGGGCAAAAACCTTTCATGGCAGGTTCAAGTCAAAATATCACGTGTAAATCTTTTGCGCACAAAATTCTATTAGAAAGGAACAGGTTGTGGTTTTGAAATCAGCGCACAACTTTCTTTAAAAAGTGTTTATGCAGAGGTAGCATCCCGTTGTTTTAGTGGGACTAAGTGATTTCCTCTTGTGGAGTGTTATTCTTCTGCTATTCCAGAAGAGCGCTCAGAGATAATAAGCACTGCTTAAAACAAACAAACCAGAGGTCCCACAACCATGAAGATGACAGTGTTGAGAATGAGCTTAAGGGAGAGTTTAAGCACCAAGGAATTTTCCTCACATGAGACTCGGCCAAGAGATGGTCTAACACATGTCTCTGTGAAACAAGCCAAAATCCAGATGCCACAAGTGTTATCCAAGACACATGCAAACTATATATATATATATATATATATATGTATATATACATACACACACACACACACAACCTGTGGCAGGACAGGACAGCACCAATATGTGAGTTTATATAAACTCGGAGCTACAAGAGGTTGTTTCTAGTAACAATAGCTACTAGAAATCTTACCTCCAGATAACGTAGAATTCCCCAGAAGCCCCAAAGTCACAGCTTCCCAGACAAATTACTAGTTGACTTGCATCCAAGAACCCTCAAGCGCCCAGTGCAAAAGCTGTTGCTTGCTTTGCAGTTTCTTTTTGTGCAATGCAGCTAACAATATAGTGGAAAAAAATGAAGAACAGAAACATTGGTTTGAAGCAGGGGATGCTATAATGGCTATTTTCCCTAATTACAGAACATCCTCCACCTCTCCTCGAGCTACAATTTTACAGCACAGAAAAATCAAACTGGAACTTTTTTTTCTCTTTGTATTGGTGAGAACTGGCCAGAAAGAATTAACTTGTTTTCTTTTGGGAGTGGGGGAGTGATAAGAGGGGGTAAAAAATTTCATCCGCACATTTTATCATCTCTCTTAAAGATAAATTTTATTAATGGCAACTATCGAGTTATTAGTTGAAATGAAATAATTCTTCCACCTTGAAAATTATATTATCTTCAGTATTTTATTTTAATTCTCAGTTTGATCTCTGACTTCAGGAAATGTGTTTGTGAGGGAAGAAGATGCCCTAATGTTTTCATCTCAACCCTTGCATCTCTTGATTTTTCATTGTCTGCCGTTCTAAGCCTTCTTTGTCCAGTACGCAATCTGTTGCCTTTTCAGGCACACAGAAACAAGTGACTGCTATCTCCAAGGCACAATCTGTCTCTTCCCCTCCTCCCTCCCCATTTTTGTTTTTCCTTCTCCCTACTCAACAAACAAGATGGAGGCTGAATCCAAGTCTTTGCTGTCCCTGGTGACCTTTACCAAGCGAGCTGAAGGCCACACCAGCATCCCCCAATTCATTAACAGGGCATCTGAGCTCTTCCTCCACTATCATCAGTTCGTTAAGCTGGCTCATGATTACAAGTAACAAACTGAAGAAACGTGAGACACCGTTTAGCAATGATTCAACTGCGGCCCAAAACAGGATTCACCAGCTTGGGAGCTGGAGTACGGGAGATGAGGTAGCTTCGTGCACACAGATTGTGTCTGAAATTCACGTCTTCATAGAAAACCAAGTTCCAACCCGCTGTCACTGACACATATCGATGGCTGGAGTGCTAATGCTTTCAAAACCCATCACGGTCTGTACACACCTTGTACCTTGACTCACAATTTTGAAGCCACAAAGCTTGACCCGACTGTGTTCCACAACATTTTCAAATCGCCACAAAATGTTTGAAAGAAAACGAACCAGCAGGTGAGCTAATGAAACAGATGGTTTATGGAAGTTTCTTTTTATTTGGTCACTGTTAAGAACAGGACCTTGCATTTTTAACACTAAGTTTCACACTCTCACACTTGACTTAATTCAACAGGAACAGCTCCTCTAAAATTAATACTCTCCTTTCCCTAAGATCAGACATAAAAAGCATCTGAGCTCCACACAGACTTGAGGTACAAAAACCCAAAGGCATTTTGGAGATGGTGAGAGCACTCAAGTCAGAGAATCCCAAAGATCTTTACTTCTACTAACTAGATCTCAGTCAGACGATTTCAAAGCAAAAGTTTAAAACCTGAGTTAAGAGTATTATATTTAGGACATGTACCAGCAAACCAAAACAATATCTGATGCAGTGCTTACTTTCTTGAGGTTGATAGGATTTATTTTGATAAAAGCCTGAATGTGGCTCAAGCAGGCTTAATCACTAAATCCCGACCTTGAATCTGTTTCAGGATTAGGACTAACATATCATCTGCAGGTGGTTTTACATGAAACACTCCTTTTCCTCGCTCTGCGTTCCAGCTACCAACAAACAAAATTATTAATATGAAGTATCATAATCCTACTAGAGAGGCAGGACTGAATGGACCCATCCTAGAGAGCCTCACTGCTCACCACCGTTCTAGGAAGGGCTGGATTGCTGGTAGCAGCACAGCAGAGGGTAAGGCACTTAGCAGCTGGGATGCATTTTATTCTGTGGCAGACGAGTATCTTTTTCCAGACACATTAGCAAAGGAGATTGCACTGCACATAAATTCTGTGACAAACAGCTCAAAAAAAAAAAGTCATATGCATTAAATAAACATCTCATGATTCATCATCTCAAGTCAACGGGCATACATTTACTACACTGTAACATCTTCCAAAGCCCTGTAAGTATTTGTTCTTCATTAGTATCAAACACACAGCGCACTGGAGAAAATAGCAACCACAACTTTATTAACAGCAGCAACATTAAATGGCAGTCACATTTATACATCTCTAATACGGTCTAAATACTGCGTGGGAGTGAAAGAAAACAAACCAAAGAGCAGAGGAATAAGCAAGCTATTTCATTGTAGGAGAAATATTTATATGAAAGCTACAATACACACAGCTTACTTCAAAGGTGCCTTACCCCTCTAGATGCCCTAGCTTCAAAGGAGAGAAAATAGGTCATTCTCTCAGCTGGTTTCAAGGAAGACCCAGCCCCAACTGTTCGCATTTCCCTCTCCTCTCACCCTTTGTCTGCAAACACTTACAGCCAGTTGAGGGATTGATTGAAGACATTTGGGTGCAATTGCCAATATTTACACTAAAGGCAATGAGGTCATCTGCTCCGTTTTGGCACGAACTGGCTTAACTCTTGGTTTTGTAAGGCCAAATCTGTTCTTTACACTTCTGCCAAGCCCATGCGCAACGTTTGCTGTGCTTTGTCATTTGACTACAGTCACACTGAGTCACAGCTGTCAAAGTGAGGTGTTCCTTGGACTCCAAATGCGAGCCAAGGGCAAATTTCATAAAGCTCAGAAAAACATACAAAAAAAATCTTATCATACTTCCCACGTTTCAAGGCATGGACCAAAACACAACACACTCTTCCACTATATTTTTGGGAAAGTTGCGTGCAAATGAGCCCATTTCTCCACTTTCATACTTACACTGAAGGATGCAGGAAGTAGATATTTCAATTGTAAGATGTATTTTATTTCAATTTGAATTAGCTGAAGTTTTACAAGTCAATTAAGTATATCGGTTTAAAGCCATGGTACTACATGACTATTGAAAAGAAATCTCACTGTAATTAAATACAATTCCTGAAACAGAAATAAGGTGAGGCACTTTCAATTTAATCAACATAACTGTTTTAAAAAATTATCATCTCAAAGCTTTATTCAGAGAGCAACTCTATTATTCATTAAACATTATCTTAGAAGTTTCCAATCCCTCTCCTGGCAACCTAGAAAAGTCTGCAAGACAGAATAGAACATATTTCTACGCGGAGTCTTTAAACAGTTAAGGTAAGAGAAACAAGTGGGAGGAACCCATCCCTTCCTAAAACTTACACTTGGCTATGCTTACTTCCGTATTTCCCCAAGCACCAAATAAATTATTTGCTGCTTCTATTCTCTATTTATAGGACTCAGATGGATCACTTAAGTATTTCCCCTCTCTAGACAATTGTGAGCTTGGGTAATTTTATTTATTAGAGCAAAATCTGAGGTAATCATAATACACAGCAATAGGTTATGGACTAAAATACTCTGAACTGCATTACTTAATTCCCCTAGCCCTGCCTTCAGTGCTGTGGTTGTGCTACAGCCAGCTCCAAGCCAAGTCTACACCACTTTGGCCAACTGGCCACACGGTCTCAAAATGGATGTGGAACTGCAATACCACCTCAAGAGGTGAGTATACTTAGGTATCTCTGCTCTATTCTGCTAATAATTTAAGGGCAAATATTATGAACTTTATACTGTCTAAACCACTAATTCTCTTTAAGTTTGGCTAAAACTCACCTAAGAGGTCCAAAACTCACTGGGAGGGGTAAGACGCGTAGAGGCTAGTAACATCACTATAAACACACTTCCCCTTGGGAAACTGTCTTACACAGATCACGTACGGCATGTGTAGAATGACCCAGCAAAGAGCTCTTCAAGAAAAACAGGATGCTATGCCAAAAAATTGACAGCAATTAAACAAGAGTCACAGTTTGCAATACCAATGGAAAATGGATGTTAGGACAAAATCAATACAGCATGAAAAAAAAAAAGTTTTCATTTTCCTTTTCCTACTTACTTCTTCTGTTGCAACAATTTTTAAACCAGCACCACTTTGCACTTATTGATTCCCCCCCATATTTTCAGACACTGTCCACACTGTGTACCTTCCGAGATACAGCCTTTCATTACAGGCCATGCAGCTACAGGCTTTCATCTCAAGTCTTAATGACTTCATCTTCCTCCTCACTGCACCCTCAGCAATCCCATCTTGTCCATTTGCCCAGAATGATGATGTCAGGACAGTCTTCTGGAGTCAGCAGACCTGCCAAAAGCAGAGCGCGTGAAGTAGTCCTCCCCTTGCTCTATTACATTATGCGCAATCTGCGTATTTTCATTCAGGAAGCCCTTCCACACTTATACCCACTCTTCTTCCTTCTCATATATTTTTCCAAGTGAACTGTACAGCTTTATGGTTTGTTTGCAAAAGTCACCTCAGACACGTGCATAGAAGAGAAACTCCACCAAATGATTGGTTAAATCTTTTCATCATCCTCCTTCAAATTCTCCCTTAACATATTTCTGCACAGTGCCTACCAAAAATCAATGGATCAACAGGTGGCGTGTTGTAACCCTACTGCTTTTCACGCTAATCAATCTTATTCATCTCCACATGCCCTACAAACACCTTGGGCAGGGTGTACCTTCTGTTAGGGGGTTCTATTGCCTTTTAGAGAGGCCAAGACAAACAGCAATCTGCTAAAAGCTCCTGGAAAGCATCCAGAGAATTGGCAACTTAACAGAGCCTTTTGGGACTACGCTTGTCCCACCAGAAGGAATTTTAGCATCATTCCTCCTATCACAGTGGATCTTCACCATATGTCTCTGAACTTAATTATGAGATGCCTGGTACGCCAGGCACTGGTACTGAAGAACATACAGTCCAAATTAAACAAAACAGCATCTGGGCTGCTCAGTAATGCTGTGGTAAGAGCTGAGGTGCTCCTGTACTCTCTGGGCTACCATCATACTGCTTATGAAGTATGAAGCCTAGTTTGTGTTTCTTTTTTGAAACAAGAAAAAAAAATCAGAAGATCCAATTAGGACATTTTTAGTTTCCACTGCTCTCTTTTACCAAACTGAAAAAAACCACAACCCAGTATCCATTTCTGTGGACTCCTCCTCTCCACAGAAACATGGAGGACAGGCTGTGCAGTCTGGAGAGCTATTAGCCATCAGCAGCAGTGAATGAGTTAATGGACAGGATTTAGAACTTTGTGAGAGAGCTTAACAAAAAAAAGCCTGGCTGGTTTTCTTTTAAAAGAAGGTTGCTGGGATTTCTAATCTTTATTGATATGCAGCTATGGAAGTGTACAATACCAGGTAACGTTAGGAGGCCAGAATGGCTTATTAAGCACAATTACCTAGCAAGCAATCTAAATCCTGGAAAGAACTCAAGACAAAGTGCCTACAGAAAGTTTCTGCTACTCATAAGACAGTGAACAAATAAAGACCTAAAATTATCTAAAATAAAAAGCGTTAATGGAGTCCAGACATGCAAAACATGACATTTAAAGTAAAAATCAATTACATAAGTACAATATATCAGAAAAGAGAGTTAAAGTTTTGTTTTGTTTTTTTTAATGAGCAAATTGAAAAGCCACATTAAACATCAATGTCCAAATTACCCATGTGCTTCTAAACATCTTTATTAAAAAGGTATCTATTCCTCTAAAGAAGGTATTAGGCACTAGCAATCCTGGGGAACAATTCAACGTTCTGTGGTTTGGCCATCTTTAGCACAGTTGTATATCAAATTTTCTTGGTTTTCCATTGAAAATAGAGTGCACAACTGAGTTTTACATTATATGCATGTAATGCAGGCCATCTTAAAACAAAAACAAAAACCCCACCAGTACAAGTCCTTGCGACATCCGATTACTGAAGAGGTGACAATAAAGGCCTAGGGTTTCAATAGCAACTAATTTAAGAAACATGTGCTATGTGAATAATCTATGTGTTTCATATGTTCAAGGGGCTTTAATTTCCAGAGAGCGCTGAGGCCTCAGGCCCTGCAACTTTAATCACTTCAAACACCTCAAATGGAATGGCCTAAACCAGATGTACTTCAGTGACTCAGAATTTTGATCTCATTTACCAAGATCCTCATCTTCTGTTTGTCTTATGCTTAAGGTTTTCATTGCATATTCTCATTCTAAGGGCAAACAATCTTTGTGTTAATTGTTTTAGATGACCGAGCTTCAATTTTTTCCAAGGAACAGCTGGCAATTTAGTCACCTAAAGAACCCTCCTCCTGCTTTCTTCTCTCCTCCTCATCTCACAGAAACAGCTTCTAGTGTCACCATCCCTCCTCACAAAATGATTGCATTGTAACAAAGTCCAATATGCAAATAACAGTGTTCTGGAAACAACATTAATTTAAGTCTTCACAATCTTCTCCCTTCTCCTTTTCTCCTTCTTTTCTTCTACGGCATAAGCAACGCAGCCACTGGCATGGACAGAGCTGAGCAACCTCCGCAATAGCAGAATAAGGCAATATAATAATTGAAAATACATCCTGCAGCTTGGTAGATGTACAGACAACACATGCAATTGTTATGATTAACTTTAGTATAAAGGCTATTGTATACTATATGGGTAACGTATTAAGAAGGTTACAATAATTTAACGGTTATCTGCTAGAAACCAAGTATGGCAAACTGGGCGTTGTAACAGAATTTGCAATGGCAGTTCTTTGCATTTCATCATCCTGCCTCTCGATGTGTCTATACCCATTCAAAACCAGGAGAACTGGATTGCTCAAACCTTTATCATTTTAGGGCGGAATGTTGTTGCATAGGCAGCAAGCTGTGCACATAAAGGCATCCCACGCTGAAGTCCTTTGAAAGGTATTGCTGTTCAGAAACGGCCATGTTCTGTAGAGACGCAGTTGCACGACCCTGAAGGGAAGGACTGCAAGGGAACAGGACGATCCCAGACCGTCCCTGAGCCCCGAGCAGACACTTTCAGCTGTGCTGTCTACAAGCTAGCATGACTCTTCACTCAACCGCTGCTCAGATTTTGGCTAACACACAGCTCGCGCTAAGGCCTGATGTATGCTGGCAGCAGTGCCATTAGGTCAAAGCAAGGGCAACACGTGGGCAGGACGCGGTGGCCACAAAGAGCCAAAGGTCATTATGCAGCCATTATCATCTGCAGCTTGCTGTCACCTGCAGCCATAATCCTTGCATACTGGCTGTCTGGCAGTTGCTTCAGAATCTGCTAACTCCTGGAAATGGTATAGCCCAAACTTCCAAGCTGGAAGGTATAAATACATCAGCTTACCCAAAAAAGCTGTTGAAGCAGATCCAACAGCAGCTGGACTGCTGAGGCTTTTGTGCTTCCTGGTGTGATACACGGGATGCCTGCACAATGATGGAGGAGAAAGGAGGAGCCCTCTCCCCATCGGCTAGGAAACCATTGTGCTCATAGGTGCGAGTTGCGAGTTATGGATTAGAGAACTTGTGAGTTAGAAACCTCATGAATTAAGTGATGAATTAGTGAAGTCACCTATTAGACTAGTTTGTACAAAGGGGACCAAACCCTTGTTTATCGTCTTTGTTTTCTTTCCTAATAAGCTCATAAAGTAAAGCTTAACTTACAGAGTATTTGTCCTATAAATTTGAGGGATCCGTATGGACTGTGACAGCTACATACTGATATTGATAAGAACAAGCTCTTCACAATGTTCCAATCACAAAGTTTTGACTGGTTTCCTCTTTTGCTTTTAGAAGCAACATAGTTCAGCAACATTTTGAAAAGAGAGGATTAAACCTGCTCTCAGTGGAAGAAATCCAGTCCCCTGACCTAAAGATCACAGTAAGGTCACTTTTAATGCGTTTTCACCATAACCTGAATTTGAGTGCAATTCCCTCCTCGACATACTGACCAGCCTAAACTTTGACCTGGAACAGCTACTATCATTGCCCGAGAATTCATCTGTGCGTATGCAACCAGCACGGTCAACAGCAGATAGCAGTAGTTTGGATTTCTCTGTAAAATGAAATCATGTTGCACATGGATTGCAAGAAGACAAGTTCAATCAAAACTCTCAGCTCTTATTTCCTTTCCCAACCAATCTCTGCCTGGAGAGGAATGAGTTGGCTTTCACTGCAATATCTGCATCATTTGTAGGTGGTCAAGTCTGTTGTCCTCCCAGGGGAATAAAGAAAAAAAATCCATGCATGAAAACTTATGAGTTTCCAACCCTCTATGTGGGAGTAGTCCGCAGAAGAGAAAGCCTTTAATTAAAAACAACTTTGGAGCTGAAGTCCTGCTTGTTCAACTATTTGCAGTCCTTCCCCTTACAAAAGCTCACTGGGATCCTAGATACAGGAAGCTGAAACATTTTGGCTGAACTAACCAAACTTGAGAGCTTTCAATGTTAGTAATATACTTTCTTGCTTTAGTAGCGCTTTAATACTAGGTGTATTCGGAGACAGAATATAATACCACCGTGCTATTTCTGAAATCTTTGCTTTCACAAAGTTATTGCACGTTCAACTGCGGTATAAAGTTATACTCACATAATTTCATGCTTTTTACTGAAGAAATAAAAAAGCTGGAGAACAGTATCACTTTATCTGAATTCCGCTGCCAGGGCTGGAGTCATACTGTTTCCATGTGCCGACACCATGTGGTATATCCTGCACTTTGCTGACAAGAAGCAATCTAATACTAGGCTTCTGAATCCTAAACAAACAATATTGTAATCCACTGTCAGCTGCACAATAACTGCTGCACTCTGTCAAAACATACTTTTAAGGATAAACACGCTAAGAAAACCTGCAGGAAAAAAAGGTCAGATACTAGCTTTGCTTGAGTTCTAATGCTTTCTTCTGCGTGCCGTCACCCCTCCAACATTACACTTGCAGAAATGCAAAAGCAAAGTGGGGGGGTACGAGCTCTTACCTCTGCAGCAGAGCGTAAATCCACTGCTGCACAAGCGCTTTGAACACTAATATTTAGAATAACAGTGTCAGAACGGGTACCTGAGCAACATGGTTTCAGGCTTGAAACCAAACTGCAAGTGATAGTACTCGACTTCCAGAATGGACAGGAAAGCTTTATAAAGCAGTATTTAAGACAGAAATCAATGACACAAACTGGATGTAACTCTGTAGGGTTACATTCTCTGGTAAACACAGACCGAGAGCAAGACTTCCTTACGGGCGGCGTGCTGGACATTGCCATGTTCTTTCTGGGCTCCGGGAATGGACTTGATAAAACCTGCAGCGCCTGGGCTCCCTACTCAGTGCAGCACAAGGACAGAGGTAAATACTGATGGACAGCCACCAAGTGTTGGTGTGCCCAAACCCCCCCGAGACATATGCACCTCCAAATGAATCTCTCTCACATCCAGGCTCTTCAGTCAGACCGGGTGAGGAGAGGGAATAGTCACAGCTCAAAGTCCTTCTCAGGAATTTTAGTACCTAATTCTTTCCTTTGGATTTGAATACTAGACCCAGGGACGAGGAGGAGACTATATGTGGTAGCTCAGAGCATTTACCTCTGAAGTGGGAGAGCCAGGTTCTAGACTTTTCTTCGTTTGAAGGGCTTCGAACCCCATCTTTTACTTTCAAATAAGTATTATGTTAGATGATGGCATGCATCATTCCTGTTGTTGTCATGAAACAAACAAAAAACCCCCAATATACGTGAGACTGCAGAAAATGTAAGAGGGATTTTAGCTCTACAAATCCGGTAATTAAAGGCATTCTCATGGTATGGAACAATTTTCAGTTCTTAATACTGCTTACAGAGTTTGTATTTTATATAATGCTTTCACAGAAATGCACGCACAGTCCTGGCGGCAAAGAGGAGAACTCGGGAAGCTCACGCTGTATGTCTCCCACAGCACAGGGAAACGCGTGCACCGGGGGCTCCAGTACAGTACCACCGGGCAAATTTTAGATTAACTTTCAGAGGGTGAAATACAAAAGCCATCTTCGCAAACACTCTATAATACCAGCAGTGACTAAAACCAGGACCAGATGTATACTCCTGCATGAGTTAATAGTAAAAAAAAAAGTTAAACTTTTATGAAAAAACCCCAATCATTTAGTATTCTGAAAGCATTAACCCAAGAGAGGAAAGAAAGCCTGAAGACAGACACATCTTCACACTAAACTGAAAACATAATTCACTGATAATCTTTTAGATTTTCAATATTTTAGTATATCATGGGGACAGCAAATTTGGAAGCAAGCACACTCCAAAGCAAAACAGTTTATCAGCTTCATTTTGGGACATGCTTTGGACAAGTGCTGGAACATCTAGTCCAGTCTAAGAAGTTCTCTCCATCCTAAATTGCTTCATGATTCTTTTTGCCTGTCAACATACAAGGGCAAGTTAAAACAAACACATGCATATTAACCGGGAAGTTAAATAGTGTTTAGCTTACCTGAAGCAACTTTTAAGTTGTGGATCAAGTAAGACTGACTGACTGAATCAGCACCAGAAAATGTTATTAAGTTCTGATTTCAGCATCCAGGGAGCAGTGAGAACAGTTAAGCCTTCCGTCCTGTTATGCTAACAAGTAAATATTAGGATTTCTTGCTTCTGCTCATGCTTCTCCTTGTGATGTTGCAAGATGAGAGGAAACGTAGAGCGCAGTACAATATAATCGGTAGTTAATGTTCAGGCTCCAGTCTTTTTTTGTGGATTTTTTTCTTTTTTTAAAAAACCAACAACAAAAACCCCAAAACCAAAACCCGCAAGCTTTTTTGCAGAGGTCAAGTTGCCCTTCAAGTACTTTATGAAACAGGATTTTGCCTTGAAGCCCAACCCTAGTTATCTAATCTATGGTTACTTTTAACTTTGAAGTTGTCTCTGTCAGACAGAAGTGCCAAGGATGTTGCCTTGGCCCAGTAGAAAGCACTTGTTTTCTCAAATGGCAGGAGTCTACTACAGAACAACCTTATTTCCACACTCGCTGAAAGACAACAGATTTGCCCGAAAGCTTCTGAAATAGTCCAGCCTGAAAAAATTTTTGTTAACACAGAGCTTATGAAATCTGCACAAAACTTTCTTAACCTACTTATGTCCTGTGACATTAGTGCCAGCTTATAGCAAGAACATGTGGAAAGAAGTGAAAATTGCACCAGTGAAGGTGTAGACTGAGCTTCAGGCTCCAAGATCCTTAAATTGGCTGAGGGCAATGCTTGCGTAGAGACTACAGGAAACCTCTTGCAGAGGGCAATCTACAGTCTCACTATTTAGCCAGCATCGGCACTCAAAAATCCTCCAAACCCCGCACTCCAAATCTCCCCTGCATGATTCCTGAGAGAACATAAAAATCAGCTAACAGGTCATAATGACTAATTACGCCCAGGTATTTGCTCATTGCAGCAAGAGAAAGCTGAAGAAAGTGTGAAACACTAAAATACAGTGTAAAGCCTAATTAAAAATAGGAAACCTTAATTCAATTCCAATCCAGTTCAGCATAAATCACTGCCAGTGGAGCTTATAATCTAAAGCTGTTGGACAGTCACAACCTTCCTCTCGCTTAATAGAGGAATCAATCCAAGTAGGCCAAACGTCAGCTAGCGCGGAGTGCAGGGTAAAGCACTGAGAGACAAAAGTTTTGTTAAATAGCGAAGTGAACGTAATGAAAACCAAACAGAACCGCTAAGGGAACACTGAGATGTGCAAATCTTCCTAGCTTAAAACTAAGGATTTTGGCATCAGAACCACTTGCCCAAGCTTATCAAGAGCATGCACTGCTCAACCTCCAATTTGCCTCTGCAGTTTCATACAGAAGGGCAGATGGCAGTTTTCGAAACTCTCTTTAGGAGGAACTATTGCTACTTTACTTTTATTTTAAAAAAATTAAAAGATAATCGCACTATCTTGAACATTCCTACAAGCTTTCAAGTGAGTGGATACCACATCTGTTTGACTAATAAGTACTTTATCTCATTATTCCTAATTTTCTGTGCAAACTTAGCAGGTAGAGTGTTGCTGGTATACCTAGGAAAAGGTTATGCTATTATAATGTGTGCACATGCCTTTATATCCATTTTATACCACTGCAAAGGGGTCTACTGCAACTCAAGAGAATATTTTAATAATACTACACATATCTCAGATTTTATATTAAAAAAGTGATGGATTCAATTTAGAATCTCTAACAGAACAGACCTAACATGTCACAGTTACAAGACAATCTAAACTATTTGTGATAGTCTATGACATACAGTTCCCTTTCCATGTCATTTTAAGACCTCTATAATTCTTTACCTGTGAAGCACTTCCATAACATGTTACTGGCACTGAGACAGCAAAGAAGTTGGTGATTTAAGTAATTCTGTAGGTACTCTTGACACATCTCCCAGAAAAGTAAAGGCATTTGATCTTCCACTGTGAAACTGCATTACTACCTGTATTTTCCAGATAAAGTTCTCTTTTCAGTTTAGCCATAGCTTTTGCATCAACTACTCGCAGAGTAAGATTGATATACCCACTGTGGAATTGAAAATTGAAAGTTTAATATGTTACTCACAGAAATCTATATTTTCTCCTACCTCAGAAAACACGAGCTGTGAGATGGAAACTACTGCTAGTTACAAGTTATTTTTCTAGGGATTCCCTGCATTCACATTTAAGTTTTATATTATGTAGAGCTATGCTCCAGTGAAGAAAGGATGAGGCTCTTTAGCTATGAAGACAGCAAAGACTCACTCCTCGCCCCCCCAAAATACCCCAACCCTCTACAGAAACTCTTTAAGGGTATTTTGAAGATATCGAACTAGAGATTGCTGATGCCCTTTTCCTTTGTTTTCTTCTGGTAAAACCATTGTACTTTTTCCTACAAGGTTAGTCTTTCTGATACAAAATAAACAAAGAAGGGAGATTTCTTTTCCTCACCAAATTCTGAAGTAGATTTCAATACCAAGACGCAAAATAGTCTTAAAATCTTACCAAAAAGCTTTCATTACACATATTTATCAGAAGCTAGGTTAGCAGTACTACTACAAATATTTTTGTTTAGTCATTACTCTGTTAAGAGAAGCACCTTAAGACATTTTGATTGGAAGTTAGAGAGTACTAACTCCCCCAGGACCCAGCATGCTAGGGTGGGAGAACAGAACATTCCCGCCAGCAACCAAAGAGCTCTGAAGACCAGGGATAGCATGGAGATTCAAAATGGGTATTAGGAAAAAATTATTTTCTGGGAGGGTAGGGGAGCCCTGGAATAGGTTAGAAAGGCTGGTTGTGAAAACTTCTACCCCTATAGGTTTTCAAGACATGGCCAGACCAAATCCACAGCTGACTTTATACTGTGTTGGTAATGGTTCTGCTTGGGCAGGATGCTGGACTATGTGACCTCCAAAGGACCCTTCCAGCCTTTCTGTGATTACGCGAAAATGGTGAGAAAAGTACGTGTAGGGGAGAGGGAATTACATAGCTTGCATGTTCTGAATAGTAGGCAAAGATTTATGACTTTATCTGACAAGGACTCCCACACTGTGTTGTTTTTCAGAATCAATAAATAAATTATGCAAAGCCTTCTGAAAATCTCTGATAATGCTACGTTTGGCAAAGATACTTCTCGTGGCTGAAACAACCCTGTTAACATGCACATAAAGCACATAAAAATACCTAAGAAATCCGCAAAAGCATTTTTGTCGCATCTTAGTTTGAGAGTCTGTACTACCACGTGCATTGATTTGTACCTCAGCTTGCACTGCCTACACATACGCAAAATCAGGAGCTGAGCTAAAGCGCATACAAGCACATTGACCAGCAAACCATAGTGATGAATACATCACTAACATATGGCACGGCAGAAAGGAGCCTACACGTGCTTTAGATCTGGACTGCCAGAGCGCTTTCAGTGACAGAGAGGTATGAGCAGTGCTTCACCCTTAATACGGCTCACACAATGACGTCAAGAAAACCATACCAGTTTACTGAGAGAGTTGAGAACTAAGCCAACACCACAAGTTAATAAGAGATGTAATTTAATATATCTCATGGTTCTTGCATTCACTTGTACGCCATGACTTTTATTTCAAAGAAAGGGATGGAGCGTGCAGTCGTGTGGAAGGGAGGAGAGGCACGGGCCACTCACAGAGTTTACAGCTAGCTGGGAAACAAGCCACTGCCAGATCATTGCCCACCTCCAAAACCGAACAACTCCCCGTTGCCCAACATGTCTGATCTGAAAGAAAACCATTATTGTCACTGGTTACACTAAAACGCCAAGGCCATATTAATTGCTACATTAAATTTCTTGAATAAAGCCTGTGTTTCTATATTTACGAGTCTAGCAAGCTTCTTCCATCTATTTTAGATTATACTTGGAAATACTTAAACAAAGCAAATAAGCATCATCCTGACAAGACCGTTAGTAGAACAACACGTTTCAGCTTCCTGACTGTGTATTTACTTCAGATGCAAGTCTTCTGATGTTTATATAATTAAATGACCAGGACCAATCATCAAAACAATTTGTGTTACAGAAAGCACGCTAACAGGATTTTCTCTTCAAGTACGATTACAGCTATCTGACCCTGTCTGAGCCTCTCAAAATCAAGTGCATTTCTGAAAGTCTTACATTTCTAAACCAAGTTAAAAAACATATGGAAGAGCATTATTTTCAGAGAAAAAAAAAAATCCAAACCTATCCACAAATGAGCATCGCTGTACAGTCACCCCTCTCCCCATTTACCAAAAACCCTGTTCGAGCAGAGTCATTATCCGTTTTCCTGTTTAGATAGACAGGGTTTTAAGAACATCTAAATAACGTCTCATAACTTTTTCCAGCATGGGGAAGAAGAGCGGGCGTATGCACGGCAGCTATGTTTTAGGTACTCTCTTTTTACCTATTATATCAAAAAGCTTGCCAAGAAAATTAAGCATCTATTGTCCAAGTCTGCTCCAGAATAAGGTATCTCTGTTTCAACTAATAACAGCAAACTACTAATGAAATATATTACAATACTAGGTTAGCATAACAGTATTGGAGTTTGTACCTTTCAAGTAAGGTTCCTGGACATGGTAAGAGAACACATATTGCAAATCTTTACTGAATAATCTATAAAGACCATCATGGTTTACAGATCTTATTTTCCACTCGTGAACACAAAGAGAGAGCCTAACGAGGCTCCAACACGTGCTTCGCTTCATACATACTGGTAGATTCATGGGAAAATTAAGCATACACGTAATGCCTTTTGAGAGCAAGGATCTGACTACAAACATCTTTAAAAATATGACCCTTCTCCAAATCAGAGCAGAAGCGTAATAAAATTATATACCTCCTAAACTATGTTCTGACTTCAGATCGAGTAATTGTGCTAAAACTACATATTTTTACTTAGTAAAAGACCGTAAGTGCACAACTGCATATACCAGTTTCTTGCCAACACCCTGGTTGAAGAGATCTTCATAAAAAAAGAAAACAAAAAACCCCACACCGCAAAACAAAAAACAACAACAAAAAAAATCCCCGAGATGAGGATCTCCTATGCCCCAAGAAATTGTGCTAATCATCAGGCTACAGGATTTTGAGGAAAACCACTCCAGACACCCTGTAATTTCACGTGCATGACTAAGCAGCAGGGACTCTGAACCCCAGGAATCTCCCAAATACGCAGCTGTCAGTCAAAAGAGAAGCAAACTGTCTCAGGGTACCAGAGTGAGTAGATTCAGCTTAGGAAATCTTGTTCAAATGCCCTCTGGCAAGGGAGAGGCTTGAACCTTACTGAGAAGTGTGCTCACCACTGATCTGTTAAACAAAAATACAACGCAATGAATTCTGGCAGTCTAACCCTTTGCTTCTTTAGTGATAATCCAAATTGATGGGAAAGCCTGGGGATGAAACAAAACCAAACAAAACCCAAACCCCCCAAAAAAGGTGTGTGTGTGTAAAAAAAACCCCACACCCCTTAATTTTTAATTTTTCTGTTTTGAAAAGGAGTTTGCTGGAGAACTGAAAATAACAGTTTCCTCACCCAGCACAGAGACACACACATAACCACAGAATATTTGTTTTTAGAAGAAATCTGGAGTCTTAACCTTTTGGTTTCGTTTGAAAGCACATGGGCTTTCAGCCTTTTTTTGTGAAGAAACAAAGCCTTGCTATGGAATTCAAAGGGATGCTTTGTCCAAAACGTAATAATCCTGTCGCAGGTGACAGGTGTCAGGCTTGGCCAGCTCTGTGACAACCTGTGTGGGGTTCTACAGCTCCCTGGAGAAGCTTTAAGACTTCAATTAGAAGCCTTCTCAGACCCAGGAGAGGTTACACAAAAGAAGTCTGAAAGTACTTTTAAAAGTACAAAGCTAGGCTTAAAGAGTGAAGACAGGCATCCACATTTCTCTTCCTATTTAGTGACAAATGATCTGAATATTAACTTGAAGGTATTCGTGAGATTTTTGCAACTTGACAAACAAGATAGACTTTAAATTTGACTCCATTTAGCTGCTATTTTTTCTTCCTCACTTCAAGATATCAATTACTAAAGCATGTTTCCTTAACAACTACAATTCAAAAGGTAAATTTTTATTTCTTTAAAGCCTAGAAATTCTCATTTTTAAACATTGTGAAGCTATCCTTTGTAGGAAGCAATCTACAGAACTGCCAAACTTGCATGGAAAAAAGAAAAAAGATTGTATTGGAATGACATGCCTCCAAAAAGCAGAGTTTCTTTCCTGCCAGAGAGAGAAATTACTAATTTGCATTGCAGTTAGAGCAAAAATCAATACTATCTTTGCAGTTGCAGGTTCAGAAAACTGTATTTTTTTTTATTGCTATGAAAACAAGTGGAAAAAACTTTAAGCTGTTGGTAGAAGTTGGGCAATATGCACATATTTTTCCCCTCAAATGTTTAATGACTGTGTATCATTAAACACCCATTAGGTGAGGTCGTCTACATCTTGCTACTACAATGATTAGAATATTGCAGAACTCCCTAGTGATCAGTAAAACAATAAAAAACAAACTGTGGCCTCAAAAAGGTCAGTCAGGTTAACTTTAGAGTCCACGGAAAACGCACAATCCCATCTTTTCACTCCTCTACAGAAAAAGCCAACCCAGCAAGCAGAGCAGGGAAAGGATGTAAAATTTGCCAAAACTCAATAAATTAATGAAAAAAAGTATAAAATGGTTTGTCTGCAACACTCAGGGCTTGGATGCAGCAACGCATGTCTCAGGTAGTAAAAAAAGAATCAAACATTTTTGAAGCAGAGCAGCTAGGCTTTCCTGTCTCTTCATGTAAGTGGCATTTCCACACATACCATTTATTATCAATACTTCTGTCCTTGTTTCCAGACATACTGTCTCCACTTACATTCCGTTTTCAGTTTGCCCTCCCTTGCCAAGAAAACGATGAATCCCAATTCTGAAAAACCACTGGTAGGACTTTTTTTTTTTTTTAAAAAAAAACACAAGACCCATATATTTCCTCAGAAACATAGTCATAGTATTCAACTTTAAATGCATTCCAGAAACTTGAAGTACTGGTGCTGCAAATATAAACAAAACATTTAGATCTAGATACAAGATCTGAGCTTTATGTAAGGACAGATTTACATAGGACAATAAGAAAGGGAAGAAAAAGAAGCCTTAAATGAGAAAGCAAGAAGCTATATGTAGTAAGTGTGTAAAATGTGAACAAGTGAGGAAAAGGAAAGGAACTGAGGCACACGTCATTGTATCTTCAACTTCAGCTGTGCTATCCCACCAGTCTGAACAAGTGCAAGGTCATTAAAGAGCTGCAACACAGACAGCATGGGAACAAGAGGTACATTGTGCAGTCTTCAACTCCGGAGTGCGGAATAGAGAGACAGAAGAGGTAAGTATTTCTTGTAACCCAAAGAATGCAGCAAAATGCAAGGATTTCAGTGATAAAACTGTCAGAGCAATCTTGTTTTGGTTTTGTGGTTTTGGGGTTTTTTTTCCTGTACTGACTCAATCCAAAGACAGTATGAGAAAGGCGTATAGACAGTAAGTTGAAACGTGCAAGAGAAGCAATGAAAAGGTGAGAGGCAGCACGTTTCCTTTGAGATTATTTCTCGCCTTAACCAGAACTTCTGGCATGTCAGAGAAAAACTCTCCCTGAACCAGAGATCTTTTTAGAGAGCACCCAGGAACTTGTCCCATCTCTTCATTTTTTTCAATAGATACTAGCAGCAAAGATGAAGGGGGAAAATCATGAGATCAATAACAGATATTTTCTGATGCGTGACCTGGGACATTCAGATGAAATTCCATCCTGCTTGCATGGCAGAAGTACGGTTCTGGAAGGGAGCGCACGCAGGTTTTTTAGTCCAGCCAGAAGCAAAAGCTTCTCTCCAGCTCAGGAAGGTCAAAGACGTCTACTTCATGACAAACACGGGCCACAAAACACTCTGGCAGTTACTCACAGCTGGAGGGTACAAATTAAGTCTCAATACTCAAACACCAACGTCTGTTTTTGATGCTTATTGAGCTTCCCAGAAAACGTAATATCACTACTCAACAAAATGAAGTAGTGTGCTACTAGTGAAAGCCTCTGAAGCGTCTCTCAAAACTAAGGCTTTGTCAACTGTATTTAAGACTGTGTGCTAGTTAAATCAATTTAGAGAGCCATTAGACCTACATTGAACTTCAAAGAAAAAGTAAGTCTATAATTCTCAAGCAGGTCTATTTTGGTCCACGTTCCACATTTAAAGTTTAAGTAGTGGAAGAAGAAAAAAATTTCTCAAAAGAAAGTCACTCCTCTGTTTTGAAATCAAGTAGAATTTCAGTCATCTCTACCTGATTAACTGAAAGTTTCATTAAGTGTGTCTAAGGGTCCTGGACCACCGACTGCTCACCAAAAAAAGCTTGTCTTGAGCTACTACTTTTCAAAGCTGTAGAGACAATCCCAGAGAATCTGTAACACCGAAGATCATAGGAGGAGGCATACTGGACCAAGACCAAAAGTCCATCCAGCCCTGTAAGCCTGAATCCCTGCTGGAGACGTCGCTCTAAGCAGGCCACTGATACTGACCTTACATGGTAGGTATCTGAAGTCCCTGAGGGAAAAAAAATAATCTGTCACCCTTAAAGGTGACTAAGATTTTTTCACCATCTGGTCATATAAAACCCATTTATTCTGGCCAGCAGCAGCTTACCTTTGCGAGTAAACAGCTCAAAGGCAATTACAACTGTGACTATGACATTCATAAGGAAACAACTTGCATCACTACAAAGTCCCAGCACAAGGAAGAGCGCTCTCCTATATGACTTGCATGAAGAAACAGCAAAGGTAAGAAGGGTAGCGTCCCTTTGGAGGAACATGGAGCAGGACCCAAAACCCTGACTGATGCTATTGTGGAAAAGATTGAGACTTGCCTTTGTAAGCTAGAAGACAAGAAATACGTTGGACATTAAAATTCCTAACCCATAAAAGTAAAAGGAGTCACAACAAATGCCTAAGGAAGAACAAAAAGGCTGCAAGAATACTTTATGAAATATTCTCCTGAAGGCCCTGCTGGCTTCCACCTGGTCCCAACTCCAGCACTCATGGGTGCCTCAACAGGGTTTCTCTTCCACTCTTCATACTCCACAGCTTTGTGGCAAGGAGTTCCACAGATCTAATTATTGCAGTATGAAGAACTACCTGCTTTTTGTTTGTTCTGAACTAGGTTCCTATTAGCTTCATCTGATGTCCACTGGTTCTTGTGCTGCCAGAGTGAATAAAGTCCTTCATCTATTCATCATTTTGTAGGCTTCCCTCCTACATTAAACCGTTTTTCTTTTTGGACTAAAAAGTCTTATTTGCTAAATTGCTCACATCTCTCATCATCCTTACTACTCTCCTAAGTGTTTTTCAGTTCAATTGCCTTCTCTCTGAGATGAGGGAACCTGACTGCAAAGACCATCCAAAACATGTGGGAACTACAGATTTATACATGGTTATAATGTTATTTTTCTTCTTCATTTTATTTATTGATTGAAACGGAATAAAAGTGGATTTTTTTTTTTTCAAAGTACAAAAATCTATTACGACTTCATAATTTCAGCTAGGAAAAAATGTTTTAATAAATCACATACTACAAGCTGACCCTTTGTCTCATGCACCAAAATAGACAGCAAAGTGAAATCACGTAACAACAACAAATCAGATTAGTGATGCTCATGAAGAAAAAAAAAATTGTTTTATTCAAAACAAGTGAAGGTAAATAAGTAACTCTCCCCATGAGAGGATGGACAAGCACCATCTTGACAACTTTTCAGCAGACACATACCTCCTGTTCTCATACAATAAAATCAAAGAACGTAACTCACGTGGCTCATTTCAAAGTGACAAATAAAGGAGTGACACTCTAGTCACCTGGCAGCTAGCCACAGACTTGCTCCACTGAAAGGAATTTACTCAAATAATAGTTACAACAAATACTTAAATATTTTAACTTGGCAGAAGAAAAGTTGACTCAAAACCACCACATTTTCAGTTTCCTGGAGTTACAGGTTAACATATACAGACACACATACATACTCTGGCTAAATGCCACCTAGGGAAAAATGAGACCTGTGCCTTTATAAATTCTGCATGCTGCTTCAGTCAACAGGACTATCTTCATTGCTGGTACTACTCCACCATACAGTATCATCATATTCTTTAGCAAGAATATGTTGTTGGTTACAGGCAGCTGTTAATACTCAGGAAATGTCTGCTTTAGAAATGATCAATTGGTTTAAAGAGATACGTAACATGCCTAGAATGTGAGACTGAAAGTGCTTTAATGAATAACCAAGAAGACCTCCCAAATACAAGACAAGTTAAGACAGTGTGAGTCACTAAAGCTAGACTCCAAGACAACAAGCATTTTTTAACGCTGTACATATGTATATATGCATACACACACGTGCTGCACTTCAGCAAAGTTCTTATATAGTATACAGACTGCATTTTATGTATGTGTGTATACATATTTCTACTAGTTAACATTCTACACTACAGTAAGGACAATGAGAGCAAGTACTTTCAGTTATGCAATATTACTGCCTATCCTTACAGGGCTGGAAGAACCACCGATGGTGGTGTGCTTCAGCCTTTCCTGTAATAAGAAAAAACTGCTCTGCATTCATGCTTGCCTATACTTCTGATGCACAGGGCTTAAACATGAGACAAGCCATCATTTTGGTACATGATTGAAGTATATTATTATATATTTATTATTTAGTTATATTGGTCCCTCACCTGCTTCAATTATCAATAGAATACTACTACAAAATCTTATATTTGCAATAGAAGGAGTTGTGGAATGGTATTCTATACATAAAAATGCACAAGGTGGTGTGATTGGTATAGAAGTCTACCACTTAAAAGCCAACATAGGTACATAAGACAAATTAGCTTTAAGCAAGGCCTGTAGATGGTGACAAGCCAGAGGAGAAACTGCATTCTAGTCACGCTCCAGAACACGGTAGCAGAGTGAATTTCCCTCACTTGCTTCACTAACTTCATTTACATCGTAAACCAGAGGACTCAAAAATCAAAGCAATATGAAAAGTAATGGCAATGTAATCTGACAGTATCTATTTTAATAGCATTGAATTCTACATTCTGATATTTCAACTATATCAAAAATTAATCACAGTCAGGAAAAACATTACCCGCTACTGTTTTCTTTTCCTGACATCTCTTGTGGATTTTTGGCAATGTCTGACTTGCCAAGCTGAGGACACTTCCTCTTATCCAGCATTAGTGTTTTAAGTGTACACTCACATGAAGAATGTGAAACAGTTGGACTGCGGGGTTGGTGGGGGTGTTTTACACAATCACAGTACTTCTCCCGCAGAACCTCTATTTGAAGATTAAAAACAAAAAAAGAAAAAAAGAGAAAGGAAGAAAAAAATGCCCCCCACCCCAAATGAAGTGAAATCAAGAAGTCTATCAAACCAAAGGGGATCGGGGCCCTCTGCTCAAAGCAAATCTATGGCATGATGCAAGAGGCAGCTGCAGCTTGATGTCCCCAAGCCCATGTGCAGCCACTGCCGACTGCCTGACCTACAAGTCACCTACCAGCTGTTGCTGGCACCAGGAGCTGCTGCCCAAGATGACCTGACAACCAGAGGAGCCAGGGACAAGAGTCTCTTCTCGTTCAGGGTACACTCCCCACCGACAGGTTAGCCTTGGGTCTCCCTCTTGCACAGCTGGAGGGGGCACATACGTGGAGATCACATCATCACAGGAGAGAAACTTGGCAGGACCGTTGCAGGTCTGCTCCAGCACACAAATGTTTTGAGAAAAAAGATGTTGCGCAGAGCAGGGGAGTTGGGATCTTGCTCAGATTTCTAACCTCAGGAAGAAAGGGGGAGTGGTGAATATATATTTATGAAGTTCTTTAAGCTTTAGACTTCTTGGCATGCTTTATGTGCAAGTATTTTCAGAAGGGAGAAAGAAAATTCTAATTTGAAGTTTTTCTGGTCTTAACTTCTTACCTGCAGATGACGATAGACAGAGAAGTCTGCTTATGCAGTGGGCTTAGCGTAAGCTGCTACTCCGGGCATAGGTGTCAACTCTGCTGACAAGGTCAGTTGCTAGAAGAAAAAAAATTTAAACATCGTTATCCATTAGTAAAACTACCTTTTTGCGGGTAAAGTCCTATTCCTCCTCGTCCCTTTAATGCTTTGGAAAAGCACAGTGTTCACCTAGCACCTGTAAGCATGGATATAAACCAGCCTGCTATGTACAAGTAGTATTTTATTTTTTAAAAGTTAGTTCAAAAGAAAAATGGAATACTGCACTTAATTTGCTACCTCTTCTACCTGGTGTGACATTTTCCTGCTATAAATAACTAAGTGTGGTAAACAACATTTCAACAGCTTTCCAGAACGCTAGGAAAAGCTAAGCACTGTATTAGGTAGTCACGAGCATCTACCACTGCTAAACTGTAAATCTAGAAGATTATTTCACAATCTTCTTTCCTAATTTTCTTTTTAAGGAAAATAATGCTCAAACTGGAGATGTTCCAGACATAAAAACCTCCAAGTGCTCTTGAACTGCATACCGCGACTCCCTTGCAGTAGTGAATCATGGCCAATGCATGCATAACGAGTCAAACAAACTAGGCAAAGGGTAACGAATCCCTAACTGCTGATTAAGACTAATATTAATCAGCTTGCAAGGGATGCTTACTACAAGGATGTTTAATGGTGTCATTGTGACAGACTTGCAAACATTGCCTAATACTATGTCACAGCCAAGGAGAACATGTGAGAAGTGGTTACTTTTAAACCTTCACTACCAAAGACTTTCTGAATAATATTTTAAAGGTACATATCTATTATGTGTAGCACTAAATGGGAGTTTTACAGTTTGACAGAAGCACCAAATAGAAGATCTAAATCATGAAAACTTTCTTCTAGTCTTTTAGTGTCTCCTCTTCCACTGTTATCAGCCATTGGATTGTGCCAAGACAAACTTGTTCTCCTAGTACCTGTCAGAGCTATATGAAAAGATTCAATGAGTACCAACTCCAGCGTAAACATGCCATAAAGGGTCCAGAAAACAACAAAAACCTCTTAAAGATCCAGAAAGAAAGGACTGGCCTGTTGTAAAACACTAGACCACACGCACTACACATTGAAGCCCCATAGGGGCAATTACTACTTTCATTATGGCCAAAACTTTCAAAATAGGACATTCAGGAGCTCCAGAGATCTCAGACACACGTCAAATCGTTTTCACCACCAGCAGCTGAATATATAACTTTCATTCACAAACCAATGTTCATTAAATTCCTGAGTTGTCAGAATATGTTTTTGTGACGTGATTTCTTTGTGCTTTCCACTCTGTGGACCCGCTAACAATTACCAATGGTTCACACGAGCCTTTTACTTTAGCTCTGAAGTGACCATAACCTGCTTTTGGTGAATTTATGCCTCTCAGCTGAGGAGCTGTAATTTCACATGAGGAAGAAGTGCTTGTTAAACGTCCTTAATGTATTTGCTTGCAGTCACGTTATAGAACATTGCTTGAGATTCTCTACTTGGGTTTATTCACCACGTAGTCATAACTAGAGTCAAACAGGCATAGACAATGCTGAACATTCATTTAACCCACCACATCAGGTTAAGCACACCAGTGCTAGAGCCACAGTTACTTATCAGTCCCCGCATACAAACACTAGATTAAGAAAATAAATCTGGTTGTAGGATACAGATGGTGACTCAGTTAATCCAGAGATGTATATACTTGAATTTTGCTGGAGGAGGGAGAGGTACAGAGGAGAGAAATATTATCTCACCCCAAACTATAAGAGCTCAGCTTCAAGATGCTAAAGTTGTCTTCACCTATTGCAAACTGACCAACTGCCCAGACACAAGTTGTAAACATTTCAGTTACTGTTCCTTGTTAACTGCGCCAGAATACTTTACACAACAGGCAAAGAATAGCAAACTTTTAACCTGAGAATGGAGTAGCTGTGATGCTGATCCAGCAGCAGGGACCGACACTTCCACTCAAACAGAGCCGCATTATCTTTAGCTCTATTGAAGCACTAAAGCTCTTCTCAGACCACTTTGCAAACTGAGTGGGAAGGAGTAAGAATAAGAGCCTCATTCTGTCCTTAGGGACCCCTATTAAATCAGATTCTCAACATCAGCCATTTCCTCTTTGTTTTCCTCAAGCCATATGGCTTCCTGACAAAATCTGTACAAACAATAAATCCATTAATCAAGCCACTGTTGGAGGAAAAGGCTTTTTTTTCCCCCCTTCCCTTCATCAATCCAGACATTTTAATGGAGATGTTTTATGTATTTTATTTTATGGAAGTCCCAAGGAAAATACTGAAGTCTTCTTTGTTCTCACAACTGCAGCCTTGTAGACTGGAGCCCCAATTCCAGTATGTACTTGCAGAAGGAGATCCTAACATGTTAAAATGCAAAATGATACAGGAACAGAGAGAAGTCAGTCAAGCCAACAAACTCAGGTGGCCTCTTTCAGTCACACATTTCCAAAGCAACTGTGACCCTTCGATTCACGTGGAAGAAAATAGGATTAGCATTGTAACAAATCTTTTTACCTTAAAGTATGTATTATTTCCTTCACAGTTGTTCTATAGCTTACTTGATGACCAAAACTGAGTCCCAATTCATGTGAACTAAAGTAATCTGTGTTTCTCCTGAACTTCATTTCAGCAGAGCAGCAGTTTGACACTGAAAAAGACCTTATGGAGAATCAGTATTAAAAAAAAAGAGGAATGAAGTCAGCTTTCTAAAAGTCTTTGTTTGGTTGTTTTTTTGTCTTGCTTGGTTTTGTTTTTTGAGGGAGGGTGTGGTGTGGTTGTGGTGTGGGTTTGTTTTGGGATTTTGTTGGGGTTTTTTGTTTGGTTGGTTTTGTGTTTGGTTGTTTTTTTTTCTTCAATACAGAAAAGCAGCATCCTTGATTACAAGCAGGAAATCTTTAAAATGAAAGCCCTTTCTGCCTTTCTTGAAATTAAGTAGCAATTAGCCATAAAGGAAAAAAATATGGCTCAAAAGATTGAGTCATGATCTCCCAGGAGACACATCTGTAGTATTAACAAGGTCAGAACATTTTGATCAGTTCTTTGGGGTAATGGGAGATACACAATGTTAGCTTATGTTTCTATCAAGGTAACGACAATTCTGAAAGACTGCAGACATCACATGTAGCCTACCCCACCATGAATTATTAGCCTTGAGGTCACAGTCTAAAAAGATACACCACCATATCCAAAGTACAGATGAATTTGTAAATGCCTTGAGGTAGTGGTGAAAGGTATGTTTGTTTTGGACAAAGTAGTGAGGAAGATCAGGTGCTGCGAGCTAGGGAGGCCTTCCACCACATCTGGGTCAGATGGTCCCGATTAACTTCTCATCACTGTTAATCAAAAGTTATCCTTCAGCAGCTATATAATGACCTACGTAAAAATAAATCTGGGATTGGTGTTTGGCACCTAGCAAGGAAAACCTTCCCTGTTACAAATCAGTGTAAGCAGCATCCTTGCTTGAAGTCTCATCATACCTGTGGTATGAAGGTCTGCAGGTGCAAGATGGTGACTTCCCATCAAGTGTCAAAATGGAATATAAGAAAGATTGACAAGAAAATTTAGGGGTATACCAGTGGAGAGAAGATAGTTGTCCCCCCTGCTAGCTCACTACTCTGTCCTTTCTCACCCTATTGATAAGCAGCACATGCTCCCAAAGTAACAGTACCTGTATCAGCCTGTTTTGGCTGCTGCTCTTGCCTGTAGGGAGGAGACCGATCCAAGCAAGACATGTTATTAGGAGAATATAAGGACCGTCAACCTGTTTACATCTTCACTTGACTGTAGTCACTTGTTCATGTCTTCACTTGACTGTAGAAGGTAGCCGGTCACAGCATGATCAAAAAAAAAATTCATTTCCCCTCTTCCCCAGAGCAACCTCACACCTTAAGCAGAATTGACAGAGGAGTCGTCCAACCCTGACTTGACCCCAACATTCAGTCCCATGTCTACTTGTGTCCATTTTGTCTGGAGCGCTCAAGTCCTGCCTACGTTACCCACTAGCCTGTGGTCACATCCGTGTAAGCAGCCTATGTCTGCGATTCCCACATAGTTTTGTGTGTGTTTGTTTTTTTAAACTATATCCTGCATTAGCAAGAGCAACAGCATTAACATCCCTTTCTGTATCAGTCAGAAATGAACTTGCCTCTTTGTTACTAGTATTTAGCTCTTCTTGGGAAGAGAAAAAAAATTGGATAATGCTCTCTTCAAACCCAACCCTAAACTACTCCCTCTTCACTCCAGAAACATGGTATCCTAGTTCTTTAAGCTCTACTGAAGTGTAGAAAAGCAAGTACTACAAAAATAATGTTGATACATAAACCAAAAAGAGTGAAATGAAAATAAAGCAGCTTGATATAAAAAATGCCTTGACCATGATCTTAGGAGTTCTGCCTGTTAGTTTTCTCCTTGCAAGAATGTGAAAGGCATTTGCTTCCCATACATTGCCTTCCAGGAACAACAGGCTTGAATTCATTTAATACAGTTTTAAACCTTTAGAGTTCCAGTTGTTGAGGAAAGCGAAAGAAAAACACTTGAAGTGATTTATTTTCTTTTTGTTTAAACAACATATCCAAGAAAGCCCCAACACGTAAGCTAGGAGGATACCATCATGTAAAGCAGAATACTTACAGGAAGGACACATTGTTTTCCTCCAAACTACTAACATTTTACTTGGCAACACCTATCATTAAAGCCCACTGTAACAATCCAAGATCAAAACGGCACGCTGATACAACAGAGGGCCATCAAGACTCATCCACAGACTGCGCACGTACTACACTACTCCCTCATCTCCTCGCACATTCTGCTCAACTCCGTTTGGAAGAATACTAGAGTAATAGCAAAGAAACCGGTAATTTTCTTTTCTCCTCGTCAGCAAGTTTTTTCTTAAGACAGCAGGCACTGCAACGTTACACTTACTGATAGGAGGCATGCTTTTGTCTGCTTCCTTCAGCAATCTTAGAAGCACGAAGGTTCCTGCAGAGTGCTGATCCGAGACCTCCACTGGAAAACCCTGCCTCGGCTATAGTCAGGTGCAGTCAGGCTCGCTTCACAAGGCAATTACCTAATATAGCAGTAGAGAAGGTGTGAAGTCATAGCAAGAGTTTGCTTTGTTGTTGAAAATTTCTTTTTTGCCAATAGTCTTTTTTGCTCATGATCAACCAAGGCCTGCTCCGTAGATTTAAAGCACGATGCGCAGCTCCATCACTTTACGCGCCTGCCTTATCATTTGAAACAAACCTTACAACTTCTCCCTTGACTATTAATTCTTCAAACATAGCATCAAACTCTTGCCATGCCTACACATGACTAAATATTTTGCACTGATTCTCAGAAAAGCATGTATAAGAAAGTGTATTTAGAGAAAAGAGAAAGAGACTGACGTCATACATTAAATGGTGTTTAGCAGAAATTGTGATTAGGTCTGTGTATTCACACATCCACTGATCTGTTTGAGTTGTAGGTTACCAGAACATGCATTGAGTTAGCTCCTGTTATTAATCCTAGCCATTAGAACCATAGGAAAACATTTTAAAAGAAAAATTCAAGTTAAAGCATGTATGCAATTAACCATGCACGCCTCTAGAAAAAGTATAGTTGGATGAGTCATCCAGGTATTTAGGTGACATAAGTGGTAGCACATTGGTAGCACAATGTGGCATTTGCTTTAATTTCTTTCCTTAATGGTAAATCTGGTTGACAGCAACTGAAAAGAACTGGAATGAGATTCTGTTTTGCTTGCATTACTATAGTTAAGGACATGCATGCATGTAAAACTAGTGAAAAAATAAAATCAGATTTCTCTTCCTTTGCCACTGAGCAAGTGTCCCAGCCAGCATAACGACTGAATTAGTGGCAAAGCAGCGGTTTAGCACGCAGCCTGTGTTCACAACACAGACAGAATCCAACAGTCCCTTCGGTTCCTTCAGACAGTCAATATTACAATTGTTGAGGAAACGATTCCTTAGGCACTACCAGACAATTTCTATTTCCACATCATAGCAATTTATAGTAAATTCTGGAGAGCCTGTTCTATTAAAACAAAAGTCCTGAAATACTGCTGTCATCTTTGCAAGCGAAGGCCATTCTTTTCTGCTTCTGTAGGTTGTTTGCACAGCACCATTTTGTATGATGATTTAGCCTGTTTTTATAGGAGCACTGAGGTAAATTAGTTTGCAGAATCCACATCAGGAACAGAAAATAATTAAGATATCAGAATTAAACAGTCACTGCAGATTATTTGTAAATTCTAATTGGTTCAGTTTAGCATTAACCCAAACCAACAAAAAAAATTCAGTTTCAAGTCAGTTTTGTCTTTAACATTAGCAGGACCATTAGACATCACTCTGCATTTCCAACTAACCCTTTCGATACAATAAAGTTCTCATCCAAACCTGTGATTTCCCAGAGGGTTTAAAGGTTAGATTCAATCACCCTTCATTGGCAAAAAGGGTTATAAACCACTCCTAATAACCCCCTCAATTCCAGCCTTGCACAGGATTAGGTGAAGCACTTAAGACAGTGCTCAGTAGTGGCAAAAACAGGGGAGAGAGAAAACCTGCACCTTCTCTAAAGGCCTGCGGTGCTTTCCTTTCTGATGGCCATCTTGCATGCCACACGCTGCAGCCTTCACATTTCACTCCACAAACAAATCTTTTCCTTATTTGAAACGCACATCATTGCATTGACGCTTTAAAGCAGAAGTCAGCTCTGCAGCCAAAAGTTGTACCATTCCCCCTACCCTCTCCATTTCTTCCTGTCCCACATGTCACTCCTCAATTTATAGTGAGCTGGGTCAGGAATAAAATCCAGGTTTATAAGAGCCAAAAGCTCACAAACTAACAGTCCAGCATTACACACGAGCCAACAAAGCTAGAGTGAAAGCTATTTCGTATGGCTCACCACTGCTAAAGAGGATAAAAAGAGCCAGTGAATTCCTCCCTACGCGTGCCAATGTTCATCTACAAGAAAAGAACTACACCAAGACAAAAAACTTCCAGTTATGGAAGTTATCAGAAAGCCCACCTCTTGGTTGTGTCTTTTGCAGACAAGGTAAAGTTAAAGTACTCAAGGGCCAAAGAGACTTCTTGTGTTATCATCAATATGTTAAGAGTTCTTTATTTTAAAAGAAGTTTTGGAAAAAGTCTCACTAGTTTGGGGAGGTGGGGTTTAATGCTGATGGACACGAAAAAGAAGACAACACATCATTTTGTTGTGTATGTTGGAACACACTCAAATTAATTCAATTTCAACATATGAATAATACAGCAAGTTTGTTAAGTAGCCATCTCTTTCGGGTACCTTGTGCCTGCAGATAGTCACCTTCTATAAAATGAACTTTAAATGCCTCACTGAAAGCACACTCTGGATAATAATAGGTAAAATACCAAAGTATACAGCTGTTATGCATTTCATGGTTGTAAAAAGTCACAGATGGCACCTGCAGAGAGCAAAGTTGGGTCTGAAAGCTTGCAGATTTCTAGCTTCCTCCACAACCATTTGTCCTTGTTGAAAATGAGCATCCTCCATCAGACCTTCAACCAACATCTACGTGTCCTGTGTCATCCCTCCTCCCTAGTAGGAGAGGAAGTGTTATCAGTGGGATTACAATATAACATTTCTTAATTGTTACTAATCAAAGGAATAAACATTCTGTAACAGCTACTGCTATTATATAATCAAAGATTTCTTTTTGTTTGGAGCATTTATTTCTTACTTCATTATGTAGTCAACAGAAGGCAAACTACCTTTTTTCTTTCCTTGCAATTAACAATGAGTCAATGGAAGACAAACAGCTGATTTTTGCTGGGTTTGCTGCACTCATTTAAGAAAGAAGTTTAATCAGCCCTCTGGAAGCAATTACAGAATCATAGAATGGTTTGGGTTGGAAGGGACCTTCAAGATCATGTAGTTCCAACCCCCCTGCCATGGGCAGGGACACCCTCCACTAGACCACGTTGCCCAAAGCCCCATCCAACCTGGCCTTTGACACTTCCAGGGAGGGGGCAGCCACAGCTTCTCTGGGCAACCTGGTCCAGTGCCTCACCACCCTCATAGTGAAGAGCTTCTTCCTAGTATCTAATCTAAAATCGACCCTCCTTCAGCTTAAGGCCATTACCCCTTGTCCTATCACTCCATGCCCTTGTAAACAGTCCCTCTCCAGATTTCCTGTAGGCCCCTTCAGGTACTGGAAGGCTGCTAGAAGGTCTCCCCGGAGCCTTCTCTTCTCCAGGCTGAACAACCCCAACTCTCTCAGCCTGTCCTCACAGCAGAGGTGCTCCAGCCCTCTGATCAGCTTTGCGGTCCTCCTCGGGACTTGATCTAACAGCTCCATGTCTCTCCTGTACTGGGGCCCCCAGAGCTGGGCACAGTACTCCAGGTGGGAGCCTCAGGAGAGCAGAGTAGAGGGGCAGAATCACCTCCCTCAACCTGCTGGTCACGCTTCTTTTGATGCAGCCCAGGACATGGTTGGCCTTCTGGGCTGCAAGTGTACACTGCCGGGTCATGTTGAGCTTCTTGTCCACCAACAGCCCCAAGTCCTTCTCCTCAGGGCTGCTCTCAATCCATTCTCTGCCCAGCCTGTATGTGTGCTTGGAATTGCCCCGACCTCCGTGAAGGACCTTGTACTTGGCCTTGTTGAACTTAGAGTCATAGAGTCTTTAAGGTTGGAAAACACCTCTAAGGTCATCAAGTCCAACCTCAACCCAACACCAGGACATGGTCTAGTAGACATGGTGAAGTGCCATGTCTACATGCTTACTGAACACCTCCAGGGATGGTGACTCCACCACTTCCCTGGGCAGCCTGTTCCAACGTCTGACCACCCTTTCAGTGAAGAAATTTTTCCTAATATCCAACCTAAACCTCCCCTGGAGCAATTTGAGGCCATTTCCTCTTATCCTATCACTTGTGCTTGGGAAAAGAGACCAACACCCACTTCACTACAACCTCTTTCCAGGTAGTTGTAGAGAGTGAGGAGGTCTCCCCTCAGCCTCCTCTTCTCCAGGCTAAACAATCCCAGTTCCCCCAGCCACCCCTCGTAAGACTTGTGCTCCAGGCCCTTCACCAGCTTTGTTGCCCTTCTCTGGACACGCTCCAGCACCTCAATGTCTTTCTTGTCGTGAGGGGCTCAAAACTGAACACAGCACTCGAGGTGCAGCCTCACCAGAGCCAAGTATAGGGAGACCATCACTTCCCTAGTCCTGCTGGCCACACTGTTTCTGATACAAGCCAGGATGCTGTTGGCCTTCTTGGCCACCTGGGCACGCTGCTGGCTCATGTTCAGCCAGTTGTCAACCTGTACCCCAGGTCCTTTTCTGCAGGCAGCTTTCCAGCCACTCTTCCCCAAGCCTGTAGCGTTGCGTGGGGTTGTTGTGACCTAAGCGCAGGACCTAGCACTTGGCCTTGTTAAGCATCATACAGTTAAGTATGTTGCAATAAAAAAAGAAAAAGATAACAGGTTCATCAGAAAGTATGTTGTACAGCAAAGTGAAAATAAATGTAATGAGCTCAGGCCAGCCAGACTTTCCAAGCATTGAGCAGTGGAGACAAACCTGTTCTTCGTATCTCCAAGGCCTTGTCTTCATGAGAACTTCAAGTCAGACAATCCTTTCTCTCTCTCTTTTTTTTTTTTTTTTTTTTTTTTTTAAATTTTTTTATAATTTACTAAAGTCCCCACACTAACTCCAGAGTCAGGCCAAAACAGAAGTTACCACTTAGATTCAAATGCTTTTCCTTACAGTTCAACACCCATTTACTTATTTATTTTTAACTTTTTTTTGGTAGGGGACCAGACTCATTACTTAATTTTAAGTGCTCAACATAGGCCAGAGGAAATGGGAAGCTTTTCTTCAAAGTTCAAAAGCAGGATTCAGATCCTGCTGCCATTAGCAGAACAAACAAAAAGAATCAAGATAAAGAGAAAAGCAGCAATAAAGCCTATCACGTCTGTTATGCTGTTTTCAGACTTCTTTGCCAACGCCTCTCTCTATTTAGAGCACTGGCCAGCAAATCCCCCCAAATTCCCTTTGAAAAGATCCCATGCACTGTAACAACATGTGGGAGGTACACACGCACTGCAGCTGTTAATCAAACTTCTGCAGTTCAAAGCCAAAAAAGCTGCAAATACTCATGAGGCAAGCATGCTGTGAAGATGTGCTGCCACATTAATGGGCCAACATGTAAATACCAGCACATGAAAAGTTTTATTCCTTCACTGCAACAATGTGCTTCATGGAAGGGCTGAGGCTTCAGTAGGTGTTGGCCACTTCCTAGGGGAAGCATGAAGATGCTTAGAGGAAGGAGAAAGAAGCAGTTCCAAACACCTCCCTGAAGCTGCGTTGGGATCTGAAGATCCTCACTGTCTTCCAAGTACTGCTCAGTCGCTGGAGACCTCAAGCTAAGCAGCCAAGAAGTATGCTGTCCAGATCTGCTAATATATGAAAATAAGTCCGATAAAAACACATAAAAAGTTGACAAAGTAGTGACTCATCAAAACAAAGCTCTTTTTTCAACTACATCTAGACATGGTTTAATAAATTCTCTCCTCCTCTCCAAAGCTACTTGTACGTTTGCAATTTTGCAAACATTCTTGATAAGGTATTACAAATTAACTCCTCCTCAGCCAGCATACAGCTAGGAGGAACAGATGGAAGACAAATGAAATTAGTATCCCAAGATTTGGAGATGTTTTTAGTAAACACTGATTCAGGATTTAAATGAAAGCCAAGAAACAACTAATTAAGACCTTAGGATAGCTTCTTCCTTGAGGGCAAATGGAACCCACCTACATACAAAATGTTCATATAGTCAATGGCAAAGTGCCTATTTTCAAAACCAGCATTCCCAAACAATGAAACAGGTTTTAAAATGGCAAATATCAGAGACAAGAGAGGTTGAATAGGATGTTTTGACCTTCTTTAAAAATAGCAAAGACTAAGGAAGAGTTAAAAGGCTTTTAGAGGATAAGTATAATCCCTACCCATTTAAAAACCACTATCTTGCTACTACATCCAAACAGCAGTCACAACATAAACAACCAAACTGCAAGTAGAAGAATTCTGTAGTGACCAAACTCTTCATCACAAGCTTGAAGTATACAGTGCTACCTCTCTGCAAGTTATTTGAGGAAAGTGTGTATTATTCCCCTTTATGCTTCATATGATTTAACGAAAGGATCTTAAGATACCCAATAGAAACAAGTGAAATTACTTGAATGAAAAGATACCCCTGACCTGAGCTCTCCCGTGACTGCCAGCTCAAATATTGCATTATAAGCAAGACTTACACCAGCATTTGCTACCTCAAAACTTTGGAAACAGACCACTAGTAAATACACAACTTCCCTCCCACACGCCCCTCCAGAACAAAACAAATACAACTATAGTTAGAAGCTGCTCAGTAAGTGTTTAATGCCTGGGCTTATCTCTACTGAAAAGCCTTTGGAGGTCTTCAAATTGAAAAAGAGAGACAAGATCCTTGCCTGCATGCTGCCGAACAACCAACCAGCCTTTTACTTCACCAGGTAAGCCTCACCGCAAATGGACTTAATCCAGCAGGTTCCAACAATGGAAAGAAGATGAAGATAAAACATTTCCCAACTGATAGATCTATCTGGCTTTACTACTTTAAATAGAGTCAATACCTTCCTTCAATATGCTTCAAGCATTTTTGGCTAATGTCAGCAGCATTAATGATCCAATTCATTGTTCCCTTGTTCAACTCCCATCTGTTACTCAAAACATTCATCCCTATTTCGTTGCACTTTATTTTTCCCTTGTCTTATAGAAAGGAGTCTTTGATATTGTGCGTGCATGGTCACCAGGCCACACAAGATGCTGGTCTTGCTCCAACTGAAGGCAATGAGAGCTTGACAGGAAAATAATTTAGCTGAAGTGACAAATACACTTCCTGCTAAAGGTAATATGTAATTGAGCATAGTACCGGTGTTTCAGCCAGCACTGGGCTGAAGCTAGAGTACTTCAACTATCCCTGGCCTAAAGGTTTCAAAACAAAAAGTTAAAGGAGGAGCTCTACCTTAAACACTTACACCACAAGAAAAGCTAGCTGTAGGTCAGATCACATTCAGCTAACCTAGTATCCCGTCTCCCATGGTGGCCCAAGTAAGGCTCCCAACTGGATGTAGACCCTGCGGCAAGAGTTTAGCAGCTTAACCACAAGCAGTTTCACAGTGGAACCGTGGTATGAATTATATAAACACTGGACAAGATTTCTTTGGACTTCTTTCATTAAAAAGGCAGATTAGAAAGGTTTACAGGCTCACATTCAAAGACTTAAAGACATTTGAAGTTTCCAAATGACATCAACTTGCTATGCATCAAGAGAAGCACCAGGCTTAAGAAGGTAGAGCATTAATGAGCTGCACCAAGCTTAAGAAGGTAGAGGATTAATGAGCTAGCAGTTACCAGTCTCGGCCCTCTGCAAGTATGAGGTAAAATATTCTAGGTCAAAGGCAAAGCAGTTTACACTGAAGCATTTTAACTTAAGTGAGAACTGGTTAAGAACCCGCACAAAGTTACCAGAGCTCGGCAGATGCGTATTAGCTTGTTAAACTATTGCAACTCGGTGTGTCACAGTCCTTAGCCTCTCAAGTCTTTCTTGAAGGCTTACAGAGATAACGTAGTAAGACAGGTGCTTCACCCCTGTATTCCAAGAAGATAACTTCTTTAGTTGAAGGATACTTCATCACCTCTATCCCCTCTTCTTATAGTACCTTTCATCCATCCTCCCCATCAGCAGGCCTTTACCCACAATTCAGATTCATTTCTTCCAAGGTTAAAGCAGTTTATAATACTGCAAGAGCGATGTATTGACAGCATTTCTGAAGGAATCTAGTTGTCCTGCATCACTGGTGTACCACGCAATAGAGAAGGTGCTTTTATTCCACCTCCACACTGTTCATCATTTACACAGATCACTTGATCACAATGTTTTGCTGTACTTTTAAATGCTCCTTGATTTTTAGTTTATGATCTTCTGTAGCTGTGAGCTGAACAAAAAATTTCACACACAAAGGTATTTATATTTACTCAAGACATATAAACATGAATTTATCCAGTTCCTTCTTCCCTATGCTAATTCCCACAGTGACACAAGACAATTCTACCTCCAAAGAGACCAGCACAAAACACTAATTATCCTGTTGACAGCATCCATTTCCAGATGAAGCAGGGACCTGTAACACCCACAGAAGAGCCTCAATAATGCTCTTAAATGGGCAATATTTCACATATTAGGTCCTTATAGAAATGCCATATAAGGACCTAAACTTCCACTGGTAAAAAAAAGAGTATAGATATCCCCAAAGGGTCTGTATTTCCTTTTCTTTTAGTGTGCGCTTTCTTGTCATCCCATGAAGTGAAAAATCTATACTGCTTCCTCTTTAAATAAATGCTTTGTGAAAAAAACACAGCTACAACTCAGTTATTAATATTAAGGATTAAGTATTGTTAAGAGTGAACTAACTCATTTGACTTAGTGTTAGTGTGGTTATGGTTTAAAACTATCGAAAGCTTTAAAACACTTTTACAATTTCTAAGATTAACCAAATAAAGTGAAAACACCACTTTACAGCTAGAAAATGGACTACTTCAATACATTAATGAATTCTTAATTGCTTGAGTTAAAATCAACATTCAAACATCATTATTAGCTATTGGTATTTATAATCACTGGAAGATGTCCGAGTTCAGACACTCTCATCAGTTGGAAAGAAGAAGAAATACATCAATAGCAATGAAAACTTTATTCAGCTCCACAAAAAAGAAAAGTATCAACTTATAGCTCTCTTTATAATGCACCAGTTGCACATGGTATTCAATTCAGCTGCAGTAATTAAGCATTCTCTTTGCAGACAGAAACACCGAAAGTGATTGATTTTTCACCTGATCCACCACAGCTAAATAATTCTACATTGTAGAATGAAAGGTGGTTTTCTGCCATAGCACCAACTGCCCGCCTTGAGGCTTCTCCATATTTCCAATACCAGAGTTCAACTGAAATTACTGCTGATTAGGTAGTTTCTGGAGTCAAGTTCTACAAAGCAGCTACAAGGGCAGCAACGCTGTTTAATACTCTTGACTTGCCAAGCGGATGCTCTGTGCTAAAAGCACGGGTAACACTGTTGGACAGGAGCGCTTTTAACTTGCAACCGAAGCGTATCATTTGACATAAAAGACATATTTTGCTCCCAAAAATCTAACAGTTTAGGTCAGTACTAGTTTCCTTTGCCAAATTTCTTTCAGGAACACTGCAGCTAATTGTTCTTTGTGCTAGTCCAGATCTATGAGGCAGGCAGGACTACAAGGAAAAAGGAAAGAAAAGAAATAGAGATGTAAAGGCTAAGTAAGTACTTTTCAAATAATTCTGTATGTGTGATATAATTATCACAGGAAAGCTAATAATTCTTGCAAAAGGACTAGAAAAACATGGTAGGCAAAGCATTAAATAAGATTTTATAAGCTTTCACAGGAGGCATTCAGAAATGAAATGAGGGGAAAAAACCAACAACAAAGAAATGCAAGACCACTGGCTTTCAAAGCTGCGCTACCCAGAAATCAAGCATGATTCACTGCTTACAACACAGCCTCTTATCAGCATTTTCAGGAGCAAGTCTTCCCTTACCTCAAGTAACAGACTGCTAGAATTGATAGAAAAATCTAATAGCTGACACACAGCTTTACACCACCGCACACAAAAACCCACTGAACTTAAAAGATTTTATATAGCACAGGGAGAGCATGCTACTTCAGAAATTACATCATCTCCTCACCTCACTGTGCTGGTGGCATTTACAGAGGGCAGAAACTAGCTTTTCTTCAAGCGTTCACCAGGCAGCTATGAGAGCTCGGCAGCATCTGGCACCACCAGCGACAGCGCGAAAGTGTTGCACTCCCGGCTAGAGCGGAGGAGCTCACCTCACCAGCAAAGCGTTGTACAACCTGGAGCAACTTTCCAAGTGGTTCTGAAGTCTAGGTCTTCAGCAAAAGACATTAGGAGTCCCACACTCGCTGTGCATTGGACGCACGCTCATACTCACGGGGCCCTCTCCGCTAGAAGGCGAAAGGGGCTGGCTGCAGCCACCAGCCAATGATGGAGTGAAACACTACTTTTTTGTTTAAACAGAAAAAAATTCAGAAGAGGAATGAAAGTTTAAGTAGTCCGTATCTTTAGAAGAGGCAGCTAAATTTTTTAAGGCTGTATCCAACTGTGACAAGGATTAGGAGCAACAAGAGTTATCTATATTTGAAGCGTAGCAGAGGAAAAAACCCATCAAACTTCCCCACCGTTATGCCCAGAGACCTTCAATATTAAACTTGAATTTCTCAGATACATTTTACAGAGAACATTCCTTGTTTGGTTGGTTTTTATTTATTATTAATTTGAAAAAAATAGGTATTTCTCTACTGTCTATTCCAGTCATTTTTGTCCTTCTTGTCCTTGAGATTAATTTGATATAGGAAAGCACGTACTTTGCATAGGACATAATACCTTGTATGAATGCAATTATTAGGATCTCATACAAAGTGACCAGGCATCATCATGCAATTATGTCTTTGTTACACAAAATATTTTCAGGATGGAAGTAAGATAGGACAAAAACATTGGTTCAGTCACCTCCAAAAGAACTCTTTATAATTAAAAAAAGAGATTATACAGGTTAAGATAACTTAATGAAATGCATCATAGTCACCAAAAAAACCCAACCATAAAACCAAACCCAACATTATTAATGTTTGATTCTTGGAAACAAAATGAAAAAGGAAACAGAAACATCAATTTTTAGAGTGAAGCCTCCCAAGCTACCAAAGCTGCAGTGTTAGTAAGTAATTGTTAATATGCTGTTACGTAGTCATTAATAAATAAGTTTTTGAAATGTATTAAAATCAGAACCAGCATTTTCTTGGCAGTTTGCCATCAACAGATCAACAATTATTTCATTTTTGTAGTAGTACTGCCAGCGTAGCAAGCTGGTAGCAATCCAACTAGAGAAGTTATTCTGTTTCAAGCTTGTTTCCTATCCAACCTTAATTGAAATTTGTTTACATTGCTCGACTAACACAATAAAAGCAAGACTGCTGTCACTTGACTACAAGAGCGCATCATCCATTGCATATTATTGCATAGCTGAACTATAAATATAATTTATACCTACACACCAAAATTCCACAATATTTAATATTGTAGCATCTTATGTCCTAGAAAAGCCCTTGATCATAGCATCAGTTTTGCCACAGATGAAGTCATAGATGGAGGCATAGATGACAGCCTCACAGGGAAACTTGAGGGTAAAACACACCTACACCGTCATTTCCACTTGCACATATTTGCTTTCATGGCATCGTTTAGAATTGAAAGTTCATTCACCAAAATAAAGGAATGTATCCAGAGAATAAACACCTCTTGTGCATGTTTTATCCAAAAAGAAACACAAAAATTAGACTGAATGTAGAGTTCAGAAAGTTCGTCACATACCTACCACCACCACCCGTTCTCCTTCAAAATCGCAGCACTAATATATACTTACAAAAAGCCTCACCTAAAACCAGCCTGAGAATCTTGCAATGTTCTGGAGAAGATCAGAGGAATTAGAACATACAGGAAAGCGCTACTATTCCCTTACTGGAGAAGTCACCACAGACCAAGCTGGAGAAGATACCTGAAGCATTAGTCACCAAATGTGCCTCAGTCCTCCTAAGTGTCTGGTCACATACCTCCGTGACTACTGAAACGGCAAACCAGTTCATTCTTAACTTGCAGAGTTGCCTTTCACAGACAGCAACATGAGTCTTCAAGGCCGTACAATTGAGGTTTCTTATCAAGCACACGTACCCTTCCCCATAGCTACTCCATTCTGGAATACCTTCCGGGAAACGTTCAAGTGAGTTGCAGGCAAAACAAAATAAAGAACAATTCATTAAACCTAAACCATGTGCAAAACGCTGAGCAACATGTAGAAGTACAGCACGTCATTCTTCTAAACAAAATGCTGGCCATCTCAAAAACAGGAGAGGTGTGCCTGTCGGTACGCTGTAGCCAAATGGCTCGTTGGATAAACTGCAAATGAGGAGCACAGCACAGTAAGGTAATTTTCAAGTTTGATTACAGGGCCAAGTATCTGTTCATCATCATTCACCCTATTGTAGTTGTTGCTGTAGGAAGGGGGAAGATGAAATATTTTAATTCCATTTGCAGCAGAAAGTAATCCACGTGTAATCCAGTTCAGTGCTTACATTAGATACACATCAAATCAGTCATCCCTTGAAAGCACAGAATCAACTTTGCTGGCCCTTGGTCTGCTGCATCACGTGAAAGCAAATATGAAGCACCCCATAAGGCAAGCTATAATGCAGTTACAGAAGGGAAAATCCCAGATCTGTATGCCCTATGAAAAAGAGAAGAACAGACTAAGCAGTGACTTGACATCAATATTAAGCTCAAAGAATGGTTCACATTAAAAACATAATAGGACACAATACCTCAGAATAGCTATCAAGACACCAAAAGGAAATTTCATTTGGGGCATAGAGACTGATTCTATTAGCCAACCACATTAATTAAATACATATTGCCTAAAATAAGCCTGGAACTGGATACAAAGAAATATATATTGTCATGAAGGGGTGCAGGGAAAATCCATCAGTTTAAGAAGTATGCTCATAAACCGACCACACAAATACTATTCTAAGGACTTCAGAATTGGCTTCTTATGTATATTAATTGAAAAGCCAACCAAGTTATTTTCATAGCATGGTTTATGGTCTACGTAAGTCTTAGAAAGATAAGATTTGGAGCTAAGTCACCAAGACAAAACCAATTTTTTAATCCAAGGTATGAACGAATTGGTGTTATTGTCTTAAAGTGAAAGGAGCTTTTTATCTCTTCAAGGTGAAAGTTAGAAGTCACCATCTTCTGAAAGCCAATATAACTGCAGGTCTGCCACTATGAACATTTGCATGTGTTCAAGAGAAATGCAAGAGGCATGAAAAAGCTTTTTAATTTTGTCTACTTTCACTCATAGCATAGTACATGAAGTCCTCATACAAAGTAAAATCACAGTCAAGTACAAGCCCCTACCTACTTTAGGGATAGAAAGGCCAAATGCTTATAACCCAGAGCAGCTTCAGTGCTTTCCTTTGCTGTGTTACAATACAAGACGATGAGATGCTGCTAGGTTTTTTTGTGCTTGTGATTCTTAAACCATGATTCTGGGAAAAAACATGTATATTCCTAGTACTAATGAGGTTATTATTTAATGCCATTAAAAGCCATTTGACCAGGACTATGTACTAGATAATGGATCAGATCACTCTTTAGAGTAATTCAATTACAACATAACTCCTTGAGCCTTCTAAAAATAAGTAGTATAATGTAAGTAGTGTGACTATTGGTAAGCAAATTATGCCCAAGAATGACGTGAATGTGGTGAATCTTAGCTCCTACATTCTGGGTGGAGGAGATAGGTACTTACAGGAATCAAAAACTGACTAATAGCATCAGAAACCAGATTATCTTATTTATTATGTTTATATATGATTATGTTTATGTCTATTATCTAGATATATTACATGGAAGAAGAGATAAGTTCAGCATTTCTGAAGTTGTTTACCTGCATCTTCGCTTTCTGCATACCTGAACAAAGCATAAATAACAGAATCCCTGGTAAACATCGCCCATTATGCTCAAACTGCACAACCACTGTACAATACAGACTGAAAAACATTTTCAGTGCAAACAACAGAAGATTATTCCCACTTGTGAGATGAACGAAACCTCACAAGATTTTGAATCAGTCGGCTATGATACGCTTGCATCACACAAGGCTTTTACGCAATAATACTCATCTTTTCCATTGTTACTGATTTTTTTTTTTCTTTAAATCTGTAATTTATACAAGTGAAGTCAAGTAATCATGGGAGAACTGAACACCAGGGATGAAACAAGCAGCTGAATAACCTCTTCACTCAGAAGAGCAGCAGCTGAATAGTTGCCCAACTGGGCACACAGATATCCTGGCTTGGCCCTTTAAATAACACCTGCTACACATGAAGAGAAGTTTTAGGTGCTTAGGTTTACTTGAGGTTTTCATATTTACTCATTTAAATTCACGCGCAAGATAAGAAATACAAAAATCCTTTCCTCCTGTTGGTATATTAATGCACCTTTTCAAGTAACATTTTAAAGATGAGAAACTCTATTGGGTTACTTACTATTTCTGCATTTAGCTACGGGTAGTTTGGGAGTATTTTCCCCCAAGCAGAGGTTTACCTTGTACGTGTACCTCCTTAAAACTTGTCTTTAGCTTTTAGTCTTACTGACTGCTGGACTAGAGAGCAAGAGCCATTGCCAAATAACCATTATGGCAACACCTTTCAAATATAAGGCAAACTTCTTAATACAAACAAACAAGATTTCTTGGCTATGCCTAGTCTTTACAGGTAGCAACAGAATTATTTAATTATGGTTATTTCTGGCTCTTTCTCCCCCAAGCCTGTATCTACATTCTAAGAAAAATGCATGTGTGTCAGCTTCCAGCTTCCAGCTCCTTTGCTTTGTACTGGCAAATTCCAATTGAATTGCAGCCATCACAGCAGGGGAAGAGTCCCCCATAATTTAAAATGAACCTGGAACCTCCTGCTTCAAGAGATGATGGACAAGGCCATCACAGCAGCGATGCTGCAGGTTCCCAAGACAACCCCCCCTTAAACGAGCCTGCTGTATTTCACCTAAACAGGCAAGCACACTGAAATCTGGAATTAAAAAGGGAATCCAGATCTCCAGAAGATTTCAGCTCATGACAGAGGAGTATGTCCACATCAAATGATTTGCCCTTTTCACTCCTGCTACTACTTAGTTTACTGACTGGTGATCATTAAAAGAAAAAAATATACTAATGAACAAACTGACACTTCTGTCAGACAAAAGAAACCGTAAATGGACAAAATTAGATCTAAGTTCTTAATTACAAACAATTTTTCCTTAACTGTTTGGGAGATATCTCTGCTAAGTTAAGATCTCAGGCACTGCTTTAGAACCACCTTATTTTTTTAAAATCAAAATGGCACCTTGCTGTAGCTTCTTCACAAAACTGAAAGTTTTAACTTTTATATCTTAAAAGTAACACTATTTACCTACCAAAACAGCGTATCTTCATTCAAACTGCCCTATTACTGCACAAAAAATCCGAGAGGAGCTCTTTCCGCAACATCTTTTCTGCTCATACGCACCCAGGACAGCCTGCGTGCCGTTGTGCTCGCAGAACACATCGCCTACGTGGACTTGGTCACCTGCCCTGACTGACAACTGAATATTTTAAGCCTCAGATACCTACCTACAGAGAAGGAAACTTGAAGTTTAGTGCACCTGTTGAAAGCCAAACTGGCATCAGTGTTTCTGGTGAAGCTGTTCTACACGCAGAATCAGGTCCCAAACATACAGAGTTAATAGCCCACACAGGTACTACTACACTATTATTTTACACTACTATTCTACACCAAAGAAAAAGAGTAAGCGAACACATTTCTGGCTACAAATCTCTAACATAATGCTGTTTCCCCATACACTCAATATACTTTTACTGTGTCATGCTCTTGTACATTAAAGCGAACGGTACAAGCTATTGAAAAACAAAAGTGCCAATCCATAAAGAGTATTTGCTTTCAAATAGTAATTGCGGTGATTATAATGCTCCCTGAAGCAGCACTAACTGAAAGTGGAAGACTGATAAAGTATGTCTCAGTTATTAGGAGGGAGGGGCAGGGAAAGTTTCCCTTAACCAGACAAAGCTTCAAGAACAGAAAAGTTACCTCCTCACAATAGAGGACACTCACCAATCGACCACAGGAATGCAAGTTTCTCTTATTGACTCTTGTCTTGAACACAAGATAGTGGTACATTCTTTATATTCTCCATGATCTTCTCAACAACCTCATTCCACTTAGAAGCAGGGAGAGCCATCAGTTCCTTCAGGGCTTCTTCCAGAAAGTTAAGCCTTTGCCTACTCCCCCCGCCGGGTTTGGCATAGCCATCCTGCCAAACTCCACGCAGACCAGGCCTGGGAGCTCTGTCTTGCTGGCAGGAGCATAACCAGAACTTAGAAAATTTTCATAATGAGTTGATGCAGTTGAGCTCCAGGGTCACTTAGAGTGCAGATTCATGATGTCTTTAGGTGTAAGTTGTTGCCGCAGCTGATGCACGCGCAGCGTTCCACGGCTGGTACAAGGCAAGGGAGGACACCTGCACTGCTGCAGAGTCAGCTAATAAAAGAATTGGGTTTGCATCATAATCTGTAAAGCTACACCATAATGAAGAAACTACCCCCATCAGGAAAGAAACTATGATCTTATCCATTATGAATGTGACAATTCAACAATTAGATAAACTGGCACAAACTCTGAACATTTAGATACCTGATCCGTAAGCAGTTAAGCACCTCTCAAAAAGTAAATGCATGAAATAATTCCAGTTACAATTTCTCAGTCTCCACAAAATATGTAGTGCTAATATACCAACACGACTCTCAGTTCTGAAAGGTTTAGTGTAAATGAACAATTCAGTCTCCCCAAAGCCAGCCAGCAGCTGAAGTTGACAAGCGACAGTACTAAACTTCCAGTTTCTACGGGAATGGAATTTGGATCAGTACAAACAGAGATTTCAGAATTTAAAACCAAACACTCTCCATCTTACACTCTCTACTCCAACATTTGTTTTCCTGGGTAACAAGGGTTCAGAAGAGACACAGATGCCATATACATTAGCAATTAAGTAATTCATCCTGCCTTGTGGCTCCTCATTTTCATTTAGAGGTAGCCATCCCCTTATAAACCATGCAACAGAGTGGTCAATTTAGTGGCAGCCAGCCAGACATATGTTATAAACATGACAGTACCATGACAGTAAACTGTGCATTTAGGAGGACAGATCTGTTACTAGTCATGCAATGGTAATACATATGAAATAACTGCTTTACAGCCCAATGTTGAACCATGCTAAAACAGGAAAGTCGTACCATGCAACACAACCACAAGGAACAATCAGTGAAGAAAAAAGAAAAATACGGTTTTTATTGTTGATATGACCCGCCAGAATAGCATAGCAACAGAACTGTGAGATTTTTAAACTAAAAATCCATTGTCTTTAGGCAAGAGCCAAAAAGGCATATTTTATCGCCAGTAACACAACACTACTGCAGCAGCCGCTGCCCAGCGCTGCAAGGGAGAATTCCAACTTGTTGATAACAACTGCAGGATGCTCGCTGGCAGCTAAAACAATTTGCCAATGGTATTTATGGCTCCTGTTCCTTGTGTTTGGCAAGAGCAGAGGAAGAGTAATTTTCTGGAACTATTTACATTGATTTTGCAACTGATGACAACACTCCAATCTGCTCTCAGACACCTTGGTGCCTCTGCCAATTTCTTCCCTAACATACTGCTTTCTCCAAGCTTCACCAAGGTTTTAGTTCCTGAACTTTGTTCTTTCACCAGGTTTGAAGGGGCCATTTCAAGTTGTAAGAACTTGAGGAACGAACATCTAACCTTATGCCCTAATCACAGATCAGCAGACAAATAAATAGCATTTCAAATTATATCCCCTCTCAAGACCTCCAGAAGCCTGAGGATACGGCTGGTACCTTCATAGCTGTCGAAGTCCCTGAAATAAAAGGGTCTCAAGCCCAATTAGGAGAAGCAGAATTTTAAAAGAAACAAACCCAACTCATTCTTCTAAGAAAAGCCCAAAAGCCCCATGGAAATAAAGATTTCACCTAGTATTTAAAAAATGCAGCCAAGTAAAGCAATGTCCTCTCTTTGGCAAACAGTGGGCTACCCCACAAATATGTGAGATTTGAGATTCTTACCCAGCAAGTGCAATTCTACCTACAAAACTTGCGGTGCAAGTCAAACAGATGGGAGGATTCAGTTTCCACCTGTTTGCCTGACACCTTTCATCCAGAATTAAACATTAAAAGAACCAGCAAAAGCAAATAAAGATTTGAAAGCCTGAGATTTTTTTAACTTTAAGGCATTTATCAAAGCAGAAGCATACACAACCAACTTCACTGCTTTCTCCAACTTTTATACAATGATGCATTATGATTCAAGATAAAAATATTCCTAAAAAATGTAATAGCTCATCTTACAGCATCGCATAAATGAAAAAATAGCCCCTCAAAAGTCCCATACAGAACTCTTTTTAAGATCAAATACTCAATCCACCATAGAAAAATGGATTGCAAGGTCAGAGATTCCTGAAAAGCGACTATAACTTCTAGCAGCTCATAGAAGAATCGTAAGTATTTAAACCCCCAAGGGCTGAGATAAACAGCATTAGTCTGCTCATCTGTTTCATTTGAAAATAGGAAAGTAGGTTAGTGTGAAATGGTGTCCCTAAGAAATAATCCCAACAGGATTAATGCAGAAAATAAATGCTTTATTCCCTTTTGTATCAGTACACACATGTAGATTCATTTACTGTTAGGCCTGGTCCAGAGATAACTCTGATCCACGGTGTGCAGGTCAGATTAGATGATCCAAAGGTTTTCTCTGGCACAAGATCTGTCTCAAATTATCTATCCTATTTGTTGACAACAAGAGAAAGAATTTGCCTGTAAACACAATAATCCTTTCTTCTTACAATTTGCTCCCCCGCCCCCCATTTCACTGATCTCCTAAACAGGAGAAAAAAGTAAATCATGGCAAGTTAAAAATCAGGTGTCCGCCTCATTCCACTACTGCAATTTGTCTTTGTTTACTTTTAAAACCCAGGACCACAGCAATAAGCCCAGAAAAAACAATGGATTTGAAATTAGCCTTTATCTCTTCCGGGAGCCCTACAATATGTAAGCAACTTAGTGCTTCAAGTTATAGGATCTGAGAGAAATTAAAAGCTGCAAAATTTTTTGAAGCGACCAACCTCTCTGCATTTAGGCGTTAGACTGAGGTTTGCCTTCGTATCAAATAAGAGACCAATTCAGCAGCTACATCAAATACAGCAGCTTGTTTTGGCAACCTCGTTTTTTAGGAGATCAGATTTAGCTACTCAGCTTTAATACTCTTGGTTTTGAATCAACCATCTGTTCTGTAACATTTAGACAGACAGACCTAGTAAAGTAGGAGGTCAGTCTCGGGGTCTTGGGGCTACAACACACATATATATGTGCCCACAACAGGCAAACAAATCCCATCGAAATAACAGCCAGCCTTCCCAATGAGGAAGTTATATTCTTCATTATTGTATCTAGTCAGTGGCTGCATTTTATCCAATTAGCAAGAGAAACTCGGCCACCACAGCAGGTATCTTAATTAACACAAAAAGTGAACAACTTTAAAAGCCTTTTAAAACAAAAAGACTTCTATTTACAACAGCTGTAGGTCGGAGATCTTAATCTAGGCCCTTTTAAGAAGATTGCCAAAAATAAAGCATGCTCTTGCACTGCAAGTTGTCGCTGTAATGGAAGTGCAAAATTCTTATGTGAAAAAATGCAATTAGAAATTGCTCCATAGGCAATGCCAGGTATTTTTTAAAGTACAGTTGCTGTGAAAGTATGGAAGCTTCTTTTTCCCATTTCAAAAAGATATATAGAAGCACACAAATGCTCTGTTATTTAAAGTTACATCACAAGACGACAGGATTTATAGGTGTTGCTTGACTAATGAACTTCTAACGCTTTAATCAATTGATCCCTTTAAGACAAATACACCATCAAGAAGTCATTTGTTTCAGCAGACTACCAACACAAGTGGCTAAAAGACGGCCACAGTATGCCACAGAAACTTTTGACAAGCTCAGAGTTCCCTGATCTTTAAACACCCTTTGCCACCTAAAAAGACCGTTTCCAATAATACCAGTGCATTTCCATGCACATTGCCTCCAACGCCATGGATACTATGGTTTACAACTGATACTACTACATCCTACTTTCCACAACACTGTCAGTAATAAGGGTTTACTGGTCCCAGGCAGACACTTAAGTGACCTCCAAGACCTTCTGACGAAAGCTGGCACAACTGCTTTTACAACAGCTCTGGCAACGAGCCTGCATGTTATTGTAAGGCTGGTAGCACCGAAGTACTACAATGTTTATTTCAACTCTAAATGGAAGTATTGCAACTACACATCCCTATAGACACAGAGCCTACTACAATTAAATCTTCTATTCCCATCCATCTTCTACCGGAAAGTCTCAATATCAAATCCGTCAATATAGAGCAATTCACGTGCTCCTGCTCTCTCACTCCTGCGCACAATAACCTGTGCTCACCGCGCATCGGCTTTCCACAGCCCGGATGATCGTATCTGCAGAAGTACTTGGCAGTGGCCCAGCTCCACCACAGCCCACCTCAACTGGCATCGGGCCACTGACTTTGGAATCAGCGTAATGGGTGCGTATTCGAGAGTCCCACGCTCAGATTTCAGTATGTAGTCACTTTTCACTTCTTCATAGTACATTAGCTTCTTAGTTTATTCACTAAAAAGCAAACACAAGCCAGCAAGCAGTTAAATAAGTCTGACCTTTTTACCAAAAACAGGAAGCAAGAGACCCCAAAAATTCCTCAAGAAACCCTTCTGAGACACCGCAGTGACTCCAAAGTACTATCTAATCTTGATTTAGAAAATAGAAGTTATCATTAGGATTAATAATTGTGACTAAACCAAAGTATGTCAGAACATATCCTGAGATTTACCTTTAAACCACACACCCCCCTGGACCCATACTGTAGGTGCTATTAAACTAACTTTTAATTTACTGATTTTTAAATTAAGTAACTCAAGATTTTGAAATTCAGGTGCCTATACATAAATAACGGAACACATACTGTGATGCTCAGATATCTTCCAGGCTTTCGCAGAACTGATGCTGTAGTTGCTGAGTATTTTTGCATGTGACCATTTAGTGAGTTTCCTTTGTGTTCTTACTCCTGTAAGGTTTCATCCACCCCATTCCATCTACTCTTGCCTTTTTGCAAGATTACTTCATCAGTAACAAAATACTGAAGAATCCACTTCAGACTCTTTCTCTTGATACAATGTTCTAGCATTGTTTTACCACCACCATCCCCCCCCCCCAAAAAAAATCAGGTAATCAAAAGGAAGAAAATAAGATTTCCATGAAAAGAGTACACCAGGCAACCTACTCAATATACATTTTATCAACTGTATAAAGTTTGTATGTCAGTGCTCCAACTGCAGGAGATCCCTTTCCCTCAACAAATAAAGTGACAGTAGAATGGTTTGATCAAGGATTTAAATTCAAGAAAAAATTCTGGTGATATAGTGCCCAGCGAAGCACAGGGTATTAATCAATTATTCACCCTCGACTTCATTAAAAAATCTGTTCTTCTGTTCCCACTTCAAAGCTTATAGCTAAAGCTTGATTTATCATGTTGGGCCCAGGGTGGGAAGTTTCTGTAAATCTCAGAGTTACGACGAGTGAACTACAGGCTTGTCTGTGACACAGGCTGCACAAGTCTAAATACATGAAGGAATACCCACTCTACTATTCCTTCCACAAAGGAAGTGGCATGTGAACAAGCAGACCTGAAATCTTGGATCCATTATCAGGCATGTTTTTTTTTCCCCCCTATACGCACCTTACTCAAGGATGCACGTACACCAATTACGAGAAGATCTCATTGCTCCTTTCCAATAGAAAAGTCTGTATTTTTAGCTCATTATAGGTCTCATCAGATGAATACTCAGGGGTGTTCCTCAGGAGCTATTATTTGGACCAGCACTGTTTAACATCTTTGTCGGCAACAGGGACAGTGGGACTGAGCGCACCCTCAGCAAGCTTGCCGATGGCACCAAGCTGTGTGGTGCAGTCAACACGCTGGAGGGAAGGGATGACATCCAGAGGGACCTTGACAGGCGGGTCTGTGCGAACCTCATGAAGTTCAACAAGGCCAAGTACAAGGTCCTTCACGGAGGTCGGGGCAATTCCAAGCACACATACAGGCTGGGCAGAGAATGGATTGAGAGCAGCCCTGAGGAGAAGGACTTGGGGCTGTTGGTGGACAAGAAGCTCAACATGACCCGGCAGTGTACACTTGCAGCCCAGAAGGCCAACCATGTCCTGGGCTGCATCAAAAGAAGCGTGACCAGCAGGTTGAGGGAGGTGATCCTGCCCCTCTACTCTGCTCTCCTGAGGCCCCCACCTGGAGTACTGTGCCCAGCTCTGGGGGCCCCAGTACAGGAGAGACATGGAGCTGTTAGATCAAGTCCCGAGGAGGACCGCAAAGCTGATCAGAGGGCTGGAGCACCTCTCCTGTGAGGACAGGCTGAGACAGTTGGGGTTGTTCAGCCTGGAGAAGAGAAGGCTCCAGGGAGACCTTCTAGCAGCCTTCCAGTACCTGAAGAGGGCTGACAAGAAATCTGGAGAAGGAGTGTTTACAAGGGTGTGCAGTGATAGGACAAGGGGGAATGGCCTTAAGCTGAAGGAGGGCAGATTTAGATTAGATGTCTGGAAGAAGCTCTTCACTATGAGGGTGGTGAGGCACTGGAACAGGTTGCCCAGAGAGGTTGTGGCTGCCCCCTCCCTGGAAGTGTTCAAGGCCAGGCTGGATGGGACTTTGGGCAACGTGGTCTAGTGGAGGGTGCCCCTGCCCATGGCAGGGGGGGTTGGAGCTAGATGATCTTGAAAGTTCCTTCCAACCCAGGCCATTCTGTGAATGTATAAATCAAATTTTGTTAGAAGTACCCTGAATAAAAGCTTTTTTCTTCTTAGTCAATACATTTTGTATTATCATCTCTAATGTTCATTATGTTTATAGCTTTTTTTACATTACATAATTTATAGGGAATTTCAATATATTATACATGTGACAAGTTTCCCTAAACTACAGTTTGTCTGCTGCATTCAAGTACAGAATCATTAGATTCCATAAAAAAATTCAGCTTCTGGAAAGCTGAAAATTTACCCTAGAATTTAGAGAAAGGTCACATCAACTTGCCCTACTCCACCTCATTAAACAAAGATTCTGCAGTGGCCCAAATAAGAGATGCAGAGAAAGTCCTAGATGTTTTGCATTTATCCAGCAGAAGTGTTAGAAAGTTAAGGGGAAAAAAAAAAAAGAAAAATGTTTTTAAAAAAATATCACTTAAGAGCAAGAATTTATTTACACCTCTGGTATAATTGCTGGAAGTATCAGCAAGGCAATCCTACTACAGCTGATGGTGGTTGTGTGGTGCAGACGCCTCTTAAAGAACAAGAAAATAAACAAAATGACAGAATCCTTCAGGCTGGAAGGACTCACAGGAGCCCAGCCTCCTGCTCAAAGCAAGGCCAACACTCAATTCAGACCAGGTTGCTTTTACCAGCTGGGTCTTGAAAACCAACTCAAATGATGAAGATGCTTCCCTAGAAAATGAAAGCCTCTGATTCTTTACATATGGTCATTAATAATGATGCAGTTCAGAGATCATTCACTCAGACTAGCCCTAAGCCAGTGACAAATCTCAATTTTCTTTGTAAATACTTTCACAGTTAATGAAGTTCAGAGCCACTGAATTACTCCAGTTTTCCAAAACATTCCAAAAAGCTTTTCTTAAAGTGCAAACAGTATCCCCTGTTATTAACGCTTAATACATTTTTAATCAAGTCATGCTCACTTATAAGTGAGTCATGGATACATCTATACAGGCAGAGTTGAAGTCAAGTCTCAGAAGAGAATTAGCATTGACTCATTTAAAAAAAAGCAACTGGGTTTCTCACAGCCTGGGACCAGTGTCTTTAAGTCGTATAAGTCAACTTGAATTTCATACGAATAACCTACATAAATAAGTTTGCACATTAGTTTTTGATGTGAATTGTCACAATTGCATCGCTTTCCCCCAATTCAAGATACAACACAAATCAGTTACCACAGACAAACCCAAATAAGCAAACACACAAAAGCAAACTTACATGATTTGTGTCACAGCATTTGTTTGGAGATGATGTCTCCAGCTGACATGCACCAAATCACCATTTACCTCACTCTCCACCAACTACACTTCTGATGCTTCAAATAAGCTTCAGCATTTACTGAGTGTAAGAGCATCTCACGTGAAGACCAACACATTTATTCTTATATATAGCATAAGCTAAAAAAAATCCACAAATTTTTACAGGCCTAGAAAAATCCATACTTTAAGTTTTTTTCTTTTCAAATAATCTCCCCTTCCAAATCTGTGAAATGTGTCCAAAGCAGCTCACTTTATATAGGGATCCCAGGAGGTACAAGAAAGATAAAACAGGTGGCTTGAGATGTTTGGGAGTTTCAATACTCATTGATCAAAACCTGGCAATAATCAATTTGAAAAAAATAAAAAAGGCAAAGAAATAGCCAGCAGGGTATCAATCTGAGTGTCAGCCCATAATCACAAACCACATCTCCTTTTCCCAGCCAGCTCTCAAGACCAAACCAATAAAGGCAACAGCACTAAAAGGCAGGCAACTTGGTACCACACGGTCCTCCAACAGCAGTGCAGGAGGTCAGAAGACAGGCGTCTTTCCTGAGGGCTTCCTACAGCACAGGAGACTGCAGGGAGATCCTCGTGCTCCCGCCAACAAGTACTAAGGACAAGCCCTGGGTAAGGGAATCCAGTTTAGCCAGAGAAGAATGTTCTACTCGCTTCCTAAGGATGATTCTTCCTCAAAGCCTCCTACGCAACTCATGCTGTTGAGGGGTAGGCAAAGATTCACCATATATCTTTACAGTCCTCAAAGAAAGTTCATTTTGGATTAAGGTATTATACTCCCTATCAGCAGAATCACAAATAAAAGTCTTAAATAAAAGTGTGTTAATAAAATAACAGAAGTTTTGAAATAACTGAGAATTGAACCAAAAAGCTGAAATTTACATAAGAGGCAAGTGTAGACACAAGTCACCAATTCACACATACCCAAGCTCTGCCTCAGGTTCACACATTGTCAAACCGGGCTGAGCAAGTAAGTGCCAGCAGTGCAAACAATATTGTCACAGACAAATTTCAGACATGCTTGGCCTTCATTTTAGTGAAATTAAATCACATGAGCAGAACACGGAAAGAACAATCTCAATACATCCACAGGTTTCAGTGTGAATAATGCCTTTTGAGATGAACAGAAACCATTTGCATCTCAAGAGCGCTAAGGAGTACAAGGTAACCAGTCAGACACCCTGATGATGGGCTCAGCAGAGCAAAACACAATCTGAAGTTCTTCTTATAAAACTGATGGTAAAAAATTTCTCAAAGGACACTCCCATCAATTTGCTACTATACGAATTTTAAAAAACAAACCGTAAAAGCTTGTAAATTAGTACTGTTTGTTCTTTACTTCGTGATCTTTTTTCAAAGTCTGTATTAATTCTCAACATCAGGAATAAATCCACTGCAGGAAATCATATGACCAAGACAGATTCTTTTGAAAAGGGGCTATAAAAATGCCCAGAGGTCAAACTACTCACTAGATTTGCCTTGGCTTTAATGTCTCGTTTAAAAATCAAGTTTAGTAGAAAGGACCCACATTGGGCCATATAGCTATTTCCATTTTTCTAATGACACTTCAACAAGCACAGGACTGGCTTTATTAAAACTGGTTGCAGAAGTCAGTGAGACAGCAAACACAACATGGAGCAAGATGAACACAGTGAATATACAGCAAGATTATTTTGAAATTCCATTAGGCATAAGAACACACAAACCCTCATAAAAAGCTCTATATGCTCTAACAGTATTAGAGCACCGGTCATTACAGTTACTATTTTGTAGGAAAAGCCAGAGTAGGAGTTGCAGGAAAAGACTTTGTAAAAGTAGCCAGTAGTTTACTTGCCACACAGCATCTAGGTACCAACTCCTAGATTACACTTTACATAAACACTTCGCAACTACTAGAATCAACAAGGTATGCTAAAAATTCACCGTTAGCTCTGAAAACAATTCACAAGCTTGTAACGTAAATACTAACTCTTCTAGTTAGTGCTTTTGACGTAGCTGTGTCCACTTACAAGATGAACCTTCCCTTTGAAACTTGCTCCTTAAAACCTCATTCAAAGTGCTGTTGTTAAGTACGCCATAAGAACATTGAGTTTTAGATTTCTCTTTGTTTGAGCTTCCTGCCAGCAGAGACGCTGCAGTTCAGCTACGTGCATGCTGTTATCCCGCGCAAGGTGCTAGGTAAATCAGGTTAGCTTAACGCCTTTTACAGACGTTTCCCCTGACTTACGTGACAGCCACAACACACAGGTACTGTTACTAACAGTTATTATGGCTCATAGGTGGCCTCTTGTTTAACCATCATAACTTTACATCTGTGCCTTTGCAACTTCAGAACAGCATCCTGACAGGAGCGGTGACGTCGACACACACGTTAATCAAGTACTTGTTTGCAGAGTAGGACTTCATTACAGCCACATCTTGCTGGCTTTGCCAACAGTCTCCCTGACTCAGGGTGGGACATACACATACCAACTGCTGGCTTAAGGTCTAATTAGTCATCTAGTAGCTATACCTTTTACATTCTCATGAAAAAAGCCACTGAGGAGTAGTGGTTGGATATCCAAAGGAAATTTGTCCTGTAATCTTGTACTAAGGTTCTATGAATGAAGCATCTCAGATAGCTCCCTTCTCTATTAAAATCAAAACAGAGAGATTCTCATCAGCAAGTAAAAGAGAGGCTCAACAGTACTGCTATACATTGTGATATCATACTTCTTATGATCATCACAAGGGATTAAAATACTTTTTTTTTCCCTCCATGAAATTCCATTTTCAGATGGTGTCCAAACTTCTGTTAGCTCTGTTTCCTAATTGCAGGGCTCAGAAACCAAACTCTTCTTGTAAGCTCCAGAGCTGAAACAGAAGTCCTGTTGGGCTTGGGACTCCACATGGGCCACGGTGCATAGCGAGGGAAGCGCCGCCTCTTCACAGCGGCCACCTGCCCGTGTTGCTCTGTTGAGGAACAGGATCCAGTCTCAAAACTGGGGGATGATGAGATAGATCCCATCCGATGGAAAGCTGGGAAGCCATTACCCACCTTTTTCATGTCAGAGAACATTTTACAGCAGGAACGTAGGGAGGACATTTCCGATACTACAGCACAATCTTGCCTCTTGTTTCATTTTGTACTCTATTATAGCAGAGCTGTCTTCTGCCTACCACATGCTTTACATGCATGTGAGGAAGAAAAACAAGGGTACCCTCCAAAATGGTATATACGCTGAACGCTATCCTCATTCACACTGGTCAAGTTGAAGATAAAGGAGGTTAGTTTGAAATGTTGTCTTCCAAAGTAAAATACAGTTCGTCCAGAGATCATTATAGACTATTAAAGTAAATCATGGTCAGAAAGCATACAGATTTCTAATTATTTAGGCTTTTGCATATGCATTTAGAATGACAAGCATGAAAAAGGCACTAGAAAATAGGAAAAAATATCCTTGCAGCATATATTTAAATAAATCCAGTCACCCTCTCTGCTACCCGCAATTAAAGCAAATATGTTTTTACAAAAGTTGAAGTAAATGATTTAAGTCTTTTAGAACAAAATAATACTGTCTAGAGGTGACAGAGCATTTCTCAAGCAGTTAGGAAGCCATAAGCCTAAGACAGGAAAGTACATTTCCCATTTATTTCTATTTATGTTACATTTTTATCTTACAGTGCCTATATGTATTTTAGAAGTCATTAACATTTTCTACAGAAAACAAAGTTTGAACTTACGTGTCCTTACCACAGTAGTGGTTTATGCACAGGAAGGGAAACATAGGGCTCTTACAACAGGTAATACTGGTATATTGTAATACGGAAATTTAGCCACTGCAGTTCCTTACCCTCTGCTGAGGATAGATATTTCTGTCATGACAGGTGGTGTACATAGAAAATATTTACCTGCCATAGGCATTTTAGTATTAGAGTCCAGCTAAAAAAAACCAGCCTAAGGAATTTGACTGTATTTGACAGTATACACATCTGTAATGGTTAGTGTTTCTAGGCAGCTCCTGGAAAAGTAATCAAAGCTGAAGAGTGAAGGGGAAAAGCAGCAGATAAGTGAAACTAAGAATCTTGTCAAGAAAGATAAAAATGTGGTTAGAGGTCAGTGAAGGACATGGGGAGGGAGGGGAAGAATTCTAGAAAATTCCTGGCTTGGGTTTCCTATAAGAAGGATAAGGCAGAGAGCTGCCAGCAACAAACACGCTACCTCCCGGGGAGCAGGGGGCACGAGTACCGACAGGATGTCAGGACCACAACGGGACAGGTGTTCTGCTCACGTTAAACCAGCTCCAGGACAAGGAAACGGCAAAGCAAGTGTCCTCCCCCCCAGTCCCTGGCTCCAAACAGCTCTGCAGCAGAGGAATTAGAGGAATGCCTCTATCTGCAGCTGCGAGATATGAAGAGAAAGTCCCAGTATCTCCGCTCCCCCCCCCCCCATCAAAAAGCAAATGCTGCGCTGCAACTGGAGAAACATCTAGAAAGCCGCTAGCTCATGAACAAGCTTTTCGGGAGCCTTACGGCAGAGCAGGAAGGAGCGGTAGTGCTGTCAGACACACGGAGCACGCAAACAATTCAGTAACTGAAAGCGTGAGCAGAATGACAGCAGGTGCCACGGGAAACTGGCAACATCGGGTGGAGGAGGAGCCCCACGTTTTACAAGGCACACTGCAAATTCAACATCTGGCAAGTCAGACCAGGAGAGGACATTCTGGACTACAGAGACAGCCGTAACAGGTGACGCTGCTGGCGAGAGCCTGGCTCCTTCCCACCCTCCCCGGGAAAGGTGAGCCTCTTCCCCTAACTTCTGCTACAGAACATGACCCCCTGTGCACAGAACTTCGTTCGCCGACAGCGAACTCGCAGTGGAGTCTCCTCCCACAGCACATATCATGAAGGTGGGCTCCCTTTGCCTTCTAGCCTTGCCTGCAGGGACTGCAAGTTCCTCCGCTTAAGTAAAAACAAGGAGGCAAGTAGTCAGCTTTTCCTGCTAGTATGCAGCAGACCTAAGGTAGAATATTATCCTAATTCTTGAGTTATGAGGTTGGACTGAGTTTTCTTGCACCAGATCACCCTTGCAGATGTCCATCCTACTTGTATTGAAAGGCTTCTGAAGAGAGTTCTCCACAGTCTCACACAGAACAGCCGAGTCCCATGTACCACTGCTGTATTCAGTATCAAGTTGGTTGCCTTCTGGTCTGTTCTTGGGAAACAAGGGAACAGTCACATAACATATTTGTTATGTCAACTTCGCACATATTTCATTTTGTCATCCCCTTAAGTCTTCCATTCTTGGAAGAAGAAAAGCCCAAACACTTTTTATTTATGTTATATCTCAGTTTGAAACAGGCTAAATTCACAGGACATGAGGTGAGCAGGTAAACTGGTAAGCAAATACAGGAACTGCAGTGAAAGAACAGTAACAATAAGACAGAAAGTTACTTTTCTATTCAGACTATTTTGTAAATTCTTGTTAATTCAGTCATTTTCTGACAGATCTTGTCCTCTAGAATGAGTTTTGATGAAAGATTTTACTATGCTGTTTACCAGCTCCTTCAAAAAAAAAAAAAAATCAATGTTCCCTTGTATGATAAATAGCCTTTGTTACCTCTTTGGAGTATCACGTTACCAATTCCAATCCCATTAACAGCATGAAAGCATTGCATTGTATTCGGCGACTGTTCTTTGTTAGTCCTGTTGCTCATCAGTGCTGATTCCACTACTTGGAATACATAGTCTCAAACACGCAGCTTATTCATTAGAAGTTTCTGTCCTTGCTCCCAGTGAAACCAGTGCAAAGGCTTTGATTGACTTGAGCAGCGGATGAGGCCCAAAACGAGCGCACGCACACACACAACACGGAGGGAGCAGTTCTCATGACTGAGAACGTGTTTTAAAAAGCCACACCATCACTTTCTGATGGGCAAGAACAAGGGCATTCCACTACCGCCATATGTTTCTCTCTGGATGCCAGTTATTCCGGGTTGTAGTGTTAGTTAATATGGCCAGCCGTACAGCTGCAAAGGCGCATTTAAGCATTTGGTATCTTGATTCCCAATATCGACTTTTAAATATTATTAGCTGTGGCATCTTCCTACTTTCTTCTCCAGGAAGAGTTTGACATGCGCAGACATCTGACGAGTTCCTTACTGTCTGTCTGTCCTTCACATGTCACATTGAAACAGAAGCAAGACAAGGATCTCCAAGGATCTTACAAGTCTTTAAGAGGTACTGGCCAAAAAAAGGTGCAATTTAGTACAGAATTGGGGGATTTGAGTCTAAGAGTACTCTTCCCTCTATTTGCATTGAAAACTGCTTTCTTTGTATTGTTCATTTAATGCCACACTAGTCAGAGTTAACGTTAGTATTAATCTACTGAATAATAGATATAAATTCACTGATTGCCACATAACATGCAGCTTTTCTATGGCTTTAAGCTTAATATTAAGAAACACAAAGTGACAACAAAAATACTTTTTAGAAAGCAACAAAGAATGCTTTGCTCTCAATCTCGGTTTACTTAAAAGGAGGTGATCACAATCAGTACAGGCATGGCAGGAGGGAGGGGAAGGGAGAGGAGAGAAAGCAGATACGATCTGTTGAAGATCCCCAAACAGTCCAGTGACAAGAACAACAGACCCTCCAACTCCTAAAGCCACTCTGTCTCCCCATTTTGGCACGGACGCAAAACATCTGGCTGCCCAGTGGAATTACAGCCTTTCCTTATCCGTGCTCGTGAAACTGCTGACTGACGATAAAACGTAAAGTTTCAAAAGGTTGCTCCGGAAACTCCAACCCCCCTTTGAATAATGGCTTGAAAACATTGACAAACACTTCAGAAGTCAAAAATTCTTCAGGAAAAAAACCCCCTTTCGGTTCAGTTGAAACAAAAGGAAGTTACAGCTCTTTAAAGATGAAAGGCAAGCATTCAATAAAAAGAAAGCTCCAACACTGCCTCGCCATTTTAAAACTGGACAACCTAGAGACACTGCAAGGTGCGTGCTGGAAACACATCCGGTACTGTTGCATTAAGGGAAGTAAGATGCAAGGTTACACCTAGTACGGCTTTCAAAGCAAGTAAGTTAATTTAAACTACAATGTCAGCCCTGGAGCAAGGGCAGAAGCTGGATGGAAGTCAGTTACATTACGCATTTCTAGAAGTTTCCCTCTGCTTTCCTTTCAAAGGGGTAGTAAGGCATCAAAAACTGATGTCTCAAAACACCAAAAAACCATCATGACTGCCAACACGAGGAGAAAGAACTATCCCTTCAAAGGCAGAAATGTCAAATCGCTGTACAAAGAGAAGAGTAATACTACAGCAGAGGACAATGTTCAAGCTTACCTTCAGAATTGTGCTGCTTATTTGCAGGTGAAAAACAAGTCCTGGAGTGCCTCACAATTCTTCAAAGCTCAAATATCCTCTTAATGCATCTGCATGATCATTTTCTATTCATAAAGAAGGTTAAACCCTCTTAACTGAAACGCACATTATTATCCACAGTACTCATCACAATCCTCAAAATGAATATCAGTCCCACGCAGAAAAACTTCAAGGATCTTTACAGGTTATCAATAGTTTACTTGTAGTCTCTCTGTTAATATTCCCCTCTGAGTTCCAGTGTCTGGGACTATAGAGAACACATAGGCCACGATTTGAAGATTCAGTTGGCAACTACGAGTTGAGACCTGTCTTGCAGAGTGGACTCCAATACCAAAATTTAAGTAAAAACATAAATTATAGTAGTTGGAATTGGCAACATCCTATTGTATCATAACGCACGAGTACACAAGTTTTTTCTTATTTGTTACTGTGAATTGAATCGTGGAATATTTCCCCAAACTCAATATGAGTTTTAAGTAATGTTTTAAAAATAAAACTAATTCACTAATATATATTCCCACCTTTGCAAGCACTTGAGTGATCTGTTAACTATCCCACATGTTTTGGGGAAAAAAGAATTCATGAAGTTTTTTTATCTCTATTTACGCATTTAAATTACAGACCTAGTTTGTTACATACACAGAGGAGAGTACAGAGATGACCTTCTGTCCTCATTACCATTCTTCCCTTCTCATGCTAAAGATAGCCTAGAGAGTAAAAATAAATAAATCCTCAATAGCATTAGGAATTAGACAATGTCATGTTGAAAGATACCCTAAATGATGAGCCTTATCTCTCCTTGCTGGCTGGGACGGCAGGGGGGCTCTGACCCACAGAGGGGAGGGAGCGTTTAAGCCTTGGCTAGGTGGTCTCTCTGCAGTAGGCTCTACTCCCAGCTGTAATTGCTTGTCAGCCCTAACTGGATGCCTGAACACTCCGGAATAGTTCAGCAAAGTATTTAAACAGATGGATGGTACAGGCCACTGGAACAAAACTCGGGATTTTTTTCCCTCTGGCCACGGCTCTCTTTCAGCGCGTTCCTTTGAAGTCTGTGCCACTGAGGAATCAACAACAGCTGAGAAACATGTGTTATCATACAACACTGAGCGCAGCAACAGTACTGCACAGCAAGACACTTTTGTTCAATAATCCTGGACTATAGAAAGCATTACAATGTCTTTTGTTGTGGGTAAGCCCCTTTTCCAAGCACGACAAGAAAGTAAACAGATTCCTCCCTGCTTAAAGGAGTAACTAAAAAATAAAAAGGTGAATTAAGCGGATTTCTCAAGTGCCTCCCATCTGAAAGCCTACAGTGCTGCCTATCTCCTCAAGTCCTCTCAGACACATTCGACATTCTCCGTGTTTACGTTATCACAAAGACGACCAGATGCCCACAGAGATCCGAGGGAAGTACCAGCGCAGAGGGGCCGAGGCTGCCGTCCCCGCGGCAGATGTGACAAGCCCCCCGTCAGCTACAGCTCAAACCCACCTTCCTTTCCCAAGCAGGCCGAGCCCCGTGGTCATAACTTCACGGGTGACAAACCGGAGAGAGAAGCAGCGGCAGCACGGCAGACGCAGACCCCCCCCCCCCCCCATATTTTATCAGTGCAGAGAAAGAGGACATACAATCCTCAGAACAGTAACAGCAGAAAACAACATGAACATCCTCTCATCGGCCAGGAAAGCTGCTCTCGTCAAAGCTGTGAGATCACCGCACGCTTTGAAGGGGGTTAGGAAGCACAGAAAGAATTAGTTATTTATGACACTGAATCTGAAACTAGACTAACTGTCCAGATTCAGAGGCACGGCGTTAGCTACGTGCACACGGCAAGAGGATGGCAAGTTCTAACCCAAAGCTGATGCTGCTGCCTCACGGCAAGTTTCTACGGAATCAAGTCGCTCATTTTCACATAGGAGAAAGAACTACCTGCAACAGGGTACAGCCTTGTAGTTACAAAGTTTACAAGTCTCAAACATTACCGGAAGGCGGGCATTGAGATTGTAATACCTCCCACTACGCTGTAAAGTCCCAACCCCAGCATGAAAAAACCAACAAAACCTGAGCTTTCAAAAAAGCCCTAGAAAAGCCACACATCATTTACATTTAATTTCAAGATAGAGATCTTAAAGACTTAAAAACCAGGCAAAACCCTAAAATTAGAAAGCAAACAAAAACCCCACATGTATTAAGCCAATCTCATAATTAGAGAGCTCACAAAAAAAAACCCACCACCAAAAAAACCAGGACTGCATACATCACACTGAGGGGGGTCCTCAGCGTAGTCCCCACAAGACAGTTTCCCACCCTGCAATTCAATTTAATAGTTTCTTTTAGAGATGCCAACAGTGCCCTTCAAATTCAGCATGAGGCAGACTGTTAAGGTACCACAGAGGCAGCATGCACTGATATTGTCAGAGATACACCGGCATAAAAATAACTCTAGTCTCAAAACTATTACAGCAATGCAAAAAAATTTATGCCGCTCTCAAAATAAATGGTGATGCTCAAGAGTTCTACTTTACAACTTTCGAAGAATGAATATTAGCACAAGCAAAACTGCCACCTGACCAGCATGCAAAACTGCAACTAAACAAAGACCAGTACATTTACATGTAATTATTCTTAAAATCATGTGTAAAAGCACTTAACAGAGATTCAGGAAAATCTCCACATCCTATGAGGTGCAGGCAGGAAGGCAGCTTAGGCAGAGGTCATACTGCCATGCGATGGCAGAAGCAGGAACAGAACCCACCATCCTCAGCTCGGCATTTCTGCAACTGAATCTCCTCCTTTTTATCTAACATGTTCCTTTTCAGGGCTTCCCTCAAAAGGATTTTAAAAAGCAATGCGAAACAACTTAATTTGGCTCTTTAGAATTATTGGTGGTGTTTCCAGGAACAGTCCGAGGTACAGTTTCAAGAGACTTAAAACTTCTGGCTAATATGACTCATTATTTTTCTCCTTTTATTTCCCCTAATCCCAAAGTTTTTCATCTCCATGAAAGATAAAAATGAAGATTAATTCAAACAACTCATTCTGTTGTGCTTGTGGGGGTGGGGAAGGAGAAGGAAAGGGGGATTACTTATGTTTAAGAAGCACACCACCTTAACACTCTCAGTTGTCCTAAAAGACATACAACTAAAACCACTCTGAATGCCAAGCAGTCATTTCAGTTCCCTCAGCAATTCATCACCTATCAAATTTTTTGCCACAAGATACAAGAAGTACTTACTCTAATGTCTAGCCTACTTTCTAATTAGATATCATCAAATCAAATTAAGTCTGAAATGGTATTTTCTCTCTTCTTTAAAGAAGGAGGGGAAAAAAAAAAGTAGGGCTTAATTTGCAATTTAGCCACTTAATCTTGTGGTCTTCTGGAACGGTACCTATCAAGAGAGGTAATGCAACACAACAAAGATCCACGCTGTTTCCTTCTGACCTAAAAAGTTGATATTTTATTTATGAACTACATATTCTCTACTGAAAAAGATACAGCTCCTTACTTTTACAACACTTAACACAATCACACCACTACCAAACACAATTCACTGGGAGCTTGAAAACCCTTAAACAGGTGCCTTCACAGAAATCATTAGGCAATTGATTTACTTGCTCTCCACAGCCCAACACATGCTTAATTTTAACGTGTGATGCTGACTAGAGCCGAGGCAGAAGCTTGTAAGGTCCGAACCAGACTTCATAAACCACACGACAGCACTTTTTGACACGGACGTAAGCAGTTTCCAGCAGTTTTGTTAATGTGTCAACCTCCGATATATCTGCAGTTTGGGGATGGAAAGCATGACAGGTGTAATTCTGAAGGGGACACTGAAATCTGTAACCTTCCCCCCCCTTCTGATTTTCCACACCGATGGAACCGACGAGCAACATCGAACAGTAATTTAGCACGCCGCTCCGTTGGCATATTAAAACGCCGCTTTGCCGAACAGAAAATAGGCTGGCGTGCACCGCCGGAGTACTACAACCCCAAAGCGGACCCTGGACCAGACCTTCCCAGTAATAATTTAGAGCTGCATAAACCGAGGAGCAGAATCCATTTTCTTGCCCTTTAAAGTTCATGCCTCTGTATTGTCCTACCGTACTGTATTTGCTTAAGCTTTTCTCATCGATAGTCTCCCACTCTCCCTCCCCCCCACAAAAAAATTTCCCATACATTCCCTGCTGGCAAAACAGATTTTCTCTTAATCTTTTCTTTCCTTACTGGGGGAGAGAAAGAGAGGGAGGGGTTGGGGCAGGAATAAGAGAGATTAAGCGTGAAACAAATCGGCACTGCCTGGAGAGGGGGAAAAAAAAAGACCAAAACAAACAGTCCACGTCGGGGGGGGGGGGGGAAATTAAAGAGAAAGATACGTTTAATTTTTTGGGGGGGGACAGTATGAGGGAGGGGAAAAAAAGAAAACTACTTTAAAGACTTGCCTGGGTAAGGAAAGTAGCTTGTGAACTCCCTTCCCAAGGACACAAGAGAAATATCCCTTACTTTTCCACACGATGCCCGAAAGAAGGAGAAAGACAAAATGCCAGCAGAGAGGAAAAGCCGGAGAGAGCTGGGCAAGTAGCGAAGGAAGAAGCGAAAGGACAGAAACGAGTGCGAGCGGGCAGGGGAGACGCGTGAGGGGGAACGAGTCGACAACGCAAAAAAAAAAAAAAAATCCGAGGGGAAGTGGGAAACGGGCAACACGGACGGGAAAGTTGGCGAGTGCAGGCAGAAGGGAGAAGGGGGCAACGGGGGAGAGGCGGCAGAGAAGGGTCACAAACCCCGCAGTGGGGACGAGCCGAAAGACGCCGGGGAGGAGAAGAGACCGGGGCGGGACGCGGAGCCGGGTGGGCTGCGGGAGAGGGGCTGCAGCGGGGGAGGGAGGCAGCGAGCAGGGCGGCGGGGGAAGGGGAGGAGGGCGGGCTCCGGCGGGACGAGACCGCGCCGGAGTTGGCCGCGCACTTACCGCTCCACCGGCGGCGGCTCGGCGCCCGTCCCGCGGCGGCTCCCCGGGCAGCGCCAACGGCCGCCGGCTCCGCCTCACGCCCCACGGAGGGCGGCGCGGCCGGCCCGCGGCGCAGCGCCCGGGGGCTCGGCTCGGCCCTCGGGGGCGCCCCGCTCCTCCCCCGGCCCCGCCGAGCAGCCGCCGCCACCGCCGCCGCCGCCTTCTCGCCCGGCCGCGCGTGGGTGTCCTCCGCCCGAAGCGGCCGCCCCCTCCTCCTTCCTGCCTCTCCCTCGCTCCCCTTCACCGGGAGAGACATGTAACGGAACTGGGACGCCAGCACGGCATTGTGGGAGCTCTTAAAGCCGCAGCCGCCCGCTGCCCCCCGCCGCCAGCGCCGTCGCTGCTCCCCGCCGTCGCTCCGGGCGAGGGCGCGTCCGCGCCGCGTCCTTCCCCGCCGCCGCCGAGCGGACAGGCAGCGAAGCAAGCGGCGGCGGTGGTGACAGCAGCGTTTTAAAGGAGAGGCGCTACAGCCTTGCCTAAAAATAACCCCCCGGCAGAGTCCCTGGGACCGGCCGATAAAGCGTGCGGGGGCAGCGGGTGCCGGCGGGGGCGGTGGGAGTTCAGGGCGGGCTGCGGGGGTCGGTGCCGGGCAGAACGGGGGTGCCGGGCAGAACGGGGCCGCCCGCAGGCACCTCCGCCGGGGCGGGGCGGGGGAGTGCGGGCAGGGAGCCCCCACACCGGGAGGGAGGGAGGGAGGGAAGGAAGGAAGGAAGGAGCCGGGGGTCCCGCTGGAGGGAGAGCCGCAGGAGCTGGGGAGAGCTCCGGTCCCAGAGGAGGAAGAATAGTGAGAACCCTGGCTGGGGCATAGACGTGGTGGGTTTTTTTGTTTTCCCTGAGATTTTTCTATTGTTTCTGGAAGAAGCAAGAATGCATTTGGTGCTTATTTTTAACTGAAACGTGGAAAGCCGGCAGTAACTGTTTTCTATTGTTTCTGCTTTGGGTTTTGATGATGGAAAATTCCCCGGAAAAAAAAAAATACTCAGAGCAGCAAAGACTCCTAAGCAGGCGGCTATTCTGGGCAGAAAGTTTCGAATAAGAAGTTTGAATCAGTTTCGTGTTTATGCAACTTGGAATAGGGAAAATGACCGTTTCTAAAAAATCCCCAAGCCTATTTGAAAATGAACTTCAGAGCTGGGATTCACAGCCATTTTTTCACTGTCTGTGACCATTTGCGCTGGGTGTGCTCTCAGCTGCCAGCAGCAGCACAGCAGTAGTCATTCCCTGGGCTGGTGGCCTTCTCCAAACTGCTGGTGCCCCACGTTCAGAGATCAGGATGTGCTGGTCATTTAGAGAAGGGTCTCATCGAGAGAACTTTTTGTTGTTGTTGTTTGTGTTATCACCGATTTTTAAGTCCTGATAGTTTAGATGAGAGCAGGATTTTGCTTCCGCGTGATTTTACATTGATGCTACGTGAAGAATATTTTCAAGAGCATGCACATGCTTCAATTTGAATACAAGCACATAAATATTTGCAAGGCTTGGTTTTGGGTCTGTTTCTACAAACATATACTTTTCTAGTGGGTCTGGATCTTGGGTTATGACCACATCTTCCTTCATGGCTGTATACCACTGGGTATGTTTTTTGTTAGCACACCTGGCAAGGTGTAAAGTTCCTGATGAAAAAGTCTTCTGGATGCAGAAGGTCGTCGCTTCTAATTCTGACCTGGATCTATGCCTTTTTATGCCCTTTTAGACAGGAAGACGTGCAAAGCAGTCTGTGAGAAAGACCTTAAGCACAACATGAAATTAGGTATGGTTAGGAAGAAATTGCAAAGATTAGGTGAACCTGTTGAGGAGCGCGTGGTTTACGTAGTCAGCTACGCACACACCCCTTCACCTTAAACTGGAAAAACCCAACACTGGAGGGATAGCTCCAGGAGAAAGGAATGGCGCTGATGACCAGTTCTCCTCCAATCTACTGGATGAGATTAGTTTGCACCAAGTATTTTTTACTATGACTTTCAAGAGTGTCAGCAGACAACTTACAAGCAAGAAAAAGGGATGTGTTTTCCAGGTAGGCTGTTGCAAATATTTACCGAAATATTCTGTAAGGATCCCAAGAAGTACTGTGCTCAGAATACCGCTGCTTCCTTTTTTTCATGAAGCCTGTAAACACAACAGGAGCTATAAAACTCCTGGAAGATCCTTTCTCAAAATCCGGGCTTCAAAGGGAGACGAGCGATCTGGGAAACTATTGAAACTCTATGACCTGGGAAGTTATTGCTAGAAGGAGAAAAGCCTTTTTGAAGGAGTTAATGGTTTACTGAAAACAAGTACTTGATAAGTCATTGAGTTTGTATTGTTTGCCGCTCAGGGTGTTCAGCAGAACTGAGAGCCAGAACCTCAAACATCACATTTTCTATTGAAAGCTAGCTTGCCAATTAATTTCTCAAACCCAACAAATAATTCTTGTACACTTGCTATATAATTTCCCGTTAGAAAGTTGACATTAGTGAATGAGAATCACCCTTTTATAGGGGAGAAATTAATGGCCATAATTAAGACATTTCTGGTGGAGATGTTCAGAACATGCATAACAAGGCATAAAATGTTTATGCTCGCTGTTGGCATGGTATTTCACTTGCTGGCTCTGACAGAGCTTTTGTAGTTAGAAAGAGCATTGGCATTTTTAATATTCTAATGTCTCCTTTTTCCTATTTCCCTTTTGTAATTCAGTTATGAAGGCATTGAAGAAAACACATTGCTGCTGCTTCAAAATAATGTTTGTGAAATTTTCAAAGTAATTTTTGCACAGGTTGATAAGACAGTATGGCCAGGGAGGGCATCAAATACATTTTTGAGAGTGATTTTTCACATGAAACAATGGAACTCTTTGAGAAGGCGATATGGCGGCAAAAAGAGAAAATCAAATCTCTATATTGCTGGGATTGCGTAAGCATGTAGAATTTAACCAAAGCTGTCTCCAACAGGGAAGATGACAATGGTCATTTCAGAAAAAAATGGGGGGAAATTAGTCTCAAATCCAGTCATAAAATAGGGCTAAAACTGTACAAATACTCCCCACTCCCATATAACATAGCAGACTAGTTGCTCTTTGAGCTGAATGAACAAGATGCCTTGTTTCCCGAGAAGATTGGCTAGGAATATATTACGGAGCGATGCTGAATTGTACCAGCCAAGGACACAACTTTGTGCCGTTGTCGGATGTCTCTGCTGTGGCAGTCGGTTCCTCGCTCTCAGTGCCCGCCCCAGTTGCTCCCTGATGTAGTTACATTGTGTGTAATCCTAAATAATTTGTGTTTTATTCACCTTCAGTCAATCCTTCCTTTGCTGGAGAAGGGTAGGGACTCTAATTCAGTAACACATTTAAGCATGTCCTTACATTATGTGGAAATCTTGAGGATGTAGCCAGAAATGCTTTGCAATCTGTATCACTGGTTGATGTTTTGGAAGGCAGATTTACCATAAAGATCCTGCTTCATTTTTGCCAGAGAGGTAATTAAAGTATCCCAGGAAAGCAGTAAGACGCCCTTTTGATGCTAGCACTGAACATTGCACAGGGAATTCCTTACACTGCACGGCCGTGCACACACAGAGTCTTACACATATGTTCTTAATGAGGACAAAAAGGAGAAAATAGGCCCACGTGCCTTTTGGTTATGTAAGTTTGCCAAGAATTACGCCTTTTTGACCAAAACCAGAAAGAGAATGTTTCTGAGGTTCCTTAATTTCCTCCTCTCCTTGATCTCTCTTCAGCTACCGCTGCCCTTTCCACTGTCATTTCACCTTGAGAAATCCAGTGTCTCGGTGGGCTCTTTAAATTTAATCCAGACTATAAAATCAGGCTCATTGAGAACAGAAACAGCTCTGTGTGACCAGTTACACGTAATCAGCGCAGCTTTCAGTGTCATGTATTTGCAGTAAACTCTTCATGGTCGGAATAAAACAACATTGTCTCTGCAAACGCTTTCTTGAGGAAAAAAATAAAGTAGGTCTTGATTCAGCAAATTATTTAACTGTGTACATATATTTAAGCATGTGAATAGTCTCAGCGGGACTGCTTGCATGATCAAAGTTATGCATGCGCTTAAGTACTTTGTTGAATTTGGTCCATAGCAAATAAATCTGAACTGATACTCAACAAGCAGAAAAACAAGCTAATTTGGAGTGGGGTTAATTTATGTCCTGCAGTGTATTTGCTTAACTGTAAAACGAACATTTCAAGAGGCTGTTTTTTTAAAATAGAACTGCTGTCTGAAATTCAGGGGAAGCAAACAAACATCAGATTAGAATTTAAGTTAAGTGCATTCTTCAAGCTCGCTCTTCTTAGTTTTGTTATTCTCTTCGGTTAACATTTACTTCTTGGAGCCTGAAGAGCAATAATTCCTGGTTGTTTCTCCTCTGGGTTTTCTAGATCTTGCCTTGTTACGTACTGTGTATTGAGTATGAGTGACATGTTGTGTTAGATGTACAGAAAAATGCAAACACTGTCTTAAAACAGTTGAAATCCAAAAGACTGATGTTCCAATATGTGAAATGTGTGCCATTTTCATTTCACGCAGCAGATTCTGGATGCTCCCAGAGACTTGCAGATTTCAAGACTCAGTTCCATGGAAGAAATCCAAATTAGCTCAAACAAATAAAAAAATCCCGATCAAATTCCTTCCCCTTCTTCCTGACCTGGCCGCATAACTGACATTAATTGGAAAACCCGCCTTGAATAAGTAACCAGGGCGGTCCTGTGCTCTCATTTTTGCTGTCAGTACCAGCAGTAATACGTGGTAACTCTCCCAGTTCATGGTTCCAGCCTAAGCATGGTGTGAATGCAGTCAGGGGTAGTTACAGTTCTGGCAGGCAAGATGTTCATTACTCGGGAGTGTGGCTTTTCTGTTTAATGCACAGGAACGGGAATCGGGTAAGCCTGGTTCTACCTGTTAATCAATAAATGGCTCTTTTCTTCTGTTTTTCCTTGATTAATAGAAAGTCATCTCGTTGCTTCAGAGAGCACTCAGTTTTAGAGGAATATCTTGAAATCTATGGGGGGAGTGTTTCAGAGGAGTGAAACATTACTAGCGGACCTCACCCCTGTGCGTTAGCCATAAGATTATAAGATCACATGAACACCTATGAATCAGGTTTTGAAGTTTTCACTGGCTTGTTTAAATCAATAGTTATTTGGCACGGTCAGTTGTAAACCATAATTTGTAAAGTGGTTTTTTTTAAATTCTGTCTTCTATAGATCATTGCACAAGTCTTGGCTTTCATTAGAAAAAAAAGTAAGTTTGTAGTTGTCATGGTTACAAAGAAAAGCAAGAAAGGTGTGAACCTTGACAGTTCCAAAACCAAAATGCAAATAAGAGGAAATCAAAATGTCATATGATTTAGGGGGAGAAATTACCAATATTAGCCTTTAGACATTTAATTTTAATTTGAATGACAACAAAATGCTTCGCCTATTAAGTTTTCTGCAAGTACTTTGCATTATCTTTTTGCCAAATCCTGGCAAGAAGTATCAGTGTAAATCTCAAGCAATTTAGAAGAGAGAAAATGACTTATTATAGCTCTGATAAAGTATGGGCAGATACCAGCTAAAACAAATAAACATCCCTATGGGAACTCACGTCCATCTTCCCTGGGGAAGCTAAATGGTGACAGTACCGCTATGCTAACCAAGGACTGAGAAACTATCTGAAGATCAAGCTACCTAAAATGACTCTTCTGTTGAAGAGTTGGTTTCGTATGGAAAAAACCTCACACCTTGAAAAAAAAAAAAATCCAATGGCAGGGACAAAAATAGTTGACTTAACTAGAGTGAATGACAAGAAAAAGATTTTAATTTGGAAACCTGGAAACATGCACTTGAAACAGGTATGATATTTAACGTAGGAGTTAATTTGCCTGATGTCTGGAAATCTGTGCCCTTCTCTCATCGAGGATATTTAGACAAGCATATTCTTTTATAATACACAGAAAGGTTGTAAAATCTTTGTGATTCCCATATTTGTTTGTTTTTCCTGTAAACCAGAGAGGAATGCCCCATCTCTCCAGGTGTGATACAAAGCTTTAAGATACAAGGATGTCCCTCCATGAAGCTCCCAAACCAGCAATATCTGAAGGGCCTATCATGGCATTATTGCTCATGATTTAGCATAATTATAATTTCCAGTGTAAGATATGGCTCTATGAGCAATGTATTTAAATATCTTTAAATACATTTATAACTATATTCACATTCAGTTTCTCAATTGCAGGTTTGTTATTCTTCCGTGAAGCTGGCAAAAGTATGCCAAAAGACATGCCTACGTTTCTATTATGCACAGATTTCTATCATGCGCATAAAAAGAAATACTAAACCCCTTTCATATTTTGCCCTTGTCAATAAATTCTAAAAGCTCTATTTTTCCTACTGCACAGTACTTCCATCTCCATCGAAAATGATGGGAATTACCTGTCCCCTGAAGCAGCAACATCAAGTCTAATATACTTGAAGATACAAAGAGTGCAAAATTTCAAAAACATTTCAGTAATTCCAGAGTTTAAGCCCCATTTTCATAAGTAAGTGAGGGCCAGATTTCCAAAGCTTTTGGAAAATGCAAATAGATGCCTAGAGGGCTTTCAAAAGCACACATCAAAATGGAGAAGGAAAAAACCAGAACAAAGTATTGCTGCTGAGGTTTCCATATTAAGAAGTTTGCATGGGAAAAAAAAGAAGAGTTTGTTACTTCTCATGGATTTTTGGAAAAGCTTGGGAATAAACACTAAAACATCACTGTACAACAGATCTTCAAAGCGTTGTAGTAAATGTTTTACGTCATCCTAGCAAATCTGTTGCAGCAAAAATTGGTGCTTTGCTTTGCTTTGCAAGGTATGTATTTAACATGAATTCAGCGGATTAATTTCTTTGTTGAAAACAGTTTCCCTGTTGTTTTATAAAGTCCTTTTCTCAGTCTCATTCCTTGCTTTTGTGGTCCGTCAGTTGGGAAACATGAGAGGGCAAGATACGCACTTTCGACAAAGAACTAATTTCCTGATCCTTATGACCTGAGCGCGCCAAGCTTCCCCACAGAGAAACAAATTGGATGACTATTTTAGGATAATTGGGTAGTTCGATGCCTTACAAGTAAGTTATTGGAAATCAGACCTGTGAAAAGCTCTTTCCTGGCTTTACCTGCAGTTGCCCCTCAACGAGCACTTTGGTTTTGAGAGGTTTTGGTTTTTTTGTCCACTTCAGACACAACTGAAAAAGAGCAAAGAGAATAGCGAAAGCAGGTTTGTGAGAAGGTTTCAGATATGTACATTATAAACTGGTTGTTATTGGGAATAAAGTTTTCTTCCTTAAGCTTTTCTCGTCCCTCCTCCTCTTCCTTTTACATAGTGTCTTTTTAAGTACAAAATTTTCAAAAGTCTTGTGTGCCTGTGTGAGGCTCCATCCACTATCACACTGTATTTACAGATCTATGCACATCCTTAAACTTTTAAGGTCATGTATCTTGGCTTTTTACACCTATTGGAAGTACCTAGTTTACTGGTGAATCAGGGTGCAAGATTCTCACTACTGATTCGTGCCCCGTGTTTTTCCCCCTGCTCACAAATCTTGCAAATTTCTTGTGCGACACCCTAATTCCTTGTCCTCCTTGGGGCACCCTACGCTGGGAGCACTGATGGATCTCATCGGTCATGCTGTAGCATGTGGAGTCACAACCTAGGAGAGGCTGTTCCAGGACAAAGTGCTGCCCTGCAGGGTCCCCGAGGTGCTCCACAGGGAGGTTTCCTGGCGCGACCCTCCCTCCTGATGCCACACACAAGCTGGCCAGGTGGCCTGGCACAGCCACCTGGTTGTACCTTCATGTAACCCACGTCTGGGCTGACGTTCCTGGCCCAGGATTGAGTAGAGATCTTTGTTGATAGCTATCAAATGGGCTGCCAGGAATAACGAAGCCTAAATCTGTTTCAGCAACTTTCACTTGAGCAGACCCGATGATCTTGGAGATTATAAATGAAATAAAACCTTCACACTGCTTTGGGGTTTATAATAGTTTTACAGATGTGTGGGAACTATACCCAGAAGTTGAGTGGGCCAGTTCTAAGAAGAGGGCACAGATCTGGGTTTCTCTTGGATCAAGTGTTTGAAACTATCATTTGACTGGTTAAAAATCACTCAGCTAGTCAGTAGCAGAGTTTGGCAGCTGAACTTCGGGCTCTGGAATCGTGTGCTCTCACCGCTAGACAACGCGGGGCTGCTCCATCATCAGAGTAACTCTACAGCCGGAGTTACAGCTCTAGACACAACCGGAGGCCAATGCCCGATGAAGCTCTGCTTGACTGCACGGAGGTGCCTCTGAAGAAGCAGGTTGGCACCTCTTCTTTCCACAGGCTGTTTTCTGCACAGCCAACGCATCGTCTCATGGGAGCATGAGAAAGGTGCGTTTTCCAGCATCCCGAAATATGGGAGAAAGCCTCACCCAGGCCAGCTGAACCCTAGGGTATGGATGTGCTCATGGGAGTGACTGAAGCAGAGTAGAGAGATACCCCAGCCATTACAAAATAGCTGTAACAACAGCGTTGTAAGGTCAGGTCTGACCTGAGATCAGGGCAAGCTAATTTACCCTTCTGGGAAACAAGCTGAACACAAGGTACCCTTTTCTATACTAGGGAAGTATTTTAGAGCAGTTCTTTAAAACCGCAGCTCTGTTGCTGAATAGCAAGCCCACCCGGGCCCAGCCAGTTCCCCTTTCGCCGCTCCACAAAGCCACATCATTTTGTAACTGGGAAGGATTGGTAAGCTGCACAGAGCTATCAGAAGAGGGGTTGTTGCTCCTTATATTCCGTCATGGCGGTGGTTATCTAAACGCCCACCTAGGGTCCCTTTGCGGTAAGAACCGTGCACCCCTGTTGCAAAGAGGTAGGGCTTTATAGACTACACAGGTCCTCTGGGACATTTCCTAGAAGGAAGAACAGAGTTGTGGTAGGAGGGAGCTCTTTTTCTGAGACCGTCTGCTGGTGGTTAAAGGCAAGTGGCACCTTCTCCTGACTGTAAATCTACAAGAGAGCTCAGATCTACAATATTTTTTTTTCCAAGAGACAATATCATGCTCAGATGTGAAAATATAACTACAAAAACTCCAAAAATGTTTTTTGTACATAACTATAATGCTTAGAGAAGGGTAGTTTTAATTTTGGGTCCAGGGCCATATTCTCAGCATTGTTTCAAAAGGACCTGTAGCAATTGATACTAAATAAGGATCTGGTCTATAATTTTCTATACCAACTGAAAAGGAGCACGGGGTTCAGGCTTTTCCCCCACTGCTCCTTATAGCCTGAAGCACAACCTTCCAGTGAACAGAATGATGAATATTCCAATGTCCTGAACATGATGGATTTTAATTTCTTATTAGAGGAAGCAGAGGAAGAGAGAAAGTAATAGCTTTAGAGAGAATGGCTCTGTTTGTTTTTTAAGTACCTACATTTGCCTGGTAGTCTGCTACATAAGTGAATTCTCTTGAAATGTGATTATTGATGTACCTTTTTTTTATTATATCTTTTATGTCACACAGCCCACCAGCGTAGTTCCTCAAGAGAGAATGAAAGGGGTGTAAAAGCAGAAAAAGAGCAGTAATGCTAAATGGCAGGAAAAAAATTAGTATTAAGTATAGGTGGTCAAAACCCAGCAAAATAGTTTTGTTAAATTATTGATGTTTTTCTAAAAAACTCAGCTGTAAAAGGAATCTGTTAAGTGACATGGTAGAAATTCAAGGTAGAAATTTCCAACACAAAGACATCATTTCATTTGTGCGCTAAAACTTTCTATTGAAATGTAAGCACGGGAGGTGCAAGTAACTCTGACACTAACTTGATCCATACTGGATGTATTCTTTTTCATTGCTGTAAAATCACAGCTCCAAGCTGCTTTCAAGGGTCTGGGTCTGGTCAGTAAGTAAAGGCAAATAGTGTGCCAAGCAGGAAAGCAGTAAACACACAGTAAATTGATTTAGGCCAATTTTTATTCTTTCAAGCAATAGTAAGTAACCTCTAAGCTCTGTTTTTCTGATCTGTCCCTGACTTCTGCTATTTGTTTGCTTTTTCAGGTCACTCAGTTTGTGTCATGCCTAATAAAAAGAAGGAATGATCTTTTGTTCTTGGTCACTTTTAATTTGTTTTCTACTTACAGATGGCAGAGTTATAAGGATGGCAATACTAAGGAAAGCTGAAAAACAGGAGGTCTTGAATAAGATGAACTTATTTTTAGGTATCGTAGCAGAAAAGGGTTTCTTAACTAATTAGCCGGCCTTTCAACCAAAGGCAGAAACAAAGGAAGAGTCAAGCTGCTGTAAGATAATCATTCCATTTATCTGTGCTGTACAAACACTGCTTGTAAAGTAACGATAAGCCCTTTGCACTTAGGTAACACAACTGATCCAGGCATCTCTCTGAGATGCTGTGCAGATCTCCTGAGATTCAGAAGAGGCTTCTCCCTAGATTCAGGTGGGAAATGGTTTTCCAGACGAATATTTTAGAAACGTCAACAATTTTCTTCTCCTACAGTCTAATGAAATGTATAACTTGTGAATACTGGGGTGAGCATCCCCATTCCTCAGGAAAGGGCAAGAGGAAGGCAGATTAAAACTCCTTGTTCTTTTTGCGTCACAGCAGGAATGCCAGCCGGGGTCTTCTTGACTCTGCCTATGGTCTGTCTGCAGGGGTGCAGGTAGTTCCCTCTCCCCTCAGCCTACCTTCATCTCATGGCTCACATCAGTGAGGGGGGTATTAAGGGGCCAATGCTCCGTTTCGCTCCTGCGCTTTGAGCGAGGATGGTTTAACCTCACTCTGAATTCCCACCGTTCAGCTTCTTGCTCTCTTTGGGGTTCTTCTCTGGTTTTAAGTGTGCCACATCCGAGGAGCATTCCTGACAGAAAGTGGTGTTGAAACATACATTTTTAAATTGGCGAATAGATATTTTCTGACACAGCCCCCCTCAGTCTTTCCTGTTGATCAATATCTTTTTGGCTGCCTCAAATTATGGGAGCTGGGGTTCTGCTCCATCTCAGCTTGCCTTACACAGGCTGGCGTTGAAATCGGAGGCACTTCGGGCAAGCAAGAATAATTTCCTGTAAGCTGCAAAATGACAGAAAACAAGAACAGGGCCTTGTTACTTGGAACACATATAGAGAGGCAGGCTGGTTATAAAGAAATTTGGTTTAGACAGAGTTTTGTTTCTTAGTAGTGAGAGGGTTACGAAGATGATCTTGTTTGTCATTTGCCAGTTACGCCCTGCTGTGAAACTATTGTTTTCTGAGGGCTTTTCTTTTCATCCAAAGGCACTCTTCCTAAAACAATGTTCCCATCCCTGTTTCACACCAAACTATTGGGGAAAGTTTGGCAAAGTCACACACCTATTTATGCCTAGCACTGTGTGAATGTTTCATCTTTCACAAGCCATGCCAAAGAGACTCACCATGAAAACAAGGATCTAAATAATTTTGGGATAAATGAGGGGTGTTTTTCTCTCTTCCAGTATTAAGTGTTTATAAACTTCAAAGGAATAATAACCTTGAAAAAAATTACAAAACCAAACATCGCTTTGAAAAATCAATGTTTTATTTCAGAAATGAAACATGTGGGATGGTTTGGATTTTTTTTTTTATTCTTTGAGGGTTTTTATTGGATTCCTCCCCCCTCAGCACAAGCAATCTGTAGATACTCACAAGACCCAGTGTCCTCACGATTAGCCTGGCATCTCTTCCATGAAAAAGAATGGAGTGTAAAGAGTTCTCAGCAGATCCTCATTTTAGGTGTGGTACTATGTGCCTCCACTGACAAAGAGGGCAGGCTGCGTATCTGAGCAAGTGTTTTTTTTTAATTTCTTTTCTCACGGCCAGTATTTGCTTTCCAAGTGGGTGGAAGAGTGCTGCTATTGATCATCCCGTGGGAGATGCCTGCCCAGAGACACTACTGCTGAGGAGCGTGCCTCAGGACGGGGCTATTGTCCCTGTGAAGCCTTGGTAGGTGGCCTGCAGTTCGTTACCCCCGGGCATTCCCCTGATTCAGGGCCCCTTGGACCAGGTACAGCCTGCCGCGGGAATCGGGGGGTCGTACATCGGGACAAACAGCTCTGCCTGGCATGGTCCCAAAGAAGAGAGGCCAGGGACCCATGGTGTAAATGCGCGAGAGAGAAGCCAAAGGGATGAGGGATGCGAGGCAGTGGCCTGTTCTGCAAGTCCTGTGTTCAGTGTGTGAGACTTGAGAGAACTCGTTATCTGAGGGCTAAGACAGCGGACGGTTATCACATTGGCCTTCAGGCAACAAAAGGGACGATTTCACCTTCTCTACTCTTTCTTCAGGGGTTGGCAGTAGTTTCAGAGCCCAAGCACGCGATGATATGTTTTGTAACATGGCAGGCTAATGCAGGGCAGCATCTGGGATGTCAAGGAAATGTTTTTCACTGGGTATCATGAAAATTCCTAGAGTGTCAACAAAACCCCGTGCTTTCTGCTGAGGGAATTTATGTGTTTCCATCTTCCTAATTTCTGTAGACACATAAATCCCCCAGACCAGCATTAGTTTTCAAAGCCGTTCTGAGAAAATACCTATTTTTCTCTGGTACTGGCAAAGTCTGCCAGTACAATCGGGTACCCTTCGTATCTATCATCTGCCTTGTGCGTGCACCCTTTGTGACCTTATCTCCGCGTAACAGAGAAATCCCTCTGTGTAACAGCTACGACACAGGAAACTAGTGCGAGTGTCAGACAGCTCCGGCCAAATGATTTCTGACTAGGGTCCCCAAAGAAAACTCTACACATCTGTAATATATTTATGGCTCTGCTTACTCATGATTTCTCCTCCCTGTGGTCCCTTTTAATGACGGGTATGAAAAACGAAACTCCTTCACAGACTCCAGCAAACTAAACAGACCTAACAAATGAACGGTATGTTCCTCAAATACCATGATACCAGTTACTGGTTGACAAATTTGCATCGATACATGGCATGGGGTCTGTTACGAGTTTCCTGCAACCCGTAAGACACTCAGGGCCAAGCGGTGCCAGAAGCAGGACTCACGTGAGTCCCATGCTGTGGCTGAGGGCACTTTTATGGCCCTTAAATGGGCAGCGCTGTTTGTGCAGCAGTAAGAATGGCTAAGTGAATTTACAGTGCATAACTCCGAAATTACATTTTTTAACTATGTAGCAGCAAAATAGCCCAGAGAGGGGATGTGAACCCAGATGCCCTTTACGGTGTATAAAGCAAGGAGAGGGGGAGGTTGGAACTGTTGTTCTCTATGATGTACCTTTAGAAAAGGTAAATCTCCTGTAAGCTGGAGGGAGACCGTTCAGTCATTTGAAGGGGCATATAACTATAATGCACTGTGCCATTTACATAAGACATATCTTTGGTTAAATTCTTTGAAAAGGATACCATCAATTTAAAGATTACATTTTCCTGGGTCATTAAAGTTAGGCGCATACTAATTTATTAAAAGGTAATGTATTATATCTAGGAAGAGATAATATCTGCCAGAAATTCCAGGGAGGCTTTAGAGGTCTTGCTGTGATGAGTCAAGCTGGTAACGGCATACAGTGAGACAGCTGCCTGTTCATCAAGGAAAAGGGGTGCAGTGTGGCGGCAATAATCGTTTGGGAAGGGAGCATGGAGAGACACAGCAGTGGATCCTGCTCAGAAAAAAGGAAACTCATCCAACCTTATTTACTGGGTAGCATTGCAACACATCACAGAAGCAGCTGCTAACTTCACTTAGCATGTGCCAAATACTGTCCAGCCATGTGCAAATAAAAAGCTCCTGTACCAAAGAGCTTTCACCATCACAATGTGCAAAAAGCCAGTGTGGACCCCTGTCAAGTAACTAGCCTGTTGGGAGACGTGAAGAAGGTTTGCAATGTAATTAACCCTTTCCTAAGTTATCTCTTGGTAGATCTTTACAGTTAAAATGACCCTGTGGGAATACGAAGGTGCCCACATCACAGTGGCTGAGATGGAGGGAGCATGGCCGTGTTCCCAGCCTGCGTGACATCAGCAAAGAAAACGTGTGAGTAGCAATTTTGGAAGTCAAACCTGAAGGCTACATAAATTCAGTCAGCGAGAAGATGAGCCACTGAGGCTAATAACTTGGCTGGGGAGTGAGATGCTTCAGTGTAACAAGCACTAGAGGAGCGACACACCAGAAAGCATCAGCAGAGGTGCAAGGTGACAGACGTGAGCCTCAGCCTCCGTCAGTGCACTGGGATCATCCCTGCAGATCCATGGCTTTGACCAAGAAACTAAGTAGAAAGAGGAGGGGAAAAAAAATCCCTGTTGGAATCAATGCTGAATTGCAGAGGTTGCCACAGCAATACGGGAAGGACCTGGCTAGAGACAACCATGGTGGAAAACCTGTGGCTAAGAGTGAGGAGGAAAGAATAAAGGCTGATGACATGAGACAGCAGTGTGAGAGGACCTGGAAGTTGGTCTTGGCTTGAACTTGGCCTCTGTGTCAGCAAGATTGTGTAAGTGGGGAAATTCCTGCCAGTGTCTCGCTTGGAGGCTGGGGCTGGGAGCTGGAGGCTGGCAGGGACGATATCGCTGCGACGGCTGAGTTTCTCTTACATCCAGGTTATCTGTACAATAATTTCCCTTATATGAATGCCAAATTAAGCTAGAGGGAGAGGGCTGGTATAAGGAATATGAAGAAAACATGCTTTATGCTGAAATTATTTTAATTATTGCAATTCTAAGCCAGTCCCAAGAATTTAAAAATAACACCCTCAAAGTTCAGCACTAAGTGCCCTACCTGATGTCCACTGTTTTGAGACCGCAAATCATTTCCAGATCTTTGGCTCCTAACAGGCACCATCAGCACAAACCTTTTTCCCCAAACATACGTTCTCTGTTTTTAACCCCTGAGAGGGTCTGGGAAACTCCGATGTTATCTGCTTTTCCCTACCTCTCAGGGAGCCACCACGGAGAACTCAGAGCTGGGATGCCATGGAGCCAGAAAAGCACGTCCCAGAGGCCAGAGCAAAGATATTTTTCTGCAAGACATAGTCTAGGCTCCATCATCCCATACCGTGAGTAACACGCAGCCGCCTCCTGCCCCGGCTGGGAGCGGGAGGAGCAGGGAGGCAGGATTTGGGCGGCTGGCCAGCAGCAACCCAGTGACAGACCCTGACTCAGAGTGTGAGCAACCTTGGCCTTCTTCTGGATGTTTCCTTGAAAGGAGTGATTTGGCCTTAGGCGTAGCAGCCAAAAAGGAAAGGAACGCCAAGAAATCATTTGTGTTCGGGAATTGCTTGCTTTCCTTTTGCACAAGTTTGTTGTGGTTTCTTTTTTTTTTTTTTAAGGATGAGCCTAGTTGTTCCACATGCTCATCTTCTGGTCATTAGCAACTTTTAATGTGAAAAAGACACATCGGAAAATTAATACTCATACTTTCTGAATTGTGAGATAGTTTTCAGAGGAACTGAATGTGTTTGTTTCAGTGTTATTGTCAAGAAATCTTTGGGGCTTTGAAACTAAAATATCTTTTCCTAATTTATTTTAAAAAAATGCCTTCATTGCAAAGTTTTGATCTGAGCACAGAATTTTTTGGGCTCCAACTTGAGATGGATTTGTGGCTTAAACAAGGAACTTCAGCTTCACCTCTTCCCTAGTTTTCCCATCTGTGAATTATTGTTTTTCTTCCAGCAGAGGTTTATAAACATCCAAGCAAAAAAGCCTTGGAGAAGTATACTGTTATACAACTGCTAATCATTACTATTCTTCTATTGTATTTGGTGACGTAAGAAAGTCCTAGCCAGATGCCTTAAAATCTGAGGAAATGTCTGCAAGGCATCTTTGTGGTAACACATGGGTGCAGATTCCATTCATCATTTCCTTGACAGTTTAACTAACTACTCCCAAGCCAAAAAAGATCACTGAAATCCCTTCCAGAAATATTAGCTGAAGGACAGGAGCAAGTCACTAAAAGCTCAGGCAGCCTGTATAATTGGAAATGCCAAGGCTCACAGACTATCAGGAAGGGGTCTGCAGAAGGTAATAAAAAAATGCTAGCTTGCTATGCACAGCCTTAAATTCTATACACAGGGATTTACACCTCCACTGGAAAGAAAAGAAAAGAAAAGAAAAGAAAAGAAAAGAAAAGAAAAGAAAAGAAAAGAAAAGAAAAGAAAAGAAAAGAAGAAAAGATGAAAAGAAAAGAGAAAAAAGAAAAGACAAAAGGGAAAAGAAAAGACAAGAGAAAAGACAAGAGAAAAAAGAAAAAAGAGAAGAGAAGAAAAGAGAAGAAAGGAGAAGAAAAGAGAAGAGAAGAGAAGAGAAGAGAAGAGAAGAGAAGAGAAGAGAAAGGAAAAAAGAAAAGAGAGTTTAGAACTCTGCACATTTGTACACAGTTGGAACCACTCATCCAGAAACTCCGGTTTGAACTTTCCGAAGTACCTGTGGGATTTAGAACAAATCCCGGTTAACTTCAGTAGAACTGGGGCCCTCACATCGCTTAAAAAATTAAAAGCCCGAGTTAGAATCGCCAGAAACATGTTTTTCAACCTTTTACAATTTGCAGCACCTTAAAACTTTTTTTTCCAGTGGAAGTGTCAGTTCCTGTAGAGTGATTTAATACTGCAGAAAATAGGTTTGCTTTTCTTAGTTACCCTCTGCAGAGCCCTTAAAACCACTCTTTGAACACATAGATTGCAGGTTAAAAACTGTAACTTTGACATATCTCAAAATATTTATTATTCTCTCTAGAGCCCCTTGTCCTGGCACCATTCGAGCACTACACAAAAGGCAGCGTCTAGTCCTTGTGTTCAGAAAAAGCTGAAAAAATCAACTGTAAAAGTTTAGCATTTAGGGGTTTTTATTTGAAAGCCAATTTCATGATTTTTGAGTGCTAGCTTACAATTTTTGAATGTTTGATGTTGGTAATGATGCATTCCTGACTTTTTTCCTGATATTGCATGCTTTATGTTGGTCCTCTACAAATTATAGGCCAAATATTAAAAAATCTTTTCATATTGAAATATGGGTGGGTGAGTGTTTCCTGCTTGTTTCCGGCTAAGTAAAAAACCCCTGAAAACCTGAGTAAGCAATCTGTCCAGGACCATCAAAATATAACATTATAAAATTATACAGCGACATATGCGAACTATAGATCCAGATCCATGCTTGCTTCTGGGACAAACTCTGTTCTAGCAAATTTGAACTCATGTCTGCTCCCTATTAAAGCCTGCAAGAACTACAACCCGAGGAGACCAAGAGCGAGCCAGGAAAAGGCCATCAAACACAGCTTTAAAGGTTGTATTGCTCTTGGTACCAGAAAGAACAATGGCCATAAGCGATTTGCTTTGTGTTTATAGCTTTTACCTTGGTATGTTGTTTGTCTTATAATAAACTTCTTGACTCACTAATCATCCATTCAGAGGAGCTTTCTCAGCTGTGACTGGGGAAAAGATGAATGCGTCCAGTTTTGAAATTATTCAGTGAAATGCTACTCTGCATATTATAGCTACAGAATGATATATTATCTAATAAAACACAACACGAAAAAGGCTTTGGACGGCGCACTGAGCAGTCAACGGGCTGCTGAGAAAAATGTGAAGGAAGGATTTGGTGTGCTATGTGATGAAGGGAGGCAGCCCAGGGCAAAGGCTTGAAGGTGTCAGCCTTGGTGAGGCCTGGCAGGTAACAGGAGTCGATGGCTGAGGGGCTTTGGAGTGAAAAATACATGTTCGATGTGGTCGTAAGAGAAATAGTCTTCGTAGGACCATAAAAAGCAGCGGATGAAAGTGATGATGATCTGTTTGATGCAAAGAGACAGAACACCACAAAAATCTCTTCAAAATTGCAATATATCCCAACTGGATACAACACGAACTGAACATCACAGGTCAAGAGTTGTCAATCCACCACGGACAGCTTGACCACACTGGGGCTACTGTCACCATCCCCGCACACTGCAGTAACGCCCGATACCAGAACAGTAACAGGATTTTAGGGACTTGGGAAAGCAGCAAGGCCCTCTCTGAAACAGAGTGGCACACAGGGCCTGGGAAACAAGTGAGGGCCACTGTTTAGGTGTTTAATTTAAACTACATCCAGCCTGGAGGGAGTGCTGAAAAGAACTTGAGGTTCTTCTGTGTATTGGGACAGCTTTCTCCCTCAGCCCCAAACGCACCAAGGACTGGTCATGCCTGACCTGAAGCGCCTGACCTGGCTGTTGGTCTAATGGCTTGGGTCGGTCTGCTTCTTTTGGTTTGGTACCTCTAAGTAAAGCCTTAACTGAGGACATTATTCATTGGAGTGGCTGCAGTGTTCCTTATCTGGTTTGGTGGGCAGAAAGACAAGCCTGCATATACGTTTTGGCATTGGAAAGAAGTTGTTAATCGTTGCAGTTTGGAAAAACAGACTTCTCCAAGGCTAAATATCTGAGGATGTTAATGACACAAAGCGTAGACTTTCAATTCTGAATCACAGATTAAAACCAACTCCAAATGAGGAAGAACGCAAAGTTGCTACTTCTTGGAAAATGCTTGGTAGCCTACATGAAGGTAGCTTAGCTTCCTCAGATGAGGTCTGCCCCTTGATTTGCACCAATTTGGTCAGTTTTTAAAGTGATTGAATTAATCTAGTCATCGTGCTGAGGCATTCACAGCTGAAATGTAGCAATGTAAGCAGGACTGCTGGAACGGGTCATATGAGCATTTGTTTCATCTGTTCATTTGTTTCAGTGGTTAGTCCCAACAGCCTTTAGTTCAAACAGCCTTTCATGGCCAGTAAATTAAGGGAAATCCTGGGAACTTGCAGCCAACATGGCAGTTTTGGGGTCACATTTGCTTTTAAACCTTTGCAGATTGGTTATATGGCAGTACGGCATAACAGCGTGACTGAGCACAAACATTAAACAAACCATTAAAACATCATTTCTACTCTGAAAAGACAATTTCTTAAGTGCCAGGAAAGGCCATAGCTACACGGTCACTGAAACCTTTATCTGGTCCTTTGTTCACAGCCACTCTGAACACATCTTTACTTCCATGACCTTGTACTTTTTTTCTGTAGAAAAGCAATGGCCTCATTAAATAAACCTGACCAAACTGGTCCCTATTGCACACCCATTCTCTGTGTACTAAGGGTCACGAGGACAGAAATAAAAAGCTATTACTCTACTGAACCTTGTGATATGCATAAAGAACATGAAGTAAGATTATATATATTGAGAACTGGAGCTTTCTGAATTTCAAGTACCTATTTTTACACTGGATTAGCATTTCCCCTGCCCTTCCAAGCCTTGTTAACAGAGCATCATGTGGCTGTCCACAGTGATCAGCAGCAGGAGGGGGACTCTCCTGCTCAAGCATTTCTGCTATTTGGGCTTATGGAATGCCAAGAATGACTAGGAACTTGCCACTGGAGAGGCATGACGCACTTTGGAGCTGGGTTTTGCAGGTATTTGCTGACAGCAGAAAACCAGTGGACTCATGATTTCCTCTCCAGGCTCCAGACAGGGATGTGCTTTAATGGGCACAGTCTTCTGCCTGACTCTGAAGCATGGTCTTTCCTGCCTCTCCTTTTCATTCTTGGGATGCTACTCAGCCAAGTGCTGCCTGTACATTCACCCTCTGTCTTGGGTGGGCTTTGCAAACTGTGCGGAGTTCCCGGGGCCACAGCTACAATTAGCAGTTAGATTTAAGGTACCTACCTTAAGGTATGCCTGCAGTAACAGCAGTGGAAATAGTGTGTGCAGTACGTACATACACCTACTCCTGTCTCTTCCCTGCTGCAGTTCTCCTCACTCAGCTAGCCATCTTTCTCCTCTGCACAGTCAGTGCAGACATAGCTCCCCTGCCCAGGGCAACGACGTTCATCCCTACTCACCCTTCCTCGACTTCTCAGCTGGTCTCAACAGCTTTTTTCTCCCCAACTCTCTTTGACAGCCAGACTCCGGTCCCACGTTCTGACCCTCACGTAGTGTCCAGCTCCCCTCTTGCTACCCCAGGCACCCAGTCCTCTATAAACCGCACGTCTCCGTCCTCTGCCTCGGGTATTGTCTCACAGTCTAATCTCCTTCTCTTGTTCCCCATCTTGCTTCTCACACCACTGTGCAGTTCTGGTAGATTCCTTCTTCATGGGGTATGTTCAGGAGGAAGGGAATCCTGGGAAAGCATGAGGGAAAGAGTGCCTGCTCTTTGTTTTGGTGCCCCAATCCATGGGCTAGAGGAGCGAGAACTGCAAATAAAGCAAAAGACCTGCTTGGCCCTAGGATGCCAGGTGTGTATTACAGATGAGTTTTAGCAAATCTTTAGAAAATCAAGCTGTGAAGCTTTATTGAGGCTCAACTTTACTAGCACAGGTGTGCTCACTGCCAGCAAGTGTGAGGTCTCCCTGCCTCCTCTTCCTGAGGGCCTGCTGCCACCATTTGTCTTTCATTGGCATTTGTATCCCTCGGACCTACGTCTGATCACTGGCAGAAAACTGATCCAGCCACTTTCTGTGGGATTAGTGAGCTGAATTGGGGGAGCCCACGGAGGGGACTGATGTGCGTGAGAAGTGACACGTGGAAGGGGCTGAGACAACCTGGCCAGGAGAAGGAGCAGGGCAGGGATTTCCCCTGGTGTTAGCCCAGAACCCCTCGGAAAGCTCAGCTGGTCAGAGAGATGTAGTCTCTGGTTCTGGGCAGCTGGTGCTGCCTGCAGTTTTTCAAAGCCTCGTAATGTGGTCAAATTGGGGCAGGCTTTCACAAAGGCAAATTTCACGTTCCTTTTTCAAAGGGCAAGGGCATTAAAGCCTCTCAGAGAAAGATTACCAGAATATTTTGATAAGGCAAAATATACCCTAGCCCTTGTCTTAGAGATAAGAACAACTTCTGACTAAAAGTTTTCCTGTGTAATTCAGGTTTAGGTAAATATTCAGCGTGGAATTTTTTTCTAAAATATCTAATGTTTGGTAAATGTGCTTAAGCAATCTCAACAATAGAGCTGCCAGCCCCACCTACAAGCGATTCGCACCCTTTTGGCAGAAAGATCTAAGATTGAATGGGTATAAGGCAAAGCTGGGGAAATTATGTTGTTCACTACTTCCCAATGAGTCATCAACAGGTTTTTTAAAACTTTGTAATAACGGCATTTTTTTTTTTTTTAGAACACATGAGATGTTTTTCTTCAAAAAGTAGCATTATAATGAGGGAGGAGTGGAAACGCATGTGCTTTTCATCTGCACAGAATACAAAGAGACTATGTAATGTAAAGCAGACCTTAAAAGAGACAAATAAGCATGTTAAAGAAAAATGCTGGTAGAATAAATCTGGAAAAAAGTGTTTCAAGTGCACATTGAAATCCTTTCATATCATCTGAAGTAGATGAGCTAGACAGAGAAAACTACGCCAAGAGTCACGGAAGGGCTGATAGATAGGCTCACACGCCCAGGACTGATAAACAAGTTTTATACAAATCTCTTTCATACTGTTTTGCTTTTCTTCTGATAAATATTTAAAAAGAGATTTGTCTTACCAGGATGACTTTAGTATGAGAAAGTGAAAAGAGCAGGGGCTTAATATTCATGGATTAGAAAGCTTTACAAACTTTTGCTTTGGTTTGGTTTATTTTATACGGCGTGCAACCAGCATCGCTTACACAGTCCCACATAGTCTTTGCCACCCTATGCTAGTGTGGTTATAAGCCAGTCACAAGCAGAAGTCTTAAGGTGGGTACTTTTATGGTCTTCCAGTTTCCCTATGTTTCTCCTCCTGCCTCTCCTTGCCTGCAGAGGCCTGGAAACAGGATAGCCCAGACCCCACCCTGCTGTTGGAAAGTTCATGGAAACCATCAATCAGAACTAGTTGCCTTTAGCAACCAACAACAAATCTGCCCGAGTTAGCCACAGGGATGGAGAGTACGTGGTTATTGCTGCATTGATGTTCAGCTGAGAATTCCTGGAATCAGGAAAACTTAACCTGTAGGAGCTTCCAGAAAGAAAGTAAGTATTAAGTAATGTCTGCAGGGTGTGATAGAAGGCTCCTCCAGCTTGGCTGCACCCCAGTCACTATCACTTAGAGCAGAAAGAGAGCCTAAGCCAGTTTGGAAACTAATAACCAGGGGGTTCCTCATTTGAGGTGCCTGTCTCAGTCGTGGGAGGGAAAGGCATGCTGAAAATGCCACCGGACAGCCTGTCTTGCAGTTCTCAGCCAGGTTTCTTCTGGCTGAAAATCCACAGGAGTGGAAATGTCACAGTCAGCCTTTCTAATAGCCTGAATTGTAGTATATTTTAACGTTATTATTGCTGATTTGTTATGTAAAACCTTAAACACCTTGACAGGGCAAGAGATATATATCTATTTATAGTAGATGTATAGGTGTGTGTGCTATATATCTATATATTTGTATTGAGAAACCATATCTGACTCTCAATACCTGTACCAGGTAGTCCATGGCATGTGTGCAGTACCATGTCCAGCCTCACCTAGGACCACCTTCTGCCCCTTCATACCGCAGTAAAATGAGGCAGCGTGAGCTGCAAGACCACGAAGCACAGGAAGGCACACAGAATTGCATTCATTCGTAAGCCTTATCTGCAGAGCAGTTGATGCCTCCCACAGAGAGGGTCTAAAAAAAGTGAGGCAGTCTCTGAGGCTGAGTGTCGGCAGAGGGATTATGGATTCTGACCCTCCCAGCCCAGAATGTTTTCCTAGGTCAAGGCGGTGTGCATTTCAGCAGCTGCCCCTGTGCTAACACCTATGCCCTTGGGAACAGGAGGTGGAGAGAAAAAGAAGCGACAACACGGACATACACTTCAAAATCAGCTCAGGTTTCAAGGAGGAAAAAGCTGAAGAGGATGATTTCTCTTCATTGCTTTCCTCCCCTGAGTGCCAGATGTGGGGAAGGAGCCTGCTGCGGTGTTGGAGGGAGGCAGAGCTGTTGTTGTGCAGGTCCCAGCATCTCTGTTCAGTACAGCTCATCCTTTGGGGATGTTCAGCAATTTCAACACCATCTTCTGGATTTTTCCAGAGGGTACAGTCTACCAGTTAGTCATTCAGCCTGTTCTCCTACTGCTCTTTTGAAAGAATCATGGCATTTTCAAAGAAGTCAAAGGTCATCACTGGTTTAGCCTGACATTTACACTTGTATTTTTTATCAGGAGATAGGGGAACGGATTTGGTACTGGTAAACCTGAAAACGGTGGAATGTTTTTTTTCCCCTGCGGAGTTTTAGAGCTCACTTTCTCTCACTTACTCACAATCTAAAAATAATTCTCTCCTTTCATCAATTCATTAGCAAAAACACATTGCAGTACACTGCACCTTGTTATTGACATTCTTAGCAATATAAACACTGCTGCAGAATAACTGCCTGACCACTTCTGCCAGACAAGAAAATGCCAGAGGATATATTCATTCCAGTGATAGAGCAATTAATTTTTAACTTCCCCCTCCCCCCCCTCCCTTTTTACACCTGTCCGAAAGATACAGGAATGCCTGAAGCCAGAGGAACTGTGTAGGTGCTGCTATCTGAGCATCTGGTCTATCATTTGGTAGGTCTAGGCATCAACATCCTTCCTGAACATAGCAGGTGCTGCAGAGCTGAAAGTAGAAGAACCTAAAATAAAATACACAGTTTTGCATTCTTTGGACTTCCTCGTGATAGAATGGAGAATTTTTATTGTTATTTCGATTCACTGTGAAGTATATACAGTACATCTTCCAGCAGAAAAAGGGACATATGTTAAACAATATTATTCTTAATTAACACTTAGGTGAACGTTTTGAGGTCTCCATCCAGCTCAGAATCTCACTCTTCTGGGCTAAGTGAGAAGACATTCCTTGCCTTGAAGAGTTTAAAATGTAAAGAGACCAGAGAGTCATCGAAGTCAGGGACAGCCCTCTTTCCACAAACAGAGAAATTAGAGCTGCGGAAGCCCTGTGTCCTTCTCCACAAGATTATTCCTTTTCCAAGAGATTCTTTGAATAATAAGATGACAAACTTTCCTTATTAGCATTATTGTACACACGATCTGTTCTTTGGCAAGTGCGTTCCTTAATGTGCCAATTAAAATAATTCCGTTACCTTTGGCCCGCTAAGTTTATTTAGAGACCTCGAAGTACATCAGCATACACACAGTAATAACTGATAAGGGAATAAAGTTATAAACAATCCTAATTTGTATTATGCTGGATACATCAAAAAGCTACTTTTCCATAATCCACTTATTGCCTTTGTAATCCTCACACAAGACCTCTGAAAATCTCCCTAGAGCATGAAGATAGAAAAGAATCAAAGAGGGAGGGGAAAAGGAAAGCACATTTAATAATTGAGGAAAATCTCATTTGAGCAAAGGCTAATTTATGAGCACACGAAGCTTCATATGGTTCCATGTAAAGGCTCCAAATATGGCTGGAATGGAGAAAAAACCATTGTGTCTAGCAGATCTAGACCATACACCTAGCATCTAGACCTGGACTCATCAGTATTGTGGACCTAAGGAAAACCCAAGCCTAGGATGGAGGGACTTTGTTGCAAAAGGTATACAAGGAAGCAGGCAGAGCTAAAACAGCTTTAACCCTCCTACCCGATTCAGAAAATACCAGTTTCACATTGGGTTGCCCTAGTACTGGGAGTCATCTGTTTCCAGCACAAGTAAACATGGCTTTACCTCACATGGGGGAACTTTGTCCCTAAAATATAACCTATCCGTGGGGATAGTCCTCTGGCCATGCCATGGCAACTAGGTAAATTCAGTTATTTCAGCTCTATTTTTACCATAATTCTGAGCCAAAAGTGAAGAAGGCCCCACAAATCTCTTTGAGTTGAAGCTGCCATGTTTTGGACAGCCCAGTTTCAGTGCTGGTTTCTCCTGTATTTCTGCATGCCATGCAGCCCTTGGGACAGAGACCAGTAGGTAGGTTCTGTTAGCCCTCTGAGTGCCAATGTGCTAGGCGAATACCCAATGTACAAAAAAATGCTAGACTTAAAGGGAAGTATAGATCCATGCCTGTGGCTTACATTCAGATAGGTTTAAATATTTTTTTTATTCTCCTTTATTTTGGGGGTCCCATATTATTTTCTGGTATTTTCTGAATAAGTATGCATTAATAATAATTTGTGCTGGGCTGCACACATGTGGAGGGTCCAGCATGTTGTAGAGATGCTGAAGGCACTGCACATCCATTGCACAGAGGGTTTGTGCATGCATGGTAATTCTGATGCAATCAAGACGCGTAGTACCCGCCGGGAGTATGTTACAGAGCGTATCTGTACGTGCATAGTGACCAACTATGCAGCATAGTCAAATGTTAGACTGTCTGGACAGAAACACTGTTGTCACTCAGTTCCTGGTAAAGAGATCCTAGGAATATGCCTGAACTCCCCTTTTAACCTGTGAGATAACATTTCTGTTTAGAAAATCTGGTCACATCCAGGAAATGCGGACATATGTGTGGTAGTCCTACCCAAATCATATCCCGAGTTCCCATGGTGGGAAACTGATGCAAATAAAAGAGGATTGGGCTGACATGCATCTGTGTGCACAGACACACACAATGCAATAAAATGCTGGGCTACATTCCTTGCTCAGTACTATTGCTACTAGTAGTAAATCCACACCCAGCAGGGATGGAAGAAGGAAAACCAGCTGCAAGAGACAGACAACGGGCACAGAAGTGACTGAAGCAAATCTAGGGAGAAGCAAGTTTTGGGAAGCGTAATACTCTCCGGCAGGCTCCGGGGGCCCTACAGACCCCACTGACCTGGCAGACCCTGTAGCAGGTCCCTGGGGGAAGTGTTGGTGTTGCTTTTGCTTCCCCCTCCTTGCAAAAGTTTGCTAGTAAAGGCTGTGCAATGAAGGCAGATTCTTTTTTTTTTTTTTTTTCCTGTGGTCTCCCTGAAAGCAGAACACAATTTCTTCAGCTTTGTAATTCAAAAGTATTTTAATTCTGTAGTGGCATTTATTCTTCAGGCTGTGAATTGACCATAAATAGTTCTCTGCAAGAATTTGCTATTGGGACTGTGGTATTTAATAGAGGTGACTCAGATGATAAAGCACCTTAGGCTAAACTGCAGCCCTTTTGGCCTGTTCATAACAGAAGGGAGGCTGGGAGGACCTGAGGGGATCTCCCCACCCGAAAGCACATCATAGGCTTTCCACAGTGCTTCCTCACCCCATCGACAGCATGGGAGGGCTGGGAGAAAGCGAGGGAATGACCTGGGCACACTACAGACCAGAAACCTCTACCCCAGAAAAGCTGATAGCAGCCGGGTGACTTGCCATAAATCAGAGCAGCTTCTTGTACTTACAGATGGATCTAGAGGAGCACCTCTACTCTGAAAAGTGGAAGAAGTGTCAATACTGCCCTCACGTTCTCCAATGCTGTTCCTCCTGTAGTCCCTGTGTTGAGGAGCATGGTGTGGGTGTGGAGTATTGCCCACCCTATTGTGTGCTCTCCTTTAGACAGCATCAAAATGTCCCAGCATAAAACTGCCAGGGGCAGCGCGGGTTGGTGGTGCTGCTGTGGTGTCACTGGGGCAGGGACTGATGGTCCCAGGTTTGGCTGAAATGTGGTGCTGGGCTGTGAGCAGGGTGATGGGAGCCCTGGGAAAGGCTGGGCAGGGGCAGTCATGGCTGGCAGTGCCCTCAGGGACCTGACAAAAATTGATTTGGGCAGGCCCTCATGTTTGCATTCATTGTATTTGCATTTATCTACCAACACAAATATTCTGTGGTGGATATTAATGGCTGAACCTCAGTGACTTAGGAGCACCTGCGCCAATGGAGCTCGGCATACCGCACAAACCCTGAATAAATGCATAAAGTAATCATGGTCACTGCTTCAAGTAGTCCTATTTACAGACATCTAAAATTAGCAGTGACTAAACCAAACTGTCCTGAGTTAACACAGTGTCCAGTTGTCCTGCATACACTGTGGTTAATACAGTTCTCAGCTCTTGGAATTCAGTGGTCAGACGCCTCTTTAGAACATTTTCAAGCTAATAATGTTCTTTATCCTCAAAACAGGCCTACTTAATTGTGAGTAGATTTTGCTGTAAAGTCATTCTGACACCTACATGTACTAACTCATCTTTGTGCAGTCCTGCCAGTGAGATCCATAGAGTGGGAACGCTCTTTGGTTACAGAAATGATTGCCTGAGCTTTGATGTGGTATAAGTGTCACCACCTTTCACATCAAGAAGGCACAAATCCCAATAACAATCAAGGTGGATATGCTGTCTCTGATTTGAGTTTCCCATGTACCTAGTTTCAGCTTTTACAGTGAACATAGCCTCACAGAAGAAGCCATGACACAGAGGGAGAAAAAACAGCTTAGCTGTTTGTCTCCATGGATCAAATCCCAAGCCACTTTGCAGGCAGGTATTGGTTCAAAGACTGATGCAGCGGTCTCCCTGTATAGGATAATTCTTCTGGAGGCAAAGCAGCCCAAGAGTCAACCCATCCACCAAAGAGGGTGTCATTTTTTGTTGCTTGGAGAAAATATCTAACAATGATTACCAGTGTGAGTGTTTACTACTTATTAAAAACAAATCCCATTCTGTCTTTCTGTCCCATTCAAGAACTTTCTAAAATTCTTGTACTACAAAAGGGTGACTGATGTGGGATGCAGTGTTCCTATTTTTTGCTTTATAGCTATACTTGCCAATCTTTGAAGTGCATTGATAGGAACCAGAAACAGCTGGATCTTCAGTCAGCAAAATGGGAAAGATAGGTGGCATGTAGTCATTGAATTAAGAAGCTTCATTGCTGCCCATAATCACTGATTGGATATTATCTAATGGCAGAAGAAGAGATATTGTTAACATCTGATGGTTTCAATTTCAAGTATTTTTAGGAGATGCATCAATTGAAGCAGTGATTAGACAGAAGTGGACCAAAACTGTCAGTTGATTGCTTTTAGACATTATAATCTCATTTTAAAATTAATAAAAACAAGTCTATAAATTTATTCAGCTGTAATTTCAGTCTGCTCGTATGTTATGGTCTTGCTCTGTTTTGCAAACATCAAAGGGAACTGATTTATGTCAAATGACCAACACTCTTTTCTCCACTACATGAATAATTCCTGTAGCTGATTTCTACCGGGAAACAGAAATACCTTTTATTTCTGTTATGTGCCTAGTCACAGTTTAGAGCAATTAGCTGCATTTAGGATACTTCAGATTATTTTCTATTTGTCTGACAGGTCAAGGAAAGTAGCCTGGCAAGATCTGTTTTGAAAGAGACATTATGAACATGTCCAAAGCAGTCTATACAGCTGGGTTCAAGTACTTCATTTCCAAGGTCTTTGTTTCGGTAGGAAATGATGATTGAGACTAATGCCTGTACAGATTTATCAAAATGGGTATTTTCTTGACTGCCTATTCAAACAACGCCTCTGACACCATTTCCGGTTAGCAACCCCAAGGCTTACAGCAGATGTTTGTTTGATAGGCTCTCATCTCCACTGTTATTTGGAAAGTCCATTTGGAAATAATAGCTCTATTACAAACCACAGAAATCAGAGGCAACATTATGAGAATCATTTACCCTGGGCAATCCAAATGAAATCCCTGGAGGGAAGAACATCTAACCACCATGTCCATTAAAACTATTTTGGGAAAGTGCTACGAAATGTGTTGTGTTCTGAAGATCCCTTTATCTCTCCTTCTGAATGCTGTAGTAGGTTTTCAGTTCTGCTGGGTATCCGAACATGCGAACACTGTATGCTCTTAATGTTGTGTAGTCGTAGCCGTTGCTGTGATATTTCATTCAGTAAGGTTACTTTTCTGTGTTGGAACAGGAAAGCAGTTTAAAACATGATTATGTTTATCCATTTTTACTGGTCCGTTAAGACAGCCCCAGGTTCCTCACTCCCTTCAGAGCCTTCACTGTGCCTGAAACTGAAGCTAGTAACAACTGCGTTTAAACAAGGATTTAATAAGCAGGGGTCTGGCATGGTTTCCTTGACCATCATGACATGAAAAAGAGCTTTTAGGTACCATCAACTCTGCATTTGATTTAATGTCTGAGTCACTGGCTAAACAAAATAGTGATTTAACCTTGACATAGCTCAGTTTAATCTTGTCTGTGTAAGTGGGAGCAAAATAGTTCAGTACGGGACTTTACTGTGCTTTCAACACAACTTGACCTTGTCTCCACCTGTGTGACCAACCTGACCTGTGAAAGTCAGGATGCTGTCAGCTGAACTACGACTTGAGCATAACCATACTATCAAGAGAGAGTTCATCTGTAACAATATTTGGCTCTTATATGCTGCCTTTCAGCCAAAGTGTTTTTCTGTGATGAGTAAGATTCAATAAGGCTAGTCAAAGATTTACTTTCTTATTGTCATTGTTTTTTCACAGAACTAAAATAAGGTTTTAGGGAAGAAAAGTAGTTTTCGTTTTTCCCTTGGACTTCATTGAAAAGCTTTGGATTTTCATTGCCAAAGAATGAGAAGAAAAAAAAAAAAAAAGCTGGCTTGTGTGATTTTTTTATTACAAACAGCCAAAACATTTATACAAAAATAGGAATCTTCTTGCAAACAGCATCTATTCTACCCAAGGCTTCTTTTTGGCTTCATAAGCTTTCAGGCAGCTCTATTTCTTATCTCTGTCATATCATTAAGGTACCTGAGGCTCAGACGAATGAAGCGATTTGCCCTGGGTGCCCCAGTAGGCTGGTGGCAGAGACCAGAAGACTCCTGTTCCCTGACATCCACTCTCATGCCTGAGCCTGTTCTCCATTCCCACCCCTCTGCAGGCAGAAAGACATTCATCAGTGCTCCCGAGACAGCTCCAATATTGGGAATAGTCTTTATTCTCGGAATAGAGAACTGGCCTGATAATAGTATATCTGCTGATAAATGCTGACGTTATTTGGATTTAAGCATCCTCTGGAAAGATTCTGCTGCAGACCGAGGCATTGCGACTGTGAGGAATATTATTTAGGGTCATATGTCTCTCTTCTGCTGCTGTGTACCGAACACTTCCTTTAAGAAGGGATACAAAGGAGACAGAAATGTAAATGATGTTACTGAAGCCTGCGTATCCCCCTGCCAGATAAATGGCACTTAGCAATCAGAGTCTTTGTTATGCTAACAGTTACTGGATATTTTAAACAGCGGTTGGGCTTAATTGGAATACATCATGCTTCAGTACCTGTGTAAACATTAGACCCTATCTGTCTATTGTATAAATTTCTGCTTTGGGGGCACCAGGAAGGGTCTATTTTCACACTATCTGCTGCTTCTTTACCTACTCCAGATTTTCCAGAAATGTGTATTTTATGCTTTGAGATGATTTATTACTGTGGCTTCCTCAGCCTTGTTTGAATCAGGATTGATTTAAATAATTGGATTTCCAATCTTTTCTTCCTATTTATACTGCTGTTATATGCGAGCAGCTTTTGTAGGACATGGGGCCTGTTACAGCTAGAAGAGAACATGTTTTGAATATGATACTGTCCAATTTAGCAAATAGTGTTAATTTACTATGATTGTAGTTCTTGGATTGTCACTGGTTAGTGAAGTGAATGCATTCGAGGAAAGGTGAGTGCCTCAATAAATTGAGACAGTAGTTCTTAACGTATATGTTTATGTTTTTAGCGTTACTTACCAGCAAACTGTGTCAGCTCCTTATTATATATAATACAATATGTACAAGGTAATATGTATTTTTAATGCTTTTGTCTCAGGAATGCTGACTAACGACTTTCCTTTCTCTTTGATTGGTAATCAGTATATATATTTTCTCCAGGTTACAACGCTTGTTATTTCCATCTCTTCATGATTTATTGAATAACTAAGCTTCAAGTGTCGGTACCATGTTCAAATGTCACAGATGAATTTCACTGAAAATTGCAAGGATAAGTTTAATTTGGCATTGTCATGGTTTAACCCCAGTTGGTAACTAGGCACCATGCAGACACTCACTCACCCCTCTCCCCCAAGGGGATGGGAATGGGAAAAAACCTTGTGGGTTGAGATAAAGACAGTTTAATAGCATAACAAAGGAAACTACTACTACTACTACTACTACTACTACTGCTGCTGCTGCTGCTGCTACTGCTGCTACTACTGCTACTACTGCTACTACTGATGTGATGCACAAATGCAATTGCTCACCACATGCAGAAAAAAACAACCCAATGCCCCATCTGTTTCCAAGCAGCAATCCCAGCTCCCGGCTCGCTTTCCCAGTTCTATCCAGAGCATGCCATTCTATGGCCAGGAACATCCCTTTGGCCAGCCTGGGTCAGCTGCCCTGGCTGTGCTCTCCCAGCTTCTTCTGCACCTGGCAGGGCATGGGAAGCTGAAAAGTCCTTGACTTAGTGTAAGCACTACAACTACCCAGCAACAACTAAAACTAGCAGTGTGTTATCAATGTTATTCTCATACTAAATCCAAAACACAGCACTATACTAGCTACTAGAAAGAAAATTAACTCTATCATCTCAGCTGAAACCAGGGCAGACATTGATCAGATCAGTGGGAGACTTGGTACCATAGCAGAGAATGTATTGCAGGGATTAGTATGAGTATATGGAAGTCAGAAACAGATGTTCTTCTTTACCCAGATCTGATGTCATTATTACCTGATGAGGTGGGACCTTAGAAGAAAAGTGAGGAACTAGGTTCCACTGTGTGTTGTTAGGAACTGGGCAAGTGGGTGGCTCCCAGCAAAGGAGGCACAGGTCAGAGGTGGGTTCAGGGTGCCCTGTTTGAGCATGAGCAGATAGGAGGCAGGTAAGGCAGAACTAGCACTGCTCCTGCAAGAAAAGACAGGAATGGTCCAAGCGAAGTTTCCTGGAGCAATTGTCTGGCTGCAACAGTCGCTTCCACTAGAAAATACCAAGCTGCTTTCAGTAACTTGTGCCTAAGTCTCTTAGCTCCTTCAAAAAATTGTCGCTATCATCTTCTTTCCAAGGATGGCTTCTTTAACTAGCTCTAACTTCCTATTTGGTGTAGACTCCAAAGTTTGTGTGCGTTCCCTTTTCTCTTAGGAAATCTCTTTGAAGGTATCCACAAACTTTATCATTCTTCTGTGCTTTCTCAGCCTATTTAAAGTGATTGGAGAAAGGAAAAAGAAAAGGTAGCAACCTAGTAATCCTGGAGGTATATTGAGAGACTGTCATCTGGACTGTAGTCATCCATCCTCCCTGTGCTCCCTGGCAACATGCTATTGAATTAACACACTTATGTACCCAGTGCATATAACAAATAATGAGGTCTCATGCTGAATTCATAAACAGAGAGAAGCCTCCAGGTTGTTCCCAGTACCAATATACATTATGCAGTGTACTGTAGTGTAATTGTACATCACAGACCTTCCCTGTAGACCATATTGCCTAGCTCTACTCGGTTTTCTTTAAAAATACATACTATAGATTTATGTTCTTGTAGCATAACAGGTACTCCTCCTTGGGCCTTGTAAATGCAAGAGCTGGAAATGAACACTGGTGTAAGAGACACACAACCTTCAACGATATTTTCCCTGTCCCCTTGGGTCTCCCTGTCACAATGGCTAGATCTTAGGTTCCTTTTGGACACCTTTGCAGAACTTTTCCCTGGGGGACCCATGAGCCTGCCATAAGGGAGCACCTGGATAGCACAGAAGATCAAGGAGCTTGTGCATCCTCTCAGACCCCAGGCTCAATTTTTGCAGCTGGTCCTGCAAGAAGAGGCTGGGCAAGAGCAAGGGATGTAGTCTGTGACCCTCGAGCAATGCCAGCTGTATTCTGAAGTTAAATGTGGTGGTGAATACACTTTGGTAATTACGCTGATGCATGGACATGGCATGAAAGCGAGGTTTGAGAAAAGTAAAGATACAAATGGATTTATACTATCTTTCTAATCAGCTAGCAAGTAGTAGAGCTTAAAAAGTGCCTTTAACTTGTACAAGGCCTAGCACAGTGACCATCTCTTTCAGGAGAGCATGGTGAGAATGTGATATGCTGGACTGGGTTGGGGTTTTTTGGGAGGCGTGTGTATGTGTGTGGGGGTTTCTTTTTAATGATGATAGATTATCTAGTCAATATGATCACCTCTTTTGGAAGGCATTTATAAAGATCAGTGTCAATATTTATGACAAAGCACTCTAAAATTTATTCATAGTCACTGAGACAATTTTTCACTCAGCATTAATGCACTGAGTGCAGAATACAGTCAGATATGTTAGCCGAGAATAAGCTCAGGCCCCAGTGTAGTGCTAAGGATGTTTAATGTATCTTGACAGTCATTAAGTAGTTGGTAAAGGACTGGCAATGAATTCATTATTCTCCTTATGAATCAATTCCTATTTATAGCAAACTATCAAAAATTCCACATTATAATATGAAGACTGAGATCACACATAATGGTTCTTTCACCAGAGGCAGCCATGAAAGGACCGGTGAGACTAGAACAAATTACAATTAATGATAGACTCTTTCTCAGAGAATTAAATACTTTAATTGGTCAATCAGGTTGGGCATTTGAGAAAGGAAGACTTGCAATTATGTGAGAGCCTGCCTACTGTACTTTGGCAGCTTTATGGGCCTCTGGCAATTTTTCATTGGGATTTAGATTTGTCATCATGTTTTAATGCTCATAGCTGCACCTAGCCAAGAATGAAAGCTGCTTCTTGACCTCTTGGGTTTTGGGGTTCCTTTGGAGGAATGAAGTTGTTAGATCAAGATCTTGGTACTGAGACAGTACAGCTGTCTCGGGTACAATTCATTCGTAACATCTATGTATCATCTAAAGTGTCTTTTGAAGGCTTAAGTGAGATGTGACACCCAGACCTTTCTGCTTAAGGGTGAATTTCACCCTCTTTGCATATACATGAGGCAGTGACATCAGTTCCTTGTGAGTGGCTCATGCTTGCTGTAGCGCTGAAGACAGGGACATCAGGGTAGCAACACTCAGTAAAAGTGCTTGAAGACATAGGTTTTGTTCCATGTACTTCTTTTTCAGGTGAGAGTAGGCTTGCATCTTGCATCTAATTCACAAAAGCTGCATCAGGGTACGTTAACTAAAGACCCGGGTCCGTGAAACAAAATTCATTATGTACGTTCCTGTGGAAAACTTTTATTCACTCTACCTCAGTTGTCCTCCAGTTAAACATCAAGATAACTCCATATAATGTCTGCCTTGTGTGTTTAGTTTGTCATTTGTTCAAAGAGTTTATCACTTAATGTGTGTTTTACCAGCCTGCTCACTACACTGCCCTGGTTTTCAGTAGAAGTTTTGAGGTGCTAATGTCGTGTTGCAACTGCTTTTAACAGTCTGTGTTACAGCATCTGTAACAAAGCACCATTGTGCAGGTTTCTGGGTGTCCCACATGAGTCAATGAGTTGGAGCAGCTGTTCTACACCAGAAAAAGCTCTGCCTTCTCTCCTCTGGAGAGTCTCATATTAGAAGTGAGGTAGGATTTTTTTTCAAAGTGAAACAAGACTCTACCTTGCAGCAGAGAGCTGTTCTTGCTTGACGATTGTGAGGAACATGGTGTGCTTTAGGTACGGCTAGTTACTGCTAGAAATGATTGCGTTATGTTAATTCATATTGCAAGCTTTGCACTGTGCTTATTCCATGAGCTTAATAAATGAGCTTTTGAATTGCTGGGGAAAGCTAGCCTTTCCCCACATAGGAAGGAAGAGCAAGAGCGGATCACTTCGGGGATACCACAAAAGTCTCTGAGCTGCATTAAGCAGTCTCTCATCCAGCATCAGGGTGACAGACCAGTCTGCAGTCTTGAATCAGGGGCACAGGACTGATTTGGGCCAAGCATGCGAAGGCTGCAGTAAGGTGATGCAATGGAAGATAAAACTTTACAGTTTGGATAGTTTAGATGTCAGGAGAGAAAGGGGAGCTAGATCTTATACCCCATCGGTCAGAGAGACTTGCTGTTGCAGGGCCAGGTCTGAGGTGCTATAAAAGCAACAGTTGATGGCTTGGTAGGTTAGCTTCGCTAGGTTATCCTCTAGGATTGACAAATGGTCACATATCCTCACTTCCCCAGGCAGATGAATCCTTTGTCCAGCACTCACCATTTAGAAGATGAGATGGTTGCCGGTCCTGACAAAAAGCAGTTACCTGTGCCAAGAGGCAAGAGAAGAGCGATTAGCAGCAACAACAAAACCCCAGAGGAAATCATGTACCAAACCAGGTTTGTTCCCCACCGCATTTTACAGAGGAAAAGCCACTTTTCCTAAAGAAAGTCACTTCTTTCCTCCCCTTAAGGAGAAGTCACTTCTCTTAGCTAAGCAGAGCAATGATGAGGGCAGGCCCTCCCTGAACCGTACCAGGCCCATGGCCCCACAAGGTGAGGGGGCAACCTGGGGTGCAGTGGTCTTGGCCGGGGTCTTCCATGGGGCAGGGGCAGATCCCGATCAGCGGGTGTTGGGCCAGGCAGGTGCCAGCCTGGGATGCGGCTGCAACATGGCTCCAGTCAGGCCCCGGGGGAATAGCCCCAGGTAAACAGCAGCTCTTAGGGAGCAAGGGGGGCTTTTTTTTTGTGAGGGCTAAATGGGCTCCCTACACATGAGAAAAATCCCAGCCCATTACTAGATAAAGCTGGGTTTTGTGCATACACAGAGCGGAGGAGCTCAGTGCTGGAGCTCTGGCAAGTGATGAAGAGGTGAGGCACCTGCAACTGCTCTCAGTGCAGGAGGAGGAAAACCTGTGGAGGCCGAGGGCCCAAAGGGCACCCTCCATGCCACTGGGTCTTGCCAGAAAAGAGCTTAAGCGGCAAAACATGCGCATTGTGATGCCTCAAAGAAGGTAAGAAATGAAGCTGGGTTTTCAGAAAAAGGCACACAGGTTTCTCGTGTCTGGGGTGTTCGCAGAAAGCGGCTAACAGGCAAGGTGCCATCAAGTGTGGGATATTCAGCCTCCTCTTGTGTCTGCTCTGCACCTCCCAGGTTTGATAAGAGCCTTGGGCATAAATTACTGCTCACTGTCGTGGGGGCGGTGGGTGGTCCCTTCCCCAGCTCTGGGTGAGGGAGGATCCTATGCACCCCATGGCACACAGAGACATTTTTCTGCAGCTGGTGCTCACAGGAGGCACAGCGCCTGTGTCAGGGCCTGGCTGGGGTGCAGGCACCATCTCCTCAGCGCCAAAACAGAAGAAGAAACATTGGCTAGCTAAAGAGCCCTGTTTCTGCCCTTGCCCCAAAGCCTACATGAGCCATGCTGCCATGACATCCGCTGCCCTTAAAAACCAGCTGGCTGGCTGGCTGCCACCGGAGCCTGGGCCTAATGCACTCCTCACCGATTGTATAGGCTCAATCTCATTTGCATGGCTATGCAAACAGCACCTACGCCAGTGTGAGGGCATTTGACCTTTAAAGAGATGTCCTCCTGCTTGGCTGCTCAGGTAGCAGTGAATTCTGCTGCCTGGGGAATGAGAGGCCATGGTCTGGGAGAGGGGCCAACAAAGCCACTGTGGGGTGTGGAGATAGGGAAGGATGCAGAGATAAGTCTCTGAAAGCTGGATTTGCTTTTCCTTCTCACCCTGGGAGCATGAGAGAGTGGCTGCTCCTCCTGAAGAAGGAATCTCCCTCCTTTGCCTCTTCCCAGACAGCAGTTACAGCTGCCCCATACATGTGGAGCTCTCTTTTGCTGTGGGCAGCAGCAGGCAGCTGCCTGGCATTGCAAGCAGTGGGCAGGAGGATCATGCCATTGCCCCCAGCAGTCTGCTGCCTCAGGTAAATGTGTGCTTTGCTTGGGCCTTTAACTCGATCAGCAGCCCCTTTGGGAGCTCAGGTTTGCTTAGGTATAAAAGAGTTTGTTGAAATTCACTGCAGCTTATTCACTAAATGCATTACAAATATTATTAAATTAAATGTAAATGCTTTTGAAATGCAAATACCATCCCGGGTTTTTCTCTCTTTTGCTTTGCTTAGGCTCACAGGATACGGGAGCTGACTCACGGTAGGGTTCTCAGGAGTCTCCAAGCTTTTAGTGTTCTGGCATTTACTACCCATAACTATACTTCTCATATTCAGATGACAAATTGGCCCTGCACCAGGGGAGCCCACATTTATTCAAAATATCCCAGCCTTGCTTATGATTGTGACAAATCCATACCCAAGGCTTGCTGCCAGCTTGGAAGTCTGGATCCTGATCAGCAAACTTTGATGAGAATCAATTCAATATAACTTGCTATATTAGCAGATGAAGTGGGAATGAGCCCCAGGGAGATGAAAAGCCAGCAGAGCTTCTGTTACCAGTTAGACAAAACTGCTGCCTTCATGTGTGCATTTGCATGAGCAATAGCTTTTGCATGCACTGGGCCTTCATCTTCTGTCCTTCCTCTATAGAGAAGTGTACGTGACCTAACAACTCTGACCTTTTGGCTTTGCCTATTAGGAAGATATATTACTACTGTACCTTAGGGTATGTTTGAGAAGCCCTTATTTTTCCCTGTAAAACATGAACACTTCTGTGGGCTTTAAAAACTATTATTTGAACTGTTCTATGTCTTCAGAAAGTACAGGGACACCCACAAAATCATGCTGGTCTCAACTTCATACTAAGAAAATGATGGGGTGTGCAGGTGAGTTGTTTTCAGAGGTCTCACGTGCTTTGAACTTGTCCTCCTCACTGTACTTGTCTCTTCTCATCCCTTTTTGCTGTTTGTTCACTGTTCTTCCTGCCCAGCTGGGAGCAGTTCCCCACAGATGTCCTGTGCCATGCAATGGGCCTGGTAAAGAAAATATTTATTGTCGTCTTCTTCCCCACTGTGGCAAGCAGGAAGTTTGGCAGGTGATGTTTCCTGTCAGGAAGTCGACACAGGGCATAGGAATCTCCGCTATCTCAAAAAACTCACTAAGCAATGTAATTTAACATGAAACTACTTTGGTGTGAGTGACTACAATTGTTATTCATAGCTTAGTCTCACATTTGCATTCTTATCTAGGAATGAAATTGTCACATCTCTGTCCCATGTAAGATTTGTGATTGCCTTGCAAGCTGGAAAGTCAATTTAAATTGAAGGTCCCAGTTAATAATGTACAAGATAATCAGTTTCACATGGCTGTTCTCAAAGATATTAAGGAAAGTATCAAAGAAATACAAATACCATGTGACATGATTAGCGTCATACAGAAGCATTTAGGATCAACATAGTGTCTTTGGTAGCTACCTGGTAATTATTACTATGTTTCCCTGGTTTAATTACATTTATACCTGTAAGATTACAAGATAATTATGCTTGAATTTATTACAGGAAACTAGAAATTGCATGGTTTGTTAACAACAGACAAGCAGAGTATAATTGGCAAACATGACATGGTTATTTGTGCAACATCTGAACGCATGTATTATTATTTCAAAGATCCAAGATTTTTGTGTGAGAAGCAAGTGTGAAGCCTAGCCAGTTTAGCACCTGGTAATGGGAAAAACAAAACACCAAGGAAAACACTGCATTGTCAAGCAACCTGGCAGGTCTCCAGGGCTGGAAGCAGAATCTTAAAAATTAGGTTTTAGCAATGTAGCAATTTACTACACCCTATTTCCCCTTCTATTTGTGACTTTTTGTCTTTTTTTGTGCTGGAATGCGAAGAAGCATTTTTACCTATTGCCTATATTGTAGGACCAGCTTGACTACAAAGTATCTTCTGTGATTGCAGCAGACTGGACTTTGATGACCTTAGCAGTTTCCATGTTAAACAGAGGGAGGTAAAGCTAAGTCACCTTGTTCTTTGGTTTGAGTTCCGCAAAGATAATGCATTCTGATGGATAGGGCCTAGGGCAGAAAGTGAGAGCACTTCCATATTATTCTTTGCCCTGGTCCTAAAGGTATTGCCCTTTAACTCCTAGAGATAGATGCTATCTCCCTACTGAGACCCTGCCTAGCACATTCTCTCTCCAAACTCAGTTAAGCCTTCTAGGCACTGGCAAAACCTATAAAAGTTAATAACGATACAGTGGAAATGGTCCCCAGTCAGTGATGGGGATGGTTTTCTCAATTAATTGGCAGTAGCAGTGAACTGTATACTTCACGGCTACATCCTGCAGGCATTGATGAGGCAGGTTTTGCTCTGGAGTCAAGGGGCATTTTGCCTGAGTGACACGTGGAGAATTCAGCTTAGCTCCTGTTGAGTCAACAGCACAGGTGTAGTACAAAGTGTTACTCATCCCAGACTCTGGCCATCATCTGAGCTGAGGCAACAGCAGTCTTGGCTTGGAGTTGCCTTGTAGCTATTGTGTGTTTCTAGGTAAATATTAAATTCTCTCAGCTGGGCTTTTTGTTCCTTGCATACTTATTAAAAAAAAATAAAAGAAAAAAATTAAAAAAAAGAAAAGAGCAAAACCCTCATGAAACTCATAAGCCTTCTCCTTGCCAATAAGCCATCAAGAGTTGCCTCCAGGTATCACTGTTTGCTCAATGTCCTGGGACTTCAAGAACATTGAGCAGGGTGTTGAAGTATCCAGTGTCAGCATAACCCCAGGCATTTCTACACATCCTCAACTCTCTGTAGACATCAGATATGAAAATACCCTGCTGTTTGTGTATAACAACAGCAATTTGACTGTGTGATGGCACTGCAGCAGGTATAAATAATTATTTTCACAATGGCACTGTTTCATTTCATCTAGAAACCTTGAAAGAATGTAAAATATATTTGAGCTTTGTGACAAGCCAGCTAATAGGTAAGCAGTGTTACTCCTACCAAGAGACAGTAAGAGGTACTAGGAAAACAAAGAATTTATTTTGGTGTGAATACAGTGTTATGAATAACAGAAATCAAGAATTCTGAATCCTTTGCTGTAACCTTTCGGGATGACCAGCCCTTCTGCTAAGTATTCTGCCTTAACATCACCAGTGAAAAACCTACTGCACAACTGTGTAACATCCTGGTCATACAATAAACAAGCAACAGCATGAAAACTCCTTGGCCAAGAAAAGGGCAAAGTAGTGAGCTGAACAGCATCAGGGAGCAGCCCAAGGGGCCTGCTCCGTGCAGGGAGGGCAAGCAGAGGGTGACCCCAGAACCACGCACTACCCATGCCACAGGGCATAGACCCACTGGATCTCAGCTTTATGAGCAGAGCAGGACCAGTGATAGCAACAGGTCTTGTCCACAGCCCAGTGAACCCCAGGGAAAAGCAAGGTCACAAGTCATGTCTGAGGCCGATCCAAACAGCAATTCAAGAACAAAGCTAGAAACAAGTTCTTCTACAGCATAGCTCAGTGGAAGAAAACTTACAAAGCAGAGATATTTTTTTCCAAACATGTTTGAAGAAACCAGATGCCTTCTGAGAAAAACATTTCCTTATTTGAAAACACTTTTTCCCCTTCAGAAAAAGAAGCATAATAGGGATTTAAGCAAGCCCTACCTAGTGAACTTTATTTGTCTCTGTAGTGCCTTCAGCATCTGAATCATTCCTTTGCTTAGATACTCTATATAGCAATGGACTACATTATATGACACAGTTGTCTTTTTGCAGTGTGTATTCAACCATGCCAGTGAAATTGGGAAGGATCTTGGGCCAGATTCTGTGGTCCTGGGGCTAATGTTTTACATAGCTGCTTTTTTTTTTTTTTTAAGTTTCCACTCATTAAAATTAAAAATAAACAAGCAGCAGGTTTTAATCTTCTCCAGTGACAATGTGTGACTTGTTTACACTCTGAATGTCTCTCTACTACTCACAGAAAGAAGAGCTTGAGTTTGGTAAGGGAAAACTCTTTAAGTTCTTGCTGAATCAGGGTTCAGTGTAATTACATTTCTTATCTACACAAAGTTTACACTGGTATCTACCTGAGGCTACCACCCTGCAGCAAGTAGTTTGCTTGCCAGAAGTTGAGCTAGGAAGTCAAAAGCCTCCTCCACAATCAGTCACTTTAGCAAAATTGGCCCCCAGCACAAGTTTAAAAGAGAGGAGGAAAGCAATGGCTGTTCAGAGTGAAGAAGCAGTGACTAACAACTAACAGGGTCCTAATGCAAATAACTATTTTCTTCTCAGCCAAGTGAGTGCTTCTAACAGACTTGTTAAGAAACAAAGAAGGAAGGATCTAAGTTTGTTTGCACCCACTTGGTTTCTCTTTGTCTCTTTGCATGGTGAAATGGGTGCATTTTAAAAGAACAACAAACCCTGCTGCTTTTCTGTCACATCTATTCTATAAAACGTCAAAACTAACCTACAGGCTAGCAAGACTTGTACTTGGGTATGCTGACCCCCTAAAGGTTGGCAGAAGGCTCTTCTGGAAAGCCTTGCTGAGTGAAATCCTGATTTCACCGAGATCAGTGGCACATACTGCAAAAGGCGCTAGGAGAAGCAGTGATGCAGGAAGGTGACCAGAGAACACGTTTGTCCTGATGAGTCTGCCCCCATGAGTAGCAGCCACCATGGCTGCTACTCATCAGACACAAATTGGGGTATCTGAGAAACAAAGCAACACTGACCACAGAAAATTTCAATGCCTTCTCTACCTCACCTGCCAATGCTAGTGATCTGTGCTTTCACAACAGTACTCACTGGAACTGAGTCACTGTAAAAAAAACCCAACCAACCAACCAACCAAACCCCCCAAAAAAACCCAACACAACATCAGTTTATTTCTCCTTATCCCACCAAACATTAGGCACAAGAAAGAGTTTTTCCAGCAACTGAAATTACAGGACCAGGTACTGCAACACCAGCTGGAAGTTCAAAGACAAAATTGTTTACAGGTGAGAAGAATAACCTTGCCCTTAAAACATGCATCTTCAGTGCCTCATAATTCTGGTGTTATTCCCACAGAGTTGACTTTCCTTCAAAAGCAGATTAGCACAGATTAATGCAATTGAACCAAATGGCCTCTAATGCAACTGAGCTGCAGCAATGGTGCAAGAAAGCATTTAAAAGGCCACACTTAAATACTAGGGTACAAGAAACTCCCCACAGTGCACAATTTTGCACTAGCTCTAGGTTTTCTCACCACTTTTGTCAGCTGGATCTCTGCATTACTGGGACTCAATAAGCTATCTTTGGTGCTGATTGGCCCAAATTAAGCCCTTGTGCCTCATTGCAGTATCAGCTGCTGATGCTTCCTGGTAGAGATTTTTTTTCCCTACCTTATATTTGGCCAGACAGTGTTATATTTTAGGTAGAGTGTGAAAGCTGAGATTCTGGGTTGGGTCTGCTTGTGATGTGAAGCTGGGGTTTTTTTGAGGTTTTCTCTGTGAGTATGTTAAGCTTTAGGTAACTCTTGTGATCTAAGATGCTGAATTATTTTGCCTGAATATGAAGTTGCTCTTACTTTTTACTTTATGCAGTTACCTGCAGAGGTGTATTTGTCTAGTGAATAGATGCTAGTCATTGCCTAGTCAATATGCCAACTCTGCTCCATTTCATTTCTTAATTGTGTTCATTGGTGACTTGTCACAGGTCCTCTACAAGAGGAATAAATATCCTTTGAGTAGACATGGCTCAAGACTTCTCAGCATCATATGTAGAATTCAGGTTTGCTTGGCGTGCAGCTGGCCTTACCGCAGGAAGGAGGGACGATTGTCAGGGCTGGAGGAGGTGTTACTCTATAGATCTGGGCTCTTTCCTCCAAGGGTGTTGCTTTTGCTGGCTCTCTGGAGTTCTCAAAGTACTAAGAAAGCCATGGCTCCATTGGTTGCTAGCTGCCCTAGGCAACCAGTCTGCCTCTGTGTGAATTTAAACAAGCTTTTTTACTCTGCAAATTGCTGTGTGAAAGGAAGAAATTGAAATCTCCATTCTGATGCTTTGATTTTCCTACCCTGCTAAGATGTGAATTTAAAGAGCTTCAGCGCTCTTTTCTTACCAGGAGCAGGTTAGTTTTGGCTATATCTCTATTAATAAACTGAGTGGCCCAATAGGAACTGACTTATAGCACAAAATAGCTGTTGCTTAGGACCTGGTATCTACAGTATATGTATTTTTGGCTACTCTTAACTTCATCCAGCAGACTGAATGTCCATTAGCAAATGGAGCTGATCATTCTGTTTAGTTTCACTTGAAAGAAGTCTGCTCTGTGGGCTCTCAGCCTCTTGGTGTTAACAACCAAAGCATAGTGAGTGAGGGTGATGGGAAGCCTGCTTTTCTGGAGCATATCTTCTGTTCTAACAACATCTAATATAGATTGACCTTTACAGCCAGCATGCAGTATTACTTCCTTGGAGCCCACCTGCTGATGATGGGGAAAATAATGCTGGATTTTGCAATGACTGAGCTTGTAAGAGTTGAAAATTCCTTTTTTAACTCATTGATTCAAAGTGTCTGCATGCCTCTGCATCTATAATGGGTTCAATTGCATTGGTTGCTAAGGGAAGAGCTGTTGTTGTATCTGAGGAGAATGATGAGAAAGCAAATTGTTTGAATAACCTGAAGTACAGGCAGGAAAAGCCCATATGTTATCATGGTGATTTCAGTCATTTAGTTTGGAAGGTGATGTGATGCTTAATTCATTAATGTTTGCTATAAGTGTTTTTAAAATTCAGTGAAGTTACTTGAGAGTTGTAGAGATTACTAATGGTTTTATGCTGTAAGCTTTCAGGGCTAGATTATTATTTAACTTGCTATAAACTGAGTGCTAGAGTTGTTTCATTAAAGGGTCTGTCAGCACTTAGATTATTAAAATGTGTTTTAATATTAAATCTTGTTCCTGGTGAGCATCATGGGAACACTTCCACCTGGACGGATGGCTTCCCACCCCACCAGGAGTGAGGGGTGTTTAAGCTCTTGTTAGTTCTGGAACTGCATCTATCAGTCTTGTAAATGAGCAGAACTTCTTCCCTGCTGAGATGATGATTTTTGGTTGTGGTCAGTTAACTTAATACAGCTGAGGTACAGGAGCTGGTGGGGGAGGAACAATGGAAGGGGATGGAGAAGAGAGTTGAGATTATTTGGGATTGGTTTTGTTTCCTTTTTGAAAGAAAATGTGCCCAAGAATGAAAACCTGAGGTCAAAGGGAAGTGAAAGAGAGGTCCTTGAAATGTCAGTAAGTCAAGCTGCAAATGCTATACCAAAAATAGTGTTCTTGAAACTGTTAGATGTGATCAGTATTGCCAGGTTCAGGTTTTCCAGGTTTCCCCCTGAATCCTCAGGGTTAATTTTTCTGTTTAGTCTGCTTTTGTTTTCTGATGAAACCACTAAAATAACAATTTGGCAACAGAAATCTTTCCTGTGCTTGAATCTAAAAAGAACAAGCAAAGCATGAATTAGCACTTGTATTAGAGAGCCACTTGAGAGAATGGCGTCAAAGTCACAAGACAAAAAGCCCTTTGTGTGTTTTGGTAGTCACCTGGCTGATCCATAATGATACTGAAAAGGAATGCTTCTATGTTTAGGTTTCAGGCTTTGTACTCTAGACACCTGAGTGAGTATTTCTCTCCATCTCTTTACCCTTATGCAAGCAGGAACAGCTTTAGAGCACAGCTGGGTGGGGAAAAGCCAATTGTGAGGCCACGAGGTCTCATTAGTAGGTGAATATCGGTGGCTTCTGCAAGAAATTAAGCTCATGGAAAGCCATGTAGGTTTGAATCCTTACATAAGGCTTTCATAAGCTGTTTTTAAACACCATTGACAATCTTCAGAACAGCTATTAAACTATGGCTCTGCTTTCCCCTTGTGCCTAGATGTTTAGCACAGACTGGCTTAGGCTGGGCACAGGTAGGTTGTGAATGCTTGTGTCCTGTATTTTCTGTCTCAAAGTGAGATACTCCCTGCCTTAGATGGTTGTTGGCTAAAATGATAAGGTGCTTGAATGCTCTGATAATGGTTGTCACTTAGGTTCCTTGTGTAGATGGAGAAGAGGCTGCTGGATTTGCGCAGCCTTTTAGAAAATGGGAAGAAAATGTGAGGGTATTTCTTAGGATTGTCTTGCCCCAGGGGAGGCTTTTTATTTTTAAAATAACTTCACTTGCCTTTTAAGCTTATTCTGGCACAGTCTGAACACTATTTCCTTTTATTTATTTTCATTTTTACAGCCATTCACTTTGAGAAGAGACTCTCTATGGGAACAGTGCAACAGTCATGCCAGTAACTGCTTAGGGGTTTGTTTTGTGTGTGATCACCCTATGCACTAGAACACTTAAAACTGCACAGTGTGAGATGAGAGCCTAACTTGTTGATTAGGGAACCTGTTGCTTTCTAGCATTGGCCAGAAAGGAATTCCTGTTCTGTGTGCACATTGCAAAGGAGCTAATGCACAGTAAGATGTCTTCAACCTTCCCTCAGGGGCATAGGTTATGTGCTAGTGCCAAAAGCAGGACTATTGACTTTAACTCAATGATTTGAATAGGAACAGCAAAAGTAATGATTAGTACCTGCTGGTTTTAATAGCTTGCACAAACACCAGTTGTATTAAAGGTACATAGAATAAGAAGCCAACAGAAGGCTACTGGAGTTATCCTTCTGACAAGAAACAAGATGAGTCTCCTCTATTCCTCAGTCTTGTCTTGTACCTAACTTTGAATAGCCTTGCATACCTTCTGGGAAACCACTGCTAGTCTGAATGCAGTACGCCTTCATTGTTCTTTCATATCTTCTATGGTAAAACTCAGTGCTCCTCAGTAACTGATTTGACTCCAGGTACATTCAGGAGTAGAAATAGCAACAAGAACATGACTTCAGCCTGTATGCAGAGTAAAAAAAGAAACACACATCTGAAAGAAAGAGCTGATTCTTAACGCTCTAGTGTTGCAAGCAGGTAGATAAAATGTGACTGATCTCTTGCAATGCACTGTGTATGGCTGTCTCTTTCCAGAGGAAAGAGGAACAGAGAAAAGTGTGGGGGTTTTGCGGTGCAATGTTTTTTTGTTTGTGTTCCCCTTGCCCTTCTCTTGTGTACCTGTGTCAAAGCTGACTATGGCACAGGTAGGTTTCCTGCATCACTAGTATAGGCATGTTACCATAAGATGTTCCACCTCTCTGAACTTTTTTCATCTCCTTATCTCTTGGCATTTCTATAATAAATGTGGAAGCAAAGCTTTTGTCCACAGAGTCTCTGTGTCATTCTGTGTAGAGGCAGAGGTTTAGTTATGAGCAAAGTCTGCTGCTTATGACCTGTTCAGGTGTTTTAGCCTTTCCCAGTGGAAGTATTCAGGGTAGTGAGGCTGGGGACTGCCTGTGGGATATCTCAAAGCCTGGATGGATAGGAAATGGTTTTGGTAGTGGAGATCAGCCCAAGTGAGTTAATGGCAGTTGGGGATTTGCTTTAGCTCAGCCAGAATCAGTTCCTGGGTTTATTTGTAAAGCTATCATCAACTATGGACTACTCGCTACTAGAAGGCTGTTGAGGAAAGTGGTTGCCACCACCCTTGAATGGCTGTCAACAGGGAGATGCTATGTGGTTGCCTTGTGACAGGATCACCTAGTGTGGGGCACTCCAAAGCCAAGGTGCTTACTCTGAGTAGAAAGGAGCAATGGGAAATGAAAGGTTCTCAGTGACAGAAACAAAATCACTTTAGAGGAACATATTTAGGGCCAGGCTGAGAGCTGGCTGCCTCTTCCATGAGGCTTAGGGCAGTGCTTGGATGACACGTGTGCTCGCAGGCATGAGGGAGTTACGAGCTTCCTGTCATCTCCTGTGGCTGGGGTGGAAGGACAGCTTGCCCGCTGGCTGGCAATTACAGCCCTTCCTTTTTCACTGCCTGCCCTGCCTCCTGCTGACCCCCATCACAGGAGGAGCAGCGTCATGCACTGGGACTGTTTCCTCTGTGGCAATTGTTAGCAGTGAGCCTGGTGGACCACAAGCAAAGCAAGTAGCAGGGCATGGCATGGCTATTTTGACCATCCATGCTATTCTGCTGTCCAAGGCAACTGTCTGCTTTCCCCCTGCCTTGGGGGGAGCAAAAACCCCTGGATGGCTGCCAGTAGGAAGTTTTGGCACCTGTACTAGGTTGACACAAAGTCCTGGCTGCTTTGCAGCTGGAGGTGGGGGGTGAGTAGGGCAGGGTGGGATTTGCTTATTTTCTGTCTTTTCATTAGTTGATTTTTCTTGGCTGTTCCTATGCATATGTAAACATTTCCTCCCTGTGTTCTCGTGTCTTTGTTGTTTCCCCTAGTGAACTGATGTTGTTGTTATTGAATGATGATGGGTTTTTTCCCTCTTCTTTTTATTTTCAAACATGAGGTGAGGTGAATTAATGTGTGTGTGGAAAAATGCCAAAGGCAAGAAGCGTTTCCTCTGGCACAAAGGGGAGCATCTCTGCTGATCTTCCTGAAGTCCTCTCCTAGCTGGACTGTTCTTGTACCAAGGAGAGATGGACACAGATCAAAGCTCATTAGGTTTTGTGCATGAGGGAGATGGTCAGAGCTGAAGCTCGATTTTTATGTATTTATTGCCCCTGTTGGCCCAACATTCTGTAATGGCAGTAACTGAGGATCTGGATGCTGGGAGGAGGTGTTCTGTATCCAAACCTCACAGATTTGGCTGCAGCATTAACTGAGGTCACTCTGAGAAGCTTGCTTGCTCTTCTGCCTCCTTTCCCCCACAGCAGCTCTTGATGCATTAAGCAGACTGCTGGAACCAGAGCAATGTGTATGATGTAACTGCCCAACACGTGTTAGAGAGCTCTGTGAATCTCATCAGTCAGGGAGTTTGAGCATGCACTCTCTACAATGCTGACTGCTATTTTTCCCTTGCCCCTTCCTTGCAGAGGTGGGATTAGCTTCTGACACTCTACACAGAGCACTGGGGCCGGCTGTCTGAATCTCTGCTAGTGCTTACTATCACTCCAGAAGAATATTTCTATCTGAAGCATAAACTATTACCTGCAGTTTAGCCCCAACTAAAGCTTTGAGGCAGCTAGAAAGAGCAATGATTCACTTGACTCAGCTACTCAATGTAATTCATAGCATATGTGTGTGTGTAATAATAGTGAAAAAATTGCTCTTCAGTGGAGTAGAATTTCAGTTCTTCAGCAACAATAAGTATTGCATAGGATTTTTAATGTAAAACAAATAGCTGGAGCTTGTTATTAAAAGAGAATTCTTGGAGTATTAATAGCTGGTACTGTTGCATAAACAAAGATGCTTTTTCATGAATGAAGGGTTATCTAAGAACTCCCAATATTTTTTCCCCATTTCTTTGTTTTTGAATTCAATCCCAAATCTCCTTTTTTGGTGGTCTTTTTTTTTTTCCCCTTATGTGTTATCACAATATATTGTGGAAAGAAGACCATGAGTTTGTCCTGTAATTTGCAGCTCTGCACCAAGATGATGGTGTGATATGCGAGATCATCTTCCATTATTTTTAAAAGTATCAAGTTAAGGCTAATGTGGCCTGGCATGTGTGTGGTGACTAACCATCCTTTGCTCTGAAAAGCAAGAGATATTGCAGAGGACAGGGCTATGGGGAAGCTGGCCGTGATGATAAAAGCATTTTTAAGGCATGTTTTCATTACTTGGGGTTAAAGCCTACTGCTTACTTTTATAGGTGATTAGCTGAAAGGTACGGTCTCAACAGTTTTACATTACTTTTAATGTATCTGTTTAGCTCTTGGGAAGCAGTAGGTTGCAACCAAAACATGTTTCTTCTGTTGACTTAAAGCATAGCAAATCCTACATTTGCTGCTAGATTATTTTTTTTCTCCTGCTATCTGCCCTTTTGCCCACAGCAGTTTGTAATTCAGTCTAACAAGGAGCATAGGCATATTATCGGTTACTCCCTTAAAACCAGGCTTAGCAATCAGATAATTGGTTTCTTTCAGCAGATACATGGCTACAGAACCTGAGTGGGGGTGGGTTTTCTGGTAATAAATGCTATATGGTTATGTTTGACCAGTGTTTTACAGCCTGTCTGTAAGACTGTCTCAATTCATCTCTCATCTCTTAAAATACTAGAGATCCCAGGAGATGAGAGTGGGGCTCATGTGGTCAGAAGCTCTTTCCATCCACCTAGAAGGAAACCTTCAGAAACTGAGTGATACAAACCCAGATTTAATGGCTAAAGTTCAGAAAACTTGAGAAGTCCATGAAGCAGGGGTGAAATTAATTCAAGAGTAGGCTGCAGCAGCCTACCATCAAAATTTGAGCCTCTAATGTATAACATATGTTCCTGCTTTCATTTGTCTACTTTACAAGAGCTAATACACAGTATTTTCAGGGTTCACAAGGGGGGCTTTTCTCCCTCTAGGCTATTAGCTACAGTAACGGCTTATTAAGAAAGTTAGACTTTCTCCCAGCTGGGGGAAAAAGTGGCCCTGAAGGAGAGGGGGAGGAAGAGGAGAAAACTGAACATTTTGTTTAAACAACTTAACAATACAATGCCAAAGGAAATGAATCAGAAGAGAGTGATTTCTGCAAGCATGTATGTTTTGCTTTATGAAAACAAAGAGGTTTAAATCCTGGCCTCCCAAGAGTCAATAGAACCCATGTTTAACTTAGAATGGTAATAAGGGGTCCTGGTTCAGTTGCTACGGGGGGGATGAAGGTATTTCCAGAAGAACAAAGGATAGTTAGGCTTCTATCTAGTATAACCTCCTAGGGGTACTTCCCAGGATTATTTTGTGGTGTTTTGGTTTTTTTTCCTCTAAAAAGTAACCACCTCCTTCCTTACCCCACCCTTGAAAAAACACAGCTTTCTTTTTAATGTCATCTTCTACAGAAAATTAGGTCATCCACACCTGATACAGTGTGGTCTTGTCTTGTTGTTGGCACTTGGCACAATTCCCTGGTTCCTTCCTGCTGTGGGGTCAGCTCAGCTCTGGGGACGTTTAATGCTGCTCTAAGCTGTACCACACCAAGGAGCCCTAAAGGACCATCTGACAGGCAGGGACTTTAGAAGACTGTAAATAAACCCTTACTTTTCTTGGACTTGCCCTTTGTGATGAGGTATAAGGAAGTTTCCTGCCCCTCCATTTCCTATGTTAGTGAGATCTTCAGTTCTTCATTTGGAGAAGACAGAATAGGAGGATATGCTTCCAGCCCCACACCCAGTGTGGCTTGGAGCAGGCTGTTTGTGTATGTATAGTCTGTAGATTATTAATATCCGTTTGTGGGTAGATTGTTCATGCGGTTTTGTCTGTATGTATTTCCAAACCATCTTGGCCCTTCTTAAGGGCTCTTTCCTGGAATAAGCCCTCTGTGGGCTTTGACTGATTTGTGACTGCTATCCCTAGACTAAGACTGCTGGGTGAGAGGGGTATGTAATCTTGGCCTTTCACAAAATGACTGACAGCTGTTTCACACCTCTGGTGGTTTTTCACAGCACCTTAAGTATGTGCTAATGCTGAACTGGAAATATTGCTGTTTACCCTCTCCATTAGTGCATAGGAGTAATTGACTATCTCAAGATACTTTGAGACATCAGCTTCTCTTTTTTGACTCCACTCTAAAAACCTTGCTGTTCCCTTAGTATCAGGTACGCTGGTACTTTCCAATAGGCTTTCTGTGTATCTCAGGTTGTCCACTTCATTTATTTGTAAGTAGTGATAGCACTCAGCATGCAAAATTCTGGTCTGAACTTCCATAGCCTGTGTCCTACCTGTCTCTCTGCATGCAGGATTTCCTGTTTCCTGACTGTAAGCCTTTAAAAGCAGCAGTTAAGTGTTTTGAAGCAAGTTTTTGATCTCTTCTCTTGCATGTTTGGAATGAGCAGTGTTTGCCCTCCTACAGCACTGACTAGCTGGAGCTGGGCAGGATGGGCTGTCCATACATAGCATGCAAGTAGATCAAGGGGAGAGATGTTTCTCTTTGGATTTTCTAAGTGATGTTGTTCAGATCAGTAAACAAATTCTTGTGTTTTTGTCTCTATGTAGTGGAGCAGCCTGATAGGGGCTACCCTACATGGGGGTGATGAGCTGTGACCAAGGGTGATGCCAGCACAGGTCACGCAAGACTCTTTTCCCCAGAGCCCAGGGTTGCAGTACCTGACAATGGCAAGCTCCAGTGACAGACCTAAACAAGGTGAGATGATGAGTCAGGTCTGGGATATGTCCAGAAGAGTTTAGTTGGGAACAAACTGTTTAGTTGGGACACCAGACTGGAGATGCAGCTACCAAGAGTACTGGTACAAGAATTATCCAGCATAAAGTGTAGAAACAAGACTGGAAATAAGGCTACCTACAGCACAGGTCTGGGGCTTTTTGGGAAGCCCAGTCAGCAAGCTAGGATGGGGCTAGGCACAGGCATGTGAGCACCATGGCTCCAGCAAGGACTGAAGCCCTAGGGCTGAGCTGCAATGGAGCCCATGGCAGGGGGTGAGTGTGTGGGGTCCTGGGGGAGGCTGGCTGGGGCTATTAAGGCCACAGGCGTCCTCAGGGCTATGAGAGCCAGAACCTTGTTAATACAGTGCAGAGTTGATGGGCTTTTTTATAAAAACAAAAAGCCCATCATGCTGTCAACATGCTGTTATAAAGTGTAGTTTGTATTTCCCTTTTCCAAGAGAAAGCATAATTACAATTTTCTTCCTAATCAACAGCCTCCTTTCTGAAAAATGGCACCAAAAATGTATTAGTCAAAACCCAGTGAAAATATGTCAATGAAGTGCATGTGTATGAGAAACAAAACAGAAGGATGAGTAATTGGCTGATTTTTTTATAGAAGGACTGAAAATACACTCCTGAAATTTTTTGTACGTCTTGTGGCCCAGTGAAACAAGCCAGCCATACTAACAGAAGTTCTGAATATGTCATGTTCTTCCAAAATATGTGAATTTGGGGAAGTCTGAGAAAGTCCAAGAAGGATGTTATATTATTCTAAGCCATGTGTTCCTTGTCCTATTCCTGTCATGTTCTCATGGATTTCTCTTCAATTTTCTATGCTAGCAGTTGATTAGTAAAGCATCAATTCTGCTATCAAATAAGTAATGCCTCTGAAAGTTAATAGGTGCATCTTCATTTGAAATGTTATTTCTCTTCAAAAGAACTTTAATAGGAAATCTAAGTGAGAGTATTTGACAAATAACAATGTTAAGTCTTCTGAAATGCTGCCCAAAAGAATCTGTGTATTCTTCTGGTGGAACTCTCACTGTTTTAAGGAGCAGCTCTCATTAGGGCTGTCTGCGTATGAAGGGGTGTGCTACTGCATAGAGCTGGGCCACAGTATGAAGTCTCAAGCCCAGGCTTACCAGGCCCCTTTTGGGATAGGGAGGAGGGGAAGAGGTGGCAAAGATCTAAGCCCTGGCTGTAACCTATACCACAACAGAGTACTAGAGATGTCTGGCCAAGATATAGGAAAAGGCTTTCATTAAAAATACCTGTTAAAAAGTGGGCTGGAATCCTCTTCGAAAAATCATACTGGATGTGACTCAAAGCTAAGGTTACTTCCTGCTCTCAGTTTTATTGTTTCAGCCATGATCAGAAATGCTGAAACACTATTAAAGAGATTGCTTGGCTATATTTCTAGTTCAACAAGAGTTAGGAAATACTGCGAATCTCCTTGGGTTTTCCTGAAACTTCTAACCCCAGACTGCATATACAAGAAGTCCATATGTGATGTGTTACTTTACAACTTGTAGTACATCAGTCTTGGAGGATCCATGGACTCCTTCTGAGAGGCCATAAAAGATAATTATCAACAGGCTTAAGTGCCCTAAACAGATTTGCACTTCTACTGGGAAAAAGTATAAGGATCCACAAATACAAAAAAGTCTGAAATGAGTGCTTTAAATTTTGGGGTTGTCTGTAAGGAATTCACTATGTCTCTCCAGTTTATCCTCAGTCATAACTTACATATGGGAGACAGCAACAGAACTTAGTCTTGTTTCTTGTCACGCACCCCTGAGCTGATTCTCTGGTGACTAATAATTGCAGCCTTTCCCTCAGTTAGGTGCTAATTTTGCTTTTTCCCCCTCTGTTTGGGCACTGAGCTTAATTTCTGCTGCTCTATAAATCCTGTTTGAAATTAGCCAGTAAGTTCAAAAGCTATTGGAGGTGAGGGGGGCTCTGTGTCTGTGCGTGCATACCCATCCACACATATGCATGTGTTAATAAGCTGCTTAAGCTTAATTTCCTTAGGAAACAAAGCTAACAACCCAAGCAAATCAGACTAAAACTGAATTTTTTGGGGAACAGCTGTAGAAATAGATATTGAATGATAAATTAAGCTGCCTACGATGCCCCCCACGCAGTTGCCATATATTAGCAGCCCACATGCCACAAATGCATAATGGTATATGACCTTTTCAGAGATGAATGAATCCTTGTGATTTGAAGGATTGTTTATTAGAGGATGGATGGATGGGAGGTAATAGATCAGAACCCTCTTCCACTAATAGCACTGAACCTGTTATTTGCCATGTCAGGTTATGATTTGTGTGCCTGCTCAAATCTTTCACACAGTTGTGTTTTGGTTGTTGGGGTTTTTTTTACTATCTATTATCTTAACTTAAATGCCTTGGTGCAGTGTGTGCACAAGTCTAAGAACCGTGATGACCATAATTACCCACTCTTATTACAGGCTCTGATTTTAATGTCCAAAGTTACCATCATGTGGAGTAATGTTATTTGGAAACACCTTATGTGTGTGTTTTGCCAACACATCTATAGAACTGGGATAACTTCAACAAACTCTTTTTTTCATGTATGAATGTGTATGTAGATGAAAACCATATTTGAACTCATGTATATAATTGTTAGTTTTTTTCCAAGAGGAAGATCACTACTTCTGGTTTTTAGTAATGTGTTACTGTTGGGATGATATATTCTGTAATGTTTTTTTTTTTCTACTAAAGATGTAAACCTTTACTGCTTTTATGAAACTTTCAATGGAAAGGTTCTTGAGTCCAGAGGACGTGCTGTGGCCTGATCTGCAAAAAACAACCAATCTGTTGATAAATGGCTATTTCACATAATTTGTCTCAAGCTCTTGTCTTGTTTCCAACATGAAACCATAATGGATATCAAAACCCCAAAAACTGTGGTCAATGGGATTCTTATACTCTGGCTAGCTCTACAAGCTGTGTATATTTGAGGTTATGCATATAACATCTGTTAATTATTGCTTTAGTGCATCTACTAGCTAGTTATAGATGTATCTTTAGTATAGAACATGGCCAAGGACCGAGTTTTACTTTTGTCCATTGTAGCTATGTGAAATTCACAGTGGACTGTCTAGTGCCAAATCTAGTTTGTACAAACAAGATCTGGTCCAATTTCTTTTCCCACTATAATCTGTTACTATTTGAATGACAACTTCAAAGATGTTGCAAGGTGAAATTAATCTGATCTGCTGTTGTGTATATTCAGGTGAGATGAACTGCATGCTACAGCACTTAATTCCCTCTCTTAACCATGAAGGGGGAGTCCAGGGTGCAGAGCTCTAGCATAGGTCAAATTAATTCCACCCTGGAGAGATAGTCTGCAAGGCTTACACTCCCAAGTTGGTTAGCTTTCTCAAATAAAATCCCCTTTGCTATTTGATTCAGGGGAAGCAGACGTGGCTCTCTTTGCAGGGGCTCTGATGTTGTGCGTCAGTGAGGAAATTTGAGGAGGTAGATGACCACAGTTCATCTACAACTCTTGTTTTACATAGTGTTTCTGATCAGTGGGTGTGCTTCTCCTGATGAGCTGCAAATGTGTACTTAATATTATATTAGCTATTAACTCCCAAAGTCAACAGTTTCCCTGGTAAGATCAGAACACTTCAAACATTACTCAGTATTTAAAAAAAAAAGTAATATTTTTTCAGTGTAAAAGAACCCTTATTAAAACACTTTCAAATACCTTTATGATGTTATATTGCTTTCCTAAAACACTGATCAACTGTGATGAATACGTCTGTATGTGTGTCATCATTCTCACCCCCCTCTAACCTCCAATTCTTTTTCAAAGAGGAGGAAGTGTTTCTACTTTTCTAGGATCCAGAGAAGGTCCAGGGTTTTAAGACTGTTATAAGCATGAACGGGAGCCTGAAGACCTAAAACAAGCATGGGAAAGCTGGTGGGGCACTGTCGTCCCTTTGCAGCAGGGTGAAGGGTATCTTGCTTTTGAATGTTCCCTCCCCTGTCTGTGGCACAGCCAGAGAAGAGATCCCTCGGTGCTTCCTGGAGCTGTCAGTTTGCTCAGCTGCTCAGGAGGAGAAAATGAAAACCTCTTTTTGCATGTGTCACTCTTCTCCTTGTCCCCTCTTTGAGAGTGTAAGAGATTTGCAATAGCAACTCTGCCAGGGCTGTTGACCATTCACTTTGTAATACCTGAATTCCTGTTTCTTTGCATTTATACTTTTATGGTTATGAAGTTCAGCAGGCTAGATGCAGTTTAACTCTCGAGCCTGGTGAATGACACTGGCGTCTCTCTGGTAGTAACAAGAGCTTGCTGTGGAAATGACAGTGCCCTTAGAGTAGGGAGCAAGGGGCCTGATTCAAAGGCTGCTTTAATTGACAGAAGCTTTTCTGTTGACCTTGCTGTAGGGTGAATTAGGCTCCCAAGTAAACAGCAGTTCCCCTCCAGCAGCAGTCAGCTGGTTTAATGCTGCAGGTGGGATTAGTTATAAGCAAATGGTGTTTCACCACGTTCCAGGCTAGCAGCAAATTCTTATATCCCTACAGGAACAGAGAGTGTGTGCTTAGCAAATGTGCGTCATGAGCAACTGCAGAGATGACAAGTTGTCAAATGGATGTTTCCTGCCTAAATAGGAGGAAAATGGTGAGCGTGCGAAAAATGGATGTGTACGTATGTGTCTTGGGAATGTGCAAGCATTCAGTGAGAAGTCACGGTGGTGTTTTGAGCATCCTAGAGCACTGCTGTGCACTGTTTGGCTTGATCTTGGTGTGTAACATAAGTTGTGGGTTCAGACCCCTCAGGCAGATGTTAGGTGGTCTGCCATAAACTTGTCAGGACCTCAGGTGCTTTAAAAGGGGGGCGGCGGGGGTGGGGCAGGAAGGAAAGGAGGGTGGCCCTGACAGGGCTGTTAAACCTAAGCTAGTATGTCCCAAATAGTAGGTTTCAACCTCTGCTGGGTTCTGCAATGATTCAAAGAGGTGCCAGGGTGTTTGGACACAGATACAGCACTAGCTGCAGTGTGCCTGTAGTGTTACTGGCCCTTTGTGGCATGTCACTGACCTATTGGGTTTTTTACAGTGCAACAGTTTGATACTATTCTGTGAAAGAGAGATCTGAGGAGTCTCAGGCTTCTTTTTGACGTGGGTTATTTGTCAGTTTTGGACGCAGTAAACAGTAAGTGTAGGGGTATAAATCAGTAGCTGGAACAGTATGTGTTTGTGGGGAGGGAGAAAAAGCACAAACTTCTTCAACCAGCTTTGTGCCCATGAATTATGTGGCTGCTCTTCCAGAGGTCTGCAGCAGTTAACTTTTCTCATGGTCAAGGGATGAGAACAAGCTTTAATTACTGGCTGCAAACATTTAAACCTGCCTGAGAATTGCTAATGTGTTTAATGGATGGTAGGAGCTGAACACCTATGGGGCTGGCAGAGAGGGTCAACTTTTGCATTTGGTGGTGTTTGCAAGTGATTCTTTTCTCTCATCCCAGCCAGAGCCAGGCTGCTGCTCAGGCAGGTCATGTGAAGGCTGCTGAGCCAGAGGTGGATTGTCATGTCTAAAAAGACTGAGAAATGATGGTCAATGCTACTTGTTCCTGCCTGCAATGTCAAATGAACAGACTCTTGGTTTTTTTGGAAATGGTCCTGATGAGAAACTAATAGTCCATAGAAAGATCATTTAGCTAGATAAAGTGGGAAATTATAAACCATATCAAGTAGTGTAAGAAGATAAGAATGCTTCCCAGGACACTTTTGCATTTGAGCAAAAGGAAATAACAGAATGATTAAATCTGTCTCGAGAGAAAAGGAGAATATTTCTAAGAACTTGGTAATGTGATGCAGTAATTACATCTGTAAAGTACAGGAATGCTGTGTGTTAAGGTCTTTAAATTAAAAGATTATTATGTGATTCAGATTTTTATAAGGATGTTACTGATAGGCTAGTTTACTGATCCATTAGACTTTACAAATACTCATTAATATTTTTAGAAATCAGTTGATTTGACTAAGACACTAGAAAGTGTATGTTATTTCTAAACATAATGTAAGTTGAAAGGAAAAATTATTCTACTCCTGTCTGCAATTACTTTACATTGGAGTTACTCTTCCTGATTACAAATAAAATTATTCTTGACTTGTTTATGTGAAGGGAGTCAGGCTGTAGATTTAGGTCTGTAGTATCTCTGTGGGTAGTATATTTATAGTAAAGAGTGCAGAGTGGCAAATGCTGTTGTGTAATGGGTGGCATGAAGGTGCAGCCCATAACTAACTCCTTACCAAAGTGAGAGGGAGAGCTATCGAAGCAGTAAGTGATGCTTTCTCTCTACGATAGCATTCTTGTCTGGCATACTTGTAATGTATTTTGAAAGCTACAGGCTGGCAGACTGAGACTTGTCTGTGATTGAATGGTAAATACCATGCAGCTGCTGAAGCCTGCATTGTGAACTTCCTTCCACTTATGTATTTTAATTCACCGCTGTGAAAGTCTCCCAAAATAGGTCTAAGTAAAAGAAGCAATGGGAGAAGGTGAATCCAAACAGGAACATGCTTGCACTGTTTGTGGGTGTGATTGTTTCTGCAATTTAAAACTGTACTGAGGCTGCTCTTCCTCGTGACAAGGATTTTTCAGATCAGTGTTCAGCCCACCCTAGAAATGCTATTGGTTGGGGATTCCCCTTAGAGTCCTTATTCACCTCGCTGCATGCTCCCAATTGCTGCACTCAGCTAGCATATTTGTGGGTTTAGTGTTCATGAAAGGTGGTCTGCTGACAGCTCTGAAGACGTGTTAAATCTACAGCCAGGCATGAGTACCGGTGGCCTCTCTGCTCTGGCTCGGTGCTGACCTGCAGGGTGGCCTCCTATGGGACCAGACTGCTGCCAATTCTTGTTTAATTCTTGGCTGTGCTGGGCCCACTAGCAAAACCACTAATGGGTACCACTTGTAAAGGCTTATTCTGAAATGTATCAACAAGTCTGACTACCAGCTTCTTCACAGCAGCTCCAGTGCAGCTGCTGGTGGAAAGGACTTGCTGTTGCTACTGAGCTGCATTTGTGCTTTGGTGTGGAAGCTGGGAGTGCAAATCAACTGAACATCCAGGATCCCCAGAGGTACAGGTGAGCCACAGCAACAGAACCAAATAACTAAACCAAAAAGGCAAGAAAACACTGAATTCTCTGCAGCTCTCTAAAGATACTTGCCCAGAGAAGAAGAGAAGCTCTGCTACTGCATATCTTCTGCTGAGATACCTTTGGGGCAGCCTTCAGACCATCTCTCTCAGGTCTCAAAAGAAAGATGCTCTGTGCTGGGGACAGCAGCACCAGAAAAGGGTTCGTAGGAGAGGTGTATACAAAGTGTCTCCGCTAGGTGTCTGAAGTAAAGAAAGCATTTGAAGTAGAAGAGGGGTAAAAGTGGGAGAGTAAGAAAATGTGAAACAAATTGAGGTTAAAGAAATCCACCCTTAAAACTGTGTTTTAAACAGCCTCGTGTGTCTCTGACTCAAGGAGTATGAAGTATCTTTGAGTCCAGCAGCAATAGTCTGGGATTTTCCCCAAATAGCTTCCCAGCTGGATCGACTTTTTCTGTTCTAATAGTGTTCCTGGCAGCAAGAAATAATGCACAGGGCTGTTTCCAAAGGTGATGCAGTTCCAGAAGCCCATAGCTTTCTGCATCCTGTGCCGGTGGCTATAAGCACACCAGATCTGTTTTAAATATAAAAATGTGGGGATTTGTTTTGTGTTTGGGGTGTGTTTTTTGCACAGGATGTAGTTTCTGTTTTAAGGCCTGCACTGTGCTCTGGTATTAAGGGAGTAAACTAGGTTTCCTGCAGTCTGGAGGGGAAGGTATGTCTGTCAGAAGCCCATGGGAGACAGAGGGAAAGGACAGAAATTTGGAATAAAAATACCTAACTGGAGCTTTGAATGGAGCAAGCTTAAAGGGTACAGGGGGAAGAAAATTAAACTTGCATTTGACTTCTACTTCCATAATATTATTTTACGGAGGACTTGCGAGCAAGATGAGAAGGCTTTAACAGTCAAGCAGTTCTCTTTGCCCTGTAGCCAAGACAGAGCTGAGTAATTATTTGTTAGAACTAGGAATCAACATATAAGCACTAAGGAAAGAAATCACATGTTTTCTTTGAGTCTCCCACCTGCTATACTTCCACTATCTCTTAGACAATAGAAAAGAAAAAGTAGCAAAGTTGTGTTCTTGTATTCCACTATCTAGGCACACGGCTGAAGGCTCGATTTTTGGCAGCATCTGACAACCTTTCCCTTTTGCTTCAACTTTGTACCTGCTAGTCACAAAATCTAAAAATGGAGCTGTTGCTTGTCTTTTATTACCTCCTGATCATTGTTAGTTTGCTTCTGTTGCATTTGTGATAAGGTACCTGCCACCAGCGGTCCAGGGGTGACTGAGGTAGCATGAGCTGCAATCTTTTGCTTTCTCTGCCAGAGCAAGTCAGCACATGTTCAGCAGGTTGTCTTGTTGGAAAATACTGGTTTGCTTGAAACAAATTCTTTGGGTTTAATAGTAGTTTTGTTAGAATTTCTGATCATGGAGAGATGGGGAGAGAAGGTACATGGACTATAAGTTTCTCCAAGGATGCTATAGAAATGCTTAATGATTCAGATGAAATGTCCAAACTCTCTCCTGATGTTGCCAAGTAGCAGATCCTTAGCAAAGGCTAAAGCAAGAGGGCATGCTAACCTTTTCCTTCAATACCTTTCTTTTTTCTGGCAAGCTGTTGCTTTGGGCCTTCCTGAGGCAGAAGTTCTTTCAGGTTTACTGTGTTCAAAACCCACTGATGGACTGATTCTTTCTCACTCTTTTTTTCAAAATTGGTTGCGGGGAATATTTTGTATATATTTTCTGTTTATGATGCTATAGAAATAATAGTCCTGGTTTGGAGAGATGTTGAAGTCCAATCTTACTTAGAGCTAAGGGATAATCCCAGCTGACTTTAACAAAATTATCTGTATGCTCAATATTTGGAAGATAATTAATTCACTTGCTGAGTCAGAAGCACTGTGTTTTTATCTGCCCTACTTGAGAAGAAAGAAGGATATGTTTATAGCGTGTTACCCCAAATACTACCAACAGGCGTCTCTTTGAGAAAAGCTCTTAATGCTGTGTCTTTACAGTTCTATATTCCCAAATATAGCACAAGAAGTAGTCTAGGTAAGACTCAGGTTCTTACTTGTTCTTAATATTTAAATCCAGTACCTGTATCAATGACTTGTAGTTCTGCTATCCAGAAGACAATGTATTTCAATGTGTTTCTTTACAAGTATTATTCAGGTGAGATTATGGTCTTTCTCTTAACTTTGTCCAATTATTCCTTCAGTGATGATAATGTATAAGGGGGAGAAAAAAAAGTCATTTATTCCTGCCTCTTTACTTATCAGCTATGTGGAGCTTTTGACTTCTCAGGGTCTGGTTTGCACTCCAATGGGTTTGTTATTGCAAATTAGTAATTCCACCCACCCACCCCCGTTACCCTCCCGCATCTCATTCTGATCCTGTGTTAGGCTTGCCCAAGTGTCAAGCTCGAAGGACTTATAATAGCATTTCTCTTGGCTAACACTAGTATAGGAGAAAAGAATTTGGCTCACGCTATCTTAAGTAAGGAGACTTGAGGAAATAAATACAACACTTCCATAACCAGCATCTCTCAGTTGTAATGTATAGGGTTTTCTGTAATTGGCTGGTGCAATAGTCTGCTGACCTTGGACCATGACCTCTGCAAGTGACCCCTACCAGGGCTGGATCTATGTGAGGATTTACCCCTTCCATACTTAACAGTATGTTTATTTTGCTTTAATGTTGTCTTCATGGCTGTTCATGTATCTTAATTGTCATCTGTAATGGTGGGCTCTATAGGTTAATTGTGCAATGGATTTTAAATATACTACCTTTTTTCAGTCTCAGCTGATGGCCTCTCATTCACTACTCAATGCTGTTTCCTTCAAAAAAACCAAAAAACTCAAAACCCCAACACAAAAGCAGACAGAGCTTTCAAATCATTGCTTTAAAATGAGATTTCCATTCTCCTACCATGTCAATATCTCACTTTGTGAAGTCAAAGGCTAAGATGCAATATTGGTATTACTTTCCAAGCATCTTGTGAGTCCCTGTTGTAAAGATCTAGGTACTAAGCTAGTCTCCAAGTATTTTAAGTGCATTAATAGAAAAAGAAAATTCATTAATGGATTATTGTGGTCTGGACAGTCACCATCAACTGGATTTACATCTTCTAAGTAGTGTATGTATGAGGTGATTTCCTGAAAATAGGGAGAGCTTGTAACATATCCTGTAGGTCATTAAACATTCTCAGAATTAAAATGAGAATCTGGAGGGGCAAAAAAAAGAGTGCTTGCTCTGGCTTGCTTCTTGGAAAGTGAACAAATCTCAGGCTTTTATGTTTATTGGAGAGATCTATGTTCCTATTCCTACAGGAAAGAAGAGATTCCTTAGTTATCCCAAACCCAGAACATTAAAATCTTTGCAAGTTGAAAGTAACCACCTCTGACTAAGCACCTTACAGTAAGGCTTCAGTAGTTTTTTTCAGAGCCCAGTCATATTGCCCTTTCTTCTACTTCTCTTTTACGTCATTCTCTCAACTTTTACTGCTTTTCTGTCTGAGCTCAGTTCATCATCCTGCTACAGTTTGTACCACTCCTTGCTGTAGGCAAAAGGTACAACAAGGCAGTAGGTACAACCTGTCACAGTAAAATACAGCTATTGCAAGGCGTGTGTTTGAGTAGCTGAGGTATTCTCCAGGATCTTCCCACTTTCTGTGGTGGCTCCCTGGGCCTTAAGCAGATTGGCGCTCTAAATATGTATGGAATACTTGTATGTAGTCAGTCAGTCATTGATGCTACGTCCAAGGAGTATTCTCATAACTTTACATATTTCATGTAGGAAAAAATGCCCTCGTTACTGTTTTGATCTGCAAACAGTAACATAGACAGGAACAGAGTGCCATCTCCTCACACTGAAGAGTTCTTGCCTTGAGTCTATACTAACAAGAACAGAGCCTTTTTTCTTTTTGAAAAACTGCTCCCCTGCCTATGCGCACGATAGTGTGTGTGGTTTGTGTGTTGGTTGATTTTTTTTGATTGTTTAGAGGACTTGTTTAGAATTCCTGGTCATAGTTTAAAAAAATCCAACACCTCTCCATTGTGTGGCCTCTAAATTTAGGTGTGCCTTGTCTCATGCCCTGGAGGTTGTCTGCATTGCATGACGCAAAACTAGGCAGATGTATTCAAGCTAGGGCCAAGTGACCCAGCTTGGACGCCAGAAGCAAGCAAGCTGTGTCACTGGACATTCTGGCTGTGCTGATTAAGCGTGTGGTGTGGTTCACCCCCTGCTATAACTACTTCCAGGATTCAAGTGAGATGTTCTGCCTGGTACCACTGTGGGCAGTAAGGTGAACCAGATCTCATGGAGTGGCTCAGGGCCCTCTGCCCGCTACCGCATGATGCGGTGTATGTGTGCCTGTAGGGAATCCATTTTCATGGAGAATGTTTTCTTATCTTCTATATCCTGGCAAAGGGTCAAAAATGCTGTATAAGAAGAACTATATGTATATTTGTGGACCTCCTAGAGCTGGGAAGAAAACAGAGATGCTTGTTGTGTGTGTATGAGAAAAGGTGCTTTGTTGGTTTTAAAAACAGGTATTTTATTTCTTTAATTCTAAGGGAAACTTGCTGTATTTCTGTCCCTGCACACCTTGCCCTGACATATACCCCATATGTGACAGTTTTGTTTAATTCCCTGCCTTTACTGTTTCCCTACTAGTCCTGGACTTAAGAAAACCCAAATGTAGAGCTTTATGTGAAACAGATCTAAAGTAAAGGATATAAAATAACTGTTAAGCAATTCAAATTGCTGTACCATAACTAGCACACTTACTGTCAACATGACTGATGCCAATAACATACAGCAAGAAGACAGACACAGAGCAGAGAGATGCTGGCTGTTAAAAGCTGTGCTCCTGATGAGGAACACATGAGCGGCAAGCTGGTTAACTGCTGGTGCCTGCTCTGTCTGAAGCCTTTCTCTGTTCCTGGCCCTTCCTTCAGAGCTTGTGAGTCACTTCCCTCTTCCCTGAAGAGAAGTTCTTTAGAAAATGGCATCCCAGGGTGCCGTGTTTATTGACTTTCAGGGGCTTTCAGAACAAAATTGTTCCACGTACCTGCAGAGATGTTTTTCCCCTAACTGCTGACTCCATAGATTCTCCCTGGGTGTTGAAAGTCAAACTGTTTTTCTTCTGTCTTAGGTCTTGTTGAGGATTCAAACCCTCAGGCCAAATTTCACTTCTGGAGATGGCTTGAATGCCTCTAGAGCATGGCTCCCCTCTCCGCTGTGGCGTATGCGGACTGCACAGCAGCAACATCTCCCCCCAACATACTTGTCGACAGGGCAAAGGGGGGTTTGCAGGCACCTCTTGCAACAGGGTGGAGTTTGACTTGACTGCTTGGAGGACAGCATCAGCCATGATGATGGGCAAGCAGATAGGGAAGGCAATGTCACTGCCTCCCTGCCTTTTCAGCTTGCTTGGCCCATGCCCAGTAAAACAGGGACTTACTCAGGAGGCAGTCCGTGGAGTTGAAAGGCTATATGCCAAGTATTCCCTGGGACTGAATACTCCTGACATCAGTTCAAGGCCTCTCAAAAATGTGACAAGTTATTTGAAGGGTCAGATGTGTTTGAGTTTCTCCCCCTCCCTTTTTAAATTTTTTTTCTTTCCGGGGGAAAAGAGGGTCCCTGGGGGCATGCTTCCTTCAGTTCATAAACCCTTAATAAGGATCTCTGTAGAGTGCTTTATGCTCGCTGCATACCATCAGTTGTGAAGTTGTATTGCTTCCATAGCAACTAGTGATGTTATCAACACAAGACTGACTTCACTTTAGGAACAATCAGATGTACAAACTGTTGTGTGATCTCTTTAACCCAAGACTGGGCCAGCAGTTCTGCCATCCCTCACCTGGTTCCTGTGCTGTAATGGGACTGAATTGAACCTTAGCAGTATGGTCTTGGCTAGCATGTAGCTTATCTGCAGACCTTGCTGATAGATAAACTAGCAGTCTGTTAGTTGTCAGTGGTTTATTTCCTTTATGCTTGCTTCAAATACTGACGATGCTCAGGAGCTTTTTGTGTAATAACCACCAAGAGAGTTCCCTCCATGTGGGGGGGGAAATAGAGAATTTGAAAGTGTGTTTTCCTGCGAAAAGATAATTTATATGTGCTCTCAAGTATTCTCTGTAGTTAAATAGCTTCTTGGTCTGATTCTCCAGTATATTAAAGCTGTTCTTTAGCACTCTAAAAGTACAAAATGGCTTCATAGTAGATCAAGTAATCACTGGAGAGTATCTGCTGGTGTTGGAGGGTCTTGCACCTAGTAAGGTTGCCATGGTAGCTCCCATGCCATTCACTTTTCTAGGCTGTCAGTGTCAGGAATGCGGCCAGCATCAGCTTACCTCCTTCTGGGGTTTTTCAACACCTTCAGGTTTGTTTTGGGCCTGTCAGTTGCCCTGAATTTTAGTAGGGACAGATATGGAGTTCAGCTAGACTCTATAATCAAAAACCTTGCTGGAAAAAAAAAAATAATAAATCATTCATCTCCTCTGGATTTGTGTCTTTTATGTTAAATGTTCCTTGACTGAATTGGAGAACTGGGCTAGGTTTCCCTTTTAAATTGCAATAACTAATCATTAAAAGTGTGCTATCACCCCACCTTTAAAACCAATTTATTTGTATGTATATTTTCACTTCTCAAAGTGTGTGTATATATTTTTATATATAGAAGTATAAATTTTCATAATGACTGTATTACATCTGAATGCAATTCTGGTGAGGAGGATTAAATTTGATTTGCAGGATTGAGCTCAGTCAGTACTGTATGGAAACAGAACCCAGGTGTTCCTCTTCATTTTGCTCTGTTCTAACAATATCGCTGCTTTTAACTATAAATTTTTAAACACGTGGTCTAGTTAATGTGAGTAACATTCCTCGTACACAATGAGCCTACATCATCCAAAGCAACTAAAGGTAACGTGTTACGGATTATGGCCTGGCTGAGACCATTATAATATTGGAAGACTAAAGAGTCTTAATGCTAATGGCACTGTGCATCTTGCATATAGTAAAAGATCCTCCTGCTCTGGGGGGATTTCTTTTTCTTTTAAGCAGCAGTATAAAACATTCCCATTCCTATAACTTAGCATTTTTCTTCCAGACTACACCCCCCCCACCACCCTCCAATAAATCCAGGAGACTATCACTTAGAATATTGTTTATTAGTTTCTAGAATCAGTCAGTAACAGCATTCTTTTTCTCATAAAGTTCAGCAAATGACTCCTTTTAGACAGTAAGGATCTTAAATTCTGACCAGGATGCATGACTGGAAAAGACTTTAGTAAATTAAAATCTGTGAGAAGCAGCAATGTTTTATTGTTAATGGAGAGAATACTGTTCTGCAGATGCTTTTCTTCATGCCTTAATTTTGAGCTTTGCAATACTTTATTGGATATGACATTGAAGAATAACCATACCTTTCACTTTCCCCGTGTTTTTAAATCAAATGATGAAGGTGGTGCGTAAGCACCACAGCCATTATGGCCAGCTTCTCCGGGAGACGTAATGGTGTATGGTCCTCTTGCCCAGGTGCACAGCCTGTTGCAACCTCTGCGGTGATTGCGTGGCACTGCTGGGACATGCAGCCAGGAATGGCTTCAACTAGCAGAATCAGCACAGCTGCGCGGGCCTCCAGTCAGGATGGTCATGTGCTACTGTAACCCCCAGGCCACTTACCTTCCATCAAACACACACAGCATTTGATTTGAAGTCTCTCTTTATGTTTGATTTTTCTTTTGTGCAAGATGTCAGACAAAGCCTCAATATTTTTTTCATTTTAATATTGTGTAGTTCTTATTTTATCTTACCCTGGTTGTCAATATAGTCCCTAGACCAGTAAAACTGCCAGCGAAAATCTCTCTAACCTTTAGAAAACAACATTCAAAGAACACACAGCTTTTTCACCTTCCAGGAAGAAGCTGGCCTTCCCAAACAACACCCAATGCGACTTCTCTCCACACTCCCAAAAGTAGATCCTGAGTAAATGCTGTTCTGACTGGATGTTAAATCCCTTACTAATATTTTAACTTGCTTAAAACTTCATTTATTGTTTTAATACAAGTCTAGATCTTTACTGGGGCCAACAGTTCCTTGGTATTTGGCATTTTTTTTAGTGTGCTTGCTACTCATACAAGGACTGGCTGTTTCTTGTCCTTTTGAAGGCCCCAATCTCAACTGTTCCTTTTCCACACATGGAGTGGAAGTGATAGTTGAGGGGACAAAAGATGGTGTTAAGCAGTCTTCTGTGGTCCCTGTACCTGGGGACAGCCAGGAGCTTCCATGGTTCATAGCATATTAAAGAGTAATTTCAAAGCTGACTGTTGTTCCACTTTCTATGTGCCTATGGGTTTTTGGAAGCAGATAAGTCATAGTGTAATATACTCAACCACAGTCCTCTGCTTGTCCCCTTGGTACCCCTTTTCACCATCCTCTCTATTTCCTGGTGGGTAGAGAGGAGAAAAGCATTGTGGTGGGACTATAGGAGAGCTGAGCATAGGGCCTAATGTTATTTATAACTCCAAAAGAGCAGCAGAGAGAAGCTGGTCGTAACTTGGTCCTGGATTTGTTTTTTCTGGAGCTGCTGAACTTATGGTCCTCAGACATTTAATGGTGCTCTGCAGCTCCAGCTGTGGCTCTAGCTCTGTGATCACATGTCTATTTTTTCCTTCCTGGTGAAGCAAACCCCAAGTTGTTAAAGTTCACTATGACAGTCTTGGTTGTCTGAAACTTCAGATTTGAGCACTGTTAAATCTGAAGAATTCAACATCTGAGGATTACTGCCACCTGTTTTTGTCAGCTGATGCTCTGATTTTTGAGGTCAAGTGGTTTTGTATGTAGACAAAACCAACATTTGTAATTGTCCAGATGATGTTAAAACTTACTCTACCATGTCTTGGGACAGTATCCAATTACAGTAAATAGCACAGGGACAAAACTGGCTGATACAACCAGGCCTTAAAATGAGCTAATGAGCTAGCGTTCACCTCGTCTGCCCCTTAGTGATGAAATTATTCCAAAAGCTAACCAAACTGGGGGATGAACTGTTGTAAAAGGAACTGAGGAAGGTTAGGGCACCTAGTGGCTTATCAAAGCATCTCTGTCACAAGAAAAAGCTCTTACCATGGAAAAAGTTTGATTGTGGGTCAGCTGGAACTGTTCAGACATTCTTTGAATGTGTTCTCTGATTTTACGTCTGTTTTAAGTAAGTGCCTCTATTTTTGGATGCCAACAGGGTGCATGTCACTAAGTCAGGAGTGGTTTGCACGTCCTGCTTGCTTCCAGGTGGGGTTTCAGGACTTTTCAACGTATTGGGCCCATGTCACCTCAGACTGGTTACCCAAGAACTGAGACACTCAGTGAGATGTTTGGGAGTACTTGCAGACGTACAAGGATTTGAAACTCGTGCCAGGGCAGAGGACCAGTGTAATATCTGTGTGTTTCTCAGCTGTATCAAACTCAGGTTTTCAAGGTTTGGGTGTTTCATAGGTCTGAAAGTAGCATAAGAAGCATGCTCAGACCTAAAGATTTCTGAGGTGTTAGTCTCTAACCAATTGGGAGGGATAGTTAAAGGCTGGCCTACCGGGTTCCCTTAATACACTGTTCTTAAGTCCAAAATTGACTTCATTCATCATCATTGCACAGTTTGAATAACAAATTAAAATTTAACTAGCAGCATGATAATAAGATGATGATTTACTTGTATACCTACATAAAAACAAAAGCTAGCAGGACTGTGTTGAGCTTTTTTTAATGCATTAAATGGTACATGGATTGAATATAATGGTTTTGGTTAGTCCTATAAAAAGTAATTTTCTAGTTATTTATGTATCTCCAACTTACAGTTGGGGGGAAAAAACCTTAAAACTAAAAATTACTGTCTAAAATATGGGTAGCAGGCAAACATCATTTTCCAATTAGGTACCCACTTACCTCCCAAGGATTTGCTTGGGACTGTTCCTCTGTCACCTGCCATTTGTGTTTTCAGTCTAACTCTGTATCCTTTCCCTGGATGGCTTTTGCACCTATGGAACAAATCCTTTAGCTGATAGGAAGCATATCTTTCTTGCTTTATTCTCACCTGCCATCTTTGCCTTTATTTCCTTTGATGTTGTCCTGTAATCTAGAGTAAGTCTAGGCAGTTGTGATTGCTCTTTGTATACAGAGAAAAATGATGGAACCAAATGGTAATTAATACCCAGTGTGCTGCTTTACTAATAGTACAGCTCACTAATCTGCCCAAATCTTGTGTTGATGAGAAAAACATATTGGAAGAAGAAGAAATGAAAGTGAAATAAATGTTACATGTGTAAAAGTTTCATGTATTATAAGGGAAACTAGTAGTAATACTGTTTAATTAGAAGCTCTATTAGGAGAATTAAATTGCTGAAAGTGTTTCTGATAAAATGCACTGCAGTGTTAAGGGAAATCTAAACAAATGTGTGCACATGTGTTATTCCTTAAATGATTTCCAGGCTTGTTTTTAATGAGACTTTTGTCTCCCACAGTCACTGCTAATATAGAGGAATTTGGAGCCACTTCTTCCCTCCCATTATGCTGTGTGTTTGAAATTTGCCAGCTGAGGTGTGGCTCGTCATATAATCAATGTTGGCATTTGATTTCCACCCTGATAATTATACAGCTTGCTTTGCTTGACAAGTCTCTCATGTATGTATGTTTGTTTATTTATTGCAGTTTCACAAGCTACAAATGAGATTACACGCTGACCAAGTCACGCTGGAACAAGTACAAGAGGGGAGAACCAGTGCTTGAATCAGCAAGTTGCTAGTCTGACAGCTGTGTTTATGGCACTGCAGAAAATGGTGAGATCAATATAAGAATAATAGAGGCTGTTTGAATGTTTGAGCCTTGGAAGCAGGTTAAACCACTATTTGATTTTTTATACAGTTGAGGTTTTGTATGGGCACGTTTTCTTCTGCGTGCTTCAGAACATAATTCATTGTGTGACTAACATCATAATGCTATTTGCTTGAATATATTATGAAAAGATAACCTAGTGTTCTCAGTCATACCTATTTTTGGCAAGTTTCCAAATGCAACATTGCCGTAACTGTCTTGCACTGCTGTACCTAGAATAATCCAGAGGGGAGATGGGAAACTACTGTGGGTTTGGTTTTGTTTCTTTTAAAAGGAGTTAAAGTCTGATACAGTTTCATTCTTTAAAGGAAGATTATTGAGCAGATATTTAAAATGAGGGAGGTGCTTTACCTTTTCATGTCTGGAGGCGGGGAAAGGCTTTTGTTGTAGGCAATAAAATATCCGCTGCTCTTTATGACTACTGCTTCAATAAACTGCATTCTGGTAGATTTCACACAGTAATAGTATAATACATTTGTTTGGTACAATATAAACCCATGCAGTGTGGCTAAATTCTCAGTAATTGCTTATGGATGCTTATAGTTTTTATACCTCTTGACATAAAAGTGAGCTACAAAATGTACAAGACCTGGTTGTGTTGCATTAAGCAGTAGTAGTTGTGTGTCCCTCCCCTCCAAAAAAGGACTGTTTTCGGTCAGATTAGTGCATGGGTAGGGTGTGTTGTGTATGGATTCCTTTCTCAATAGAATGGTCAATAGGGATGAAATACCGCCAGGTTTACACATGCTTCAATTTTTTGTAGCCCTGTGCTTGGGGAACCATTGTTAAATGCATGTGACCGATGGGCCTCAGCCCCAAGTGCTGGACCTGGGGTCAGGGTGCGTGGCGAGAGGCTGCAGGGCGAGCAGCTGCCCCCTGAGCCTTCTCTTCTCTGTGGCTGGCTATTCTGCATGTGCCCACCCCTTGGCATCCTCCTTGCTGGCCTCTGCTTCTGGAGGGATTTGTCTACTTTGATATCTGACCGAAGCCACAGCGCAGCTGTGTAGAGGACTGTACGGTGGAAGAGGATGCATCTCAGTGTGACTCAGAACTGAGGATCTTGTCTCCTGTGATCAGTAACACCATCTATCTCTACAGCGGGCTGACACTTTTTAAAAAATAGACCATGGGATAATTTGCTGCAAACTGCAGTTTGGTTGTCCTCAAACTGCTTGCAACTTTGCTCAATAGTATCAGCTGGAAAAAGAAATATAGCTCCAAGGCTAGGTTCATGTAACAGGGAGAGGAAAACAAGGAAGCAATGCCATTGGCCTGTCTTATCAGAGCACTGCGTGGTTGCAGCATTCATGCAGCATGTGTGGATGAAATTCCCTCAATCTTGGTGAGGGGGATTTGAACCTTGTCTCCCACCCCTGAGAGTTTTCTAACTGCCAAGCTGGTATCAGACATTTTGGGGTGAGCTATTCTATGCTTTTTGTTTAAAATGTAGGTGCCCAGATACTGGGTGAAAATGTGTAGCAAGAGGCTGTGGATTCTGTCTTGCTATGTCTCTGGAGACAGAGTACTGTATAGGCAGTTAGTGTTAAGTGTTTTTAATATTAAGTTTTCTGTGTAAAGTGGAAGAGCCAAAGGCTGTTCTTCATCTGTTCAGCAATCTGGACTCTTGATACTCCTGCAGCTTGTTTGGCTTGTGTCAAACATCCATGTAGACTCCAGAACAAATGGCTGTATTTTCAAGACTTTTGAAAAGCAGCACTTGCACATTGCAAAGGAAGATAGACATGCCCATGGGAAATCTGACTGTGTGTGATCAAGTGCAGCCCTTGGTTACACAGTGGCTCTCTTCCAAAGCACACCCCTGAACTAGGTACTGGAGTGCTGGGTCTTGCTCCTACTTCTCCCATCTCCACACTTTCTTATCTAAGGCATAGATTAATGCATAACCCCTGAAATGTGCGTAGACCAAGCATTGGCGGCAAGAGGGTCAACTTTGGTCATGTATGTAAGTGCCTGTATTAGAAAGCCAGGGCTGGCTTAATCTCTCCTAAATTTACTTGCCAGAAAGTTAAGAACCAAGTGGTTCTTAGGTGGGTGCCTATCCTCCCTCTGTAATCAATGCAGTGGGATTAATCTCACCTAATGTAAGACCTTTAGAGCTTTCTGTCCTCTCATTAGTCATTTGAAGGGTAGATATGGTGAATAATTTCCTGGATACCTGTCATAAAATAAGAGGAATTGTTCTCTGGAGGGGCTTCCCCTCTGACTGTAGAGGGTGCTTAAATGACCAGAGGGTTCAAGTTTGGTGAGGAGATGTTAATCTCCAGTCTCCTCAGCCCAGGACAGATAGCTTCTGGAGGAGCTGGCTAAGGATGTCATCCTCCTAATCTAGGCACATACCTTAGATGCTTAAAGTTAGGTTGTGCAAAAACTGCCTTTTGTTTAAAAGTGGGTTAAACCACTTTAATGAGTATAATTTAAAGGATACTTTGTATCTTGGTCTGGACAAGATCAAAGACATCTGAAATTACATTAGTATCTGTGGAACAAATGAAGTGTTGTTTATCTCTTTGGAAGCAATAATGCAACTGAAAAACAGTTTTTTGAGCCTATTAGACTGAAGTTTTTCTACCTTTGTTACCACTAACGTAATACTCAGGGTATTGAATCCCACGTGACTATTGCTGTGCTGCATGTACTGGATTTTTTGTACAGTAAGGTAGAAACAGGCTCATCTTCAAACACGTTTATTTTAAACCAAGATATGTCTGGCAACCTAGAAAACTGTGGTCATGTAAATGGCAAAAAGACTGCAACAATTTTCTCAGTCTTGGTACAAGCTTATTGCATCTGTGTTTGTTAAAGAATAAAAATCCTCCCTCATTAAAAATATCCAAAGTACTCCTAGCACCTGAAAATATGTTGTCAGTTTTTTATGTAAAAAAGACATTTTCAATATAAATAAGATGTTAGTAAAATCAGAGGCTTTTTGAATGTATCTGCTTACGAGCACAATCTTATAGCAGTGTCAGCTGCTGTGTTTCCAGGTTGCACTTGTAGTTCATTAAAAGTTGAACCCTGGATGCCCATCAAGTCTGTCACTATGCTTGTTGCATAGCTAGGAAATGAGACCCTTGATACTGTGCTTGGATTTTTACTGATAAAATACTTAAATGTTCCAGCTAGGGTAGACAAGAGTGCAGAAGAACAAGCTGAGCTGCCTCCATCCTGGGGACATTGCTGAGGCATGCACACCTGCTTCCTGAGTTTCTAGTAGTAACTGCAACAAAAGGCAGATACCTGGGCTGCTCTGCCTGGGCAGTGTAGTAGCTTTTGAAAAGATTGATTTGCTAATCAAAGGCTGATGCAGAGGCCCTTGGAAAAACATTAAGACAAAGTACTAATTTCCACTAGTTTTCTGTGTTGGGCCTTCAACTGAAGGAATGAGTATTAAAGGAACTGTGATGCCAGTAGCCTTTGCAAATGTGCGTACTTAGCATCTTTCAAAGATAGCCTTGCTCTTCCTTTGCTAGAGAATGAGAACCTTTTCTTCTCCTTCAGGCAGAGCAATACTTACTTTGTCTCAGGAGCTGGCTAGTGCTTGATGCAGAAGTGCAATCCTATGCTCACTGCATAGCAAAGCACTCCTTGCTTCTGTGAGCTGTCGGTCACTAGCCGCTGCCGCAGAACTGGGACCTGTGCAGGCAGCTTGAAGCAGGAAGGAGGGCTGCTCCCCAGCGCTGAAGCTGTCTCTGTTGCTTGTGCAGAAGTATGTGAACTCCCCTTCCAGCTTCAGGTGGCCAAAATGCAGCAGGCTGGCTACAGAACCTTCTTCCCTTTCTTGCCAGAGCCCCTGACAGTAGGTCTGTGATCTGTAAGCAGCTCTTCTGTGATGCTTTCGCTGCTGTGAAGCAAGTCTTTTGTGCGTATGAAGAACAGATGCAGAAACAGTTTCATGTGGAAGCATACTAAAATTTCCATTTCAAAGATCTCAAACTCAGACCCTTAAAAATACTTCCCCAGCAAACACTGTACCACTATCAGAAACATCCCTCAGACTGATGGCTTATGCTAAGAGAATGGCACCCCTGTTGTCGTCATCTCATTTGGAGGAGAGATTACAGGCAACCCCATCCTCGCCATGCAAATCTGCAAATCCCTGCTCCCTGGTGGATCCAGCAGCAAGGTGAGGAGGCAGGTACTGAGAAATCCATCTCAGCCTTGACCTGGACCCTGTGGAGTTGATGAGTTTTGAGTTAGGGAAATGAGGAGCACCTCCCTGGTGTATGTTTGCTAACACTGCGAGACAGGAGACTGTTGACAAACAGCTGCGAAAAGGACTCATTGGTGTGCGTGGAGAAGGGCTTCTGGTGCACTGACTCAGGTCACGTCTGTCTAGGGCAAAACAAATGAGTCTTGCAGGAAGCTTGATAAACTGCATTGACAAGTTTTCTGTGATTAGAGGGGTTTTAGCTAAGTGGAATTGTGAAGAGTAAGCTCACAAAAAGATGAAGGTGAGATTTGCCCAGGTATTCTCAAAAGTTAACTTTGAGTCTTCTGGCCGCATCTTAATATGTGTTTCAGTGGATAATTCTAACATCGTGGTTCAGATTCTCTTAAAATAATGTTTTCAACTCTGAAAAGTAATAGAGATGACTAAATTATTTCAATCTAAAATATATTTCAATTTGTTTTAATAAATGTATAATTGAATCAGGGAAAATAATTTTATGAAGCTGTCTGTAGAGCAGAACTGCCCAAACAATGCAGTAATACTTAAAATTCAAAGGGAAGTACATTTTAAGCCAACATATAAAAAGTTAGATTGTTTGAGATATAATAAAGACTATTCTCATGGATAAAGAACTGTGCTAGGTTAGGACACTGTACAGTGAGTGGTAAAACAAAAGGTGTTACTGTGCTCTGATGTCACAGTAAATGTGATGTCACAATATGCTAGATCACTTAGGTCAGTTTTCTGCTAAAAACTTGGTGTAGACATCGCAGAAGGTCACTTCTTGCATACACCTTGATATATGGCAAGAAAACTAATCAGCTCTCCAGAATGGGTTTATTCCGTCCTCGAGGTGGTGGTTCTTCTGGAGAAGTTGATGTGGTAAAAAGCAAATTTTATGCAATCCTGGCAAAAACATAAGGCTTTCTAGAGCACTATACAGTTTCTGTGGGTTAATTTAAGTATCAAAATAATAATTTGTGTGTTTGTAGCTAGGAAAAGATTTATTTATTTACCTGAGTTTCATCTTGTGACTTGAAGGAGGAGCATGAAGTCTCAGTAAAACTCCTGATAGGATTTTGATTTGCTGAAGTCCAGGAAATATATAAGCAATCTTTCTCAAGGTATCCTGTTAATCTAATCAGCCAGAACAGGAGTGGCCATTTCATGAGTAAAAGTGGGTTTTAAGACTTAAATCCCACATTGGTTTTGGAGCTTTTTTCCTATTGTAGCTGAGCTAGTTTGCCTTTACTAAATGCTAAGCTAATGTAGGTACTTCTAACACTTCTCTGAGTGTATTTGAGACATTTTAAGGTTTATTTGCACTTAAATTTGTATTTTGGAGTTTGAAGTTGAACAGTGGTTACAACTGTCATAAACTTTCCTTTGGGTATGGACACTTGGTAGACTTTCACTGCGCTCATCTAATGGGCCTGGTGTGTGTGCAAGAGATATGTGCCTCTCTGTATTTGCCAGCTAGGACCAAATCTGGGGCAGGGGAAACATATGGAGAGTCACAAATGTTTCAGACACTGACAGCTTCATGGATGTATGGAACTGATGTTTGATATGAACCTTCAGTAACCGTTCTGTGAATTATCTGTGTGTGCTGTCCTTCTACTATTCTTTTGTGGCATACGTTTCTGGGTGCCTATCTCTGCATCCTTTTGTAAAGCATGTGTGTGCTCTGTGTGGCAGTGGAGTTGCTCTAATGAGAGCAAAGGTGCTGGCAGTCTCTGGGAGGCTCTGCCAGAAATGCATTCAGCCCCCAAGTTTCCATTTCGGGCGAAAAGTCCTGTGCCAGGACAGGGGCGCAGGAGCAAGGCTTGGTCTGTGGCAGTGCCAGGGCTCACAGCAAAAGCAGTAGCACCCTTAAAGAAGCTCTTCTTCAAGAGTGCCTAAGGCTTTCCCAAGGGAGAGACCTCAATAGCAAACAAATCCTTTTCTGCTTTGAGGGCAGTCCTGGAGACATCAGTCAGACAACCTGCTCCTAGCCAGTTACGTCAACGTGGAGTTGGTTTGTGATCAGTGGGACTCTGAAACATACAGACGAGACAGCAGGCAAGAATAGGACCACAGTTATTGCTAATGTTTTTGTGATGATAGACTGGATGTAATTAAGTTAAGAGGTGATTTGCAAATGTTTTGTTCAATTTAGTACATGGTAACTTAGCTGTCGCCACTTTGCACTCCTTGGCTTCGTGAGGTGAGCTTCTACCCCACCTTATCTGACTTTTTGTGAATGCTAAGTTGTCTCCAAAAATTAGTATTAGTATGCTATAAGTACATCTGCTTCTTAATTATTGTGATAAGCAAGACTTACCTGCCCCATCAAACACACTTTTAAGGATGCTACTGCTTTCTTCCTTCCCAAGGCTGTGGTGTTATATATGCATAATGACAAAGCAGAAGCAAGTCTCGGATGCAGATGCTCTCCTGTATCTTAACAGGACTGCATCCTGTTTCTGCCACACCAAATAGAGCATATTTAAGACTAGTCTTTAAGAACTAGACACATGCAGCAGTAAGGAAACCTGCAACGTAAAACTGTAAGTAGCTGGCAGAACAAGTGAAATGCAGAGCACACCTCCTGTGTGTCATGAGATGACAAATGCAATCATCTTTAGGACTAAACAAGAGGACATGTGTCACAGAGAAATGCAGTGACTGCATTTTTGTTGTGGATTTTTTTTCCAGCAGTAAAATATACTAAAATATTCCAGAAATGTAGCCTGATTTCTAACTGAGATAAGGTACAAATATAACAAGTGCGTACTGGTTACTAAAACTTTAATTTTGTTATTTTCTTCTAAAATGTGGTTAGAAACTGATTTCTTCAGCTGCAATTGCAATGAGTAGTAGAAACGAGACATCCTTGGTGTGAAATACTGCAGTACGTTATATGATGCAGGATAGACCTCACACTATTGTTTGGATCACAGTGAAAGACAATACATCCATCTTCTATGTATACCTAAATCCTACTGGTGAAGAACTAAATATTTTAGGAGGCAACTTTTACCCTGTAAAAATTCAACTGCCCATCCTCTCTTTGTGGCTTATATGCTCTACTAGCAGATACAAATGCTTGGGTGCAAAATTAGAGCCTCTCTGAATTAACAGAAGCCCTTTCAGGGAGAAATTAAACAGACTCAGGAATACTTTTCATTTTTGTCCCTCTTTAACAGAGGCTGTAGGTGTAGCCTTGACTTCCTTCATCTGCTACAGTGCTGAGCTGAGCTAACTTGTTGCAGGTCAAGACCAATAAGTCTCTCTCTTTCTCTGCTCCTTGCTGAAAAGAGATATGGGAGGACAGCTCAGGGGTAGGTTGGTTACACCCTGCTTCTTGATCAGGGCGTCTGGTAAAATTCCAGTCTAGCCCTTTATGAAGGGAAGTAACACTTTATCTCTTTTGGAGGTGGATGGGAGAAAGAGGAAAGACAAATCACTTTGATACTGCTAAGCCCCAAGCAAGGCAATGGGGACAAGGCAGGAGTTTTCATTTGTCTTTTTGAGCAAAGGTATGAATAAAGCAAGAAGCCAGTAGCTTCTTCCATTATGCTCAGCCCCTCCACCCCCACTTCAATGTAATATCACTTGCATTTCCCATATCTCCACTTTGAGTGATGTCTTGATGACCTCTTCATTGGAGTGCTTAATTTTCAAATGAAAGACTGCTCCATGGGTGGTGTTCTTGTCTGGCTCTGTCGACAACCAGAATATGTGACAGCTATTGTTGCAGCTGCGACTTTTTTTTTTTAAGTGGACCCATGTCACTGATTTATACTTCTGCCTGACTAAGGGTTTTGGATTTTAAAATAATCTCATCAGAGGCATCTCAGTTAGCTGCATACATTTCATTGACTGTGTTTTGGTTATCTGAGACTAGGTCTACAGTGACAAATTTGCCATAGAAGTTGCTCTTGAGTAACTGGAGATCATGAGAGAGTGCTGTATGCAGGCTCCCAGTGCTTTCTGCTCAATTTGCATATTGGAAGGCAAGTTTTAGGAAAGGTGAAAAGAGTGATGAGAGCTGCTAGGAATTTTTTAATAAAGTCTTTTTGGCAAAACATAGGGTTCTGTCAAGAAACATTTTTGTTCACAGCATGTTATTTTGATGTTGCTGACAGCATTTCCACTTCCAGAGCTGCATTACTGAAGATGGAGAGTGTTCAAATTACAGGGAAAAAAGCTTCTAATTTTACGATGAATTGGAAGTGTATGCACGCATGCACGTATACATACATGCATGTGTGCATGACAGCTGCGTTTCACAGATAGCTGTAATGAGTGCAATGCTTGTCTGTTTTGTTGTGTGGAATCCTTCTTAGCGACATTGGTACTACCCCTCCTCTATAAAGAAATTTGTAGCCCTGAGGAGGATGCATGAAGAAATAGAGGCTTAAGCTTCTAGGATACTGGTCAAAATGTTCCTTCTAATCAAATTTCTGACTTTAATGGCAAGCTATTTCTTGCAGTCTGATGTGTCATCCAGTGGCACTACTTACTGCTGAGAAAGATGCTTAAAATGAGAGGGGAGATTGACATTAGCTGAAAAGTAATATTTGAGATCCTGTTGTATTTTTTTCATACAATTTCTGCATTCAGTGGCTGCCAAACATTTTAAAGTGACTTTCGTTCATAAAGAAGCTCATGCCACTCTGAAGCACTGACAAAGTAGAATCTAGGGAACTTCCAATCAGAGACTTCTGCTTGGAAGGAAAGTATTTACCTGAAGTTGGAATGAATGTGGCTACTACAGCCCTTTCCCTAGGGCTTCGCTTTGTTAACTAGAGTGCTCTAGCCCCTCTGGAACATGCTGTTCTCACCTTTATTCACGCTGAATAAGGGGAAGGTGTCTCAATCTGAACTAGGTTTGCTACTGCAAGTCTTGCACAATAATTTTAAAATTAAACTCTAGCATGCATATACTCAAAGAAGTTATTCTGTCTCTGGGGTGAATAATTGCTCACTTTAAATGTTATATATGCATTTGCACATGTGTGTATACATATGGGGGTGGGGAGGAAGAATGGGCAGGCAAAGATGTAATTATTAACAGAAGCCCTAGTCTTGCATTATAAATATGGATCATGACTTAAGGAGCCTGAGGATATAATATATTCATCTTCTGCTTGAATATGTAGTTTTAATCATAGACTTGCCTGAAAGTCCTTATTTGAGATGAGCACTGACATTTAAAATACTTCTGACGTATACGTTGTCTATGTACAGATATAGTGGGCTCTTGCAGCAAAGGGGCTGAGGACAAGAGGATACTGAATTGAAACAAAGCCAGTCAGTCTTTTCCGAAGAGGAAAACTTATTTTCATGCATTAGAAAATGCCTATAGGTAAGGCAAGGATATGTTCAGCATAAATGTCAGATCATTCAATTGAAAGGATAAAATTTCTTGAAGCATCCGTGTGGGCACTGGGGAGCGGGCTGGCAGCAGACGTGGATTCTGCTTGCAGCCCTGGCACTGGTTTTGGGCAGACTGCTTAATCTCTTCCTGCCCAGCTCCTCTTCTGCTTGTATCTGTTCAGCCTGGTGAGCTTTCCCAAAAAGCAAGCATGCAGTTGTGTAACTGCAGAAGGGAGTCACGAGGCAGCTCTGCCCCAGCCTGCTGCCTCTGTCTCGGCAGAGAAATACATGAAGTTTAGCAGCCATGCACCTTTATCCTGTACATGGTCATTGTATTCTTAGCTCTGTTAGCCATGCCAGTGAAATATGTTCATGAAGTATGTGTAAAGAAGAGGTGTTCAAAATGACATCCCATCCCTATTGCTGGAGAGGCAGAACCACCACAACACAACATACGATTATCCAGGGTCTACCACAGTGGGGACTTGATTATGTTATTAGCCTTTAGGCTGTCGTATAATTAAAGATGAATGCTGAGTAAAATTAATCAACTATTTTGCAGGTTATGCACCTTTCTTTCCATTGAATCCTTTGTGAGAGATAGCTACAAGAGTCTTACTGTGGTAAAATACCTTAATTTTCTTCCCCTTGCAGTTTCGAATTTAATGGTCTAATTTTTGTTTCTAAACAAATCCTTTTCCCCAGTGGTGAAAGAGGTTTCTGCAATACAGTGCCTGCAAAATAGCAGATATAACTTATAGACATCGCGTTACATCTTGTAGGTGATCAAGCGATGTTTTGTAGACACTTACTCATATAGCTCACCTAAACACTTGAGTCATTTTACTATTTAACCCAACCCATGGTGTTGCACTGAAGTGCAGCACCTGAATTAGTGCTGTTTGTGGAATCAGGTGAGTGCTTGCCTCCTCATTGAGAGTACTGGGCTCTTTACTGAGATAAGGCTTTGGCACTCCACTGGCAGAGATAGGTAGTAACTCCGAATTCTCCCTCTTTAGAAAGAAAGAGGAGATTGTGTGGGGTGTGTTGGCTTGTGGTAGCTCAGTTCATGTATTGATTGATGAGAAGCTCAACATGAGCCGGCAGTGCGCGCTTGCAGCCCAGAAAGCCAACCATGTCCCAGGCTGTATCAAAAGAGGTGTGACCAGCAGGTCGAGGGAGGTGATCCTGCCCCTCTACTCCACTCTTGTGAGACCCCACCTGGAGTACTGCATCCAGCTCTGGGGGCCCCAGCACAGGAGAGACATGGAGCTGTTGGAGCGAGTCCAGAGGAGGGCCACGAAGCTGACTGGAGGGCTGGGGCACCTCTCCTGTGAGGACAGGCTGAGAGAGTTGGGATTGTTCAGCCTGGAGAAAAGGCGGCTCTGGGGACATCTAATTGTGGCTTACCAGTATCTAAAGGGGGCCTACAGGAAAGATGGTGAGGGACTGTTTATCAGGGAGTGTAGTGACAGGACAAGGGGTAATGGGTTTAAGCTGAAGGAGGGTCGATTTAGATTAGATGTGAGAAAGAAATTCTTTACTGTGAGGTTGGTGAGGCACTGGAACAGGTTGCCCAGAGAGGCTGTGGATGCCCCATCCCTGGAAGTGTTCAAGGCCAGGTTGGATGAGGCTTTGGGCGATGTGGTCTAGTAGAGGGTGTCCCTGCCCACAGCAGGGGTGTTGGAACTAGGTGATCTTTGAGGTCCCTTCCAACCCAAACCATTCTACGATTCTATGATTATTTGCCTTTGGCTGCAGAAAGCCCTGCAAGATGTTAGAGTCTGTAGAGCAGATGAATGCAGATGCTGATGTGTAAGGTAGAAGATCAACTTGTGGAGCAAGAGGCCCAATAAACAAAATTGACAGTTTTATATCCAGAGACTTTCCTCTGGAAATCATGGATTTTGTTAGCTAATGTATCACCTGTACCTTTCCCTGTGCTGTGAGAGATATATCACATGCTATAGTAGTATGTCATTGTACATATGCCGTCTTCACAGTCTGTGTCTTATGCATTTGTCACGTTTCAATGGCAAATAATGTGTTAAGAGTCTCCTCTTGTTTGAGTTACTCTTTGAATTTGTTCAGAGCAAACTAGGGACTCTTTTCTGAAGAAGATAATAAAAGCTATAGCATAACTGCTCAGTAATGTTACTGAAGCAAAAGACTGAAATTATTGAGGAACAATTAGAAATTTCCTTGAGGGAACAGGTGTACTATTAAGGGATGAAATTTGATGAGACAAATGACCTTTTCTTGTTCCCTAAAAAAGTCTAAGGTTATTATTTCCACCCCCTCCATCACTTACGGAGTCAGGAAATGCAGCTATAAATCTGTGTGTGAGACACATTCACAAAATGATTGCTTCAGCACTCCAGTGCTAGAAGAAGCCTTAATGTAAGGCCATGTTTGGATGAACAGACCTACGCAACTAGACTCCTGAAGGAACTGTCCTTCTGAGGTGCGCTGTGCTGGGATGTCCTGCTGCTGACAAACTGCTCACAAGCCTGCAGTGATGCAAAGAGCATGTTACCTGTATTCAGCATCCTGACAAGTTGTGGAGCAGGATCGGAGCGCAATGCCAGGCCAAGCCTGCTGCCTTCTAGCAGTGCCTGTAAGTTGTTCTGCCAGCCAACAGAAACTGAGGTGCCAATAGACCAATGCTTTTTTAGCTTTATTTCAGTATTGCCTTTTATGTGCTGTGCTGAGTCCTGTAAGCTAGGAGAACTGACACAGCTGCTGTGGAAACACATACATGCAGTTTTTTCCTCTCCTACAAAAAGAAATTGTGGTTGCAGCAGGAGAGATTTCAGAGGCTACTATGTGCTCTATGTGTTTTGATTTTATTTAAAGCTTCACTTTTTCTGTCTCTTTTTCTAGTTTAATATATTAAAATAAGGAGCAGTAAAACAGTTGAGCTAAAAGCCAACAAGTAAAACAAAAGCCAATGTTACAGAAGCCAATGTTACAGATTTTTGCCTCCTTGAGGGTTTTAGCACTAAACAAATTTCTCTTCCCGCCCTGTAAAGCAGATGCTGAAGCTGTAACTAAAATTCAGACAACTTCCCCCCCGCACTGTGGACAGAGCCACTTTTTTTAGTACAGAGTTTCTTCTGCAGCTTGCAAGTCTTCCTGTGTCATGTGAGGACTAGTTTGGAGGCAGTTCATCTGTTAGCTTGCCTTTACTAAGCATCTGTAGATCAGAGGTAAGAAAGAGTCATATTTAGGCAAAACAGAGAGCCAACAGGAAAGTACCTTGGTTTTTTTCCTGTGGCAGAGCCTCTATCCTTACTAATAAATACGTTTGAGCCTCCTTTCAGTACATGAGAGGTAAAGAGGACAATGACACCTAGCTGTTGGAGGAGTGCTGGGATATCTGAGGTATAATCTCAGTTCTTCCCTTGGCCCACGCCTCAGTAACCATATCTGGTATAGTTTGACATGGGAAGGAAGGGTCTCCCTTTTATGCACATTGGGATCTACAGATAAGGAATGCTTCATAACAGGAAAATGGTATTGTTAGATCTTGCTTGAAGTTTGGGCAGATGCCAGCTGAACCGCTAATACAAAGACCTCTTTCTCCAGACACACTGACAGCTGAGTGCGTGTTTGGGATTACAGGTATGCCCTTAATTGAGGGATAGGAAACTCCTAGACAGAGTTGGTATTAACTATCAATGTGGTGATTGACACCTTGGCTCAAAGGAAGATGAAAGATACTGCACTGCATAGTGTAAAAAAGGGGTAATGAGTGTTTTGGAGGGTTTCTCTTTGAGCCTGTACAGCTGATTAAGCTAGTCTGACTCGACAGCATGCACTAGGACAGGTCACAAAATGTGTTGTGTTACCAAAGCTGATTAAATGTCTGATCATGCCAGGATTTTTCCTGTTGTGGCCAGATGCTAGTCTGTGAGGAAGCAAGTCAGCATTATGCTGAAAGCGGTCATCCACTGTTTGCTTGTGAAATTAAGAGAGTGACTGTCAGAGATGTTATCCAAAATACTATCAATAGTTTGACATGAAACTGAGCTTGCTTTTATGTTAATCCCAGTAATATTTTTTATGCTGCTGCTACCAGTACTGTTTTCTGTTAGTAACTAGGCTACTTGCTGCGCAGTTGTGTGCTGTTTGTATAGCACCATGGGGATGTCTTTGATAAGGACTGAGCCCAGAGCAGTTCATGGGCTCTAATGTCATGGGAGATTTTCCATTAATGATTCTTGTGAAGATTGCTTCAAGCTCTCAATCCCTGTTTCTCTGCCAGTGCTACAGAATCTTGCCAGGAGACCATAAAAGAAAACCATACTTCACTGAAATGAGTGGCCTCAGCTGAACTGTAAAACCCTGACACTTTGCAGGTGGGCCTGTGCCCCACACATTTGTGGAGCTGTCTCCCTTGTGTAAGCCACATCCTGTGCGGTGGCTTGGCTTGATCTTTATCCAAACCAGCAGTATCTGGCACATTGGATCAGGCTTAGAAGAGACCTGGGATCAAAGGAGCCTTGTTTTTCTTCTTTTCAGCCAAGTATGTTGGCACTTTTCTGTTACCTGTACGCCCATCTTGTCACCTGGGATGCTGCACATTGAGAGAAGATGCTTTAACAGAGATCTGTTAGAAGCTAGGGAAAGAATATTTTTAGTAATTAATTCTTAATAATAAAAGTTACTTTTTAATTGAAGTAACTTAAAATAATATGTTACTTCATTTTCATCTGCCTGTATCGTATATAGATCCTAACTTAAAGCTAATCAGTCAGCCAGCTGTCCCCTCCTACTATTGCCAGGACAGAACAGTGACCCATGGAGCACAGTTGAATGCCCCCTCCTTGACTTCTCTGAAATGAAGGACTCTTACTACATCACTGCAGATATCAGTGCAACTTTTAGTTAAGACTGTTCTTTATTCATTGGATAAATATGTAGAGAGTATATGGAGATCAACTTCTACATCTTGATGGATGTGTGCTGGCTCCTGGGCAGGTGTCTGTGGGTGATTTTTTTTTTTCCTTCATTAGTTGCTCAAATAGAAGAGAGGATCAAATGAAAAAAGTGCCCCTCAAGCCAGGTGGGGAAGGGTTGAAGAGTTTAAGATTTGGACCTGGTTCTGAATTTTGCAACTGAGCCTGAAACACAAGAACAGCCAACTTGCTTGGGACTATCTGTGAGGTCTGTGCAGTGGTTCGTGTGCGGCACCAGCTGCCATTTCTCACCTTGCCTACGGTGAGTTTTGTAGAGCAATGTTAAGAGAGCTCCCTGTGTGCTAGTTGTGACCTGTCTTAGACATATATATCTGCAGCCTTGGAGTTCTGATTTTCTGATTTTTCTGCTGCTTCTCTTGAAAACAAATGTGTGTTAGGAATTGAATGACTTTGAGAGACTTCAGCTTAACTCTGTTACGCAAATCACTGGAAAAGAAAACGTCTTCAAGTTTTTACTCAGAATGAACTACTTTTATGCTTGAATCTCCTAAATTGAAAATATTTTCCCTTTATATCCGTATTCCCTTTTTCTTCCCCTTGCCAGATGTCACAAAAGTACAAGCTCAGAGTGACAGGTATTTTGTGGGACAGCAAACATGTTTTCTAATTGGATGTGGCCCTGAGCTCAAACATCAAATACAAGCACTCTCAGTGGTGGTAGAATGGAGGGTTTAGGTTTGGATCTAACTTTGAAATAATTCTAATTCTTTCAAGCTTGCAGCTTAATTTTCATCTCAAGTCTTGCTCAAAGGAGGAATTTTCACATTGCCAAAGGCTGCTAGGTACTTCTGCCAACTTCTGCGACATGGACAGTAGACTGCTTCCTGGCATGTGGGCAACTTGCATAGAAATGCGCAAGTGTGGGAGTGAGGCATCTCTGAAGATACTCGTGGTCTCTCTTATCTTCTTGCAATGTGCTGCTGTTTGCAACTTCTGGTATTTTGTACCCAAGGTCTTAGGTTTTCTGAAGTGGTTATCAAGGATTTTGTAGTCTGGCGAAGTACCGGGATGGGTATTATATGGGCTTTCTGGACTTCCTAATTTCCATTGTGTTGACTAGAAGGTTAAATATATACAGCTAAAGAGATTACAAGCTCTTTGATATAAATTGCTGAGAGATCTGTTGTCCTTTTTGTCTGTCGGTTACTGATGAGATCCCATAAGCACATTCCAGGTTTCTAGCCTAGTTCTCAGGAGGTTCATGCTGATACTGCATCACAGGGTTGCTGTCTTCACCTCAGTCTCTCTGGGCCTCAGTATTTATAAAAACACCTGAGTAAGCCCTCCTTTACATCAAAAGCTGTTGCGGGAAGGGATGCCCACAAAAGCATATGATATACTATGATAATACAGCGACGGGCAGAGATGTCTGCATACCTAGGGCTGATGATCAGATGTACAGGGCCTCATTCCTTTCTCTGTTAAGACTTGATCCACAGGCTTTTGAAATCCTTCTGGATTTGCCTTAATGCGACTCCGTCATAGCAGAGTGCTTGGGATGAGGGAAAAAACAGCCTGTAGCAATTGGGGATGGGCAAGAGAGGATGATGACAAAACATCACCCCTCTAATCTTCCTATAACTCCTGCTACCATAGTTGTCATCAGTTGAACCACTTGTTCCACTGCAATGAACAACTGCAGCTACCAGCTAGGTGACCCTGCTCCCAGCCAGACAATGTTGCCAATGCTAGTGGAGAAGTCTCCACTGTAATTCTTGCAACTTTTCTGATGTTTTGAGATGCTGTAGGTCTTGTCATTTTTGAGTACTTTATGTATCATTCTTTGGCTCTGAGAGGAACTAAAAATGAAGTGATGATATTCTGTTTGTATGTGTGCACTTATTACATGTGTGTGCGTTATAATAGTGTGGTTTCCTTGAGAATATATGGCTTGTAAAACTGCACATCTGTTTTCTTCCCTGGCACGTTCATGAGTCTCAGTAAAATATAAGAAAGCTAGACATTTCAAAGATAGCTGTGTCACTTTCCCCTTCCCACTTATTGCAGCTTATTCCATATCCTTTATTTTTATTGCTTCTATATTTAGCTTACAGATCTCTCCTGGATCATGCTGATGAAACTGATGTAGGAATTCAGCCACTTAGGTGACAGTTATACCTATATTTAGAAAATTCTTCTAATTACTCTGATGCCCCATTGAATACCATTTTCCTTAGTGATGCTTATTTAAAGAGTAGAATATTAATGAGCATCAAGAATTGACATCCATACTGCAATTAAAATAATTGCTTAATTAAGAGAAGGATAATTTAATGCTTACTAACAACATTTGTAACCATGCAATGCAAAATAAGATTTGTTTGCATCTCATTGGTATAGGCCTGGACCCAAACTCTGGACCTGAATATAAGTTAAGTATCAATTTTTTTTTCTAAAAATATAATCAAACTAAAGGTCAAAAAGTTTGTGAACCATATACCAAGTTTTAAGAGTACTTGATGTGGCCATGGTTTTGTATAGCAACTAAGCAAAACTTTCCAGCCTCTGCTATCTTTATATTTTCATTCAAAATGAAAGCAAAAATCATGATGAATGAACTGAGCATTCATCTTCACTAAGACCTTGGAACTGGATCTGTTGCATGTTGCTCTAGAAGAAATTAGCAGTGATGCATTTTTTCTTTTTAATGTCAGAAAAGCAAGCAGCAAATCATAAGAATTGACATCACGTGAAGTCTCTAACTTGCCAGTACTGAAGACCAACCATCCTTTCTCTTTCACTGAGGGTGTGATGACCTCACTGTGTCTGTCCCAGTCATTATCTTGAAGGTGACCCTTCCTTTCGTGTCTGCCACTCCTTTCTCATTTAGCCACTTTCAGCTAGATATCTTCAGGGAACTATGTAAATATATTAGTGCTTCCTTTTTATGTAAAGGAGGCATGAAGAGAGGGTGCTGTAATTTTTTTGCAAGATTATGTAATTTTAGGCTAAAATTATGAGTCCACCTCAGATGAAAGGTTTTACTAGTGATTTTTGATAACATATTGGTTCAAAAAGAGCCTAGAAAAACGAAGCTCTCATCTATTAAAAATAAGGATACAAGTGATTATGTAGGTTGGGTGTACTGTAATCTTTGGGATTTTTTTTTTTAAGTTCTATTCTGGGCATTCCCTTGAAGACTAAAGGTGAGAGTGATTAAGGAGACATGGTGAAAATACCAGAATTGGTTTTGATCATTCAGTAGGTGGCAGCTTTGCCTGAAGCTGGAACTGAAGCAGTGCCACCACATGATATAATATTTCAAAAAGCTACACCTTGGCCAAAATTACCTCTGATTGCTTGGATTGACTTTATAGAGATTAAAATGGGCACAGTATTCTTTTACATGGGCCATTTTTAGCTGACCTTCAAGGAACCCCTTCATCAAGTCTGTCCTTATCACACACCTGATTAGCCACACCTAACTGTGAAACTACGCAAGCGAACAATCCCATTTAAAAAAAAATGGAAAAGGAAAAAGAAGAGGGAAGGGAAGACAGACAGGAAGGGAATAAAAGGCAAGGAGAAGAAAGGCAGAACCGCAGAAGTCCCCAAATCTAGCATTTTCCCCACAGTGCGCTCTGGTCCTTGAAGGAAAAATGAGGGTTCAGACCCAAGCAGGACTCAACTTTGCAGTGGCCGAAGCACAGTAGGATTTGGTGTGAGCATCCTTCTCAGCTAGGCGCTGTGACTCAAGCAGCAGCTGGAAAGGAGCAGTCTGGTTAGTGCCCAGAGAGCCCACTGAGGGGGCAGCGGGGATGGATATCTGAGGAAAGCTTCCTGGTTTCAGCTTGCCTGAGGAAGTATCAAAATACCAGCTTAGCCCTTTGCCTCTACCTCATTCCTGCCATGGCTCCTATGTGTCTATGCCTGTCCTTGCTTACTGCCTTCTCAGTGATCCCTTAGCTTTCTTTGTAATTAAAACGTCATGCCTTGGCCACTCTTCTTCTGGTTCTAAAAAGGCTGAGCAACGTGGGCTGTTTTGGTATGGTATCCCCTTTCTGTTTTGTAACTCCATGGCTTCCAGCTTCAAAACCAGTTTCCCCTCACTGCCTTGAGCTAATATAATAAATGCAAGTAGTTGGGTCATCCTGAAAGTGCATTGCTGGGGTTGTTTTGGATGAATCATTTTAATTGTTTTCTTTGAAAATTGCAATTTTTGAGCACTAAAAAATAAAGGGAGAGGAGGGAAACACCCCTATGCAGTGTGCCTCTATGAGATTATCTGATGTTTGAGAAGTAGAATTAAAAATCATATGGAGCCATGCAAAATGATGTTTTCTCCATAAAAATGTTCTCAAGTGGAGAGTATATAGAAAATACAGCAGAAACTTCCATAAATCAAAGGACTTGTAATATGGCACAAAGGCTTCCTAAGTGTCTTCTGGGGTAGAGAAACACGAAGAGCCTGAATCCCGACTGGTGTAAATCAGCCCATGTCTACTGAAGGCAAGAAGCTGTTTTCTGGGGGTGAGGAAGGGGAAGACGATCTGTGACGCATAGTCTATATCCCCATTTAGTGCTTCTGAGTTTTTTCCAAAGATGTGACAGTAAACACATAAACCAACCAACTCTAAGAGCTGAACAGAGTGGATGACCTTCGTCTTCAAATACCCACAGTGGCTAGAAGCTCCTTCAGTCAAAGGCTTGCTTTAAATTTCATACTTTGACTTTACAATGTTTTCATTGCCTGCGTATTTACAAGAAGTGGATTAAACTGAAACCCTTCCCAAGCATTTGTTGTTGTTATTTGACAGTCTGCTGAGTAATGCTCTTTGCATGTGTTTTTACTTTGTGGGACAGCTTTTCCCCACAGATTTATACACTTTTTTGGACAGAGATTTAATTGTGAGACAGCTGGTCTGATTATAGATCAATTCTTTTAGTTAATCTGAAAGAGAAGTAAGTTGTACTTTGAGTTATAGAATTACATATGGTTTAGTTCAGTGGGGGGAAAAAATGTGAAGTTTCATGTAACCCTGGCTGGGTAATATTTAACAATACTTATTGAGTGCCTGGAGGCATAGCTGTTTCTGTATTATGTGACTTAGAGTTGTTGTTCCCTTTGGTGGGAGCTATGTTCTGTAGCAGGTTACATCTAAAAGATTAATTATGGTTCAAGTTCGCAAATGGTGAGATTAAGACACTGATATTTGTCAGAAGGGAAACAGACTGATTTAGTCCAGATAATAGGGGGACAGCTTTTGTCTTTTAGGATCAAATGGAGAGGGGGGGATGTGTGTGACACATCCCCCCCCCCCCCGATGTTTATGGGTTTTTTAAATACTTTTTTCATTAGAAGCCAGCTGGACCACTCAAAAATCAAGTTTCTTTTTCTCTCCACTCCTCTTATTTGGCGTTTTAATCATGTTTTTCTCTCCTTTTTCTGCCACTAACTTTTTTTTTTGAAGTGGAGGAAAAAAGACAGCCTGTAGGTACAGGTAAAAGAACAAACCCAGGGTTTATTTCCTGTTTTAAGATGGTAGTAGTTCAAAATTTTATATTAAATTTTATCAAAAAAACTCACACACAGCACTTTGCTTTGCATTGGTTTTAAATATTATCTATGAATACGAATTGTTCTTTGAAGGGTTGTAACAGAAATCTTGTGGTGGCTCTTGTGAAGCAAGTCTGAGAGTTCCTTGCCTCTGGGAAACAGATATCAAGTGGTGAACATCTTTGCCTAGTTTTTTGAGCTCCACATCTTTCTCTTTTCCACCACCTGTTTATCTTTCTGTCCTGTGACCAAAAAAAGACTAATTTCAATATAGGTTAAAATATCACATTTGTCACTGTCAATGAACTTGGTAGAAAAAATGAGAGGAAGGGAAATGGAATGCAGTTTTTAAAGCATCCTTTTATTTTCCTGGTTCTTTCTGGTTACCCAGGGCTGACTTGCTCCTTGTCGGAAACTGGAGCAGTTCCCCTTAGAAGCCTCTTAATACATGATGCACTGGTACACAGGAATCGACACCGTTCTCTGCTTAGGACATCTAACTTGCCCTGCAGGTGGAAGATGGACAACTGTCCTAAATGTAAAAAAAAAAAAAAAAAAATAAAAAATCTTACACTACTGCAACTCAAGCAAGGAAGGTTCTTTTTTTTTTTTAGCTTAAGTGAAAGACGCCTGTCCTTTTGGAAAGCATCCATTCTCACCAGCAGCCACAAAATGCAGCATGGTCTTGGGTCTGTCTGACAAAACGCCTGCTGCTGTGAAATGCTGGAAGTGCTGACTTGTTCTCATGTTCCTTGTAGCCAGGGCTGGCTTGTTGGCCTTCATGGTGGCAGAGCCACTGCTGCTGGTTGCAGAGGCAGGAACTTGTTAGCCAGTGAGGCTTCCTTTTAGAACTGCAAAAGTTCTGACTTTTGAAGAAGCAACTCAAGAAAGGAGCTCTCCAGGATTGAAGATATAGTGTTAGAATTGCCTGGTTGGAGAGGAAAACTTCTAATTTGCAATAACTTTTTTTTATTTTATTGGCATAGCAGAGCAGAATCTGATTTTTTTATAGCATTCACTTAGATATAAATTATGCATTGTTATTAAACAGTAATCAAATGATTCAAATGCAATTTAATTTTTAAATTAAATCACTTAAAAACATGCTTTTTTTAAGTGCACTGCTTTATTAAAGTGCTATTTTCTGCTGCTCTTTTATCAATAACTTTATTCACAATGTTGAATATTTTATGGTGCCAGGGGCATCATATTATCTCCTCTGATATTGCCAACCTGATAAAATAAAAAAAGTCTCTACTGTAATTTCTTCACCCAGTAAGATGTGAAACTATCTGGCAATTTGTTAAATAGGAATATATTGCTTTGCAAATGAATAAAATAACATTAGCATTAGAAAATACAGTAACATTATATCAAATAACAGTCAAGGAATTATCTGACGTATTACATAGACTATTTGCATTTAATTCAATTACTTATGAATCTTCTTTCCTTACTGGTAGATTCTGATACTGATCTCTGCTCTGGTGTTTGGATGAGTGCTGTGCTGCTAGAGTCCAGTGTAGCTGATATCCCTCTAATTTGCCCTGTAATAGCAGTGGGTCTTAGCTGAGCTGCTGAACCAGTTGAGTTGTGTGTGCTCATGAGTAGCGCCTGTATTGTTAAATCCTGTAGTGTTCTTTACACACACACAGATCAGTCATATATTTGAACAGTGTATGAATATGGATAGTGGAGGACGATGTGAGGTTTGCCCATATGGACTATACCAGTAGTGGCCACCTCATTAAACCACGCAGAGATGTCGTGGCGCTGGTTGAGCAGCACTGCCTGCTGACCTAAGGTACACATTTTCTTGAATTCAGAGGAATCAGCAGAGGTAGGTTTTCCTCCGCCTTCTGGGGCACTCCTGGGCGAGGTAGCTGTGAATGCCTGCCTCAGGATGGGGGTACCGGCAGTGTGACAGATTCCCATGGAGCGCGAGTCATTTTGAGCCAGGCATCACTCTGCAGACCGTTGCACGTTGGTGGCCAGTGCTCAAGCAAGGCTGCTGCGTGCAGCTTGGTCATTCTCATGGCTCCTCTTGATTTCTTTGTCCGCTACAGCCATGAGGTAATAAAACAGCACTTCACTTGTACCAGGTAAGCAGCTTGAATATAAAGCTGTGAATAGGGTTTAAATAGCCAGAAAATTCTGCTTAGATTGCAGCAGAAGCTTCATTTCTGCAGTACTTCTGAGGTACCCTTGGGGAACGTGGGAAGATGTTTGCTTTCTGGCTTTGCTGGCCCCAGTGCTTTTCTTTCAGGGGACAAGTCTTTTAAAAAATGCAAACATATAGCATGGTCTGTGATCTAGTCCTTTTAAAAATCAAGTCCATGGTTGACACCTTTTATGTGGAGATTGCTATGAAAGGGTTAAATGTTTGCAATGAGCTGCTGCATTGTAACTCCATAAATACTACGATTACATCCTATTTTAAGTGTTAGGAAATAAGGCTGCTATCTCAGATGCTGTGGTTGCCAATTTCCTGATGCTTGCTGTTCCCAGCCGCTCATGTCTTCATCTTCTCATCTGCTTTTGATTACTTGGACCTTCTCCGTATAAAATATTACAAAACAAATTGCTGCTGTTGCTGCTGGTAGCGCTGGGAGATTTTTTGGTATTGGTCCTGCCTTAAAAATTTAAGATGACATAAAAATTTTCCTTACTGTACTATGATGGTGTGTCCTGAATCACACTGAGCACAAAGGCTGTTAATAGTCTAATGAAAAATTTTGAGTAACTTAGTAGTTTATTTCATCCCTACCAGCTCAGTAGTTCTTCTGTGGCAATATTTTTCTGTATTTCAGATTTATCCCAGGACACCTCTTCTAATGTCTGTCTTCCTTGGTGAACAAGCTATACTTTCTAGTGAATCTAGGCTATGCATTTCATAATTGTTAAAAATATTTATTTATATGGGTCTAACTCAACAATGAGTTTTTTAGGCTGGTATGGAAGAACTGTTTAGAAAGCAAAAATGTATCATTTAGAAGGATTTTTTTAAAAGAAACTTCTGTGTGAAAAGCATATTTTTTTTATTGACATTGGGAAAAAGTTTTGAAGAATGTGAAAATTAAATGCAATTTTCAGTTTTGGACTGAACTATTTCAATCAACAATGAAGGCTTCCCCCCCACACCTTTTGATTCTGCTATTGAGCCACTCTCTTTTCTCCTCCATCTTTTCCTTTGCATATCTCTACTCAAACTGAATTTTGCTTCTCCCTTATCACAAAGTGGCCATAAACCTGACTTAGAGTATTTCTTGAGTTCAGTGTAACTCATTCATGTGCTTCCATCTGTCTTATACTATTTAGACAATGTGAAACAGCCAGTGCGTTGCAGTGAATCTGGTCCATGCAACTGTATTGAATAACAAATGAGACCTTAGTGGAGGACTCCATCTAGGCTATTTGTCTTACAAAATACCATAATGGTCACAAAAGAACATCATTTTCCAAGGATGTGGTAGAGAGAAAGCCAAATCCCAAATGGAAATGTTTTGGGGTTGGGGTTTTTTTTGTCTGCTTGTTTTTTGAGAGGGACAAGAAGAATTCTCCTTGCTGCTACCAAAAGGCAGTGTTTCAGGGGACGGTGATAGATGAAGCCTCTCTGAGATAAATCTTCCATTTCTACCTGACTGGTGTCTGCTGCCCAGGGGTTAACTGAATGGGATGTGGGAACAGCAGCTGGGCAAAAGGTGCTAGAGACCAGTAAAAGCTTCCTTCCATGTTGGAGGGTGCTAAAAGGGAGGTATCTCCCAGCAAACAGAAAGCGAAGCAGAAAAGGAATGATGTACCCCTCTAGTTGCTGCTTTCTTTTGTTTTGTTTTTCTTTCCCCTGATAGGCTCTTCTCCTTCCAGTCTTACTGAGGGTTTTCCATTGATTTTTTTCCCATTCCTCAACATATATGTCAGAAGCCTAGGGCACTTGGATTGGAAAATGGACTTTGATATGATCAAATACTTTAATCTTTTTAGCATCAATTCTCTTTGGAGTTCATCTGATTTACAAGGAAGGGAATGCCCATGAAATTTACTCTGAGTAGTAGCATCTCTGACTTTAATTCATCTCCTGGCAGTTCAACTTCAGCCAGTCTTTCATTTTTACTACTCTCATGTAGAATAACTTGTCTCTTTTCTGATTCCTGAGCTGACTGATATGTTAAGGATGACAGTAAAATTATGTTTTAAAGGAAGAGATGAGGAAAATATGGCTGCAAATTGCAGAGAGTGTTTAAAGAAATGAGAGCATCACTCCACTGTTAGAAATGAAAGAACTTAAAGCTGATGAGTGTAATAATAATAAGCATGACCTTCATTAAACAAGTTATTGTGACAGCAACTGGACTTACTTGATGTTAAGTGTAATTTACTATAAAGAAGTAGCATTAGGCACTATTTCTGCTGTTGCTTTATTAGCAGGAGGGAAACCTACAGCTTCAAACAGTTAATTTGGGGTAAAGATCCAATAAATGTGAAACCATTCCACATGTCTCTTTGGTCTAGAAACAAGGCTGGATCAGGTGTTGATAGCCAGGAATGCAACCTGGAGGAGAGGACATAGGAACAGAAGCCAAGTGGTTTTGATCACTGACCTGAGCCCTGGCATGGACTTGGTTGAGCTTCTGAATAGATTTCACAATAGATACTGAGCCATTTGTTTTAAAGATAATATCCTTTTGGACTAACATGTGTCTCTTTACTTCCCCTTCCTCATACGATGGTTGTGTTTTGGTTTTTTTTTGGGGGGGAAATTCAGAGATAAAATTACAGTGATAAACTCTCTTATGCTCTGGATAATAATGTGTATTTTGTTGCTAGTAAAGCTTGAGTGGTAACAACCATAGCAAAATTCAGTATTATGACTCAGTAAGCTCATGCATAATGAAAGTGTGCCTGAGTTTGGTTAGTTGTCCCTTTGCCTGCCTTGGCGCTTTGCTACCTGAAGGCATCTCTGCAGAGGACCCCAGCTAACCAGAAGATGAAGTCTTGAATTCAGTGTTGCTCAGCACAGACCTGGCCTTATGGTTGCCCTTGCACCACTGTTGCCTTTATGACTAATTTCCAAAAGCTGTTCAGGTGTATAATGTTGTCTCCAAAGAAACTCTTCATTTTTCCTGGGATGATGCAGTCACAGAAAAGTTTAGAGTCAGTTTCAAGCTCCTTGCTTTCAGGCCTTATGCAGAAGCGCCAGAGGAGATAGGGGGATTACAGCTGATGCCGCATGTGTGTATTGAAAGATCCTCTTCCCCATACACTGAGCCTCCTTTGGACTCCTACTTAAAACATTTCTTTCCACGATGATCCCTTCCTTGAGTTGTAAAAAGTGTGACACTGAGAAACAGAAAGGCTGATGGACTGCTAGATGTATGTTTGGCACAGTCTCATGAATTTCAGCTAAGTCTTTATTTCCTTAAATGACACCTAGTTTAAATAGCAGCAACATTGCCATTGCCAGACTGTTTTATATGTGCTCTTTATACAGTGGGTCTCTGCATCTATGAACTAGGTTGTTCATAAAGAGCATCTGTCCTTTGTAGGTAGTCCCATGGCCCCAGTTACCAAATTATCTGAGCCCTGAACCGCCTTGAAAGAACATAACCTCACGGTACCCCTCTGGGGTAGGAAGTACAGTTACTGCTATTTTATAGCTGAGACTGAGACCTGGCTACACTGCAGAATAAAGATGTGATGTCCTATGGTGTTAATTGTACCACACTTGTGCGGGTAAGAATAGCTCAAGCTGGCAAGCGCTGTGCAGACCCTCTGCAGGCCCCGGTAGATGGTGTGTATTAAAGGCCACGCCAGCTGTGTGTGACAGTCTGTGCCAGCTGCTGTTGCTACTACAGTTATGCAGGGGAGTTTGAATAAGCAGGCACTGACCTATGCTGTTGTTCTGCTGTTCAGATATAGCCAAAGTGACGTGCCCAAGGTCACAAAGAGCCAACGTGAGGGAATTGAATTGGGAATGATGCCATTACCTCTGAACCGCTCTCAGAAAAGCATAGCTTTATCTCTGATGGGAAAATTATTAAATGTTGTGTTAGCATCAGAAACTGAATGTGTAGGAAGCCCTCGTAGGGGGACTAAGCTGCTGAAGCCTGGTGCCACAGAGTTGTGGTGTAGTTGAGTATGAATTTGTATTGATGGTTGGATTTTGTTCCTGTTAATGCTGTGTCAAAGCAGTACTGTATTGGTAAAATCACAGTGGTTAAACTGAGCGGAGAGTTTAATCCCGTGTACGGTTCATGTGCAGCCAAACTGTCAGGGGTGGCACTGCTCAGGAGCACTGTTACTGCCAGGGGAGGAGCGCTCGCTTGTTGGACTGCAACGGAAGATGTGCGTGGATGGCTGCTGGATGGGGTCCTCGGGTACTCTAAGGGAGGGAAGTGATGACTGCAGAAACCAATGTGCAACACTTTCCAGAACGGTGGTGAGGTAATTTGGAGTGAATGAGCCCTTTAAAATTAAGCACAGACAGTAAAAGATGTTTTATAAAATGCTGTTCTGTTTCTGTCTAAGTGCATGGGCATTAGACCTCCCAGAAATACAGATGAATTTAGCCATTGGGCTAATTTTCAAGGCTTTCACTGTGATAGTTGGAGTAAGTGATTATCCCGTCTCCTTTACTGCAGAGCTTTTTTATCTGGAGTGCAGGACATGTGATTTTCCTGTTCACAGAGCACAAAGCAGACACCTTGCTTGGAGAAAAGTGTTTAGTCTGGGTGAGAACTGCTCTTTGTGTGCACGCATGTGATTTATTTATAATAGATAATTCCTGCTATCCAGATGATTTCTCCCAGCTTCCTTTCAGCCAGAGCCAGGGCGGTCTTTGTCAGTTATGTAAGGTCTAGTAAGTGTGGCATATAAGCAGCAGCCTTTAATTTTCATCCCCACTGGAAAATGAGATGAGCTATTCCACTTACCCCATGAAATAATAGGGTTGTGTTTGGAAAGGCTGCTGCCCAGCTGGGACGACAAAGCACTGCGCACCCTGTGAAGGTGGCAGCTTGAAGGAAATCGTGGCGCTTGAGCAGAGCCATTTACAAAAGGCACATGGCCGGGGCAGGTCCCAGAAAAGAGGGAACTGCACTTTCAAATTAGCTTTTCTCCCTTCTGTGTTGTTCTGGCTTTATCCTCATTTTCAAAAGGGAAATGGGCAGGAATTTCAGAAAGTCCCCCAGGAAAGGGGCAGTTCCTAGCCTACAAAAGGTAGTTGTGCAGGGGTATAGTCCTGCGTGGGTGTTTGCTGAGTGGGTTTGGTTTATAGCAAATCTATTATTTTAATCATATGTTTAGTAAAATTGTGGATTTCTACAAACAGTAGAACTATAAGCCTGACTTTAAAGGCCTTCTGAAAATTAAGACTGAAAATGAGATTCTAAATTGAGATTCTGATACCACTTCTGCATTCCCGTAGGGATAACATAACTGCATAATATTAGGGTTTTTAAAAAAACCAGGCATGCCAAGTTTATATTTAAATTTTAGTTGAGGACTTTTTCCTTACCATCCTGGAGTTTGTATAGACATTTGTACTTCTGTCAAAGCAAATGGAAATGGTAGCACATTACCCTCTAACTATTCTTTCTGTCCATAGCAATATAAGTCAATAGACCAAACCTGAGAAACAGTTTGGAGTGGGTCAAATTGGAGGGGAGGGTGTCAGGGTGGAGAAATTGGCTAGTATATTCTTTGTCCTGATGGTCCCAAAGTGCTGTGCCAATTGCCCGTGTTGGGCTTCCCCTCAGGCAGGCAATTAGAGCTGAGAGTAAATGTCTACATAACACTAAATCTGCTTTGTCTTTGCACAGGCATTGTGATTTACTTCTACGTGGTCATATCTCCTTTCTCAAGTAACTACAGGACTTGTGCATTATACAACCATAGATATATAGCCCTATTCTGGACAGTAACAAGGAAACAAAATAGTAATAATGATTCTTATTTTTTATAGCACTTATGTATAGTTTGCAAAGGGCTGTAAAAGGAGGGCCTGCATCACTTTACTAAGAGGAGGTCAGAGGTGAGAAGAAGTTGAAGTGATTTGGAGTAAGGCTGTTAGTGGGGCCTTCAACTGGCAACCATGGTTACCCTGTCTTTAAACAGAATTTATCATCCTTGCCCAGAAAATGCATACAGAAAGGAATTGTACTGTAACAAATATGACATTACATTCCCCTCAAATTTCAATAGACTATTTGTATATGTGCAGAACCAGGAAGAAGGCAGATTTTAGGAGACTGTAAAAAGTCTAGGATGCGGAGCACATCTCATATCCCTGTACTGTTATGACAAATGGCTCTGAGGCACGGCCCTTTCTCTGCTCTCCCGAGCTGCATCAAGTTGTTGTTTAGACTTTACCAGAGAGGAGAATGAGTATGGATGTTACAGCTCCACTTTTTAATAAGTCTGTTCCATGTAAAATCTTGAACTCCACATTATGGTTGCTCAGGTTGAGAGGTCGGTCTCTCTCTCTTCTCCCCCTCCCAAGTCAAGGGGGAAGGTTTTATGCAAGAAGAGGGGAGGAAGAAAAGAATATTTAACTATAATCTGCCTCTGGCAAGTCATGTTCTATTTAAAACTTCAGTGCGCCCAAACAGCCAAGCCTGGCAGGCCCTGCAATCTGAAAGCAGAACTGGTTCAGCACATACATAAGCATCCCAGGCTGCTCTTTGCAGCTTCAATTGCAGCACCTCTCCCCCACATCAGATTCTCTAGTTTCCATCACCTCTGCAGAGGCATACCCCCTGACATGCATATGAAGCATTTTAATACAATGTGCTGGTGCTAGGCTCTGTTGCTTCAGTTTAATCATGGATTTGCTGTAACTTTCTCTTACTGCTGTTTCCTGCTGCTATCTTCACTCCTTTTCCATTCCATTTTTTTCTACTTGTTTCTTGCCAAAGGTGATTGCATGTTTGTCCTCTGTCTCCTATAACACCTTCCTTTATGCTTTGTCTCCCAAAGAAGTCATGAGAAAAAGACCTTGACTGATAAGTATGTGGCTTTTTTCACTTGATTTCCCCCACGTTTCAGTGAGGAATTAGGCATGGAATATCTCTTCTTCTGTTACACTAAAGCTGGTATTGAGAGGTACTGTCCTTTTTTTCCTTTACTGATGGGAAGATGGAGATGATAGCAAGGAGCAGGGTCTGTGCATTACCATTTTCTATTGCGTGCCATTGCAGTAAATCTTAATGAAGATTGGGAGATTGGTCTAACTACAGTTTTCCAGCCCTGCTCTAGGGTCTTTCCCCACATTGCTAGCCAGAAGCATCCCTGCTTGGCAGGTTGGTGGGAGGCAGCAGTTTTCCATGGAGTCCAGTGCTGTCCAGCCCAAGGAGAGAAAGCCGTATTCCCCTTCCCTTCAGTCCCAAAACTGATCTTTTTCTGCGCTGAAAAACAGCGCCAGTAATGGACTTTCCCCAGGGATGTTTGTTTTATTTGCAATTATAATTAGAAACACTAATATGTTTATTCTGTCTGATAATGTATGGAAAAACCCTTTGATTTTGTTTTTTTCTTCGTAAGTCTCTACATTGTCAGGACTGTAAAACTCTCATGCTCTGTGCTGTCTCTTCTTATACCAGCTACCCTTTAAAATGCAGCTTAATGCATTTCTGTTGTTAATGAATACCATTACCTCTTTTTGTCCAAAGCCTGTTGTCCTGTTAGTCTAAGTCTTTTTTTGGTTTTTTCCATTATGAAGAGAAGTTAATGGTCAGGATCTCCTTTGTAAATAAACAAAGGTGGATAGAAAGCATAACCTGTCTTTCACTGAAGCAAACGAGACTGTTTCTGCAAGGATAGACGTGGATTTCCAAAGAAAGTACTGGATAACATCAGAACTGCTGACAAGCAATACGTCTTGGTTTGCAGTTTGTGCCAGACTACCACTGCCCAGCTGAGCCTCAGAGGGGCCGTGCTGTCAGGCACCCTGTGCCCAGCAGCCCTGCGTTGCCCCTGCAGCCCTGTGAGTGAAGGAATGATTTTCCAGCGAGCCCACCCCTGCTGGCAGCCACCGCCAACCTGCTAGTGTGATGGCATGCTCAGGTAGCTTTCTACCAGTCCATGCCCGCTACCTGATGTCTGCTTGAGGCTCAGCTGGGCTGGTCCCTGTGCAGGAGGGGGCAGAGCGTGGATCACCAAGCAGAGCGACACCCAGCCCCGTTGAGGGGTCTCGGGGTAGCCCTTGAGGAAGTGTAGCTGGCTGCCTTCTACCCCACCAGCAGCCTGGCAAGAGTGGGTGCTCAGTAACACATTTGAGTTTTTGTGCTGCAGGGAGAGTAAAAGGGTGCAGTCTTTGTCCTTCAGTAGAAAACTTGCTGGTGGGTGATGTTCTTGTGCCCTCCTACTGCTGTCTTTGCAAGACTACGCTTTCCTGGCCCTGAGCATCACAAAGCTTGGGCTTCTTTTCAGTACAAACTGACCGTAATGTGCATAAGGTGTTAGGCTAACGGCAGCCTCCTTTGGTATTGAATTCTTCCCCTGAGTCCAATCACAGGCCTTGAGCCTGCCAGAGCATGTGGCTGCATGTTCAGCTATGGTCTGTTATTACCTGGCTCACAGTGAGAGGCTATAGGAACTCTCCTCTTGCGGAGATCTGGTAGATGTCCTGCAGTTCAGAGGCATACTGATGGTGCTTTTTGTTTTTTAAACAGTTATAAATGTGTTCTACTAAGTGCATTTGCTTGGAATATGAAGTTTCCCATGGTCTAATTTTCTTTCATTCTGCATCTTATGAAAAATAAACAAAGCTTTGTGAAATAGATACTATGGCGTGACATAGAATTCAACGTTTTTCTGCAACTAAGGTTTCCCCTGTAAATGAGTCCATGAGAATATCCCAATTAGCTATTGATATGTATCATCCAGGCTTCACCATCTCTCCTTGGAGAATTTTGATTTGGCAAGAACACGAAATACCATGTGCCAGAAATGTCTACAACAGTTGCTTTTAACAACCTCCCTGAGCTTTTGGCACCCCTACTACGTTCTGTTTGCCTCTTTAATATGTGTAGATATATGCTCATGTACCAGAGGTATGACTAGGCATGCAGAGCATCCATTATAAGCAGTTTCTGATTTTCTCTATTCATGTTAGTCCCTCTGACTATGCCTTATGCTAGTTAAGCTATCATGGTTCCTACTGCCAGGAAATTTTTCCTTTTTATCCTCTTTGCATAAACACAGCAATTGCCCATATCTATTTTTCTATGCTTACATTAAAATAAGCTCTCTTTTTTTTTTTTTTTGAGTAATATCAGTTCTACTGGGCCTGATTCTGGGATATGTCAGAGTCTCTAATCTTACATGTGTTTTACTGAAAATTTGAGTGCAATTAACCTCCTGAAAAAGCTATTTAGAATATCAGGGGGAATTGAGCCGTTAAAAGACCTATCTATAGTCCTATTTTAGATCCTTGACACTAGCCTTGCACTAAGTGTCATGCTAAATGAATTCAGCATTGTTTCTTGATTTGGCTTTTCTAAACAGAGGTTTAACAGTTAGGTGGCACTGGTATTTCTTTCCCAAAATACATGCTCAAATGAGACTTCCCATTTGTTCAAGAAAGGTAGCCCTCCTGAATTGTATGCAACCTCACCTCTATTATTTAGGAACCAAAATGCTGTATGCTACATCTAGACTCTGCTAAAAGAATGTCCAAGTTAAGCATTAAAAATGTAGGAAATGGCAGATTTATGGTTAATTCAGCTGTTTTTATACCTTTGTTGACATGACCTCTCTAATTACCAGATTATGCAATGATTCTTTAAAGCCTTTTCACTACATATAATTATTTTATCATTTGTCTCCTCTCATATGAGACACTGCATTTACTTGCTGTGAAGTGATGCAGTAGGCAGGTGAAGTGTAGGAAAAGATCTTTGTTAAGCATGACGGTTGGCTGTGTGCTGAGGCGCACACGCATGTCCAGGCATTGCAGAATGAGCATTCCCTACCAAACTATGCCCTACCCTCAATGAACATTTCTTTGCCTAATTTTGGTCATCAAAGTACGTGGTGTACACTAAATCAGTAGTCAGTAAGTATTAATACTATTGTCATACTGCTATAGGCTTTGAAAGAATTTCAAGCAAGATGACCTCACTTAGTTCTGTATTCTTAATTTCTATTGGCAATTGTTAGAAATACTTACTATAGCTCAAGGAACTATGCTAACTTGGACGTTAAAGGTTCCCACATCAAATGTTACAAATGTAGGAAATGGCAGAATGAGGGCTGCCTGTGCATCCTGGCCTTTCCAGGCTGCATCTCTCTTTCCAGAGAGTTCAAACCATATCTAGCAGTCTGCTCGTAATCAGTAATCTATGACTTGAGTACAGTTTAAAAACTCCTTTTCCTCCCCTTTACCACTTGTTCATCCCCTCCCCCTTTCTGCAGTAAGTAAAAAAAAAAAAAAAAAAAAAAATTTCTCGGGCCTCAGAGCAATGAATAAAGTTAATCCAATAATTGTGGTAATTTATGAGTTGATGATTGATAGCAGAAGACATAATTATTCTTTTTCAATCTTAGCTAGCTCACTGTGATCAAATACGATTATATGTTGAGTTATTGTTAAATGAATCGTATGCTGAGCACAATGCGCCAACCTGATGGCACCATGGTCCTTGGTGGCATTGCATAAAGAATTAGATCAGCTCCTTATCTTGTTTATCAAAGGCCCTAATCCTACAAACACTTGTGAACATTTTAAAATTTACTGGCAGAATAAATCCATGTCTGAGGATTGCGGCAATACGAGATGAGAGGATTTGAGTAGTCTTCAATCCCTACACATATCTGTCTTTGCTGGTTTCATCCTGGGTTATGTTTATATTTGTCATATTTATACTTCTATTCAGTTTTAGCCCAACCTTTTTCAACCTAAACTGCCATCAGACAAAGCCTATGAATGATATGACCTTTGCTTGCAAACACAGAAGAGGTTGTAAGTTAATTCGTAGGCTAATTTTTTTTTACAGTAGGCCTGGTCTAGGTACTTTTATAGTGTGTCCTTAACATCAATAGATAACGGAGTCCAGGTTGTAGGAATCCTGTGTGTCCTTGCACAACGCCTGTACGATCCAGCCAACACACCACTACTACTTATCCACAATCACCTTCTTGACATCAGACCTACTTACTGATTTATATACAGTGTATATTGGGGTGTGTGTGCATATTTATATGCCAATATGTTTTTGTTTCAGATGGCTGTCCCCTCTAATCAATATTTGATTCACACCATCAAAATGAGCCTGGAAAATGCAGTGCCACAGGGAAATAGTTAGCCAGGGAATTTCACCAGGAATCTAGTTATTTTTTGATGTAAATGCAATAACAACCACAATAGCAGAAGTGGCTCTAATTTGCCTTTAGTAAGATCTGTCTTAAGAAAGCTGGTGGGAGGAAACAAAACTAAAAGCTGTCTGGGGCATAGGGCTTAAAACACCTGAAGATCATCCCTCAGCCCCGTAAAAAGTGGCAAATGCACAAATCTGCACAAATCCTCCCCACTGGCCTGAGAACAGAAACCGTGGTCCTGTAAGGCAGGCTGCCAAGCAGAGGTTGTCTAGTTTTTGAGGTAGAAGAGCAAGAAGAGTGCTGTGGGGAACCCCAGCCACAGGAGTCACCCATAGAAAGGGGGTGTGGCCCTGAGTGGGAAGAGAGCTGTGTGAAATGCCTATGGATGGCCTGCACAGGTGAGACCCTGAGACAAGGGAAAATGTGGTGGGTGGTACCTCAAGGACAACCTGGGAGACCAGGATAGAGGCAAGGTGATGACCTACTTCTCCTCTGGTCAGCCAGCCTGCAGTTTCTGCTGTCATCCTCAAAGCTAATGCCAGCACCCACAGACCCCTCTGAAATACCTGGTAGTGGTGGTGTGTCCTGTGCAGCTCAGGCACCTCTGATCCAGTGGCTGGCTGGACTGCAAAACACCTCCTGGAGCGGAATAGATAAGTTCATGCTGCCTCTACTCAACTATACATGTTTCCTTGTAGAAAAAAAACCAGCTCTGTGGGTGGGCTGATTTGCCTGCTTTCCCTTTACCCAATGGAGAGGTTTTGTGTGTTTGTGTTTAATAAAAACACATTGTTTACTGTCAACTGGAGTCCCTACTGAGCTTCTAAAGTGCGATTCTAGATGCTATTTTATTTGCTAATGAATTGTTTTGGTTGTGATAAGTGTTAGTGTCCAGTTCACTCAGAAAGAAGGGTCAAGCTGTTGTATTCGGAAGACGTTAATATAGTGTCAAATGTTCTCATAATCCCATTACAAACCAATTGCCCAAAGACTTGTATGTAGATTACTGCAGTGTGCAATTCATCAGGGCAGCCCAGCAATGATGGAACTATGAGTCCTCTTTTCAGCCTTGGGCTTTTCTGCTCCCAGCCATGTTACGGTGCATACACTTCCAGGTGCTGTTAAACCAGGAGTGTCTCAATCCTGCTCCTGATTCAAAAAGTAATAGTAAATCCTCCCCCTTTTCCTTTCAGATACCGTGCAAAGCAAACCCCAGCATGATAATATGGATGCTGTTGCCACAGTGGCACATGAACACATTGTATGGTGCGCCATCTGGTCTCCAGCCTTCCTGCTGCGCATCCTACCACCACCCTGCCACAGGTTGAGGTGCGACTAATCTCCTCTCGCCACATGGTGCTTTTTGGCAGAGGTCAACGAGAAGCTGGAGCTGGAAAAATATCCTTAGGATGAGTGTGGATACAAGGGCGGGTGGGTTTACTGGGGTCTGAGGAATGAGTTTGTGAAGTTTGCTTGTGACTTGGGCCACTAGCTCTTCCTCAAATAACAGCAGTCTGAACTAAGGTGTTCCAGAAAATGCATCATTCCAGCTTGAGCTTTTTAAAGACCTGGTTATGAGTGCAGAGTGAATGTTGGGAGATAGTTATGCTAACCTTTGCGGTAGAGGGTAAGCTGCACTCCCCAGGATGATACTGGGCATCAGCACCCTTCGGTAACTGAGTCCCTTAAGAAGGAAGTAAAGTCTTTTCTTGTCCAGGCATGACCATGTTGTGTCTGAGTAGCATGAACGCATGAAAGATATGCTGGTGTTTGCTCTTAGGAACATACTTCAAAGAGTACAAATGCTTGCAGAGCCAGGCCAAAGTCTTGAAAGTGTAAACAGGAGTTGTAGTAGCATAGCCAGTGCATCTCCCAACACCTCAGCCCCTTCCATAGACAGCTCTCCATATCTGGTCTTCCTGAAAGCTTCCTAAATGGTATTAAAACAGCAAAGGGCAGAACCTGGAATGAGTAGTTTTGTTTTGCTTTCTGCACACATGGGGTGCAGCTAAAGCATGTGTGCTTATATATGTGTATTAGGAGTAAGATACAGTATTTGCCAATGTGCTTCTCTAAATCCTCTTGTTCCCTTTGTCTCATGCTCTGGGAACAGAAGGTGAGCTTGGGGCTTCAGGGCTGATTTTTACATACTCTGTAGAGCAGCTGTAGATCTGGTGCTGTGAAGCAAACTTATTCCACTCTCTGATGCAAATGGGTCTCATTTTTGGTTTGGAAAGAATATTCCCAAGAGTTTCTCAGTTTATGTAAATACTTTACCCTCTGTGCTGGCAGGGGGACCTAGTTCAGCTATTTGTGGAGCTGAAGAAGCTTTTGATGTTGGCATCTGTACTATAAAAATGGGTCACCAAACTACCTTTTGCTGTGGCTTTTGAGCTGACTCCAGATCGCTTTAACTGATGATGTCTAGGTAAAGAACTTGATGTCCTGTAACAGCATACTTTTATTAAGATAGCATTTTTTCTCTTCCTATTCTTAGCACTTGATCTGTGATAAAAATTTAGGGATCCTATCTACTATATTCTATGTGAGGTAGTACAAAAAATAACACACTCTTATAATGGAAAACTAAAAAGAGATTTTCGTCTGAGAATTGTGCTCTACTGCATTTTCCTTTACGCAACAGAGTATGCTACTGTTGCATATGAACTATCTAAAGTAGAACCACCATGTTGATTGTATTGTCATCTATTAACACAACAGATGCTTCCCAATGCATCTCCTTCCAATGCAAATTGCAGCATTAGGAATTCTTGATTTTGGGACAGTGTTTCTTCAGCTTCTACTGTTCCAGTTATCTTCTTGAACGCATAATTGGGTTTAACTGGCTTTTATTTAACACAGACTTGCGTCAGCCAGCCCTTCCATAAGGAGGAAGGGACAATCTGCTGATACAGATAAGCAAAACTAGCTCAGCCTTTACCACATTATGTAAATAGCAAATTTGTGGAGTTGCCCGAAGGAAGATTATTTGTATTTAATTGGCTAATCTCTAACGTCTGTATTCCAGAAAGATCTGACCTCAAATGTACTGAAGTCAATGGAGGGACTTCCATGCATTTTTAAAAGTCTGATCCAGACTCCAGCGATGCTGAACTTAAGATTCCCAGCAGCAAACACTGCTGATAGTTTTATGCTTTCATCGTTCTCTGACCCTTTAATGTTTGGTTCAGAAATCAAATTTAACCAGTGTGGGGGATCACATAAAGGAAACTTAAAAGCAGGATTTGTGCATTTTCCACATGTGCTGGCAAAACTGAATTCTAAATTTGCTTACATGTTTCTAACCACCATTCTTCCCACTTTCCAAATGTTTTGACGTTCCCTAGTCAAGGATCAAACCTCACCTAGTGACAGCTTAAGCAATCACAACACAAATGGAATCATCCTAGTTCTGCAAATCAAATTTTCATAGTATACAGTTCACAAGTATCCATATTCCAAGATGTGTCTGAGTTGGGAACAATTGGATAAATAAATTCAGATACATTAAAATTTGTCATTATGGTCATTATGTGATTAAAAAGAAGAAATATATTTACTGATAAATTCATTCTTATTGTTCAGGCACTGTTTACAGTGTGTGTCATAATTTTCTGTTTGTTCTGTTTGTTTTACTGTGCATAGAAGACAACAGCAGTTTGCATTCATTTACTGTCCTCTAAAGTGAGATGCAATGATTAGAAATATGTTAACAACAAAAGGAGGGCTAAGGAGAATTTCCATCCTTCATTGGATGTGGGGGAAACACAGTGACAAAGGACAGGGAAACAGCTGAGGTACTTAATGCTGTCTTTGCCTCAGTCTTCAGTAGTAAGACCAGTTGTTCTCTGGGTACCCTGCACCCTGAGCTGGAGTACAGGGACGGGAAGCAGAATGAAGCCCCCATAATCCAAGGGGAAAGGGTTAGCGTCCTGCTATACCACTTAGACACATATTGGTCTATGGGGTGGGATGGGATCCACCGTAGGGTACTGAGGGAGCTGGCAGAAGTGCTCACCAAGTCACTTTCCATCATTTATCAGCAGCCCTGGCTGACTGGGGAGGTCCCAGTTGACTGGAGGTTAGCAAACGTGACACTGTTCTACAAGAAGGGCTGGAAGGAGGATCTGGGGATCTACAGGCCTGTCAGTCTGACCTTGGTTCTGGGCAAGGTTGTGGAGCAGATCATCTTGAGTGCCATCATGCAGCACGTACAGGACAACCAGGCAATCAGGCCCAGTCAGCACAGGTTTATGAAAGGCAGGTCCTGCTTGACTAACCTGATCTCCTTCTATGATTAGGTGACCTGCTTAGTGGATGAGGGAGAGGCTGTGGATGTTGTCTACCTGGACTTTAGTAAAGCCTTTGACACTGTTTCCCACAGCATTCTCCTGGAGAAACTGCCTGCTCATGGCTTAGATGGGTGTATGCTTCACCAGGTAAAAAACTGGCCAACTGTATGAGGCTCAATAAGACTCAGTGCGGGGTCCTGCACCTGGGTCACAACAACCCCAGGCAACGCTACAGGCTTGGGAAAGAGTGGCTGGAAAGCTGCCCGCAGAAAAGGACCTGGGGGTGTTGGTCAACAGCCAGCTGCATATGAACCAGCAGTGTGCCCAGGTGGCCAAGGCGGCCAACAGCATCCTGGCTTGCATCAGGAATAGTGTGGCCAGCAGGACTAGGGAAGTGGTTGTGCCCCTGTACTCGGCACTGGTGAGGCCGCACGTGGAGTACTGTGCTCAGTTTTGGGTCCCTCACTACAAGAAAGACATTGAGGTGCTGGAGCGTGTCCAAAAAAGAACAGTGAAGCTGGTGAAGGGTCTAGAGCACAAGTCTGATAAGGGGCGGCCGAAGGAACTGGGGTTGTTTAGCCTGAAGAAGAGGAGGCTGAGGGGAGACCTTATCGCTCTCTACTACTACCTGAAAGGAGGTTGTAGCCAGGTGGGGGTTGGTCTCTTCTCCCAAGTAACAAGTGATAGGACAAAAGGAAGGGCCTCAAGTTGCACCAGGGGAGGTTTAGATTGGGTATTAGGAAAAATTTCTTCACTGAAACGGTTGTCAAGCATTGAAACAGGCTGCCCAGGGAAGTGGTGGAGTCACCATCCCTGGAGGTATTTAAATGAGGTGTAGATGTGGTGCTTAGCGACATGGTTTAATGGTGGGCTTGGCGGTACTAGGTTAACGGTTGGACTTGATGATCTTAAAGGTCTTTTCCAACCAAAATGATTCTATGTTTCTATGAAATAGTGTGTGTGAGTGTCTATATATGGGGTTTTTATATGTATAAATACGTACACACATACAATTCTTTGTGTTTTCCTATAAGCTTTGAGAGGAGATACTTTCTGCTGCTGCTGTTTTCACCCTAAGGACAGTAGCACTAATATTTTCACATGCTACTGTGCATTGTACTTCTCTGTCTTTCTATTTTGTGTGGATAGCTCAAAGTTTTAAAACCTTGCACAGATCCTATTCATATATGAAAATAATAATGATAAAGAGGCTATTTAAAAAAAAATCTAAAAAATTACTGAGATTAAATCAATAGAGGCTAACAACTCATCATGCGCTGCTTGTTGCACATAGCATTTTATCACAGCCATCAATCAGGCCAGATGAGTCAAGCTCCTGGAAAAAAATCCCCAATTTTATGTTATTCTTTCAACTGGATTGACATTATCAGTTACCAGGAAAAAAAAAAAGATACTTCTTTAGACAGAGGATGGAAAAAAGTGCATAATTAACAAAAAGAGCTGAATATAAGAGGACTAGCATGGGTTGATGGATGCCCTAAATTAGTGGATTTAACAATTGATTTTATTTTGTTAGACTTTTTCCATGGTGTGTGCTTGGTTATTAATAGTTAATGGCACACATAGGCCTAAGACAAATAGGTGTGCATGGACCAGTTGGTCTGATTTTGAAATGTTGGCTTCCTCATGCAATATTCATGTTTAACTTACAGATACTCACATCAGCAAATGCGTTAATAAAAGGGACATGTAGGAATACGTTGTGGTTACTGTTCTTGCCGATGCTTGCTGAGATATCCTTTCCCAGTTTGTCAGCTGTTTTCCTGTTGTGAGTGGCAGGAAAGTGGCTGAGGTATCCAGGATACTACAGGAGGAAAAAGAAAGCTACCTATAGTAAGGACTGCTAAGTAGCAATTTCAGCAACAAAATATGGGTTTGTCAGGCTCCCGGGCCAGGTATTTATACTTGAATGTTAGGTTTTGAATTGGTTGTGTGGATTCGTGTATTGATGTTTTTTTAAAACATTCATCCCAGGCTGACGGATAACACAGGCACACTGGTAAACATGCATCCAGATAGTAACGTTGTATGTGACTGTTATTTACGTATGCATTGTGGTAGTGAATACAGGTTGACCGGGGGATGCTAGCACAGGTAGACCAAAGCTGACAGTCCAGGTACTTATTACAGATTATTTCTGTAAAACAGTCTGATCAGAGGGACAAAGCTTGGGTAGCGTGTGGCATCAGGTTTAGTGTAGCATATGTCAGTGTCCTTTACACGCCTCTTTAACCCTTCTTTGGTTACACAAAAAACCCCAAATCATTAAACTAGCCCCTGTTCTTCCTCTGATATAATCACTCAGATAACAAGTGTGAATGGCTGTTTGTTAATAATTGTTTTCTGGAAAGGCTCCTTGCCAGTGTCATGCTGTTTCACTGATCTGTTATGAGTTGTTAGTCAGTTGTGACTCACAGTTTTCTAAGCCTGCTCATGCTGATACACTGTGAAGCACTTCTGGAAATAAAAGTGACTCATACTCAGTTGAGTAGGTCCCACTGAGGCTATGAAAAAAGGATGAATTTATCTGCAATATTTTTACACTGCTGTGAATTTCTTTAGGCCTAAGGAAAGGACCTGTACCCTGTAACACATCCCGTGTTTTCCTAGAAGTTTCTTCAGGCTTTCATGCAGTTGCTCCTAGGGAGGTAGGAATGACACATCCTAACCTCTGTATCACTAGACCTCTGCCTTATCTCAGGACATTGTAGGGAGGCATTTATGAAGAAATCTTGTATTTTGTAAGATTTACTTGAGCTGGGCATACAAGCTGCTGGAAGAGATTTCATTGAATTAGTAATTTTAAGTATTGAAGGAACTATGGTAGAAAAAATTCAACATGAGCAGTGATAAACACCATAATACTTCTAGGGTTTCATCCAAGGTCCACAGAGTTCAATGGCAATTGCATTGGTCGCAGTGTGTTTTGGCTCGGACCCATTTTTCATACTTGGGTTAGAGGTTTGCTTCATAGTCCCATTGCCAAGAGGCATAGCCTTGCCACTGGCTGCATGGAGAATTAGCTCTGTCCCTGCAGGAGCACCCTGGACGTTCCTGCTTATTCAGAGAAGCAAAAGGCCTGTAGCAATTGTCAACTTCTGCATTATACCCAACAGGTGACTGCCTTTCATCTGTAAGGTTTATTTTAATATTTTTTAATATTTTTATATATTTATATACTTTTTTCATATATCTGAATCCACAAATATAAAATGTGTGTGAAATGCCTGCATATCCCTTAAGAAAAGAATGCTTGCATTCACATCATCAGTGAGAACTGGCTGAGCACTAAGCCCACCATAACTAAACTGCTTGTTCTTTGGACCACCAGTTGTCCTTCCTTCTGTGTTTATGTGTACTCAGTTTAGTGGAAGAATGATTTTGGCTGACTGCAAAAAGGAAGAAAAAAGGGGAAAATCATTTATGTGCTTGTATTGTGAGAGTATCTTGGAGCTTGGCTCATTAGCCAAAATCTCAAGCTGGACAATACCAAAATAATGTCTGATCTGTGCCTCAAGGAACTCCTCATTTTAGCAAGAAGTTCAAATAATAGTATGGCTTGATAAATTTAAATACAGTGGAAAATAACTTAGTTTGGTGATATGAAAGGAGAGCAACACTGTAAAAACCCCCTTTGGTTCCCTAAATTCAACTTGAATAAATCCCGTAGCTCTCAGAACTACTGATGTTATCTCTGAATTTAGTCCGGCTGCAGCCAGCAAATAATGAGGCGCGTGCCTGTAGCTGGAGTCATTTCAGAAAAATCTTTTGTGTGGGGGAAAATTTCCAGTCTGGGTCCCCATTTGCTCTGCTCTTGGGTCAGCCTCTGTTGGAGATGTCATACACAAAACCATTCCCCCCGCAGCCTGAGTTCGGAAAGCAGCACTCCCACAGCTTTCCAGGGAGCATGGGATAAATGAGAGATAATCGCTGAAGCGCTAAGCGCTAACACTGGTAACAGCAGGCATAGCTGATTAAACAGAACTCTGTGGCATTTACTGTTAGCGCCTGAAAAGTAGCAAACCCAAGTGTGCATTCAGCAGGGTGTGAAACCGCCCTTAATTCAGACATCTGAACGTGCAAACTGTGTCTTGGTAATGTTATGGACACACCAGCCTTTGTCCCTGATGCGTGTGTTGTTTATAAGATGAAGATGTTGGAAAGTGGAATAATAGATGCTGAGCTCTTCGGTTGGCATAATAAAAGCAATGTATTTGCTAAGAACCTAGATTATTTTTATTACTATATTCAGTAAAGTAAGAAAAGAATATTGGGGAAGAAAAAAGAAGAAAGGAAGGAAAAAAAAAGTTGGCCAATACTTAAAACAGAGTTGTGACTACATGCTCCTAAAGAGAATGACTTCTGTTATTTCTGGATATCGTACTGATTTGCTGTCAGTCAGGAAAGGTTGTATGTAAGCAACAGAGTAACATAACAGGTTTATTCATAAAGATGAGGACCGTAGATGACAGTACAAATGTGGCTGCACAGGAAACCTGGTGGAACTGAAACAGAACGTGATCCTCCAGCGTCTCTTTCCAAAGCCTCATCTGACCCCCTCTGCCCCACAGACCTCACTGCCCAAACTGTAGCTGCATAGAGCAAAACCTCAGGTCCATTCCTGCGATTCTACCAAGCGCAACGGTTTCATGTGTTTAGATTCACAGAAAGCATCTGGAAGAGTATCAACAATGGAAAATGCTGTTAGCAGAGAGTATTTTGTAAAGGATACTTAAATTCTGTTTTGTCTTTAGGATCCGCAAGTGCGTACCATGGGAATATCCTTGGGCAAAAAATAATCTCTAAGAAATCCCCTCCTAAATACTTCTGAGTGTCGGACTCCCCCCTGCATGTACAACTGTCATCTATATGGTGCTATAGGTCCCATGCTAGGAGAGAAGAGGAGGAGACCAGAATGGATTTTGCCTGGGAATCTTATGAAAGCATAAACTGGAAGGACCTCAACCCACTCTGCTGCCTCCCTGATTTAAGAATTGAACACCTGCATTTCAAAGAATAGCATGGAATTTATGTTTGTGAAGGCCAGGGCTATAGGAAATGAAACTTTCATGTTACATACCAGAGCTTAAATATCTCATTTGTAAAATACTCAAAATGTTGAGCACTGAGCAGGCCCTATGTGCCAGATCAGATTATAACGTTATCCTGTAACTTGTACTGAAGAGAGGGGAAGACACAGTTGAAGTATGAGCGCAGCCTTAACTTTAGCACTTTCTGATATTGCTCTGCTTAGTCATGCAATGTTCTGAGCAAGCCTTTGTGGTTTTATTATTATTTTATAAATTCACTGTATATACAGAGATATTAAACATATTAATCCCATATTAAAAAAAAAAGGAAATAAGAAGCTGAAGGTAATTATCAAACAATGAATATAGAAGATTATTTTGATTTTAGCAACCTGTGGATTAAAAAAATTGAAAACAAAGCCTTGGGTTTGGATTGTTTTGTTTTTTTTTTCTTTGAAGGCAAAGTTGATTTCTGTTTACATATAATGTTTTTTATAATGAAAAGCTGGTACTGAAGGAAGAAGCCAATAATTTCTTCTTTTCTTTGATTACACCTGGAAAATGCTGCAGATGAATATATTTGCAGCTATGAATTTCACAGGTAAAGCTATTTAAGATATAATCAGCTTGAGGGGAACTATTTTCTGAAGTGCAAGGTACGTAATTGATGCAGTTTTATCCAGATAAACAAACAGCTTTTTAATTACACTTTTATAATTTCAAACTTTCCTTAGAAATTAATATTTAATTTAGGATTTAGTTAAGCTTATTCGTGTTTGGTGTTTTTAAAGAAAAATAACAAACAACCCATAAACAAAAGCAGAGCCCCCAAGCCCCCAAGCAGTTATAGTTCCTCTCATACTTGGCATCTCTGGATCAGGGTAGTTTTCAATGGCATCCCTTTGCTTTCCTCCTCTTATGTTTTGATTATTCTCAAAAGATGAATAGCTATGAGATTGGTTTTGCTTTGATATAAGGCATACAATATCCTCCTTGCATCCTGAAGGTTAGCTTTGAGACAGAATATAAATCTGAGGATTTCCTTTCATGATGGTGGTAATGATCTTTACAGTAAACATAACTAACTGAAATAATCTTAAAAGGCTGGTAGTAGCACTTAGCCAAGACAATATTCCCTGACGCTGTACTTTAGCTTAATGCCTATCTCTCCACTTCCTCTGGTAAAAGGAGACTTTTCTTTGGGCCACAGGAGGTCTTGCCATCCACACGCACTGTGGAGAACCTGGCAGCTCATTTTTGTTCTTTGTGTGTCCGCTGGTTTAAGCACATCAGGTTGCTGGGTGTTACAGCAGCATTCCTGCTGGCACACACCCTTGGAAGTTTGGATTTGCAGCAAAATGGATTTGTGAAGACTGCTTTAAAACATCAGCAACAGGGAAACTGGGGCTGGCAGAAGAGAGGGTCGGTTTGGTTTGGGTTTTTTTCCCCTCCTGTGTCCAGACCACCAGGATTCTGGGGTATTTTTAAGCATTGCGAACATTTCCATCTGTTTCCAGATCCTCCTAGCTGAGCACAAAGCAGCACAGCTTAAGTCCAGGTGTGCTGCCCTATTCAGTACTTTTCTTCTTTGTGGGAGCCAAGTGAAGTTGTAGGAGGCAGTACAAAGCTCATCAGCTACATAGGTAGGTAGGGCTGTGGGAAAGCTGTTTTAGGAACACTTTTGGTTGGAAAAAGGAATATAGATGAACTTGAAATGTTTTGTGAAATTATGTCAGGGGTGCAGAAGTTCAGTTATAGAGGAAAAATCCTATACGCATCCTGTGTTGATGTATTCTAGTCATGCATTTTGAGGATGAAATATTCCTATTTTGAGAAACAGACTTTGAAAGGACTTCTTTCTGTAATCTGCAAGTGTCAGTCCACAAAGTCAAGAAAGAATAACATGTTTTCCCCTTTTAAAGTGAAACAAATTCTGTTATTAAATATCTCGAAAACTTTTCCTTGGTGGAATTCCTAGCCCTTTTGACATCTCTAATCTCAAACCCCAAGGCCATCATCTTGGGTGTGAACTCTGGGTACTACAACCCAAATATAGATGACAATGGTGGAGTCTCATCACCAAGAACACTTGAGAAATTACACAAGCCCCAGCACTAACAAAATTTAATTACGTTTGAGCTTTTACATCTTAGTGCAATAGAGCGTGAGAAGGTAAAACTTCTGTGAATGTTTCTTCTAGGCTGGCAGGGACTGACCAGCCTGTCTTCTATGCGTACACTCCAGTATTTACTAAGGAACAGGCTAGTGAAGCTGCAGTTTTTCATGGATGAGAATATAAGATCTCTGTCTTTTACCTGGCCACTTATTTTTGGGAAAATTGTGGGAACTTAGTTCACTTTGAGACTCATACTCCTCTGTCAGATTTCACGGATTCTGAGCCAAAGTCCGTAGAAGTTAATAGGCAAGGGATACAAGCAGAAATGCAAGCAGATAGACGGACTAACAATACAAACCTTGTTTCTGTAGGACTTCAAGTTGACAGGAAAACCACAACAAATAAAATGCACTCATGATCTACCCATGGTCAGGGAGATACGGTGCAGCAATTTGTGCTTTTGTGTCACTGGAGCTGTGACTCTAATGCACAGCCCAGACACATGGCAGCAGAAGAGGGAGAGGCATTTTGCAGGTTGAGGGCAGCCACCTGGATTTCTGAAACCTCCAAGAACAAAATCCACTTCAGGATGACACTCTGGCAGTACTGGACTATTCTCAGTTTTAAAGGAAGCAACTTTGGAGCCAATTCAGATTAGACTGTTGTCCTAGGCCAGCTAAATCACATCAGTGGGACTTAAACCAGGAACAGTTTTAGTCCTACACTAGGTAAAAGCCACGGCATTTTTTTTGTTTTGCCATCCATTATTTAGATTAGGTTTTGCATAAATGAATGCCATGCTGAACAGCTTTTATAGCTATTTTGTATCAAGGCTGAAGGGGTAAAATATATCTATTCAAAAAAGAAAAGGAAATAAAAAGAAAAAATATCTTGAGTGCTTTTGTTATTAGCCAGTCTCCAGGCAACTCGGGGCTGAGGGCACAGCTAAATTAAATTTTCTAGTAGCAGACATATATATACACACACACCTTAGGAGCTATTTTTAACATACGTACATCTACCATACCTCACGTTTGACAGCTTTATTTGAATCCAGGCTATTCATTGGGAATAACCAGCTAATTAATTTATCTCATGAATATCAAATACGCAATTAGTCACAGAGCACTCAGTATTCCAGCCATTACCCACCAATGTAGTCTCCACACTGCCAACAATGACTCCGGGAAATGAATCCCATTCAGTACCTGACCTGCCATAGAAAGACAGACATAAATGGATTTACCATATGCTGCTTAATATTATGCTTATAATTCTTTCTTTCTTCCTGTGTGCATGTGTGTGTGCAGTCGGCTAATGGGTTCTCTTCAATCATAACAATGTGAAGGAAGTAAATTAGTGTTTTGGAGATTAAATAATACTGTAGTCTCAAAATCCTGAGATTAATGTTTCTGCTCAAAGACAACTCCAAAGGAAACACACATGCGTGTATTTCTTCGTGTACGCTGTTGGTAATAGACTAAAATTGCGGACAGGAAGATGAAAGTTAGATGTTGGATGAAAAGCTTTGAAACAGTAATGATAGTTATACATTGTTAAGCAGATGTGCAAGGGGACATCCTTAGCATCGCTGGTGCTTGCTAAGGAGTGATGTGACAGGCACCTGGAGAACAGCTCAGGCACAGCTGATTGCATCCTGGAAAGGAATGGCACAGGTTGTAACTCTCAGGCTCCTGTCTACCATTATGGCTGCATGTCTCTCTCTCCAAAAATCTCACCATCTTTGGCAGCTGTATTGCCTTTCTCAATAGCAAGCTCAAGGATTGAACAAGCTCATAAACTGAACTGTCAGATGAAGTTGAAGCACATTTATTTACTGTAAAGCAAGCGTCATTACTGTTGCCTTGAGATATTTTGTGATTAAGTACAATTTCCCACGCTGGCAAATCTAGAGCCATTTATAGAAATGCTAACTTCCATTATTCTGTGGCTAGCTCCTAAGGCTTAACCTTGGAGAAGATTCTGGGTGTTGAACAATTTTAAAGATCAGTAAATGTTATTGTAATTGTAGGAAAGCCTTGCAAGACAAGGTCCAGCTCAATTCGTTGTAGCACTTTGGCAGTACATACAGCTTAGCAATTAGAAATTGTTTCTGCAAGAGTGGAGTGTTAGAAGATACGTACTGTTATACGGCACTGGAGCACTTGGTCATAAATCTTGTATTTTGTGGTAGAATCTACGCTAATAAAGCATTAAAAAGAGGGCAAAGAAATTTCAGTACTTTCTCAAACTCTTCATCTTTGAGGACATGGTTTTACAGGGGTGATGCTGAGGCTTAATGATGAGTGGGAATCTATGAGTGCTTTTGTTTATATTAAGTTGTACTTCATATCTTAATGTTGTTTAACCTCTGTGGCTTTTGATGGATATTTTCAGAAGTTGCTAAACCAATAGCTCATAAATAAAGCACAGCAACCATTCTTGGAGTTGCAAAATGTAAGCCATTGTGTTCTCGGCATCAAGCTGCTAGTTTAAATGTTAGTACAGAAATCAGTTCTTCAGACTAATCACCAAATACAGCAGAGGATGAAATACTGGGTTTAGGTGGCTGAATCAAAGTCTTTGATGGTGGGGAAAGAGTTCATTAATAGTCAACATGAAATTCCTGAGCACTCCAGTTTAAAAAAAAAGCCACTCTGCGTATGTGGACACATTGTAGTGTTCTGAAAATCCATCGAGATTTAACATGCTTCAGATTACAGAATCACAGAATGGTAGGGGCTGGAAGGGACTTCTGGAGGTCATCTAGTCCTACCCCCCGACAGAGCAGGATCACCTAGAGCATGTTGCACAGGATCATGTCCAGGTGGGTTTTGAGTATCTCCAGAGGAGGAAACTCCACCACCTCTTGGTAGTTTTGTTGGTAGTATTGTTAATATTAGCTTTTTTCTTTCTGTGATTTGGGGTAACCTTGAGAAATGAGTTTTAATACCCCTGCATTTCTCCCAGCTCTGGAGGGCAAGTATGGGAAATGCTTCCTCTGTGCCAGCCTCTGGTATGGATACCATGGAATAAGGGTTAAAGGGGCAGCTCTTGCTCATGTGAAGGATCACCATCCACCCCACAAATACATTCCTCTGGGTATCCCCTGCCTCCTCCAAGGCCTGCATTTTGTAGTGAAGGCTTTGCTCGCACTGGTTTTCCATCCATCAATAACTACCAGAATAGGCACCGTGGTTCCCACTTGCTAGTCTGAACAGGCAGGCTGTAACCCACACTCGCATGACCGTGCCACCTCCCACGTCTGAGCGGTGCTGGGCTGCCAAGGTGAGGGTTATGTGCTCTCTCTGCACAAATGCAGAAGTGGGAAACTCCAGTGTGAGCCCCAGCCTCTGTTCTGCAACCGCTCTTGGACCAGCAAATTACAGTGTGTTTTGCATTCGCACATTGTGGACCTATCAGTCAGTCTCAATGATACTATTCAGGGAGTTTAACAGCAACTTTTCTGTAGCTGTAATAACTGCTCTGAAAGTCAACTCTAATCTCTTAAGGTGTTAAATGTAAACAAATGCCACTCTGCATAGAAATGCCTTTCCTGTAATTTTTTTTTTTTTTGCTAAATATAAAGATTGAAAGAAATGCTTTATAAAAACAATTATCTTTAAACCCTTAAGGGACACTAATTACTTTTAATTTCAGTGTGTGATGGTCCTTATCCAGGGGAAGTATGCTGCATGGGCTATAAACCATTTTTATATCATATAGCATTTAACAAAGCATGCCTGGAGTTAGTTGAGCTGTCTCCCTGGTTCTCTGATCTCTATTATCCTTCACCATGATTAAACATGCAGTGTTTCACTGCCTAATCGTGAAGGGCATTCAGGAAAGTTAACTGAGCTCTGTTCTCCTACCTGCCTGAGCAATTGTGTTTCTGTTTTGCTATACCATCTGTGTAACAGAGCATTGCTCTGCCTGGGGGAGGTCAGAGGTTAGTCACAGCCATGCAGACACAGTTCATGTCCTGTTGCTGTTCTCACAGCAGAAAGATCAGCTCCGGTGACAGCATCGTCCTCAGCAGCCAGGAGCTGTGGCTCTGGAGCTTGCTTTCCGAGTCAATTACAAAGCAGATGTACCTCACTCTCCCCTCCTCAGAAGCAGCAGAGACTAACATCCTCTCTATAAAGAGGTGACAATAATGGTTTTCCCACTTTCTCTTCTCTCCTCTTTACTTGTGTGAAGTGCTGGATGGATAATGCTGCACGTTGACATCCACCTTCCACAGAGCAGCAACTGCAGAGCAAAGCTTGGGAATATGCTGGCTCTGTTCAGATCTGGCTCTCATTTAATTCGAGGTCAACCCAATCATCTCGGCTGTTTCTAGGAGGCCAGCCCATTTGCCGTGTTTTCATGTGTTCACGTTCCTGCTCCCTTCGTGCCCGATCCTGCCACCACCTCATTGAAATCCTGAAGATGCACCTTTGCAGGGTCATCTCTGTAGGAAATGAGCAGAGAGATACTCATGGTTATGTGAATATCTGGGAACAGGTTTATTCAAGCTTAAAATAAAATCAATGCTATAACCATTTTCTGTGTTGACATTAAAGTAGCCACTCGCCATGTCTCCATTACTAGAAAGCTGCTGCTGGCAGCTCTTAAACACTCAAGCATCACATCCTTTAAATCTTCAATCTGTTTGTTGTTTAGGCCACAATCTGTTCCTCCTTTTTTGTTTAGAAATCTCTTAAGATATTACCAGAAATAAATAACCACTTTCTTAAGCTGTTTACTACACACCTTAGCGAGTGTCGGAGTGCATGCTCCTGTAGATGTTGTCACTCTACTTACAGGAAGTTTTGGAAATCAGCACAGGGTTTAGTTGTGAAACTCGGGCACAGCATGTGGAACACCAATGGCCTGTCATACCTATCCATGAAAGTGGCCTGGGCATCCTCCCGTTCTCGGGCATTCCTGCTTTTGGTGAAGCACCTCTCTGAAGCATCTGATTCTCTCTGTGGAAGGGATGGACCTGATGCACATCCATCCTTTATAAAACCAGGTGGATAATTTTAAACCTTCAAATGCTAGTTCTGATCCTGACTAGAAATCAGTAGACAGAAATATGTCTCCAAATATTGCAATTTTATGTTTGTCGATGTCTTTTTAAAAATAGATGAAGACTGTAAAGTGATTGTGCATTTATATTAAACTGCCCGAGGTTCTTAATACCATTGAACCATGACTCCATCCTGAAAACATAATTTCTTTTTTCTTCCAATCTAAGTGGCTTAAATGTCTTTTACCTTCTCTTGTTACAGAACCAAGTTGATATGTGTGATTACTTTCATGAAAATACATCAGCAGCACTGATAACACCAGCAAAAAATGTATATAGGTCTGAGAAAGGGTAACTAGTTATAGTTATGGCTAAGGACATGCGCTGTTTTGTTTCACAATGTCTGTGATTAAATGATTGCTATTTAAAAACAAAGATAGATTTATGTTTCATCAGTAGAATGACTTTAAAAAACTCCCCAAAATATGTACTAAAACTGAGCCTTCACTATTCTTCTCAGTGAACTCCAACCTTGCTCATAACCTCAGCACAGATTATTATGTTAAAATTTGCAGAGACCCAAACTAACTTTCTCACAGTAATGGTTTCCAGTTGCTCTTCAGCCTAAGTAGGATCTGAAGCAGTGACCAGGAGATGAAAGTCTCTCTATGCCATCTTCAATCCCCTGAGCCATCTAGCCACTTTCTGCATTTATTTTTCAGAAATTAATTTTTAAAAAAAGCAATTGTTTTTGCAAACAGCCCTTTGAATTCCATCCCAGTGGCATTTTAGAGCATTACTGCAAATTATTCAATTTATATGCATAGTCAAGCCTACATCGTTATTCCTATATTATACTAAGGCAGGAAAAGACAAAAAAACACTCAGAAAAGACAAGAAAAACAAAGGCAGAAACCAGATCACTATTCTAGAAAAATATTTTTCACCAGGTTGAAAATAAACCTAAACCCTCTTCATCACGGTAATCTTTTTTAGAAAGTCATTGTAAGGAAAGATTCAAATGACTGCAGTAAAACTCAAAAGATATACTCTATTATGAACACTAATTAATGTGAGTATTAATGTTTTTGGCTTCAGATGAGATGATCCAGCATTCTTAAAAATTAATAAAAACTGATTACAGAGACGCACATACCTGAACATGTTCCAACTTAGCAGCTCATCATTATTCACAGAATAATTGGGTGCTCATTTACATCCTGTGAATTTCAAGGCCTTTTAACTACATACGTATTACTTTCTCATATACATTGCTTTGCAGTCCGTGCTTCTGATGGGAAAGATGAAATAACGCAGGCATGGTTAGCCCCAGGAAAACCCTAAGGTATGGCACTATTCCTCCAGCATATACCAACTGTTTGAGTTCAGTGTTCTTCCTACCCAATCCTCTGGAAATGTCCAGGTGTGAAAAGGTGATTCCCCATCCTCTTTATTTTGATTTGCATGTACAATGGACCCAAGCCCAGCCAATGGACTGCCCCATTGCTGTCAGAAATGTTGTGGGAATTCAAATTCAGAAATATACTGCTGAAAAAAGAAGCGAGAAAGTATGCGGTGGTGGAGCTGAGTTCCCAACCTGTAAGATGTTATGATACATGTTCAAAATGTAGGCTACATTCATCAGTGTCAACAAATATGCAAGTATGAATGGTGTCTTTTTTCAAATGCAATCAATTAGAGAAATGAATGTGTTTTCTGCAGTGCTGCACCAAATTAACTGTATGGACAGACCCCCTTCACTTCAGCTAAGAAGAAAGGAAAGTTTGATGATTTTGGCTTGAAGTATTTGTGCTTGCTGAGACCTGTGAAGAGACATAGAATAAAACCACAACAGGAGGAGTTTGAGGGGGAGTAAGATCTTCAGCCGTGCCCAGAGAGGAGCAATTTCAGCAAGGTGCTCCGCATCAGCTTTCCTGTTTGCTGTGTGCTGAGAAACACAGGAATGGTTCTGTTCCTCTGAGCTGCAAAGGAAAGGCAGAATCAGTGGTGTCGAGGTATCTGCATTTCTGTTTGTGCCATCTCTGCTCACGGCTAGTGGATAAGGAAGGCCGTGCAACATGGACTTCTGGAGATGGAAGAGCTGCTAACCATTTGCATCTCCTCAGAAAAGCTTAGGCCATTTCTGTTTGCCCCTGCAGGTTTTGTGAATGCCCCGTGGTCTGGTAAAAGTGGAAGGAGCATAGCTAGATGCCTGATGCTTACCTACAGTCAAAGGGAGTCAGCTATGAATTGCTTTCTCTACACCATGCCCTGGCTTAGAGCTTAAGAAGGCTCTTTGCTGGGAGGCAGTTTTTACTTTTTGCTGGCTTTCTGATTTAGTTTACTTAGAGAAGCTATTAATTACAAGTTGGTAAGGTCTCAAATGAGGTCTAGACCAGCTGCTCCAAAGACACAGATAAGCTGCTGGGTGGTAATGGCTCTTGGCTGCTCCTGACCTAGGCTGAATTTGGGCAGTTGCTTTGTTCTGTAATGAGCAATCCCACAAGCCATCCAGTCTCCAAAACCAGGCTTTTTAAAAATTAAAGTGTACTTCTAAGACTTAGCTCCCACTGTTTATAGAGTTGATTGCCCTCAAGTTCACCTTGGGCCTAATTGGCTTACTGGCTTAATTAACAAAGTGCTTATTAATGTCTAGTGGCAATTAATTTTCAAGGGATTATTTTCTATTAAGATCATGAGTACAGTATTAACATTGTGCAACTGTGATTCAGGAGAACCAACCAGTACAGGGTGTGGGGTTTTTTCTTTGATGTATCCAGCAAAATTTATTTCTTTGGTCATGTTGTGCTGATTTGCCCTGCAGTTCTAATAATTAGCATCTGTATAAAACCAAGAAATGCATACTGAGATTAGGGCCATTTTGGAAACAATGGCATGATAGTTTTTACTGGGTTTGCATAAATCCTGATGGGCTATTGAGCAAATAAAGGACCTTTGTCAGGTAACATAGCATCATACTAACAAAAGGTACATTTCTGAATCGTAATAAGCCTACATTTTACAAATTTAAGTGCATTGTTTTGGTATTTTAATATTTATATGTGCATGTGTCCTGGTTTTCAGCTGGGATAGAGTTAAGTTTCATAAGAGGCTGGGAGGGGACACAGCCAGGACAGCTGACACAAACTAGACAAAGGGATATTCCATACCATATGATGTCATGCTCAGTTTATGGCGGGGGAAGCGGCTGGCCAGGGAGGGGAGGGGTCGCTGCTCAAGGATGGGCTGGGCGTCAGGTTCTGGATGGTGAGCAAATTGCATTGTGTATCACCCACTTTGTATATTCTGTTATAAGTACTGTTGTTGTTTTCCTCTTCCTTTGCTGTCCCAGTAAACTGTCCTTATCCCAACCCACGAGTTTTACCATTTTCTTCTGATTCTCCTCCCCATCCCACCAGGGCGGGGGGGGTGAGCAAGTGGCGGTGTGGTGCTCACTGCCGGCTGGGGCTAAACCACAACAGTGTGAAAGCTGGAGTAAGGAAAATAGAGCCTGTGACCTAGCTATAATGCACAAGCTCATTTCATAATGCCACAGCTCTGTGATATTTCATTTACGTGTGTTTTAATGGGACAGTCTTACTCTGAGGTACATCTGGGGTTGCTGGGCAAGGTCCAGGCTCCCTCCAGCCCAGTGTCAGTAGCAGCTGCTTAGAGAAACAATGTAAACCCAGGGTATATAAAGACATACCTCCCTGGACACAAATTCCTTGCTTTCAGCTATCTCTGGCTCTCGGGACTTTCTGAAGAAATGGAGCCTTTGATAACCAGTAGTCATTGACAGGCTTTTCTTTTCGAAGTTTGTCTTTTTTGAACACGTTTATACTTTGTATATCTGCGTATCCTGTGGCAGTGAGTTCCTCAATGTGCACATGGCTTGAAAAAATACTGCTTTTCCTTGCTTCTAAAACATGTACGTGCAATTTCTTTTTAACACTCCCTACTTCTTGCATATTAAGAAAGAGTGACTAATCATCCCTTGTTCACCTCCATCCTGCTTGAGACTGTACAGGTATCTCTGCCAGCAGCCCACAGGCCAATTTTTTCCCAGCTACTTAATCCTCACGCTTTTCATACTTTTCCTCATCCTTGGTGCTTTCAGTCTGAAAAAAAAGGTGACTGGGATATATGACAAAGGTGTATAAAAACTGGGGAGATGCAGATGCAAGCTTTGCTTTAGAGTCTCTAACCAGCAGATTGCTAGATGAGAGGAAATATACTGGTCCTTCTCTTAACCTGTTTTTCACATTACCAGATGCTCATCACTACCAGAGACAGGACCCTCAGTTGCAAGTTTGCTTGTAGTGTACCAGTATAGATTGCCTCTCACATTCCTTGTTCCTCGTGTGTTTGGAAATGTTTATATCAGGTTTTATGCCTTTATTAAGTTGTTCTTTAAGACTCTTTTTTTCCCTAACCTTATTATCATTGTACATGCCTATCTTCAGCTTTCTTGTTTGCACAAGATTGCTGTGTTTTCATTTATAATGTTTTACTTCTGATGCTTCTTTACTCTGCAGTTCACTGTGACAACTTTTCTCCGGAGGAGGCGGGAGGGAGTTGCTTTAATGTTGTGTTGTTATTTTTTCCCCAAGTGATGTCTATTTTGGGGTGTGTTAATATGTGACTTGCCAAAAGGCTTTGAAAGATCTGTTTGACCCTTAGCAAAGAACAGGTTCTTCGCTCCTGTTTTGCAAGTGAAAAAACCCCAATTTTTGTTTTCTCATTCACTGTCTGTATGTCATTTTGGTAGCTGGGTCAGCTGTATCTGGAATTGTATCTCAGAGTCCGTGAAATTTGGGAATAGAAGTAAGAAGGTGGGAATTCACCTCTTCTGAGAGCCACCACCATGACTGCGTCATGTAAGACCCACTCATGTTTTCCCATAAAGCTGATGAGAGGTTGAGATGCTGCTCAGGGCCCTGCGTTGGCCTTCTGTCAACAGGAGAGTTTCACCCACAGTATCTCCCTTAACAAATTCTGTGGGCAAGTCAGGGGAGATACTCATGGCTGGCTGCCTCATCATAGCATGTGTACCTCCAGCAAAATTAAATTGTGGAACCATATTTTGTTCTATGTTTTGGTACTAAAACCCCAAAATAACAACAACAACTATAATATCATCAGTGGTTACGTGTCAGTGATAAAAAGGGCCACCTGCAAGTTAACATGAAGTATGTTAATCACCCTTCCACAGCAGGCAAACATTCACATTTAATTTTGTTTTACAGTTTTGTAATAAAAGCTTAATTTTTCTCCCTCCCCTATACAAAGCATGTGCTATAAAATAACCAAAAGCAATCATGCAAGTGTGAATGCAATAGAAAGCTCCATTCAGATTTATTATGCAAACGTGAAAGAGAAAGCTTAACATACAGTATATTGCAAAATATATTTGACTAGCATGCAATTGTGTTTAAATTTTATAACTTGACTAGTTTTGTGAGGTACATCCTGACAATGAGTCACTGAATTTTACATATTGTCCCGTTGTTGTTAACCTCTATTTCTGTGTCTTATCTCCTAATTTGTCTCAGGCATGCACATGTTGTATATATGGGGAACAGTTCATCTCTGTAAGGGTACGATGCAGCAGTTGTTTCTTGTTGCATGGGAACTCTTCAGGACAGGCAGCAGAGACTAATGTTTTAGTGGTTTAAACTGCAGGAGTACATGAGGCAATTCATTATCATTTGGCCCAATATCTTGGCAAAATGCTGCTTCAAACAATGTCCTTAATTATCAAGCGGTATTTGCATGTAACACAGGTGGAAGCTGCTGCGATAACACATCGGCAGCAGCAAGTTTGTTGTAGTGGATGCCCAAGGGGACAAAGCTCTAAGATGTATTTTGCCTTCAGAGAAGCCTGCCTCATCCGCATTGCCTGGCTTGGGAATGGCACAGGTCTGTCCGAGCTGTGTGAGTGGGCAGCTGATGCTATCGTAGCTAACCATCAGCTTTCCCTCTCCCTGACACGACTGGGTCTAGCAGGGCAGGACCAGCCCTGATGACCTAGACGTGAGCCCTGTCCCTTGGCTCTGGTCACAGCGCTGCTTCTCCCATGCGATTCCTGCTTGCCGTTAAATGAAGTCAGGCTTGGGGATCTAGTCAGGGTTTGGAGAGGGGAGCGTGGGTTTGTCATTCCCCTCATGTGGATTATGATCCAAAGCATGGCATGTTAGTTTTATGCTAATTTGCCCTTGCTGCCTCTGCACATAGTTGAAAACCATAGCTCTCGTGAGTGTGTGTGAGAAATACAGACATGCACATGGACAGAATAGAAACCTAATGTTCCAGCAGTCCTGTGGGAAAAATGTCTTGCTGCTGGGTGAATCCTTTTAAATGTTTTTCCTGAGCAGTATAAACACAAAAATGGACAGTCTGTTCCTGTAACACGCTTTCATTTTAAGGTTGCATAAGCAACACTCACCGCTTAGTTTCTAGGAAATGAAACGCGTGAGGTATAATATAAGCTACTTTCGGTTCCTTTTATTCAAGTGCCTGCATCCAGAAATGATGGAAAAGAGCAAGGACAAAATGTCATCTTTATCACTGAATTAAGCTCTCCAGGACACAGACTGCCCCTTATTTTTACTATGGCAGGGCTTGGCATGAAGAAACACTGGCTTCTGTTTTAACAGAAATAAATCAGGCTAACCATATGCTGACTGCCAGCAGTACTCCAACAAGCATTTTGTATCTGTATGCCTGTTAAGTGCTAAGGCTGGTTTTCCCTTGGCCTGCAAATAGAGCAGCACATGCGTGCAAGTCCCTGAAAGGCGCCAGGAGATAGCCGCACTTGTTGGCCAGAACCGTGTACCATGTTACAGCTGCAAAAGGCTTTTGTCTGCCTGTCGTGCAACCACAAGAAGGTTTGGCAGCGTGCTGAAGATTGCATAGGAAGAAGCTAATTACTCCACTTCATCCTCTTTTGTTGGGTGTTTTCCCTGTCTCTCTCAGATTCGTCTTTTTCCTTGCTCAGCTCCTCTCAACAGAGGTCAGGGACCGTGTGTGCTCTGCAAGGCAGCAGTTGGAGCTGGCACGCCACAGCCTCACCAGCCAGGTGAGAGGTTAGTCACCCCATGTAGGCACTCTCCCCAGCCTCTGCACAGCCAGCTCCCGGACACAGATGGACACCTCCACTGATTTTTTTTTTTTTTTTCTTCCCCCAGGGGTGTGAAATAAATAAATAAATATTCAGTTGCCTTAGGTGTAAATGCAGTTGTGTGGCGCAGTCACCAATGTTGAAGGGCTTTGTGAAATCCTCTGAATATCCCTATTTGTGTGATGTACGTTAAGGGCAAGTCAGGCACAGGGACACAGCGCTCCCAGCTGACACAGCTGTTGCCCGCTATGAAATGCAGGCATCTCCTTGGTTGGAGACCATGAGGTGATCTTGGTTGTTCCCTGATGGGGTTATTCTGAAACAGAATAACCAAACTCTGCTTTTGTGTGTATCATTGCCACAGTAGTCGGTACAGAAGAAGATGGTGCCTAACATGGTGATCCTTGCACACGCTGCGCTGAGTCCAAATCTGGGGCAAGAAGTCAGGCAGTCCTAGACAGTTCTCCGGTGTGACCATGTCTACCAGAAACTGCAGAAGGTGTTGTTATGTAAATAGCTGTGTCCTTTGGACTTGGTCCCAGCTACTACAGAAACCAGGTGTACTGTGCAGAACAGACACAGCTGTGCTCGGATCATGCCTGCAATTCATGCTATTGCCCTTGGCCTAAAAAGCAAGTGGTACGTGAGGCAGTACTTTCCAGAAGCAAAGCCATAAAACATTTAGCTTTCCTTTACTTTGCAGAATAAAGTTCTGCTGAGTCAATGTCAGGGAGAACCACATTGTAACTGGTTCCCTGGACATGGTTGGGTTTTCTGCATGGGAGAGAGGTCCTGAAGTATAAACCCAAAGTCTGCGTTTGGTATGCCAGGTTCTATGGACTTTGTGGGATTTACAAAAATGAATTCCGTAGCTAAAACCATCTCTGGATTCAGTTCTAGTTTCCATGTGGTGGTGAATGTGATTATAAGAACTTGGATGGTCGTCTTGATAAAAACTTCTTTGAATGTCATCTTGGTATGGAGAATATATGAAAATGAGCTGTTTTGTGGTTTGACCCCTAGTCCCTTTGTCTTGTCCAGTCAATAACACTAGAAGCATAGCTGTTTTGCCAAGTATTTCTGTAAATCTACTTGCTGCCACCAGGGAATGCAGGGGAACATTACAGTGTGAAGAGGATTTTTTGTTGTTTGCTGCTGCTTTTTTTTTTTTTTTTACAAAAATGGTTTTGATCTTTTTCACAAAGTTATATTTGTTGTCCCATTTGAAATAAGTCTCTAGTTTGGTTTTTCATTTTAATTTCTGTGATTGCTTTCACTTACTTCAGAGAAATTTAACCACCCTGGCAGAAAGAGCCAGTTGTTTTGACTGGTTGAATAACATAGTACCCAAAGCACCACTTCTTGCTGCATCAGAACCACAAAGTACTTCACAAATGTTAAACACTGTACTTCACCATATCCAGGAGGGAAAGCAATTGTTCACCACATTTAACAAAGAACAGGAGCTGAAATTAATGTTTATATGGATATGTCCCCTTAAGACTAACGCATTTTTATCTGAGCATCACTGAATTTCAGCAAGTAGCTACAGTATGAGGGTCTTCAGACTCTACTTTTAGGTTTCAGTCTTTACTGGAGCCAAGCATCTGGGTTTTAAGTATAACAGAGCTTTAATCTTGTAGGTATGTGTTCTTCTGGCTTTACTTGCACAGAGCATTACAAATATGTATCTGAAGCTGTGCACTTGGTGAGCAGAAGATCTTGATAACAAAACGCAGGTCTTTTGTCTGAACCTTCATTTGTACACAATTCATTTTGTCCTTGCTACGAGCTTACCAGAGTATTGATTTAGACAGGCCTCGTGCCCCCTAAGTATTGCACTGATCTGTCAGGTCAGACTGGAAGAGGTGGTTTTTACAAGGCTGATGGATATCTTTGGTCTGTTTCCACTGTCTTGTTTGTTTGAATGGGGCATGCCCCTCAATGTCCCTCCCTTCCCAAACGTTAAGAGGTGAGAAATATGTGTGAGAAAATGCGAATATGCTCTGAAATTCTCTTCTCCTCACCACCACACCCTACCGCATCCCATTTCCTTCTTCTGGGCAAATCTACCTGGCAGGTTTTCAACTGTTATTGCCAGCTTTGTTAAAGAAGCCATAAAATGCCAAGAATATCATTCTAAAAACACCTTTGTTGGCCAGGGCTGGCACTGCTGCCAGTGCTGGGGTTCCTATCTCCTTCTGATAAAAGCTACTGGCTTATGAAATGTTGACTTAAGACCTGTCACAATATCAGCAGTTCTATGGGTGTAAAGGGATGGGCTGGCTGTGACCAACAGGGTAGGAGAGGATGGATCAGATAGTGGCTTGTACAACATATGAAGTAAGCCCTAGGCAGTGGATAGCAATAGATCAAAAAGAAGTACAAGGGTGAAGAGAGGTAGCAGTGAAATACCCTGCAGCACCCTGGATCATTTTGCATGCCTCCAGAGGATCGTATACTCTAAAACAAATAAAACTGGATGTGGTGTCAAACTGAGCTGCCTACATTTCCAGAATCTTAGGAAAAGTGCTTCCTCAGTGCGCACTAAGGGCTGTGCTCAGACTTGCAGTATTCTGTGCTCAGCCTCCAAATGTTGAATATTTTATTTGAGATTTGATTTACTTCTTGAGGAAGTAGACTAGAAAAGCTCCCGGTGTGTTGCCTCTAGTTACTAATTTAAATTGAGATTAGAGCAGGAGAGTATCCAACACCATTAGTTTGCCTTAAAACTTTCTGCATCTGGCAGTGTCTCCTGGCTGGTGCTAGCACTCTCTTTAAATTGCGAAGAAAGCCTGAGAGACTTTCTACATCTGGCACAGTAGCAAGCTGGCAGTTGGGTGTTCCTGCATGAACACTGAAGCTACAATAGCGGTAACATCTCTAAGGTTATGGGAAGGCATTTGCTGCTGCCTTTTTGTTATGACGCAGTTTCTTGAAGTCTTTCCTCTCCCTAGAAGTTACATATCCACGCATACAGGAGGGGCTCTGAAGGGCTCCAGGAAGCTGTATCTGTGACTGGGAGATGCAGCCTGGACTCATTTCTGTTGCTCACCTCCTTGGGGTATTGTGGGCTCGGATGTATGTTCCCATTGAAAGCCAGGGCACCCTGGAAGAAGTCAGAAAGGAAGCCAAACAACCTGGACAGCGATGGTGGGTTGCTGATGCTGCCATGAGGATCTGCCCAGCAGTTAGGACTCTCAAGACTTGTCCTGTGGAAAAGGCCACCAGGAGCAGAGCACAGGCTGGGCAACTAAGGGCTGTCTCTTTATGGCCCAAGGCCCACAGGGCGAGCTCCACTTCTGAGTGCCATTTGAGCACAGAGTATCTGTGTGCATCAAAAGGTGATTCTTCAGTCAAGTCACCCTGAGCAGAAAAGTTTTGCTGAATTAAAATCTGTGTGGGGTAAGGCTTACAGAGAAGCACGTAAAAGCATCATACTGCAGTCTGAAAGACAAACTGCAGTACAATGTCACTCTCCTTAATTGCACAAAGAGCTATATTATTAAAAAATGATGATGCATTTTTATTAGAGAAATAACACTGAGCAGAGCAAGGCCATAAGGTAGTGAGGCAAAACAGAGCTAAAAAATACTTCTTATTGTAAGAAAGAATCAGAAATCAGAAAGAAAAAAAGTTGATTCTTGGAAATTACAAATTGCCACTGTGCAAAAGACCAGGGGCTTTTAAAAGTTCAGAGAAACAGCAAGAATACCTGGCCCAAAAGTACAGGCATCTGGCACACGAGTCAAAACCATCGTGGCTTAGGAATCTCAGCCAAGCTGTTCTGATTCTATCTAGAGGAATGTGCTGGTTCATTAACTCATGAGCCAGTCCATTAAAGTATATTTCATAGTTTTTAAGTGTTTATCAGTTAAATAAACCCTGTGGGTTAGCTTGTCAATAGATGAGGGATTTTAGCTTCCTTATTTCTGCTTTGCTACTTGGATGACCTTGAATTTGTTTTCTCTTAGGGTTCCCTGTTCTCATATTGGCATTTATGGCTTTCCGCTGCAGATATGAACATCACCTCAGGCTCATCAACAGTTTCTTCATTTATAGGATCAACATAATTTCCTTTCCAAGAACAAATTTTTCTGCCACTGGATTCACATCCTCTATGACACAAACCCCATTTCGTAGCTGATTTGCAATTCTAATAATGGGAATGAAAAAGTCTAAAAGTTGTCCTTCTCTGGACACCTGACTATTTTACTCCATCGTGTTCTTTTTGTCTTCCCTTGCACCTATTGAAAGGCTGGGGTTATATCCAAGAACTTGCAGAGGAATAAAAGATTCTGGTAAAGGCTTCTAACAATTCTTTTCCCGCTTACTGCATTTATCTCATAGAGTGGTTGGTGTCTTTTTTTTTTTTTATTGTACATGTCACTGGGTTTTACTCTCCCAATAGCATCTTAATTTTCACAGTCCCTCTCTACTATACAAGTACTATGTAATTTGATGAAAGGACAACATCATACATTTTCTGCTACTTTTAAGTAGCAGAACTTTTCTCTGAACATTTTGATGCCAGTGCATGAACTGCTTTTCCCTGCTGTTTCTGTTTTCCAATTTAATTTTTGTTTTCCTCAGTACATCCAACAGGATTAATTTAATCTTTTCTGCTCACAGTTTACAAGGGGCTGGTGAATGTGTGATTCTAAATAAATTCTGCAATCATTTTAACACATGTTTTCAAGCTTCATGTTGTGCTCTTGATGGGAAATCAAATAGTAAAACAAAGGAACTGAAAGCATACAGTGGTTCAAGAGTGGTTGGTGGTAAAATATTTCTCACCTAATCTGGACCAACTACATTTTAGTTATTCATCCTCTTTTCCTTTACACTTGATGGGACAATTTAGTGATTGATTAATCTGAACTTTTTTTTTTTTTTAATAAAGAGAAGAATTAGGATTAGGATCAGGCAAAATTTTTTGTGATTGCGCATGAAGGGGAATCTGAACAGCTTCTTTTAGGATTGCTAGCCAAAGTTAGGTGGGATGAATGCTATGTGTTATGACTATAACATAGTTACACACATCATTTGTCTTCCAGATATATTAGGTTTACTGGCAGGAGCTGGATGGTTCTGCTGGAATTCTCCTAGTGGGAGGTAGGTGTATGTTGAATTTGCTTAGAGCACTCAATGTCTATCTTCATCCGTGATTACTCCTTTCTCAATAACAAAAAAAAAAAAAAGGTGATGCAGCTTTCCCTAAATGTATTCAACACCCTCTTTGCATCAAAATAGGGATCCTACCATGCATTCTTCAACTTTTCACCTATTTTTTTTTCTAGATTCTTGAAAGCATTAGCAGGTGAAAAATCTGTGTGTGTTACTGCATTACCTTCCTTATCAGCAGGGCTGAATCTTTGGATCCACATTACAGACTCTGCTGCTTGAGTAAAAAACGGCAGTAGCAGACTGTCATCTAATATGTGAGGAGGTGCTGGAGGAGGCACAGCATAGCAGTGAGTTTCACAGATAGGTGCCAATAGCTCATACATTTGGCAGCTCTGGGGACCTGGTTTCTATCCAGAGGAAGAAGCCTTCAGGAGAGGCTGTCTCCTCAACTCCAGCAGTGTCTGCTTGTACCAGTGCAGTTCCTCGTCCCAGTTACAGTTTTTGCTCATCTGAATCTTCACATCTTCGACCACTTGTTCCCAGCCTCTCTTAGGATCTTGAGAGCTCTGGTCTTTGGAAGTGGGAATATGTGGAATAGATGCACCTTTTCAGACTAAACAACCATGGGGAAGCGGACAAGGCTATAAGAGCCTGTCCTGTGTTCCCATCTTGATTCCTACCTTTTTACTACACATCAGCCACTGTTTGTATTGTCTGGTCTTCTACTATCTGATCCCATTTCCAGCCTCCTTGCCCAAAGATCTCTCATCCCCGTCTGAAGAATTCATAGCTTTCCTCAGCTCTGTCCTAAATTACTTCCTCTATTGCTACTCCTTCCATTCAAGATTTTGTCCTTTGTCCATCCCGGGAAGCCCCCTTGTTCCAGCCTCTGTGTGGCACAGCAGTACAAGAGGGATGATCTTGCAGCAGTTCTAGTGCCCCGGGAGGCAGCGGGCACAGGAGGGAGAGCTCTGCTCAGCCGCTGCATCTGGGAGCTGGGGATGCTAAGGGTAGAGGGAGTCCAGGGAAAATGTAGCTGCTGGCCTAAAAGTACCAAGCCTTTCTTGAGTGAGGCTCGAATTCAGTCAGAACTAGGTAGTATTTTTACAGGGGTAGCAAAGGACACATCTTGCACTCTTGAACCCAGCCTCTTAAATTTCATTTTCTTACTGCAGAGCATAAAGGCACTCGAATTTTGTGAAGAACATTTATGAGAGTTCTTTTAAAATAGACAGTGTATGTCTTCATAAACCTGTATTAAAAAACTTGTTACTGCTCATGCCTTCAAAAACAGTGTCCTGAAGCATTTATGGTGCTTCAGCACTTTTAGGTGACTGGCAAGGGCAGTGAAACAAGGCACTGGAGACACACAGCCTTATCTAGGTGCTTTTTACCAGCTCAGTCAGCTTTGAGTTCACATTGTCCTAAAATCCTGTGCTTCTGGCTGGGCACGTTCAGCTTTCATTGCCTCCTGCATTGTGTAACGCCCTGCTGAGGAGACCGATGAAAACAGCAGCACTTGTGAGAGAGGCAGCTGCAGGTGACCTTTTGAAAGCAGTGAACTCTTGGCCCAGAGTCCTTTTGGGAATCAAGGGCCTTCAGGAAAAGCAGGACTTGATCACAACTTTTAGTACTTCAGAAATGATTCCTTAATGCTTGCAGAAGAAAAGCTGTTAATTAAAGTGAAAGATGTTGATAAATTGGCCGGCGTTCAGTGGATGGCCACAAAGGTGGTTGGGAGCTGGAGCCCGCCCGCTTGTGGCTGGTGCCCCCTAACTCCTCACCCCTGGTGCGCCATCTTGTGGGGCAAGCGGCCATTAGCCGTGGGTGAGCTGGTCACGTTTAAGCGGGTCCCAGGCGCCCAAGTCAACCGGGGCACCTCCACCAGCACCTGCTTCTTCTGCAGATTGTGCAAGCTCTGTATGCGTTAAATGTTAATGTGCTAAAGTGACCTCGTCCAGGTTAAAATACAGGTTTGATCGTATCACCACCACTGTTGTGTCATCATTCTAGCAAGGATCCCTGAAGAATCTGCCCGTCCCTGTAGAGTTGTGTGACCCTGCTCTCTGACGAGAGGGGGGGCTCTGCCTGGTGGCTGCCTGCCCGGCCCTGCAGGGAGGTTACAGTGAGGCTGGAGTCAGGTGCTTTATGGAAGCAGGAGGACAGGACGCAATGGTCGTGCCATAAATTGGGAGAGAGAAGGTTCTGGCTTGAGATAAGGAAGTCTTGTCACTGTGAAGACAAGAACAGGTTTTCCAGAGAGGCTGTGGATCCCTGACATTGGAGATCTCCCAGACTTGACTGGAAGACTTGGAGCAACTTGGTCTCAATTCACTGTTGACCCTTGGGCAGGAGGCTGGTCTCCTGAGGTGTCTTCTAGTCTGACTGATTCTGTGTTTCTGTGAAAATGTAAAAATATCTAGAATTCAAGGCCAGCAAAACTGGAGGTGGGTGTCCCACTCCAAGGGTACAAAAAAATCTCCTGACATACCAGGTTTAGATTTTTTACTGATTTTCACAGAAAGCATATGAATTTTTCTCATTTTCCAGTCATAAGTCAGACTGAGCTTTTGCTGCCCTGAGCCTTTGCTGTGGGGTTGGTCATATCCAAAACAGTTCTGTTGATTATTAAGTGCTGGGCTGTTGGAATGCTAACAGCATTACCAGACTTGTGTGTGCCCTAGCAGAGGATGCTACATTTTAATATAGTATTAAGAAATCCTCATAACAAGCATGAAAGGGTTAAAATGCAAAGTCACCATCAGCACTTTAAATAACTTTCCAGACTTCCCATTTTTCCATTTTTCCCTCCTAAAAATTTGAGAAGCCCAAATCAACAGCTGATTTCTTAGATGCTGTGGAGATCCTTACTACAGTGATAGCTGCACTTGAATTATACCTTAAAAATAAAAAATGACTGCCTTATCAGCTTGTTTGATGCGGCATTTGAACTGAAGCTACAGCTTCCAATTCAAATGTTGATAACAAACTGTTGGAGGAGGAGAAATTTCTGCACTAATAGGAGAAACTCATGTCAGTTATGCCAGAGTGTTAGGAAACATTATGAGATCTGGATGAAATCTGCCAAAAACTGTACACCATCATTTTCTAAATACTTAGCTCGTCTTTAGTGGTGCGCTCTGGAGACTTTCAAATGCTGACTTCATTAGAAAACAAAGACATGTAAATAGATGGTTTCAGTGTGGTCACATTTTTAGCAGAAAGGGTTATTTTAGTTGTCGTGAAAAATTAATTCTCCTTTTGTGCATTTTTATATTAAAACACTAATGAATTTGTATGCCAAAACAGACCCTTCTTAATTATGTATGATATATATTCATTAGGCCCCAGAGGGAAGGAGGAAGGTCATGTGACCAGCATGTGTCTCATTACCGTGTGTGAAATGATAATGAAATTAGCAATGGCTGGACAACAAATTGGAAGCAAGTTTATTGTAACTCGAGGGAAAGAGTTGCTGGAATTTTTTTGTGCCTAATGTTTTCTACTGAACTTCATGGGCAGAATGACTGCAGCGAGTGTGACAGCCTCCACGCCATCCCCAAACAGGGTTGCTGTAATAGGAACAGATCACATCTGTGTGTGTACTGTTCTGCAGCTGAGGAAATGGCTTTGGAGCAGGTGGATTGTTTTAATTATGCAGTGGCTAGGAATGACCCATGGGGGCTGCGGGAGCTGCTTTTGGTCAATGGGGACTGCCCTGGTACAAATCTCAGAACATCCAGATCGTTTCAAAAACATTCAAGCTTAGAATACACCAGATTTCTGCTTGTCTTGCAGCAAAGTGCTAGAGTGCTGAGAGAACCAGAAGCTATAGGATGCTTCTGAAATCAACTGAGGCATTTTTGCGGATGTGCCATTACTGGTGCTTATTTAATCCTTCAGCAGCTGGAGATGCACTGAAATGTTTAGACAGAATATACAGCACAAGACTCTGCAGCTGGAGCTACGTTAGGTTTTAGATTATCTTGTGTGTTGTTCAAGTTATTATCTGATAATAATGTGGCCAAGCTCTTTTTACATTCTCATTGCACTAACGTTTTCATCCTAAAACACAGCAGCAAATCTTGACTTGCAAGCATGCACTGGGGCCAGTAAGCATAAATGCTGAATAAGTTTAGGAAGCTTCCTCCTGTGTTCTTACAGAAAAAAAAAAACAACCAAACCAAAACCAAGCAAACCCCTACAAAACTCAGACTGAGATACTTCATATTTTAGTCCTGTTACTACTGTGCAAAAGCAGAGGAAGTGTTTGTATTGGTTAGATGAGACGTATACTATCTTTAAGGTGAATCCAAAGCAGCAAAAGCAGTTACCCAGTTTTGCAGCACTGAAATTAAGACTTACTGCTTTTCTGTCCATCATTTTAGCAGCTGTCAATCTAGAGTGTGGTGAAAGCTTGTTGGGAATTTTCAATTGGGTCAGTTAAGATCATAACAAGGTCTTGCGATTGTCAATCTCCTTTGGAACAAAACACTATCTGTGAATGCCATCTTGCTTTTCTTGCACGGTTTTGAGTTCAGGGAATATGGATGTAACTGTTCTGGGGCATATATGTATGCTATGGGAGCAGCGCATTCTGCTTCCCTGCCTGGCGTTGGCTAACCTCGCTTAACAAACTGCTTTCTGGAGGAGTGTAGTTTAAATTATGATTATGAACAAGCTTTCTTAATGCACAAAAGGCAAATTGTGTATGTTTTTATTACAGATAATTTTTCAGTTATGATAAAAGGAGTATTAATCACAGTTATAAAGGGAATATCATTATTACATCTGTGTAATCCTCCCTTTATAATAGCAGAGAAAATATCTCTCATGAAAATACAGTTAACATTTTCCCAGTATTTAAAATTTTTTATATATTCATGTTATTGCAAGTATTCTTCTCTGACTTTAAAATTATGTGGAGACATATTAGTCTAACTGGGTTCTGCCAAAATATTCCATTGTCCTACATATCTTGGACTCTTTTTCTGAAGAGGAGTGATTTTTCACATCACTTGTGAAGCTAGGAAATAGAATAAAGAAATGGTTTTCAACCATTTTTTCTGCCTAGTGTTATCATGTGTGGGGAAAATGTATTTTATACTAATGCTTTTTCTCTTTTGTTCTATATACATACCCATTTTTTGAATAGTTATTGTTCTTCCTGATACAATTTATTTTTCTAGTTCTCCCTGATGAGATGTAGCTATCTGTCACTTACAGGCCATGCTGAAAAGTGCTGGCTAATGGCTGAAGAGCTCAGGTCATGAACAAGATTCTTTGATCTTTCTTCTAGGCAGGCATAAGGCAGGCACTTTTTTGGAAGGCAGGACGTGACTCCACAGTCATATAAAGGGGTTATGATAAGCTGGATGGTATCAATGGAGTAATATCAACAGTAATGTCATTAGGAGAGAGGGATGTTTATCTTTTAATGAAACCAATTATCTAGTCATCAGCTTTTTATGCATTTATTATCCATTCTTTAGGTTTTCTATCTATTTCACATTAGGAACTCTTGCATTTTCCTTTGAACCTTCTAAATGCATATCCTTGACATGTTGCATCCTGTGTGTGACCGGGACTTGCCTTTGGGAGCTGGGTGTGCGGAGGGCCAGAAAGATTGCTGGAAAGGCTGATAATACCAGCATAGTGGCCTAAGAAGATTGCTTTCTCTGAGAGCCTGAACTGTCTTAAAATTGTAACTTGGTACATTTTGCTTTGCATTGAAAAATAAGTGTTAAGACACAATGCTTTTTAAAGAGCTCTTTTTTTTTTTTTTTTTTTTTTTTTAATCCCAAATGTGTTCCAGAGGTACCAGGTCAGCCTGTAATGGGTACAAGGTTTCACTGATTGTTCCAGCATGGTTCAGCGACACCAAGACATTCAAGTGCTTTAGAGATCTTGAGAGCATTTATCACGCTCAATACCTGCCTCTAGAAGACATGATTTATTACCTTGCAAGATGCAGTAAGCTACTGCTTCCTAGAAACTCTGTGTAAACCAGAAGTTTTTACTTCTTATAACTCTCCAGCCTAGTTCATTTCCTGAGGTCAAACTGTCTTTCAACTGACTGATACCCATCCAAGGTAACTCCCTTTCTCAGGAGAAGTGTCCCACTGCTCTGTTAAGTGTACAGTTATGTCTTTTTCCACATGTGAAAGCTTTTGTGATGTGTTGATTTTGCAGTCCTTGTAAAAAACTGTGCTGCATCAAGCTGTGTTTGTAGTCACAGCTTTCTCTCCATTTGGACGAATGGTTTTTGAGGAGAACACGGAGCTGGTTTTTAGTGTGTGTGGGTGTGTATGCATGTGTGAAGCTGTCCATGATCTTTTCTCAGGGTCTTGTGGCAAAACACCATAGACACGTTGGCCCCATTTTATTTCATATTACTTGGTATATTACCCCATTATTTAGATTGCGTTTGCTGCAAAATTGAGAGAGATCCTCTTACAGCCAGTGAGCGCCCTTTGCTTATTACATAAACAGCTTTACATTCTCTGTAGAGGACTAGAAATCCCTTCCTGGCCTCTACATGTTAGCATCAAGTACTAGGAAATTGGAGCTAATTAAGCCTTTGTCAATATTTTAATTTACTATGGGCAATTTACTAGAGACCAGGCCAGTCTATCAATCAGTAACTCTCTGTAAAGATGGATCTAACAGCTCTGCATAAAATCTACATCATGTCGGAACTTGAGATCCACTAGTCATACAGAAATGCGTCATCTTCCTCATTTGGGTTTGCTATTTACAGAAAACACTATTAGGTAGCACAGCATTAGTTAGATGTGCTCTTTCTACAGACTGGATAGCTACAGATAGGTTAAACTAGCAACCAAATTGCAGACGTGAATCAAAAGTACTGGGGAGACAATTCACTGCACACTAAAGTGAGAGCCCTGACATTGTGAAGCAGATTTTTGTGGTGAGGCCTGCGATTGGGATTGTGTTTGGATATTACAGAATTAAACCCTACTGCTTCATACGGAGTTCTAGATACGCTTCCAACAACGCTTTTGAGCCATCAGTTTAAAACATGGTCTCTCATCTGAATTCAGCTACTTTTCCAGTAAGTCTTTTCTGTGTTTCCAGGGATGATAACAGAAATTCATCTTAGTTCTGTCTTCCTTGTGTCATTCCCCCACCACTCAGATGGCACTTCTGAAGATGTAATTGTTTTCCTTCTAGGGGGTAGTAAATTCTAGGGGGGGAAAAACCAACCAAGCAAACAAAAAACCCCAAACAAAACTAAGTAATAAACTCAGTTAAAAATACACTGTCCTGATCTACTACTTTCCTTTGTTGCAATTGTACTTGCACCATCTCCAGCTTTTTGGCGGCGTTCAGCATGGCCCTCATCAGCCCTGCCTCCAGTGCTGTCCCTGCCCTTTTTATGGCAGTGTTTTTGGAGATGGGACACAACTTTCCCACCTGGCTGGCACTGGAAGTCACCCTCTCCTGGCTCTGCCTCCAGGCAGGCTGGAGATCAGTTTCTTGTGCTGGTGGTTCCCATACTGCCTGTTCAAACTTTACTCCTATCAATAATGAGTTTGACTATCTGAAACAGATTAGCTAAAGCCAGATAAACATCGAGCTTCCCAATAATTCTTTGTCCGGCTGGTTAAATCCTCCACCTGTAAAGCTGCAGGTGAAAATTTTTGAAGCTGTTATAAATAAACACCTGAGTTATGTTTTGCCAGCTATGTTGTCTATTTTTGAGATGTCTCTGTGGGCAAGGATTTCATCACACTGAGCTAAAATTAAATTTGGTGAAAAATTCAAGAGTACAGCTATAAGTCACAGCTTCTTTTCAGGACAGGGACTGCTGTCTTTGCACAAGTATGCAGGTGCTTCAACAAAGGATATAATTTTACCTGCAGTATTTGTGGACCTGCTGCTGCCTCGGAGGGGAAGGCTGGGAATGAAGGTGTGAGACCAGGGGCTCCTGTGAACATCCTCATCCTTGGGGCAGCAAATTGCATTGCGTCCTATCCTTCCATAAATCCTCGAGCTAGTTTTGCTCCTCCAGTCGTGGCTCCCCTTTCCTAATCTTTCTCCTTTTCCTTTCTTGCAGGGAGCTCCTGTGCAAAATGGCCATATCAACCCCACACACTGGTATAGGGCAGGTGCTGAATGGAGGTGGGAGAAGGGCAAATGGGCTGCCGTGGCAGGGAATGGGCTGTGTGCAGAGACCCAGCTGGTGATGAGCTGCAGCAGAGGGAAAGGGAGGTGCATTAAGAGGTCATTAAGCGAGAGGAGAAACCGAAATGAAAAGCGTACACTTCTGGCGTATCGTCACCTGCCTAGAGGTTTCTGTAAGAGGGAGGCAATTGCAATTACCATGCACGAGGGGGAAGACAGATAAAACATTTGGAAATAATTGCAGAGTGTTTCATTAGCTGTTATTCAAATTATGTTATCTTAGCCTTCGCGCTCAATTATCTGATGGCTGCCAAACAATACCCGGAGAGCTAGGGAAAAAACGCAGGCCCAGCTATGGGAGTAATTTAACATCTTACATTTAATGGGGGTGCTTTGTGAGCTTGTCCCTGGGAGGATGGGAGGATTGCCCCTTCCCCAGCGATCACCAGGAGCTGTGGATGACCCACATCTGGGCCAGACCCGTACGGCTTCCTGCGCCATCGGTGCTGTTGCACAGACGTGCTTTGGGTGTGAGCTGTGGGACTTCCTGCTCAAGAGGTGCTTTGAGGTGCAGAATGGAAAGAGAAACAGTGGCAAGGCCTCATGCTCCCTCTTGACTGCAAGGGATGGGGAGGTCTGCCATGGTCGAAAGACTATCCCTGGCCTCCTTGCTTCCCTGAGTAAGCTCCCACAGCCTAGCAGGTCTGCGTGGTGGGAAGTCTCAACTTGCCATGGCTCTCCTGAAGGCACAGCTCATGCCTGACTCCACCTCTGGCACTGCAGTAGCTGATCTGGCTTTCAGACGGAGTAGGGACAGAGGCAGCACCTGAATCTAGGTGCTGGGTGTCCTTTTTGGTCAGTGCTGTCAGGTGTTTCTACAGAGCGAGTTACAGCTCAGCACAGCATAGGCCTTACCAGAGCTCTGTCAGTAGGGATTTGTTTTCATGGCTGTAAGTCTTCTAGACCCTTCCCAGCAGTAGAACTGCTGTCGGTGAGTTTGTCTCTCTTTCTTGCCATTAATATAATTGCTTTGAGAGTGTTGCTTTTATTTATTGACCTGGATTGAAGGGTAGCACCATGTCAATATGTAGGAAGAAGAAAAAAAAAAAAAAATCAAGACCTTAATTAAAAAAAAACACCTTGTGGTGAAATCCTCACCCTGCTGTAAACAACAGGCAGTTGAACCATTGACTTCAAAGCAGCCGGGGTTATACCTGTTGTCCAAAACATCAGCTCACCTCTGTTCTTCCTTTGTACAGACATCTTCAGTCTAAATTCACTCCTCAGCTGACCATGGTGACTATACTAACTTAAACCTCGACCAACTGATTTTTCAGCATACAAACTGTGGGCAGTTTATGGCCAAACTGTGACTCAGCCTATGTTTCTGTGCAAGAGAGCAAGGCTACAAAGAACATGCCTGATGCAGTAATCTGACTCTTGGTGCTCAGTCATGTGGAAATACAGGTATTAACTTCCCTTGCATCATGGGAGTCCCAGAGAAGCAGAGACTGGAGAAGCTTTCACTCCCCTGCCCCTGCAAAGCAGCTCACTCCTTGCAGTGTGGGCAGTAATTTCCCAGTGACAAAAGCACAGACTGAAACAAAATTCCTGCCCCCAGCCCTTTGCTCTAGAGAAAAGGAAGCGGCAAGGGAGGCATGGTGAGTCAGTTATGCGCCTGAGTCACAGCACTTCCCAGCCTCCTGCTACCTGAAGACTACCCTCTGCTTAGCATTGTGCCTTCAGGCACTTTCTAGCCCCGAGTACACGCCTTGCTTTTTAATGAGTGATCCGCTTAGTTTCCCCTTTATTTGGTGTTGTGGGTTTCTTCAATAAATGAGATGAAAATATTTTGGAAGATTGGAATAAATTCAAAGCACAGAACAAAGGAAAGCCAAATGCAATGTAACTACAAGAGTTGTGTGTGAGAAAGTAGTATGAAACTACGCGATTGCTGTGCAAACGGCTTCTGTCTTTTGTTAATACTCTTGAACTCTTATGCTCTTCAGTATTTTTTCTTCTTCTACCTAAGCTTTTCTTCAGTGTTTGCTTTTAGTTCCCTTTCTTTTAACACTCTATTTTGCATTTGTTTCTAATATTTTGATGGAAGACCACATGCTTTCCACTTGAGAATCAGATGTCAGGGAAACAAAGCGCCTCTGGTGTTGCAACTGCAATGTGTCTTAGCAGCACTCTCCCCTTTCACTCCTGTGCTGACAGCCACTACATCACCTCAGACCCTCCTCTGACTTGTGCACTGGATCCTTCTGTCATGCATGAATGTCAGTTCCTTTTCTAGCATGTTACCATGGCATCCTACCTCAAGTAATTTAATAAGGCAGAAGAAGAGGATATAAAAGAGACATGTTCATAGTCTATTAACCCCTTCAAAGAATAAGAGAAACTACTACGGAGGATGTCACTGTGTTGGATTCTTGGTTGCTCCATTGCTACTTATTGGAGATTGCACATGAAGCAACCTGTGTTCCTTCCTAGGTATCATCATATTACCATCACCACAAGTAAATGTGTTAGTAGCCTGGCCCTCTGCCCCATGAAAGATGAAAAGTCAAGCCCTGAGAAGAGATCAGGAAATGCAGGGCAACTGGGCTATATATAATGCTAATGCCTTCATCCTGTAGATCACCTGGGGTATTTTATTTTTAAAAAGTTCTGTCTTTGCATTATTCTCCCCAGAATGATACCACCCGTCTTCCTGGAGAATCTGCTTTTGCCTGTGATTGCTAAAGGCAGTCTAATTTCTAGTACAGCCTGGTTTACAGGCATTTTTAGTTTGAACTGCTTGCTGGTCTTACGTAAGGGACAATTGAATCTTCATAGTTGAGGCTGCACTAGGAAAGTACTTAAAATAGCAGTAAAATCTCTCAGTGTGCACTTTAATTATTAAATTTTGTCCCGCTGCAGAGCAGAGTAATTTCTTTTTGGGATAATTGCCTTTTCAAAGCAATTTTTGCATTAAAGATTCACTGGCTTTGCAGAAGAAACTAGGTGCTTCTAAATGCTCCTTATTAAAAATTTAGCCTGAGTCTTGTCTTGTTTTTCCTCTTTTTGCTTTTTACTTTCTCTTACCCACAAACCTTCATTCACTTCTAGCCTCATCTCTTCTCTTGCACATATTTGCTTTGAGAGTTGCACATTAAAGCAGAAAAATAATGCACATCTGTTCTTCAGCATTCAGTTCCTGTAAATCAAGGATGGCTGAGGGATAGCTTAGTTTGTGTGCCCTGTTGCCTCACAGTCCAAACTCCTTCACTGAAAGGCTTCCCTTCTTAATCAAGTAAGCTCCTTTTTATTTGTCATGCTTCATAGAAAAAAAAAAACAACGTTATGAAAGGATACCAATTAAATTTCCCAGTTTATGATTGAAAATGCAACAGCAACTCAAGCTTTTCTGAATCTAGCAAGATGGATGTACTATTTCTTGAAGTAAGTCCATGGTCTGTCTTGGCCACCATTCATCATATTGCTGCTGATCTCACCAATGAATTTTTGCATGTCCCAAAGGAAGGAGGAGTTACATGAAAGAAGTTACAGAGATCACTACCGCACTGGAAACAAAGCTACCCTCCATATTCAGTGGGAAACCTCTTTAAAATAATCTTGGTGATTCCAGTGGGAAGAAGCAGGTACTTGCAAAGCAAGGGCTTTCTGATTGCCAGTGTCCCAGCCAGATGTTTCAGCAGGGAGAGTTCAATCAGAAAAGCATTTTAGACTAGCTCATATCTGCTAAAAGAAATCAGAATCACTATTTCTGTGTGCATCACTATGCTACATTAGGACAGCTCAAGGTTTCTTCCTATCCCTGTATCTAAGTAATTTAGAAATTGATGGAATTTTAATAGCCGGAGTTTGTCTTAAAAGAAAAAGTAAAGATGATGTTGCATTAAGGGCACTTGAATTTAACTTCCATCTGATAACTCTCTTTTTGCTGCTTGTCCTGATACTCTTCTATTGATTTAAATGGAGTTACTCCAGATTTTCAGTAGTATAAACCAGAACAAAATCAACTCATTGACAAACCTCACATGATTAGATTTTTTTCCGCATTTCCCCCCAGTTAAGTGGATAGCTGTAGCCTTCAGAAAAAAGCAAAGCTTTCAAGGGTAGCCTCTTGAATAGGGAGTTTAGACTGGGAGATAATGTTAAAAATTCAGCTGCAACATGCAGCGAGGATTAAGATGTGGATTCAGTTTTGATATTGCTGAACCTTCATATTTTTGTACTCATGTGGTCAGCTAAAAATGAAAAAATACTGAGACAAACTGATCTCATGACATTTTACCTGCCCTTTCCACACTGAAATAAGATTAAAAAAAAAAGAGTCTCCATCTAACTGAACCTGATCTGGAGTCCAGGTGCAGATCTGGGTTTTCACTGAATATCTCCCACCCGGAAGAAGGGAAGAAGAAAATAGTGTCTTTGAAGCCCTCATTCAGGTGCGTGTCTCCCTGCAGTGGGCTGTGTTATGTGTCTGTACAGTATGTCTTGCCCAGAACAGCTGTGGCTGTCATCCACTAGTGTAGTGTTAAAATTAAGACTGATTGCATTTCCATCCGTACAGTTAGCTGCTGTCAGTCTCAAATGTGGCAAGCAATTGGTGCAGAGTTTTGGCCTGGAATTAGCTTGTTTAACCTTGAATAAAGTGAGTAAATATATAGAACAGCAACTGGAGTTTGGTAACAACTAAATGACGTTATCTGCAAAACTCTGTTTCAGCTTCCAGCTGGCACCTCTCGAGGGGCAGCAACACAATTGAGATTGGCAATAAGCTGATTTCATGGGCTGAATTCTGGCAAAGTACCCAACTACCTGCTTGGTGTGTGAGTTAATGACTGTTGCCTTTATCAGAAGTGAGAGAAAGTGCTTTCTCTTCTTCATTTCTTTTCAGACTTATCTCTGGTACTTGTCAGCTTTTGAGCTAATTACAGCCTCTTTCTGGAAGGGTACGGCCTTTTGTAGTCACAACACATGTCCTCTATCAAACAAGGCAGAAACCCTGTCCTGTGTCTGGCTTGGATTGCTCTGACATCTTTCCCTTCTTTGCATCCTGCTGAGTTTTGCCCCGAGCCTTCACGATCAGCTTTCCAGTGTGTTTTGTTTGCAGCTCATAGCAAAAGAATGGGAAGATGCAGAAGGAAGCTGCTGTTGTGACATTTAAATAGATACAGGAGACAGCAAACACTAGGTTCAGGGGCTCTCAGACTCGGGAGACATCTGGCTTTCACCTTTTGGCTTTCAGCTCTGTGGTTTGTGATCACCTCCGCAAACAGCTTGGCGTCAGAAAGCCTCTTATTTAGTGCTTCTCCACGATGAAAGCTTCAGGCCTGTTGTCAACTCAAGGCATTTCTTCCCCTCAGGGAAAGAAAGGGAGTAGTTTTTAGAAGCAGTTTTCTGTCCGTGTTATTTCTTTTCTTGCCCGTGTCCCAGAACAATTTTGTGAGCCTGGGGCTGCACTGCGTGCACTCAGACACCGTGCGAGCCCCCCAACCTTGCCTGAGACTGTGCTGCTCTCTCAAAGATCCATTGTCCACCAGCACAACAGAGGCCATAGAAGCAACAGGAAGATCTGAGAAGCTGCCTGATGGGGAGTGTGGGAAAGCAAGAGGAACCAAAGGTTATTCCAGTGCCCGGCCAAGCTGTTCATTTAAGAAAAAAAGGCAACAGACGGAGCCCATGAAGTAGGTCTTGGCCTACTGGGGAAAAAATGTGGTCTTTGGTATTGTTGTCTCTTAATTATTTGTGTTACGGTACCACCAGGAGGCCCTGTCCTCCTCTGGGACAAGTCCATAGCTGGCAGTTTGCACTCTGTCACATTCAGTGAATGCGTTAAGGTGACAAGGATCCAACTGTACTTTCAGCGTCGCTGCTGCTTCTTGCTGTCAGCACACACTGTACCCCTGCAAGTGATTTCCTTTGTGAAGGGTCCATAGGCTGATTTAATTGCTAGTGAAGTAGATCTGATAACACAGAGTACACAGCTATGTTTGTTGGCATGTTCTTAAGATGTGGGTAAAAGGAGCTAAAAGCAAAGTAAAAATAGACTCTCTTTTCTTAAGAGGTTTCATGATCTAATGCATCTGGACAGTGTAAGTTATAGTGTCTGGACTAAAGATTTATCCATCTTTGTTTTTTGTAATGTTCTCCTTGGTATTTTTAGTGGCTCGTACTCTTCTGTTCCTGTCATCATGACATGTGGTTGGACTTTTGGAGCAGTTTGCTGTGCCTCATTTACTGTCTTGCATTTAAGTTAATTTGCATTCTGAAGATTTCAAGGTACTTTAAAAATGGTCATTAAGAATATCTTGGTATGTCTTTGAAAAGTATTATTAATTGCACACTTCAGATTTTAGATGTCCCCGTGGAATATCTTCGCCACGCTGGGGATGGATCCTTTTCTTTCTTTCCCTTTTCCTCCTTCAGATGTACAGATCTAGACCCCGATGCCTATTCTGTTCTAAGCTTAAACTGTTCTCTTTATCCTTAGGATGTTTTAAAGAGGTTGACAGGTGATTTATAAGTTAAAATTTAAGTCTGGCTTTAAAAAGATTTACTAAACCCACCAAACAGAGTAGTAGTATTCTGTATGACCACTTCAAGAGCTCTTTTGATTGCCAGAATGAGTAAGCCCTTTCTGGTCTCTGTACAGTGGGATCAGAGGCAGTTGAAATAATAAACATTTGTCACTGATAAAAATAAAGGAAGGTGTGAACCATTGTGTTGGTAGACCAGGAGTTGGTAAGTGAAACACTCTTTTGAACTGCTGAGAAATCTGTATGCTGCAATTTTGTTCTTGAGGTAGAAAGTGAAGAACAAAAATCATTACGTTAGTATTTTTCTCAAGGTACCGTGAAATAAAATGTAGACAAAATAGAGGGGAAAAAATTAAATGGAATTAACAGAAGTTACATTATAATGATTCAAGGAAGCAACTACATAATGAAGGGAAAATATTCTAGCTGTGTGGTAATATTTGTTCACTTTGTATTTATTTGATGACTTTATGTTGAAGAGACAAAAATAATTTTTTCCCAAAATTACTCATAATAAATGTTTGAACAAAAGATGCAAATTAGTTGAAATCAGCTACTGAATCATAGACGCGGACATGGTGGCGCATCTTAGATGGCAAGGAAAAACATCAACATGCATGGCCATTTGGCTTTGTAGCAGCTCAGAGATGCTGAGTCGCGCTGAGCCTAAATAAGAAGCTACAAACAGGAGGCTCATAGCTTACCTAAGGACTGAAGAGAAACAACCTACTGTTCTTGTGAAGGGGCCCAAGTTGAAGGACATTTCTTCCATTTATTTTCCCCCAGCTAATACCCCGTTTCCTGTCAGTTCTGCACCAGAGAGCTCATTTAGCTGACTTCAGCAAGATGGTCAAGATTCAGATTTCCATTTTCCAAGTGCAGCCTGCTTTGCAGGAAAACACAGACATAATACATCGTTAGTCCTGAGATTCAGCTGGTCCTAATAGCCCCATATACATGCACTATGGGAGAGCTGGATGTTACTTTCCAGCCCTGGGGGAGTCTCCAAAGTCTATCCTTCAAATATTTGTTTTTATACATTTATTTCAATTTGAGGTAGAAGAACAGGACATGAACAGGTTGGCAAGCTACCATGCTACCTCCTGCACCGGTTGTGGTTCGTGAGCCATATACCAGGGTTCAGTAAAACCTGGACAGGATTTGGCTTTGGAAAAGCACAAGGAAGGGGACCAAGAAGGGTTCCTAATTCTCCAGCCTAACTTTTCTTTCATCTCTCAAGAGAGTAGGGTTTCTAAGCCACAGTAAAAGGATGGAGCACACCTTTATCACAGATCTTGGTGATGAGCAGGGTTTGGGATGTGCAGTGGGGCCTTCGCTGCCATAACTTATTATTTCCTTACTGGTTTTCAAGGCTGCAGCCCCTGGGCTGTTCCCCATGCTGGGTCTGTTCCCTGGGCTGCTGGGTGACAGAGCAGACTCTCTCGGGTCTCAGCTCACCTGAGGACAGATTCAGCTGCATTTTGTATCTAACTTACTTATGCCTTCAGTGTTTGAAAAAGCAAACTATAAGAATGTAAGTGGGATTTCATGAGCTGTGCTGCAGTGTTTAACACCCTTCTCTTGTACCTGGCTTGGGGACCATGAATCTATCCCCCAAACTGGTCCTGCTGTGGCTGCAGTTAGCGAGCCTACCCCATGATTCACAGGAAAGCTTCTCTAAAGTTGCCTGTGAGGAAGGGAGTTGACTCTAAAAAGAGGTTTGCATGTGTTGAATGGTCAGAGGGTAAAACTCACTGTTAGGTCTCCCTTGAGCTGGGGCAGCCCTTCATCTCTGTAGGTGAGGAATACTGGCACAAGCTGCTGTATAGCCAGGGAGCCTTTTGGCAGGCCAAGTTTTTCACAATAAGGATGCTAGAACGTGCTTTGCTCTCTGCCATGCTGACGTTAATAGTGTTATTTTGGTCTTTACAAGTGGAACTGGTATCGGATGAAAGCCTGCCGTCTTTTGTTTATCTTTAGACCTTACGCTTTCCCCCCAGCCCAGGGAGCTATGAATATACTACGTGTGATAATGATAATATAATTATACTTAAGAACAATGTAATTGCTTTTGTTTAGTGCAAAGCTATTTTTTGACTTTGGAGTTTTTCTAAAGAAGTTTTAAATGTTTTACATGTTAAATATTATAAAAATTCTTCAATAATGAAAAAACCCTGCCCGGAGCAAGATTACTTCTACCTGGTGCTCAGCAGAACTGCAGTCAGTGGAGCTCTGCCACTGAGATCATTGGAGATGTGCCATTTGAAAAAGGTGAAGTAATTGTATGTTCCTGAAAAGTGTCTTTGGAGTTGGGGAGCAATAGGTTTCCTATTACCTTATCATTGATTTAGTCTTGCATATGAACACTGCAATTAGTTTGTCTGGAATGAAATCTATTTTAATTTAATTTGTCAAAATATTTTCATTCATCCTATTTTCATTCATCAAAATAGACATTTAGCCTATTATGGATGAGGACAGTGCTGCAGTTTTAGGGAGGATATCACAGCCAGGAAGCAAAGCAGAGAAAGGGTTAATACTAATTCTCTGGGCATTCCCTCCTGCAGTCGGTTGTCTGTGCTGGATTTCCCACTGTAGTGTCCTGCTCTTAATTCCTCTACTTGCTGCTTTTGTCAGAGCAATGCCTGGGGAGGAGGGATGTGTCCTGCAGTTCATCAGCAGCACCCAGGCACTTTTGGCAGCCCACTGCCTCCCTGCTGTAGTGCGGGCTGGGACTGCACATGAGGGGGGACTCTGCGTTACTGTGCAGGAGGCTCAGGAAGACTGAATTTTTCCTAGCTCTTTGCCATAGCTCTGAATCTTCCAGTGTGCAAGATGCAGATAATTGTCCTGTGACTGAATCCCACAGAGGTATCCTAAAGCTGGCAGCTAGCTCATGGCATCAGGGAAAAGAAATGAACACCTTGCTTCAGGTGTCCAGGGAAGAATGTAAAGAAGGGCCAGCTACCCAGTGGCTGCTGATCCCTCTGCCATGCTGGGGGAGGGGGACTGCAGAGCCAGTGACCCCTGGATGCTGGGGGCTAGCACCAAAAGAAAGAGACCAAGCTCACCGTATTTCTGCTGTACCTGTTACAGCGTGCTAGACTGCAGATTGGGGCAAGCCTTTGCTTAAAAGCCTCTTTTGCAGAAACCATAGACTGTTTCATCCCTCACGCTCAGAAAACTATTCAAATGACTGTTTCCCCCAAGCCATCCCCATTCAGTTTGTTATCATTTTCATTATTAAACATTTATATAAGCACTGTAACATTTTATAGTGTTTGACAGAGATTTCTAAGTCTGCCTAATTAGCACAGTCCCTGCCACATGGAATATACTTTTATTATTACCCATTCACGGCCTTGTTATTCAGAAGAGGTTCTCTTGTGAATGGAAACGTGCATTACTGCACTTCAGGCTAATAAGTGTGACATAAAATATGACACACAAAATTAACTACTGCACTACAGGATCCAGCAATTGGGGGTGATGTGCATATGGTCACACTGAGACTCTGTTTGTTTGCATCATTGCTTTTCTGCCTTACTGCCTTATTAAAAGTCTGAGAGAGGAAAATATTGGGAGAAGAAGGAGGGGGAGAAGAAATGAACAAATCTATCTTGGCATAAATAGGTTTGGCTCAACAATACAACAGTTGTTAGCAGCCTTTTCCACAAGCCTGTTCCCTCAATGAGGAGAGCACAAAACAAGTGATTGAAAAGTCAGTTCATGTACTTACAGCATTCTTGGAAAGAATCTGGTGGGGGGGCTGGGAGGGGAAAGAAGTAGTTATGTTTGTAAAATGAAGTGTGCTTTATGCTTCTGCATGTCCAGTGCCAAAGCAGAGCTTGCCAAGCGGAGGTGCAGTCCTGTGTTCGCCCTGATTGTCTGGTCCAAAGATTAGATTAAAAAAAAAAGGTGTCTCTCTTGTCCTCTCCCTCTGCCCATTCCTGCTCCGATTTGTTTTTCTGAAATCATACCTAACACAAAGCTATTAAGAGCATTGGCAACTTTTGGAGCTCTCAAAGAGTAAACTGTGAAGAAGGACCATAAAACAAGTCGCTACTTGTCTGTTAAATATGCATGCGCAAATCTCTCCAGCTATCTGCTCTGTGCGTGTATCTGTGTTGACTGATAAGCAGGCTGGTGCACCTGGCATTCCTCAGCTCTGTGTCCCGGGGAGATCAGAAGGAGCCTATAGCAGGGGTGCTGCTCTTCCTCCATGCTCTGCACTGCAGGGCAGGTCTTCCTGGCTCCGGGCTCATCCCCAGGCCTGAGGTGGAGGTGCCCAAGACCTGGAGGAGAACAGAGAAGGCAGCCAAGTGATGCCTTTCCCCAGCAGCACAAATGGTTCGCCTCTTTGACGAGCCATGTATGGACTGGAAAATGCTTGACTGACAAATATTGAGGTGTGAGCAAGCCAAAGTGGGAGTAAAGACAAAGGGGTAGGAGAGGGATTTCTGAGATGGAGGGGAGAAACTGTGGCAGCTGACGGCTGGCTTTTGATACAATTTGGAAGGCCTAAATAACGTGCTGCAGTGATTTCACTTGTCTATACTCAAAATTACAATATGGTAATTAAAATTGAAAACGCTGAATATTTTGGATTTCCTTTCTTTGCCTCACTTTACAAGCCCTGCTGATTTCTGTGGCCTGACAGCCTGCAGTTCCTGCACTGGGCCTTGGATTTATCCAAATTGCTTTCTCTCCCACTGCAAATAACGTGGATATTTGTTCTTTAAAAAGAGGCTCAAAACTCAAAATCTCAACCTTGGTCTTTAAACGTCTGGACTTTCTAGTAACGTTGAAAAACTGTTGCTCTCCTTGTGTCGGAGGCATGCCTGGGAAACCAGCACCTGAGAATAAATGAGCAACCAGCCATGAACTGGGGGTGCTCAGCTTCACCTGCTGCCTTTGGACCCCTTTCCCTGGTGCCTCGTGTCTAAGGCAACCGAAGGAGGAAGGAGAGTTACTCTGTACTCCTGCAGTCCTCAGGCCAGTTGGGGGTTCGATATTAATGGCAAAAACCTGATACCTCAGCTGCTAGAGGGCTGTTAGATCTGCACTGCACCTATCAGAGCGGAGATGACGGCTCTCATGGGAGACATGCACCCGGACCCCTAAACCGGGAGGCTGATCTTGTGTCTGGTTAGTGTGCGCTGCTGGACACTACTCTTAGTGGTATAACTCAATCCTGTAACTTCGTACTTAATAACACATTATGGCTTTGGAAAGAGAAAGAAAAGAAAGAAAGAAAAAATCTTGTCCTTCAGCGCATGTATTTATCCACAGCCCAAATGGCGCGGTTCATTGTGAAACCTTTTTTCACTCATTCCTGTGATAGGAAACAAAGTTGTCATTCCTAAGGCAGAGCAGCTGGCTTTGGCTGAAGCTGAGCACTGCAAAGCCTGAAACGCCGGTGCTTGCTGGTACTAAGGTAGCTGGGACAGCTGCTACAGGCCTCGACAGTGATTTGTGAGGACGCTGAGCATTTGCTCTGCAAAAATCTGGCCTGCGGTGTACAGGGCGCAGTGCTCTGCTGACGTGAAGAAATGCTGTGCGTGCCTTCACACATGGAAGATATTATCTGTACTCTTGCATCTTCTCTAATGAAAGAAGGGGGGGTTTGAAGTAAACCTTCCTCTTCAAAACGTCCCAAACTGAAATATTTGATGAGAGAATACATGGAAATCTCTCAGGGTGCGTAAGACATGTTGAGTCTGAACAACAGCGTATTAAAAAAAATTGTAACAGTCAGTGGAAAACAACTTGAAAATGATGCAGGTTGGCTGTTGCTGGATTCGAATGTCATCATTTATAGTCAGGTCCATTTTTTATAGAAATTGACGGGCTGCAGGGAAGATACATGATTTTTTGCACCAAGTTAATTCAGTCCATGTACATGCATATATTAGGCATAATGCAGTTGTGGTGTCTGGATGTATAGATGGCAGCATACATATACATAAATTTAGATGATTTATGGATCACAATTGTGAGGTTTTTTTGTGAGCACAAATGACAGAAAATGTCCCCTGGCAAGGAAATAACCTTGCTAATTTAACTGCATCAGCTAGCGTATGGATCAGCCTTTCCCTCATGGGGCGGTGGCTTTGTGTTGTTAGCAAACATGCATTCCTCAGCAGTCAGAGAGACACAGCTCTTTTTTTGTTCATGTCTTCCACATGTTCTTGAAGGATATTTAATGACATCTGAATGTTCCTGATACTGCTTAAAATGAACCACAATTACTGCAATTTCCCGGGCTTTAAGGAGCGAGCGGGGAGGAGGATGTAGAGAGGCACAAGCAGAGTCAGAGCAGTCGCTTGTGACGGAACGGTGTAGCTCTGTAAAGTTTTTCAAACGCATTGTTTAAACAGAAAGAAATAAAACAACTGCCCTCGCCCAGGGTGCCTCTTGCAGATACATTATCAGTGAACAAGAACTTAAACAAGACCTCATGATCCGTCCATCAGTGGTGGCAGCTGCCTGATGCTGACAGGGGCCACCTTTTGAAAAAGACAGATAGTGTCGCAAAATGGATTTGATCTGATAGAGATGTCATCCAGCAAGGATGACCCAGTCAGGCCTGAGCCTGAAAGGGGTGCCAAGCGGCTCATCCCACTCTGTGCTGGGGACTGCGGAGGGGCTGCTGCAACCCATTGGGTTTCAGTGTCGTGTTGTGGGCCTCTCTTCCTATATAGAGCTATAGATAGCAAACACAGCTGGTGCGCTGAGGGCCGATTTGCATGTGAGGGAGCAGGCCATCGCACACAAGTTGTGCAGGGATCAAAGCCAGCTGGAGGTGAGCTGGCTCTGCTCCACCACTTGAGTGATGCGATCAGCACAGGACCAACCTGGACAAGTTGGTGCCACTGGAGGGGACCTCTGGTTCCCAGAAACCAGCTCACAGCAGTGGAGCAGGCAGGCTGCTGGCTGCCACCGTCCCTCCCCTGAAACTCCAGCAGTCCCAGCAGAACCAGTTAGAAGAATTTGTCTGTCTCCATGCTGCTAAAATAAATATTGCTACCTGGCTGTCAAAGTGGCTTCCCCAACCCACCAAACTGTGCTCATGAGTTCCTCCAAGAGAACCATGCTCACCACCCTGGTCTGTCCCCAGGATGGATGGGATGTGTTGGTGATGCAGAAACCATATTGGAGATTTGCCTTGCCTGGACCCTTAGCAAGGGAGGAGACTCCAGCCTCTGCAAGTTTCAGACTGGTTCAGCACATGAGCTGTTCAACACCGGAGCGTCTGAACACATATACCCCTCTTGTGCTTCTCTCTTGGTACTTTTTTCACCCTTGAATAGCAAGTCCCCATCCGTGAGTCTTACAAGACCTTGGCTGTGGCCCAGACTACTGAGGGTTCTCAGTGTCTGCTGTGTCTCAGAAGGACATGGAAATCCTAGCCTGAGGAGCCTATTTTTATTTGGAGAGAGCGCTTTCCTGGTAGCTAATCTCAGACAACGAAGTTGCTCCCACGAGATGTTAGCACTGTGGTCTCACTACCTTTGGATAAGAACTCGGACTGTTTCTTACAGCCATCTTCCTTCTCTGGCTGGGGACATGGTCTATGTCTGTAGGCAAACATCACAGTGTTACTTTTAGACTTTACTTATAGGCGCAGTCAGACATGTACTTGTACAATTGAGGCTATTTCAGAGGTTTCTACTCTTCCAGTTTAGATGGAGTAATTGATTCTTTGAACAGTTCCGGCCCATTTCAATGAGGAAAAAAAAGGATTTGCCTTTAGCCGTTACCATCTTCACAGACATCCGTGAGGACTTCGCAAACCAGTTGAGTGGATGTACTTGAAATGGTTTCTGTTGCAATGATCCTAGAAAAAGGAGAATCTTGATGAAGGGAAAAGGTTAAACAGAACAACTACGGTCTGGCAAAGGGAGTTGCCTGGCTGGCCAAGTCCATCTCTTTTGTTTCTCTGTTTCTTTACGCCTTGCAAAGTGTCCCTGTAGAGAAATATTAAGAAAAAAAATTCCTAAACTTTCTGAGAAACTGTTGGTGAAATTAATTCCTAGATTTAAGTAAGGGTTTACTTGCGTGTAACTGTACGTATTCAGAGGGCAACAGAAGAGGGAAATTTGTATGCGTGGGTGTGTATACATTCATATATATGTGTGTGTGTATGTAATATATGTGTCAATGACTATGGGAAACGGTTAAGAACATTTGATGCTTTTTGCTGTTACTGTGTGGCTGGTAATTTAATAAAATATTATTTACTTCATGTTTATTCTGATAAAGACTCAAAGTGAGCATCCAATGAGCGTGGGTGTGTTTGTGGTTTTGGATATGTAGTTTGAAATGCCTGAAAAGCTTCATTAGATGTACTTATTTTAAAAATGAGGGAAGGACCACTTCCATTTAAATGCAGTGTCCCATAGTTTTTCAGGGTCTCCCACACCAATGCGGCTAGCCACAAGCCTGCCTCAGGCCGTAAAACCATTGAAAGTAATTAAATACTTACAGTTCTGGACTCCAGTGCTCTCCTGAGAGCAGCAAGCCAATTTACAGCCCATGTATATTCCTGTGGAAAATAGCCTGTAGTTGCAGAGAACCTGCTGGCAATAGGCTCCCCCAAATGCTAATTAATGTTGCAAGTCTGCATTATGGCTGCTGAAACATCCAGTTTTGAACCCCAGCTTGGGATCTGGCCTGAGCACATCAACTTCTAGAAAGGCATCATGTGCCACGTGGCACTATTTTATTTTTGACTCAATGACCTGCTACATAAGCGCTCGTGGAAAACATACCACCTCGCCTGCCCGCGACAGCCGCTGCCGACTTCTCCTCTCCCTGGCCTCAGGACCCCGTTCCCAGCTGGCAGTGTAGCTGTTAATCTTCACTTCTAAGGTGACAAGGCAGGCTGTGCTCACAGGGTGGGAAGCCTGGGCTCTCGTCATGCAGGGGCTGCTGCCAAGCAGGCATTTCCACTCTGTCGGAGCCCCACTGATGCTGCTCGAGCAGCTCCATGCAGGCAGGACCCGGGGGGACAGATGCCTAAAGGAGTGGCAGAAGGGATGGATGCCTGTTCATTTCTGCTGCATGTGTGTGGCGATATTGTCACTGGTGCACTGCAGCAGTAGGGGACCAGCAGTATGTGCTGCAGTTTGCTCGGGGCTTGGTTTGCAGAGCCTGTGGTGAAACTATGCTCTGCAGCCCCTTAGGAAGGGTGTTCCCAGAACTGCTTTTTAAAGCAGATATAGTGAAAAATATTGGACAAAAATTTGTGTCCAGCACTTGTTAGAAGCACTTCAAGTAGTAATTTTCCCTCATCGTATGTTGGATGTTTCCAAATGTCTGAGGGTGATCTCTGCTCCCAAATGTGTGATTCCAGGAAATGAAAGTAGATGGAAGTTTGGGGGCTGTAATAGATTTGTGACTGCTTCCAGCATGTCGATTCAAGGTCACATCATGCACAAGACATTAAGCATACAAACACATCATCTTTGCAGTGTTTGTTGTTCATAGGAAAAGGATAAGAAAGAAAGAAAGAATACCCTAAATGCAGTACAGAAATGAGAAAATATACTTCCTCTTCCTGACAATATTCCAGTCCATCGATTTGTTTTCACACCAGTCAGGTATTGCTGGTAAACTAATCTGTCTGCTCCACAGTAAATCTGTGATACAGAAAATCCAGATCTGCAGAAAAGGAATACCTAGTACAAAGATTTAAAATAGGTCGAGTGAATTTTATCTAGCAAAATTTAGAAACATTTTTTGGAAAGGTTTAGGTAGTTTTCAGCTCAGACGGATACTGTCTGAGCACATCTTCTGCTTATTGAGAAATACAATCTAAACAGACATAAAAAAAGATGCCTGTATAGTTTGGAAGAAGGAAGGAGATGCTTTGGAGCATTCAGTGCCTTGCACGTCATAAGCATATTTTTATATACCACATTGTGGAGATGAAGTGAAATAAAACATCTGCATATAATAAGGATTTGGGTCTATTTTGGATCTTCAGGAACTACAATTTGACTATAGCTCCTAGGAATTCCCACTCCTTTTCCAATAATAGCTCCTTCAGATAATTTTCCCACTGCAAAAATTTTATTTTATTAAGTTCTGTGAAAGTGGAGGCCTGGCTCTCTGAAAGTATCAATATAAAACCTTATTATGGAAGGCCATAGCCAGCAGCAACTCTACAGAAGGTATTAGAGGACCAGTTTCAGTCTGCTTGTTTTTCACGTGTTCCCTGTTGGTAGAGGGGTAGAAGAACATTACATTCTTCTGTGGAAAGAACATTTATGGAAAGATTTCTGAGCCTGATTGCATTTGTCATAGGCTTGGTTCTGTTCTTGCTGTACTTGACACTGAGCACCTTACAGCTACTTGCAGAAGCAGTCCCCCAAGGCAGTCGTAGATCTGGCAGGGCCTGCGTCCCACCCACCTTCTGCCACTGCCTCCCAGAGTACCTGTGCAAGCATGCCTCGTGGCATGCTTATCCCTCAGGCGTCTTGGGTGATGCTCCAGTTGGAACCGACGGTGCATATGTTGCTGCACGGTCTGGGAGATGGGTGAGGTGCCTAGGAGAATGGCTCTCGTGTTGTCCTTCCTACGTTGCACAGACATTGCCACTGCCTTCAGCCTGCAAACTGCCCCCTCCACTAGGGTAAGCCCATTAGCACTATTCTTAGTGTGAAACACGTGCTTAGGGCCTGTCCACAGCAGCTGGACCTTACACTCATCTCTCCATGTGTTAGGTGCAGGTAGTCCGTCAGCCCAGGGAGTAGGTGGCTTGAGCTGTTCATCGCAGTCTTGAACCAGATCCATAGCAGCATAAATGTGGCCTAAGGTCTGTTCTGATCCTGCAGTCGATGAGGTGGCTCTAAGGTTTTATATGTGATGTAACCGTATCGAACCAAAGGTATATTTTATGGAGAAGAAGCTGAAGTAGCTGTTACTGAAACAGAGCCGAGAAGCAGCAAGCGTGCTTTGGATAGCAGGGATATATAGGGGAGGGGACTAAGCTGGACGCTCCCAGCTGAGACTATTGCAGTGTGTGCCACTGTTAGGGAAGAGAAGGGTCCAGGAACAGACTACCAGCACATGCTGCTGTCCTGGAAGGGATCATTAGTGAATTGGGCATCAGCTAAAAAACATTTGATGAAACAAGGTCAGAATCTGTGTAATATCTGAAAAACAAGATGGTCATACACACAAAAACAGGCTAAGTAGTCTTGAAGTCATGAAAACTGTCAGTGTGTTTTTATCAGAGATGTATGAGAGATGAGGCTTTGGGCAACGTGGTCTAGTGGAGGGTGTCCCTGCCCGCAGCAGGGGGGTTGGAACTGGATGACCTTTAAGGTCCCTTCCAACCCAAACCATTCTATGAGTCTATGAGTCTATGAGTCTGTGAGTCTGTGAGTCTATGAATTGAATTGACATGATTGCCGTGGGCTAAATTAGAAAGCTGGTGGGTAAAAGCAGCCAATTGGGGAAGGACATGGTGGTTCAGACTGAAAATAGAGTTCTACCTAATCCTTTTCCAGAAATGGAAACTGAAACTAAAGGTCTGAGCTCTTTCTTGAGGACTGGTGTGTATATCTGTGCGTGCCTATGCCTTTTGCAGTTTTTAAGAGAGTGGGCAGTAAAAACATTTATTATTATGTTAGGTGGGTAGATGGCATTCTTGTTTGCATTGCAGACTAAATTGTTGTCAAAGCATGTACACTCAACTATGGGTAGGTTGCATTTGGTTTGAGTTGTGAGAAGGATGCTCTGCAGGCTTGTTTTGTATAGTCAATTGAAATTATTGAATATGAGCTGCACAGCTAAGCCTTTTTCCATTGTTTGGGGTTTTTCACATCACTATACTTATTTGAGGTGTGTACAAAGTTTGAAGATGCTGAGCTACTATGAGAAGGCCTCTTTTTGAAGTGACTATGCAAATTTTAAGACCAGAAGAAGAGACTGGTTTATAACTGTGGTTCTGAGCCCTGTAACTTCCCCTGATCTGCCATGGACATAGGCTGAATTTGAATCTTTTCTCATTCTTCATGCTAGGCCCTGCTTCACATCTGAGTGCTCAGAACCTTGCTTAGAAGAGGACAAAATTTTACCCTGGTAACAAACCCAGGATTAGTCGAATGTGTCTCAGACCTGGAATTTCCAACTTTTAGATCATTACTTTAACCCCCCCTGGAAAATCCATTTAACTTTAAAAACAGTTATGATGATGTTACCTTAAATTACATATATTATCAAGCCAATGCCAGGAAGTGAAGGCAAATTTTATGATTTTGGCACTGTAGCGCTGAAGAAGTAGACACTTCTGTAGCAGAACAGCACCCACAAAGGTCTGATCTGCTCTTTGTGCCTGGTAAAATTGCTGGGTAAGAGGCTCTTTTGGAAAACTTTAGGTTTCTGGAAAGCCTAAGGCAGCCGGTGAATGTTTTGTGGCTCAGCACTGAAATACTTTTGTGGAGTCCCAGAGGTAGTCCTTAACTTGCCAATACAAATCTCCATGTGTGTCACTGGTACATTATTCTTAAAGTTAAAAAATAATGCTGATGGTTTAGTAGGTGTAACTAGTTACTTCAAATGTAACTGGTTACTCAAAAATAAGAGCAAGAAATGACCTGGAAAGTGTTCAAAGTGCTTTTAAAATATCCTTAGAAATGAAATGAAGTATGAAGAGTAAATGTGGTCTAAAACCCTATGACATCAAGAATCATGGGAACAAGCAAAAAGTCTCCTTTTATTGTTTTGCTTTGAGGCATAGATGTGTTTCTTACATATTAGCATGCCTCAGGCAGTGGTAAACATTTCGTGTAATGTGATGACCCTGGAAAACATACTACAATTTGGAGATAATTCCTGATGAGGGCTTATGAATTCATAAGTGTCTTGTAGAAGTAAATGAACCAGTTCTCCAAGCCACAAAATCCTGCACTGCTCTATATTACTGCAAGAACCACTTAGTGCAAAGACTGTTTTACTCCAGTCTAATGAATAGGATCTCTGTTATTCAAAGGTAATAGGAAGGCTGAAGAAACCATTATATGAGAGGAACTAACTTTCTTGTTTTGCTTGTTTCACAGGTTTTTTTGCTGGTTTGGAAGTTCTATGCTGCCATCTATTAACTTTCTGTTACTGTCCCTTGGAGCCCGGAGCAGGTCACCTCCCTCCCCTGCCTCTCTGTGAACAAGAGGAGTATTATAGTCCCTGTAATAGTGCCCCAGCAGCTCAGAGCATCTTATCGCATCAAAAAAAGATGTGTTTGGAGTTATTGTTTCATATAATGCAATGCTTTTGAACGGGGAGGGGGCGGGGGAGGAGAGTTTAGGTGAATGATTGTGTTTGAGTAGCTGCAACTCTGATGGAGATGAACAACTGGAAAAACTGCAGGACAGAGAAGGAGGGCTTTCTAACCTCTGGGGAAAAGGGGAGATGGCAAACGCCCCGTCATTGTTGCTGTTCCTTAATACCTATGTGTTTCTGTAGCGGATCAAGGCTTCACTTAGCAAAAGTGTGTTTTCAGGCAAAATGAATATTGTCATTCAACCGTTTCCAGATGCTTATAACTTTGGCCTGGGGGTGAAACATCAGATCTTTTCCTTAAGAGGTGACAAAGAAAATCTGGCTGGGATCAAACACCAAAATGAGGTTCTTAGTGGGAAGGCATAGCAAATGATAACCTGGCATGGAAATTGCGCATGAACCTTTACAAGACTGATTTAGGCTGACATGTTAGAGTGTGTTGGCATCATTTGGCAACTAACTCATGGATGCAATGTCCTTTATGTCTTTCTGCCCTAAGCATGTATTGCACAACCGCTGAGACTACAACAACAGTCGTTTCAGTGATGTGGCTATAGTCCCTTGCTAGCCTGTGTTGCACATTTTAAAGCAAAATGATCACTTTCTCATAGAATCTAAATAGTTTTCTAAGAAGTTTTAATTCCAGTCAGTTCTTCTAGCTGGCTTTTATTCTTATTCAGATTTTTATATATTTTTTCATAGCAAAAGCATCCTGCATGTATTTAAAGCAAGTATCTGCTTGATGCAGTGGTGCTGCGTCAGAGCGATGTGATTGAAATATCACTATAGACCTCTGCGAAGAGTGTTAAAGGGTAATGTCTGATTTCCATAGGCTCTGCTTGCCTGAAGTCCTTTCTTTTGTCTCATAACAGAGCTGTATCCTGATCGCAGAACGTCAATTATCCGTACCTCCCTGTTTCCCCTACTCCTTATGTGTCAATGCACCTAGAAGCTTTCTATTAATTTATCTAATTGTCATTTAGCTCACTTTGTTACTTTGCAACAGTTAGTCTGTCCATTTGCTTAATTGATCCATTTCCCATTTGTTACTTATTCAGTCTGTGAATCATCATTTGAATAATTTTTGGCTATTATTTGAATACCATTTATAATGTGATTGTATTGCCTACACTGTCATTTTTGCATGATCAGTAAGAGAAAGGCGTTTTTATTATGATGCATATCAGAGTCTCTGGTTAATTGGTGGTTGGAAGATGGGAAGAAAGTGGTGGCTCTGTCCAGTAATTACAGAATTGAGGACTCCAAGATTATTTTAACCAGTTAAACACGAGGAGTCAGTTCAGGTTTCTGCTTCTGTGTTTAGCTGAAGAAGGCCACAGGAACAAAGGGGTGGCTAAGGTGTGTGATCTTACCAAGCTGGTTAGGCTTTGATGGACCAGAAACTGTTTTAAGCCTGCCACTGTGCCCGTTAGGACAGTAACATGATTCATGTTACAAATGCTGCGCCTGGGCCCCACTATTGTAATCCTACTTTGTGCCTTCAGAAATGCAACCTGTATGTTGGTTCAGGTTCAGCAAGGACTTGGAACTGTTGGGTGCATGGAGCCTTTTTCAGCCAGATACTTGTCTCTCTCTAGGGCCACAATCCAACACTCGCTGCAGTCAGCAGGCACCCTCCAACTGTGATGGATGGGCTTTTTACTAGACCTCTTTGCACCACTGCAGGGGTGCATCAGGCTCTTGAAGTTGTGGCAAAATTGTGGTAAACGATAGCCATGCAAGCAGCCTTTATCCTGGGCTGCTTGCGTGGCTGTTGGTTAGGCAGCAGCGTGCAAGAGTGTCAAGGTCTCCTAAGCTTTCACAGTTGGCGCAAGTTCCCCACCTGCCTTGTCCTCACATCTGGTGGAGGACAAAGGTTGGGGTAGAGGCTGATCACCCACCACTACGTTCAATTTTGGGTAGGAGGGCAGTACCCTGTAGCTGGCATCCCAGCTGCTGCTTCTCCTGGCCCATTTTAGATGTGGTGAGCTCAGCATCCAGGGAATGAAGAAGACACAGTTAAGGAGAACAACCTGTTCTTGCTATTCATTCATATCCAACATCCTTCATGTGTTAAAGTGGAGCCTATATGAGAAGTTGATCCATAAGAGCTGGCTGAACTTCACTGACTCTTTTGTGCCAATCCAACAGTTCAAGGTTTATACAGCGGCCGCCTTTGTAACAGCTTGTGATTTATAAGGAACTTGGTAGCAAATACAAGTATACTGTTAGAAATGTTATGATGGAATGGGGAAAGTACAATGAACTTTGTGGGAGAAAACTAAAGCTACAGAGGGCTCCAGGGCTACACAGTGAGGCAGAGACGCTCCTCCAAGTTTGCTCAATAGCATCTGAGATTACACTGAGTTTAACTTTGCGAGGGCAGGGCTTGCACTCACAGAGGATTGGTATGAATGTCGAACCTAACTTGAAGCCCTGGCTTTCTTCTCAGCTGTGCCTGGGATTGGGAAGATCTGGCCTATTGATTCAGATGGATTTTGGGGTTTGTAGTCACCAGACCCAGATTTTGAAGGAGCATTTAAGTTCTCAGTCAGGGCATCATTCCCAGAAACCAGAAACTGTCGCCTCCCCTGTTGGGTAAGCAGCCAGAGTTTGGATGCTGGACATAAAGGGTGCTAGGCTCCTCCTCAGGCTAGCGGGGAGCTTCTGAAGAGCTCGCCTGAAGTATCGTCTTTGACTACAGCAGAAAAAGACTGCTCTAAAATGAGAGAGACAGGAATAAAGATTCCTTAGTGCTAAAGTCGGGCAGAGTGGGAGTCTGTCCATCACCCGGGTACTTTTGTGTGCCCAGCTTAGTTCTGGTGACTGTAAACATTCACAGAAAGACCCATCTGTGCCTGTGGTACTGACACAATAGCAGCATCTAGGCTTAGTTTTTGGCTAAATTATTTAAAAAGAAAACTTACAGGTTTAGCCAAATGTAGAATTACTATTTTGGCAAGCAATAAAACTATGGGGCTGCGAACCATCTAAATATAATCCCCCAGCTGGCCACGGAAATATCATAACCACAAACAAAAGCAACTCTCAAGTTAGAGTAACCTACGGACTTATAGCCATTCGAGAACAGTTGCTAATCACAGATGTATGTTAGTCTTCTCTGAAAAATACATCGGGAAGCAACAGATTTCAAAGTTTCAGTAGTGCAGAGACAATTTCATCTACACTTTCTCTGTGTCAGGTGCCAAGTGGCTCATTCTCCACTATTAAATTTAAACAGGATGATATTGCACCCCTGGCAAAAAGGGAAGGGAGGCAGTTAAACATTGACTGGGAGGAGATGCATGTCCCTGCTGAGCTGAACACCACCCAGATTGAATTTTGGGAGGTTCCTTAACCTTTGCTCTCCAGGTCATAGTGCTGCCAGTATTTAAACTCTTTTACCTAAACAATGCCGGTAGGTTGTGGAGCATACCATTACGCTTGGTTACCTCCAGCTCTGGGAGGGCCCCTTGCTTCAAGTGCTTCCCTCCGCCGTCGTCTCCCATTAAATGGAGTGGGCCAGGTCAGTCCAGCATGCAAACAATGATGTCAGTATTGTAAAAGAAATGAAAAGCTCAGTGGGAATCCAGGAGAAAGACCCCCAAATTAAGGATCTTTTGGCTAAACACAAGCATTAAGAGAGACTTATAATGATCAAAATGGAGTTGCGTGCCAGTGTGGCATTTGATGTCAAAGATAAAAGGGGAACTTATTTCAGAAGCGAGAATGTTTTAGCAAGAGAAAGAAATGTTAGTATCTGTGTTGGAATGCATAAAAGCACATGTTTCCGATATTGTTTTCTCATATGCCAAATGAACAGGACATCTGGTTATGTTTTTAAAAATTAAATTAAGTGACACTAAATCAGTGCTTTACAAAGCAAAAGGTAGTAAACCAAGAACATCTAATAAGGTAACAATGAAATATTTGGCAGGACTTCAGAGTATTAGGAACTTGCACAACCAAAAGGAGCTGAAATATCTTATTGTGATATATAGGAGGCCTTAACTTCTCATTTATCTGTGCTATTTCTTACTACACTTCACAGTAATATGTTGTGTTCCCATTGGTATAGATTTCTGTATGTTAGAGCCAAAACTCCAGATGTTTTCTAGGTAAATCTCTGGAGACTATTTTATTGTGTTCCATTTCTCCTTATTTACAATTCACTCATCTTGAGCTCCAGCCGCCGGTAATAAAAATCCATGGAGTCTGCAGCTGAGCCAAGTGGACACTATTGTCCTGTTTTTTCAAGTCAGGGATGGGTTGATTCAAGCGTTGAACAGAATCCAAACCACTGGAGTTTTCAAAAAGTTCATCTCTCTTCTTTTTATTTAACCCTTCATGCACTGGCAAAGAAAGAGACAATTGCTTTGTCTTTCCTTTTTTTCCCCCACTCTCTTGTAAAAGGTCCAACCGCTCTTCACCATGGCAGCTTTTCCACTACTGCTGCCCACAGGATTGTCTTTTAACCAAGCACTTCTGCAAAGACTGGCTCCTACCTTTCGCTTTCCACTCCATCCCCATTCAGTCATTTCATAAATCACATTGGAAGAGATTCACTCATCTCACAAAAGAGCAACATTTGGGCAAAACCTCTTTTTTTTGCTCACTTCAGCACGCCCGCAGAGATCAGAGACCTGACATTGCAGCAGCGTTAGTCAGAGATGGCTGCCCTAGCCCCAGTGGGCCCAGCGGCCCCAGGGCTGTCTGTATCCTGCTGCCAGGCTACCTGCACCACCGATTTGCCATGTCTCTCTGCTTTCCTCTGTAGTAAAAGAAAAAGCAATGCAGATGTCCAGTCTTCCCTTATCCCTGAGGCACTTTGTGTTTCTTAACCTATTAAGAATACCTCCTTTTCCACCTTGCAGGTACTGCACGGTGCTCCAACTGGACACTTACAAACCCAAACTCCACTTCCCCTTCCAGGGAGTTGTTGAAGTCCTTTATTAAGGAATTAAAATATAATAAAGTCCTACATCTCCTCCCTTTCTTATTTTGCTGCCTATTTAGATTGTAAAGACCTTGAGGTTCTCTGGTATATCAGAGAGATTCTGGTGCCTGACTTGCACTGAAATCAGTCTTTGATTACAGGGGAATTCAGGTCTCTACATGCTGACAAAACCCCTGCTTAATGACGTAGAAATAATTAGCCAGCCACTTTGCTGCAGTGGGACTTCAGTTAATTTTAAAGAGCTGAGAAGTTTCATTTCAGAGTTGCTGCAATCACTGGTATATTTTATATTCCATCACGGGCATGTTTGATTAATGGACATCAAACAGATTTTTATATGAATACATCCACCCACCATATGTATATAAACATAAGTCATTCCACAGCATAATCTGATCATGTTTTCTTAGTGGTTCTGGGCTCAACAGAGCCTTCAGGGGAAAGCAGTGCTGTTTGGAGAATGCCAAACGGCACGCAAGACCTGCTCAGATCCTCGTAAGCGCTGCTCTGCTACCTTTTCGCTTCAGGTAGAAGGGCGAATGGAAGGAAGTTGTTGCAGCTCTGAAAAGGTGATTTATTTCTCTCTGCATGCCCAGGTAAAGTTGACTGGCTCTGAGTCCAGCCTCTTCCCTGACCTGTGCTGGCATTCAGGGACTGTGCAGTGCTTGAGACCTACAGCTGCAATGCAGCTAACTGGTAACTCCAGCTCTCTGCAAGGCTTCAGGGAATTCTTTCTTGCTCTAGTAAGCAGCTGGAGTGGTAAGTGCCAGCCTACTAGATTTTTGAACAGTTATTTTCTCTTTCTTTGATTTCATGTTACTTGGGCAGCTGAAATGCACATAACATCCTTTTTGCTTTGTGTTATTGCTTGTGAATTATTTACTTATTTGTGAAGTAATACAAGTTAGCTATATAGTGTGAAGTTTATAATTTTTGCTTCATGTGTAAGTAGATCTGACTGTGTTGGTTGGCACTCTGTTACCTGAAGAGCTGAATATTTATTGTGAGTAAATTTCAAAATGGAACAAGTTCAAATGGACCAAATCCAAAATGCCAGACAGGAGCGCTCTCACAGTGGATCTAAGAACAACACTTAACAATTTCCAGGTTCCAAACTCAAGTTACACAAATTGCATTACAAAATTAAGGTACTGTTATCACTGGGTTTAGTTTCAAACAGAGAAACAGAGGTACAAAAAGATAAAAATATTTTCTTAAGGCACTGCAGTTCAATGGCAGTGCTAGCAATTGATCTTCAGTCCTGTGTCTTAGCTAGTAGCATTAAAACCTTGGATGCAATGTCTCCTGAACTTCAGAGAAAACCACCTCCAAATGCCATGCCTCAAGCTCATCTCTAGAAATAGTTAATGAGCAAAGTTTTAATTCAAGTTACATTAAAATAATTAACAAAGAGAGCATCAAAGCACAGTATCTTCCCAAGCTAGCAGTATTATACAAAACCTAAATCTCCAGCAAACCAGAGAAAGTATTGCGCTGATCAACAATTTTCAGCAGGGAGAAATTAATACAAGGCAGGCATTAAGAACCAGGAATGATCGCTGCTATTTAGTTTTATTTTCTTCTCATTTGGAAGCAAGTGCTGTGTCCGTAGCCTACGGCTTTATTTGCTAACAGTGAGGCTTCAGCCTGGACTGAAGTCACAGCCACATGGGTCACAGATTCCTTATCTGAAAGCCTGTGGATCTTCTGTCATGGTGTCCTTTGGGTGCATTACGTAAAGGTCACCGTTCTGGGTACTTTCCCTCTCTCCCTCTGTTTTTCAACTCATTTGGGTTCTACTTGTTCACTGCTAAGGACTGGCTAAAGAAAGAAAAACATTTTTAATTCTGCAATGTGAAGCTGGGTGTACGTATAGTACTCAACATTTTTATAGTATCTGTCCTTAAAATGTCAATGTTTGCCAAGCAATTCTATGTATTGGCATTTCAGATGACATAAATAGCCCTCTGAAGTCAACTGACTCAAAGGCTTTTAGTGATTTCAGCGTATTTTTGATTGTGCCATTATTTTCCTGCTGTGAGAAAGGAGAAAACCAAACCTGTGGTATCTAAAATGCTGTGTGTATCTTTTTGCAAATGCAGTAATCTCACGGTAGCCTGTTTTTTCCAATGTGATGCTGTCTCAGCCAATCCTTTACGTCAGGGAGGAAAATCTGTGATACATTCCCAAATTCCAATAGCCAATGATCTGCTCCCTCTGCCCTCCTTGCTGTCTGTCCCTGAAAAATGCAGAGTTTGACAGGATTTTTTTAAACATTCCTTCAAATGAAAAGAATGACTGTCAGTGAGGGAACGGAAAAAAAAATACATTTCACTCATCATCATTCTCAGCAGTACTTGAGTTTTAGTGTGAAACAGTTATAATAAATTGTGCAAGATCAGTCTTGTGAAATAATAACATTTCAAGAGAGGGAAAGATTTTAAGTAATTTCAAAGACAGATTTGAAGATTCTTGCCTGGACACAAAAAGAGGATAACTCTTGAGAAGTCATTCCAGAAAAAGGCAAAAAGGCTAAATTGATTGATTAAGTCATTAGTGTTAAATTATTAATGCAGATTGGAGTCAGCTTTGAACTACTTATTAGCAATTAATTGATACAGATATTTTGTAAATTGTGCAAGTAATTTTAATAAATACTTCTGCACACTTTTTTTTACTGGATGCTAAATGATGGACATGTGGGAATGTATGCTTAGTCTTAATCTGCGTTATTGTAATGTACTAGTTAGATTAACAGTGCTTAGAGAAGGGAGACAGGCACTGGTATGCTGGGTAAGGAGCAAAGCCTGAGAAGCACTTCCTATGCTGGTCACTGGAGAGGACTATTAACCTCTTTCAGCACAAAATAAATTGTGTCATCTTGTGTGGTTTTGGTTGCGGCCATCTACCAAAGAAAGTCCCTGCCCGGGGGTTCTGGCCGTTCAGGCGTGTGGGGTCCATACTATGAATAAAGCAGAAAGAGATTGCTATAAATATTAAACAGAAAGAGATTGCTATAACAGGAGGAGTAATTTTCCCCATGCGGTATGGGGAGAAACAGAACCTGACAAAGCAGAGGAGGACACTGTCTCTCTACAGCATACCTGTCCCATCCTTTGTGGCTTCAAAAAGCAGGGAGGGCCCATGGAGCTGATGCAAGGAGACACGTCCATGAAGGGAAAGAGTTGAGGATCAGTGAGATTTGCAGCCTGATCTTCTAGGCTGGAAATCTTCTGCACCAACCCTCACATCGTTCTCTGTGGCAGCCACTCCTCAGCACAAAAGCCTGCTGTGGGATTTTCCGGTGTTCTGCGTTGGACTCCATCTGGTCTCACTCAGGTCAGTGCTCAGTGGAAGAGGTGTTGGGCCACCCATGAAATCTTCTGGAAATCCCATTCTTTCTGTAATACACATTTGAGCTTGTTCCCATTTCAGGAGAGTAGGAACTTCACTTATTACTTTGGAGGCTCTTTGAAGATGAAGAATGTACTTATTCTGATCTTTTCCACATGCTCCTTTTACTTTCATCACCTAATGTAATGTCTGATTAATCACTGAGGAAAAATATTTTCCTGTTCTGTCAACTTCTCTAACTTATCTTTCCGCTCAGCTGAGCAGTTTCTACAGGGTTAATAATAATACTTGCACACCAAGTGAAGAATATATCCTTAAGCCAAGCAAAAACACCTTGTAAATGACATTTTTCAGTAAGAGGCCAGTCGAAATTATACTTTGCCACCCATAGAAATGCACCAAGATGGTTGCTGAAACATGCATGCCCTTGTGCACACGCACACGCACTTACTAGAGACATAGAAACATCTGTTCGAAAACTGCCTCTGATTTTCTGCATCGAGCTTGCCTTTAGATAATACTTTCATATGTTGTTAGGTGCTTTACAGCAATGTGGAAAGACATTGCTGTCCTTTTACAGATGAGGATATGTGGGCACAGGGACATGAGAGTTCCTCAGGAACTAATGTTCTTGTGACGCAGGAACCTGTATCCCACTGACCTCCAGTAGAGGTTAGGTTCCTGTGAACCTAAATCACTCCTGAAATCGGGTTCTTGCTTTGGTGAGTATTACATTGTTAATATTACCAAAGTGGCTTCATTCAAGTCGTCATCAAGTCTATTGGTGGGCGTGGGAACATTAAAATTTGCCTACCTCATTTTGGGTTATACTGAGAACTTGATTTGCACCTGGGAAGAGGAATGAACCAGGTAGTACTGAAACACACAGATTTGCAAATACCCACAAGATTTTTCCTCACGCAGATTTATTTCATGCACACTATTTCTCTTCATCTCCCCTCCAGTGACTGAAGTGTCTTCGAAAATTTTTGCAACCTTTGATGACTAAATAAGCATGATGTTCTGATGGTACAGATCTGTACCCTGCATGTTATTTGATTTAACCTGAAGGGACTGATAAACATTTTCTTAGTAAAAGTTATCAAAAGTAATACAACATATAGAGCAGAAGCAGAGATGATTCACAGTTTAGTGAATGAGGACTGTACCCGAGTCAGGACATGTGTTTTTATACCTTCAGGTACCACCCTTGGGGAAGCTACGTTTGTTTCTGTGCCTAAGTTGCCTCTCTGCCTTTGTTCGGTTTGTGTGTTAGGACGGGAAAAATGTCTGTCACTAGTCTCATACTATGAATTTCAAAACTGCCTAGTACAATCTCAGCATGGCTTCTAGGAATAAATGTAACACAAATAATAATAATGGCTATCTTCAGAGCAATAACGCACTAAAAGTTTCTCATCTTTTAAAACATGTTTGCCGCAGTGTAACCAAACACAGCGCAAAGACATTAACACTCTAATACATGCAATATTATAATGTGAATTTTTATTCCATTAGAGAAATAACTAATAAAATATAAACAGCAACATCAGATAGAAGAATACATTTTAGGAGAAGGCAGTCCATTGAAACTATTACACAATCAAGGAAACTGTAGTGGGAATCAGGCGGGGAAGGGAGGTGGGGATGTACTTCAGTAATGTCAGGCATCTTATTCTGTTCTGAAAAGTATGAATTCTTGTCAAGTGTTTATATCTACAAGGGACTGGAGAAGTTCCCATTGATCTCAGGAGAAAGTTGTCTTTGTGAATGCTAGTTTGGGATTTCCAGTCAACAGTTTTGGTCAGGATAATGCTTTTTTCACTTAGTGGTTTTCAAAGAAAAAACAACAACAAAAAATTTTCTCAGCACTTTAGTCATTTCTTGACTGGTATGAGTAACAGGAACACAGAGTCATGGCACAATCTATAGCTTTCCCATTTATTTATTTTTGTGTATATATATATTTCAATGACTTCTTTATGTAATGGCTTTATCTGCATATCACCTTTTAATAATATTTTTTAAAATTGGGTTTTGTTCTGAAAAATAGCTTTTCCGTCCTTCCTGAGATGTGAGCTTAACCATAAGGTAATTTGTGCTGATGTTGCAACAGGAAACTCAAGTGATATCAGCTGTCTTGTTTTCAGTCCCGGCTCTTAGTCAGTCTGCAAGCTGTGGGTCCTGAGGTCATTCTTGCCTCTCCAAGGTCATAATACACTCAAAACTATGTAGCAACATGAAGTTCTTTCCTCACGACAAAATGATGCATAAAAGATGGTTTGGATCATGAAGCAAGCATCACTCCAAATGCCCAGCCAATTTTTACTCCTTGCTTCTGAGAAGTAGCGCTGAAGTGAAGGAACCTGCTTGAGGGAGGCAGAAATAGTCTACAGAAGAGGTTTTAAAGTTTGGACTTAAATAGTACATTTTGCTGTTGTGATGAAAAACCCCTTTTTGCCCTCTGAGTTTTAAGTATTACCTTTGTGCTCTGGAATACTTAAAAACAGAAAACCAAAATGTCTTGGAGTTTCACTCTTGCTTCTACTCAGATATCTGCATGTGACCACATTTGTGCTGCCAACCTGAGTACTGAAGTAGTGTTTTCACAATCTGAAAATAGTGTTTTCACTCCGACTTCAAGCTTTATAGGTTTCAGATCTAAAACTATTGTTTTAATTTTTGAATGCCTAGGGAGAACTGAAAACAAAACAGGTCAGGCAGTGCATGGTCATAGTAAGCCAACTCTAAAACACAGAAGTTAAAAAAAAAGTGTGAATAGCAGAAAACGCACATGCAACCACATGTGCACCTGAGCAGCGTTGTTAATGATCCTCCTGGTACATTATTGTTGTCTCCCCCAGCATGGCATGCTGCATTCAACCCGGAGCTGGATATTTGTACTGCCTGAAATCGAACTGGAAGACAAGCAAACCAAATCTTGCAGCATTTTTCTCTCAGGAGGTGCTTACAGGACTGCAAATCCCAGACCATAACCCTCCCAAGGAGTGTTTTCAGTTGCCATTTGATCATGACTCAGAGCAGGTCTGCCTTGCATTAACTGCACTGACTGTGGTTCACGTAGACATCTCCTGGGCTGTCTTTTGCGTACAGCGGGCTCAGGTAATGCTACGGGAGTAGCCATAGCAACACGGTGCTCAACAGGACCTGCACATCCACCCAGAGCGCTGGATAAATACAGACACTGCATGATAAACATGCTCTCAAAGCTGCCACTACTTCCACTTGTACACTGGATCCTGAAGATAATCCTACAGCACTTTCCTGATGAGAAAACCCATTGGAATTAGAAAGAAAAGAAAAAATAATATGTTAAGATATTATTTCAGTTCCAAATACTTTTCCCCACTCAAGCCTGGCTGGTCCCTTTCCCTTGTGCTTAAGTTCTCAGCTTAGCAAAGCATCTGAGTCTAAAGCATTTCACAGGTCTAAATGATGGCAGTCTGGAAATGGGACAAGGCATGCCCGAAATACTGGGGTGCTACAGCCTCTCTCTGAAGATACCTGCACCAGTGGCAAGCTTTAAAGATATGTGTTTCTTGACCCAAGTTCTGCTCTCGGAGCCTAAGACTTCATCAGCCATAAATGTGGCTGTTCTCAGTGGGTGTTGAGGCTCTCATCCATCTCCTTCAGCTGAATACCCTGCATCCTGGGGCAAAGCCCCTGCCTGAGCACAGGACCTCGTGTTAGATGAGATGAGGTGTCACTGAGGGTTGTTAGCTGGCTTTTAAATTGTCTCATGATGACGAGGCTTCAAATTAATATATTGCTTTTGATCTCCTTTTGACAAATGGTTTCATAAAGCTGGTTTGTCTGTTCAGTTTCTAATAGCACCTTTAAAGGCAGCCCCAACATTATTGCCAAGTTATAATTATGCAGACAAGAATAGCTCTTTTCTCCCAATGCTTAATATCACAGAAGAAGATGCCAAAGTTTATACTTCTGAAAACTTGCTCTATCAAATAAGTATTTCTTGGTAGTAAGACCACATATGCCCTCTGCTGTCCCTTCAAACTCTGTGGAGTGAAGGTATATTGTCAGAATATTACTGTTATTATTATTACTGATATTAATGTAATGATTATATGAAAACTAAGAAAAGAAGAAATATACCGAACCAAAATATCATTCTTTGTTAGAAATCGGTTTTGTATCTAAACCTTGATTGCTGGGTATTAGGGAATGTCACTGAAAGCTCACTGCTGTAAAATTTAATAGCTCAGTCAGAATGAAGGTATCAGATGCTGCTTTTCCTTGCAAATGTTTCCCAAAAGGGCACGCACAGAATGACACACGCTGGTACAGTATTGCTGTCGCATCTCCCTTCAAACTGGCAGCCCCACCAAGCTTTGCCTCTGCCCTAATATAAGAATCAACAAAAGCGTCATTTTTTAAATGTAACTCAAGCCCCTGCAGAATTACCATTGCGTTTCATGCAAGAGCTATAGAAACAAAGGATCCTTGCTGAGGATTTGAAGTCCCATTTGTCAGGGAGTACAGAGCCCCGTTTATAGCTGATGAAGGGACCCCGCAGACAAGTTGAAGTTTATATCAATCTTATCTAGCGAACCCAAGGGCCCAAACCTTTGCATTTGCAGAAGTATGCACAGCACAGATCCTTTTCAGCCCTCTGTTGTGTTTCCTTGAATTCGCAGAGAGACGTTGACTCTTCTTGCGCAGGGCTGCCTGCCCCAGGGAAGGCATTGCAGTGCAGGGTAGCTCCATCTTTGAGTATGCAGGTGGAGTCTCTGGGCTTACACTAGGTGCAGAATAGTACAAGGCGATCTCTTGGGAAAGCTCCGCAGAAATCATACTTTTCAGAGTTTGAGTTTTCATACTTCCTAAACACATAGACTGATGTGCTTCACAGATCTGGAGAGTCATCTGGAATAAGATCGTATATGCAGAACCATATGCCTTTAAAAATAGATCTATAACAAAAACCTAGATAAATCTCTAAATGTAGATGACATTACATTTTTTTCAGTAAGTAAACTGCTTGCTGGTTTTACATGCTGAATTTTTCAGAGATGGCTAGTCTTAAGAAACTAATTTTGTGGTAGCAAGCAAGCCTTTAACAATCTCAAGTAAACTTGATATGGTGCTTAATTTACTCCAGCAGCACATAATGGCAACAAAGTGTTGACTAGAATGCACTTTTCCAAATTAATTCCTGTCTTCTGACAACACATACTTTTCTTGACAAAGATAAGTTTCCAAGCACTATTCAAATTGCTCTCTGCTGTTTGTGCTAATTGTACACACAATATTATTTTAATGTTTAATGAGAACCGAGCGACTACTTGACACCCTACTTTTAAATTATAGGCTAATCCAGATCTCACTGGCTCCTAATAGCTCTCATTTTAGATGGCATTTCTGAAGAGCATGTGTCCCTGTGTGAACGTCACGCAGCAGTGGTCAGCTGAGGTGCTGGAGTTAACTTCTCTCCACCAGCCATGGGCAACATGGTGGAGTTCTTCTAACAGATCCTAATTTTGGTAACTGGGAGAGCTGACTTGAGAGGTCAACAATTTTCTGTGAATGGATGCTAGTTTGGCACAGGACAGGACAGAACTGGGTTGATAAGGTGCTATTTGAGCTACTGAGATTACTTACATGGACCGAATTGCACCCCCTGCCCAAACTCTTGGATAGACCCATAAGTTAATTGCTGTGCCTGTCTGGCCAGCTAGTGTGTGATCAGGTGACCACATGCGGTGCCTTCATACAGATTACTTCCACTAATACTCTAATTAAAATGCCTCCTAAGACACTGTTCTCAGTGCCTATATTGGAAATACACATTGAATGCTCAGCCAAAATTATCTGTTAGGGTGCAATTAGCTGTGAGCAGAGCACTGAAACCTGGAATATTTTTGACTAAGAGGTCAATTAGTGTGCTTGGGAGGCAAAGGAAGCAGCCAGCCATAGGATGGTCAGAGGGAGCAATCAAGTGAATTGAACAGTCAACTGATTAGGAAACAACTAGTGAGAGCGAGATGAATTTTTGCCCTGGCAGTGATGAATGTAGACCAGTCTGGAGTGTTCAGCCAAACTGAACACTCAATCAGCATTTGATTAACCTGAGCTGCCCCCTAGGTGAAGGCATATACATGGGATTTAAATATATTTACAATAGTCTGGTCATGTATGATGCTCCCAAGAGCTGTCCTATATGTAATAAAGTATTAGCAGAATTAGTAAATAATAATAACAACTCAAAAATACTCAGTAAAATGAGATAACTGTGTATTCAAGCAAAATATTTTTGTGTAAAATAGATGACTCCTTTACCTGTAGCTCATCTGTCCTTAGATTACATTTGTGTTTCAAATCTAAATATCTGAAATTTTTCTGTTGTCTAGTAATAAGTCTTAAAGTAAAATAAAACTAGGCTTTGAGGTTAATTAAAGTTCACTAGAAATGAACTTTTTACTATCAGACCTACATCTTTGTAATTAACATTTAGGGTGCAGGGTTAATTACTATTGTCCCCTTTGTTAGTTTGCAATGTAGAATGAAGAAATCAAAAGCTTTGAGTTTGATTTTGAGGGCACCTTTTATTAACAGGGAAACTGCCCTGACCCGTGAATATTGCTGTGGAGTCCCCAGTCCAGGTCCGGAGGAGGAAGGGAAAGATAGGCAGGCTTAAGGATTTCTTTATTCCCCAGCGCTGCTGTCAGTGGCACATTCCCCTGGAGCCTGGGGACAGTCCTTGCAGGGTGGTGGCACTGGGGTGGTGCAGCAGCCAAAGGTCACTTTCCCATCTGTGCAGGAGTGGTTGGTAAGGCATCTTCGCTGGCTTCCCGACTGTCGTGTGTGAGTGGTGTGGCTCAAGGGGGGTGCAGCTTTGCTCACCCTTCGGCTAAGAAGCGGTGGAGGCATGGGCTGAACTGGAAGTCGCTGAGCAGCGGCACCAGTCTGGTATCATCTCTCTGTTCTGGTATTCAGCTGCAGCCAGGTGACAGGGACAGCAGTTTTCCCGAAACTGGGAGTTTCCTCCAACCACTCAAGGCTCGGTGGCACCCATGTTTCCAGTTCTGCCATTGTTCCCACAAAATGTGCAGCGGCCACACAGATGGAGTAGGGCATGCTCTTCTAAACAAATTCCTTCATTTCCTCTGTGCAGCACTTTTAAACCCAAACGGAAACGTGTCTCGCTGGTCAAGCAAATGAGTAAGCACGTGCAAGGAGAAGTCTGGCAGGCAGTGGAGCAGGCAGGCTGGAAACTCCTCCAGGTCCCTGCAGCAGAGACGGCTGTCAAGAGGGCTTGCTTGTCTGAACGAGAGCAGCGAGCCAGCTCTGGCCCCGAACCGCTCCTCCCGCAGGGAGAGGGGGTTGGCCCAGCAGCAGCAGCAGCGTTTCAGCTGGGCCTTTGCAGACATGCAAAAAAACCCCACTTCCGTTTTTCAGGAGCATCAGGAAGATCTCTGGGGAAGGAAAAGCTGGAGACGTGCTTGGGTTTGGCTCTTCTAAAGGCTACCCCAGTTAACTTCATTTGGTTTATCTCCATGACTCAGAAACGTATGAACAATAGTCTATATTTTTAAATTTTTTTTTAAAATGAGGTCATAAATGGCATCGTGCCAATCAGAGCAAAGGCAACGCTTTCTTTACATTAGCTAGCTAGATCATTTTTCCTTGAAGTGGAAATCGTGACTCCCTACATTTATTTCTTGTCCCTGTTTATATGTGAAGAAGTATTTGTTTAGCATTTGGGATAAGTCTTTTAACCCAGACTAGTTCTGTTTATAAGTGTATTGTGGCACTATTGGACTTTATGTTGCAAAATTTCCTTTATTAGTCTCTCAACCCAGACCAAAGTTATATTATTTTAGCATTGAGATGGTTGTTCTTTTTTTCAAAATATTTATATTGCAGAGCTCGTGCTCCCAAATTTAGATCAGACGTACTGATCTGGCAGCGATCAAACCAAATAGATGTCATTAGACCTACTCATTTATTCTGGAGAAGGATGAGATCTCCTGGGGCTATACAAACAAGTCTGATTTAAGATTTGTTTTCCAGAAATGTTTCAACCACCATGTACTATGTGTACATAATTAATATGGAGTCTCTTAATGTTTGAAACTATAGTTCATGTTACTGATTGCACAAATCATCTGGGATGTCACTGTAATAACATTTTGGAAGTTTTTCTCATGGAAAAGAAAAATGATGACACTGGAAGTGTGATGCTCAGCAATGGGGCGCTGACCTGTCTGCCCTACTCGAGCTAAGAAGTAGCTCAATTTACTTGCAGATTATGAGACTATTGCCTTCTATACAGACACTAAAGAAAGTCAAAACACTTGGTGAGCAAATTATTCCTGCACGTCAGATGATAATTTGGGGTAATGGTTGTTGTGGCTTCCAGAGTCCTGTCCATGGCAAAGCTCCGTGGTGTATTTTTTGGATAGACGCTCATTGCCCATCGTCCCAGCTGACCCTGGGATTTATTGGCCCTGCCTGAGGAGAGGTAAATGGCTTCCTGACCTGCACTGTGTCAGGAGGGTTATATGCTTATGGTTGGGCTTGATGGTCTTAAGGGTCTTTTCCAACCTAAATGACTCTATGATTCTATGTGCTGTGCAGAGACTGCCTCATGCTGCTCTCCCTGCTCGGTAATGCAGAGCAGTAATTTCCCAGGAGCCCAAGGAACTTTTTTTCCCAATGCAATTGCATGTGCCTGGCTTTACGTTGTTACCCACTAAGAGCAGCAGCATTAACCTTCTTCAGAAGTGGTCAGCGTGTAACTTGTTGAGTGATGTCTATACATTCTATAGCACATTCTGTCCAGTTGTTTAGTGCAACACACAGTGCGTGTTTGGGTGTGTTTGAGATGGCGTTCCTGACTCCCACTGTCCTGTGGGGAGCAACTTCCAGAAGAATGGCGTAACTGTTGTATGCGTGGAGATGTCTGTTGTTCCAGCTATTTCCTGTCTGACAGCCGAGAGGTCAGTTTGTGTTGGTAGGATTTGGGGTTGCTGTTTTTCTGTTTTGTATTTAAAGTGCGCACTGCTATATGGTTATTTTTAGGAAATTCTTTCCTGTGTGTATGTATATATGAGAGACCTTCCTACCCAGTACAATCAACTTAGATCCAAAACATTGGCTCTATTTATCTTCCTTGTGTTTAACTACAGTAACTATTCATTGTAAATGATCTTACCATTACTTAAATGACAAGTACAGACACACACTTACCTGAGAAACTAATGTCAAACAGCTGGACTTTAAGATTTAATGAATGTAGAACCACTTTTGAAAGACTGCAATTCACAGGGACACCATCCTGTTTGGCTCATACAATCAATATTATAGGTAGCCACACTTATAAAACATTTGAAGATCCTTTGGCACAATGATCAAAACATGAATGAAGTTTTTGTTTTTCAGATCCAAAGTCCATGTTAAGGTAGCTGGTGTGACGATCACAAGTTTCAAAAGCATTTTCCCTCTGATTTCGTATGATTGTTTTCTTAGGATGTGCAAGATCTTGCTAAGAAGGAAGCACTGATGGAGGTTCATGAGAATAATGTCTTCCTGGAAAGTGAAATCAAGTCACCCAGATATGTGCCTGGAGGAGGAAACAGGTGGGAGAGTTAACTGAAAAAAAATCACTGCTTACCCTATTTCCTGTTTTGTTGTACATCTCTCTTAAAACTATATTTGAATAGTGACACCCCAGATTTTTTGAGCTTTAGAGTAGAATGAGAAAGGCCTGTGCCACCACCCCTCACAACTAATTAGTCCTTTACCTCAGGAAAAAGAATATCAGGTTTGTAAAGGCATCACTGAAAGAATATAGCAGTGTTTCCTTGTCATGTTGTTCAAAAAGCCACTGAAAACCCACAAGTGCTAGATACAGTTTTGCCTCCCAAGTTCCTACTAGTTCTTCCTTTCTGGAGAGCCCCGTTATTACCCTGTCTGAACTCCCTGAGCAGAGCATGGTGTACACATGCTATTGGCTATTTTGTTTGTGTTTATTTCAGAAGTACCCATGAGCCTACGTGGTAGAGCTTGCATTGGATCCCATTTTCGCAGGCTTCCAACTTGCCCAAGTCCAGCACTATGTGTACTCTCACTCTTAATCTTTGCCATGCTCTGTTTCCCTTCCCCACTCAGTTAAGCAGGCTCCGCTTTGCGGGACCTTTGTTAATACCTGTTCCCTTTGGGGGAAGTAGTTTTGTAAAGCCCAGAAGGCCCCAGCCAGCCCTCTTAGCTTCTTCCTTCTATTCTTCCTTCCTTCCTTCTATTCTTCCAAGCCAAATTCCAGTCCACTGCATGCTGAATTACCAGAAATCCTTTCTTTGGGAGGCGTGGAGACTCACCCAAGGCAAAGCAGCCTATGTAGACTTGCCAACCCAACCTCACCCCATCTCTGTTTGAGCTACTCCTGACTGAACTCAAGGAGCCCTTTACCTCTCCAAGTAGACTCTGAGAGTGGGAACCGTCACCTGGCACTGCTCAAGCTCATACCCAACCTCCTAACCCAGGTCCTTATCACTTTATTTTGTTCCCTGCACATATAACACTAAAGACAACTGCTTCCTTCTCTTAGAGCAAAGCAAGGCAGCCACAAGCACCTGATGGAAGGGCTGTGTCTGAAAAAGGCAGAACAGTTGTGAGAGAAATTACTGAAATGACCATGCCAATTTTCATTCTGCTTTCTCTATCCTCTTAACAAGAACTGTTTACTTAGGTTCCACCCAGCAGTCAGTAGCTGAACTGTGGTGCGGGTTCCTGGAGTAGACTTAAGTTTCACTTGTGCAGTTCTCTTGCTACTCCCTGCAGTTCGAAACTGTGTGTTCTTGAGATCTGCAAACTATAGATCTTGAGATCTGCAGACTCTTGGGAAAGGGATTCACCAACCAGCTGTGGTGTCAAACCCACAAAATTAAAGGTCCTGTTGAAGGAACAGATAACTTGAAGGAAAATGTAAGGGCTGCATATCCATCAGTAAACATAGGCCCATCTGAGCTCTTTTGATTAGAAAGTCTAAAGAAGCAAGGAGCAAATTCTCAAATAGAAACCTGCTTCTGTGATCTGATTTCCCTGTCACAAATGGTGTTTTACACTGACGTAACTCGTTGATTTCATGCAGCAGTGTGTGGCCTGCTGAATCTTGCTGACCATTTATTTGTTCACAGGCATATATCTATATAAGTATCTGTATGTGTACACACATAAAATCATAAAATAAAAAAGACTATAACATAATGTAATATAGCATGACAATATAATATAATGTAATATAGCATAACAATATAATTAACATAACATAAATATAATTTATGTATTATATAAAGCAAGCCATAAAGCTTATGCTTTTCTGTCTGCTGGAGCCATTTGCTAGTTGATAAACTAAAGAGCTCCCCAGCCTCTTTAATCAGCGCAGGCTCATCTTTGCCTTTCTGACTGGAACCTGCAGAGATTTATGTAGAAAACAAATTTGAGTGGTTTTGGTTGTGATGTGTCATCCCCAGTACTACTGCTGTCATTAGCTGCCGCCTCTAACACAGGGAGACTTTGGTCCACTCCTGTGTTTAATCACAACACGTAGTGCAGGCATTGAGCTTTGTACTCTAAGCAATGGGGTGGGTGGAGATTTTAACATCCTCTTGTTCTGTCCAGTATGAAGACTGCAACAAATTTGTCTGTATTTTAGAATTCGCAATATAGCTTAATGCACAATGCTTGTGGATGACAGCCCTTACACAAGCAGGGTTTTTGTTCGGTATTAGAATCAGGTTGCCAGTCTCTGTGGATGTTTTCTACGAGCTGATGCTTAGAAGAGCTTTGCTCTGGGCTCAGCGGTGTTCTCACTGACACCTGTATAAATCCACAGTAATTTCACTGAAGTTATTGAAATTGCTCTGGACTTGTACCACCGTAGCTGGAAGCAGGAGGTAATTAATTTTTAAATTCTTCAACACACAGCAGAAACTCAGCCCTACCCACCTGTGCTGGTTTTGGCTGGGATAGAGTTAATTTTCTTCACAGTAGTTAGTATGGGGCTATGGTTTGGATTTGTGCTGGAAACAGTGTTGGTAATTCAGAGATGTTTTTGTTCCTGCTGAGCAGTGCTTACACAGAGTTGAGGCCTTTTCTGCTCCTCACCCCACCCCACCAGCGAGGAGGCTGGGGGTGCACAAAGAGTTGGGAGGGGACACAGCCAGGACAGCTGACCCCAACTGACCAAAGGGATGTCCCATACCATATGACATCATGCTCAGCATATAAAGCTGGGGGAAGAAGAAGGAAGGGGGGGACGTTTGGAGTTATGGCATTTGTCTTCCCCAGTAACTGTTACCCATGATGGAGCCCTGCTTTCCTGGGGATGGCTGAACACCTGCCTGCCCATGGGAAGTGGTGAATGAATTCCTTGTTTTGCTTTGCTTGCATGTGCAACTTTTGCTTTACCTATTAAACTGTCTTTATCTCAACCCACAAGTTTTCTCACTTTTACCCTTCTGATTCTCTGCCCCATCCCACCATGGGGGAGTGAGTAAGCAGCTGTGTTGTGCTTAGTTGCTGGCTGGGGTTAAACCATGACACTGCCCACACAGGCAGAGAAGCATAGGTACATACATGCAGATGGAGTTCATAAAATAAATAGCCTGACCAAGTGTATCCACCCAGATGAAAGTCAGATGCTTGGGAAGGAAACTCTTTTCCTGCCAATGTGGCCTAAAAGTTGCAGCTTGTATACAGTCAGCCTCAGCTGTGTTGCCATGACCAAAAATAGTGTTCTTGGGAACATTTACAAGGGTGAATACACACACACTTTTTCTTTCTGTGAGGTTTTCAAGAGATGCTGCTAACCTTTGAGTTTGCTAATTAAAAAAGTCCTATACATGTCAGTATCATATGAACTGTGATGCTTTTTCTGCTATCCTGTTTCATAGTGTAGATCCAAGGGAAGACCTGCGAGTGTCGGTTGCTGTTTGTGTGCAGGGGGTGCCTCTGCATTTACAGGCACATGGTCTTTAATCACATACATTCCTTAAAAAAGTGCTTAAGTTAACTTACTTGTGTCTGATAGTTAAATGCCTTCAGGTTTTCAATGGACACATAGGACTCATGGAGTTGCAATGCCCATCAGAGAGGTGATGCAAAGGACTGATGCCTTGAGTGGAACAGAGAAATTATGCTCCAGAGAACAGTAACTCTTGCTTGGGCAGCATACTATCCTCACAAGACATGCAGCTCACACCCTTATTAGGCTATTGGAAGAGCCCCCACATCCTGTCCCATGAGGCAAGGCTGGATGAGGGACACCACCATGCTTCATCTCCTCCCTTCCCTGAACCTCTCTTGCTGTCCTGACTCTGCAGCAGCAACTCTCAGTGCCGCAGTAAGGAATTATGCAAGGTCCTCTGAATGACATAAAATGAAACGTGATTATTTAACTTCAAGAGAAGGACAAAGACTTTTTTCTGAAGGACTTAATATGAGGAACTCAGCAATTCTTGTAAGACCATGGTGGAAGATCTTTGCAAACCCTATGGTCCTGTGGGCTAGCTGCACTGGCAAATTATCAGAGGCCTCTTGAACCACTGTCTGCTCATCCTTCTAAGGGAGCAGTCCACACATTTGGCACCTAGAAGCATGTCTAGGTTAAAAAGAAGTGCAGAGAAATCCAAAGCCCTCTGTCTGTGCTCCCAGCAGGATGGATATAAGCCAGCTCTGGTCCAAAACCTGCATAGCTGTGTTATGATGAGTATTTTAGTTAGGACATAGTACTGTGCTGACTTGGCAAGATGGCTTCCAGATGGGAACTGGCTTAGGTTCAAAATGCTCAAAACTTGTCTGCTCCTGCCCATGGTAGCATGAAGAAGAGAATCAGAGTTACAGATTTCAGTCAAAAGCCAGCACAACCTGGCAGCTTACATAGCCTACAAGAACGCAAAGGTCTTGTCAAAGATATGGACCTGCCCAGATGGTAGGATGTGACAAATAATCAGCCCAGGATGGAGACACATTAGATGGTACAAGCATATTGCTCAGGGCTGAAGATAGATTTCTTGGCTGTATTGTGATGCAGTATTGCTCAATTAGGACTGTGTCCACTTTAAAACGAGGAAGAGGTTGGGATATCGTTCTCCAGGTTAACATGAATATGACTTGTCCCCATATAAGATCCTGCTGTCATGTATTTAGCAGGCAAAGAGACCAGTGTATGCTTTGATCTGGTTTTAAAGATTGTTTTCTTGACAAATTACTAAAGGGTCATTTTTTCATCCAGTACAGAGACAACATCCTCCCAGCTGTCTTCTGAGCTATTGGTCACAGGCTCCATCACTCCAAGCTCTACAGCAGATAGGTCAACATATTCTTCAGACGTGTCCTCTATGGGTTTATCTCATCCTGCCTCTGTCACAGGGACCACAGAGACACCCAGTCTGGCACAATCCTCTGGCCTAACTCAGGCTTTGCAAAGGAGAGCCATAGGTAAGCCTCTGGAGACTCAACTGCTTTGTATTTAGGACAGAAAAACACAGCCCTTTATTTGTCCATATGCATACAGTATGAAAATATAACTCTGTAGCTTGAGAGGAGGCTTTGGTTATATTTCAACTAATGGAATGAAGCAGCCGACATCCCATTTCACATCCCACACTCTGGCTGGGACTGATCATGTCTCCAAACATGAGAGTGGCAGGTGAGGCTCAGGTGGTAGAGGATATGCCTGTGTTCCCTGGACTAAGTTTGCTATCTGTGTTTCACGATTGGTATAGCTGCAATAAGGACTCCATATGTAAAAAGAACCATTTATTTTCATGCCTTATGTTATAGTAGGCTTAGTTTTCCCATGCAGAAAAATCTCCAGTTGTGCTCCAAGCAGTGCGTAGATGCCTGGAGGAGGTTTCTGGAAAGTTGTGTTTATGTGTTCTGGGAGCCATGACTGGCCCAGAATAAGCTGCTGAACAGTGAGCATCCAGCTCTTCCCTGTTGCAGGGGTTGTGATTGTTTCTAAATCACAGCCAGGGCTGAGAACAGCCCCAATGCCAGCAGAGGTTCTGCACCCTCTGCCTCCCTCCCCATGTCATTTTCTCCAGCATTGTGTTGTGAGACAGAGGGCAGTGACACCAGCGATCTCGCAGCAGGGTGCTGCCAGTGGGGCAAAGGCCCAGGCTTTGCACTTGGCCACCAGATCTTTTTGGTTCCCAGAGAAAAATATGGCAAATCCAAGAAGAAACTGGTGCTCAGTGGGGATTTGTGTGAGTGCTGCTCTGTGCAAGGGAGGCTTATGAGAGAAGGAGGACAAATCTCTGTTACATGCCTCTGCAGTGAAGCAGAGCACATTTGTCCCCAAAGATCTTTAAATGCTCTTTAGTTTTTTCAACACAGACTAGAGCAACGATGCCAATCATATTAGGGGGTTTGCTCAACATCCTGCGAAAAAGGAGATGCAACACAGCTCTTGAAACACAGTTATGACTAGAGTTTCTGGTCAGTGGGGAATTCTGATATTTTGGCATTTGGTTTAGACCTGCACAACGATAAAAATGAAAACACTGACATTTTGGGGTAAACAAAAAAAAACCTGGATTTTTTTATTGTTGTGGTGCCTAGCTATGGTCTGTGTGCACATGCACCCATTTTTTCTAACCTTAATAACTTTTGAATACAGGGACCAGTTTCTCCCTCCCAGGTTGGCATGTAGATAGTGTCCTCAGGGATAAGGTCATACAGGTTTTCTAAAAATTGACAGTCAGGCATGAGAGATACTGTTAGTGCTCCTATTGAAGAAAAGGTTGATATGCCCTTCCCATTTATTAGCCATCAGAGAACCCAAATGATGCCAGGGCAGGGGGATGGGGAAGCAGAATGAAGGGAAAAAGTCATTAGAAACCAGGCTTCATTAATTCAGCTGCTTGGGGAACAGCGTGTTTGGAAAGGTCGAGATGTTTCATTTGACCTAAACAAAATGCTTGGACATTCTTCAGTTGAAATGTTTCATTGCTGCCTATTGAACCAAATCAAAACACTTGGCTTTGGTGAAATGCTGTAATGAAAATCTTGGGAGGGAGCAGCTGCAGCTTATTCTAGCAGCACTTGTCTGCCCCAGGGTTGGGAGAGGGTGACATTCTCTTTCCAAACGTGCAATGCTGATCATCTCCAACGTATTGATGAATTAAGATGGATTTCACCCCAGGTATTAGAAAACAATGAAAGACCCCAATGTGTCTGCTGTCCGAAAGGAGTGCATGTCCTCCTGCCATTAACAGCTGTCTGAAAGGAAAAAGAAGTTGTGAAAATGTTTTAATGGCCTGGTCTTCTAGGGAAAAGGGGCTGATGTGACCTCCCTCTCTGTGTGTGTGTGCTTCCATTTGTCTGTCTGTCCTCCCAGTTGTGTCTTTAGTTCATGATCCACTTCAAACTACTTTGGGCATGTTTATACATACGATATGGGGTAGATATGTGGAAAGCAGTGGGCCTCTGCTGTTCTACCCTTTGGAGTGTGAGCTAGCCACCAACCTTCAAGTCCTTCTTTCCTGTTCCTGTATGTGTATGGGTGAACAGTGAAGCACGTTAGACAGCAGGATTTGCTGACAGACCCCTTCTCCCCTCCACACCATTGCCTGGAAGTTAATCCAGCCCCCTAAGTGGAAAACTGTGATTAAAAACATTGCCCTGATTTGGATATGGTGAGTTTGAACTCAGAACCTCCCCTCTCTTTGGAGAGCTTTCTAAGCTCTCCACTATGAATTCTGGGGTATAAGTGTCCCTTGTTGTGGCATGACACAGCAACATGGCACACATACACACACACACAAAAAAAAAAAGGGGAGAGCCTATAGGGCAGAGCTGGTACCCTAAGGTGAACTAGTTAAGGCAGCTTAATGATTGATGGAGATGGGGTTTCCCAGAGTTCAGGGAGCCACAGGAGAGGAGACTTATCTGCCTAAGAGGTGCTCTCCTGGAGGCTTCCCCTACAGCATTTTTCCCTGTTGAGTGTTTGTGGAGTGCTACCACAGGTTTAGACAGTAGTTTCCAAAGGAGCACAAAGGAATTAGTCATTCGATCCCACTGAATTTCAATAGTGTCAGGGCCCCTCCTAGAGGCTCCCCAAAAGTCCCTTTTAAGGATGCCAGATCCTAGCAACAGCAAAAGCAACCATAGGTCTGATCTCAGGAACAGAACAGACTGGCTTGTTGACACATCAGTGAAAAGCAGCTTCAACACAGTCTGTTCACCCTGCGGCTGCCAGTTTGGCTGTCACTCTCAGTGTTTGATCTAGCAACGGCTCCAGCCCAGAAAAACAAAGCCCAGCGTTTCTAGTTCTCAGTTTACGGAGCTCGTTGCCCCTTGTACTGTTTCTCTGCTACCAAAACCCCAAATGCCGTTTAACGTTTCTTAGTCTGGTTCATCCTTGACCAAAGTCACGCTCTGTTAAACTGTACACCAGCTGTGGCTTCCTCTTTAGACTGCTTGCACTGTAGCGTTTCACCTCCTTATTACCCCTGTGCTATTAGGCTTGCCTGCCACTAACTGCTGGTTTAACACAGACGGGTGAACCAGCACCACTGTCCCAGCGCTGGAACGGTGCTTCCCTGGGTACCCCAAGGGAAGGGATTACAAATGACGCTGGAAGACTGTCTGGTGCTGTGCCATTGCCATGCCATGATTAAGTACGTAGGGAGAAGGAACTACAGAATTTCTACCACCTTGTTTTTTGTAAAAAAACACAACAAAAACCCAACACCCCTCCCCCAAAACCAAACCTCATATGGAAAAATGTAACACTGTAGACAACACTCCCAGGGAGCTGGTGAAGCTAATCTGCATTGCAGTGGTGCTGTCTGACCCAGACACTCATCCAGGCGAAGCTGATTTGTGCTCCAGTCATTCCAGAGCTAAGATGAGCCGAGGGAATGCGTCTTCGCCCCAAAATTTAGGCTGCTCCACAAGATGTGGTTAGAGATAGATCACCTGGTGGAGTGAGTCTTGTACAATACTCAACATAAAATATTGAAGAAAATCTCAAATGTATAGTTTGAGAAACAGGCACTAACAAGAATTTAGTTTGTTGGGGAGACTTTGATGTGAGAGATAAGAGAAGTTTTCCTGGGGAAAGATGGGTTCACTGGGCATGTTCTCTCTCTTCAGTTCTCCCTACCTTTGCCAGGACCGGGAGTCCTGCATTGTCCTTCTTGAACACTTATATTTGAAAAGGGGAACAAAAAGGGGATTAGGAGATGTTATCACTTTCATTTTGTAATTGGAAGGGAGCCTTTATATATTCATTATCCATTCACAGCTGATGCTGTGCTGTCTAACAGCACTGAAATTGCAGGATGACAATTATACCACTGATGGCATAATTTATTGTTTTTTCATTACCCAAGGTAATTCCAATGAGGTAATAAATCTACACGTCAGTAAGAAAATACTCAGTTTACCAGCTGTGCTCTATTTTATAGCCATAGTTTTAACACTTTGAGAGGAGCGTTTGCTAAGCATTGCTTTGCAATTAGAGACAGAGAGGAAATTAAATGTTCCATTTTTGTTACCAAAAAAAGAGATTTGTTTCTCATAATTTGTCTTTCTGTTAATATTGCATAACTCAGTGTCTTTGTCTTTTGCTTGCTCATCAGCTCAGCCCAAAGATGGTATTGAAATATCAAACTGGAACTCTGCTCCATCAGGAAACCTTGGCCTGTCAATGATGGTGTCAGGACAATGCCAGAACCGCTTCGGCCCTTTGTTTACTGACTCAAGGAAGATTGCCCAGAGCCTTGGTATGGAGAATCATGGAAGGACACATTCTACTTATGAGGACTACCAAAAGGCTGCATCCAGGTACAGGCACAGTTGGGACTTTCCTTCAGGTTATTTTTGTAGGGAGGAGATGGCGTTTGCTGCAGGATCTCCTTTAGAGGAGCTATGAAACACAAGCAAACCCTTGATAAGACACTGAGTCATTATCCAGGAGGATATTGGAGAACATAAAGACTTTGATATGTGAGGATCTCACTTATTGCTTTAGGGACAACTGCCCCCAGATTGGACTTCACCCTTAGAAAGGATAAATCACCCTTCATTCACCATGCCCCTTTCAATGTTTGTTAATACAAATTCAAAGATACGTCCCCTGTGAAGGGAATCCATAAAAGGAGCAGAACCACGGTGCCTCGTGGCTGGTTTGGCCTTACCTTTAACTAATTTTGAATCCAAGAATAGAACTGATATTGCAGGGGATTTCAGAGGGTCCCACCATGTGGGCTACACAAAGCCATTTGAGGCATTGACAGGCAGCCAAAGGGCTGAACTGGGCTGTATGTGGTTTGCACCCACCTAGAAATCCCATTAAAAAATGAAGTATTGTCTCCTGGAAAAGCTAGTTGTCCTAAAAAGACATTTGCCATCTTTAATTTAGCTTCATATATACTAAGGGTGGGAACAGATCCTCAGCTGGTTTCACTTATCTTGAATCTGTCACCTTCAGAGAAATGACAGCAGTTGACAACTCCAATTTTAAGGCGAGCCCCTATGTGGCCAGTGTTTGCTACAGACTATTTCCTACTGCATTGTTCAGTGGAGAGGCCTACACGTACTTATTGCTAAGGTTGCTTTCACAGCCCTCAACCTACATTTCTCCTTTTACAGTGATATTTCATTGGTGATAGTTCAGCTGCACAAAGCCTTTGCTTTTTTGGGATTTTCCACCCACGTGCTATACCCATTCTGGTATCACATGTGCCTGTGATTATCTGTTGAAGACAAGTATTTTAGCTCTTTTACTTTTTTTTCCCCCACAAATTAGCCCCTGAATCCCTCACCATTTTTGTACCCTTCTATAATTCCTTGTTAATTGTCAATATTTTTCTGGTGATGAGATGTCCTAAAATGAACCCAGTACATTTTATTCTGGTCTCATGCCAGCCTAAATCCAGAGTTTCTAGCAGAGTAGTACTTAAAACAAAACAAAGCATCATGGATGAGGTTGCATGTTTGGTGCCTCAGGCATGTCAGGAGTGGATGAACTCTGCGTTGCCTGTATTAGAAGTGGGAGAACTCTATTTACCTGCATTTACTCCTCAGAGGAATTTTCTTGTAGTCAGTGAAGCCTGGTCAAGCCAAGCACAGGTGCAAGTGAACATCAGGATCAGTAGTTCCAGCTTCCCCTGTCCACAGCTGCACAAAGGGAATCTTCCACTCTGTGCTCCCTACTCCACGAGGGCAGTGCCATAAAATTGTAACAGCCTTTTTTGTTCTGTCAAATTGCAAATGCATCATTGGCTTCCTGCTAGCCTTCTTTCAGCATTATTGCTCTCCATACTTTTCCCTCCAGTGAATGCTATTTCCCCCCGATAAATTAGTGTACCATTTCCCAAGAGCTGCATCTCACTTATTTCCTGCCTATATTTCTAATCTCTCTAGGGCTCTTTGTATTATTTCCCTTGCTCTCATTTGTGTTCCCCTACCCCTCCTCTCAACTTAATGTTATCTACATATTTTATTAACCAGCTGTTTTATTCCCCCTCACACATCACAAGTGGAGATGCTCTGTGAAATGAGAGCTACCCATTGTACCTATAGGGAACACATGAGACACAACCCCCTTGTCTATTATTATTCCTTTTTTCCAGTCCTTCAGACGGTTCCTGTGACAGTATTTATGTCTAAGCCAATGGGAGATAATATTTTGAGGGGCACTTTGTCAAATGCTTTCCTGACTCCCAGATCTTTGATGCCTGCTGGTCTCCCTGCTCTCATTCATTTTGTAATTCTGTCGACTTTATGTGCATTTTTCTCATGGACTTAGTCTTTGTAAACCCATGGCGCTCCTTGCATATGTTTCCATAAAGAGATCTGTGTAGTTCTCGGGACATTATAGGGAGATCCATGAAAAGATACCTTTGAAAGCCAGCATGAAAGCTCCAGTTGTGTTCAGAGCTCTAAAGCTGTTTCCAAATAATGAGATACGCCATACTGTTTGACTGGGCTTGAGAAGAATAACTCTAGATAAACATTAGGAGATAAAAGGGATCACCTTCCCCTTTATGCATTTCCTTGTATTGTGTGAACTGTTTTCCAGTGGGGATTGAATCATATCTTGTCTCATACAGAAAGCAAAAGAAGTCATTAGCTCTGCTAATTGTTGAAGATAAAGAGTAAAAGGCAATGACAGTTTGCTTTGTGTGTGGTTAAATGTGTTAAATGCATAAATTAAGCAATTCTTTTAATTCTCATTTGATTCATTACTGTTATGGTATTCCACCATGCCAGCACACTAGCACTTTTTTTTCTTTACTCCACTCAATTTGAACTTAAACTATACCTTTTCTTGTTATACACATTAAATAAACAAAATTACATTGTAGTACACAATACCCAATGTTTTAATTTGGTATTGCATTGTACAACATCCTCTGAGCGTACACCTTAGGTGTGAACACCTAATTTAGTAATATTTCTATAGAGAATTGATGAGTAGTATGGCTGGATCTGATTTGTCATGAAGCCACAAGACAAGTATACACAAACTTAGTAGAAATATGTGAGTTTGTCCAACTAGGATATTTTTAGTTTATTGTTTATAATAGAGTTTAATTTACATCCATTTGCTTTCAAGAATATGTGAACATGCTTAAAGCACCTTGAAGGTTATATGTTTAATTAGATTGCTAATATATGATTGATGTCATACTGAGAAATGGATGGGAGTTGAGCTATCAGGATTTTCAGCAGCATTGGGATTTTCAGCAGCATCAGGATTCACTGCATAAGGATTTTTAGCTATATCAGCTGTGTGCAAGGAGGGTGATAGTATTGTCACACATGCCCTGGCACTGATGTTCAGACAGCCATAGCGTCTGTTCAATGTGAATGTCGCCCTAAACCTTTCCCTGACTTTCACACCTGAGCAGTGTTAAGTCTGCTGTATTTTTGGTGTGTCTGTTTTGCAGAAAACAAGCAAAACAGACACTGATACTTGAAATTTTGTGCAACGCTATTGAAAATCATCAGTATCTGTTTTGTACTAAGTGCATGTGCTATGCACTAAGGATGGAGTTAAGTTAAAGCCCTGATGCGTAAAGCACTCGGGATCTCAGCTGAACCATGGCATTTCAGGCCTAGAGTAGCATACAGCTACTACGTATGCAACACTTCTCAGCCGTTCGCAGAGTGAGCTGAACCTTCTCCCAAGACTTTTCCTATCCTATCCCTCTAGTATAGTTAAATCTGTTGGCATACAAATAGATTTGTACTTCTGGAGGTAAGCCTTTCCCAGCGTAATAATGGTATCAGTCTGTGCCTTTCTTAAAGACTTAGGAGCTTGGAAAGACTTGAATTCTTGGTGTGTTTTATAGTTAAAATGCCTTGTTGCTATCTCCATTAGCTCAGAGAGGCGCAGTTCAAATGGCATCCTAATGGCAGGTCATAGGTCCTTGGCTGATTCACCCCATGCTACCAAGAGCACTGACAGTTTTTCTCCCCTCTGCAGTGTGCAGTGCTATGTACCTTATAGAAAATTTTGGATTCTGTTCCACCAGAAAATTTTAGCATGTAGCAGAAGAAACTACAGCATCAGCGCACACCAACCTCTCCCCCACCCACTTTAGCTCCTGTCTCACAGGAGCTGGTCCACTATTTTGAAAGGTAAACTAACTTGCTAAAAAAAGCTTTGAAGCCTTCAGTGAACATCTCCTTAGAGATATTATTCCCTCATTTAAACTCACAAAAGTCTGTTGCCATCCAGCAGCTAGCTGGCTATGCAAGTTCTTAGAGAAATCCTGCAGGTCTCACTTTCCCCACCGGGTCCCTCCCTCCTGTTACGTGTAGGGCTTTGGCATGGGACTAAGACCTGCATGTACGCTTAGAGAGAGTGCAAAAACCAAATGGGTTTGGGGAAATTAGTTCAAATGGTGCCTATACATTTGGGATTTTTAAGGTCAAGGGTAGGAAGTGTGCAGGCTAAGGTCCAAATTCCTGATGAGACATACACGTAGATCATGATATCCATAAATTGAGAGTCTTGTTTGGCAGAAAATAATACACTGGAACACAAAGGTGTCACCGAAACCCGGGAATAAACCTCGTAACACCAATGTAGTGTTAAAAGGCAGGCATTCTTTACTGCAGCGCTGGATGCACGGGGGATAGCTCCACCCAACATGCATGCCAGGTGATCACCAACACACAGGTTATATAGAATCAAAATATACATATTCATCGTTTTTCTCAGAAAAGGCAGTTCTATGATAATAATTTCTTAGAATTCATTTACATATTCTCCCCCCCATCATGCATGCTCAGTGATTTGAGTTGGTGGTCCTCAAGGGGTCTCTGGTGGTCGTCAGTGGTCGCGCACCCGTGTCCGCTGGATGACCCTCTTCTTGCGGGCATGCGCAGTATCTTTGCTGTGGATGCACCTGTCCATACCAACTTACTTCATAAGATTAATATCTCCGAACCTATTGTCCGGTTGGGTAGGGACTGTACATGGAACATACCAGCATTGTACATTGCCATGGTCAGTTAGCTTCATTACCTATTACCTTGGTTACAAACTAATTATCTCAAACTGATTCTATAGTTTCTGTCTCACGGCCCCTATCCCACAGTTACAAAGGTATAAGCATACATGTTTTATTATAGGGTTCCTTAATAATAGTTGCTGGTAAAACAGGATTTCCAGTTCAAACAAAGAATCTTATCTTTAGTCAGTCCTTTGTTAATTTAGCCGCTCTGAATTTCATCAAATAGGGGCTATATACCTAGGAATTCCTCTGACAACGGGGTCCCCCAAAATCTGGATGATTATCCAATTAGAATTTAAAGCAACATACAGCAAAGACGACTGACTAAAGATAGAAGTCTCTGAGGAAAACAGCAGGAAAGAGTGTGAGAGAGTGTGTGTGAGATAGCTTCACTCTCTCTGTTAAGTAAAGTGAGGAGGATTATACCTGCTCTTAAGTTTTGTAGTGAGAGGAGTCAAGGTCCCTGGTATCGAGTGTCGATCTGCCTGCTCTTCCTCCTTTGTTCTTTTCTTCCACTTCTCTATCTTTTGCTATGTGCAGAAAAAATGAAAACCTGACATTGATTCTTAAGGCGGGTTTTTTTTTTTTAGATTTACATGTGTTAACAAAAAAGGCCCTCTTCACTTAAAGACTCTGGGATTTACAGCAGAGAATAAAGATTGCTGTTAATCCCGGGCTTAGTCAGGGGGGTGGTGAATGACTTCTCCCAGAAACCAAAGGGAGATGCCAGAGAGCCGTTACCTTGGAAATCCCACCCAGAGCAGGATCATCAAGAGCTAACGGCTCCTCCTAGGCTCTTCTAGGTACTGGGAGTTGTTGACAGAAGGAGGGTCTATTTTCATACCTGGAAGGAGAATTGCATGGTGATGCATTCCCATCCCACATCCATCAAAAGTACTGTGCTCTCTGAGCTGGCCCAGGAGAGTGCCCAATTGATTCAGAAACATTTGAAATTGAAGGATGATCAAGCCCACTTACTCTTGTTTATCACTAACAGCTCTTGCCCTTAGGCAAGACTTCTTCACCCTTAGGCATGGTTGAGCTAACATTGCTGTTTAACCCTTGCAGCTTGGGATATGACCTTTTCCTTCAGCTAGCATGACTGTGAGGCAGTGGATTGCCTTGGACACAAGCTGGCAGCTGTGCATCTCATGCTAGAGCAGCTTCCAACACCAGATTCCTGTGTCCTATCATTTGCTCCTTTACCAGTCCTGTGTGTTGTATCAAAAACTCCTGTCAGCTCCATTTTATATTCCCAAGTCTCCCCAGCTTCACTAGGTTCAACCTGAGGTCTTGTTGAGGGAAAGTCACACTATCCTAGACCATCATTACTCCATTATCAACCAGGATTCTGCTGTTTACAAATTTACATCATGAAAATGACCTTTTAAGACTGTTTTAGGAGTTTTCTTTCCCCATCTGCTTTTTCCTGTCCTCCTCCTAGATACATTTTGGCACCCAAAACTTTTTCTTCATTTTCCTTGTACAGATAGAGAGAAATGGGAGATAAGGAAGATATTTGCATTCTGTATGGTTTAAAAGTCTTCTCCCATTGACTTAACTGGCTCTACACCTTCTAGAGGGTAAAAATATCAGGGTGTCATTCTGTCTTTAGAGCCCAGTAGAGTTCTAGGCCACTGCTGGAGCTCTGGGACTGTAGCAATGTAGAAAGAAACTGTGGATTTGAGTCACAGCATTTTACATCTGCATGTGTAAATGATGACTTACAAACCAAGGGATCACAAAGGATCATTCTCTGTATCAGCAGTTTGCAAAGTTTTTAAGCACAGCTATCCATCCCTTCAGCTGCACGGATACCGCAGCTTGCAGAGACTGACAAAAAAGCTCGGGGTAAAATAATGTCCCCCAAAAACCTTTTACACTGTGTTATTTCAGCAATCCAGCTTAGACTGTGGTCCAATGAGCAGGGAGGAAGGAGAAACATGCCAGACTGTGGCAGCCAGATGAAAACAAGCAGCCAGAAGACAGGGAGAGTCTGAAGGTGAGGAGCTCCTTAGCCTGGCTGTGGTGCCAAAGCCCCTCCAAGGCTCTGCATCTCCAGTAAGCTGTCTGCGGGTCTCTCCTTGCTGATGTGAACGCAAATAGACCAGGACTTAGTGGGAGGAGGAATGCTCTGGAGTTCCCAAAGTTTTCAGGAAGGCAGAGGAGAGGCAGCCAAGTATTACATTCGCTATGCATGTCTTCTCTGGCCAGGGAGGGGGCAGTTCCCCACGGCTCTGCTTCCAAATCTATCAATGCCAGCGGCAGCCTGGAGGCAGCCTGGCTGTCTTGAGCAAGCGTGACTCACTGCTACACCACACAGCTGAATTATTTGGGGTGGGTGGGCAGTATTTGTCACACTGTCGTGAGGATTTGGCTATGTTAAGCAAGCACATAGGCTGTCTGGGCTGTTGGGTCAACCTTTACTATACACACAGAGGTCTCTGACTTAAGCTTGCTGGAACAAGATGAATGTGGCAAGGGCAAAAGCATGACACACACAGAAGACAGACAAGACACTGCACCAGTGCTAAATAAATTTATCGCAGTAGATGCTGCATCAAAAGCTGAATGATTCTTAGACTTCATTCACAACCTGTCTAATAAGACCTATGATGAGTATTACAGTCTGAGACTGAGTGTTTAAAAGTGTTCCCTTGACATGTGCGCTACTTAAAGGAACACTCAAATGATAAATTTGTTTTCCAGTGCTTAAGGGAGATTGAGTGTTCCCCTGCTCACACAAGAAGTCCCCTATCTTACTGCAGATGCAAAACAGACCCCATTTTGCTGTGATTCTGAAACAAGGAAGGGATGAAATCTCAGTCTTGTAGCATGGAGTCTCTCTGAGTTACTAATAAAGTGTTAATAATGAAGATTTGTCTTTCTCCAGGAAGGAAAAAACAATGAGAGGCAGGAGGAGGAAGGTATGCTGATGGACAGGGGGAATTTTCTAAACTTAGGAAGAGAGTCAGTTACACAGCTCTCACTAATCATACTAGGCTAAATACCCAAGGCGGCCTTAGAGGTTGTAGCCTATATAGATTTAGAAAAAACCAAATTCAAACAGTATACTGATGACTTTTTGCCCCACAAAGAATCTTTTAATTCTGATGGTAATGGATGCTACCTGAGTGTGGAAGTGAAATATAGTATACTAATTTTAATGCACACGGATTTTTTCAGATGGAAGTCACTGCATAAAAAGTAGAATGGCAGTGCTGTAAATATTCTGCCTGTACCTTTACTTACCATTAATTACTGGCATATAGGATAGTTGTTATAAATAAATACATGTATTTTTTCAATTAAACAATACTTTTATACTTTCAAATTATCTTCTGTTCCTTCAGTGCTATTGGAAACTTGAAAATTGCTGAAGTTGATCCAGGTGGTCATTTTGTAAGGATCCTGAACTGTGCCCCTGAAAAAAAGGAAAGTATTGGGAATTATCTCTTGAAGCAGGATGTCCAAGGTCAACCAGCGGCTGTATTTCAGTTTCCCCCCGAGACCAGGATGGGGCCCAACTCCACTGTGACAGTGAGTATGGGGAGTTTGAGTGCCTTTTCTCAGCTGGAAGACTAGGGTACACTCTTAGCCTGACGGTGTAGAGTCAAAGTTAAGTCTGTATTTTCAGAGAGGCTAATACTCACAAATAACAATGAATTCAGAAGAATCTGCTAATGTCCATCATCAGCACAAGCCCGGCATTTGTATGACATGTTCAGCATTTCATGTTGCCCAGCAATGGGAAGCTGTCCCGGAGAGTCCTTGTTTGATACATTCCTTTTTCCAGCTATTGCTCCCATAAAAAGCTCCCCATACTGTCAGAATATTGAGTTGTGCCAGTGTTTGCCAACGGAAGGTGTGAAGTAACAAATAATAGAACTGGAGAGGAAACTAGTTTTATGTGTTGCTACTGAAGCAATTAATATGGTTTTGTGTATAGTCTGAGGTATTATTTTAGTAGGGTCTCAACTGAAGATAAAAAGAAAAGTGATGTTGCTTTCCAGACTGTGCCTACTATCTGAGGACAGCTGTTATCCCGCAGAAAAAGCCATAAACCATTATTCGGGCAATGGGGCTCTGTTCCTGGCTTTGCCTTGGATGACTGCAGGCAAAATGATAACACTCCGTGCCTTAGTTTCCTATTCTGTAAAAGGAAGATAATGATGTGCTCTCCTTTGATGTGGTGCCAGAACTATATGTTAAAAATTCAGTACATGGGCTGCTGCTCTTCAAAAATTACTTCCCCTCCAGCTAGTTCAGATGTATCTTTTTGCCAGTTTGAATAAGAGTTACAGAGGTAGGTAGGATCTAAGATGCAAAGAGTCAGATGCCTTCATCACACCCCAGAAAAGCTTCAAATAGAAATCAACAAATATATGCATCTGATATCTGTGGTAATGAAAAAGGCTTGAATGTGTGAACTAAATGTGACCAACGATCAGTAGTAGCTGTAGCTGAGGAACGTCTGCTGGTATCTGCATGTGGCCTCCAGCAACCGCTGGGATGTAACCACACTCAGAGTGGGCCCAGCCTCTGCTGTACTAGGTAAAGATGCTGGCTGCTTGGCTAGGTGCAAGACACCTTGCAGATCTCCCCAGAAATGGTTTCCTCTTAGTTGGCTTTGACACACCAACCATTCCCACCCACCCCAAAAGCAGTCCTTTCTGAAGCGCTCTGATCTGTGCTGAAGTCATTGACAAGGTTGCTGTTCCCATTATCATTAAAGGGCTCTTGGGTGGACAACTGACTGAGGTAGAAGGTCCACCACAGCTTCTGTTTCAACATATGCAAGCAGAAAATTTCTGCTGGTTTATTAATTTCAAAGGGTTGTATTCAGGCTGCCAACTGTTGCATCTAAAATTCAAGTACAATAGTGTCTGTGTCAGCCAGCCAGCTGGGGAGGACTTTCAGGCCCCAGCTCCCTGTGAGAGTGACAGATGAACCAAGGCAAAATGCTTGAGTTAGATGCCAGTGTAGAGACTTGGAATATGGCCTGAAGCCTCTTTTGCCACCAGTGCTTGTTCTTTTTTCTGAGATGAAAACTGAGGCCTCGCAGAATAAAAGGAGACAAAGTCTGTGTTCATCACCAAGCTCAATGCAGGTCAATACAGCCTTGCGTGAGCCCCCTTACAAGAAAGCTGGAAATGCAAGCTGGTAGGGGCCCAGAAGAGCCACAGTCACTGCTGTCTTCTGGTGTATATGTGAAAAAGCCACAAATACACCTTGGCAGGGTGTCATACGGTGAGCACTTTTGGAAGAGAGCATTTTTTTTTTTTTCCAAGATACTTCTCCTTTAAAATGGAATGAGAATTGTTTCGGCTCCCAGGAAATGGTTGAAGCCGTTTTCTCGCAGATGGCAAATGCCAAATCCTTTAGGAACACCATTTGCAAAAGTATGTTGTAGTTGTATTATGTAAGAGAAATGTTTTCATAACGGGTCCTTTTGCTACTGCATTAGTGATCAAGGTTGCAGATAATTGTGTTCACTTTATAAAGCACAATGTTGTTAAATCTTTTGTATAAGGATAAAAGTACAAAAAATTTCTAGTCTTCAGTAGAGACAGCTTCTCCCTGAACAGAGGGAATCCAGAATCAAGCAGAGACTGGAATTTTAAAGGTGATATCACAGATCTCTTCCAATGCCCCTGGTAATTCAGAAAATAAAAGAAACTGCCTATTTTTAATCTTACTCTCAGCAAGCTAGACCAAAAAGCCCAGGATTTACTGTCACACCTTGAAAAATATGCCTTTGCTAATCTCTGTTAATCCACAGGAGAGGTACTTGAAAATAATCACTATAACTAAGCTGCGAGTCTTGAAATATAGTTCTTTCAGCTTTGATTTCACAGATCAAATAGTGAGCGGTGTTATAAAAATCAAAAAGGAAAAGGAAAACCTGATGTTTTTAGTGAGTTCTTATATTGTATAAATATCCAGGAGCCATTTTGTCTTTAATCTAATGGCTGCTTGATCTTTGCAGGTTTGGGCAGCAGATGCTACAGTGCTTTATAAACCTCCCTCAGATTTTCTTTGGAAGGACCTGGAGAGATTTAGGACAAGCCTTGACTGTGCTACCATTCTCTGTGAGCCTAGCGGTCAAGTGAGTGCCCTGAGCAAAATCACCGCGTTTCCTTACCCAGACAGCTCTATTGCTGGACTTCCTTCAGAGATTTAGGATCATATTGTTAAAATCCTCGTAGAATCAAGCACAAGCAATCCAAACATAGCAAAGCTGTGATCTTTCTCTGTTAACCTTGCTTCAGTGTGGATGTTAATTATTAGGATCTGAAGGACTGAAGAGAAACGGTAGATTGATGACACCACTTGTTGAATGAAAGGCTAACATCCTCACAGCAACTGAAGTGGGGGCTCCACAAGTGTGAATTGCCAGCCCACTGTCCTCTTCCACTGTGTTTCAGCCATGAGGGCTATTCAGCCCGTGGCTGCCCATTAGTAACTGCCATCAACTTGGCAACTGTGTCGAATATTTTTAGGCAAACTTCTGTTGACTTGGGGATGAGAAGGAGCCCAAGGTAATTTCATACCCTATAGTTGTCCGGTGGCAGCTATAGGTTTGGTCATTGTTAGCTAGACAAACTTGAATGAGTGACAATGTGGAAAAGACCTGTGATTTTCATGAACAGTGTTAGTTATACAACTTCCGCAAGGTACTAGAATTTACAGCTTACAAACCGTTAAGTGAATGTTGACTTTTGGTCTCACCTTTTCACATTTACTCCTCTTCTAGCTCAGTTTTGCCATACTTGCTATTACATCAGTGCCAGGGAATCAGAGGCTGAAAGGGAACTTGAGATGTGATTACCTCTGCCAGGATTACTCCTAGCTGTGACTTACCTAGGTAGTTCTGGAAGACCTTCAGTAAGGGAGACAGACTCCCCGATGTCCCCAGCAATCTGCTTTAGTGCCTCACTCTCTGTATGCTTAGAAAAGCTCTTCCTGTGCCTAAACTGAACTTTTTCTGTGTCAGTTTTAGTCCTTTCCTTCTTGTCCTATCCACTGTGGACATGGAGAACAGATTGCTTTTTCTTCCTTCAGCAGCCTTTGATATACTTGCAGAATTGTCATGTCCTCTTTTCTCTCCTTCTTCTGGTTTACTTAATCCGAGCAGTGGAATTTCAAGACCCTTAGATGATGAGTCTACCCTAAATATATTTAAAGACTGGAAATGGATTTTAAAGACCAAAGAGAAAAAGCTAGAATTTGGTGGTTGCGATTAGTATTTATCATTCAAATGATAAATAACTCAGAAATACATTGGAGCACCTACCTTTTCAGCCCTTCCTGGTTTGTCTACAACAAAAATTTATCTTGATGAAAAACATAGAATATAAATAAGCAGTGATACGTTGTTTGTTTGGGTTTTTTTCAGGCTGTGGCTTGGTACACTCCTCTCTACTGGAACAGAAGGCAAGGATGGGTGGCAAAAGAGGAAAGTGAAAAATTTGAGAACATTGTTATGCCAACTTTCTCAACAAGAAAGCAAAAAGAGGGATGGGAAAATGAACAGGAATTTGCAATAACTGATACAGAGTGGAAGAGGGCTGATTCATGGCAAACAAGAAAAAAAAGACAAAGCTTCCTTAAAAGGTATCTGATGTTCATTGTGTGTACTCTGTAATTGCAGCTTTGTGCCAGACTGGCTCTGTAAGTGAATGCTTTTGAATGAGCTTTGTAATTTCGAAAATAAGAATTAACCTTAACCTTCAAGCAGGTATCGAGCCCTAAAGTCCTGATAGGAGTGTGTTCATTGTCAGTCAAGACAAAGTGGAAAGTAAAATCCAAGTAAAATTCTTCTTAAAATGTGACTTTATTATTACATACTATCCTTTGAGCCCCAAGTGTTTGGATGGCACCATTTGGAGACCACAACTTGGAAAGCCTTCAGCCAAAAATATTACTGTTTGCAGAACTGTTTACGTTCATCTTGAGAACGGTGGGCCTGAACTTGGTCTTGTCTCAGCCCAGTGTGCTTTGAAGTGGACTAGGGACTGATAACCATTGCTTTCTAAATTGCTTCAGAACTGTCTTCTAGCCTTTGTATCAAACTTAAAATTGGCAGCACTATGAAAAAGTGTGGTTCATTGGCCTAGCTGCGGACAGTTTAGTTTGAGCTCAGGTCTCAGTCAGGAACCCCTGAGCTGTTTTGAATAAGAAATGCAAAACTGGTGGTTTTTTTCTAAGTCTCCTCCAGAATATTGGTTCCAGGGGCTTTTGAGCCAGGTTTGCAACAGAAAAACATGTATTTCAGAAATAAAGGATTGGCCAATCTGGATATATTTTCACAAAAAAGTAGGCGACATTTCTCATGTTTGGGGTAATTGCTCTTCTCTAAATTTCTTCTCCAGGCTGTGGCTGGAGATAGTGCAAAGATGAACAGTTTTCAGCATAGGTTAAACTGACTGTTCTTTGCAAGCTTTGTTCTTTAAAATGGCTAAATCACTTTTGCTCAAACTCTCCAAAGAAATGAAGTCAGAAGCAGGGAGAAATTAGGTAAAAAAATCAGTGCAAAGAGTTCGAGTCTGGCAGAATTATAACCAAAGCCCTTCCTAGTCCTTTGGTTATATTTTCTACTGTATTTACCAAAGGTAAATTATAATGTGATACGTCAAACAATATAGAAGTTGCAGTTCTTCCATCTACAACTAAATGCAGAATGTGTCAAATATATGTGTGCTGTTTGTTAGGTGTATCGCATAAATTTAATGTATGTGTGCAGTAAACACCGTAAATCTATGCAAAATACAATAATAAAGATGTTAATGCAATACAATAAATAATGAAGTAATAGATAAAATCTACATATTTTTTATATCCTGTGCACATACATGCATGTGCAAAATGTGTGAAATACACAGAGTAAACTTAATTCAATTTCTCTTTACAGGGAGAAAAAGACCTCTGCGTCCCTTTTCCCTAATCAGAGTGCCTGGTGCCAAAGTCCAAACTCTCCCACGCACCCTCACTTCTCTCTGATTAGACCATTAACCATGGGGAATGATGGCAGCAGTTTGTGCAGGCAGTCCCGGTGTCAGTCAGCAAGGCCTGACCCCGTGCCAGGTGAGTTCAACAGCAGATGTGGTATATGCCGTAGCATGCACAGTGGCAATGGGGTGGATTTTCTGACACAAATAGCTCAAGACTTGAAATACATGTATGTTACTACTGCTTACTTCTGTAGCAGTGGTCTCCAAACCTTTTTAATTGTGCACCTGTATCAGTAAAAAATTTTTGAATGTGCACTACCAATATACATACATTTATTTATTTTTTTGTAAATTATATACGTTTACTACTGCAATAATATATCACATCTATGATAAAGCATACACACAAATAGAAATTTAAAAGGATGAGATAAAGATTAAAAAATACAATTTTAAAATTTAATTTTATTTATTAATATTACAAAAATATTTTCTTCCCGCACCCCAATGGATTGTCTTGCACTCCCCCTGGAAGACCACTGCTCTGTAGAGCTGCATATGTCAGTAAGATGTGAGGAGGCTATTGTTAGTAATCCTGATGCATTTAGGAAATGAAACAAAATATTAAGAATCAATAAGAGAAAGAGACTCTTATATTGGCTGTTAATTGCTAATTAGGCAGTGGTGAGAAAGGCAGTGTGTAATTCAGGTGTGTAACACCCAGAAAGCTGTTGACACGCTGGAAAGAGTTCAAGGGAGGATGATAGAGTGAAAAAGTGTCTGAAGAGATTGATTCATGAAGATTAAAAAGAGCTATATGTGTGTGTTGGACAAACAAGGTGATCATCATGCGAGGGGGTTCAAGCATCACAGCAAGAAACAGTCTGCGATCCAGGAAACAGAGCTAGAAGGAATAGGACCAGGAAGGTTTAGGTCAAATATGTAAATAAAAAGGATTTTTAATTATCTAGACTATAGTCTTCCAGTTGTGCTCACTGCACCACTTTAGTATTTTAAACCACTGGCAAGTTTTAAGTGCTCAGCTGCCATTTATTTTAAAGGAACTAGGTATCCAGCTCCTGAAGAGAGCTTTGTAACACTTGTTCTTTCTTAAGTGAACATTTAAAGCCAGACTGGTCAAATTATTTGAATATACTACAGAGGTCAGCCTGTGACTGGCGTGGATAGGTGACTGTGCGGTTGTCAGGAGTTTTTCCCCGTTTCTAGGAGTGCCAGCCTAGGAAGAGCCTTTCAGCTTGAGCCAGGAAAGCCTTTATGCACCTGCTTAGCTTTACACACCCAAATAGTAATCCTGCAGCCAGGGAGGATTGTCAGAAAGATCATTCTCGACTGTTAAATCCAGGCAAAGCAGATTAAAACTTGATGAAGTCAGTTGTAATAGACCTAATTTCATGGTTTGTTTCCTGCTCTGTCTTAATCACTGGTAGCATCAGCTACCGGGTGTTTATTTTGTGTAATCCTGGTTTGTCTTATTTGCTGAAATTTAGTTTGTCTCATTCTGTGTCACTCTGGTCTTCTGCAGAGCTGGGTTCCCCATATCTGTTCTGCTAGTTTCCCAGACAGGGAAAAGCTGGGGACAGAGAGGGAGTCGGCATCTCCCAACTGGGGGTGCTGGTGGCATCAGAGCTTGTATTCTGAGCAAATTCATGAGCAAATGCTGTGGACAAATAGGAGCAGGTCTGTAGAGCAAACCCCTTGATGCTGCAGACCTGGCATCCACCCTGTACACATTTCAAGGGTGATTTACTCTGTTCCAGCTCTAGGCACCTACCTCTGCATGACGTAGGTCCTTTTTGGGTATGAAACTTCCCAGGCTGCTGTGCAGCCCACTCATGCTCACCACTGGACTGCACAAAGTGGTTTCTGTCCGAATATCCTCTTGCAGCCAGAGTGGCTGAGGTTTGACTCCGGAGGACATCTTTTGGCTTCGAGAGGAAGCCCGCTTGTGCACTTCATAGTGCCCCACGATGTGAACCTGAGCACAGCGAGTGGGGGGAGTGGCAACTCCACTCCCCGAGTGCGCTCCTTTTCGGACACAAAGCATTACATGCACACACAGGACATCCTCCAGTACTTCTCCCAAGCCAAAGGGAGTTTGCTGCACACAGTCCTCTTTCCTACATTCCCATCTTTTGTCACATCTCCACAGATGGAGGTCAGTGCTGTTGACATGAGCTACATTTGGTTTCAGCTTTCAAGATTTCTTCCTTGCAAGTGCTAGGACTAAAAACTTTTTCAATAAAGCAAGCAATATGAAACCAAAACAAAACACCTCTGAGACTGTAATGCAATCACATTGTTCCAGCACCCAGGAATGCAGGCACAGAGATAGGGCCTGCCTGCAAATTTATTTTCTGAGTGTGGGAACTCTGAAGGCAGAATTCAAAGCAAGGTGGTCTGTCACGCATTAAATATATCTGATTTTCTGTAGGTTTTTACATGCAACCTGCATATCCTCAGTCTCTCTTTCTCAGATCTTTGCAAAAGATAATTCAGCTCTATTTACTTATGGTTCATTTGCAGTTCTTTTCACTACTGAATTACCAAATTATTCCTTTTAATACTGCCAGGAAAGTTAATAATATCCAAGATCTCAGATTAAAAATTAAATATCGGTATAACCATTATTTTCCTCTGATAAATATTCATGTGTAGTACATATTACTGCCGGATTTTTCCAGAAATGAATAGAGAAAGAGATGTAAGCATCATTCTTATTTTATTACAACGCAAAAATTACAAGTGCTTTAGGCAGATTTATACAAGCATGCCGCTAGACATTGTTACTGACAGTGGTGAAATGATGATTTTCAAATATATGACGGAATGATGATTTTGAAATGTATGACTGCTTTCTTTTTTTCTTTTTTCTTTTTCTTTCCTTGCTTAAAAATTTTTAACTAGCAGGCTTATAACTGACATGAACAACTGGGGTCCATAGTAACATGCATAAATGCTTGCTTAGGTCCTGGTCCAAGAAAGCTTCCGTTTTCAGTAAAGACTTTTTCAACTTGTTCATAAATGCTTCATAATATCAGACACTTACAGAAATCAGTATTGTTAACTTACTTGTTTTCCTCTGCAAATACACTTTTAATCACTATTATCTTTAAATAGGGGTAGTTATTTTCGTAATGCCATAATACAGCAAAGTTAGGTCAGTGCCTTTGAATCAAATTAGTGATTCAAAGTATTTTTGTATTTTCCTCTTAGATACTTAGTTTTGCTTTTGTAAATCAGTTTAGTATATGCTCATGTTTCAGAAGTACAGTACTCAAAACTGCAAAGAGTTGGGCCTCACAGATTATATTGTTTGATGGTATTTGCTTATTAGCTTCAAATATTTAGTTTCTCATTCATCTGTTGTACCCTTTCTAGCTCCTAGCTCTCCTCTATGATAATCAAACATTATCTTTTCAGTGTCTTTTTGAGGGATGTTAATAGCAGCAGTCCACAACATTCCAGTACAGAACAAAGTGTGTTTAGGGGCATGATGGTGTCTCAAGAACTGTTTGCCTCTCCTCACGCAGCTCAGCATTTTACCTTTCTAGGTGCTACAGAACAGGATTTTCCACCACCCAGTTCCAGTGACTCCTCTGGCTTTATTTTGGAGTCGTTGCAGTTGATAAGATGATGGTATGGTGTGTGGCAGCTCTTCCTTTCAGCACATACCTATCCATATGGAATTTTAACTAGCACCTTACTCTTTGTCCACTTTGCCTTCTGAGTCCCTCCTGAAGCTCTTCAGAACAGTTTTCTTTGGCGCTGACAGCAAAAGACCTCGCAAGTTATCTACAGATGGTTTCACTTCATTTCTCGCTATCCTTACTTTATAGTCTATTAATTGTTGAACTGTCTGTTTGCTTTCCTTTTCGCCCAAGTATCCTCATTTTCTTCTCAGACTGAGAGATAGGAGGGGAAAAGCTGCTATACCATAGGTCACAAAGTTTGAGCTGAGCTCCTGCTTCCCATTTTCCTGAGAAATGCATCACTCTGTTGATGGCATTCTGGTGTTGTTGTTGATGAATTTCACTCTGAATCAAAATGCTCAGCTGTGAATTTTGCAAGGAGTTTAAAAATAACCATGGAGCGTATTGTGAAGCGAGCACTTTGAAGCCTCAGCCAAAACCAGCGAGTTTTGTCAATCAGAATGTTTCCCCGTTGCTGAGGAACACTAATTAAGCTTTCAGTGGCAAATTGAAACTGCAGACAAGGAACATATTTAGCACACATTTTCAGTGAAAACGAGCCAATTCCTGCCACCGTCTTCTCTAGCAAGTGGATCAAGCCTGTTAGCTTTCTATTCTTCCCACTGCTTCTCCTGGGTTTTGTCCCAGAAATTGAGAGTTGAATGAGATGAGATGCACTCATATCATGATGCATTTGCTCTCTTGACTTGTCCCAAGGCCTTCCATAGTCTACAGGACTGCCCATGTAATTTCCAGTTAGCAGTGAGAAATGTTTACAGATTCATCTCTTTTCTCATAGGCTGCTGACATATTGTAGACAAGATCAAGCAATTATATTGGCTGTTATAAATTATATTATACAAACACACAGATGCACTTTTTGAGTAGAAAGAGGTCAAACAAGATATTACAGTGATATTCCATTGTAAGAAACTAAGTCAGCTGCTTTGTCCAGTTGATCAGTTGACCAGTGCGGATCAATGAACTGTTCCTATCATTACTAAGACACAAAACGAAGCATCTCAGCTTGCTCAACACAGTGCCGTTCACCCTGGCTGGCAGCCAGGTGCTCCAGTAGTCTGCACCTTTGAGTGTGTTTATGTGCCCTCTGCCAGTTTAAGTTCTTCTGTGGCCTTCAAAACCTTAAAATAACTTTTCAGTTTCTCGCTGATGCAGATTATCTGGAATTCCAAGGTTCTGCAGCGCTGAGAAAGAGGATGGTCCAGTCAAGGAGACCACTCTGGTGCAGAAAGCTATCAAAATATCCTGAACCATCATTTTATGAGAAACAGAGTAATTCTGGTTTCTTTATTCTCAGCCGTGATATTTTATGACCTGACACTGTGTTTCCCTACCTGCCAGTCAGGATGCCAGTCTGTCAAAATTATTTCCTTATCTATTTGTTGTTTACTACTTAAAAACCACTGAGGTAGTGTGCATTTGCGTATTTTCAGTGCTTCAGGAAAAAAAAAAGCAACTTGTTATTCTGACCTAGAAGTTTGGAGGAGGGAAAAACTTGGGAAAATCAAGGGGATAAATAATAATTCTCTGTGGCCAAATATAGAAATTGTGAAAGGAATTAAAGATTATTGCCCACGTCTTCAAATAATATCAACAAGCACAGCTCTTTCAACTCACCTCCTTCTATCATGGTCAAATAAATTACATTATGAATACTTCAGCACCACTGAAAACAAATCCAAGATTTATCCATGGTTCTGTTGAGAGAAAAAGAAGGTGGCATTCGATAAGAGGCTTTCTTAAGACTGTAGGAAACCCACATACCTCTGCCACTTTTGATGTGGGTGACCAGAGGTGATGGTAGGATGTGTGTAGCAGGCTCTCCTGTGAACTGCCTCAGAAAGTCAGTAGCGTCAACCTGCTTGGTGTTCATTAGTGTCACTTACCAGACAAAACATCATCACCAAGCTGAGATGTGCTAACACATTTGGCACTTGCAAACTCCACTTGCCACTGAGAGGAAAATCTGGAGAGCCATAGTGCCCTTGAGATGTTAGTGCTTCTAAGCACACAAATCCCCTGGAAATATCAGCAGAGCTGTCTGAGTGAAAAGTACATTTCTTGTGCTTTGCTTTTCTTGCAAGGTGGTCACAATGGGGAAACTGTGGTTGCAAGTGTCAGGTTGGCCTGTGAAAAAGCAATTCTCTCCTGGATAATTTTGGCAGAACAGCCTGACCTTCAAGAAACCATGACTAAGGATGGTCCTTTATCTTCTTGTCACCCATTACAGCATACAGTCTGTGACCGAGTCATGTAACAGAGTGATAAAATGAAGTCCAGAGAAAATTGCTCTTATGTAATAACAATACCCAGCACTTATGAAATCTCCAAGTGAACTTGCTTAAAGGTGGTGTTCGTGTCAGTAGAAATGTGGAGTCATTTAAAAGCTGATTCTATGGTCAAAGTATGTCCAGGGCTGAGATTAGGTTTGAACGCAGCTCAAGGAACTGACAGAAATCCAGGGCCAAGGAGTGAAAAAGCTTGTTCCCTCCCTGCCAGGAATTTATGGACAACTGCAGGCAGTGAAAACAGGGAGCCAAAGACATGATGATTTTTGTAGTGAGACTTGTGGAGATAGTATAAGGCAGATTGTCTGAGAGCATCAACTGGAAAGAAAGTGACAGTGAGGAGGAAAATGATGTGATTTCCCATCAGAGGCTGCTAAGGCTTTAGAGAAGTACATGTTGTTCAAGGACAGCCAGTGCAACTGTGATTTTGGCCAACCAATGCTTGCTGAAATCCAACTCAACCAAAAGTCTGCAAGACAGAGTTTGATCCTTTGAAGTAAAGGTATCTTAGTGACAGCTAGTGACCTTGCATGTGATTGTATATTTATTCCAATGTGGCTTTTATTTAAAATGTTCTTCCATAAGGTCAGAGGAAACAGAGTTTTTGTTGTTAGCATGCTTGTTTCCTAAATTTACTTTCTTTTTGAAGTAGGTACGTGGAAATAATGACTGTTGTCATCAACAGGCACTCTGTATGCAGGAGCTAGCCGGAAGAAAAATCCTTCAGCTCCCAACTATGTGAGTGAGGAAGGCAGAAGGCGGCCTACCCGGTCAGCAGGAGTGAGTAGAGTTGCTACAATTCAGTTTTCAAAATAAACAAACAAAAAAACAAAACAAAGAAAAGAACAGTAGAGTTTTTAAAAACCCCACAATTCAGAATACAAGAAGTTCTTTATTTTGTTGGATTCTTTTAGTCTTCTTTCTGTCAGAAAGACCTACACCAGAACCACAAATGCAAAGCATCTGGATTCAGGCATTGCAACTAGATCACAGCTACATGCTTCTAATTCTAGTGCACTTTATGGTTGCATCTTGGATTTGCTTTAAGTTGCAACCTATTTACACTGTTCCTTCTAGGAAAAAGAAGGTTTAAGTGCACACCCTGACATATTTTTTTATCTATTCGAACACTCTTTTGCTTGCACTACCCTACCTAAAGACCTAGAATCTGGGGTCAGTAATGAAGCCCTCGTATGTAAATATGTAGACCCTCAAACTTTGAGTTGTTGCAAGTTCCTCTTTCAAACTTCTTGATTTCTAGACTCATCCCTGGGAGTTGGTTGTTTGATTTTACTTAATATCAGTTGCATGATTCATTGCAATGCAGAATATTTTATCTATATTTTTATTTGCACTACAAATTATCATTAGATATGCAGATGTTGGAAGTATCTTGCGACATGTTAAATATCATTCCTATTTCCTATCTCTACCTCATAGGTTGTGTTACAAAAGCCATAGGAATTGATGGATTTTGTTCATCAAACAACTTATAAATACAACTCATTGCCATAATTATTTAAATTGTGCAATACATATTGATGTTACTTACAAAGGTTAATGTTCTCCAAAGTGCTGTATACATTTACTTATATATATATGTATAAGTAATAATAAGAAAAAGAATAGTCAGCCTATCTACATCAGGTAGAAACAAAGAAGACAAGAAACTGGAGGATTATTGCTTGTGGCTGTCTGCTCACTGTATACATGAAGTGGGGCTCTTTGCCCAGGTAAGACTTACATAAACAAATACATCAGTGCTACAGTTTTGCCTTATGTAAAATGATAATACGAACACCTGTCTCCTAGGGGTGGTGTGAGTCAGCAGTCTTTGTAAAAAGGTTTTTCTATCTTTAGATGAGAGGCACTTTAGAAGTGCAACGAATTAGTGTTTTTCTCAGTGACACTAGATTAAATGCTTTCTGATTAAGAATCTAGAGTTCCTGAGAAACTTGCTGAATTAAAATGACCTGAACACTCAAGAAAGCCATGACCAAGTAATTTGCTTTCTAGTCTCTAGGTTTGCTACATGATGGTCAAGGTTTAGTGGAACTATTGCAATAGCCAAAGACAACTATAGGACATTTTACACTCAGCACTATGGGCTTGATGCCTGTTCACACTGTGAAAATTTCACGGCTCAGAAAACAGCTCATCCTGTGACCTGTAATGTTAGCAGCAGTAACTAACTCTGCGCACACAGTTCTCTCAGAGCAAATGAAAACAAAGATGTTTACTTTATTTTCAGCAAAAGAGATTTAGAAGAATACTTCAGAATACAGTATGTTAAAAGTTTGGCTTGACACTAACGTAGATGACCTGTAGCAACTCATTAAACTCTGGTGTCACAGCTGTGCTGCAGAGCCCTAAAAATTTATCTGCTTCCCAGCCGAGTCAAGCTTTCATTCAGATAGTCCTTACAAAATCCTTTTACCTGATAGAGTTATGCTTTCAGTCAAGCCAGACTGTCAAGAGCACTAGCTTAAATCCTAAGAGAAGCTCTCATTTGGGCCGGCCACTTGCCCATTTTGCCATGAAGAGGTGTCCAAACCAGCTGAGACAAAGAGATGCAGAACTCTAAGTTCTTGCACAGGGTAAGAAACAACAGAGCAGCTCAGTTTACTGCAGCTTAAAGGACTGTGGGACGTGCTTCTGAAAGTGAGGTGCATCCAGCACCCATGGAGACACAGTAACTCAAGTGTAGCTTTGCAGTGTGGCCTCTCATGCACAAGCAAATCCACATGCTAATTGCCTCATAGAATAAAGATAATTTTATATATTTTACTGCTAGTAGTAAACTGTTATAGACAGTTAATGATTTTTGTAGTGCTGTAAAAATGATGATTATTAAGACATTCGGGTGTCAGGTCTTTTGACTCACTATGGTCTTATGTTCTTATAGAAACAATCATAATGCTCATGTAGTCCTAACTTCTCAGTGATGAAAACACATAGTAAACAGGAGATTCTCAGAGACACCAGAGACTGATGACTCAAAAGTTTTGGTCCCATATAAAGGTAGTTTCGATGTGGGAAACCGGTATAGGTAAAATTAAATCCCTGAATGCATACTATATGGATAGTCTTATTCAAAACTAGAACGCCCTTTTCCTGGCTTAATCTGTTTCACTTTCAAAATGACATAAAGTTAAGCAAGAAAAAGTATCCCTTTTATTTTGAATGAAATATCTATAGAGGCAGTTAAATCCCTGTGACCTCAGTGGTATAACTATACTAGTAAGTTTTCCCATACAGACCACCTTAATAAACACCTTCACAAAGTATCCTATAAACAACATGTTTCTGCTATATATTAATTATAGAGGAATATCTGTGAGTATGAAGTGAGCTCAGATAACATTAAGCTCCTGGTTTCTCAGTGAAATGTGAGATGCCACCAGACCTGGCCCTTTCTCCACCATAGTGGTCCCCACAATTCTTTCTCATGAGGAGTCCTAGTGAACTGGTGCATATACATTTAAAATCCAGATTTCAAATCAGCAACGTCCTATGGTTGATAAGCAATCCTTTTGCCTTTGGGTTTGGTTCTTCTGCTGTAGCTATTGTTATGTTCCAAAGTATTTTTTTAAACAATGAGATAGAAGCAGTCCAAACAAGCTGGATGCAGGCACACAGTCAATTGTCAGAATACTAGTGCAGAATTAATGTTGATATCCTCCTCACTGCATTTCAGGTCATCTGGAATAGCTCAGGAACAAGTGACACTCTAGATTACTGTTAAAGAGAAGACGGAGCAGGCAGTCTCTCCTGCTACCCTTTTGTTTTTCTTCCACTGCACTCCAAGTACCTTTGCAGTCATGCTCAGTGCTGAGACTAAACGTCTCCAGCAGTGGGGATGCTAATGACTGGGATTTAATTGCAAAGGCTTTCTCTCTCACCTGTGTGTCAGCAGTGTGGATTGTTAAGACCCAGTTGTTGTCACAAGCAGATTGCAACCTGTGTGGGACATGTTTGTAGGTCTCAGTTTAGTGTCTAGCAGAGAAGGCATCGCTGTATGTGCTGCTAGTAGCGATCCCAATAGCAAAGCCAGAGACTGCATGGGCATAGAAAAGAAGCCAACCTGCAGGACAGTTTTAAGACCAATTAGATGGGTAGCATAAGAGCACTGTTTCTGCTACTTACCCTGTGTTGTGGATTTATGAATTTATGAAGTTTAGTGTCCAAGGCTAGCAATATCGCTTCTTTAACAAGCTAAGTGAGTGTCAAGCACCCCAAAATAGACCCAGACATTTCTAAAGATCTGTGAAGACAGGCTTGGGGTAATGTTATCCCATTCAATTCTTCACACCCACCTGAGGCTTCTTTTGACACTGTAGGATAAACCAGGGTATTTTAAAACAAAGAAATTAAATCTGGACCTTATCTCTGATCCCCACATTCCCTACAGTTTAAGTTTTCATGGCGTGGAAATCATCTTTCCAGATTTATCCCATTTAAGTAATGTAGGGCAAGGCCACTCCATATTCTGTCTTACCCTTTAATGAAGGGTAGGAGTATTAAGCAGCATTTGAGAAAAAAAGTAGCTTTCTGAAAAACAAGCTGATAGCATAGGCAGAGCTTGATTTCATTCTTAATCCTATGTATATATGTTATAGCTACAGGCAGCACATCTGACCTGGTTACGATACAGCTGCCTGGCAGCCTCCTTACCTGGTGGTTAGAAATAGCAGCACAGAACTGACGGTGTCCCGGGCGATGTTTGTGCCCTAACTGCACTCTGACTTCAGGAGAGATCAGACAAGTTGTAAACAGGTCCCCCAGCTTGGATACGGGACTTGAGAGAAATAAGGAAAAGGTGAACCTAGTGGCTATTTAGTGGGTTGTAAGTCTTACTAAGAGAATACTGTTACTCCCTTTGGAAGTGAATTTCAGGCTCTGTCTAAAGTGTTTTGATGGTAGGCAGAAGAAAGCTGGATTTGTTCATTACAATATTTTAATAGCTTGGAAAGTGAGTGTATTAAAAAGTTACTAGCAAATATGCTTGTTGGGTGATGTTGTATTCTTGCATGGAAGGGTGTGTGTGCACAGTAAGAGAGGCGCAGGGGCGTCCCCAGCACCTGGGCAGCAGTTCTTACATCCAGTAGCGTATCACATGCCCCAGCCACGTGCACTCACAGGTTTGGGCCCTGAGCACTTCATTGTGCAGGAGTATAAGGTGCAAGCGCCAAACAACAGAAGCATAGACGCGACTCCGTCATGGAATAACTGCACAGGCAACAAATGGTGGATGGAGAATGCCCTGTTTTCTTTCAGTCTGCCTCTTCTTCTGTTAAACAAAATACTTGGTGAATCACAATTTTGCTGCATGCTCCATCCAGGAGACACTGTAACACACAGTGAACTCCCCCATGGACCTGATATGAGTTTTAAAAATTTATTGCCCAATCTGTAGGTTGATATTACTGTGCGTAATCCCAGAGAGTCGGTACATGTCCATGTGTCACTGCACATTTTCTTTAGGTACAGCTCTGAAAGCAAAGTAGAATCACATGCTATTTATATCACAGTTATTAGAAAGACAGCAGATGTAATAAAGCTTAGAAAGACGACAGGGGTTCCTGTGAATCTCGGGTCACTGTAGAAGCCTACTTTGTAACCTTGCTGAAAGAAAGTGCATTCCCAAAACCTTACGAAAGGGCTGTATTTTTGACAAATCCCCTTTTCTTCCCCACAGTGCTGAAAGAACAAAACTTAAAGCTAAAAAAAATTTTGTCATTGGGTACTTCTTTACAGTTTCAAAGCTCAAGCCATAAACACTGAAAGGATGACTACATAGTAGTCCATACATGTATTTTGTGACCAAGTACGTGCACACAGTGCAGTACCAACTTCATCTGTTCAGCTCAGGGCCCATTTTTAAGTTGCAGTGGCAGTTTTAAGTGGGATGTGACTTAAGGGGGAAAATAAGGATTCAGTTGTGATTATATTGCCAAAATGTTCTGATGCACTCCACCAGGCAAGCCCAGGGCTTCCCAGAATTGTGATGGAACGTGGACAGTGAGGCACAAGTGCATAAAACTGCTTGAAAAAGAACTTCAAGTGAAAATATACCCTTAGGGTTCAGTAGGGAGAAATTACATCTTTTTCATGACTTTACTGAAAAATTACATTACACAGAAAAAGTTATGTTAAGAGACTTTTCATATTGCAAAACTGTGTAAATAAATACTTAGAAATGCCAGAACTAGGATGTCCTGTGCCACCTTAGTTTAGGTCCCTGAGGAATTACAGCTTCACCCTGTCTTGTTTTACTCTCGATGCATTGAGTGGTTTATGCCTGGCCCAAGCTTTTGCTAGCAAGGCTCAGTATCATCCAGGTATGTTTTCCAGTATTTTTGACCAGACATTTCCTATCTCTGCCAACTGGCTCCTGTCCTAGATTCTCCTTGTTTCTTACCACCTCTTTATCCAACTACTCCATCCTTCCACCCTCTCGTGGACATTTACTGGCTCCTTCCCAAATGCGTGGATCTCAGTCTCTTCCAACTCTTTGTCATAGTCTCTGCCTTCAAAATATTTTTATTTACATCACATTTCTTACCAGCATTGGCTTTGAGAACAGATTTTCCAGAGCTGTACAAGGCCACTACCTGTGTGCATGTTGGAAATCCTGTGTGGTCCCAGAAAAGTGATGATACAAGTTGCATTACATCATCACTGGCAACCACTGAGAGGTCACTGTGCTTGCTGATGGTAAAGACATGGGAATCTTCTGAAATCATCAATCCACTCTATCCTTATGGTGATTTGGTAAATGCTGAAAGCTTTGTTAGTTTATTTTCCATAGTCCCTTGAAGACGATCAATATGATTCAAGCAAAAGGAAGTGTATTTCCTCAGGGGTCGGTACTGGGACCGGCACTGTTTAACATCTTTGTCAGCGACATGGACAGTGGGACTGAGTGCACCCTCAGCAAGTTTGCCGACGACACCAAGCTGTGTGGTGGGGTCGACACGCTGGAGGGAAGGGATGCCATCCAGAGGGACCTTGACAGGACTGACAGGTGGGCCCATGCGAACCACATGAAGTTCAACAAGGCCAAGTGCAAGGTCCTGCACATGGGTCGGCGCAATCCCAAGCACAACTATAGGCTGGGTGAGGAATGGACTGAGAGCAGCCCCGAGGAGAAGGACTTGGGGGTATTGATTGATGAGAAGCTCAACATGACCCGGCAGTGTGCGCTTGCAGCCCAGAAAGCCAACCGTGTCCTGGGCTGCATCAAAAGAGGCGTGACCAGCAGGTCGAGGGAGGTGATCCTGCCCCTCTACTCCGCTCTCGTGAGACCCCACCTGGAATACTGTGTCCAGCCCTGGGGGCCCCAGTACAGGAGAGACATGGAGCTGTTGGAGCGAGTCCAGAGGAGGGCCACGAAGCTGATCAGAGGGCTGGGGCACCTCTCCTATGAGGGCAGGCTGAGGGAGTTGGGATTGTTCAGCCTGGAGAAAAGAAGGCTCCGGGGAGATCTAATTGTGGCTTACTGGTATCTAAAGGGGGCCTACAGGAAAGATGGTGAGGGACTGTTTATCAGGGAGTGTAGTGACAGGACAAGGGGTAATGGGTTTAAGCTGAAGGAGGGTCAATTTAGATTAGATGTTAGAAATTCTTTACTGTTAGAGTGGTGAGGCACTGGAACAGGTTGCCCAGAGAGGTTGTGGATGCCCCATCCCTGGAAGTGTTCAAGGCCAGGTTGGATGAGGCTTTGGGCAATGTGGTCTAGTGGAGGGTGTCCCTGCCCGCAGCAGGGGGGTTGGAACTCAATGATCTTTGAGGTCCCTTCCAACCCAAACCATTCTATCATTCTATGATTCATTCTATGATTCTATTATTTTTCATGCTTCTTTTGACTTTCAAAACATGGGATTGATGTTTGTCTGTTCTTTGCACCCTTTTCTATCCAAGTCAAGCAGACATTTACAATAGGATGACATTGGTGTCTTTTTCCATCATCACACAACTTGTTTTGTTTTGTTTCTGTTTATCTGAAAGTAACCTAAACTGCAGTCTGTGAAAAAGTTGGCAGGTAAATAACATTATGTAAATAGCTTTATTTCATTAACTGACATTAGTTCTAAGGATGCTCTGTTGTCATTCTCCTTCCTTGCAGCTGTTGTAGCGTGTGCTGGACCATTTCACAGTGTATGCAGAATATAAGTGTGACAAATGGCTGCCAGCTAGAAACTAGACAGAGGGTAGTTTCTTCCTTTTCTTTAATTATGAATTACATTTTGGAAAGATAGGTCCCATCTATCTCAGCTTTCGAAACAGTTGTTGCAGACTTGTATAAGATCAGTACAGGTGTTTGTGTTTGAAATGACACGTGTGGCAGAAGGTGCCTGCAACATTGCATCACTGGCCTAGTGACCGTGGGAAGGTGATTGTGCTGGATAATGATGATTAAATAAATTGTGAGCAACTGTTTCTTTAGTCTGTGGAATTGCAAAAACAAGAGAGGTGCAGGCAGCAAACCAGAGTGAACCTGTGTCCTGGCTGGGGTAGAGTTAAATTTTCTTCCCAGCAGCTGGTACAGTGCTGTATTTTGGACTTAGGATGAGAATAATGTTGATAACACACTGTTGTTTTAGTTGTTGCCAAGCAGTCAAGGACTTTTCAGCTTCTCATACTGCCCTGCCAATGAGAAGGTGGGGTCACCAAGAAGCTGGGAGGGGACACAGCCAGGACAGCTGACCACAACTGGCCAAACGGATATTCCATACCATATGATGTCATGCTGTGTATATAACTGGAGGAGCTGGCTGGGAGTGGTGCAGCTCAAGAACTAGCTGAGCGTCGATTCCTGGTGGTGAGCGATTGTGCTGTGCATCACTTGTTTTGTATATTCTGTTATCATCATAATCATTATTATGATTATGATTCTCTTCCTTTTCTGTCCTATTAAACTGCCTTTATCTCAGCCCATGAATTTCACCTTTTTCTTTTTGATTGTCTCCCCCATCCCACTGGGGGGGGAGCGAGCGACTGGCTGTGTGGTTGTTTTAGCTGCCTGATGGGTTAAACCTCGACAGCCTGTCATGACACAAGACATAAAGGACTTGCAGTATGCTCTCTGTACATGCACTGGAACACAGCCTGAGAGCTGGTTTTGAAGAGAATTTATTTTCTTTTTATTGACAGCATTTAATTTTGTATTTTTTAATTTTTCTTACTTATGGGGTTTTTTGTTTGTTTGTTTTATTCACACATAATGAGTCTTTTTATTCACACACAATGAGTCTTACAATCTAAACAGAGTTCATCTAGCCACAGGAAAAGCTTGATCATTCTCAGCTCTTCTGCAAACCCAGTAACTTCCATCCAGAAAGGCAGTCAGTAATTAATTAAGTGCTGTGATCAGAACTCCTGTCATTTCATTGCTTTCACAACATACTGCTACAGAATATTTAATAGCCTTCAATGAAGTGTTATTACAGATACATAAACCTAAACTTAGAATTCAAAATAAAAGAACTAAATTCTTTTGATAGTGCAATGCCATAAACTGTTTCGATCATGGGGTTTTGCCTTTCTAGTTTGCAAAATTTGTTAAACTTCAGTACGTGCAAAACCCAGCACTCCTTGGCGTTTCTGAGCTGATCCTCCTTGAGACTTAACTTTATCCACAAAACAGGGAGCCTGAGAAATGGCGGGACAGTTCCCTCTCATTGTCTTGCCAGTGTGCTGAAAACTGCTCAGCTACTTTAGTCTCTGCGTCCTTTCATTTGTAAATGCCTCTGCTGAGAGTGTCAAAGGAGATCACAAATAATGCCAGCTGTGTAGTAATTTTATTGAGGGTAAACAATGTCTCAGTAAGAGTGGAGTTAAGGGCAACTAATCATTCCCAGGGTCACCAAATAAGCACGTTACATCACATTTTCACAGCCCTGGGTGATTTACTTGTTCTGAGTGAATTATCCAATAAACTTTGGCCTTGGCTCATTTCAGAACAGGCTTTGATTTTCACAAATATGTCAGTCGCGCAAAGAAGTTTGCAATGTTTGTTATCAAGAGAATATTACAAATGCAGTCGGTACAAATGGACGGGTGCATTACCACGTACAATTTATAGGTAGTCTGTGAGCTTGCCCCTTTTATTCTTTATCCTCTCGGGAGCCAGATTGTTCATATGAGTTTCAAGCTGTGATTGAACCTTTAATAAAAAGTGGTGAGTGCCGATGAAGCTTCGGGGAGCCCAGGCAATACTGCAGTCTATAGGGCAGCCATTCAAAATCAGGGTAATTTAGACAGGCTCACTGACCCTGCCGTGTCCCAGTCCCCCATAAATCATGGCTGGGGCCTCTCCAGTCTCCTGAGCAGTGGTGAATCAAGGTGTTACGGGGGACCAGAACTGGCAACGTAAAGTGCGGGGGACTGGACAGGAATAGAGGTGGAAAGTTGGGTACGAGCTGAGCTCTGATCTGGAGGGCGGTGGGAAGCTTGAGGCGGTACCTGCAGCTCATCTCCTCCCACTCCTCACTTCTGAGGGCATTAACGTGTAGAAAATCCTACTCTGCATCTGGCAGTGTGAAGGTGGAGTTGCCAAAATGGGATAAAGAAAAACCCAGAGCAAAGCAACAAACAGTGCATCGGAAATAGTATAACTTCAGTTTCATTCAGTCTAGGTCGGATTTCTCATATTTGAAGTTGGCTGCAGCAGGCCAGCTGATCAGCCGGCAGCAGATACATCACATTGTATGCAAACACCTCAGTTTACTGTACATTCACAATTGCATCACGTGTTTCATGAGGTGAGCGATGCACTGTCAGGCACAGCAGAAGTAACCCACATGGTGTGCGCCATCACCTTAACTAGACCTCAGGTGTCTTGATGTCCATTTTTTGCTATTCCTGTAAAGTCCAGGAAAAGAGTAGAATTGTTTTCTGGGAAAGCATGGCCCTCCGTGTCTCCCCATGTAAGTACTTGTGCTCAACAGATAGTAAGTTACACTAATAATTCATATAAAGTCATGCAGCCTACAGATAAATTACATTTGTTCTCAACAGCTAATACTTTGTAGTGGTAAAACCAAAACATAGTTCCTCTTCCCTCTTCGTTCGCGAAGGAAGCAAAAACGCGAGGCTGTATTTCTCGGCTGAAAAGGGACTGACTTCAATGCACGTTGTGTGCCAGCTGGGGCTTCGAATTCGGGAGCTCCAGCCCATCACTGAAAAAAAGCTGCTGCTTCTGTCACGTACAAATTCTGCCTTATGTTCAATATATATATATATAAAACCACCCATAAACTAACCAAACAGTGACCTTGATCGTAGCATCGGTTAAAGGAGAAGCAAAGAACTCCCAACGGTATGCAGCATCATTTATCAAGGCATGGTTCTATCAAGCACATTCCCTCTAAGGAAAATATCTTGATCTCTGGCTTTATTACTGAAACTTTTGGAAAAGTTTAGGTAAGTCTTGGCAGTGGAGGCTTAAAAGTTTGAAAGCTGTTAAGAAAATCTGCTACTTTACAATCTTTCTCCTCTATAGTCCCAAGCAATTGCAACGATGGCCACACAGATACACAACACGGTGACATCCCTTGCTGTGTGATGCTTTCCAGTTGCTGCAGTCCCTCCGGTGGGTAGTGTATTTCAGACAGTGGCCCACCGACTCTGTGCTGTAAAGCACCTCTGAATCCTACAAAGTGGCAGTCATGGCACACGCAGTATAAATTCAAACCCAACGCAAGGAGATCTCGCCCCCTTGTAAATCTGTGACGTTCTGCTGGCTTCAGAGGGCAGGTGCTGTTTTACCTCAGTTGAGGAGTAGGTGTAGAGACCAGTAGAGTGTATTTTGAAGATTTTTATTAAAGAGCCTCAGAAATTCAAATAGTAATTGCATGGGAGCTGTCAAACTCTTTTTTAAGCCTCCTAATAGCATAAAAATACATGTATTTATTATTATATAAAGATATACTTAGAAATTGGCAAGAGAGGGAGGGAGAGAGAGTAATTCTTAATGAATATTCTATTAGATTTTTCTTCTTTCATGGAAACTGCCTTTTCAAATCTGGAGTGCACCTCATTTCCCAGTTACTGCTTTCTCCTTCCTCTCTGACAGTTTGCATCTGGCGATGTGCAGGGGAAAGTGACAACTGAATGATCTTCCGCCATTTCCTTGCTCTCTTGTTACAGATACCATTTCCCTTTGCTGCCCCTATTCTTTCATTTAAGCTGTGCACAGAATGATCTGTCACTTCTTACACTTGAGGAATACCTGATAATATAAAGATTAGGTCCTGATCCAAACTTTATTTAAGCCAGTGTGAAATTTCAGTAGACTTTGGATCAGGTCCTAAACATTCCTTACACAAAGATTCTCTCCAGTTGGAAAACTACTTATTTAAAGTTATGCCTCTGTGCTCTTAAAATCTTGGTTTTTTCCTTTCCTCAGAGCAACTTCATAAAACTGAATTCTCTGGTCAATGTGTCTGCGTCAAGAACATACTGTATTTTCTTACAGCGTATTTTGATGATGGCATTGATTTTTTACTCCAGAAAAATGGGTGTTGCTTAAGGATCAACAATGTGCTAGGTAACACATTGGAGTTGTATATTCAGCTCAGCCTCTCAAGGAAATTGCTTAATTGCCCATTTGCCTCAGTTTACTCATTTGAATCCAGGACATAATGCCTTTGTGAAGTTTAGATGATGCTTGTTTTTAAAGTACCTGAAACAAAGGGGATTAAGTAATGTGGAAAAAAAAGTTCCTTGTTTAGAGAAAAACAAAATTTCTACAGCATTATCGTAGGTCTGAGGAGCAACAAAAAAGGATTTGCTAAATACGGGCTTAAAGCCAACCTTGAAAACGTCCTTTTACTCTTGGATCTCATAACAAACACGCCAGGTTCATCATTTCAAAGAAATTATGTAATGAATGAGAATCTTACCCATACTCTAATCATGCTTCATGGCACATAAATCAAGCAGATTGCCTATTAGACTCATGTCTCTCCAGAAGAGCAGATGCAGTCTCGCTCTAAATGTATTGTGAAGACACGTCCTTTTGGGCCAGAACACTGTGTCCTCAGTCAAAGCCTGGGCCTATTAAAAAAACATTGCAAATGGGAAAGTAACGCGCAGCCCTGAGAAACACCTCGTTGTGTTCATCCTGTAAAGTGGGGTTTTACTGCAGTAACCTGCAGACGCAGAGTTAATTGATTCAACAGCAGGGCACCGCGCTGCAGAGAAGCCTGAGCACGCAGAAAGACTTACGATCGTTTCAACCATTTCTATTGCACGACAAATATATTTGCCTTATAACTGCGCCACAGTTCACTAAATTACATACTCTGTGGTTTGCTCTGATTGTATGATGGCATCACTTGCTACTACCACAAACCACAGGGAATTGACATTGTCTCCATGATTTCACTGGTTTTGTCATAACCATTCCCTTTGGCATTGCTGCCAGTTTCACCAAAAGGAAATGCTAAACTGGATACACCATAGAATATTTCTACAAACTCTTATTGCCAAACTCTTTTAAAGGCACATGTCTATAGGCAGTGCTTCTGTCTAGTGTAAACCTCTTTGCGCATGCAACTTAGGCAGCTTCCTCCTGCCCTCCCAAGTGGTGGCACTGGACTCCCGGTCACCCAGAACTGAAACACCACATGCTTTGGTGGAGGTCACGGGCCAGCTAGCCCTTCCAGCTACCAGATTTAAATGTGCTTGTGGTTGATAATGAATGAAGCCTAGTAGTTGCTCAGCCTGTTACTTCACCTTGATTACTACAGTTGAAGCACGTGATAAGGTATCACCCTGTGAGACGAGTTGGCAGGTGGAGGTGGAGGGCAGGAAATAGCCTCGCAGTTGGCACCATTTAGATGGCATAAGACTGAGAAGATCTGGGGATCAAAATACCCTGTGCTAATTATGGGCTCCTCTGGAAGGAAGAAGAATGCCACTGGCTGACAGTGAGAGTGGCTGATCCTTCATTCCTCCACTGCCTTCCTCCGCCCAGAGGTAATGGCCTTCACTTGTCCAGTTTTTCAGTTTTGATGTCCCTTTAGGACAGTGCATGTGCTCAGGCAGCTGGAAGAGGAGCTTTCAAATCATAATTTCAGTGGGTATGGCCAGAATCTCCTAGCACTTGAAAGCCCTTATAAAATAATACCGACAATCTTTAGGGCTGCAGTACTTTTTAAAGACAGCTGGTTCTTCATTATCTGTGATTGTGAAGGTCTAGGAAGATCCAACTAATAGACTAATTGAGGTTATACATGTGCAATAGGTGCTGGGGGGAGCATATTGAAAAGATACCCGAGTGGTGCAGCAGGGAGCCAGCTCAGGTTGTCCAGAGGGATGCTGCACGTTAGCACATGAGCTCTGCTGGTCTCAGATGGGCTTTCCCGGTGTCATTCCAGTACCTGCACCCTGTCCTCCTCAGCCGAGTACATATGGCAGAGCCACCCACACTAGCACCAAGTGACGCCAGCTCAGGTTTGTAGGGACAGAACTGCTCAGTCTCAGCTCTTGTCACAGCTGTGTTTCTTCTAGAGTGTAGCAGCATAGCTCCATGCAGTGTAGCTTCATTCATGAAAACTTGTGCTCTGCAATGAACCAGAAACCGCTTGGATTTCACCAGTTCAATGGTATGACCTGTCTGTGCCAGATAGGCTGCCTGCAGAAAAAGGAGAGTTGACTGTAACGCTGTTTCTGTTGGCAGGAATAACACAAAGTCTCATTGCAAGGATGAGAATACATTGCCATTTCTTAGTTAGATCTGTTCCGTGGAAGAACAGAGAACTTCAGTTTCAAGTACTATTTATCTGGCACGTTTTAATAGCGCTGAGATTACTTCTAAATGATGGAGGAATGGGCTGATAGAGGTATAGTGAAATATGGGGGTGATTTGTTCCAGGCAGTCATGGTATCACTAGCTTGATTAGTTTTTGTGTCATCCAACTGCACTGTTTCAATAAATTAGAGCATTTTTATGGCTGAATTGAGCACTGTGTTGCATAGTCCACTTGTGTCGTATAGATAGTTCCATATATAGTTCCTGCCAAGTAGGTAGTAAACAAAGGCTATGAATATCTACACCCGGCTGGAGTAGCTCTGTGTCCCCATTGTAATTTGTGACCAAAATAACAAGATACGTTGTATGCTAATGCTATGGCATATATTTGGCGACTCTGAAAGGGCATCCTCTGAGATTTTGCATCCATACACACACATACACACACTCTCCCACACAGATGCTCTACCTCTCTGTGGGGTTGTACAAAGAAATGTGAAGCACATAAATCTTCCCATTCCAAGAATCTCCTGCTATAAAGAAATCCTTGGCTAGAAACAAGCTTGTATATAGCATTTTTTTCAAAGCAGCAGACTTCATGTTTCAACTAGATAAATAACACAGAGGCTAGATTCTTATTTGACACTCCTCTGTCTGCAAATTTAATTAAAAAGAAGCAGGAAAATCACTGTATAGTCTTTTCCTCCTAGAATTTAGTAGACTACTTGAGAATCTGGAAGAAATAGGTGGGCATTGTCTCTAATCTGGTCCAAATTTCAGAGTTGCTTTAATTTCAAAGGAAGATCATCTATCTATCATCTGCTGATTCTCATGATAAGCATTATTAAATACTGAGTTGTTACCATTGGCACCTATCCTCCATGAATATTATCAGTCCCTATTTTGCTGAATGAACAAGATCTGCCTATTTTTTGCTCTAAATCTAATGATTCCCCAGTTATGAAGAAGCTAACGAGTGTAGAAGGCTCCCCAAGGAACCCCATCTCTGTACCACCAGTGGGACAGGACTGTTTGGAAGGGAGGAAAGTGGGATTGACATCCCTTCTGCTTCTCTATCAGGAGCGGAAGGCTGTGGCTGCGTGAGCTGTTAACCTCATTATTTTTTGGAAGTTCAGCATTCATTTGGTAAACAAAGGTAGGATGAAACCTTCAGCTGGTATAAACCAGCATACCTCTGTTGTCAGAAATGAACCTTGCCAGATTACTCCATCAAAGGAATTGACCCGAAGTCATGGGAATTTGTTACTGGAATATAAGTCGAACATTTTTGGACTGTATTCCTTCTCTTGAAAACTCACTTTAAGTTTGGTGATCCTCCAGAGAGAATTTGCAAAGGTTGTTTTTTAATTAGTTTGAGATCAGGTAGACAGGAAAAAATCACTGGAGTTGGCTGGAACTCCAGCAAGAAAAGACCTTATTTGGAGGAAAGGAAAACACTGCTGCATTGAAGTTGCCTTTACTTGGCAGAAAGAGGGGGAAGGAGGCTGTGAAATGAATGATTGGAGCCAAGGTGTTTTGTTTCATTTCTGGGGTTTTTTTTAATCATTGGCACTTCTATTATTGTGAAGCAATACAAAGTTTTAAGGCAGCTCATGCAGCCACTTTGGCGGGGAGGTGGAGAGAGTCGGCAGACGCTGCAGAGAACCAGCCTCCGCTCACAAGGCAAGCGCTGTGTAGTGGCTACGTGCAGATGGGCTCCTGCCAAGAAGTGTGTGGCAGCCTTGGAAAGCTTCTAAAAGCTGGCTCAAGGCGCATGATCTGTGTGTGTTGATACCTACACATTCCTTAACTAAGCAGGGATTAGTTTCTTCGACCGTTTCTTTTTCCGTACCCTCTGTGCCCATATGCACTGATGATCTCTGTTCTGGATACAATATCCATGAAGCAGAGAGCCTTCTGCCTGCTGATGTGGTCAGCTACAAAAGCTGTGTGTGCTGACTTCACTGTGTCCACCTGTGTGGGATGCTCTCAAACTCAATGTTGACTTTTTTTGCAGAAGGCGGCAATTCAGAGGGGAGCCAAAAGCTCACAGGACTGATTTCTTTATTCAACGTACTGAAGGGGCACCAAGATGTTATATAAATGCAGCATGTTAAAAACTTTAAATCTTGTACTTAAAGATTATTTTTGTTTACTATACTAAGTACCAAGCAAGAGGACTAGCAAGGAAATGCATGAAGTATACCCAGAGCTTTTACTGTATTTGCAAGGAGAGAGTGAAAGCACAGCTCTAGCATCTGACTTGCTTTACTGAGGTTTAAGATTGCCACCTAGTTTTCCTGAGATTGCCCTAAGCTTGATCAGTCCTATTTTTAAACTGGCATTTCTAGAATAAATGGCGCTTCACATTTTATTTTCAGGATCATTATCATTATCTCTGTTTGATTGTCTTTGTGTGACAAATTGTTGGGTTTACACCATGAAGATACAACAACAAATTGTTTGGCTTGAAACATAACGATACTGTGATTTAGAGTGAGACTTCCTTCATTTAACCTAAGGCATAAAAAAATTAGATGTCTAGTCTCAGTCTAGGCTCTATATCAGTAGCTAGTGAAGAGAGAGGTGTTTCTAGAAGATGATTCATCCTATCCAAAAATAGGTGTCTAGGACTGTCTGGATGATTTTCCCGCTGGAGATATCTTTCTCTCTCAATACAGTGAGGGAACCTGTATAACTAACTTGGACAGGATTCCTGCCTTTTAGATGGTTAGGTTTTTGTGAGAAAGGTGTGCTGACAGGTAGTTGGTTACAGTCCTTCTTTATGGCTTCTGTATTACAGTCAAGGCTTTGGACACAGCTAGAGCTCTAATAACATTGTAGCATAATTGACAGCAGTAGATAGTAAAGATAATTTCATTCCCAAGGAAAAAAAAATAAGGAATGTGATATCTGTATGCACTGTGGTATAATTTCACTCTCCATTGAGAAATGTAGGTGTGTTTGACAAAAACGGAACTGAGCTATATGATTTCTGTCAACTGTCAAAAAACCCCCACATATTATAAATTGCAGAACTGAGACTCCTCGGGGCCAAACACATCATGAGTGGTCACATTAAGCAAGTTATAAAGATAAGGAGAAAATCTAGTCATCCAGAATTCACAGCCCTGTTCCCCAGTCAGTACAAGTAGATGCAATTTGTGTAATGGACCTATGCCTGTTCATTTCTTTCTACAATTTGGCATCCAGTCGTGTGCCCCAACCTTCTCTTATAAAAAGCGCTGTATAAAAGAGCTGGCCTTGCAATGAAGCATGCACTGAGTGATGCACGTGTGGATGAAAGGGAGCAGGAGTGCCTTAATGCAGATGACATCTCTCTCCTACCCAGAGATTGTTTTGTGAGATCTGAGCTATCACGCAGCATGCTTTTGGGATCTTGTGAGAGCCTCTGAAAGATGTGGTTTCCCACTGGGTCTTCTGAGATGACAAACTATAACTGTAAAGTGTTACCTTCCACATTCAATTTATTGCATTGACTTCTTAATATTTGGAGTTTTATTAAAATATTTTAATTTCTCCCTTTTAATCAGTAATCAAAACTAAAGTAGAACAACCCACCTTCTAAATGTGCTACTTTTAGCTGTAAAAACCCCTTTGTTGTCATTAATAGGTAATGTCCTTTCCTAGGCCAGCAGAATAATTAAGCTGATCCATATATTAGGCTGTTGTTTATGTTTTCTTTCTGATTCATCCCAGACATAGGAGAATAGGCCGAGTGGCTATTGCTGTCATTTTAATGTGGGCGTAAGCCAGGCCGCCAGGTCCACGCTGTTTCCCTCAGACGATCACCTAATCCCTCTGATAGTACCAGGTGCAAGAATGGGGTAAACGACAGAGAAATTGATAATGAGGAAATAAATCATGCAAGTCAGAATCCCTTAACATTAAACGTTTACGTTACCATCCTTCATGAATGAAGACGCATTTCTGGCTCAGAGAAAGACGCTTTATGAAGTTTAACTGCACCTCCTCAGCAGCTCTGTGAGCTCGTCTGCCCAGGGACAATTAGCTGCAGTCACTGCTGCTGGAGCGAATCACTGCACAGCAGATATTCCCACAGTCAGTAGGTCACATTGGCAGAGCTCAGAGTATCGACTGCCTCTGCTGCATTTTCCAGAGGCGGGATGCAACATTGCGTCAGAATTTGTACATTTTCATTTTAATCACTAGCCACATCAGACTTCCTCCCCAGGAAAATACGATTCTAGGAGAATAGTGACCTTATCCCAGATTAATCACTCTGGATTTAGAAATGCACTCACTATTCCAGAGCAAAAGCATCTCTTGTCCGGCATGCAGCGTCAGCACAGAGAGTTATTTTGGTCAGTATCCCATACAGAAAAGCTTTGCGTCATATGGGTCTATACTGATTACAGATAACCCTGAGCTGAAATTAACTTGGGCCTGTGAATGAGAATGAGGTATCCTTTTGCTGCCCTCTTTCTTCTACTTGCAAACATATCTCCTGCATGTATTAGTATAGTTACTTCCACTTTCATCCAAGGAAGTCAAACTTTGAAATGAGGGGATACACTTAAAATCAGATTATTTCAGAAAGATTCGGTGTAGTCAAAGCCTCTTGAATCTACTAAATCTCAGCACATAGCAGATCTAATTTTTTTTGCAGACCGTTTTAAACATGCTTTCATGTATGTACAGAAATGATCTGCTCAGAATATCGGTCCCAGCAGATTTATTGCTAGAATAGACCTCCTGGGTTAGCAGGTAAAGATAATCATGTTTTCCCTCACTGTACGTAATGGAATTTATTTTCCAGCAAAACCCACTTATTCTTCCCCAATCTATATATGACTGCTATTTCATTAAAGAAAAAATATCTGAACGGTTTTGATGACCAGATTGCATTACAATGTAGAGATCAAAACCAGCAGCAGGCTGTCTTTCTATTCCCCCTTGATATTGTCATTTTAACGACTGATGCAATTTGACATTAGGGGCATAAGGAGAATAGACAATATCAATGTAAGATGAGAATCATCAGAGAGGACTTTTCATGCAGTAGTTCTCATCCAAAGCACTTTTTATTTAATCTCACAGTGCCAATATCTGAGAGTTTTTTTGTTTGTTGTAAACATCTTAAGCAACAGTTAAATTGCTACTCAGTATGAGAAATTAGATAAAACAGAGAAAATAACAGCTGAAAGAAATTATACATTTTCACATTGGCAAAGGATTAGCAGCAGGCGTCCTAATGATCCGTACTGTCAGATGTATTCTTTGCTGGTTTTGTTAATGGTCTGGAAAACTGAGTGAGCAGTGAGGTAAGAAATTTTGCAGATGACACAAAATGGTTGAAGGCCGCTGAGGGCTAAGGATGGCTATGAAAACTTTTAGAAGACTCTAGGAAAGCAAGGTGAGGTGGAAATATGAGAGCAAGCAGAATCTTCTGTTTTGAATAAATACAAACTAATTAGATTTGGGGGAAAAAAGAAACAAACCCAAATGTCAGCTACTCTTAAAAGCTGAAAATTACTCAGAAAAAAAAGTGGGTCATCATTGGTGACAGTGAAAATCCCTACTTAAAATGCAGAGTCATCGAAAAACCAAATTGTGTGAGTACTGCACAGCCCAGGATGGAAAACAGGCTCTGTAAATATTACCACGCTGCTTTATAAACCAAGCATATTGGCATATCTGAAATACTGTATTCATTCTTGGTTATTTTTTTCTTGAAAATATTTTGTGGCAATAGAAGGGTCTACAAATGGGGCACTGAAATGACTAGATGAAAGTGTTGATAGGAAGAGAAAATGAAAAGATTGGAGCTGTCATTTAGAGATGAATAAAAGAAAAAACACAGAGAGAGGGTAACTTTTTTACTTCAGCTTATTCTTTCTTCTCAAGAAGAATAAAAGGAATTTAATTAAACTGAGCATTTAAAACAGATCAAAGAGGACCGTCCTCCACAACGTACAGTTAATGATGAGATCTCGCTACAAGGTATAATTGAGCCCAGGAGTCATCCTGTGGGGAGGCTGCTCCGTAAACTGCCACTTCTGCCTTGGTTTTCTCTTCTCTGGGAACTTTTGGTCCTGTCCACTCACGGAAGCTGGATATTCAACTAAGTGACTCATTGCCCAGCAACTAACACTGCGCTATTCCTAAATTCAACATCAGCCCCCTATACCTTACACTGGGAAATATTTGCGCTCCTTTGATTTATACTGTAGGTTCATTTACAGCTAAAAATACTGCCTCTCCGCAGGGAATTGTAACAGACGAACTGCAGGGGCGGCACCTGCCAACACATTTTTCTTAAATTAGGTAGCGGATCCTGAACGTAACCAGCTAGAGGGCCCAAATTATTATAATACTGTTTTTCACTTCCCTTCTGTGGATTTGAGACTTCAAGACCACAATTAATTAAGCCTCTCAACTACCCTTGTGTCCTAGGTATTATTAGACTGATGCCTAATGTAACCTTTTCAAGGTCACAGTGAAAATAGCTAGTTCTGCCAGTGATAAATCTCTGAGTTTCCCTTGAAAACGGCACTGCTGCTTTAGGCACTAGCCTAAATCCTTCCACAGTAATGTCTCTTTCTTACTCCTATATGAATTTCCAGTCACGGCACTGCAATCGTTACAAGCATCAAAAATCATCTTGCAATCTCGCATCATACTTGGCATACCAGTGACTCTTGGCCAAGATTTTTTGACAAATGTGGCAACTCACCTGCGTCTTACACCCCATCTTCTAAGTAAATGGACAATTCCAGCTGCGTTGAACATAGTATAGGAGAGAGATCTGGGACTCGCAGTGACAACATCATCTTCAACCTTACAACTGCCTTATGGGAACCCCACTGAACACAGAATTTTCATTTTTAAGAAGGAGAACTGTATAGTTTGGCAAAGTACTGCTAAGGTGTAAAAGCCCATATAAGCCGGTGGAAGATCCTATTGGCCTTGATGAACTTTACATTTTGGTTCTTCACTTTGTGAGTGCTTTGGCAGTAATAGCATCATTTCAGTGGTTCAAGAATTACATTTTTTCTTTCCATGGTGCTTCTTTACGCAACCATCTAAAAATGCCTCTTGTTCTCCTTGGCTGCTTACATACTGACCAGACCTTTGGAACACAATTAAAGATTGCAAGGCGAAGAAATTATCAATTTGTTGGCGCGAGTTCTTGGGTGGGGTAGCTAAAAAATTGGGACATGTTTTTTTCCCAGCTGCAGAGTGGAAAAATGTAAGCTTTTCACCTTCGGAATGTTGTCTGAATGTCATTATTTTCAACAGTTCAGGTCCTTTCTGTTTGGAAAGGGACTGGTGATGTGCAATGCCTTGGTATTTAGGTGATCGCCTTGAGTAACCATTGATTTTTCCAAAAGTGAATATTCAACGCTCACTGAAAACCAGGCCCTGTTAGAATAATACTGTCTGCATTCTCCATGGTCAGTAGTACCCTTGGAAAAATCTCAGTTTATCTTTTTGCTTGCTATTTTTTGCTCTGATGCAATTCCAGAAAGGAGCTAGGCAGAGCAAATATGGGTCAGAGAACTGGGAAAGGCAGGGATGTTTATACTACCAGGGTCCCAACCTGACTTTTTTTCCAATGTGATTTACTAGTACTCTTTAATTTACAGCTGGGAGCGGGAAGTGTGAAATATTAAAATCATGTGCAGTCCAATTCATAGTGGACAAATGCAAATGGAAATAACACCGTGATCTTCTCTGATACCAATTACTCTCCCCAGTGGAGTCTCAGGAAAAGGACCCAGACACAGACTGGACATCTGCTGGACCCTCGGTGTCAGGGCCGAGACAGCAGGAGTGGCACAAGAGATATTTCTGTTGTCACTTGACCTGCTAAATACTGAATAAACAATCAATCAGAAGCACTCATGAGCATTTAGATTACTAAGAGGAAAGAAAAACTAAACTAAATCAGCAGGGATATCATTAAAAATTATTGACTGAATGCTGTATGCACTGCCAGTACTTACAAAACATCTTGGTTTTTTTTCTTGCAGCCTAATTTTGGTGGAGTGATGTATGTAGGGTCTCTCCCCCTGGCTGGCACTCCTCTCCAGAAGTACTTTGTCACTCCATCTTACAGTACCGTGCTACGAATGCATCGCTTGCTCCAGCTTCCAGCACCGCTTCCATGAACAGGAAGAGATTATCTGGGCCTTTAAAAAAATAATCCTTAGCAAACAGTTGTGTAGGTTGTTGCTTCAAGAAATAAGGAGATTTGGCTTTACGGTGACACCAGAGACTGTCAACCTTATCAGTACAGATTGGCATGTCCCATAAAGTTTACTTTAATGGTTCTTATTGCTAGCATTTCACAGCAGTTCCATATTTGTACTGATGCACGCTGAGGTGTGTATAGTTTATAAACTTTATATGGATACTTGCATGTAGGTAATGTTTAGGAGAAAAAAAACGCTATGTAGGTCAGTGATTTTACCTCTAGAGCTCTTTAGAAGCGACATCCCTTTTGCCTGCCGAAGCAAGAGATATTGAAAAGATTTTGCAGTGTGCTCTTTCTCCTGCAGTCACTCTTTGCTTTCTGCTTTAGCCTTATGAGCCACTGGCAAACCATCCACTGGAGCGGAAGCTGCTCATATATTCAAATGGGTAAGCAGAGCTGGTCAAATAGGGTATCCTCGAGGCCAGAAGGAGGTAATGATCAGATTAGCTGAGTCATAACGGCCAACCAAAGCTATATAGTTATCATGGCTTCCCTTCAAAGGAACTCTCCTAATCAGATCTGTCCTCAGGAATATGTTTATCCCATCTAGAGCTTGGATTTCAAAGCAATTTTTTTTAGATCCCAGCTCCCTGTAAACCTGGGACTGCTGAGATCCCAAAGACCCTTTTGACTTTACTCATGATGAGAACATTATGAAATTTGAGTCCCGACTCTAAATGCCTGGTCGTCCTCCAGACATGGAGCTGTGGTTCAGCCTCCATCCTGCTGTCAGCAAGAAAAACTTGCTCCAGTTCTTTCCGCAGATTGTTACAGAAGTTTTTTTCAACAGACTTTATTAAAGTCTAGTCCCTGAGCTTTGAGCATCTTCTCTGGATTATGAAATCACTCCCTGAGATGAAGGACAAAGAACAGTTGCCCCACAGGAGGCTGCGGAGGTGCGGGGTTCCTGCCACAGGGAGAAATGCCTGTGCTTCTCCTCAGTGGTGAAGGATGAAGGTAGTTTTCGTGGGCTTGCAGTCTGCATCCCCAGAGGTGTGGTGCTGACCTCACTGATTTTTACATTCCAGTGAATGACCCGTATAGCAGCAACAAAGCCAAAGAAGCTCAAAGCTTTCAACTGATGACCCCGAAATGTGAGGAGAAAGTCAGCTGAAGTCATATAAGAGGAGGCAAAACAATTCCCATTTCCTGTCTCTGAAGTCCAGCTTTCTCCTTGGCCTCTTGCATTTGAATCTTTCCCCAACATTAACCCGTGCAACACTGTTCAGGTGACCTGCTCTGATCCTTGAAGGCCTAATGTGGAGAAATGTGTATGAATAGCTGATTCTGGAGTTTTTCCTCCAAAATCTGTGTGTGTGGATTGCACCAGTGCATCAGGTGAGCTTTCTCCTCCTTCCCAGGCAGCCTATCCATCCCAGTTCTGCAGAAGTGATGCATCTTATAGCTAATGTGACAGTGCAGCAGTGCTGAGCCAACGAGCTCAACTTCTCATTGCTATTTACTTGCAAAAACAAAGTCAACCTGTCTGGATTTTGAGAAGTGCCTTTAAATCCTGGGTCTAACACATGTGTGCAGCTGAGAAAGGGAAAAGACCTGGGAACAGTGAGGTTTGCCCCAAAACCCACAGAGATGTTTAAAGTGCAATTTTGGAAGCAGCTTTAACTGATAAACCAAAAAATCTCTGCTACAGTTCAATAGCACAGAGGGAGCTGTACAATTCCCTATAAGCCAGGAAGAAAAAGTGCATCTCTCATCACTAAAGCCATGCCCGTTTGCTCTGTGCTTTGCTTTGCACTGCATTTGTAGCCTCCCTTTTGTCAGCTTTTCTTCCCTTTTGTTTTGCCAGGCTGTTACTGCTGCATAGAAGTCAATAAACACAAGTTTCAAGTACTTTTTGGTTTGTGATTATGATATAATGTTGCCACTAAATTCTTTTTTCTGTATGCTGGTTCATCCAGAGGGATCTTTTATCTTCCATTAAACTCACTATTTTTACAGTAAGCCATGTGCTCACTAAGAAGAGCAAGGAACACAAGGCTCCAGTTACCACTAAGTATTTGATACCTGAAGGGAACAGGGAACAGAAGCAGGCGGTGGAAAATGATCCTGTTAACTCCTTCAAGACAGTGACCCCTGATGCCATTTTACACCCCTGTGCTCATTCTTTACCGAAGGATGACGGCCAACACAGTAACCTGTCTTCTGCAGCTGCTGAGTTCCCTTACCTCTAACGCTGGCTGCCTTCCCGCGTGCAGAATGGCAAACGTGAGCTTTGAGCTGCAGCACCTTCGCTGAGCGTAGCGTTTGGTGAAAGGGAGCTGCACCTCTTTGTAAGGTCCAGCTGTCTAACAGACACCCGTGAAGTTCCCGAGGTCCCTTAACCCCATTAATCTGAGTCGGCATCGCACTGGGTTTAGGCACAGCCAGTGCAGCAGCACGCACCCTCCTCTTTCTCCTCACTCTCCCAGCTGCAGCATCATGCCAAGGTCGCTAGTGCAAATTATTCTGCAGGCTAGACTAAAAACACGCTTCTGTGTTATTTCTGCGTCAGTCACCCCCTCCTTTTCTGATACGCACAGGGACAGTATCAACACAAGGAGAGAGAAGCAGTTGTTTAGGGTGGGACGAAGCGTAACTAGGGGCAATGGGAGGAAACAGAGCGGAGAAACGTCTAGGCTGACTATCAAGAAAAACATCCTAACATTGAAGCCCGAAAAGGCTGTTTAATGATCTCCCAAAGGAAGTAGTGGGAACCTTTATCAATGAGTCATTTCAAACTGTGAAGGACAAAGCTCTGAGTGTGGGGAATAGTCATGTGTTGGCAGGGCACGAAGGGTCTTTCCCATTCCTCCTTGCTGACTCCGCGCCCTCACCCTCCTGAAAGAAACAGAGCCGGAAAAACACAATGCGAGCAGTGGTTTCCTAACATGCACACACAAAGAAAAACAACATCCTTAAATGCTCCTGTGCGATTGGGAGCCTGGGAAATGCTTTTTAAATTAGCTTCAATAACATGACAGATGATAACAAGTTTTAGAGTAATTTTCTTTATTTTTTTTTTCTTAGCCGCATTGCCAGAGCGTGTGTCTATCCTGGCAGGAGCTTTCTTGCAAATTAATGAAACATCAAGGCTGCACTACCAGCCAGATTGGAGTAGTGTATTTCCAGGAGGGAGCCTGAACTGGCAGATTGTCAGCTGCTACAAATCAATTAAGTTCCCTTGATTCCAGTGCAGAGGGCCACCAACTTACAGCTGCAGAGGATCTGGCCCATTTCATGTTGGAACAGAAATATTGCTTCCATTTTACTGAGAGCTGGACTATTTAAAATTTAAATGCTGGTAAAATTTAAAATCCCTATTTAATTTAAAATTCCCTTTGCAGTTTCTTTTAGTCACGGTGTTCCTCACTCCTTCTCCAAAGAGTTGAGAGCTTACATTTCCCTGAGACCACCACATCAGTGTTTGCAGGGCTTCAGTGTCCTCTGGCCAGCACCCATGATATGCCTTGCCCTCAGATTTTTTGCTGATCCCAGTTTCTCGCTCCTGTTTGTTAAATAACTGTAATAAGAATAAATAACACAAAATGTTAGCCATCGCTTACTGCATTGCCTGAATCCCTGAAAAGCGGCAGCATGCCACAGTGCTGGGAGGGGAGTGGAAACAGGATGGAAAAGGGTCCCCTTGCCTATGGAAAAGCATTTGTGGTGGCTTTGAGGCTCAGATGAACGGCTGTGAAGACAAAGCTTACTTCTCAACAGCGTGCCCCAGCCCTGTGTGCCCTGTGCCCGTGCTGGAGGCTTCAGTTTTGGGAAAGGGGGATTCCCCCAGCTCCCTGGACAGACTTTGGGCCCTCAGGACATGTTGCAGGGCTGTTGCAACGCTTACGTTTGTAGGGAGTTTGGCCACAGCCATGAAGGGAAGCACGACGTCTGACTGCACAGACCCTGGCAAGCCCTGGAGCATCTCAGATTGACAGGTGGGTGGTTTTCCTTATTAGAAATTATTTAACATCATCTGGTCCCCAGTTAGTTGAGTACTGGGGCTGGCATCAGTGAAGATGAAAATCCTCATCTCCCTCAGCCCGCAGCTGTGCGGGGCTGTCCTGGTGAGCTGCAGAAAAAAAGCAGTAGAGAACTGGCAAAAGGGAACGGGGGAAGGAGATCTGGTGTTAAAGCAACCAAGAGAAATGAGGGTTAAAGGAAGCTTGAAGGGGCTGGGGAGGTGTCGGGAGACCGGGGAGGCCTCCAGCATTGCTCTAGCACCTGTGCATGGCCCCGCCAGGTGTGCCTGTGCCTGTGCCTGTGCCCGTGCCCGTGCCCGTGCCCATGCCCGCAGGGAGAGCTGCACCCTGGCAGGCAGCACTGCCCTCCAGGGTGAGCAACATCTGACCAGTTCACCACTTGCCTTCTTGTAAAGATGGGAAATTTCACGCTTCCAACTTGCAACTGGGTTTATAATTTGGCAAAGAAACTAAAAAAAAAAAAAACCAAAACCAAACCCCAACCCAAAGCATGTCATTACAAAGCGTTACAGCACATGCATTAGCGCCTTGCTACAAAGCCCAGCTGAGAGCCAACTTTCCAGCGTAATTTTCCTGCGCATCTGCCAAGCGGTGCGTGGAAAGAACCATCTGCGATGTCTTACAGGGGCATTTCCCGGTCACAGCTTCCAAAGGGTAACTAAAAACTGAGTTCTGTAAAACATAAGCTGTTGCCCAAAAGGGCTTGAGTTTTAACAAGAATATAAGTTAAAGTTGAGAGAACAAGTGATGACTCCCACTGTCTGGTCTGCTCTGTCTGTATCTGGAGCTCATCAGCCCACTCGGCAAAATTAACATCTTGTAAGTAAGTAATTCATAATCCAATTTATATTTTAAGAATTTTTCTTTAAAGAATTAATAGCACATCTGTCAGGCACTGTTCATTAAACATTTTTGGATCAGGCAGTATCCTGGATCACCAAAATCTTGATAATGCTTACATTTTAATCTCTAAATGACTGATTACCCATGGGAACAAGCGATCAAGGGAAATGGTGCATCGCCTATCGCTAGGAACCACCGGTCCAGACTGAGTGCCTGTCTGGGATGCAGGCTTTCACTAGCCACATCTTGTGCATCTCAGAGGAAGAATGTCCGGATGAAAGTCCATACACAAGAGGCCAGACTATATGATCTAATGGTCCCTTCTGGCTTTAAAATCTTGAATCAGTGAATTGAAATCTATGAAAAAGCATCCCCAGCTGTAGGAATGAACTGGCACGATTGCAAATAGGTCAATTTTAAACTCAAACAGACAACCTCCTGGGTCATCTTTAAAGTTATAAATTGGATTGAAAGGAATGTAAGTAGAATTAAACTTCTCCTGTAGTTTCAAGCTAATACAAAATTTCTCACTTCCTATCTGACACCCCTGTGTAATGTTCCTGTGCTTCCCTTAAAAAGCTGACACATTATTTTCCATATCTCTCTACAAAGGTAGTCTCTAGTTCGGCCATGACGCAGTGAGCAGAAGGCTGGACTGACCTGCTCCGGGCATGCAGCAGACACAGATGTCCCTTCCAGGCACTGAGCCAGGTAATTCTTGGGGTGAGCAAAGGAGGGAGGCAGGAGGGACCCCCCGGCCCAGATTGTGCCACTCTGGCTCAGGCCGAGCTGTGGGCAAAGGTCAGGTTCACCCCTTGACATGGCGGTGGCCATTTGCAGGACTGGACATTGCAGGTAAACCTCTCCACTTCATGTGAATGACCGACGGAGCAGATCGGTGGCCAGGCACCTCCTCCGTGCCCTGTCCCTGCTTCTTCATGAGGCTACACCCAGATCCCGATGGAGCAGCTCAGCCAGATTGTGCTAACGACCATCACACCACAGCAACGCAAAACCTCCATTGTCTGCACGATGCTCCTGGTTAGTAAAGCACCACTGGGCTTAGTGTAGAGGGATTGCAGGGCCTGGGAGGAGGAGGCAATTTTTTTATTTTCCATGAATGTTTGTACTTGGGCCATTAACTCTTATTTACGGACTGTGAACAGAAATTTCTCTCATTTCTTCAGTGCTACAAATTAATTGCATGTTGAGCACAAGAGTAGAGTAGGGGGAGAAATGTGAGCAAGGCCAGTTTAAGATCTCCCACCCCAGCTTCTTCGCCTTCTTCCTGGGACCTTGAATGTCTTTGCTCTTTGCCTGCATGCTGACTCTTTGCTTCCCTCTCCTCTCCCACTGCTGCTGCGTGTCCTACCCCAGCGCTCTCCTCCACTCCTTTTCTTCTCACAGCTTTTCATCCCTCTTCCCCTCAACCCTCTCCTGTTTCTCCTGGTACCTCATCTCACTTTAAAACACACAGCTGTTCCAAAATATTAGGAATTATATTTTAGACGAATCAAATACTGCCTTTTGTGTCCAGTTCTGGGCTCCCCAGTTCAAGAAAGACAGGGAACTACTGGAGAGAGTTCAGCGAAGGGCTACAAAGATGATGAGGGGACTGGAGCATCTCTCGTATGAGGAAAGGCTGAGAGAGCTGGGTCTGTTTAGCCTGGAGAAGACTGAGAGGGGATCTCATCCACGCTTATAAATATCTAAAGGGTGAGTGTCAAGAGGATGGGGCCAGACTTTTCAGTGGTGCCCAGCAACAGGACAAGGGGCAAGGGGCACAAACTGGAACACAGGAAGTTCCATCTCAATATGAGGGAAAACTTTACTGTGAGGGTGACCGAGCACTGGAACAGGCTGCCCAGAGAGGTTGTGGAGTCTCCTTCTCTGGAGATATTCAAAACCCACCTGGACATGACCCTATGCAACCTGCTCTAGGTGATCCTTCTTTAGCAGGGGGGTTGGACTAGATGATCTCCTGAGGTCCCTTCCAATCCCTACCAATCTGTGAATCTGTGATTCTGAACAGAGTCAGTCTCTGAGCTACTCTTTTGCCTTGGAGAATGACAACCAGGTACAGATAACGCTGCTAAAAGGCCTGCTGCCACAGCACGGTGGGCTGTGAAATCAGCCCTCGGGAATAAAGCAGGGCTGCATTTGGAGGATGCTCAAGGGCAAGACCCCCGGAGAAGTGCAGCTGCTGCAGGCAGGGCTGGCCGGCCTGCGTTGGTGCCCCTTCCCACACCAGTGCCGCAGCAGGAGCCAAGCGCAGCGGCAATGTTAACAGTGCCATCTTTTGGATAAGGTGGAAAACTGTACTAACTTCCTGGTGGCAGCGAAAAACTGTCCAGGCAACCCTCCCAGAGAAAAAGGTGCTTTTTCTTCTTGCTCTCACCAAGATCGCTGCCTCAATTCCCCTTCAAGTTTTTATCAGGAAAAGTTATTTTCCCCTTCAAATTCAGAATTGCTCTGCGGTGTGTTTGCACGGCATCCAGCAGTGCTGTCTCGCTTCAGTCAACTGCATGTCAGTGGTATAGCACTGAGAAAAGCACTTTGAATGAGGTTTTTTTGAAGGAACTCGGGTGCCTGAGGAAAGCCGCTGCGGCTTGTGTATGTACCTCCTGATGTCTGACAGTCTGACTGCGTGCAGAAGCAGCACAGATGCAAAGGACACAGCCGTTCCAGGATTTCTCTGTGCTGCAATGCGCTTCGGGGCTGAATAAAGGGAAAAGGCTAAAAACCAAAAATGCCCTGTGTGTAATCTTATACTGCTCCACGTAATACACAAGTGACGCTATCGTAGAAATGAATACTGCATCTCCACTGGAACTGGGCTTTTAAAACTCAGTGAAACATCCCGATTCCTGGAGGGCCCTTAACTGAGAATATGCTCATCCTCAGTAGTCATGCTGATGCTTTTTGTGTCTGAGCCAAGATTTTGTAAATCTCAGTCAGCTCTGTCTCATGTGCCTAATAATATGAAGCAATAAATAGCCCAGCCTTATAAAAACTGTGGGTTTTGGCCTCAGCCCATATTGATTATCTAGCTCATAAATGAAGACCAAACTTCTGGTTCTTGTCCAAACAACAATCATGTTGGAGCTCCATGCCTACAAATCAGACTGGCAGATACTAGCTGTTCTGAGTTTGTTCAGACTCGCACTTCTCAGTTTAAGCTGGGTTTCCTTTTGTTTATGCACATTTTTCTTGAGTAAAGTCTTTTTTCCAGTTGCGTGCTCTTCACAGAATCAAAATACTCACTGACTTGTATAGACGTTCTCTGGTGAAATCCTACTGCCATGAAATTGATGGCAAAATGCTGTTGATTTTATTGTAATCAAGATTTCCCCACTGGAAGCTCTAGTCTTCGAGGTAGCTGCTAGAAAGCAGTGCTATAGGAAACCAGAACTAACTAAGCAATGGGATTAAGCAGAAGATGTTCTGCTACCCATCCAAGCAACCCCATAAATGGGAGCTGAACGGAGACATCTGAGCTACTTCTATCAGCTCTGCTAGGAAAAAGCGTAACTCTGACCAGCCCTGGTCGCCCCTACGTGCCAGCCTCTGTCACAGACGTGCAGCAAGTTTCAGCCCATGACTCATCTCATTGAAATCAGCATAAATAGAGGTGGCAGAACTTAGCCCTGAGTGCTGTCACCCTGGGTAGAAGCCTAGGACAGCTTCCCCATGTTTGCATTGTTGAAAATTACTGTCACTGATTGTCGGCAATGACTGCACCCAGCTGAGGGTTTCCCTCTCCCTACTTGCCAAATGCTGTCACACCTGGAACCCATTTATGCCACTAAAATACCATTTGTAGGTTTAAATGCTGTATATAAAGGCTATATTGAAATGCTGCTTCTAATTATGCCAAATTAAGCATGTGCTTTTGAAGAGGTGAAACAGACCCATAGCAAGCTTTAATTTGCTGGGTATTGATGGGAGGATTTCGGCCGCATAGGTAAGTGTGCCCTTGTGAAGTCTGCTTGATACTGGGGCCTCTCTCAGCACACTTGTGGCAGAAGGACAGCCCCATTTTGAGGGCTGGTTCACCTTCTCATCCCTCTTTCCCTGCCACATCAAGCTGGAGCTCTCCAGAGATGAGGGGTGAAAATGCCTTCTCTTGCCATGGATGGAAAGCTCTTGAGCGTGGATGACTTTGCAGGCAGCTGGAGAGCCCTTGGACAAGGAGATGGCTGCTGCCCAGGCTGAATTCGTTTTCTCGGCACTGAATGCTGGTGAAGGGGTGAAACGATCACCAAGTGGGGAATGTGGATCAGTGGGTGGAGGGCACTAATGCTTTTGAAAGGAAGAGTCTTTACTGCAGGGCAAGTTTGGCCAGCTGGGCAGAGTACTTGTCCCAGGGCATCGAGGGCTTCTGCCCTATCTGAGCAACTGCAACCCCAAGGAAAACCTTGTGAGTGACAGGGTACACTAAGCTCTTTAGTAGACTTTGAGGGAAGCCCTCAAAATGGTGGGGAACTGGCTGTGCTCTTATATATGTGCTATTATTCTCTCTGTTTTCTTCGTGTGCTAGCTGAAGTACTTTTTGATGCCTTAGAAAAATGTACGCGTCTCTTCAGCTTCACGGGTCCCTGCAGATGTGGGTTGTATGCTGGGATGCCCTCAGAGATGATGGTTTGAAACCGTATCATGTGAGTAGGTAGAGGAGGAAAACCCTCCCGGGGTTCACAAGGACAGTTTTGCTGGGAAGTGCCAGGACCTGCCTGTGGATGCTGTTTGTGTGCAGTAATTGTGGCAGGGGAAGCCAGGAAGAGCAACCCTGGAGACCTGCTTGGATGAAGGGAAGCCTTAGAGAGAACCAGTCCAGCAAAAGGAGCTTTACTAGGTCTCTGTGACAGATGGATTGAATTATTCAAGCTTAAACTCATAAAAACTTTCCATGTCAGACACTATGCCTTTCACTTCATGAGGACTAAAGTGTTTTGGGCAGTGTCTCTTTAATGTGCTGCTGAAGTTTGCACATGCAGATACGTATTTTTGGGCTGCTAAAATAATTCTGTGTAAGAGGGAAACTATGAGCAACTGAGGGAGGAAATAACACTTCTGAAAAATAAAATCTGCTTCAGAAACTGATGCGTGCTTTGAAAAACAAAACGTTTTATCACTGAGGATTTCTGGCTTTTGACCACGTACCAATCTGAATCCAGTTTTGAAATTTCCACTCGGCCATATCAACTCTTACTCTCAGTGGAATTTTTGTCTGAGTGGAAACAGGAGCATTGGGCCCTCTGACAGCAGAGTTCTTCCTCCCCCAGAGAGCACCTGAACAGTAGGGTATGCAGCAATTTTTCCTAAGAACGTGACATTGTGAATATCCACATCTATCTAGCAAGTCGGCTCACCCTGGCAATGCACCCCATGCATTGTTGGCCCTGTTTCTTCAAGAGTCCCGCTTGACTTTACGCTTACAAGCAGTCTCCTTGAAACAAAGCTTAGCGTGTGCTTCAGTATTTTGCAGGACAAGGGTCAAAATTTTCATAGCCCAGAGCCCAAATAACAGGTTCTTGCTCTGTGAGCCACCACGCTCTCGAGCTAAATGCTATCAAGTCAGCTGATGGAGTTAACAGCAAAAATGTAGAAGGAAACAGAACTGGCAAAATAGCTTGTGATTATTATCTGAGGGCTGGGTGGAGTATCTATTGGAGAGGCAGCAGCTGGGAGCCGGCGTATCCAGAATAGAGAAGCTGACATTACAGAACTTCTTTCCCTGTTAAATGCTTTGGTTTTCTCTGAACTTCCTAACTTCCCCGGGGGGGTGGCAGCTATGTGACCTGCAAACCCCAGGGAGACCGGTCCCAGCTTTTAGATCAAGGAACTCAAAGTGACAATGGGAACAGAGAGAAAAACAAATGCTCTTTTTAAGGAATACACTTTGAATTATTCATCTGTGTGTTACTGAAATCTGTTTTGTTCCTCACTGTACTAGCTATGAGGCACTCTAATTACAAGTATTTAAGACACACATAAATTACCTTGCCAGCCATGACGAACGCTGCTTGTAAAGCCTAGAAGTATTATTTCTGCAACCGCAGCCAAAAACCCTTAATAGACCACCTGTTAGGCGAGATGCAAAATGATCGCTGGCATGTTACGAATAATCGGAATTCAATGAAAATAGGTGAGACTTCTGTAGCGTCCTGGAAATCTCTAGACATCCTCTGTCCGTTTGCTACACACCTAATACCAGTTACTTAGGGGTATAGCTGGGCTCATTTTTAACTAGGTGCTTGAAGAACCAGCAAGGTACTGGGAGGACAATGACCTGGCTTTGGGTGGTTGTCCAAAGCTTTGTTGTTCAAGTGCCACGGGAGTGCCGTACCTGGCTTTCCCTGGCTCCCCACCCCTTTTCGCTTTCTTGCCAGCCTTGAGAAGGCATTTCATGACATCCTCACCGATACACAGTGGTTGTGCTGGGGAGAAAATGACAACATAGAACATGAGCATTGACATGCAGTGACTCCACAGGTGGTGGTGAAGTTGATAGAGGCAGACTTCTGAAAATACATGACAGACTTCAAATGTCAGGTTGCTTCCTGAGCCCTAAATAAGCCTGCTTAGACTGCTGCTTTTGTTTTTTATGGCTGCAAATTTAACTCCCTGCAAAAACATCCTGTGATCTTTCACTTAGTTCAAAGCTGTGGTAGTTGTGCGTTTGCATCTCAGACATGCTGTCTTCCAAAAGCCTTAAAATGGCCTGAAGCAAAGGTCCACGGTGGCTGGGGAAAAAGCACACTTGCAATGGGATGCAAAAAAACCCAAAAAAACCACCAACTCACTCGAGTTGCAATTGGATGCAAAATCATACGCCCGGGTTGCACTTCAGTCGGGTGCTCTCTGGCGATGAGCAGTTGGGGGCAGTAAACACCTCTCAGATGCAACCAGGGCCACAGGTCCCACTTCTAAAAGTGGCTGCCTGGGGGAGGAATATTTTTAGCCCTCAGAAACTCATATCTGGGTCATACAAGGTCTGTGTACTTCCCTAGGCCTCATACTAGACTTAGATAGGACAAGAGTGAAGCCTAGACTTTGTGTGAGTTACAGGAAAGGATTAGACCTGCTCAGCCTATGTACGGTGCCAAGGAAAGGCTACCCGCTAGCTAGCCTGAGACCTCAGTCCCTTGATATATGGCCTCGAACCTGGCCTGAACACAGAGCCCGCGGCGGGGTGAGGTGTTTTATTTGACCTCTTTGGACTGGGACCGCTGGGACATGGGCAGAGGCGTCCCTCCACCGGCAATGTCGTCCAGCTGGAATTTGCAATGTAAAGCATCAAGCTAAACGTCAGAAAAGTTTCCGAGGACTTTTTCTGGGGCAGACTGTGCTTCCTCAGCAGTTTTGGGAAAACGCCATCGGGACACAGGAGAGCTGACAGTGCTGAGCAGCCAGGGGCACTGCTTGAAAGCCCTTTTCTGATCTGCATTAGCACTTCAGTAGGGAAGGGCTGCAGGAGAGGTTTACCCGCTGCAGCTCCTTGGGCCCAGCACAAGCTCGGTTTCTCTCATCTGCGTTATCTGCAGCTCTGTAACTTGCCTTCAGAAGTGACTTCACGCACCAGGTCAGTGCAACGAGGACTTTCGAAGGATGCTGTTACATTCTGTGGAAGCATCTGCACCAAGCATTTGCCAAAGCAGAGGTCAGGGTTGCTCCGCTCTCTGCAGAAAGCCTGCAAATTGAGTGACAGCCCCTGAGATCACCTCAGCAGTCAAAAAGAGGGCATCAGACAACTAAATCTTGCGGTATGTGGTACTGTTATGCCTTCCCTAGCAAAATAGTCCAAGAAATCATTCATGTTGGCAGCATCTGTAGTAGCGAGTGCATTGGCCAGGGCCTGTTCTCTGGCCCTGAGGTCAAGCAAGCATTCGCAGAGCCTAGCTCATGTCCTCGAGCTGATCTTGTCTTCTCCCCAGGACAGGGTGAGCTTACCCATTCTGTGGTCAGGACCAGCCCCGGGGCTGCCAACTGGGAGAGCCCAGGGTGTCACAGGCCAAAACCGTGGCAGGGAACGTGCCAGCAGTTAAAAAACCTGGAGGGCTGCGTATGTCCTGACCCTCTTTGGTTTACTGGTGTAGATATCATCACTGGAAATAAACAGAGCTGACGGAAGTGATGGTCTGCTTGTTTGTAAATGAGGCAAAAGCTTAAATTGTTGTCCCTTCCCCCAGCAAAGTGCCCGCCTGTGCAGGCTGGTTGAGGAGAACTTTCCTGTGCTACGTGGCTGCGTGGTCTCTCCTCTGCCTCGGCCCCTCTCTGCCTCTCCTCCCTGCCCGCTCACCAATAGATGGGAAACGTGGCAGGGGCGTTGGGCACAGCAAGGCTCGTCTCTCAAAGCCCGGAAAAGACGGCAATTTTACAATTCCGTGCTATTTACAGACGAGCTTGCGATGGCCTCCCCGCTGCACCAGGGTTTGTGTTGCATGGTGTGGCTGAATCCAATCCCTCCAGCTGAGCGGCATCTCCGTGTAATCCTGCCGGCTGTGCGGGCAGCCAGAGTTCAGAGCCTGGCCGAGCTCTTCCCTTGGATGACAAAGGTGTGAGTCAGTTGCAAGCTTGGTGTAACCTACTTATTTATAAAGACTGTATACAAAGATGATCTTTTTTTCCCTCCTTGGCTACTGCAGACACTTCCAGCAGGGAGAAGCCTCTTTGCTCTGAACTCACGAGTCCCCCCAGCTCTGACGAGGCCTTGCTTCTCTTTTCTTTACAGGATCCAGTCGGACGATTTGCAATCCATGGAATTAGCAGTGAGCCACGCACGCTCGTTTGCACTATCCAATTTGCAGCGTGTGCCTGAGGCAGAGCAATGGCTGCGGGAGTCAGGCTGTGGGCAAGATCACATCGTGCGCGTAGCTACCTACAGCATAACCAAGAGGGAACCAAAACTCTCAAGTCCAAAGTTGTGACCCCTCCAAAAAGCCACACCCTTTCAGTTTCCACCTAACCCTAGAGACAGTAACATTCGTTTTTGATCTTAGTTTTTTTCTAAGCGCTGTATCTGTGTAGTCCAGTAGACCTACTCTCCCTCCTGCTGCGTGCTAGGTATTGAAATGACATAACAGGGCAGGGTTTCAGACATGCCAAGGCCACATTCATTTGCCTAAATGTAGTCACGTAGCACTATTTTAAGCACATTTATTTACCCTGCCCAGCCTCTAACTGGCCGCTTTATACATCCTACAATGCTCAAAACACCCGTACAGGCCTGGCATGTCTGACACGCAACCCATGAGAGCCCCACACCCTTCTGGACTGGCAGGGAAGGCCTGAGCGGGATACACACATACGCCTAAAATAGCACTAGACACCTCTGCTTTGGCAGCTAAGTCCTTCCCACCACCAGCTTCAGCGTTTCCCTGGCTGGTCTGCACAGTCCCGCTGGTCCAGCTGCTACAGTCTCACTAGCAGGGGCTAATTTTCCATGTCAGTGCAATTGTAATTTGCCAGAGTTGCACCTGGTTAGGATCGGTTATTTATTGTTTCAGCAAGAGCAGGACTTCATGAAATGTTCAAAGCCATATATAATAAAGTTCAGGATAACCTGGCACGTACAAGAGCATTGAACAGTACAGAATTGCCAAAAGCAATATAGGATTTGATAGGAGTTGGCTGCCTGCACGGTGTGACTACTTACAGATCACGGGCCTGAATCTTATGGCGCTGCATCTTGTGTGGTCATTTATTATAGCATAAAATGGGAGTAAGTGTTAGCAGTCAGCCTTAGAAGTACCTCATAGCAATTTTGCACTGGAATAAATGACTGTAAAGCATTTGGTACTTTAAATCTACTAATGGAACAAGATCTTCCTACCTTAATGTTTGTGTTTTCTCACCGTCAGGTTCCAGTTATATTCGCGTTTTGGATGAAAACTGGCCATCTCTGGATATGCCTGTACACACAGGTAAAGCGATAAACTTGCCTCGCCGATTGCATCACATAAGTAGGTTTTGATGACAACGCACCCCTTGTGCAAAAACCTTGTCATTACACAAGCCAACTGCTATTGTGGTAGAAGGAGCAAACAGACCCATGGTCTAAGCAGGTTTGAGCTGGTGAGACAGCGCAGCTCCACGGGCACCACGGTGCTCACCCTCTGGGAGAGCTGCTCCAAAAGGCTTCGACTTTTGAAACTTTGACATCAGCAGGAAGCAAAGGGGGAAAAGGATGTGTATGCAAGAGCAGCTCTCCCTTTTTAGCCCACTCTGTTAAGCCAGACTGACTTTTGCTGCTGGGATGGAGGGTCTGCATTCAACTCATGAAAACGCGGTGGCACCTCGTGGTTACGTACAGTGAGTTTGAGCACCCGGGTGCAGGGGTTTAAATCTGCCTCCAGCCACAGCACTGCCACTGTTGAGCATGTCGAACATCTCGGAAGTCAAGACGACTCGAGGGCCAGCTCAAGTGGCGGGCCCTTGCGGGGCAGCAGGCTGGGAAGGTTCATGCGTGGAGAGGGCTTTGCCGCCCGCCCGCGTCTCGGAGCCGTGCCTCCAGCAGCTTTTCGGGTACCTACCTATCTTTAGCTCCGTAAGGATCTCCCGCCGGTGTCGGTGTTTCAGGAGCGGCCCCATGGGCTGGGTTATGGAGGGAAGGTTGCAGCAGGGAGCCAGGCAGAGGCCGGTGAGCCCGCGGCAGGGAAGGCGCTGGCGAGCAGAGGGCGCTCCGCCACCGCCATCCCCGGCCTGCCCGCCCTGGGCAGCGCAGCCCGCCGGGTACGGGGCCGAGCCTCGCTCGGGGTGTTCAGTACTGCCCAAACAGGGCAAGGGCTGGCCTGCGGCCCGTGACAAAGTCCAGTCTACGGGTATGTCTCGCTGAGCCTCTAACGAATCGATGCCATTTCTTGGGGGTGCAAAGACAGAAGTGGCTCGTTCTTGCAGGGAAAAAAGGAAATACTGAGTATTAAAGGTCTGGACTCGTCTCCCTGCCAGCCGAAATGGTGAAACCAGGACAGGGGATGAAGTACGAACTGCAGATTTGAACTCTTATCTTCTGATACAAGAACCTGGTCGTACACTGGGTGGTGAACACGTTTTCTGCTTTTTTATGGCATGCAAATGCAACGGAGACGTGAAACATCAGTTAACATGACAACTGAAACCTGCGGCCTGTGGTTCTCAGCATTTTTGTTTCCTTTTTCTTTTTACTCTGCATTTCCTCCTCTCACCCTCATCGCACAAGCCCTCTGACAGCCTGTCAGGCTCAGACAAGTCACTGGGGCTGCAGCGAAAGCAGTACTTCCAGGTTATGACAGTGGCAACCATTTAGCTGTTGTACAATATCGCAGCAAGCGACGTGCTGAAACCCTGCTCGCCCACCCCCCCCCCCCTTCATACTGTGTGTCCCCATTTTAGCCCAGCGGTGCCTGCACGGGATCTGTGGGGCAGCACCTTTGCTTGATGCGGGTGGAGGCACCCTCCTGTCCCATTGGGAGGTGGCTCACGTGGCAGCTTTTTGTCAACCTGCCAGAGCCCAGCGATGCCTTATCTCTGAACGTGTCCCCGGAGAAGGGTCACAGGAAAGCTGGTAGGCTAAATAGACAAAATACTGAACACGGGAAGTTTTTAAGCTCTTGGCACTTTTTGTGATCTAAAAAATGAAATTTACTATTATTATTGTTGCTTTCAATGATAATAAAAGTAGGTCCTGAGGCAGCATCCCCTGTGCAGATCAAACCCATGTTTGTCGCAGAAGCAGGACTCCTTTGCCCTGACAGATGCGGGATGTGCGATCAGATCTTCTTCCAGCTTGAAACTTGTTTTCTGAGAGCCACTCCCCCCAAAAAAGAGTGAAGAACAGCAAGAGAGAGGATGGAGGAGCAGCAGCCGCTCTTCCCTGGTTCATTTATGGCACAGCTCTTCTTGTGACTGTCAAAGAATCTTCACACTGAAGACCAAATAGCAAGGGAGCTCTGGATGTGTTTAAATAAACCTAGGTTTAATTAGAGCTGTTCAAAAATTAAATGCAGAAACAGAGTGTATTTATGTTTGCACTCAGAAATATATTAGATCCTCAGGCAGATCTAGGTCAGCGCAGCTCAAGTAAAATTACTGGGAAACGCAGCGTGTGGGAAAGTATTCAGGTTTGCCTGTGCAACGGGAACAGGTTAACTCCTGCCAGTGCTGCAATGCCCACACCCACAGCACTGGCCTTCAGTATCGCGATGCGGCACAGCCAATGCCAAGAGTTCAGAAATCTCAAATTACTATTCATATGACAACTTCTGGCTGCTTTTCATTTTGGTTTGGTTTCTTTCTCTCGCTCTAGTTGTGTTTCCTTTATGGCTACCACAATGCATCTTCCTGCATAGTCATGGGATCCAGAAACATTTTCCTTTTCTTTAATTAAAGCTGAGATTCTGCTATAATCATATGACTCAGAGTGCCATAGGTCTAAGAAAAACGCCTGATATCTGAGCCTTGAGATAAATCCCCATATACTGGCAACTCCAAGTTGCATTGCTAAGGTGTTACATACCAAAAAGAAACAAAACAAAAAGAAAATTAAAAAGGTATTTTGTTTCCTAAGAGATACTCAGGCTTTTGATTATGCCTCCTGTCCTCCAAGTGCCAGTCTACAGGTCTAGACTCTGCCTAAGGAAACCAAGCTGCTTACCCCTGAATCACTGTGGATGCGCATCGCCTTGTTTTGGTGAGGTCGGGACCAACTGTGGCAGGCATTGCACAAGGCTGGCGGCACAGCGGGAATTCGGAGGCGCCACAGATCAAAGGGCTGGGGAAGGTCAAGTATTTTGCGTGGACAGGCTTTGGGATCAGCTGGGCTTGAGGTGAGGGCCTGTGACTGCTGCAGGGCACGGGAAAGCTCTCTCCGGCAGGCCCAAGAGATCCCTCCTTCTGCTGGCAAAGGAGAGGGAGGTCCGTGCTTTGCTGAGGAATCAGGGCAATGGTGTAAATTCCAGGAGTTGTCGAAATTCCAAATTTTCGTGCCAAGAAATCTCAACATTTTCTAATATTATTTCAGAGTGAATCAGCAAAAAGTCAACAGCAGTCCTCATTCTTCATTTGGCCTCATTTGAAATAAAACACTTAACTTACAGAAATTGTAGCAGACCTAAAGGAGCTATTTGAATAGACTCTCGGGATATAAAAAAGCAAAATTTTGCTCCCGCAAAGCACCTTGGGTGGCAACTATTTCGAAGGGGCACAGCGTTCTCTGAAAATTTTTGGACAATTTCAGTAACTACGTTAACACTTGATTTTGCAAAGAGCAGTGCTGCAGGAAGCAGGTGCTCAAGGCATCCTGCATTTATACTCTGGGCTTCCCTCTCTCCTCCAGCTGCTGGTCCAGCTTCAAGCACGCAACGGCTTCCAGCTCCCCGTGCCCCCCCCCCCCGCCGCTTAGCGCCCGGCTGTGGTTTGCATTGTCATCTGTTGACCCTGGTATGACACACTATTGACGTCGGCAGTTTCAAGGGCCTTATTTGTCTTTCCCACCCCACCTAATTCCAGAAATACATCAGTGGGAGTGTGAAACGTGCTGCCCTCGGCCGGGATCTGAACCCTCTCCAAAGCAGGGGGATGGCTTCTGGCCTCCTCTTGCAGCCAACCGCAGATCCCTTATTCGAGCCAGTGCCTTGAGTGGCCTCAGGGCACACGGACACCACCCGTGGGCGGACACCACCCGTGGGTCTGCCGGCAGCGTGGAAGAGCAGAGCAGAGCAGGGCAGGGCAGGGCAGGGCAGTGAGGGGCACGGCAGTGCATCGCATCGCATCGCACCGCACCGCACCGCATCGCATCGCATCGCATCGCATCGCGTTGCGGGGCAGGGCAGTGCCGGCGGAGGCCCCCCCTGAGGGCGGGAGGAGGGCAGTCCCGTGCCGGGCGCTGCCACCCCGCCGAGAAATGGGTCACCGCGCGCTTGCACAACCCGCCCCACCCCCACGTGACCCCCAGGGCCCCGCCCCTGCATGCAAATCAGCCGGGCGGCGGCGGCCAATGGGGAGGCGGCCTCCGCCGTTGTATTTATAGACGCTATTTAAAGAGCCCCTGGGAGTCTCCGCGCGGCGCTGGGCGGTGGCGGCAGCGGTGGGGCGCGAGCGAGCTGCAGCGAGGGCACGTGCGCCTGGAGGGGCGCGGGGGGAGGGGGCAAGGCGTGCCGGGGCGGGGGGTGCGCGCGGCTCGGCCGGCCGTTGGAGCGTGAGCCCAACCGCCGCCTCGGCCTGTGGGGGCCGGCTCCCCTGCGGGAGGGTCTGCTCGCCGCCGCTCTCCGCTGCAGCCTCCTCCGCCTGCCCGCCCGCTCGTATGGCCGCTGTCCGCCAGGGAAGGTCCCCCGTTCACAGCCCGGCCTTGAGAGTTTGGTGAATTTTGGGATGTGTCCTCCCGATGTGTACGGACCTTAAAGTTAAAATCCAGGGCTCGTCAAAAGCAGTTTCAGTCAAAAGCTGTCGATTTTTGAAGCGGTGGTGTTTTTGCTTTCAGGTCATCCTCTTTGGCCAAGAACTTGGAGATGTGAAAGTCCTTTTTTGCTGTTTCCCCCTCTACCCCCCTTAAAAAAAAAGTCTCTTTACTGCAGCTTTTTGTGCTGTGAGAGTTGGAAGGCAGACATAATGGTTTAGGGCTTATTGAGGTTTCCTGGCATCTGGATCTGTTGTGGGCTGTAAGGCGTTAACAGAACAGCAGCATTTTGTAATCGTTCTGCACGGATACAAATGGCTAAGGTAAGCGAGCTGCAATGGTGATTTGCACCCGATCTTGCAAGCTTGCTCTTACACAAGTCATCCCTGAGGAATTGGGACCCAAGGAATTTTCTGTCAGAACTCAGACATGAGAAGCACAGCAGCTTTGTGACTTGTATTTCCATAAGTAATGCTTCCCCCCCCCCCCTTTTATGCAGCATTTGATATATAGCTTGCAGACCTACTGAAATCAATAGCGTTTTCTCCTTCACTTGGAGACTAAGCCATCTCTTTCTAGGTGTATGTGTAACTCATACAAATCCTCTCATCTGGTTGATATCTACACTCTTGTCTCCTTCCCACAGTACTGTTGAGCACTGACTCTAATAAGAATTGCAAATATCTTTGCTCCTGTTTTAAGGAAAACCTCCACAACATGTTGGCAAGACAGCTTGGTTACTCTGCTTGTGTAATTGAGAGAAGGATGGAGACAAGAACTGCTCCAGCTCTTACTATTTGGCCCACCAGAGGCAGATGGATAGGCATCCCTCTGGCTTTTATTAGGATTTGCCTCAAACCGGGAAAAGAAAAAAAAATGAACCCAAAAGCTTAAAAAAAAAAAACCCCACAATAACCCCAAAGCCTACCCCTGTGTTGGGAGTTGACTGACTGCACAGCTTTGAATAGCCTCAAATACCTGCCCCTAGCTTTTAGCAAGCAGTTTACTTAGGTGGTCCTGTAAGTGCACAGATTTACTTGACCCTTGTTTTATTAGAACGTGGCAGTAGTTTCCAGGATAAAACCTAAATGGATCTGGGAAAGGGAGAGATGTTGTAAGTCAGTCAGTAAAAAGGACAACAGATTTCTCATTCTTGTGCATTCAAAACTATAACCAGTGCCCATTCAATCAGTGCAGAGTCTTACTAATTGTAGTAGGATTTGGGTCAGGCCCTTGTAGAACCTGTGTGCTAAAATACTGTGATGGGTGCACAAAATGGGATGCATTTTACAAGGGCTTTTTGAAATGCTTAAGCTCCCCAATTTTCTTTCTTGTTAAGGATCTCATCACTGCCACAGTGGGAGAGAGGAAGAAACGTATTTCATAGATGGAATGTGCTTCAAGTGAACTGTTTTTATTTGAGGGTTTTTTTTTTATCTTGGGGTTTTTTTTTGTAACTGCACTTTTGTTGGCATCTACTTGAATAATGACTGTAATGTTTATATTCAGTTTTAAAGCTGTAGGTTTTAATACCCTCTGCAGTTTAATTAAGTGAATATGGGGAAATTTAGGTAGTGAACTGCTTGACCGCTTTAGTGTATGACATTGACTAGGCCAGTAATTCTGCA